>NC_081296.1:82919744-84169744 GCF_030435805.1 Mustela lutreola
CAAACCAGGAAGGGCAGTGGATAGGGTGAATTCTGTCATGTCAGACAAAGACAAGGTCAAACACTGTATGGTAAACTCAACCAGGACAGAAGAACAGGGTGGCTCTCAGCCTCATAGATTCCATAATCTAAAAAAATTTTTTTTTCCAATTTGTTCTTTACCCCACTACCTCTTAGTCCCCAGAAAATAAACTCACCACCTCCAGCACCGGCTCTTCCACTTAAGCCATTGCAAAACAGAATGCTTTTGACAAAGTAGAACCTGACTGTGTCCTTTGGCTACTCAAGTATATTTAAAGATCCCTAATATCTTTAAGATACAGTTCCAAATTCAGAAATAAATTTTTTTCATTATCTAGCCTCTACCTTTTTTGCAGCCCATTTTCCTTCACTGTCTGTCCCCTCACTTCCCATCCCTACTGAACTACCCAACATTCCAAAAATTCCACACACTCTTTCCCATGTTCTATCTGTGTATGCTCTCCCTATATTGACTTCAGCAGGATTTCACCAAATGCTTCTTATGGTCATTTCCCATTCATCCTTTCCGTTAGTCTTTTCTCTGATTTCTCCCTAAGAATCAGTCTTCACTGTGTTCCCAGAGCATCCTCTAGATACTTCTATTATGAGACTTAGAACTGCACTGTTTATGTATCTGTTCCTCTTCACTAGAGCTTCACATGCTTTGAAGGCAGATGTCATGAGTCAGTATTTTTTCAACCCTGGTATCTAGCACTCTGCCTGCCATCCAGCAGCCATTCAGTACGTGTCAGATAATAAACGAAACCGGATTATACAACTCCCTCCCCACGTCAAAAGATATCTTCCTCTTTTCACATTAGTAATTTTGGCTTGAAATACCTGGAATATTGACTCAACTCTCCCTTTTTACTTGACTCTGTAAGTCAAACTAGAGCAGTTCCAGAAAGGACAGAAGGCATCTACAAAGGACCCTTGCCAATACTGATCACTTAACCAATGCAGAAGGGTGTCTGCTTGAAAGCAGAGCCACTGCCTTGACTATTCCAGGAATCCAAGTCAATACAGAAGGATTTATACATGCTCAGAATTCTTATTTATGACTGGTAATAGCACAGTGGAGGAATATAGGCAAGATTGTCATGGTTACATGCAAAATAACAACTGCAATTGGCAAAATTAAACTTCTAATAGCCAAAGCTATATCAAGGTGACTGAACTCCTTTTGAAGTTGAAGTGGCTTGGGTAATAGAAACCACATATGATGTATTTTAAGGTCTTCTGTTACCATATGTGCTCCACTCACAGTGACAGATGGGTATTGATATTTTTTTCTCAACTGCACAAAAGCTAGCTGAAGCATATGCAAAACTCTTAATGGCATTAAAGTTTTGCCAATTAAAAACATGTTCAAGCATTTGATACAGTACTTGATAATATGTTTCACAAGTTCCATGCTGAATTTTAAGTCATGATTTTTATTACATTGTTTGTCAAGCTAGTGTGACTAAAACAATTATCACATGGGTCACATTTTCAGCCCTTTTATCATTTTGGCACCTGTCAAATTTAATGATGAGAAAGCAGTGGAATCATTAAACAGTTATAGAAAAAATAAAGTATTAAGTTACAAATAGCATGCATGAAAAGAAACCAAATTTCATGTTTTCATTGTATCCCATAGTTACCAAAGATAAACAGATTCCGGGGAATAAAAGTAAGCCGTTAATAGATAATAAGTAGCTCCCCAGCTGAGTCTCCAAGGTTTTGTTTTGGTTTGGTTTGGTTGTTTGTTGGGTTGTTTTGTTTTATTTTTTTTCCCCCGGAAGGGGGGCAGGATTTGTTGTTGTTTTACTAATCATAAAATTTAGAGCACTTTTCTATGGGATGGTATGATTTTAAGAGATTGAAGTATTATCCTAGGCAGGCTTGGGGTGGGTTTATTTGTTTATTTGTTTGTTGTCAGCATGTAAAGGGATTTTTTTTTTAAAGATTTTATTTATTTATTTGCCAGAGACAGAGGGAGAGAGAGCGAGCGAGCACAGGCAGACAAAGAGGCAGGCAGAGGCAGAGGGAGAAGCAGGCTCCCTGCCAAGCAAGGAGCCTGATGTGGGACTCGATCCCAGGACCCTGGGATCATGACCTGAGCCGAAGGCAGCTGCTTGTTCCCTGCACCTTGGGCTGGGCTGTAGATCTGGTTCTCTTTTTGGATGGTTAACTGAAATCTTGAGAAAGGCATTTTACCTTTTGATCATCCTTATCTCCATTATCTGTGCACATGAATTTAAATAAGCTAGTGGACATTCTCCTGAAGATAGTGGAAATTTTCAAATGGTTTCACTTGTACGGTTCAGTATTTTTGCTGGTTTTCTCCATAACTGATTTCATCAACCTCTCTTTGCCAAGCTGCCACCTCTTTTGCAATGACCTTACGAAGATATTAAAGGGAGAGAGGAAAAAAGAGAGGAGAAACAAATCAATAAGAAAGTTCCAAAATGAGTCAGCATATGAGTATTTTTAAATCCTTCCAGAATCAATCAGGCAAATTTATGGAAGTGATTTTGGAGTTAATTTAGTTGAGGAAACATGATGTCCAGAGAGGTGAAGACAGTTGCCCAAAGCCCCAGAATCAATAAACATCTGATTAGAACTCCTGCCTTTGGATTCTTGCAAGGGAAATAGTTCCTTTTTCACTATACTGCTGAATACCATATTGCCTAACAAAACTGCTGCTGTGCCTTCCAATGGAACAATCACTTTCTAGATTTATATACAATGTCTGTCCCCTCCCACACGCAAGGATGGTCCTGATGATAGAAACCAAAAAGCCATTTAAGATCAACAATGACAACTGTAGGAAAAGACCATACATGTCTCAGGTTAGAAAAAGACTGCACTTTTCAGACTAGAATGTCACCCTATTCTCCAAAAGGGTTTGGTACTGCTTAACATTTACTAGGGCCAGTGAAGTGACTGCCCTCTACAAATCCCCATGTACTGTTTATGGCAATGATTAAGACACGAGCAATATCTTCAAGGACAATAGACTGAAAAGGGAGAAAAGTCAAGTATTCTCCAGCCTCAGTTCCAGTGTTGCAGGCAATGTGGGCTCAGCAGCCAGTTCAGGCTCCACAAGGCACATCGCTGAATTCGTAAGCTGGGGTTTTCAGAGACCAACAGAATTTTTCTTTTGGTTCTAACCATGGAAATGTTGCCAAAATCTGAAAGCTGGAACCCTGTAGCAATGAGAGAACAGTCCGCTCTTGCATCAGAAATAGGCTCTGGCAATGGTGTTGCATGTAGCTAGGTCGCATTTTACAAAATAGAAGCCATTATCTTTAGCATATCAACCAGACAAAATTAAATTGTAATTACATGGAGACATCCAAAAGCAAGCTATTTTGTCTTCAGTTAAATTCAAAGAAGTGTAATGGAGATTACCAATTTGAAAAGAAGTTTAGACAAGCAATAAACGTGGCTAGAAGAAACATGGAATTAGAAATTTTAAAACCACCAGTCTGCATTTTAATGACTGGTAAATAATATTTCAGAGACCCAAGTAATGTCCTAGAGTGCATTTTCCCAGCTTTAGATTATGGGAAACAGATGTGAATTTTCTTCAAGTTTCACTGATTTTGTACTCAAATTATTTCATTAATAGATTTTTCATGTGCTTTTTAAGAAGTAAATATAAAGGTACTCATACTCATAAAATGCAAGGAGCTCATATACTGTTAGAAAATTGCTTACCCAAAGAAATAGATTAATGCCATTTTACCCTGCAGTTTTCTCTAATATGAGAATTAGGCCTCTGCCGAGGGAGAAAAAATATTTTTAGAATAGATAAAAATTGAATCAGTCACTGTAAAGACTTTGAAAGAATAACTCATATCTATCGAAGATGTCCGAGAAGAAAAGGTAAAGCAGAGGTCATCCCCCCGGGCATTTCCCAATAATCAAATCCTTCCTTCAGGAACTTCAGTGGTTTTTTGTTTTACAAGTGCTTGATTAGATTCTGATCAAAGGAGTTAATAGCCAGTTAACTTTGCAAACCTTAGTCTAAAATTGTGACCTACCAGACTTGAAAATGAACTGCAAATGAGTTTTTAAAAATTCTACCTCTTTCAGCAATCTCTGACCAAGTGGTCATCCTGGCAGAGCTAAAAAGGGCATCAGCTATTCCCCTCCAGACCCACCCTCTGTCCTCCTTTGCTTTGTGCTCTAAGAAAGAGCAAACTTGCTATAAGGTTGAGCAAATTCTCTCAAGGTGTGTGGCCACAATGGAATATAGTGGCAACGAATATTTGAGAACCTTCTCTCCCAAAGTTAAGTACATACAATTTAGATCACATGTACATACACTAGTTAGGAGAGAGATCGAAGTTAAACAATATTTTGAGTGAAAGATTTTTAAATCAGTTCCCACAAAAGAATACAAAAGGAATTTTACGCCTGTTGTTTACTTTATGACTAATGTTAACTTGATATTCACAAGAAGTTGGGACTTAGCCATTTTCTCACATCTTATTTTGGTATAAATATCACAAGTAAGGCAAAATGTAGAATATATCCTTTGAACAGTGTGGTGACAAGTTTCCTTCTACATTAGATGCCATTCAACTTCTGCCCATAAAACTAAGAAGCCTTTCAAGTTCAATTGTACAAATAAAGTGTTTGAATATTATTATCACTGTTAAAAATTTTCAAATCCAAAGATCAATGCCTCCCTTTGTGCCACTTAGGTCACACATAGATGTATACTTGGCACCACCTTGACAGATCAAGGGACTGTTTGCTTTGTATGTAAGTAACCCCAACCTCCCCTTGACTGACCCTTCATAATCTGTTTCCATCTCTTCAACAATTTGTTCCTCGGTTTCCATTTGTCCTCCATAGCAAATCCAAATTATTGAATGTAGCCAGAAGGCCTTCCATTTATCACGCCCAGCAGGGCAATCTGAGAGTGTGACAATCTATAACGGTCCTTGTAAACAAACAGAAAGCTAACATTTGAAAGAGGTAAGGCATCTGCCAAAGTTGCTCCATATCCAAGACAGTAAGGAGTTGAGTCAGTAGGCGAAAATGGTACTCAAGAGCATCTTCTAGGTGCAAAATTTCCTCTAAGCACCAGAAAAAAAGAAACATGGTGTGTGTGTGTGTGTGTGTGTGTGTGTGTATGTGTGAGAGAGAGAGAGAGAGTCCATCCTGTGTATCAAGCCTTGCTGAAAATAAACTTGTGTGGTACTAAAAGCAGCTGGCTTTTTTATTTTCATTTTTTTAATCTTATTTATAAGCCCATCAAACAGCTTAAATAACAAATGCACCAACTCATTCTCTGCTCTGGATTTGAATTACAGTTGGCCTTGGCAAATACTGTCCAGATGTTGGCTAAATTGTGTCTGCTTTCAACAGAAGGTCAATAAACTGAGAAAACTGGCTTTGTGTTTCCTACAAATTTATTGATCCAAATCCTAGAAATGAAATCAAACCACAGTAGGGATAACCAGGGCTTGAGATAGAAAGAAAGAGCCAAACATTTTTCTCCCACTTTCTCCAAGCATAAGTACAATTTCTCCACAAATTAATTTACATTTTGGAGAGGGCCAATAGTTATTAAAGAAGAGAAAAAGAAGAAAAAAATGATGATAGGGGGACTAGGGGGAAAGAGAACAAAAGGAAGGATAAGAGGCCAAACAAAGGGCAGGGTGCAAAGCAAAGTTATGTTGAGTAATGCATGGCCACTACCCTCAAGACAACTCTGCAAAATTGCCATCACTCCTCTCTCCCCTTCGCACACATACACACTCCTTGTAGGGCTACCATGGTTGTAAGAAATGTGCTGTCCAAATGCCCGTGCTTTATTTTCTTAAACTCTATTAGCAATAATCAGATGTTTTTCTAGCTTAAGATCCTGATACTTAGGGTTCTAAAACCCAAGTCAATGAGCCAGAGAGATGTAGTGTCACAAGATATCTCTGGGTGTCATATGGTCATCTTTAAACTATCTTAATTCTTCCAGATCACCAGGAAGTTGTTCAATATATACCTTCTTACCATGCTAATGGCATTATAAAAAGACACATGTACCATACTGGATAAATGGGATGCTAAGAGCATTTGATTTGGCTGGAATTTGATTTTTTTAAAAGAAGATTTTATTTATTTATTTGACAGACAGAGGTAACAAGTAGGCAGAGAGGCAGGCAAAGAGAGAGAGGGAAATAGACTCCCTGCTGAGCAGAGAGCCCAGTGCTGGCTGGATCCCAGGATCCTGGGATCATGACCTGAGAAGAAGGCAGAGGCTTAACCCACTGAACCACCCACACACCCCTGGAATTTGATTTTGAAAAAAGTCTAAAATATATACAAAAAGGGAAAAAAATTCAAATTATTCAGAGATAATCATACTTCCTTATATGAAATATATATCATATAAATTATGCCAGCCTTAAAGAGATAATGCATTGGCAAAGAAATGAGAAGTATTATTTCATGTTTGATTTATTTGAAGATCAGTCTACCATAAATTTAATTGTCCAGAACAAAGTTTGAAACCAGAAAATCATGAATTAAACCTTTTAGCTCAAGTAAAAGAGCCATAAAATGCAAGATTTTGCTCATAAGAAATTCTTGAAGGCAAGAGATTGCATTCATTTAGAATTGCTTAAAACATGTGGCAGCCAGATAGAAGTCAAAAAACAGACACCAAGAGTAAGGAGAACACCATTGCAAGAGGAGGCCATAGGAAAAAGAATAAAATTGTGTGACCTAATTTGGAGTGGAGGGAAAATAACCCTCAGGAGCCTTAATAATTTCTGAAGGCCTTGCTATATTATAACTAAGTATAACATTTTTAACACATCATGCCAATACTGAAGGATGAAAAGATATTTAGTATTATCAAGACATAAAAGAAAATGTATCATATTTTATAAAGTTTGCCATCAAAAATCTACTGACATATATACCGTTGATACTTAAAGGGATGGAAATCATGAGATAATATGGATGGGTATGAAAGAAAAAGGAATGAAAAGACTAATCAATCAGATATTAGAAGATTAGGGACACATGATTAGATCAGTAAACCTATAAATGCCAATATATGTCTTTACTTCTTTTACCATGGGGGAAAATATCTTGAAGGAAGCAATTTTGGGTACAGTATTGCTGTGTGTATAAGGTGTTCATTAGGGTACCTGGGTGGCTCAGTTGGTTAAGCGACTGCCTTCAGTTCAGGTCATGATCCTGGAGTCCCGGGATCGAGTCCCACATCGGGCTTCCTGCTCAGCAGGGAGTCTGTTTCTCCCGCTGACCTCTCTCCTCTCATGCTCTTTTTCTCTCATTCTGTCTCTCTCTCAGATAAATAAATAAAATCTTAAAAAAAAAATAAGGTGCTCATTAAGTCCATGGATGAAAACCTAAGAAAGGAAGGTAAGGAGAAAATGCATCATAATTCTGCTAAAGATAAATTATTGTCACCTGCACAGAAAAGGGACTCCTGGTTAGAAATACAGGCTGGAATAGAGGAATAAAGGAAGGAATGGTATGAGGCAAAGCTGAAAATGTAAGTGGAGACAAAACCTTGCAGAGCTTTGTAGGCATATCAAGGATAGGTAGTTCTGATCTTCTAAGCAAAAGGAACCTACCAAAGTGTTTTAATCAGGGAAGTGACATTACTATACTTCTAAAAGGTCACTCTAGAAGTAGATTAAGAAGGGATATGGACCCTGGGAAAGTCCAGGAACAAGATGATATGTTATAGTGGTAATGAAATGCCAATATGGAAAGTGGAGATGAAGGATTGCATAACGGCATACATGCACAGAGGAATTACAAATAACCCTAAATTTTATAGTGCAAAGTGATGCTTGCATTAAGATAGTGAGAGTGGGGATGACGTGAAGATTATGAATTTAGTTTTAGGCAGGACATATTTAAGGAAGGTTTGAGACATGCTATTGGACATACATGTCCATATATGGCTCAGAGGATGGATTTGGGTTATTTATACTAGATAGAGACCCATAGAAATACTGTTTGTGGTTCTGCTTATGATGACTACTTTCCCTCTGTACCATCTTTCAAGTATACCTCAATGTTATGGGCTGAATGTTTATGATTCCCCCAAATCCACATGTTGAAATCCAAATCTCCAAATGAAGGTATCAGGAGATACAGCCTTTTGGAAGTAATTAAGTCATGAGGGTGGATGGGAATAGTGCCTTTATAAAAGGGAACCCCAAGAGCTCTCTTGTGTTTTCTCCACCATCTGAGGATACAAGAAGATGAGGCAGTCTATAACCTAGAAGAACCTGACCACACAGGCACCCTGATCCCAGACTTCCAGAAGGAAAATTTTTGTTGCTTATAAACCAACTTGTTTATAGTGATTTGTTACAGTAGCCTAAACTAAGACACCCTTAAAGAGTTGTAAAATTGGATCAATCTTGTTAGAACTAGGGCCAGCTATTACATGAAACAATCAGAAATCCTCTGAACTAAGAAAACTTTGACAAAGTTTTAGGTGAAATTGTAATTGGGCAATTACTGGTCCATGAGCAAATTTTCTTGTAACTTGATATGGGTTTTTATTATCTGTTTACACACAGTTCCATACACACCTACAGCAGAAACTGCTGCTCATCCTAGAATCCCTTATTCTTCTTTGTTATTAGACATGACTTCCCTATAGGATTGAAGAAAGGAGACTCTCTTCCCAGTTCCTTCTTGGGCTAAGCCAGTAATTGGTTTAAAAATGTTATTTTCTTCATATCTAATAAAGTTTTTTTTTGGTATAACTAAATAATAGAAATTAAAAACCACCCAGCAAGCTAAGAATTACTTCTACTTAATGCATATCAATACAAGAAACTCTGCATTCTCAGAGAATGGTACATGCATTCTGTTCCTCATATGGCAGAGGTAGATGATAGGCTCCATGAAAGCAAGACTGTGTTTATCATAGTCAATGGCACCCGACAGGCACTCAACAATTGCTAACTTAAAGATGATGACCCAGAAGAATTTTTGCATAAGAAAGCAGGGGCTTGTCGTCCATTTAAGAAAGGCATCTAAAGCCTTCTGGAAAATATTTTCTTTCCCTTGAGAAGAAAATACCCATAAAAATGATCTGCTTTCTATTTTTCTGGGTAACACAGTATGTCTTTGATATCAACCACTGCTGCATCTTTCAAGCTGTAGCATGCAAATGATAACACAAGAAAGAGGCAGAGTTAAGAGAATCAGAGCTAGTGCCCACATTTGAAGCCCTCTACTGACGTAAGCCATCCATATGAGATGATTAACTTAATTATTGTTGAGGCCAAGATGAGTTAAGTGGTTCTGTTATTTGTAGTCTTAGGCATTCTAATTTACAAAATATCACTTCCACTTGAAAATAACATGCTGCTAGGCATGACTAACTTGGTCAATGCGTCAGATGACATCCAATTCATGCAATTTTGTCTGTAAGTATTGGAGAAAATATTCCAATATGCCTCAAGCTAGTAAAACCAAGGAGCCACCATCAACTAGCAAAGTATTAGCACCCTGTATCTTGTCAGAGTTATCTTTTCATCATTTTCATTGTTTTTCACACATATTATTTACCCAGACAGGTGAGAGAACTTTTAACTTTAGATCCTTCAAGGATTATCAGCATCATTATCAGAGTAAACCTGTATGATCTACATTAGTAGAATGTGGTGAGGTGGTCATTGTACCCATAAAGTGGATTGTATCACAGAGCCCATTACAGAGCTGACTTCTCCCTGAGTAGCACAATAACAGTATTCATCTGCCCTGTCAAGCGAAGGCAAACTTTTAGAATTGATAGATAAAACAAAAGTGTATTAGCAAAATCAATAACTATGTCCCAAATGCTGTGATTTTTATTAATTTGGAAATGAAGGAAATTACTTGTAGAAGAGAAGCAGAATTAAGGTCAACACCTTGATTACTGCACTGTAATCTATGGCTTACCTAGACGCCATCTTCCTGGACTAGTCAACTTGAATTAAATGGGAAGTTGAAAGAAATACCACGTATAATAGATTGTTTTAATGGTCCTAATACTCCATCCCATCCTGTATCCATACTCTTTCCCATGTGACTTTACAATTCTAATTAAAGATACACAGTCTATTTTCCCATTCCTTAGATATGGGAGGTTTTTGTGAGTTGCTTTGGCCAGTAGAATGCAGCGGAAGTGGTGGTATCCCAGCTTTGAGCATAGGTCTCAGGAGACTTTGTGTGTCTCTGTTTACTTTCTTTCTTCATCTCCTATGCATGGAAACATGCCTCTGCTGGCCAGCTGGAGAATGAGATGCATAGAATGATGTTCACCTTCCCCAGCTACCTCAGTATAAGTTAGCCTAGATTAGTAAATAGCCATGTGCCACCCACACATGTGAGTAACCACAGCCCAAACCAACAGACTCACCTAGCTGATCGATACCTTTTTTTAAAGTAATGCTATCTAACCTCAGCTGAGTCCAGTCCAAATCATCTGAATCTCAGATTCCTATCCCAATAATTACTGTTATCAATACTGAGGTTTTTTTGTGGCTATGTAGTATATGGCATTATTTTATCAAAGTTTAACCGATACACCATGCATTCATTTCTCAGGTCTTTTATGTTAGCAATAGTTTCCATAAAACCCCATGGTATTTTGTGGTGGTGGTGTTGTATACCACGTGTTAGGAATGGAGAACTTTCATCTCAATCTTCCTCCCATATTAGCCCTTATTTTAAGGTAAGGGAGTTAATGGGGTAGCAGGAAGACTGTAGTATTTGCAACAAATTCCATTCTCAACTCTCCCCTCAACTGAAGACCATATATGGTCTATTATCCACTGATTGTGGCAAAGGAATCTCAATTCATTTATAATTAAACATTTAATTTTTTCAGTAACTGTATTTCTCATCCTTTATTTCCTATCTCAATAAATATCACTACCATTCCCACATTTGTTCCAAACTCATTCACTCTTTCTCCACCTCCCACTCTAACCAATCACAGGATGCTTTAGATTATATATTTTAAAAATGTCAGGAACTCATCTATTTCTCTCCACATCAGATACAATATCCTGGTCCAACTAACCTTCTTTAAGCTACTCTAAACCAACGGAAGTAAATAAGTAAATTCACTGGAGGGTATAGCCTACCTCCCAAAGTCAAAAGCAAAGCTTCAGATGCTGGCTCAGAAAAGACAAGAATTGGAGTAGCTCTGGGGATCAAGGTACCTGCATTAGTGGATAATTTGTGGTCTTGGATATGTTACTTCAATCTATTTTTCTGACTCCCAGTCACTGTATTCAAGATATAAGTCCAAGATGGAGAGCTGACCAGTGTAGCTTGGGTCATTTGCCATCCTTGTCTGGGGGAATGCAAGGCAGCTTACCTGACAATCCCATATAAAGGGAAATTAAAATGCTGTTAACAAAAGAACAAGAGACTGAATACTACATGGCAAGAACAATGTTGTCAATTCTGGCATTTCTTATTTCTTCTAAATATCCCTATTTTTATTGTTGGAATCTCTGCTAATCTGTGTTTAAATCTTTATTAAGGAAGACTTGAACTGCTGGGGAAAAAATTGGTGTTGTAGTTTGACATATTTCATGATTAATTCTGACCTTATCTTTAAGCAGCTTAAGTATATTGGCTGCAGAAAGTCTTACTGCATCAAGGCTACATAATGACTCTGTTTCCAGATGCACATAAAACCAGGTACTCTAAGATTTATTCACTTGAGCCCCTACCCCCACCTCTATAATTTGCCTAATGAGCAGCTTTGCCTCTGCATATTATCTTCCCATACTGAAAATAGAAGGGAGTCTCATTGTTCATGGAAACCCAATCATCAGTTCACAATGTCCCACATTCTTTGTGCAGATCTATGCTACCTACTTCTATTACAGGCAAAAAAAAAAAAAAAAAAAAAAAAAAAAAAAAAAAAAAAAAAAAAAACACTTCTGGAAATGGAAACATAATTCAAAACTAGCTAAAATAAAAATGTAGCAGACATGTGTGGATGTAGGTATTAGAGAAAAGGAAGTTATTGTAGACACAGACACGAGATTTCTCCTAAAAATGCAGGAAATGCCAACTACTCAGATTTCAGAAAGTAAGCATCATGGTGGCCTAGTGAACCTCAAAGTCAAAGAGGAATTCATAGACATTCACTCTAGTGCTTATAACAGACTTATCTCAGGAGCTGCACATTTGTCAATTAATATCATCTGCAACCTAATGAAGCTGTTCTTGACATCTCATTTCAAGCTTCTTCAAATTTGGTTCAGCGTTTTTTGTTTTTATTTTTGATTTGTGTTTTTCCCTCTAAGGGATGAACAATTTATAGATGAACTACTTTGGGCCATGTGTCTGTACATGATTTAGTCAGCAGGATGTGGGTCAGAGAAAGAAATCCTGCATAGACTTCTAGGTAAGTGCAGCTATGGTAGATACTGTTGATTATATTCCCAATAGCCAATCCTCCTTTTCTTTTCCTCCACAGAACCAATGTGTTCAAGACAGTGAGCCAAATGACCGTTCTAAGTCAATCACAGAGTACTCAGGCAGTAGCTGACTCAGGGGTGTGATTCAGTTATGCCCCATAAGCTGCTGTGAGGATTCTGGGGAATATTTTCTTCTATGATACAAGGAGATACTAAGAAAGAATTATCTCTCTGTTCTTTCACTGGATATTACCCAGAATTGCAAGATCTATGACCACAAAAGGACAAGTCTAAGAAATAAAGTGGTACTTTGATTATGTTGGAGAGAGCTTGATCTATGAAGATCTGGTTTATTTACTGATTCCATTGGCAAGTGTGCAACCAGGACTCTTCTTATATAAGGTGGCAATCCCTATATTAAGCTACCTTTGGTTGATTATTCTATTGCTTATAGTTGAAAGACCCTGTTATAGGAGGATTTCTGTTTTCTGGGGGGCAAGAGAAAGAACGGAATCTCAAGCCATGTCAATAGAGATGGATAAAGCACAGTGTTTAGTTGTTATTGATATAAATTATAACTATTTATACCTCTTTGGAGATGCATGCATACCAACATTTTAGATTATTTAATAGGAGCCCCTGAGTGATGAAACCAGTGATTAAGGTGGAAACTTTCAGGAAACTCTGAAGCATAATTATCAATGTCTTCTAAAATCTAATCCCTAGGCCCAAGCTTCATTTTCTATCTTATTTCCTTTATAACTATAAAGACTATGTACTGAATATGAGATCCTATAAAAGCTGAACATAGTAAATACTGAATACTAAAAAATTCTGCTATAGCTGTTCTTAGTTTTTCCAATGGACTTTGGGGTCACCTACAGGGTGTGTCCAGATTACAGATGCTAGTGGGAATCAGGAATCATTGTATTAAGAATTCTCATGGCAATATACTAAGGTTATCATGTGCTCCTCAAAATGGCTACCTTCAAGACAGCATCTCAATATTTATAGTGGAGTTGCAGTAATTTTTAAATTATAAAAAAGATTTTAAAGTGTGAAAACAAGAAAAAATTATTTCTCTTACCTTCCAAATGGAGAAAAGGACAACAACGAAAATAGTAGCATTCCTGAAGTCATACAAGTTAATGAAATTTCTAGAATCTCTTTATCTTTTAATGTTTTACAGTGAACTTTTTTCGTAACTCACTGTATAGTAATTAATCAATTCCTTATCAGGATTTAAGGGGATATATATTTTGAGGGGTGCCTATGTGGCTCAGTCAGTTAAACATCTGACTCATTTCAGCTCAGGTCATGATCTGGGGGTTGTGAGATGGAGCCCCGCATAGGGCTCTGTGCACAGTGGGAGTCTGCTTGAGATTCTCTCTCTCCTTCCGCCTCTCTCCCACCCACCCCCTCACTCTCTCTCTCTCATATAAATAAGTCTTTTGAAATATATATTTTTTCTCATTTTTATTGCTTATCTCCCTTCCTTCTTACCTCCCCACTCCCACATATTGCTATTTCACTAGACAGAGATCTTTTTTAACTTATAAGAATTTATCTGTGAAAAACAAACATTTTAAACAAACATAGTCTCTGCTGAGACAAAGGTGTCACCATAACTTCGTTTGTTTAGAACTAGAGAACTAGAGGGTATCATGCTTAGTGAAATAAGTCAATCAGACAAATATAGAATCAATGAGTAAAACCAAGTGTCCTGAGGGAAAAGTCCACTTTTGTAATCTGACTATATTTTTGCCAGTATGGACAGTCCCACCTCTCACTACACATAAATAGAAAAACTGGGTAAAGCACAATATCAACGGAACTTTTTTTTACTATATAACCGAAAAAATAAAATAAAATAAATAAAGGCACAAATAAATAGGTATAACTCAAAAAAAGCCAGGGCTCTAACTGTATCCCTTGTATACAGACTAAAACATTAAAGAATTACTGTATCTGTGGAGAAGGGAATTAGAAAATTCTTACCCAGTAGCCTAAGATGCTCCAAGTAAGCTTGCCAATTTCCTAGGACCCTGGGTGGGGAAAAGATCACTTACAAGAAATTAAAGCTGAAGATTGGGGGTACCTGGATGGCTAAGTTGGTTAAGTATCTGACTTTTGATTTTGGCTCAAGTCATGACCTAAGGGTCATGAGATCCAGCCTCACATCTCATTCACTGCTGAGCATGGAGTCTGCTTAAGATTCTCTCTCTCCCTCCCCCTCTCCTCCCACCAAAAACAAACAAACAGAAAACAAAAACAAAAAACTACAGACCAGTACACATGAGTATGATGTCCAAATTTATTAGATCTACTTAATTGGTTTTACAGACTGCCAGGTATCTATCACATATCCATTCTCCCCTTCTTCCTTACTAAGAGAATGCCTGTATTGCTAGGATTGAGATAGATAGATAGATAGATAGATAGATAAATGTGCCCAGTTAAATTACCATGGCAGGGAGGGGAGGGTACCTGTCTGCTAGCTGTGGTTACTTAAACAGTTTTGGCTAATTATCTATAATCAGGTGACTTAGAAGTCTCCTTTGATGGCAGGTAAGTACATTTTTTTTTCCCTCCCACTTTCTCCTGCTTTCTCTCTTGAGGAAGGATGCAATAGTTTCAGGTCTAACAGCCAAACAATGTAAGGTGTATATTAAGGATGGTGAGCTAGAGAGAAAATGACCCCGACTCCCTGAGGATTTCATCAAGATGTATAGCAACCATGAACAGTCAACTTACAGACTAATTTTATCTAAGAAAATTAACCTTTATATCCAGGGTCTCTATTAATAGCAGTGAAATCAGTTTATATTAGATTACTAAACTGGAAAATTTACATAAAAATTGTTGTAAGACCTTTGTCAGAAGCAAAGTGAAACTGCTTTATGGAACATTCAGTATTCTGAACACAAAGAATTTGCATGTGCATGCACACGCGCACGCGCGCGCACACACACACACACACACACAGCTGAAGATGTTCTCCAAAAAAATAAATAAACCCACCTGATTCAGATGCACACCACAGGGGAGAAAAAAACAATTCACTATCAAAGAGAAGATCAGCAGGCAAAACAAACAGGAGACTTAGCACCTTAAGATATGAAACTATACAGCATGAAGAAGAACCTATAAAACTTTAAAAATTTCAATCATTATAGAGGCTTAAAGACAGAGAAAAAGACATAATGGAGGAAAAGAACAGTATTACTTAAAATTGGAAGATTTAAATTTCTCCCCTAAAAGGAGAAATTTAAAATGAAAAATCTAGCCAATCACTTTCACACACACACTATCTCTCTCTCTCACACACACACAAACACACACACACACACACTACAGAAGTTAAACAATAAATTAGTCAAAGCTAAAGCTTGATCTAAGAACATATTTGGTATATAAAGAATAAAAAGTGGGGAAATATGGCAGAACTTTCAGGAACAATAGAGGATAAAGTAAAAAGGTTCAACATATATTAACTGATTATTCAGGAAAAAACTAGAGAGTTATGAAGAGGCAACCTTTGAAGAAATAATGGCTAAGAATTAAAGAGCTAAGTTTTCAAGAGAAGTAACACAGTTACAAAGCAGAAACACTAAAACAAATACCTAGATACAGTGTTGTGAAAAAGAAGAATTGCAAGGGTAAAGATAAAAACCTTAAAAGCAACCAATGAAAAATGGAGAATACATAAATAAATAACTGGAAAACTTTGGGATAACATCTTCAAAGTGCTAAGGAAAATAATGGTCAGTTTAGAGTCCATAACTTAAATAACTCTTCATGAAGAAGAAAAAAAATTTTTAAATACTCAAATGTAGCCTGAGAGATTTTACTACTCACAAAACCAAATGAAATATGAAATTTAGTAAGGACAGAACAGCTACTATAAGGATGGTTGGGTACAAAAAGCAAGGTAAGTAAGAATTTGATAATTATGTTGGTATCTAAATAGTTTATTAGAGGGGTCCCTGGGTGGCTCAGTGGGTTAAAGCCTCTGCCTTCAGCTCAGGTCATGATCCCAGGCACCTGGGATGGAGCCCCACATCGGGCTCTCTGCTCAGCAGGGAGCCTGTTTCTCCCTCTCTCTCTCTCTCTCTGCCTCTCTGCCTACTTGTGATCTCAATCTGTCAAATAAATAAATAAAATCTTTTAAAAATATAAATAAATAAATAAATAATTTAAAATTAAAAAAAATAGTCATTAGATATAAATCCTACTAATAATAATGGCTAACTGGGTAAAATCATATGAAAGATGGGGATGAAAGATCAGAGATGAAATGAAGTATTTTCAATTGCTTAGGAGGGATCTGGAAACAAGAATTTTAAAATGTTTAAAGCCACTCTCATTATTTGCAAATTTAGGCATTACCACAAGAGATAGAGAGTATCTGGTTTCTATAACAATAGAGGGGAAAATAAGATATAAGAGACTCTAATCCCAGAAAGCTGTGAGGAAACAATAAAAGCAAAAAACATTATAAGTATGTCAACATAAAAAATCATGACATAAGATAAAATAGTAGAAATATTTCAAACACATCAGTAAGCATAATAAATATTAACAATATTAACTGTTAAAGCTTATCTGCTAATAGATTCTCAATTTGAATAAAAATAATATTAATATTAAGCTGTATTAATTTTATAATAGACATAAAATAAATGACAAGACTGAGAGTAAAGAGCAAGGAAGAAGATATAATAGGGGAACAGTGTTCAGAAGAAAGATGACGTGGCACCATTAATACTGGAGAAAAATAGGCTTTAACATAAAAAAATTATTCTAGGATATGAAGGTGTCAGTACTTAATAATAAAAGGAAAAATTCACCAAGAACATATATTAATTTTGAGCTCTATGCAACTTACATTATAACTACACAATCTGTAAAGCATTAATTGACAGAATTTTTAAAAGAATTTATAAAACTAACAACTATGGTTTGAGACATTATCACAACTCTTTCAGACTAAAGACATTAAGCACAGAAAAGAAACATCAAAATTGGATGAAATAATGATCTTTTTCTAACAAGTAGGGAATATTTATCCTTTTCAAGCACACAAGAACATTTACAAACATGAAATTACAATTTCCACTTTATAGATAGCATGTAAAGAATGGAGAAGAAAATTAGAAACTTCCCAGTTCTGTATGTGACCAGAATAACCTTGAAATCAAAACCAGAAAACAACAGGAGAAAGAAAATTTATCCCAATCTCACTTATAAATATGGCTCCAAACTTCTTAACAAATTATTAAGTTATCAGTTACTGAATTTGGTTTAGGATAAATAAAAACATTTGTGACCTAATAAGTTTTATTCTGGGAATGCAAGAATGGCTTAGCATTAGAAGATGTATTAATGTAATTCATTTCTTACAAGATTAAAGTCGAAAAATAATTTGGTCACTTCAAAATTTATAGAAAAGTGTCTTTAAAGTCAGGAGAAAAAAAATATCACTTATTCTTTCCACTTCAACATTTTCTGGAGCTTCTTTTTTTTTTTTTTTTTTAAAGATCTTATTTATTTATTTGGCAGACAAAGAGGCAGGCAGAGAGAGGAGGAAGCAGGCTCCCTGCTGAGCAGAGGGCCCCATGCAGGGCTCGATCCCAAGACCCTGAGATCATGACCTGAGCTGAAGGCAGAGGCTTAACCCACTAAGCCACCCAGGTACCCCTTTTCTGAAGTTTCTATCCAAAGCAGGTTTCTGAGGAAAAGAAATACAGGACAAATAAAACTTTCGAACAGCTAGATTACCTGCCTAGAAAATATATTTACATGAAACATTAGAATAAGGGTTGAGCAAAATTGCAGGATTCTGAATAAATACTTTTTAAAAAAAGATATCTATATAGATCACCAGAAGTTGGTTAAAAATTGACTGCAATGCAAATATGGATCTCATTCATAACAGCATGAACTTTGAGGAACCTGAGAGTAAACCTAACAAAATACGTATAAAACATATAAGCATACATTTGTATGTTTTATTATAGAATCAAAAAAAGTTAAATAAACAGAAACCATATTTCCATGGGGCCTGGGAAGTTGACCTAGGATTCATACAAAACAGTAAAACTCCAAGAATAACCAAGTTCATTTTGAGGAAAAAAAAAAAGTGAAGGCCCTACCAGAAAGAAATATTATAAAACTATAATAATTATAGAAAACTTGGTGGGTGCCCATCTCAGGTCCTCAGGGATCCTTTTCTATTGGCTACTGTGGTTGCTGCAAGTAATTGCTGGTTTGTTCACTCTCAGGAGGGTTGCCCAGGAGCAGTGAGAGCTGCCCCGACCTGGAGTGTCTGAGTTACAATCTGCACCCAACACAGCCAGGAGAAGTATAAAAACCTTTTCTTTGTAGGGGCCACGACAGGCTGCCCCCAAATGTGCCACTTTGATATGTTGATTTTTTAAAAAGATTTTATTTATTCATTTGCAAAAGAGAGAGAGCTCAGGAGCCAGCACACTCAAGCAGGAGCAAAGAGAAGGGGCAGAGGCAGAGGGAAAAGCAAGCTCTCCACTGAGCAGGGAGCCCAATGTGGGACTGGATCCCAAATCCTGGGATCATGAACCAAGCCAAAGGCAACCACTTAACAGACTGAGCCACACAGGCACTTAAGTAAATAAAATTTACTTAAGAGACAGTCTATGCAAGAAGGACCCTCAGAAGGACCCTTTCTGAGAGATCTTCTCTCGCCCCCAGAAAGCAAGAAATAAACTTTCATGTGCAAGAAACAACTCCCCACACCAGGAGGTAAACAGCCCTCCTCATCACCAGAGATAGGAAACAGGAGAGTGACAGTCTGGCTGTATGTAAAGCTCTTGTTCTTTTTTACTAACTTACCACCCCTGCCTATATTTTGTTTGGAATTCCTTACTAACTGAAAGTCCCAAAGTTAAGTTTTCTTTGTCCTGTCAAATCCTCACAGATTGTCCCCTTGTCAAAAAAGTATAAAGATTGCCTACTTTGGTCATTTCTTTAGGCCTCAATTTCATTATTAAGCCTCCACACACATGTAATAAAACTTTTTTTTTTTTTACTATTAATCTGCCTTAGGTAAATTTAATTCTTAGTCCAATTAGAAGAACCTTAGAGGAAAATTTCTTCCTCTCCTTTACTCTAGCTCCTTGCCTCGAGACAGATAGATTCTGCTGTGCTATTGATGTCGCGGAGTCCTTGAGAGATCAGGCTGAGGCCAGATTTTGTCTGAAAGCACATTGTTATTGCGCATCTCCCTCTTCTCTACCCTGCTTTCCTCATTCCCTTACAGATGTGTACCCTTCATAAATTCCCTGCACAAGAATCCTCATTTATTTCTCTGCTTTTGGGGAATCTGACCTAGAGTAGAAATTAAGAACATATATTGATGCGTATATAGACAACTCAAACCAATAAAGCAAAACAATACAATGAGGGGGATATCATGAGGGCCAATAAATATATGAAAACACACTCATCCTCACCTAGTAATCAGAGAATGAAAATAAAACAGCACTCAGCAAAATGGGAAATTTTTAATATCTGAAAAATCCTAAATGTGGATTAAGATGTTGAGCAAATGAGAAATCTCATACGCTATTGGTGAGAAAGTACACTTGTTAACCCATTTTGGAGAGCAATGTGTTATTATCTGACAAAATTAAAGATGCTCATAAGCTATAACCCAGAAATTCTAATTTTAGGTATATACCATGGGAATTCCCTGATACATGCCTAGGAGGATGTGTATAAAAATATTCACTGTAGCATTGTTTATTATAGTGGGAAAACTGAGAACAACTTAAATACTTGCCAAGAAAGGAAAGAATGAATTGTAGTACAGCCATAATGAGCAGTAGTTAAAATAAGTAGTAACCAAATTTAGAGGTATCGACATGGATAAATATCAAAAACATAATTTTTAAAGAATAGTGAAAGTTAAAAAAGGGCACTTTTATAGAAATTTTTTTAATGTAACTATCAAGCCAAATGATAGAATATCTTGTCTATGGACATACAAATACATGCATGTACATATTATATAAGAATATGTTAATAATACTGTGTAAAATAGGTCAGAAAGACACTTCAGAATAGTGACATGCCTGGAAAAAAAATAAGCAACAAGTCTGGAAAGGATAAAAGGGACCTTAGATCCTAATTCTATTTTTTTTTTAATGATCTGAAGCAATATGGAAATGGTAACAATTTGTTAAATCTGGGGTGAGATACATGAATATTTGTTACACTGCTTTCTATATTTTTCCATAAGTCTGAAATAGTTCATAATAGGAAACAAAAGAGAAATGGTATTCAAAATATAATCAAACCCTGGGGCGCCTGGGTGGCTCAGTGGGTTAAAGCCTCTGCCTTCGGCTCAGGTCATGATCCCAGGGTCCTGGGATCGAGCCCCACATTAGGGCGCTCTGCTCAGCAGGGAGCCTGCTTCCCCCTCCCCCTCTCTCTCTGCCTGCCTCTCTGCCTACTTGTGATCTCTATCTGTCAAATAAATAAAACCTTTAAAATATATATATATATAATCAAACCCTAAATCTTGCTTTGGATATAACCATCTGAATTTAGTTAGTCTCATACTTGAAGCAATTGTGAAAAAGATCTACCACAGTAGAAATAACCCAGTATTCATATATTTCATTCTTTTTCTCATACTTCTCAGGAAAGGTATAGAGAGATACCTGGATGCCTTTCTTTGGAATTTCAAAATATTTCCCTTTTTCTTCATTCCCTCTGTTTTTTTCTCTTTCTTCCCATCCTTCCTCTCTCTTTCTTCCTTGCCTTTTCCAAAAACAATTACAATAATCTCAACTCTTAATCTTTTCCTAATTCTTTTCCTAACATCTGGAGTTATCAACAAACTATAGAAATGATCCCTGAAAGTATAGTCTTAGGTGTCATCCTCCCAGCAATTATCATGGTATTGCAGAGGTTTGCTCATTATTAATAAAAGATTCAGGATTTCTCTAAATGGAGTTATCAAATAGGCTATAAGAAGTACAGTTATTGATTTCAGATAACTAATGAAGAGAATTTTTTCACATTTATATTAAAAAGTGACAGGCATTAAGGAGGGCACAGATTGCATGGAGCACTGGATGTTATACACAAACAGTGAATCATGGAACACTACATCAAAAACTAATGATGTTCTGTATGGTGACTAACATAAAACAATAAAAAAAAATTTTAAGTGATTCATTTTTTATCTGAAATTCATATTAGCTGGCAGTTATATTTTTATAAACTTAAATTTTTATTAACTGTTAAATCTATGTTTTTATAAATCATATTTTTATAAACTGTTAAATCTAGCAACCCCACTAACTTCAAGTTACCATAATTGCAGTTTATTTACATAGATCACCCATCTCACATAAATATTTTTTCATTCTCAAATATGTATATAGAATAAGACTGATAATCTTCTCATCTTACATGAGATAAACAAGGTTATCTGTCAAGGACAGTATTATCTACTCATCTATCAGGGATGCTAATAACCTGGTACTAGTATCAAGGATATAATCTTGACTAGGTCATGAACGAATTACTTGGATCTTAAGTATAAGATTCCTAGAGGAACAAGCTAATTTTAGGCCTGATGCTTTGAAGCAAATTCTATAGGATTCCAAATTCTACTTTTATGGTCTTCGCAAATGAGTTAACTATTTGGCTCTGTCTGGCCTTCAAATTTCCTCTAAAAGAAAAATTTTTTCCTTGTGTGATATATTTGTCTTATTTGTTTCTGCTTCTTTCTCCAGGAAAAAAGTCCCAGATTGCCTTTATAATGCACCATGGCTCCCTCTTGGTTCGGTTGAGTGCTTTCCAGAATGTGAGCCTTCTAAGGTCCCTCTTTAGCCCTTACCAGTTACTTCGTTCATCTATTTTTTTTCCTTACCCAGTTCTCATACAGAGACTCCCAGCCCCTGAGCATGGTGGAAAAGAAATATCACAGAAAGATTTGAATGGAAGATAGGAGGAATTCACCGACAGCTGGTTAAATAAAAGAAGAATCAACCAAAGATCCAACATAATATTTGTCCTGCAAAGTATTAGCAATTTCCAAAGAAAATTATAGCACTTATTTAAATGGCTAAATAGGCAAAAGTTAGCTTTCGGATTCTGTATCTCCCTCTTCTGATAGATTCTCTCAGTTTTCCTATAGTTGGTGCCTTGAAATGTGCTTTCCCTTTAAAGCACTCCTATTTGTTTTAAACTTGCCTTTGACTTAAAACAGAAACCACTTTGGTATTAGAGTGGTGGCTTTTCACATGCTTTCTCCTCTTTTAAATAGCTTTCCTTTTTGCAATAAACAATTAAATAAAGTAAATCTGTGCCAATCTTTTATTTTCAAATGGTTTTTGTTTGTGTAGGCTAAACAGTCTAAAATAAGAACCATATGGTATTTGTTATTTTCCGTTTTCTTTTGGCCTTTACAAATCCTAAAATCTTATTATAAAGTCAAATACATTCATAAATAAATAAAAAGAAAAAACAAATAGAAAAGAAAACAACCACATATTTCTATACATATATGGTAGAGTATTTAGAAAGGAAAGTTTTTATCAAATCACACATATACAGTTTCAGATTTTTTTTTTAAATATGGAAAACCTTTTCCCTTCCTATTAAATATTCCATCACATTTTCCCCCAGTAGTTTCCTTGTACTGTATTATCTTTTTAAAATGAAAGCTTGACTTTTTTGAAAATTTTTCATCCTTTGAAATTCTAAGCTTTTATCTAGAAAATAGAATTTGTGGAGAGAGAGAGAAAGAGAGGCAACGAAGGCTGAGCCGTGATGGAGTGTCTATGAAAAAGAGTATGTTCTTGTCAGTGTAACTACTTCTACAGAGGACTCGAGGACGGTCACAATGTGAAACTATGTTTTACAACTCCAGGGATAAAAATCAGTGAAAGGAAAGGTGAAAATGATGAAAGTCAACGTGGTGACACCGTTAAAGATTTACCTCAATGTGCCTTTGTTGGTTAGAACTCACTGCACTGTGCTGCCTGCAAGAGGGGAAAAAAATGGATTCACTTTATTGCACTCATCTGTCATAGATAATACCCTGCACAAAAAGGTGGGAAGAAGTGGTGAACTTATAATCAGTCTGTGTACACATACAATAGGAAGGCAGTCTGGAAGCCCAGCAGGCCTGGGATATGAGTGGCTGTCATAAAGAGGAGAGTGACATGCTACTGAGATCTGTGAGCGCCAAGCTCCAAAGAGAGGGGCAAGCCAACTTGATCTTTCTTTGTGTGCTAGACGGTTGGGTGTGCTACATGCACCTTCAGACTTGGTAGGGGATCACGTTCAACCACCACACAAATGCAACCTGCTCTGCCACCAATGGGAGGAAGTGAACTTGTTGTAGCCCTTTAAAGGATTCCACAGAGAATGCATTCCTCCCATAATCATGATGGATGGAGCGTGCCTTTCTCTGACCAACAGGGATATTCCAAAGCTGCTGAGATCAATGCCCGTGTGTCAGAAATAATTGTTAGAAGCGAAATTTCTAGCAATATCTGAAAAAGCTCATTTATTTAGGCACCGTCTTTAACTTTCTAGCTGTCACCACAATAAAGAGACCAGAATGCTTTTCTTATCAATCTCCCCTTTATTTTACCATGTTCTTGATAATTTCTATGAATCAAAGAAAAAAAATCAAGGATAGTCTTTTTCCCTTCCAGCTCTGTATATTGCACAGGTACTTACCTTTATGGCATAAGGTTATAACAAGTTTAACTGTCAGAAACTAATACCTAAGAATGATTAATGCATGGCTTAGGAAATGAAGTAATGGCAAATTCTCAGTCTTTGAATATTTTCTTTACCTCTGGACGGTCAACTTTTCAGCCTGTGCTGTAATACTAATGTACATGTCACTTAACCCTCCCCCTGAAATCCCTACTTGCATCCCCTAATGAAATGTTCCACTTTACATCACACTGGGACCCTCAGGTAGTGTGATATCCTCTGTAGGGCCTTTAAATATGTTCTATTCTCTTCTAATTCCCTATGAGTTCACAGAGCAAAAGATGGATACCAGAAATATTTTGCAAGAAAATGAATAGTGACCTAGTCAACCCCCTTTTAAAATTACTATCATTTTGTCTACCATGGAAGGAAGCTCATTGCTCTCTTCCATGCTTTTTAGCCAGGTAGAAATTTACTCCATCACTCCTTGGATGCTCTCCCCAATGAAACCATGAATCTCTCTCCATCGGGACCTACCATCAACGACATACCATTAACAAAGATATCATGCCATAATTACTGATGAAGGAATTACCTGTTGTTGTTTTTTCCCCAGAACTCTCTATTCTATCCCTTTCACAAGGAACTTCTACCCATTCCAGCCTTTATTCCACCAGAAAAATTGACTGTTTAATGCACTAAATATTTCTTGACTTTCATGTAGTACAAAACAGCCAAGAGTGTCTGAATGTACAATCACACAAAACAAGATAGCAAATCAGATATAATTTTCTTTTCTTTGTTTTTGAGGAAAATTTTTAAAATTCTAAAAGAAGGGTGTTTGGGGAATGCCATTGTCAGAGAATCAGCAGAAGATGCATTTATCCAACCTATCGTCAGGGTAGGGCTCCTTAGGGAGGCTGGCGTGGAGTCAAGCTTTTGATAAGGGAAAGCTTGTGGCTTTGTAGACAAGGATTAGAAGGCTATTCTGAGCAAAAAGTAGAGCCATTTTTTGACAGGAATAAGAGAAAAGAAATGAAAAGGTGGCTAGGGTGAATGGTTTCTCTTTACCCCTTGGATCACTCATTGTCCATCTGACAAATCATATATGTCCCATTTTCCAAAGCTCTCTTCAAGGCTTAGGAAAACAACTGAAATCCACTCACATTGTTTTATCTGTCACAGAATGAGCCTCCTCTTTCCTCCCATATGTGTCTTTTAGGTTATGCAAAATTTAATTTAAAGTGTAAACTGACCATTTGGAGAGCACGTATACCTCATATTTCATGGGAGTGTAGATTGTATTTGCTGACTGCCATGTTAAGCCATATTCACACAGAGGCTCTAGGAAAGACAGAGATTGTATGCAACACATTGATGCTCTAGTTCTTTTTCTAACATTTTCTGATGCTGGGAGTTTTTGTAATTTACTCATTCTCTGTCTCAATTTTCCCCTTTGTGAAATAAAAGTAGTTAAGCTTAAATTAAGAGTGTCATGAGAATTAAATGGATCATGTTTAAGCAGCCTTTTGCCCAGTATTTGACACATAGCTATCAATGGGTAGTATCTTTTATTTTTGTTATTTTTCTAATTAATACAGCAAGTCTCCTTAAGAGGAGGATCTAGATCCTGAATTATGTATGTAGGAAATTCATGGTGGGCTTATATTTTGAACACCAATTAATTATCCATGACTTTGAAAAACTGCTAAAACGTCTTAGTTTCTTACTGGAAAAGGGAGAAGGCCAGAGCCCACAGCCTGCATATGCAGAAATAAGCATGGAATTTGTCTATTATTGTGGACTTTTTGCATTTCCACTGGATTTCTCCATAATTTTGTTATTTTAAGTCTTGAATTAGGATACTTAGTATTTAATAAATACCCACTAATAGAAGTACTCTCGGTTTCAAGGGAATTTTTAAATTTTGTTTCAATTTAATACTTTGAACCATCTATCACCCTTACAGTGTGTGCATACTGCTGGTGATCATTCCAAAGGATCTTGTTTCCCAGATGCTTTGGAATCGGCCCTTGATCAAGTAGGAATTATTACTGCTCAGTGAAGTTTGATATAGGAAGACTATTTGGACAGTTTGCCTTTCATTAATACAAGTTTGGTTTGTTAAATCCCCAAGTATTGCTTTACAAGTCTTCAGATTAAAAATTAATTACAACGATTATCAACAAATATAAAAAGTCAAGAAAATAATGAAAGCCCATCTGTCTGTTTGGCTTTGGAAAGCATAGCGCCATGGCATCAGCTGACAACCCTCATCTTTTAGAGTAAGCTTTAAAAGTGGTCTATTGCATGTACTAATATACACTTCCTTTATGCCAAGTAGCTAAATTCTTAATTGAAATTTTCACCTACACATGCAATGCAGTCTTATCTCTTAAGCAGAAATGAGTCATGTGTGAATGCAAAAATGCACAGAGAAATTTTTCAAGATGGTTCATTACTGTTCAGTCCCTGTTTGGACATATTGTGTGCAAAAGAAAAAATGACAGCTTTCTCAAAGGTTACTTTTTCTTTTTTTTAAGAGAGAGAGAATGTAAGAGAGAGAAAACAGTGGTGGGGATAGAAGGAGAGGGAGAGAAAGAGAATCATAAGCAGGCTCCAAGCCCAGCATGGACCCACTGTGGAGCGTGGTACCCCCCAACCCTGAGACCATGACCTGAGCCAAAACCAAGCATCAGATGAGCCATCCAGGTGCCCCTCAAAGTTTATCTTTTTCAAAATTGATTAATTAACTGTTTATTTGAGACAGAGAGCATAAGCAGGAGGGGCAAAGGGAGAGGAAGAAGGAATCTCAAGCAGACTCCACACTGAGCAGAGAGCCCATTGCAGAGATCTGTCTCACAACCCTGAGATCAGGACCAGAGCCAAAACCAAGAGTCAGATGCTTAACTGACAGGACCACCCAGGGACTACAAAGGTGACTTCTATTGTAAGTAAAGTTTTAGGACATTTTCACTATAGATAAAGCATTATGCATACATGTGCATAGAAGGAGGAAACTTGTTACACTTGATTATACACATAAGATTAATTATATTTAAAGTAGTCATTTGTTGACATAAAGTCATAATGTTTCCATAAACAATCATTTTTTTCAAACATGTTTTATTTCTGTCATACTGACACATTTATCATATATAGAAGAACGATGAATATTTAATTTCCTTAAAAAAACCTAAACAGGGGCACCTGGGTGGCTCATTGGGTTAAAGCCTCTGCTTTCGGCTCAGGTCATAATCTCAGGGTCCTGGGATCCAGCCCCGTATCAGGCTCTCTGCTCAGCAGGGAGCCTGCTTCCTCCTCTCTCTCTCTGCCTGCCTCTCTGCCTACTTGTGATGGCTGTCAAATAAGTAAATAGATTTTTAAAAAAATAAAAAACAAAAAACCTAAACAGTAAATAATAAAAAGACACAAATGAAGAAGCAACTTTTTTATGGGCACAGAACAATGTAAAATTTTTCAAATTGGTAATAAATGAATTTTGTGTTTATTAACAGGTTATTTTGTTGCCTCAAAAGGAATCTTCTGATTAATAAAGAGGTATAATTAATGAAAAGGGAAACTAATAAATATGTCAGAAACACTTTACTGTTGGTATGTATGTATTTCTACTGTCTTTACAGGAATGCAAATAAAACATCAAAATTAGGTTATTAATTTCAAAAACGGTAGTCTTCACAAACATGGGGAAAAATTTTAATATCTGGTTTCAACTGTTAATATCTAGATTTCTAATAGGTTTTAAAAATATGTTGGTTTAGGGGCGCCTGGGTGGCTCAGTGGTTAAAGCTTCAGCCTTTGGCTCAGGTCATGATCCCAGGGTCCTGGGATCGAGCCTCACATCGGGCTCTCTGCTCAGCAGGGAGCCTGCCTCCTCCTCCTCTCTTTCTGCCTGCCTCTCTGCCTACTTGTGGTCTGTCTGTCAAATAAGTAAAAATCTTAAAAAAAAAAATGTTGGTTTATTTTTTTAAGTGCTTAGTGTAACATCCACTGGCTAATTATGATATAATTTTATGTGTATCACATATACACTTTTAAATTCTTAATTAATTTATAAGGGCTATTACCTATGCCGAAGTTTGAAAATTAAATAGCACAAACTTAAAGAACTAGAAGCAAAACAAAAGAATGGTCAGAAGGTGAATTAGCTACACTCATGTCTCCTCCTGCTAAAAATAGAACCACAGCTTGAATAAAGTACAACAAATCTAGTTTTATTAAATTACTGAGTTTCCTAAATATAAGAGAAATTTCTAAAAAGAGAAGAAGTGCCAAGCTGAAACTAGAGCAGAAAGTACTAAGAAGTAGAGGTAAATGGAGCAGGGAATTTTAAGGGAGATTTACTTGGAGCTAGATACTTTCCTCAGTGCTGACTTTCAGTTATATGCCACTAGGCCCTGGCAAGAATGGGGCAAAACTTGAAACTCTTGCATTAACAATAAAATTATTAAAAGGAACAAAATCTCAAGAAAAAAGCGTTGGCAAGGATATAGAGAAACAGAAACCCTCAAACACAGAGTTGGTGGGAATGTAAACTGGTACAGCTGCTCTGGAAGACAGTATGATGGTCCCTCAAAAAATTAATAGAACTATTCTACAATCTGGAATCACACTAGGGTATTTACCCAAAAGAATACAGAAAGTGCTAATTTGAAAGGATATATGCAAAACTATGTTTATTCTAGCATTATTAATAGCCAAACTATGGAAGTAGCCAAAGTGTCCATTGACAGATGAATAGATAAAGGTATTGTATGTACGTGTGTGTACACACACACACACACACACACACTTACACACACAATGGAAAATTACCCAGACCTAAAAAGGAATGAAATCTTGCTATTTGCAACAATGTGGATGGATCTACACAGTATAATGCTAAGCAAAATAAGCCAGTTAGAGAAAGCCACATACGGTTTCACTAATATATGGAATTTAAGAAGCAAAACGAACAAAGGAAAAAAGAGAGAGAGAGAGAGACAAACCAAGAAACCAATTCTTAGCTATAGAGAACAAACTGATGGTTACAAGAGGGGAGGTAGGTGGGGATGGATGAAATAGGTGATGGGGATTAAAGAGTGCGCTTATCATGATGAGTAATGAGTAATATATGGAACTATATATTAGGAATAATATGTAACTATTAGCTAAATCACTAAACTATACACCTGAAACTAATTTAACACTGTACGATTACTACACAGGAATTTCAAAAAAGGGCGGGGGGGGGGGGGGAATAAGAGAAAGAAAAGAAAGACTACCAAAAATTGTCAAATAATTTTTTAAAATAAAACTTTTAGGAGGGCCGTGTGGCTCAGTGAGTTAAGCCACTGTCTTTGGCTCAGGTCAGGATCTCAGGGTCCTGGGATCGAGCCCTGCATTGGGCTCTCTGCTCCACGGGGAGCCTGCTTCTCCCTCTCTCTCTGCCTGCCTCTCTGCCTACTTGTGATCTCTGTCTGTCAAATAAATAAATAAAATCTTTTTTAAAAATTTAAAAATTAAAAGAAATAAAACTTTTAGAAATAACACATATAAGTAAAAAAATTCCCTACATTGGGGCGCCTGGGTGGCTCAGTGGTTTGGGCTGCTGCCTTCAGCTCGGGTCATGATCTCGGGGTCCTGGGATCGAGCCCCGCATCGGGCTCTCTGCTCCACAGGAAGCATGCTTCCCTCTCTCTCTCTCTCTCTCTCTCTGCCTGCCTCTCTGCCTACTTGTGATCTCTGTCAAAAAAAAAAAAAAAAAAAAAAAAAAAATCTTTAAAAAAATTCCCTACATGGATTGAATAACAAATGACACAACTAAAAAGATAATTAGTAACCTGGCAGAGACAGATAGAGCAATAACACAAGGAACAGGACAAGGAAAGATAAAATATGAGAAAAAAGTTAAAAGACAATGATAGATTAAGAATGTCCAGGTTACACATAATCAAATCCCAGTTGACTTGAATCACTGATATTTTTTGATGATGTGACTTTTGGCAAGTTATTTGTTCTCTCCTTTTCTCAAATTTCTCCTTTGTAAAATTAGGTTTATGGTAAGACTGCTGGCTAGAAGAGCTAGATATAGCCATTTGAATAGAATAATGGGAAGAAATTTTCAGAGATACATAAGGACATACACAAAAAACACAGAATGTACCAAGAAGGATAATTTAGAAAAAATCTACACATTGTAGTGAAACTAAATACACAGAGATCTTAAACAAGAGATAAATGACAAATTACCAAAAAAGACAATTAGATTAATAACAGGCATTTCAAAAAGCAAAAATAGATGATAAAGAGTGTAGTAAGAGTCAAAATTCTAATATTAAATAATTGTCAAACTAGAATCACATGATCACAGAAATTTTTGTTACTAATCTAAAATAGAGACATTTTCAGATTTTAAAAAATGAAAATATTTTTATCACCAACAAATTTTCACTAGGGAATTTCTAAAGGTTGTACTACAGCAAGACGGAAAGTAATACCAAAGATGCAAGGAGGAATTGTGATGTCCTAGGTATGTCTGTTAGGTCCATTTAGTCTTTTTTTTTTTTTAAAGATTTTATTTATTTGACAGAGAGAGATCACAAGTAGAGAGAGAGAGAGGAAGGAGCAGGCTCCCCGCCCAGCAGAGAGCCTGATGCAGGACTCGATCCCAGGACCCTGAGATCATGAAATGAGCTGAAGGCAGAGGCTTAACCCACTGAGCCACCCAGGCAGCCCAGGCCCATTTAGTCTTACATATGCTCAAGTCCAACAGGTTGATTTATTCTCTGGATAATCCATCCATTGCTCAAAGTGGGGTTTGGATGTCCTGCTCTATTATTATATTATTGTATTGTTGTCTATTTCTCTCTTCACATCTGTTAGTATTTATTTAAGATATTTAGATGATCTGATGTTGGGTACATATACATTTACAATCATTATATCTTCTTAATAAGATAACCTCTTCCATTATATAATAGCCTTCTTTGTCTCTTATTATCATTTTTAGCTTAAGATCTATTTTGTCTAATGTAAGTTAGCTACCTTTGCTCTATTTGGTTTCCACTTGCATGGAGTATCTTTTTCCATCTTGTCACTTTGAGAATACATGTCTCTGAAGCTTAAGTGAGTCTCTTCTAGGAAGCATATATTTAAGTCTTGTTTTTATCCACCCAGCTGTTGTGTACTTTTTTATTAGAATTCAATCCATTTATATTCAAAGTAATTATTGGTATGTAAGGATTTACTATCTTATTAATTAATTACCATCTTATTAATTGTTTTCTGGCTGTTTTATAGTTTCCTAGTTCCTTTTTTCTTCTCACATTGACTTTCTTTGTAAATTGGTGAATTTTTATAGTGATATGTTCTGATTTCTGTGTTTTTATCTTCTGTCAATCTATTACAAGTTTTTGTTTGGGGCTTACCATTGAACTTCATAATACTTCTTAAAAATATGAACACTATTTTATGTTGATAATGACTTTGATCACATACAAAAATACTACCCTTTTACTCTACTCCTTTGATGTTTTTAATGACACAGTTTACCGCTTTTTATATTGTATATTTATTAATACATTATAGTAAATATAGTAATTTTTTATATTCTTGTCCCTTAACTTTTATACTATAGTCAACAGCAGCAGAATACACATTCTTCTCAAGGGTGCATGGAACATTCTCCATACGATAAGCATCAAAACAAGCCTTAGCCAATTTAAGAAGATTGAAACCATATAGAATATATTTTATCGATCATTCCAACGGTATGAAACTAGAAATCAACAATAACAGGAAAACTGGAAAATTCTTAAACTATGTGGAAATTAAACAACACACTCCTGAACAGCCAATGGAACAAAAAAGGAATCAAAGGAAAAACCAAAAACTATATTGAAACAAATTAAAATGGAAGCACAACATACCAAAATTTATGAGATGCAAAGGTAGTTTTAAGAAGAAAGTTTATAGCAATAAATACCTATATTAAGAAAAAATAAAGATCTCAAATAAACAACCTGACTTTCTACTTCCAAGAAGTAGGAAAAGAACAAACTAAGCACAAAGTTAGCAGGAAGAAGGAAATCACAAAGCTGAGAGCAAGGGTAAATAAAGTAGAGATCAGAAAATAGAAAAAAAATCAATGAAATTAAAAGCTGGGTTTTAGAAAAAATACACAAAACTGACAAACCTTTAGCAGACAAAGAAAGGGAGAAGACTTAAATAAAATAAAAAATGAAAGAAGAGACATTCCAACCAATACCACAAAAATACAAAGCATCTTAAGAGACTACTATGAAATTTTAAATGCCAATAAACAGGATAACCTAGAAGAAAGGGATAAATTCCTTAAAACACACAACTTCTCAATACTGAACGTCAAAGAAATAGACAATCTGAATAGACCAATGGTAAGGAGATTAAAATCTGTAATCAAACACCTCTCAACAAACAAAAGTCCATGACCTGATGGTTTCACTGTGAATTCTATTAAATATTTAAAGAAGAAATAATATCAGTTCTTCTCAAATTCTTCCAAAAACTGAAGAGAGGAGGATATCCCCAAATTCATTTTATGAGGCTATAACTACCCTATAACAAAGCCAGGCAAGGATACTACTAGAAAAGCAAACAACAGACCAATATCCCTAATGAATATAGTGTAAAAATTCTTAACTATTAACAAACTGAATTCAACAATACAGTACAAGGATCATGCACCATTATTAACTGGGATTTATCCCTGGAAGGTAATGATGATTCACCATACCCAAATCAATAAATGTGATATACCACACTAGTAGAATGAAAGATAAAATTCATACGATCAACTCAATTGATGCATAAAAAGCATCTGATAAAGTAAAATATCCTGTCATGATTAAAATTCTCAACAAATTGTGTGTAGAGGGAACATATCTCAATGTGACAAAGACCATACATGACAGGCCCACAGTTAACATCATATTTAATGGTCAAAGATTTGAACTTTTCCTCCAAGATCAGAAACAAGAAAGGGTGCCCCCGTTACTACTCTAATTCTACACAGAAATAAAAGGCATCCAAATTGGGAGGGGGGGAGAAGTAATATTATCTTTATTTGCAAATGATATAATCCTATATATAGAAAATCCTTAAGACTCAACCACAAAAGCCTGCTAGAACTAGTCAACATTCAGTAAAGTTACAGGATATAAAATTAACATACATAAATCAGTCATATTTTTATAACTCACAAGGAAATATCTAAAAAAAATTTTTTTTAAATCCAATTCACAATAACATCAAAAACAATAAAAGATTTAGGGACAAAGTTAACTGGAGGTTAAAAAAAAAAACTCTATGTTGCAAACTACAAGGCTCTGTTTTAAAAAATTGAAGATGACACAAATAGAAACATATCCCATGTTCATGAATTAGGATAAAATTGTTAAAATATCCACACTATCTCAAGCTATCTATAGATTTAGTAATATCCCCTATCAAAATTCTAATGATATTACTCATAGAAATAGAAAAAAAAATACTAAAATGTATATAGAATCACAAAAGAATGAGAACAGCCAATGCAATCCTGAGAAAAAAGACAAAGCCAAAGGCATCAAACTTCCTGATTTCAAACTCTACCACCAAACTCTAGTAATCAAAACAGTTTGGAACTGGCATTAAAACTAAACACTAGAAGAGAATCAAGAGCCCAGAAATAAACCCATATATATGGGGTCAACTAACATTTAACAAGAAAGCCAAAAATACTCAATGGGGAAAGGATAATATCTTTAATAAATGGTTTTGGGAAAATCAGATTACCACATGCAAAAAAGAAAGAAAGGAAGAAAGAAAGAAAGAAAGAAAGAAAGAAAGAAATTGGATCCCCATCTTATGCTAGTCACAAAAAAATAATTAAAAATAGATTAAAGACTTAAACATTACACCTGAAACCATAAATCTCCTAGAAGAAAACATAGGGAAAAAACTCCTTAACATTGGTCTTGGCAAAGAATTTTTGATCTGACACCAAAAGCCACAAATAACAAAGGCAGAAATAAATAAGGGGGACTGCATCAAACCAAAAATCTTCTGCACAGCAAAAGAAATCATCAACAAAATGAAAAAGGCAACCTGCAAAAGAAAATATTTGCAAACCATACATCTGTTAAGGAGGTAAAATCTAACATATATAAAGAACTCATATAGCTCAATAAGAAGATACCAATCTGATTTTTTAAAAGGGCAGAGGAACTGAGCAGACATTTTAAATCTATAGATAGCCAACAGGTATGTAAAAAGAAGTTAAACATTACTAATTATCAGGGAAATGCAAACCAAAACCATAAATCAGGTATCATCTCACATCTTTTAGAATGGCTATCATCAAAAGGACAAGAAATAACAAATGTTGGCAAGAAGGTGGAGAAAAGGGAACCCTGGTGCCCTGTTGATGGGAATGTATATTGATATAGCCACTAGAGAAAACAGTATGGAGGTTATTCAAAAATTAAAAATAGAACTACCATGTGATCCAGCAATCCTGCTTCTGGGTATATGCCCCAAGGAAAGGGAAAGAGGATATGGAAGAGATATACACACTTTCATATTTATTGCAGGTTACTCGCAAGAACCAAGATATGGAAACAACCTGGATAAAGAAGATGAGGTGTCACGTATATACAATGAAATGTTATTCAGCCATGAGAAAGAAAGAAATCCTGCCATTTGTGAAAACATGGATGGGGCTTGAGGGCATAATGCTAAGTGAAATAAGTCAGACAAAGACAAATAGTATATGGTGACATTTCTGTGTGGGATCTAAAAAATATGTACTTGAGGAAAGAGATAATAGAATAGTGGTTACCAGGGGCTGGGAGGTGGGGGAAATACAGAGATGTTGGTCAAGAGTACAATCTATCAGTTAGAAGATGAGTAAGCTCTGGGGATCTAGTGTACAACATTAGGATTGTAATTAATGACATTGTATTATATACTTGAGAGTTTCTAAGAGAGCACACCTTAAATGTTTTCATTAGGAAAAAGAAATGATTTTGTGACACGATGGAGATGTTATCGAATGTTACATGGTAGGTTGAGTCAAGATGGTGGAAGAGTAGCAGACAGAGATGACATCAGATCACAGGAGTTCAGCTAGATAGTTATCAAACCATTCTAAACACCTAAAAACCCAACAGGAGATCGAAGAGAAGAAGAGCAGCAATTCTAGGAACAGAAAACGACCACTTTCAGAAAGGTGGGATGTGTGGAGAAGTGAATCCAAAGCCATGGGAAGATAGACCGCAGTGGGAGGGGTCAGCTCCTGGCAAGAAGTGGAGCAACAGAGCACAAAATTCAAACTTTTAGAAGTCTGCTCCACTGAGGGACACTGCTCCAGAGGCTAAGCGGGGGTGGAGCCCTCATGGGGACAGTGTGGTCTCAGGTCCCATGGGGTCATGGAAGGATCAGGGGTGTCTGAGTGTAGCAGAGCTCACAGGTATCAGAGCGGGAAAGCCAGGTACAGAGACAGAGTGAGGAGTGAGCTCTCAGTTAAGGGTTACCTTAAACTGTGATCTGTGGCACAGTGGGACCACTGCTCTTTGAGCAGGGACCCCATAAGTCGCAGATCTGGGGAGACTCACCTTCCTTCTCTGAAGGCAGGAATCTGCTGGGTTTGGAGACTCCATAGGGACTATGTGCCAGAGACAGAAACACTAGGTCACAGGCTGTTGAGCTCGGAGTGCGGCCAGAGGCCAGGGAGATGTGAGTGATTGAGCGCTTTTCTCCGAGGGCACAATGAAGAGTAGGGACCTGAGCTCTCAGCAACTCCGGGCTGAAGATAGGAAGGCTGCCATTTTCATTCCCGTCTTCCAGAGCTCTACAGAAAGCATTCAGGGAACAAAAGCTCCATTGAGTGAAACCAAACGGATTATTTAGCCCAGCCCCTGTCAAAGGTTGTACAATTCTGCCTCAGGCAAAGACATTTGAGAATCACTGCAATAGGCCCCTCCCCCAGAAGATCAGCAAGAACATCCAGCCAAGACCAAGCTCACCAATCAAGGAGAACAATGGAATTCCAAAGGAGGGGAAAGCAAAGCATGAAATTCATAGCTTCTTCTCCATGATACTTTAGTCTTGCAAAATTAAATTTTTTTAATTTTATTTTTTCTTATTATATTTTAACTTTTCCTCTCTCCTCTTTTAATGTTTTTTAACTAGTTTATCTTAACAATACCTTTCTAAGAAAAAAAATCTTTTTTAACCTTCATTATTATAGGCCATATTTTACCCTTCAATATATCTAACCTTATTTTTTGTATACATATGGTGTTTTCTCTTCTAAAAAATTTTTGGAATACAATTTCTTCTGATAGATCAAAATATACCCTAAATCGAGCACAGGGCATTCTTCCAGTCTCCAGCCTGAGCAAATTTTCTCCACTTTCTTTTCTTCCTTTTTCCAAACAACTTATCTTTTCAATTCCTTTTTTAGAATTTTAAATTTTCATCCTTACAGTTATATTCCATCACTTAATTATGTTTACCCTTAATTTTGTTCATATATAAGTTTTTCTTTCTTTAAAAAATTTGGGGAGGTAGTTTCTTCTAAGAGACCAAAATATACCCCAAATCAAGTGAGTAGCTCTGTTCTATTCACCAGTCATATAAATATATATACACATATATATACATACATATATATATGTATTTAATTTTTTTAAATTCCTTTTACCCCCTTATTTCTCCCCATGACTTGTGGTCTCTTCTGATTTGGTTAACATACATTTTTCTGAGGTCTTTGCCACACTTTTAGTATTTTAGTATTTTATTCTCTCATTCATATATCTAGATAAAATGACAAGGTGGAAAAACTCACCACAAAAAATCAAAAAAACAAAAACAAGAGGCAGTATCGAAGGCTAGGGACCTAATCAATACAGGCATTGGTAATATGTCAGATCTAGAGTTCAGTATGACAAATCTCAAGGTGCTTTTGAGCTGGGCTTGGAAAAGGCAAGGAAGATATTAGAGAAACCAGTAAGGAGATTGAAACAGTCATCAAAAATCTCCCAACAAACAAGAGCCCAGGTCCACACAGCTTCCAGGGGAATTCTTCCAAACATTTAAAGAAGAATTAATACCTATGCTCCTGAAACTGTTCCAAAAAATAGAAATGGAAGGAAAACTTCCACACTCATTATATGAGGCCAGTATTACCTGGATCCCAAAACCAGACAAAGACCCCATCAAAATAGAGAATTACAGACCAATATCCTTCATGAACACAGATGTGAAAATTCACACCAAAATACTAACCAATAGGATCCAACAGTACTTTAAAAGGATTATTCACCACATCCAAGTGGGATTTATTCCAGGGCTACAAGGTTGGTTCAACATCTGCAAATCAATCAATGCAATACAATGCATTCATAAAAGAAAGAACAAGAACCATATGTTACTCTTAATAAATGCTGAAAAAGCATTTCATAAAGTTCAGCATCCTTTCTTGATCAAAACTCTTCAAAGTGTAGGGATAGAAGTCACATACCTCAATATCATCAAAGCCATCTATGAAAAAACCCACAGCGAATATCATTCTCAATGGAGAAAAACTCAGAGCTTTTCTGCTAAGGTCAGGAACATGGCAGGGACGTCCATTGTCACCACTGCTATTCAACATAGTACTAGAAGTCCTAGCCTCAACAATTAGACAACAAAAACAGATTAAAGGCATCCAAATTGGCAAAGAAGAAGTCAAACTCTTACGCTTTGCAGATGATATGATACTTTATGTGGAAAACCCGAAAGACTCCACTCCAAAACTGCTAGAACTTGTATAGGAATTCAGTAAAGTGTCAGGATATAAAATCAATGCACAGTGTCAGGATATAAAATCAACAGCAAGACAGAAAAAAGAGAAATTAAGGAGTCGATCCCATTTACAGCAGCACCCAAAACCATAAGATACCTAGGAATAAACCTAACCAAAGAGGCAAAGAATCTATACTCAGAAAACTACAAAGTACTCATGAAAGAAATTGAGAAAAACACAATAAAATGGAAAAATGTTCCAGGCTTATGGATTGGAAGAACAAATACTGTGAAAATGTCTATGCTAACTAAAGCAATCGACACATTTAATGCAATCCCTATCAAAATGCCATCCATTTTTTTCAAAGAAATGGAACCAGTAATCCTAAAATTTATGTGGAACCAGAAAAGACCTCAAATAGCCAGAGGAATGTTGAAAAAGAAAGCCAAAGTTGTTGGCCTCACAATTCCAGACTTCAAGTTCTATTACAAAGCTGTCATCATCAAGACAATGTGGTACTGGCACAGAAACAGACATATGGATCAATGGAATAGAGTAGAGAGTCCAGAAATAGACCCTCACCTCTATGGCCAACTAATCTTTGACAAAGCAGAAAAGAATGTTCAATGGAAAAAAGACAGTCTCTTCAACAAATGGTGTTGGAAAAATTGGACAGCCACATGCAGAACAATGAAACTGGACCATTTCCTTACACCACATACAAAAATAGACTCAAAATGGATGAAAGACCTCAATCTGAGAAAGAAATCCATCAAAATCCTTTAGGAGAAAACAGGCAGCAACCTCTTCAACCTCAGCCACAGCCACTCCTTCCTAGAAACATCACCAAAGACAAGGGAAGCAAGGGCAAAAATGAACTATTGGGACTTCATCAAGATCAAAAGCTTTTTCACAGCAAAGGAAACAGTAAACAAAACCAAAAGACAACTGACAGAATGGGAGAAGATATTCACAAATGACACATCAGATAAAGGACTAGTATCCCAAAATCTATAAAAAACTTCTCAAACTCAGCACCCAAAGAACAAAGAATCCAATCAAGAAATGGGCAGAGGACATGAACAGACATTTCTGCAAAAAATACATCCAGATGGCCAACAGACACTTGAAAAAGTGCTCCACATCACTCAGCATCAGGGAAATACAAATCAAGACCACAATGAGATACCACCTCACACCAGTCAGAATGGCTAAAATTAACAAGTCTGGAAACCACAGATGCTGATGAGGATGCGGAGAAAGGGGAACCCTCCTACACTGTTGGTGGGGATGCAAGCTGGGGTAGCCACTCTAGAAAACAGCATGGAGGTTCCTCAAAAAGTTAAATATAGAGCCACCCTACAACCCAGCAATCACACTACTGGGTATTTACCCTAAAGATACAAATGTAGTGATCCAAAGGGGCACATGCACCCAAATGTTTATAGCAGCAATGTCCACAATAGCCGAACTATGGAAAGAACCTAGATGTCCATCAATGGATGAAAGGATAAAGAAGATGTGGTATCTATATACAATGGAATACTATGTAGCCTCCAAAAGAAATGAAATCTTGCCATTTGCAACGACATGGATGGAACTAGAGGGTATTATGCTGGGCAAAATAAGTCAATCAGAGGAAGACAATTATCATATGATCTCCCTGATATGAGGAATTTGAGAAGCAAAGTGGGGGGCTTGGGGAGTAGGGAAGGAAAAAAATGAAACAAGACGGGATTGGGAGGGAGAAACCATAAGGGACTCTTAATCTCACAAAACACCTGGGGGTTGCCGAGGGGAGGGGGGTGGGGAGAGGTGGTTGGGTTAAGGACATTGGGGAGGGTATGTGCGATGGTGAGTGCTGTGAAGTGTGTAAGCCTGACAATTCACAGACCTGTACCCCTGGGGCTAATAATATATTATATATTAATTTTTTAAAAAATGTTAACTGTGGTAATCATGATGTAATATACAGGTGTACTAAATCAATACATTCTACACCTCAAATTTATACAATATTGTATGTCAATTATATCTTAATAAAGCTGGAAAAAATGTTTAAAGGAAGAAATTTTGAGCAAAGAAATAGATAATAAAAGGCAAATTTAAGGAAATATTTAGAGCTATTATGCTAGTGATGTTTAAATTGGCAAGTTAAAATTGAAACAGAATTAAAATTTGCTAAAATATCTTGAAGAAATAAAAACCAGAAAGTTTGAATAGTCAGAGCATTATTAGAGAAATTTATTTTTTAGGCAAAGTCTACCACAGAGAAAGTCACAGATAACGTAGTTGTTCATAATTGTCTACCTAGCAAGTTCAAAATAATCTATAGGCAAATTGATAGAACTAATGGGAGAGGATAGTTAAAAAAATTATTGAATAAAAGATGAATATAAACAATACATTTCATTTTCTAGGTTCCAACAATGATAACCAAAATACACCCATTTGTTCCAGAATTCACTCATAAGCCTTACTGTCAATAAGAACTTTTCTCAGCACCTTATTTAAAATTATAGCCCACTACCAAAACCACTATCACTAACAGTTAAGCTTCACTGTACTTAGTTTTTCTTACAGTGCTTCTCACTAGTTTACCTCTTTATTTTGTTTGTTGTCCATCCACCAATCAATATAAAGTCTACAAGGAAAGGACTTTTTGTTAACTATTTTTTGTTCACCTTCTCAATTTTTTTTTTAACTGCCCTGTCTTTTACACCTAGAACAGTACCTGACACACAGTACTGAATAAGAATTGGTCGAATAAAGTGATATACAGGCAAATGTACAAAATACATTATAATGTCAGCAAAATACAAAGCACCAATGAATCTATGTAACAAAGGTCGTAAGTGATGAAATATACCAACTTGATAGATAGAAGTTCTCAATATTGGGGCGCCTGGGTGGCTCAGTGGGTTAAGCCGCTGCCTTCGGCTCAGGTCATGATCTCAGGGTCCTGGGATCGAGTCCCACATCGGGCTCTCTTCTCGGCAGGGGGCCTGCTTCCCTTCCTCTCTCTCTGTGATCTCTTCCCTTCCTCTCTCCTACTGTGATCTCTCTCCTCTGTCAAATAAATAAATAAAATTTAAAAAAAAAAAAAAAAGAAGTTCTCAATATTGAATGATATCATTAATTCCCAAATGGATCTCATAAATGAGAGCAATTTTAACAAAGTCCAACAAAATTTCAAGAAATCTGTTATTCTAATTTTAAATTTCTATGAAAGAACAAAGGCACATGAATCCTTCTAACAGGAAGAGAGGGAAGAGGTTAGGGAAGGTAGAGAAGAAGGTGAAGGGGCTTGCCTTCTCAGATACTAAGACTTAATGTCTTGCAACGAGTACAGAAAAATGACTAATAAAACAGAGTACAGACAGAAACAGTCCATCACATCCATGAACATCTAATATCTAACAAACATGGGGCACCTGGGTGGTACAGTCTGTTAAGCGTCTGCCTTTCACCTCAGGTCATGATCTCAGGGTCCTGGGATCAAGTCCCACATCAGACTTCTTGCTCAGCAGGGAGACTGCTTCTCCCTGTCCCTCTGCGTCTGTCCTGGGCTTGTGCTCTCTCTCTCTCTCTCTCTCCTAAATAAATAAAGGAAACCTTTAAAAAGAAATTTAACAATTTGATATTGGAAATACAGAAAAGAGGGACTAGTTGAGTGCTGGAACATTGCTTTCCAAAATTAAAAATATATGTTAAATTATATTTTTCTGTTTTCATTACACACAAAAATTAATTCCAGCAGAATTACAGGCATACAGTGAATAGCAATTTTTAACACATTTAGAATAATATATAGGAAAATAAATGAGATTATATAATATGTAAGGATAAGGGGTAGAAGTTCTTTTTTTTTTTTTTAAGATTGTATTCATTTATTTTAGAAAGAGAAAAAGTACGAGAGTGTGAGTGGAGGGCGGGGGTGCCACAGGGAGAAGGAGAAAGAGAACCTTAAGCACGCTCCACTCCCAGTATGGGGCCAGACTCGGGACTAGATCCCCTGACAATGAGATCACAACCTGAGCCAAAATCAAGAGTTGGCCATTAACTATGAAAAGATACCACAAATAGAGGGATCATTCAAGCCACAAATTAGGAGGATGATGAAGAACTATAAATCAATAAGGAAAGACAATTTAGTAGAAATGAAAGGCACAAGAGGATTACTAGTCATACTTTAGTAGAGGAAACATTAAAGGCAGATAAGCAAAAAGATGTTAAGCCTTCTTTGTAGTGATAGCAATATAAATTAAAATGAAAAAAAATTTACACCTATTAAATGGACAAAATGAATAAATCTGATAATAGCAAGCATTGCTAAGGCTATGGAGCAATGTGAATCCTCAAAAACTACCAGTAAATGTCTAAATTGTTTTAATAATTTTGGAAAACAGTTTGGTCTGATCTTGTAAATTTGACCATACGCATCCTTCAGTACCTATAAATTCCACTTTTAAATACATAACTTAGAAACCTCTTGTCATACACCAACAGATGTATAAAAATGTATATTGTTAATAACAGCAATCCAAATGTCATGGACTACAGATGGTGATATGTGGTATATTTATATATATATGTGGTATATTTAGCTAATTAAGTACCATAAATCAGTTTAAAGAAAGATATAGTTATGAGCAATAATATGGATAAATTTACTAATGAGTGAAAACAGGTTCCAGAAGAGTGTATGCTTATTTAAACAGTATATTCTTTAGCAACAACTTACACATGTGGGAAAGCTTTTTAAAATAAAAAGTAAAGAAACAACAGACATAAGATGGAACAATTGACTTAGTATAGGGAAAATGGAGTAGAATATGTAAGATCTAGAGTGTAAAGTAGGGAAGGAACACACAGCTGATTCAATGGTATTAGCGATAATCAGATTGTAAGTAGGGTGAACAATGATTTCATGTACACTTTGATACGATTATTATAAAATTATTATAAAAGTATAAAATATTACATAATAAAATCAAAACAAGCAACATAAAGAAAGCCCCATTAAACGAAAGAAAAAACAGTATGTAATATTTTTTCCAGGAATGCCAGTAGTTGGAAAAGTTAGTAAATTTCCTTGTTAACATTTTCTAAAAGATACCAAACTTCAAGTTTTGAGAAAATCATCTTACTGTGGGATATATAAACTGTGTAATGAGAAAAAAAACAGGTATTTTTTTTTCTTTGGGGCTTTTTAAAATAAAGGAATAACAAATGAACTATTTTTTAAAAGAAAAATATCCAAAGGAAGCCATAATTTTGCACCAAATTTTTACCTTATGAGCTACACCCTAGGTAAGACCACTGCATACATATATTTTATAGAAAAATGAAGTTGTATTCAGCCATATTCTATTATTGTATTTTGTAACATTTGGTCTACTTTTAGAGTGTATCTTTAGGTTTTAGTAAACAAATTTTTTATTTCTGTCACAAAAAAAAAAGTCACCCCAACTAAGTTTATTTCCTTTTATCCCATACTAGAGCCAGCTTCCTTTATTTTAATTCTGTCTCTATGCTGCTTCTTTTCTTTATTTTGTAGACAGTAGCATTCTATCTAAGCCTCTTCCTCAGCTTTTGAAAGATTGAGTCGCAAGGTGAAAGGGTTGCCCCCTTGCCAGATCCACTTTAATTAAGAATTATAGTGGCTTCTAATCCAGCAAGGTTACTTGCTATGTGAATGAAACAAACAGTATAGCATAGCTAGCAGGAGATAACTTAAGTAGATTCAGAATGTATTAGATACAGCACAGGCTAGAGGAAGGAAATTTGGGGAAAGATCTCATTTTTTAAAACTACAATACACAAAATTACCTTTCATGAGAAGTTATCCTTAGGATACAAGATATCTTAGAAGAAGTATAAAATAAAGAGACTTAAATACAAACACACTGGTGGTTGCCAGAGGGGGGATGGGTGACATAGATGAAGGGAGGGGGCAAAAAAAGAGATAAAAAGAAAAAAACACAATAGAAAAGCATAATCAATGAAACAAGAGTTAAGTGAGAAAAATCCCAGTTCTATTTCAAAACATAATAAAGTGCCTACATTTTCAGTATTTTCAAAAAAATTTCAGTATGCTTTAATGCACTTTATCTTACCTGTGGCAAAACAAAAACAAAAACCAGAAGATTCTTCTCTGATATATTTTCGATACAGCATAATAACAGACACTGTTTCTGAGGAAAGGGCCATACTAAAACTCAAATATTTAGATATTCAGAGGCATGCTCTAATTTTTACAGGAAGAAAGAAGAATATTTGGTAACAGTATTTTTATTGCCGAGACAGAGGAAACATGAGAGGTAGATTTGGGAGAGGAGGCAAGATGAACTATTGTGGGATGTGACACTGTAGGCTCCTTCCTCCCAAAATCTCCAGCAAAGGAAGACCAGAAAGAACAGTTTTGCAACAAGCACCAACAAGCAACCCTTCATAACACTGGCTCTATGTGCTTCTGTAAAAGCAGCTATGTGTCAAACAGTGGAGAAATGTAATCATTATTTTTAGAAATTTTTAGACATTTTCCATTTCCTAGCTGACTATCATAATTTATTTCCCACAGGGTTGTTCATCATCCATAAAAATTGTGTAGGATTTGTGAAGCAATCTTGAGTTTATACCCTCTGGGATATTTTGCTGTAGGACCAGAAGAAGCCTATAGTGATTTTATTTTATTTTTTTCATCCAACCTGGAGAAAATGATCTGTTGATGAATTGTATCAAAGGTGCTCAGAACAGAATCACACTTGCAAGAGTTTGGGGGTTTATTGTTGTTATTTTTTAATCTCTTGAAAGTTTAAAATTCTGGAGGTTATTTGATAGTTTGGGTGCTATGCAATTAGTCTATGGTGCTCAAGAAAGACTGTCAGACACTGCAAGGGGAATGAATGGAGGGTGCTCAGGGGTTTGCCTGGAGGAACACAGCTGGAGAGTAGATCTAGCTTTTCTGTGGCACCGCACTGGACACTGTCAAAAGTTATGCACCCCCTGTCCCCCAGTATTCTGCCTGGAGAAAGCCCAAAAGGGCTATGGGACACAAGGTTATAAATCTATGGTCATTGCTGCCAAAGTTTGAGTTTGGATCCATATGCTAGGCAGAAGAAATTTCTGTAATAGTTGTGCAGGAGAAAATAAGAGGCTATCACGGACTTAATTTCCACCTGAAAAGTTAGGCTACAGTAATGTGTATTATCAATTGACCAGGTTTGTTTGGGTTTTTTGACCATATATTCTTTTTTTTTTTTTTTTTTTTTTTTTAATTTATTTGATAGAGATCACAAGTAGGCAGAGAGGCAGGCAGAGAGAGAGGAAGGGAAGCAGGCTCCCCGCCGAGCAGAGAGCCCGATGCTGCGAGGCTTGATCCCAGAACCCTGGGATCATGACCTGAGCCAAAGGCAGAGGCTTTAACCCACTGAACCACCCAGGCACCCCAACCATGTATTCTTAACACAGTTGACAAGTTGCTTCGTAACTGGGTGAAAATAGTGTAAAAAAATGAAAAAAAAACTATGAACAGAACAATGGCAATGGATTGAACTCTCTGAATAGTTCCTTATTTTTCCCATGCAATTTTTTTCTCAGAAAACTAAGGCTTTGTATCAAATAATATTGATTCAGGCATATTCTCCCAGTTCAAGCATGGAAAGATTTATAGAAGAGGGTGTTACCTTGTGTGCATTTACTAGATTCTTACTCCACACCTTTCTACAGAGCTTTAGTACAATAGAACAGAGTAAGCTGTCCAGGTTTAAACCCTGGCTCTGGCTCTTTTTAGCTGGGGGAACTGGGATAATAATGGTTACCTCTTACTTCAGTTTTCTTATTTGTAGTGTAGGATAATAAATAATATAGGATATTTAGCTACTGCATCTGGGCATACAATGCACTGGAAGTTGATATATACAATGTTCTCAGCTTAAAATCATCTGGCTGTATTGAATATGTCTTCTTAAAATCATACAGTACCTTCTTAAAGTCATAAATATTCTAGGAGTTAAACAGTTTGACAGGGCCCAAAGACAGACTAAAATGCATAAGGCTGATTGGATGTTACATAGCTAGGGAGTGGTATTGCATGGTTAATTTCAGTATCAATTGTATGGCTACAGTAGCTAATATTATTGTGTACTTAGTGTTCTAAACACCTGATATGAATTAAATCAACAAATCCTCAAATAATCCTAGAGTTAAGGACTCTTTTTTTTTTTTTTTTAAGATTTTATTCACTTGACAAAGAAGACAAGTAGGCAGATAGGCAGGCAGAGAGAGAGGGGGAAGCAGCAGAGAGACCGATGTGGGGCTCGATCCCAGGACCCTGGGATCATGACCTGAGCCAAAGGCAGAGGCTTAACCCACTGAGCCACCCAGATGCCCCAAGTTAAGTACTCTTAATATCTTTTTTTCATAGATGAAGAAATTGAAATACTAAAAGATTGGGTAACTTGCCCTTAATCATCCAGCTAGTGAGTAACAGAGCTGGGATTCCAACTCAGCAAGTTGGCACCAATCTCATAAGCACTCTGCCCTACTGGCTCTCCATAGATTTTTCCCGACACACATCAGATATATATCTGGATGTTATGCATATTGAATAATCATACTTTTAGTGGATTCAAGTTAGAGTGAGGATTAAGATTGGATCAGAAATAAAATCTTATCCTTATGTTGTGTCATGCTATGACATAATTTATCATGAGCCACCTACATTTCCTTTTCATTTTCTAGAAAACACATTTTAATAGATTTAAGAAATAAATGCCTGCCTGCATATGAAAGTTGGAAATTCCCTAGATAGATAAATATAAAGAATAAGACAGTGACCCAAATTCCTAGCAGTGAGAACAGATGTTTTAGAGAGAAGCAAAAGTATAACTGCTTCTCTGTCTTCTTGAGAGGTGTAAAATTCCCAAGAGGCCCTGAATAAAGATCATTCCAATTTTGAATTAAAAACCTACAAGGAGACTTTTTAATCTCAGAAGAAAAACACTGATAGATTTGTCTTTAGACTTTGGGGATTGAAAAGAAATTGTGTAGGTCATGAGTATAAATAGGGTTTCCTCATAAATTCCAATAGGTAGTGTCTGAATAGAACAGCAAGTATGGGCTATATTTGGCTCGCTGAGAAAGAATGCAAGGCTCACTCAGTAACCTATACCTTAAATGCAGAATTAGGGAATGGCAGCACAGATGTCGTATTTTTGCCATCCCCCTTTAGTCAACTTCTTTTCTTATATCTTTCTGCTCCTCTCTGACAAACCGCCCTCTTCTCGCAAAGAGAAACATGCACACACACATGAATAGGCACATGTACATACACACACACAGACACACACACACACACACACGCACAGACAAACACACTCAGAATTTACCATCGCCAGAAGGAGATCCTTCAAATGAAATCCTGGGCTGGCCTTCAGGCCCAATCTTCTGTTTTTCACTTAATTTCTGGTATGTGGTCAGTAATGTTTAATAGCCACCTTTATCAGTCTATAAGAAGTGATACTGATATGGAGCCAAGAAGATGAAAAATGTATTTTTGGATCCTGAAGAGTTTACAGTCTACTTGTTTACTTTGAAGTTCTTTGGGGATGAATACCATCTCCTTGAGCTTACATGAAAATCATGTTAATTTTGTATAATGGCATCGAGTAATATTGAGATTAATGGGCTGATAACCAACAAGCTGGGAGATAAGAAGAAGGAAAGAGTTGGGGAAAAGCATGGGGAGGTACAGAACCCATTTTGGAAAAAGGAAGTTCAGAAGAAGAGTTGAAAAGAGTGTGAGACTACTCAGCATATCCATAGGAGAAAATCCAGGACTTGGAAAAAGGTATGCTGGGACAGACTTAATGACCAGCACTGTTTTATGCTAGGACTATTTTACATGGATATGATATATATAGTATATTATATAATTACATATTATGTATTTTGTACAGAGATACAGTCAGTACTCAAAGCCCAAAGGGTACCAACCCCTCTCCCCTGCCCGTAGAGGGAGCCAGTGTGGGAGAGGGCCAAGATCCGTTTTCTCTCATTATTTAAAAAATAACGTTTTCGAGGTAAGACTTTTGTTTCCCTTTTCTCTTCTTGATTTTTAAGAAAAAGAAAATACTCTGGTCAGTGGTTTATATCAAGAAAAACCTCCATTCACACTAAGCTCCCCAAAGAGCATAAAACAGCTTTCATTAAAGTCACCTTCTAAGGGGTACCACAAAAAAAATGCAATAAAACTCCTAAATAGTCTTTGAGTCACCATTCAAAAAAGGAAAATAACAATTTGATAGTCCTTTCTATGGCTTAGTGCCATCATTGAAAATGGGAGACTGCTAATAGCAGATGCCCCTGGGTTGAAAGATAAGTGGTACAGTATCAGTGACCTCAGTACCTAATGATGCAAAACCAAGACTGAATTATTAATGCTACTTTAGTAGGACTATGTTCTGGCTCCTGGAACAGAGCTGTTCAATGGACTAGAGAGAACAGTGGCTGTGTTTTAGATAACAGAAAACTAGGTAGTTCCCTATTTATAGGTTATATTTTCCATTTCAAAGGTATTTTTTGGTATTCACAGTTGGGGTAGAACATGATGTTAAGGTTTTAATCAGCGTTAAACACCTCTAAATGGCCTGATTTGGGTGACAGTGAGTGGAAATGAAACCAAACCAAACAAAAACACCTTGACACCAACCAACAGAACATTCTGACCTTGTCCAATTGGCCTAGTAATAGAATAATAGCAATTCTTAAAAGAGGAGGACCAGTTATTGCTGTAGTTGGTGTTGTTTATTCTAAGTTCTGTTTATAGGATACAAAATGCAAGAAAGATTGGACCATTATCCATCTGATTTGATCAGGGTAGGCAGCCAAACCAGCTAATTCAGCAGGGAGATAGAGTCCTGACTAGCTAGACTGATCAAATCAAGAGAGTAACTGCCAGATCTCCCCTTTCCTTTAGACAAGTAGATGCTGCCTTGGGGAATGGCTCAGATTCAAAGGCTCTGACTGTTTGAAGTCCCCCCAAAGTCTGTTAATTGGAGCTCTTTAGATGGTTTGGTTAAATTGCATAGCTTAGGTTAGTTGGCTAATCAGTTCTCTGACACCATAAATTCAGCCATCTTAAAATGGTGGGAGGAAAAAGCTTCCATAGTAAAAATAAAAATAATTATAATGGTCTGACTTTGCTACTAAAAAACAAGTGACGCAAACTTGCATTTGGGATGGTCAGCCATTCTTTCATTTGGCAAAATAGCCAGAAAATGTAGATGAAGTTTTTAGTTCGGAACAGTGTTTCAGGACTGAGTCCTATAAGCATAGGGTCACATGGTAACTCCTTTAGTCAGCACCAAGGTTTACTAATGTCAACAGTCAGCAGAAGAGTAAACGATAATTTTTGTGTTATTTTAAATTTATCCCTGAACAGTTAGTCTGGCAAATTTTTCAAGGACATACATAATTTTTTCTAAGAATTTATCTCCTTTATAAAATAAGTAGAAGTTTGAGTATGCAGACAGTACTGGATCGAGTTCAGCAAAGTCAAAGGGAAAAGGTATTCAGGTTTAAAGAAACTAATGAATTCAACACATGTAGCTGGAGGTCTGTACGTCTTAGTTTATTATCAAGAATGGTGCATTCAGCCCAGTTATATTACCACCACTGAGTTATATTATCACCACCAAAACACACAAGATAATAGCTCTTTGACTAAACTCTGGAAATTTTCATGCCCACAAGATTTTTGCAACAAATGAATGGGCAACTTTGACATAATTCTTCCAGGGCAATTGCCAATGATGAATAGTATCCCTAAAGGTTTGTTAACCAAACTCTTTGATATTCCTTCTCTGAAGGCTAGAGGTCAGAACAATCAGCTCTTGTAAAACAGCAAAGTCAAACAACTATGAGTCCCATTCATTTCAGCCCAGTTCACTATCATCCAAGGAATGTGGGACAAAATCAACTTCATCTAGAATCTTGGAATATTTAGAAAAAGAAAAGGAAAAACTTTAGAGAAGGGTCATTTACCGGAAGTGAGTAAATTAACTGTTCATTTCACCAAAATGTTTATCGAGCATCTCTTAAAACCCAGTGTTGATTGTAAGCATATGAGGAATGCAAACAAAAGTATAACTTATCGTAATTATCTAAATAGTACTTGTGAAAAACAGCATTACTGGAGCCATTTTAAAATAGAGTTGGAGAGGTCACCATAAAGAAACTGCCTTACCCACCTGTGGAATTGTCTTCTGGACTCAAGAGACTCCATTTTGAGAAAATCTCCACTTTCCTTTCTAAAACAAATGGCTAATGAACTCTCAAACTGAGCAAAAAACACACTTGGAATGGGCCAGAAGCAGCAATTGCTTTATAAGCAGTTTTCCATAAATTCAATAGGACAACAGGAATCCTGACCTGGTAGTTGTGGACTTTCTGGAGGCAGAATAGTTAAGTAAAGCAGACCAGAATAGTTTTGTTTATTATCACCAATACAATAGTTGTTCAGTGTGTATCCAGAAGTGGCGAAGCCTGTTAGTGACAATTGACTATTTGATTCTCTCTTATCCAAGTTATGTAATTGTCACCCCTCCACTCTGACTTTCTAGTTTCTCATAAAAAGCCCTTGCTTTCACCCTGGATGCAGAACACTTGCCTGGTTCCTGCTGGATTCTGTGCATACAATTCTTTGATCCCAAATAAATACTCATTTACTTTCAGGCTGACATACTTAACAGTTAAACATTTTCATCTATTTAATGTAACAGGGAAAGTAAATGACTTGAACAAGGTTGCCCAACTAGTTGGTGAGAAATGAAGCCTGACTTCAAGGAACCTCACAAAGAATTAACTAGCAATGCAACTAGTAAAAATATGCCATCAGGAAATGTGCCATTATCAATGATTGGCATGAAGTTGACAGTGTAAGATTTCAGAGGCAAGAAAGATCAAGAAATCTTCTGTGGAAACGGTTGGATTTGAGGACAAGCACCTGGGCTGACTGGGAATTGGATAAGCAGAAAGTGGTAAGGGAATATTCTACTTAAGGGAAATACTGTGAGCATTCTGACTGGTTAAGCATTTACAATGTTGGAGAAGGATTTGCAAAAGTAATTTGGAAACAAACTATAAAAGGAATAATGGGTTAAAGCATTTGTGCTTCAACTTCTAGCTGATGGGTAGGTATTAAAAGTTTTGCACAGGAAATGGACATGGAAATAGAGTCTGGAGGAAGGTTAATTTGGCAATAGTCTACAATATGTGTTAAAAAGAAAGAGATTAAAGGCAGAGGAGTCTGTTAGGAGACCACTGGGATATTGTCTTAGTCTGTTTGGGCTGCTCTAGGAAAATATCAGAGTCTGAATAGCATGGTGGTATTTCTTTCTCAAAGTTGTGGAAGTTGGGAAGCCCAAGCACCGGCAGATTCAGTGTCTGGTGAGAACCCTTTTCCTGGTTTATGGAAGTCTTTTCACTGTAAGCTCACAGGGAAAGGGGCAAGGGAGTTCTCTGGAATCTCTTTTATATATACATTAATCCCATTTTCAGGTTAACCTAAGTGGGGGAGGCCACATGATTTAATCACCCACCAGATGACCCACTTCCAAATACCATCATATTTGAAATGAGATCTCAATGTGTGAATTTTGAGGGGGCACAAACATTTAGTCTATATCATTCTGCCCCTGGCCTCCAAATTTTATGTACATCTCACAGGTCATCAACTCAAAAGTCTATACAAAATCTTATCACTGAAATCAGATTGTTGAATTCAAGGCAGAATTCATTTTGAGATAAATTCCTCTCTAGGTATGAATCTGTGAAATCATACATTTTATATGCTTCCAAAACACAGTGGTGGGACAGGCATGGCATAGATATCCCTCAAAAGGGAGAAGTAGAAAAGGAATGGTGGGTCCCACTAAGCAAGTCCAAACCCAATAGGGCAATTTCCATTAGATCTTAAGTTTCAAGAATAAGACTAACTCCACACTCAGCCCTCTAGGTCCAGCAGAATGGGAGTTCTGCTTTTCACAACCCCTAGGGTGACAACCTTGCCCTTAAAGTTTTCCCAAGCAGCCTTGGTCTGGTGACTTCAAATGGCCCTCTAACAGTTCTTTGTCTGAACCCACAGTTCTCTGGGTTTGGAGTCCTGAGCCAATGGCTCTGCCAAGAGGTTTCATCCTCTGAAACCTTAGTAGAGACAGCCAGAGCTCTACTATGTACAACCTATGTTCCATCTGGGTTCACCAGAGGCACAACTGGGGTGCCCACGGAACGTGGCAATGGAGTGTAAGCAACAGGAGTCAGCAATGCAAGGTACCACTGGGCAGGACGCTCCAAGATCCTGACAGGCACTGGCGGCCCCATGTACTCTGGACCTGTGATGTAAGGGCAACTCTGATGATCCTTTGGGATCATTCATCCACTGTCTTGGACAATAGCTCCTGGTGTCTGTCAGGATAGCTGAGTAATCTCCCTATCAAATGGTCATATACCCACACTCTTAGTGTTCTCTCTCAAACAATGTCTCTCAAACATATGCCTATGCTGAGAATTTTCAAAATATTTAAGTTCTGCTTCTCTTTTGATTAACAATTTCATTCTTACATTTTACTATAAGCATCAGGAGAAACCAAGCTGCTTCTTCAACATTCTGCTTAGAAATTTCTCCAGCCAAATATTCAATTTTATCATTCACAAGTTCTATCTTCCACAAAACACTAGGACACAGACATAGTTTAGTCAAGTTTTTACCATTTTATATCAAGGATCTCCTTTCCTCCAGTTTCCAATTACAAGTTCATCATTTCCATCTAAGACCTCATCAGAATGGCCTTTACCATTCACCTTGCTACCAACATTCTGTTCACGATTACTTAGGTTGTCTAAAGAGATTATGGTCTCTTGATAGCTACCCTCTTTTCCTTCTGAGCTCCCACCAGAATTGCCCTTAACGGTCCATTTATAATGATGTGGGATTTTACTTGAAGGTGCCGCCAAATTCTTACACATTCTACTAACTATTCCGTTCTAAAGCTGCTTTCACATTTTTTTTATTTGTTGCAATAGTACCTCACTCTCAATACCGATTTCTGTCTTCATCGATTTGGCCACTATAACAAAATACCACAGACTGGGTAGCAATAGAAAGTCATTTTTCAGCTCTGGAGGCTGAGAAGTCCAAGACCAAGGTACCAGTAGGTTGAGTGTCTGGTGAGAACCTGCCTCCTGGTTCATAGATGGTTGTCTTTTTGCTATAATATAACCTCCCATGGCAAAAAGAGTAAGGGAGTTTTCTGCAGTCTCTCTTATAAAGTAAAGCCTCTGTGACCTCATCACCTTCCAAATACCAACACTGTGGGTAATTGTTTTGCCAGGAAAAAACTAATAGAAGGAAATAAAGGAGGAAGACATGGGACCACAGGGAATGTTGCCTGACAGAGCTATTGGATGATGGAGTCCAATTCCCAAGGAAAGCTATGAGAAACTTCATTAGTCAGGACAGGTGAGTTTTAGCAAAGCAATAGAGTATCTGCTGTGAGAGCAGTTTGCACCTGCATGAAAAGGACAGGATGGTCAATAGATCCTTTTCACTGCTAATATATTTGACTTCCCATTAATTCAAAAATCAAGGGGCACTGGGGTGGCTCAGTCTGTTAAGCATCTGCCTTCAGCTCAGTCATGATCCCAGGGTCCTGGGATGGAGCCCCAGATCGAGCCCTACTTCAGGTTCCCAGCTCAGCGAGGAGTCTGCTTCTCCCTCTCCTACTCACTTGTTTTCTCTCTCTCTCTCCCTCTCTCTCTCCATATTGCTAGCTCTCTTTCAAATAAATAAATAAAATCATTTAAAAAAATCAAAATAACGCGTGCTTTGGTGGCAGCATTTTTCATATCTTCCATAGGTAGAGTGTTGTCAGACATATACATATTCCCCTTTTCCCAATCCCCATAAATGCTGTTTCAATTTTTATCACCCTCTTAAAGCCTCAAGCACCCCTTCTATTATCTTCTTATCTCTTAAGTTGACCTTGCTATCTGTTTCAGGAAAAATAATTATCTCTCCTACCTCTGTCCCCTCTGTCCCCTCTGTCCATTGTTCTCTCACACACACACATTTTTCGTTTCTTTCTCATGAAGCATAAAGGAGGAAAACTTTTCCCTTCTTCCTTTCTAGGTTCTTTGGTATAATAAGCAAGCCAACATAAGACAAACTAAGTATGAAACAAATTAGTTTCATATGTATGGAAGCTCATAAAAATACAATACTCAAAAGAAATGACCAAAGCAGGTAGCTTTTATGCCTTTTGGGCAAAGAAACAACAAATCTATGAGGAATTGACAAGACAAAGAAGTCTGGGCTTGGGACAGTAAATTAGTATGGAAGTAACAGTGTGTGCTTAGACAGCATTCTCAGTCCTGAATTCCCTATCTTTTGATAGGAATGTCTCTTCACCACCTGGTACAGGAGGGTGCGAGGGTGCTATTTTTACAAAGGAGTTTTATTGGCTGCTTTGGTCAGGACAGAGGAGGGTCCAAAATAGTCACTATGCCAAATAATTCTAAATAATATGCCACAATAGCATATTTTGGGGTGACCTGCCCTGAACCCCATAAGTAGATCCTACTGGTTATTTACTCAATCACCAGCCTCTACCTTTTCCATTCTTATAGAACCCACATTTTTTTTCATGTATTGGGCAGGCTTATGTCTAAGGAGGAGCGCACATTCTACAACCTCAGTAAGTAAATCATAATTACAATATGCCATGGTCATTAAAATTCTTCTTGGCAAGGATAGGTTTAGTATTGGGCATGCATCAAAATTTTCACCAAAAGACATTAATATAAGTCTGTTAGAAAGCTTCTCGTAATGTTTTTCTCACTCTTCAAAGAAGTACAGCTCTCACTCACATTAAACTTTTTATATTGTGGTCACCAAAATCTAGCAGATAAAACCATTGAACTTTTTTCATTTCTTATTCAAATTCACATCTTTATGACTGAGCCTCTCCTTTCCACTTCCCCCACTTTGAATATTGTTATTTATTATCTTGTTTTATCCTGGTTCTGACTCAGAATCTTTCATGATGCTCTCCTCCTGCATATATATTTGCCAGATTCCATTTTTTCTCACCATTCCCTTTTTTACATGAATTTTTAAGGGGATTATCTATACTTCCCTGGCTTCAACAGTGATGACATTATCACCCATTCTTTGAGTTTGGGATCCATATTTCCTGCTTTTTTACTAGACATTTCCATGTGCAGTTCATGGAAGTAACCCATTCAGTCCGTCTAAAGTAAGTATATTCTCTCTGTCCAAATTTGATCTTCTTATTGATATTCCTAGGATAATTTCACAACATTGACAAACCAGAAACTCTGGATTTGTTTTAGATCTTCCCTGTCTCTCAAATCACCACTTCTAATCAGTTAACTAACTCCATGAATCCTAGCCCCAACTGTTTATTTTCTCTCTATTGTTTTATTCATACTACTCTACTTCAGTTGAGACTTATTTTCAAGATTAAAAAGTGTGCCCTATGCCTGGCTGGCTTAGTCTGTAGAATATGCCAATCTGATCTCAGGGATGTGAGTTTGAGCCCCATGTTGGGTGTAGAGATTACTTAAAAATAAAATCTTAAAAAAAAAAAAAAGACCCTAAAGTGATAGAGTCAAATGATGATATTTTTGAGACACAATCCCATGGGAGGTCTAACAGAATCATACAGCACAGACATTATCATGGTCATGGTAATCTCATCATGGTAAAATTCTGAATGACTACCCTTTACCCTAAGATCCAGAAAACTTCAATGTGGTGAAGTAGAATCTTATTTGATAGCCATTTCTTCACACAGCATTCTGGAATGATCATAGTCAGAATTTTCACTATTTCATTCCTCCATTAATCAAGATCAGGAGGCATATGTTAACCAGCAGCTGTTTTCTGTGAATAAAGCAATAAAGCACTTTTATTCATACAACAGCACCCTCCCTTCCTGCTGGTGTACCTTTTCTACATCACAGGCTATAAAATAATCTTTTACAAAATAAAACTATATTCTCTTGTGTAAACAGAAGAAAAGATTGTTGAGCACATTTTCCTCCTATATGTCATGTGCCAAGAAATAATTCCTATTCTGAATATCAGTGGCATCCTCCCACAATAAATTTCACAGGCCTGGAAGAGTAACCCATTTTATACAGAATGTTCAGGCAACACTTAAAGCTCACACAGTGAGAAGGGGAAAAGAATTCTAAGTAGAATGAAGATGAAGAATAAAAATCCTGAAATAAGGGTGATTTTGTTCAAAACACAGGAAGAGGTTCAGTTGTGACCACATAGTATATCTTGGAGAGAAGATTAGAATAAGTTTGAGGAGGAAGACAGGCTGTCTCCACGAGGGTATTTTGCCAAAAGTAAAAATGTAGTATTTCAATGTGAGGGTATAGCACTCGTGCAGTATTGTTCAATTTGCATTTTAAAGGATTGTTCTAGCTGCTTTGAATTAGGAAATAATAGCTTAGAAAACAGATTATGAGTGTTCGCTTAATATCAAAGCAGTAGAGGTGGTAAGAAGTGATTGGATTTAGTATATATTTTCTAAGTTAGGAATACATTTGACAAATTGTGTAGCGTTTAGGTAGGGAAGGAGCTAAATATGGAATATTTCCTAGTTTTTCATCTCACATCTCCAACAGAACTTGAATCTCCCATATAAACATCAATGTTTAAACACTAACTCTTTACCTTCTTTTCTAAACTAACTCTCCTTCATTTTCATTCTTAAGAATTAGCTTCTCTGTGGATCCATTAATTCATGCCAAATGGTTAAAATCTGTCCATGATAGGTTTATTATCCCTGCTATGTCTGTTGCCATTAACTCCCAAATCTAATCTGTTACCAAGGCTTGTTAATCCAACTTCCAAAACATCTTGAATCTGTCTGTTCCTCATTATTTCTACTAAAAGCATCCTAGTCTAAACCACAACTCCCTCCTGAAAATATACAAAAATAATTTTCCTACATCCACTCATCTACATATATTCATCCATTGCACCCAGAATGATCTTGTTTAAAAATAAAACTAATGTAAAACATCTTTTAAAACCCCTCAATGATATCCATTTGTCCTTGGTATGTGGTCCAAAATCTTTTAAGTACTGTATAATATCCTGTAGGATCTAATGCCTCTCTCTTCTGCCCTACCTCATACAACTCTTTCCAGTTCCAATGTTTCAGTCATACAGGCCATAATTCAGCGGCTCAAAACCCCATATTCCTCCCAGCTTCAGGGTATTTGCACATACTGTTCCATCTGCCTGCCCTAACACTTCACTACTCACATTCTCCCTTAAGGTCCTAGGATAAATGTGATTTCTGCAGGGAAGAAACTGTTCTCATGTTTTGATAGCACTCTGTATTCTTATTACACTACTTAAAATAGTCATTACCTTTGTGGATACCAGTGTGTCTCCCAATACACTGTAAGTCCTATGTAGAAGGGAAATTTATCTAATTTGTTTCTCTATTCAGTCATTCCCCCCTCCTTCTCTAATAACTGTTTCTATCGCATGTATGACAATACTTTTAAGTAAAATGAAAGTCATTGAATATTCTTAACAAGGCAATAATATGATCCAATGAGTATAACAGAAGCACAATTCTCAAGTAAGCTAGAGGAAATATGGTAATAAGGAAACTGGAGATAATTAAGGAACTAGAGAAGAAGTGGAAAATGGATACAGAAGAAGTAAAAGAAAGGTATAGGTAGCAGTGGAAGTGATGGTTATTCAAGAATTTTCATGATAAAAAAAAAGAATTTTCATGATAATCTTATTTTCCCACCAAAATCTGTCCATGAACGGAAGTGGAGAAATGAGGAAGTAGCTCAAAAGGGTGTGGTATCAAGGAAAGTTATAAAGATGAAATATATTAGATCATATTTTTATATTTATATAATCCTCAGGGAAGGAAATTTTGATGAAGTAGGAGTCAAAGAGGATAACTTAAAAAGCAAGTGTCATAAGCAGGTGAGACCAGATGGGACACAGAGTACAAGCAGAGGAATCTTCAACAAAGTGGGCGGGAAAATTTCTCTGTAATTGATTGGAGGGAAGGAGAAGGTAATTGCAAATGAAAGCTAAATCTGGTCCTAGACAAATGGAGACATTTGCATTTCATGGCTTCTGTTTTTTTCAATTAAATATAATGTGAAGTCATCAAGTGAGAATGAGAAGGCATAGGTTATGGGAGCTTGAAGGAGAAAAGATATGAAATATTTTTAAGAGTAGGACAATAAATTTATTATAAAAATGTATTGGAATTCCAGGCAGCACTGAGTGACTCTTCGAGGATTATGGACAAGAATTTAGACTGACATTTATCAGATGATTTTTGTTTTCCCAGAAAGACTTTGGTGATCAGCTATAAGTATAGAGGATAAGGTAGGTTAAGTACATTTGGGGCTATAGGTTAGAAGATAAATGTAATAGGGAGGCAAGATGACAGAGTTGAGGGTATTATCCAAGGGAAGTCTTTATAATAATAGTAGTAGAAAGGAAATGAAAGCAGAACAATGTCAATAGGGTCATCAGATTGGAAGCTTGAATGAGATCAAAGGTTTGTTGCAGGAAGAGAACTTGAACATGTGAGCTGGAAGGCTCTGAGGTGGTAGTGCCCATCTTGAATTCGGTAGTTCCCATCTTCATTCAGAAATGTAGAGGTGGGTCACTCTTTCAAGATAACAAGATACAAACTATGACAAAGGAGTATGCAGTGAATGAAAAGTAGATGAAATTGTGCAGAGGGAAGGATGTTAAAAAGATCATCCACTTCCATGTTGAAATTATGAGGCTGATGGCAAGAGTTGAAGATAAGAGAATGACTGAGTCAGGGTCAAAAGTTTCAAGTGAATGAGGAAATATCCTGAGTATGACAGCACAAGAAGAAAAAGGGGACACGAATATAGCCATATGGCATATACATCAAAGAAGCATGTTTGTTTTGTTTTATCCTGTTTTGCTAGAAAGAGAGTCTGAAATTAAAAAGCATCAACAAGTAAATAAAACAGACCTGGGTTCTGCCTTTGTGGAGCTTACAGATAAGCAAGGGAGAAAGCCCTGAGTCAAGTAAGTAAGTAAGTAAATAAATAAATAAATAAATAAATATCGTTACCAACTCTGACAGATGCTGTGACAAGCAATGCAGGTCATTGTGAGACCATGAAACACAGTGGCCCAATTGATCTGTAGCGTAAGAGTAAGCCTAGAGGAAAGAATCTTTAAGCAGAGACCAGAAGGATGAGTAGGAACTGATGAGACAGAGGATGGTTGAGAGGAAAGATGACAAGGAGATTTTTAGGGTAGGTATGAGAGGAAAACAAAGATCAGAAAAATAAAGGGAAATTCAAGAGAGTCCAAAGTGACAGACAGAACCAAGGTCTGAGCTGAACTAGCAAGAGAAAACAAGTGGGTATGGGGGATAGGGGGGCTGTCAAGTTTAAAGAGAGAGCATATGGAGAGTAAGCAAATGAGAGAGCTACTGGAGAGGTCACAGAGAGTGGAAAGTCTCCTTCAGAAGTATGGCAGTGAAAGATCTTCACAAAATCAAGATGTGTCCATACAAGTGGGCTGTGTGAATGAAGCCATCAGATGAATGGAGGTTTACTAATGGTTTGGCTAAACTTTTAGAAATAATATCATAATCCAAATGCCAGAGTCCCTAATAAATTTGGATTAGTGTAAAATTACAGCAAAAAGACAACACTAAAAAGAGGTATTTTTATAAAATCATGAAGGGATGTGATCTGGATTAATTGTATAAACTGAATAAACTCTTTGAATGTGGTTTCACCACATATAAAATGAGAATAATAACCCTAATCCTGAATAGCCATTATGAGGATAGCTAGAATGTGAAACTCATAGCAGAATAGCCAGCATATTGTAGAAAACAAAAGACAGTTATATAAATTGTCAAATTAATATTAATTATTGGCAAGAGTTTCCAGATATATGATTGTTGGTAAAAGACTTCTATCTTAATCAGCAGTCTCATAAATACCACATCACTACATTTATGTGCATGCAAAGAAAGAGAGCAGCATTAGGAAGATGTGTAGCATCAATTACTTAATAAGTTTCAAAGGCATGGTTAGTTACAGAAGCAGAGCTGACACTACAATGGGAGTGAGAGGAGGAAGTCTCTCAATGCCTTCTTTGACAGGGTCCCTTTGATGGGTACAGTCCTTGGAGGCTCATCAACCAGTAAGTATTGTAATTTCCCAGCCAAAGACACGAAAGCATGAAGGGACTTTGCACCATGTCACAGAAGAACTCAATAGCAAGGTCAAGAACAGAGACCCAGGGTGGGTGACTCCCACTTTTTGGCTATGTCTGCTGGACCATACTGTCAGTCTTAGAATCTGTTAATCCTTAGATATAGGGTCTCTGTTTATCCTTATCTACATAATTCGAATAGGCATTCCTGGGTCCAGAGAACTAATAACATTGCATACCATGATGTTCTTTCTTATAAAACCCACCATGTTTTCCACTGAACAAAGGGTTGGCTAGACCACAGCTTAAGAGACAGCACTTCAGAGGGATTACTGATGTGCCAAGTCTTCACATATTCCTCAGTCCTGTCTTTCCCTACTATGGCTCATGGAGCCCCATAGTCATTTCTGGGTGAACTAAGCATGGTCACAATCCCTTACCCCTTACCTGGACTCCTAAAAGCCTAAACTGGATGGGGTAGCCATAATTCACAGGGTCACTGTGAGAGGGGACAGCTAGCTTGCAAGGTAGCACTCTGCCTTTTCTGTAGAAGCTCACTTAAGGCTGAGAGTAGTGGCGCTCCAAAGGCAGTACGCACTCCTCCTGTCTGTAATATCCTTAGCTATTATCACAATGAGTATAGCACTTTAGGGGGTAACCCACTGATACAGTGGAGCTTGACTCTAAAATGTACAGTAATGAACTGCAGCAGCCGTAGTGCTCTAAATCAAAGATTCCTAGCGCCAGCGAGGGAATGGGAAGGGTAGTACATCCTCTCTGTAAGTAGATTCTTTGCCAGGCAGTCTGCCTGCTACCTTGAAAGTAAAATCCGATTATACCTGTGAAACCCCACAGTGAGGGGCAGACTCAGACAACCATCACAAAGCAACTTGGGCAAATTCCTGGGATGCTAGGCCACTAGGCAGGGCTTTCAAGGGACAACAATTATCCCATCTGCTGAAGCTCTTAAAAAGTGCTTAAAAAGAAAGTGCAGGTCATGGCATAAGCCCTTGGCAGGCACGGTTGCTCTATTGGGCAATCCCTAAGGGCCAATCAGAGTGACAAAGCCACACCCCTTGCAGAAATCTGTCCCCTCTTTTATCCAGATAAAGAAATACATAGACTGGATGCCAAAAGCAGTTTTGGACACATAAGCAGAAAATTTTAGCAAATTGTTATGGTTTCTACTAAGTTTATAAGAAAATCCCTATGCAGTAATGAATGGCGAGCTTTGGATCCAGTAGAAAGTAGAGAAAGTAAAATCTATTATACACACTCTGGGAGTCCTGACTATATTAATGCAAATTCATTTTAGAGGTTGCTAAATTATTTACATAGTTGTGGAACTTGCAAACTTCCCTATCCTCCCAAAAGCATTTCTTCATTAGGATTCCCTGAAAATCAGAGGGGGTAGCAAGTGAAGAGAATTCGATGAGAGCTCCAGTCTATTACCTGGCTACTAATTATTCAGCCATAAATTAACAAAAAACAAACACATGTCCTGATGAGTTGACACCAAAAACCCAAAACCCAACACCAAAAACCCTCATCCTACCTCTTGTGTGTCTGCTTTGAAATGTTCAGGAGTTCTGAGCATTAACGGTAAGGAGGCCAGGCATCCAGGACTGAGCTGGAGACATCAGACTCCTCCCTGTCTTGAGAACAGAAGAGAGAACAGAAAACTTGTCCAAGCAGGACTTTTCCCTGCAGAGCAAAGGCCATGAAATTGCTATTCCACAAACACATGTTTGTGAGATCTGAGCTCCTCTGGCCTCAGCGTGAGGGTCAAGAGTTAGAGGAACTATCTATTCTTCTCTTCCTTCACCAGACTCCCCTCACAAGATTATTTTTCTCTCCTCTCCCTCTTTCTCATCAGTAAGGCTGATATGTTAATAACCTGTCAACATGTCGCCATTAACATTTAGAATAAAAAGCAAATCATTATGAAGCTTTACCCTGTTCCTAAAATTTCCAAAAATTTACAAAGAAAAAATAAACACTTAGGCCTAAATGGTTCAGGTTATAAAGCAATTGTCCACTTCTCAATGAACTGCTGATCCACAGATGTTCTCTCCTTCTCCAATGCCTTCCCTGATCCAGACAGGTTTTTCCAAATTTCTAGTGATTAAACATTTCCAGTTATGTTGTCTAGTCATGACATGGGTTACCTAAATTTCATGAGAAAGCATCGACCCAGTCATATTTCTGGACTAGTTCCTGATTCAAATCTCTCCCTAGCATTTACAATATCCTTTGCACCAAATTCTCTTGGAGCAAGTAATCTTCCTGAATAATAGCCAGGATCTTGTTAATTCTTTGAGTCATCTTCCAGGATATTTTGTTATTTAAATTATATCACAGTATAGTTTTGCTTAGGTATGTGAGTTTGTTTGGAGAGGTATCAAAGAGTTAACCTCATCTTCCATCCCTTGTTTTATAAAGTTCGGGTGACATGGTCCTACCAAGCTCAGACTTTGAAATTTCTTATGTTTTGCATTCATTGCGGTTAACTACAATGTAACAATGTCTTTTTTTTTTTTATTACAGTAAAATAACTTTGGAAAGTTTATATTCTGTTCTTTCATTTGTATTGAAATTGAGTACTTCTCAAGATGACTAAAATGAAAAAGGTTAATTTTCTTCATGGGCAATGGACCGAAAAACAGCATTCTTATAAACTATTATCTTGGATATAGACTACCAGGAGTTTTAGAAAAAAGCAGTCTTTACTGCTGAAAAAGTGGGTCATCATTCTTTCTCTTCTTTCAAACAGAGCACACACAACCCTGGAAATGTGACTTGGTAGTGTACCATTATCAGAGATATGGGCCTGCCCTCTGTGAGCTTATGTCGGGTCAAAGAAATGGGTACACAAATGACAAAGCACAAAATCCAAAATTTCATTAACATCATTCTGTCAATTCCGTGGTACAGCTTAGAGATCAGTGGCTTAGCCAAATGCCATACCCAGGTGTCCTCGAGTCCAGTTAATATTGTCAGGTATTAAGTAAAGCTCAAACAAAAATGAAGGCCTTAATATTTGTAAAAAACTAAATTATAAATTTTTGAATAGGTACTCCATTCATGTGATTAAAAAATTAATGTAACAAGATATGAATCCGGAGTTCGGATTCCCATTCACTCCTTTCCCCTGCCTATTCCCTATTGGTGAATACTTCAGATAGTTCCTCAAATATCTTTCTAGTATTTTCTTACACAAAAACGAGAAAATTTGAATCTTTGCCTTATTGTGACAATTTTTTTGCACTTTATGCATTTTCCACTGATAATATATCCTGGAGAAGTTTCATACCAGGATATAGAGAAATGTTTCATTCTTTTTATAGCAACAGATCATTTCACTGGTGCTTCATTCATTGTGTGGACAGACAATTCTAACTCTTGCTAGCTAAGGCCTTTCCAGCAAAGACACTTCTTTCTAGGTATACAAACTAAAAGGGTGATTGCAAAAAATTGATATTTAAGGCACAGGAAACTTTTCCTTTTAACTGGGCTCTTTCAAAGGTCAGCTTCAGCAAGGTAATCTAGACATCTCACCAAGGGGGCAGATGCCAGGCCCTTTGGCTGTGTTTATAAGAAGACTACATTTTCTCTGATCTGGCTTAGTCTTGGTGTGTTTCGTACACATACACACAGACACGATGCATGCACTTTCCCAAGACCTGAACTCACACACATTAAGGGAACAGGGTGATGGGTGACTGGTGATGTAGGTAGTGACAGTCCCTAGGTAGAATCAAGGATACCGCAGTTCTTTATTTCTCCCCAAAGCAGCTGCGTGTTGAAGTTATCAGACCATATCAGGCTTAAGGGACATTAAATGTCAGGAGAGCAGAACTGCTATAGAAAGCTGACGGGAGCTGCGGGAACCTTTAGTATCAAATGTTCTCCTGTATAATAATAGGCAGCAGCATCAATCTCAGAAATGCTGCTACAAATGTCAAAGAAAACCTTCCCCGTATATAGATTAAAGTTGCAGATAAAAACAGAGGACCAAATCAAAGCCCTAGTGTTCTCTTTTTGAAACCACCCTGCCAAAAATGCAATTTCTGAGTTATCAAAAAATAGAATCTCTCAAACAGCATTCATAAAGTTTCACATTTTGGTGTTATCACAGAGGCTTATATTGAGAAAATGCTATTTCTTCCTTCCCTCCCCCTTCAAGGTTGAAGCAGCATCCCATCTTCTAACAAGGAATGTTTACTTCAGAACAGCAAGCTGGGAGGCAAACAGCCCTGTGTTCTCCAGGGCCAGAGAGCCACGTGCCAAAGCGCATTGGCTATTGCCTAGGAAACCCCCTTCATGGCAATAGGATCTGGGAAATAAACTTTTTAAAGTGACCTTGTGAAGCCAACATCAATGACCCCTGAATAAAATTTCATCTGGTGGAGCAATTTAGACACCATAAATACAATGGAGTGCCGATTGAGAAATCTGGGTGTAAAAATATAAACAGAGTTTGGATTTATAAGGCCTCTTTTGGATGTGACAATTCAGACAGTAAGCATTACGAGTTAGATCTATCAAGTAGAGAGTCAGGTTGGGAGAACGACGTTTGTTTCGAGAAGGGAGAGGGATTGTGACAAATAGAAACTTTCCTCAGCCTTGGTGAAGGTACACAGATGCATGTACACACACACGCACACCCAAGAACAAACACCTTCACACACCTACGTGCAAATGCCTAATTGAAGCTGCTGCTGCTCTGGGATAGCTCCTGAGGTTAATCTCGCAATTCACCACAGATCCCAGAGCAGGGAACGTCTCAGAAACAAAATCATGACCATATTCCTCTGACCTATTTCTATATTTAAAATGACCCTAATGTGTTGCCCTAACAAAGAGTGTTCAGCATAATATTTTTCCTGATGTTCCCCTCAAGAATGTCTTGCTCATTGACTTCCCTATACAACCCTAGTTATGAAAAGGGCTCCATACATCTTTCTTTGAAAGGCAAGAGATTTACACCGTCTTCTTTTTTTTTTTTTTTTTTTTTTTTTTTAATTTTTGACAGAGATCACAAGGAAGCAGAGAGGCAGGCACAGAGAAAGAAGGAAGCAGTCTCCCTGCTGAGCAGAGAGCCTGATGCAGGGCTCGATCCTAGGACCCTGGGATCATCACCTGAGCTGAAGGCAGAGGCTTTAACCCACTGAGCCACCCAGGCACCCCGATTTACACCATCTCAAGATAAAACAAGATCACCTATATATCTTTTAATAATCTGTGTTTATTGTAGAAATAATTATATGAGATCTTAAAAAACAGCAAAGCATTTTTGTTTAGAAATTTGCATTTGATTTTCTTGTCTCTCTGAGCGAGGCTACTGTTTTCCCAAGCACCTCTGGGAACTTAGATTTCAAGTGACTCAGTGTCCCCCTCTGAAAAAAGCATACGGAGGAAAGTTTTTCAAAGACAATGTTTCTTGATGGTATCATGGAGATCTAAGTGGCTTCAAAGGTTTGCTATTAATCTCTGATAAATAAATGGTCAATAAGTGATACTACTTGTGAATTATGCTTTTGCTATAGACTACACCGCAAGACGCCTGCAATTTGGAGGATTGTTATGGCTGTTAGAGTAACGATGCTATTACGGTCATTTTTTTTTTTTCAGATATCAAGTCTTAGAACAAAATATTCTTACTAGTTTTTTCCCTAAATGTTAGGTTATTAAAGTTATTAAACTTGACCTACTGTATTAAGAGGAAAGACAATCTTAAGATATATTTAGCAGATATAATGCTGGGGGTGGGGGGATGGTTCCTTTCAAAAATCAATAGCTTTGAAACAGTACCATACTGGATTTACTGCCTTTTCCTCCTGGTCTAGCCTATGTCACTTTGCAGTTCAGCTCTCTACATCTACTATCACTCTGAATATCAAGTAGTTTTGTTATTTTAGCCTCTAAAATTCATTTCCACATTTCCATTGTAAAGGTTTCCAAGTGTGCCAAACTTACATCAGCTAATAGTTCAAAACAAAAACTTGGAAAAGAGAGGTTAGGGCTATCGCTTCCTCTTAGTTATCCTTCCAAATTTTCCTCCTGTAGATAAGAGAAAAAAGATCAAGGACACTGGCATATCTCCTTTAATCAGAGAGCAAACCATTTGTTTTATTCCTCTTCTAGTCCCAGCAGAGTATTACATATGATGATCCATTTCCAGAACCCTTAATTCCATGGATATGGAATGTAAGCTCACTAGAGTGGAATGTAAGCTCCATAAGGGCCAACAAATTCAGGTGGATCGCAATTTTCCCCCAATGATAAGTATTATAAACAATTAGAGTAATGCCTGGTACGTACAGATACTCAGTATTACCTAAATAACTTCTTCCCTTATAAATGTCAGTAAATTTTTTTCACTTAAGCTAGATTTTTAAAACATAATATCAAATATTTTATGCATTCATTTCTGAATACATAAATATGTACTGATACATAGAGTCTGATGTGGAGCAGGTGAAGGGGAACAGAATTTTTCACCCCAAAAATCGGTCTTGTGGGCATAAGGATTATTTTATTTTATTTAAGAAACAGCAGACACAGGAGAAGCTTTGAAAACCAAGTAGAAGTTACCCTTTTGTAAGAGACCTTTGGGTTTATAAGGGAAATTTCCCCTTGTAAGGGCATCTCTTTCTCAAGACGGGGAGGGTTCTGTCTCTAGAAACTCCTCAGTGGAGAAATCAAAGATTTAAATCTACATAACATTACCCTTATTTACTGTGCTTTTCCCAGTAACCTCTCATAACTGGCGTTCTCACCCTCCATCAACATCGTTTTTTGTCTGTAGCTGAAGATAGTATTTAAGGTGCTAGCTTGGGCCATTTTGGGGAGTTACTCAGTTTTCCTGAGTATACAGGACATGTATGTCCCATGTATACAGGACATACATTTTTAGACGAACAAGGGAAAAAACAAAAACAAAACAAAAATTGTCTATTTATTAAAGGAGGGTCCCAGCCAATAACCTAGGAGGGTAAAAGGAAAATTATTTTCCCGCATGTACACAGGGATAATGTAAGGGCATAGACCCCAGTAATAGTAGTTGAGTGTTCATGGAATTTGCATTCTGATGGACCAGCAGGCAAACAGAATATAAGTAAGCAAATAAGTAAGCAAACAGATGTAAAATAAAAATTGCAGAATACGAATTATATTATAAGAAAATAAATGGGTGCTGTGATAGAGAATAATAGAAGAAACTACTCCCAGGCTTTTAACAAATCTTTATTTTTTTCTTTTTCCTTTCTTCCTGAGCCTAGAATAATAAATAAAATATCTCCCATTTTACTGAATCTTCTAAATAAGAGAGAATATTGTAAACAAAATTGCAGACTGGTTTCTTCACTATGGCATAGAATTTGTGACTCACAAAACCATTTTAACCATGAAGGATGTTAGTTCAGTCATATATTTCAGGCTTACTTGAAGAAAAGAAACATCTTAAAAATAATTGTATCCATGTGTACAATATATTGATTCTCTTATTAGTTATAACAATGGTATGAATAGAATGAAAGACGGCAAATTCAAGAAATCATTCAAATTGGTATTTTTCTTCTTATTGGTCAGATTCTCAAAGTCATAATAACCTACCACACTTCCTTCATTCCTCTACAATTTGGTGTTTATTACCTTGTAGTAGGTAATTTTTTGATACTGGCTCTTTCCCCAAAGCATAACACCCTTGTTATCCACCCAATTTGGTATATGTTTCAAAATTGTGTTCCTTTTCAGTGCTGAGTAATGTTTTTTTAACCCTTCATCCATTGGAGGACAATAAGGTTGTTTCCATTTTGAGATCATTACAAATACAGTTACTATAAACATTCAAGTACAGGTTTTCATCTGGATGTAATTTTTCATCTCTCTGGGATAAAGGTCCAAGTTTATGATTACTAGGTTCTATGAGAAGAGTATATTCAGTTTTTAAAGAAATTACTAAGATATTTTCCAGAGAGACTATCTCATTTTACATTACCACTAGCAAGATACGAAAGATCCAGTTTCTTGCATCCCAGCATTTGGATTGTCTTAATTTTAGCTGTCCTAATAGCCACATAGTGATATCGCATTGTGGTTTCCATTTGCATTTCTTAAAGACTAATGATCCTGAATATATTTTCATGCGCTTGTTAACCATTGGTCTTTGATAACCTGTACCTTCCTGGTGTTTCCCATTTTCCAGTTTTGTTGTTTATGGTTTTGTCATTTTTTATGTATTATAGACATTATTTCTTTGCCAGATATTTCCTCTAAGTTTGTGCTTTGTCTTTTTATCTTAAGGTATTTTAGAGGACAAAAATTAGTCTTTGATGAAGTTCAATTTATTGTCCTATACTTTTGTGGGTTTGTTTCTGGGTTCTCTATTCTATTCCTTTGATTGGTTGGTCTTCCGCTCAACAAGTTCTATAGTCTTTTAAGGTTGACATTTCTTAATTTTAATTTTTGATAAATTGCATATATTTTAAGTATGTAACAGTCATTTCATATACTTTGCAAAATGATTGCCACAAGCAAATTATCACATATCTGTCATCTCACGTACGTTCTCACAAAACACACATATATACACACACATACCTTTAAGATCTACTTAGCAAATTTCAATATAGTATGTATACAACACAGTATTAACTATAGTTACCATGATATAAAATAGACTTTCAGAATTTCTTGTCTTGATTACTGTTTCCTTTAGTAGACATAGCAATTTCTACCACTTTTCCAAAATTGTTTAGCTATTATAACGCCTGTTGCCTTTCCAAATAAATTTTGGAATAAGCTTGCCAGTATCTACAAAAATCCACTAGAAATTTAATAAAAGTTGCATGAAACTTGTAGATCAACTAACTTGGGGAGAACTGACATATTTACTATGTTCATTCTTCCAATCTACAACCACTGTATGTGTCTCGATTTATTTAGTTCTTTAAAAAAATTTTTTCCATAAACATTTTATAGTTTTTGGCATATAATTTCTATACCTGGTTTATCATATTTATATCAAATATTTCACCATTTAATTGTAAATGGTATTTTTTTTAAAGATTTTATTTATTTACTTGACAGAGATCACAAGTAGGCAGAGAAGCAGGCAGAGAGAGAGGAGGAAGCAGGCTCCCTGCTGAGCAGAGAGCCTGATGCGGGGCTCCCTCCCAGGACCCTGAGATCATGACCTGAGCAGAAGGCAGAGGCTTAACCTATTGAGCCATCCAGGCACCCCTGTAAATGGTATTTTAATTTCCATTTTCATGTGCTTATTGCTAATATATAGAAATGCAGTTTATTTTTTTTTTTTAATTGATCTTGTATCCTGGCATTTGTTGAACTCACATAGTTCTAGGAGTTTTGGAGGACTAAGTTTCTCACAATTTTCTACATAGACATGTCATCTGATCATAGAGATAGCATTGTTTCTAACTTTCCAATTTGTGGGTCTTATTTCCTTTTCTTGCTTTATTGTGCTGGCTAGAATATCCAATACTACGTTGAATCAGAGAAGTAAGGGTAGAAATCTTGCCTTGTTTCAGATTTTAGGGGTGTATCGTTCAGCTTTTCACCATTAGGTATGTTAGCTGCAGGTGTTTTAAAGATGATTTCATCAAATTTAGGGTTTTTTTCTATTCCTAGGTTCGTGGAGAGATTCAATCATCAATGAGTGAGGAATTTTATCAAAAGTTTTTCTTGTATTGGTACAATCATATGACTCTAGCCTATTGATGTGATGGATCACAAGGACTGACTTTTTTAAAATATTGAACTAGCTTTGCATTTGGTTGTGGCATATAATTTTTTAATTGCTGACTTTGATTCGCTAATATCTTATTGAGTATTTTTGAGCTATGCTCATTAGAGATCATCACCTGTAATGTTTTGGTTGTTTTTGTTTTTCACTGTTTTTTCCAGTTTTGGGTATTTTTACTGAACCATCAATTCAGGATTTAATGATCTAACTCATGAAGTAAAAAGCTAAGCCCTGGCACTCTGCCACCAACTGCCCCATCCCAGAGAATCTTGAGGAGGCTGAGCATAGCTTCTGGCTGGGTTTGCAAACAATGTTGCCAAACTCAGATAAACTGGAGTTGTTCTAGAGTTTTACACCTATGAACTCAATTTCTTTAACAATTATAGCTCCAATAGGATTATTTTATATTGGTGTTTTTTTTTTCTTTGTGTTTTATCTTTTTTAGTTGTTTCGGTAGAAGGCTTCATTTGATACCACTTATTCCTCCATTGCTCTAAACGGAGATCTTTTGAAAATAATGCAAGTCACATTTTTGAAAATTATCTAGAAAGAAGGCAGCAAGTCTCTGCATTATTGAGACCTCAAGAAATAAACCAGATAAAACACTAGGGCGTGGGGGCCTCTCTGGACAACATAGAAATTGTTAACAAAAAAAGTCTGAAACTGATAAAATGAATTTTGCTAAGCAGTGCAAAAATCCAGGTGAAAAATAAACTCAATTATGATACTGAATAATTATAATAAAATATATCCACAGATATCTTAAAGACTAATTGCTGTTTTCTGGGCAGTTCCTGTAAATATGCATTAGGTCTGAAGCTAACTAATACCTATGTATATCTTACAACATTTATTTTGGAAGGCCCTCACAGGCAAAAGATGGGTGCCCTGAACCAGTACAAGAATAGGTCCTAACTCATTTATGAAAATCTTACAGACTCCAAAGTGAAATTGTTTGATTACAACTATTCTTACCTTTATAAAATACAATTCTTAGAAAGTATAGAAGTGGCTTTAATTTTAAAAACATCAGGGTCTGCTGTGACTGCTGATTTTTTAAAATCCTGCTAATGGTACATTGCTTGACAGGATTCAGATTTACATAAACATTTAAAATAATCAAAGATCAGAGCTCAAATATCAAACTCAGGCAAATGTCAATTTCCCTCTTCTTTGCTTCAACTGAAAATCAAAAGGGCTAATTTTACTAGTATCAAAAACATTTCCCCTTCTTAATAACCCCATGAGACTGAGGCCAAATAAAATGTGATATCTGCTTTTATTTCAAAAACAAAGTAAACTTTTATAAATCAAATTTTATGCAGTCTATAATGTAAAGAACCAATGAGAGAGATTTATCTCAAAATCCATAAATTGAACACAAACTCACAGAATAAATTAAATCAAATATGAAAGAAAATCAACATCTAGGTTTAGGGAACAATAAATATGTAAAAAGATTGAAAAATAATATAGCAAGGCAATCAAAACCTCCAGCAAAAAGAGTGGCAAGGGATTGGTCCTACAGATAGAAAAATGAAATACAATAAGAATGGTGTTAAAAGAATTTCCACGTCACTATCCAAAATGAGCAGGACATTACCTTGTGGCCCTGCGGCAGGGATAGAGTTTCTGAGCACTGATCTTATTTCCATCTCTATAGTGCAGTGGCTTTCCCTGGTCCTCAGAAAATAAAGCTTGCTGGGAAATTAATTTTGCAACTACTTAGTTCAAAACGATTTTTTTGCAAAAAACACTAACGTCAGAGAAACTCAAGCTTATCTGAAAGGGAAGTGACAGCCACTTGTAATTGAAGATCTGAATCATCATGCTATTGTTCAAAAAGACTAAGCCAATGTGGCTAAACCATTATAATCTATAAAGAAATTGTTGCCATACCCTGAGAGTTTGTGCCTCTATCATAGTAAACATTTAGTGGATATGTGTTTATGGTGGCAATACAGAGGACACTAATGGGATAGAAGATGAAAGCAAAGTGTGGATTGGTCTGTTTTAAGATTTTATTTGATGAGAGCACAAGCAAGGGGAGCAGCAGAGGGAGAGGGAAAAGCAGGTCCCCTGCCCTTCCCTGAGCAGGAAGCCCAGTGCAGGGCTCGATGCCAGGACCCGGGGATCATGACCTGTGCTGAAGGCAGACAATCAACTGAGCCACCTAGGTGCCCCGAAAGTGTGTTTTTAGTAATTATATGGTGTCATTTTATTGAAGAAAGGGGTGAGAAGGAAGAAACAAAAGGGAAGAGAGAACAAGGGGAAAAGATTGAGTTCTCTTGGACACTGCCTCCCTGGACTCCTATTGCCTATGGCGTCTGGTATCTATCATACTAGTATGGCATTCCAAGATAGCATTAGCTCAGTAGTAATGACAACCCCATTTGTTAAGCACCTACCACAGGCAAGATGTATCTAAACATTCTAAAAACATGATCATATCTAATTCTCAAACCAATTCTGCAAGATATGGTCTTTACAGATAATGAAACTGAAGCCCTGAGGCAGTTAAGTATACCGCCAAAGGTCACACAGCTAGTAAGTAGACGAGTTCAATTCACAAGTTCCTACTTTTGGGGCAACTGGGTGGCTCAGTTGATTTTAGATGGGACTCTTGATTTTGGCTCAGATCATGATCCCAGAGTTGTGAGATGGAGCCCCATAATATCCATGCTGGGTATGGAGCCTGGTTTGGACTCTTCCTCTCCCTCTATCCCTAGCCCCTGCATATATGTGTGCGGTCTTAAGAAAAAAAAAAGTTTCTATTTTCACCACTGTGGTAGACTAGCTTAACTTTTTTATATAATTCTTCATAAGAAGAAGTCTTTTTTTTTTCTTTTTTTTTTTTAACCGATGTAGCTTGTAAGCTCTTTCACATCTATGTTTGGACATTAGTTTTATTTTCTCATTTATTAAAAACGTTTTACGTAAGTGCAATCTCCCAAGATTCCTTCAAGCTCTATTACTATCTAGGTTTCTAGTCTGTAAAAACCTCAGCCTTAGATGAGCTCTCATCAGCATGATAGGTGCTCAATAAAATATTCAAAAATGACTTGTTTAATTAATGGATAACACCCCCCCCCATTTAAGGAAAAGAATGTTATAACATCAGTAGCCACTGAAGTGTCCATTTTGCTTGAGGAACTCAAAATATTTAGAATAAGACAATGAATTTGGTTGTTTTTATGCTTCGTTAAGGAGTGAATTGGCAAAGTATTTTATGAGATGCCTATTCCAATTCTTTTTAAATTATAGCACTTCTGAGTTTGTATATATCACTTTCCTTTTCATAGTCTAACTTACTCGGTCAAACCCCATTTAATATTTCTATTCCCACCTAACATTTGGCAAAAGGCAAGGATTCTCAGTCATTAATATATCTCAAATTATACTCTGTCATTGTTATTATATTTTTGAATCACAAGACTTTTACACAATGAGCTATCATTCCAAAATGATCTTAAGTAACAATTTAAAAAAATTCCAATCCATTCTGTTGTGCCAGTGTATTATACTTCAACATGTTTTATCAAATATTTTAAAAACCACACAATATTTTTCTGTAAACACTTAGGCATGTGTCAGTGCTTGCATCATTTTATCCAATACTCTTGATAATCCAGTAAAGAGAATTCCCCCAAACTAAGCTGATTTGTTATTCCCATAATCTATGTTTGATTATAGGTAGGAAAAATAAGACAAATTTGCAGAAGCATTTAGATAGGCTATTCAACATTCCAGACTACTTATTTAGGCTGAATAAGTATTTGGCAAATTAAAAACCACACAGTTGTCTTTGTGCTATAAACAATCCAAGGACAGATGTGGGAATAGTTAGATGAGAAAGATTCTAGGTGGCAACAGGGATGCAGAGAGGGAGGGAATGACCATAATATTCTCCAGAACAATGGTTTAGGGCCAAGTACTTGGATAAATATTGTCACTGATAAACAACGGTATCTATAACCATTTCTGTGGAGTAACATCTTCTTAGAACATTCACCATAGTAGAGAAACAATCTCAGTAGAGGCATCCAGACAAGTAGAGGTCCTAAAAATTTATGGAAGTAAGCAAAGAAGATCAACCAGGTAATACTAATGCCCAGAATGACTTATAACTTTATCTTGGAATTTTTCAGCCTTAAAGAAAATATGAATAAGCATATATTTATTACATATACTTATTGACATTTGTATGTATAGACACAGATACAAATATAAACATATTTTACCATTTTTGAGATAATATCTACTTCCTTAAATTCAAGCAGCTTTGGTTATAGCTACTGAAAGATTGTTTACAAAATATTTTTCACTAAATATTTAAATCCAGATTGTTTAGGCAGAGTTGAGACACTACAACCGTTCCTGAAAGAGTAGAATACAGTAAAAAACAAACAAACAAACTCATCTTTCCATAAGAGGTCACAAATACCATAAGCTTGTGAATAGAACATAGAGGACAAACAGGTAAAAATCTCAGGTTCTGAAGTGGAAAAAGAAAGTAAGTAGTAGAGCCTTTAGAGACACAGTGTTTTAGGTCTGAAGAAACCACTGAAGGAGACTGGAAAACTGCCAAAAAACAACACAAATACATCTGTGGGTAGAAGACCACTGCCTGGCCAAGGCTCATGTGGTAAGCAAAAATACAGTTACCCAGGGTGCCTGGGTGGCTCTGTTGGTTAAACATCTGCCTTTGGCTCAGAACACAATCCCAGGGTCCTGGGATGGAGCATCACATCGGGCTCCCCGCTCAGCAGGGAGTCTGCTTCTCCCTCTCCCTCTGCAGATTTGTGCTCTAGCCAATAAAATATTAAAAAAAAATAATAAAATAATACATCAGTTAAATCAGACACACAGAGATTTTATTTCTGTTTCAAAAAGAAGAACGTAAGCCACAACAAAGAGAAATAAAGTTGACCCTAGATCACAAAGTCTAAAGATTCTCAAGGAGATGATCCTCAGTAATCAACAACTACAATACCTTCAAAAACAGAAAATATTTTCCACTAAATCTTGCCTATATATCAAGTTCTGGAACTTTCCTAATGCCTATAATAAAGGGGCACCAATGTAAGCGCTTGTCTATGTTAGAGGCCATTTTGAATTAGTGAGGAAAAATTTGTCAGAAGTCTGAGAAAGAAACCATCCTCACCTTGTAGGCCTCTCCTTAGGTGGCAGCAGTTGTCATAACTCAAGAAATCATATTCAGCCATGAACATCAGCGGTCCAAAGTCAGAGGCTTTACCTTAGCTAATTCACCTTTCCCATTAATATTGAAACTGTGCTACTTTGAGAAAACTTTACAGTTAGAAGCATCTCTTTGTGGTCACAGCACTATGAGTGTAAATAGGCTGATCACTTTATTTTTCAAGTTTGTTGCAGGTCTGAAATCACAATAAATAGTCCATTAGAAGTTACCTATTAGTTATGTAGTTATTGGAAAACATCCGAATAACACGAAAGTTTTAGGTGTTATTTTATTTGAAACTTTTCCGCTCGGGGAGAACTTCAATAATATCTTGACATGTGCTGTCACTTCTGTATAAGACGAATGTGCTGGTCTAGGTTTCTCCATGATATATCTCAATAACATGGACAGACTGCTATATTTGGGGGCCTGAAGTATTTTAAGGAAAGTTTCTGGAGTTGGGCTATTCAAACCCAACAGTAAATGTTAACACTCCGTTGTCTTAAAATCTTAATTACCCTCACATTCCCATAGACTGCTGATACTTTCACACAAATGAAGTGTTAATTGGTATGAAGAAATTAGAAAATAGCAAGCCAACAATCTAGTATCTCTTTCAGGATTTTCAACCAGGTCTGGAGCCAATTCCTTGTTTTATTTATATTGAACCATTTCATTTGAGACCTGAGCTCTGGGGAGCCCATTCCCTAAGACATTTTCTTAGAAATATGCCTATATTCTGGAAGGAAATCTTCTGAGAAAAGAGCTAAGAAAATGAAAGAGAAAGCAAGAATCAAAGAAAAGACAAAGAATAAAAACAGAATCAGATAAACAAAACAGGTGAAGTCTAGAAAATAAGAAAGCTCAAGCTAAAAGAAAATCTCTGCCAATTTGAAATAAAACTCCCCAGGCTTATTCCAAGATTCAAACATAAGTACTACATCTGTGGCAAGGAGCAGAACATTATTAAAACTTTAATATTCTAACACAATTTCTCTCTTCTTCTAGAATACCTAATTCCCATTTCCCTTATTACCTGCATTTGAGAAATATATTAATTTTTTCTAAGTCAATTTACATTTTTATAAAATGGTATAAAATACCTTTCCTTAAATATTTATTGGAAAAAAAGTTTCAGAGAAGTAGTTTTTGAGACAGTAATTTGTTTTTGTATTAAATCAAAAATTTCCTTTTCAAATGAACAGATAATCCATGTTAGATATGTCTATTGGCTATTAGAAGGGTGAAAAATGGTAAAAGACTGCTCATAGAAAGAGTATTTGGTATTGCCAATAATTCCCGGGTCTTTATGTTTTAGTTTGAGTTTTTTGTTAAATTAGTATAATAATAGTACATTTCCAATGTCAAGTTTAAATGAGGTTATAGCCAGGCAATAAATTCACAATCAATGCCAGATATCAACATATTACTATTATTTTTATTGTCAGTATTATGGATAGGATTTAAAAGATGTTTTTCTAGAGAAAGGGGAGTAACAAGTACAGAATCATCCTTCTATTTTTTGTTAATTTATCATCAACTCTCCACTTCAGAGATTAGGGTGAAAAAGAAAATAACCTGAAATGGGAAATAGAAAAATAAACTTGTCTATCAACTACTTCTATTAATTCGCTAGTTCTATAATTAGTTACATTACATAGGTAGAGTAAAGCTGTTGAAATTCAGTAAGGCCATTTAATCGGAAAAAAAAAAATCACATCAGGGACACCTGGGTGGCTCAGTCAGTTAAGCATCTGCCTTTGGCTCTCGTCATGATCCCAGGGTCCTGGGATCAATTCCGGAATTGGGTTTATGGGAGCCTACTTCTCCCTCTGCCTGCTGTTCCCCCTGTTTACTCCCCCTGCTCTTGTGCTCTCTCTCTCTCACTCTCTCTCTCTCTGACAAGTATGTAAGTAGAATCTTTTTTTAAAAAAAATCAAATATACAATGGAGTATTACTCAGCCATCAGAAAGGATGAATACCCACCATTTGCACTGACATGGATGGAACTGGAGGGAATTATGCTAAGTGAAATAACTCAAGCAGATAAAGACAGTTATCACATGGTTTCACTCATAGGTGGATTATAAGGAATAGCACAAAGGACCACAGGGGAAGGAGGGAAAACTGAACGGGAAACTGAATGAAGAAATCAGCAAGGGAGACAAACCATGAGAGACTCTGGATTCCAGGAAACAAACTGAGGGTTATAGGTATTAAGGAGGACATGTGTTGTGATGAGCACTGGATGTTAAACACAGCTAATGAATCGTTGAACACTACATCAAAAAACTAATGATGTACTATATGCTGGCTAACTGAACATAATAAAAATAAAATAAAAATAAAATCAATTGATGTGGTTGTAACATTTAAATTCTTTTAAAAAACTGGGTCTCATGAAACTGACATACAATGATTGGTTGTTCTCCAAATTCAAAGAACTCGTCCCTTTAATAATATCAAGATTAAAGGAAAAACAAAATCTTCATTTTTTTATTAAGTCTAAGATATTCTCTATTAGAGATTTTCACCTGGTCAAGTATGAACAACTTACTATATGGGTCTCCAAATGAATTGCTGGTTTGGTCTCATTTGCCCGTGAAACAGAGTGTATTTAATTTGGAAATCTCTTTCCTTAGGTTTCTGTCACAACTATTTTCCTTAAAACTCTCCAGAACTTTAAATGGAAATCTATTGAAATACAAAATAAGAAAATAAAATTGAGAGAAAGAATAACAAAGATAAAATACATTTTAGAATAAAGACAGAAAAATAAAATGTGCTGAAGAGTCAGAATGACAAAGCACAAGGTGTGGGGGAAGGGGGTAGGAATTTGTTCTATACTCAATACATATTGCAAGGGATGATGGTAAAATTCCAGTCTCATCTGTGGGCATAGCACAGATGGCAAAGGATATGGCAGATTTCTCATCAGTGGATTTCTAACATGCTTTAAGCTCTATGCTCAAGTTAAGGTAATTTCAGATTCAAGAGAGCTTTCCAACAAGGTCTCTTACCCAAAGCAAATTATCTGCTAAAAACTTTCCATTTTTGCAGCACTCTCTTTTAACAGTTTCTATAATTTCCTGAAAAATACATAAACAGAGAACTCAGCTGGATGCAAACAGCTGCATGAATTCAACTCTTCTTGACTGATCTCCAATTCCCCCATTTTGTCCCCAAGGTAATTCTAAGTATTAGAATGAAAAAAAAAAAAAAAAGTAAACAAGAGATAAAGAAATATGTGCTATCCTAAGGTCCCTTAGACATAATTCTTCCAATAAAAAGTAACAGAATTTTAATAAGTCAGCAAATTTTAACCATTTCTTAATTATACAGTTCCACACATAATAATCATCTGAAAGAGGCCAGTATAACCAGTAGGTCATACAGAAAAGACAGAATTTTAGGTGAGGAAAAAGATGTACTTACTAAGGACAATTGGGCAAATCACTAACATCTGGAAAAGGGTGCTAGAGAATGTTTGATTCTCAAGATTATGACTAAATTTCTTGCCACTGCTAGAGAAGTTTTCATGCAAGGTTGCTGTTACAGACTAAACTGCCTCCCCCTGGTATTCTTACATTGAAGTCCTTACGCCCAAGAACTCAGAATGTGACTCTTGGAGATAGGGTCTCTGAAGAATAAAACAAGTAAATAAGGTCATTAGGGAAAGTTCTAATTCAGTATGACTGGCATCCTTATAAGAAGATAAGAGAAGATTAGGACACAATCATCCAGAGGGGAGACCATGTGAAGATACAGGGAGATGATGACCATCTACAAACAAGGAGAGAGACTTCAGAAGAAACCCACCTGCCAATACCTTCATCTTGAACTTCCAGCCTACAAAATCATGAGAAACACATTTCTGTTGTTTCAGCTACTTTTAAGACTGAGATATTCTGCTAAATGGCAGTCCTTCCAAACTAATAGTTTAGAAAATGTTACTATGGTCAACTCGATTTTTTTTTTCCAATAATCAGTACATAGGTTCTCCAGCTAATTTTCCTCCCTTTCTAGTTCATTAACATATTTCCTATAAACTGAATAGGAATTAAAAGAAAAATCAATTTGGTAAAACATTTGTTGCTGGGAGTTTACTTAAGAAAAAACATCTCTTTCCTCTTCTTGAATTCAAATTAGAGTTAGGCCCTCTCTCTTCATGCTCTTCCTATGGCACTTAGAGTATATTATAGCTCATTCCTAGATTATGAACTCTCTGCAAGTAGATTTCTTGCATGTCTATAACTGCCCTTATATTGCCTGGAACAGGATATTCCTAGTACCTTAGATAATGCTTGACACACATCAGGCATTTACTAAATGTAACAGGTATTCTATGTTTGCCAAATCAGGGAACCCTACCACATCATTAACTTTCATCTTTTTTTTTTTTTTTTTAACTAATTGAGAAACAAAACTTAAGTTACTTTTCCAAAATCACATCAGTTTTGTTTTTGAAGGGACCCAACAAATCACACTCCTCATTTCCTTAGTTCTGAACCATTAATGAAGACAAAGGAGTCTAAAAATAGAAGCCAGAAGCCAGAATGTTATCTTTATTATTAAGATTGAGTTAAAGAACATGGTCTAGGTTTGTAAGAACCAAGGGCTTCCTAATATAGAACTCTAAAAGTAGATGTTCCTATCATTCTCAGACAACGGAATTGGAGTGCACATCATGTAAAATATAGAGCATGGAAGAGAAACCAAAATGACTTATTCCTTGGCAACTGGATTGTACACAAAGGAAGAAATAACTGGCATTTTGACACTCAAAAACAAAATAAGCCACTGCATTCTCCTAGACAGTAGTATGCCTGGGAGTTAAGAAAAATCAGGAGTTGCCCTAGTGGAGCTCCCTCTACAGGGAAGGAAATGCAAGGAGCAAGTGTTGCCCAGCCGGCACCTTACCAACCAGCACGGAATGTCCGGCGCTCAGACTCCTCTTCTGACACCAAGACTTCTCTTACTATATTTGCCTTCGTAAAATGATTCCACAGATTTGAGAAAAAGAGTCAACCTGATTTCAGAGGTCTCTCTAGATTTGAATGGTGACTGTTTGGCTTTTATGTTAGTGCAGCAGTGAAGTTTTTAAAGACTTATTATATACAAAGCTCCACATTTGGCACATGATAGAAACCACACAGAGAGCACAAAGACCATCTAGTAAGATATCTCACACACACACACACACACACACACACACACAAAATCCAACTTGGAGCATTTCTGACCTGGTGCAAATACAAAAAAAGACTGGAAATGAGGGCTGGGAACAGAGAGAGATTAATAGTGGGGGAAAGGAAATTTTTTCCTAAAAGATTTTCAGCTGCATTAGTGTAGCTACTTGCTATTTTCAGAAATAAGGAACAAGAAAATTTGTTCTCTGGGTTGTCAAATGATCCTTCCAATTAGCCCTGAGTGCAATTATAAGGAACTATTGCCTACCACCACTGGTGTGCTGGTCAGTTTTAACAACGGGCTCTTCGAGCCCTGATTTGTAACGTTTGCTGATTTCTAGCATTCACTGATTTCAGTGGTGTAAATATTCTAACCATAGTCCATTTCAAGCTCCTGCAGGACATCAACAGCGCACAAAATTCCTGAATATTTAACACTCGGTTCTCACCAGTCAGCGCAGCCTTGGTCCAGAAAGATGCCTAGAGAAGAAAAACTCTACTGGAAAGGGTACAGATGGCCAGTGGAGGGACTCAGCTCTGTAATGTAGCAGGTGAAACAAGACTCTTGGGAGCCCACAGAGTTATCCAGGGAAACACACGAGGGCTTGGCTTGGGAAAGACACTGCATTCTGGCACACTCAAGAACAGTTGAAGAATAGGTTTAGGCTCAAGCTGAGGAGTAATCTTACAGCTTTTCCATCATTTTCTAATTCCAGATATTGGAAATAGGAAATGATTTAAACAAATAAACAAGTAGAAAGAGCTATACCAAGAAGAGACATTCTCCCTCGATAATAGCAATACTGATCTCAGCTACGATTCTAACACTGCTAACGAGAACTTCTAGTTTTTACTTGTCAACAACCACTGGTTACTAGATGCTAAGACTGACAGAAATAAGGAATAGCCAAGGTAATTAGTAGAAATAATACACTGAACATTTCAACTAACCTCATGCTGAGAATGATAAAACTCATAATTTATAGCCAGTGTGTGTAAAAGGATGAAATGCAAGCATTTTCCATACATAAAAGGCTTATATATGCACAGAGGCACAGGATGAAACTTTAATTTTAATAGTGGGGGCTTTTTTGGGTTCTAATTAAACCAATTGTGGATCTCTTTGTGGGTGCACAGTGACTTTTCTTAGGTAGTTAATTAGAGACGGTGTCTGACTGAGCACAATGGAAACGTGAAAAGGTAAATTAAGATTGAAAAAAACCTCTGATGACAGAAGAGATTACAAATGCTATTAAAGATTGAGCAGTAGGAGGGGGTAATGGAATGAAAACTTTTTACAGTTCTTGGATATTTGCATACTAGATTCCTATTGTTTATACCTGGAAACATGGGGAAGAATACAGAAGGCAGAGGAGGAGAAGGCTGTTGCCGCCTTGTGATTTGATATTCTCTTTCCTCAACAGTAATGAATTGCTCTTTCATTCTCTCATGTTTAAAACATGGTCAATAAAGTCCTCTTAATTTGGAAAATCTTTAGATTATTCCACCCTTGCGAATGCCCACCTTGCATCTTTTGCAGGTGGACCTTTTAAATCTGAACTCCTCTGAGAGGTCCTGTACCACTACGAGGATTTATTTATTGTAGAGGCTTTTCAAAAGGTGGTTAAACTTGCAAGGTTTTCAGGTCACAGGTCACACCCATAAAGCCTGGGCTTTGGAGCTGGACTGATGAGTTCAGATTATAGCGCTGCTTTGGCTGCCTGTAGGAGCTAGAGCAAGTGATCTAATCTCTGAATTTTCATCCCCCACCCCCACTTTGTAACTTGATAGTAATATGTTGCAATGTAATCCTTGTGACTTAATAGTAGATAGTTTTTGTTTAATCATGTGTCTAGCCCAGTGCCAAGACCAGAACAATTGCTCAACAATCATGGAGTATCCACCCTTAACTTTTCAAAATCTATTTTCCTAATATCTAGTACTACTTCACCTAAAACTAGGTTTAATTCTGTAACTACATGTTCTTTAACAACTGTTAGCAATGTTTTAATGATCTATGGCTCCGTATCAATTAGAAGCAAATCTAAGGCAGATGTGAAAAATGTATCTGAATCCGCTCCCCTCCCTCAACAAGGAGTGTTTGGTGGGGAACATTGGTCGGGGGGGATTTTGCAAAGGCAAATCCTCTCCCACTACTGATCTAGAACATCAGCTGTACTGGTTGTTTTCATCTCTCTGAGTAAAAAACAAATCACCAACTAAGCAAGGTAATAATTTATCAGATATTTTGTTTGAGGCAGAATGGGGCTTCAACACATGTCTGAATGTTGGCATCTTTCCACTGATAATACAGTTGAGATTTTACATTAGAACAGAATCACATTACACCTAAAATGTATAGGATTTTTTTCAACCCTATGGCTTTCTCTATTTTTATTATTATTCAAATAGGTCTAGGAGGGCTCTATCTTCAAATTTATTCTAGAAAATTTTGTATTTTCTTTTTTTACATCCCCTTTTCCTGTTTATTTCATTTACTTCTTAGGCAATGTCTTATTTAAATGTTTATAGGTTATCTGTCCCAACTTCAAGAATCAGTGGTACCCCCTTTATGAGAATATTTACCTGTCAAACTTAAAGCACACTTTGAGGGGCGCCTGGGTGGCTCAGTCATTAACCATCTGCCTTCAGCTCGGGTCATGATCTCAGTGTCCTGGGATTGAGCCCCGCATCAGGCTCCCTCCTCCGAGGGAAGCCTGCTTCTCTCTCTCCCACTCTACCTCCTTCTGTTCCCTCTCTAGCTGTGTCTCTGTCAAATAAATAATTAAAATCTTAAAATTAAAAAAATAAAGCACATCTTGTATCTTCTATTGTATATTGACATAACACCTATTTGAACCTCTTGGTGCAGCTCTTTTTTCATTCCTTTTTTTATTCTTCTGTGAAACACTACTCAGTCCTTTATTAATTCATGATATAACCAATGTCGACCACACAGCAAGTTTCACAAATTTACCTACTTCTCTTTCTTCATTAATGCCATCCCCTCAAATTCCAGTTCATAAAATTATTTCACTTAGAACTAAATCTATTTCTAATTCTATTGTTTGGTACCCTACGTGAGGGTGCAGATCTACCACATTCTCACGTCTTAAACCCTCTTGTTTATTTTCCAAAGTCACAGCATAAAAATCAACAAAAAGAGAAATTATGGTACAGCCTGCCTCCTCCTAACCTTTAGCTTTTTAACAGGACTTCTGACTTGCCAAAGGAATCAATGAGAAAAGTTCTCACAGTATCATTTAATCAGTCAAACTGGCCAGTAGCCCGTGAGTTTTATAAATTTCACTGGGCTCTCCAGCAAATCTCCGATATCTACTCAAGAAATACCCCACTCACCTTTCAACAAGTCGTTTCAAAACTGGATGCAGCAACCTTGTGTGCCTCCGCAGGAAAGAGATCTGCTGAGGTCTGTCCCTGTTCGTTACATTTGCAGGCGCCTGTGAAAGTTCCTTATTAGTCTGATTCGTAAGAACAGACTGGCTCAGAGTCTTCCTCCTTCCCCTCAGCCTTATTCTTCCATCCAAAAGCCAGTGAAGACACTGGTCTTCATTCTCTACCACCCTTGCAGAGGATGTGGGTTTCTTTTAGGCCTAGCTTTAGTTGGAGGACTTACTCTGGCTTATCTGAGTAAGCTAGTGCTTACTCGCAAGTAACTTACAGCACAGAAGATGGCTCTCCTTCCTTCAACCCGCTTACCCAGCAGCCAGACTTACATTTATAACGTGTTTAATTGTCGCCCACCTGAGGCAGAAATCCCACGAGCCGCTAGCTCATTAGAAGACTGGCCTCAGTTGTGTACAATCAGTTGTGCATATCACTTCAATTTTTGCATGAAAGATGGAACAGAAATATATTTAAGTCCCCCGTCCTCACACATATCAAGAAAATCACATCGCGTACACTTTTAAAGCGTATAATGGTAGCCAAACACTGGATCGGTTCACTGAGGAAAACAGGGAATTTACCTTTAAAGGCTGGTCTCTTAAAAATAGATAAGATGTTGAGCTATGCAGTTTATCACTGGCACACAGCCTGGAACCTAAAACAGATAATGTTGCAGACAAGTAACACTTCATTAAAAATTGAAAATATATTACTCGCATCAGTAGTATGCTCCTTTCGGCTTCCTACACTGGGTGTGTAATCTCCATGACAGTGATCCCAAAGAAGGAGGCTAGGGTGCATTTTGCCGACCAGGAAATTACATGAGCTTCTGATGATATTTTTCCTGCAAATGGTTTATAAGAGAACAATAGCCAGGAATTTGAAGCAATGGTTTGGAAAGGGCATTTAAGGCTCTGAGGACAGCCAGACTAGCAATCTCAGACACCTGACTTGCACAAGTTACTAGTCTGAATTGGGTTTTAAGTGAAGATTTCTGTTACTGGACATCCACTGCCAGAGATGTGCTTTTCCTGTGTGCTTTTCCGGGCTCGTGTTTTGGGGTTTATATCTGGCATGAGTCACTCTGAAATGAGCCAAAAAGAGTGCTGCAAAGAGAGAGACTTGTACTATGAGCTCAACAGCAAAATAAAAACAATAGCAGTGTCTCAGGGCTGTTTTCTTAGAGATTTATTGGGCCTTATTAAATTTGGAAGCAGTCAAGAAGAATACAACAGCTGTTGTGAATCTCAAACAAAAGCAAAACAGCCTCTTCTCTGTTTTCCTCCTATGTAGCATCCCTGTAAGCCGCTAAACTGTCTGGGCAGGATCGGTCTTACTTATGCTTACCAAGTGGAAAACAGTGTTTACATATACAATGTGATACAAGTAAGAATTATCCAAGAGATTTGTTTTTATTTACTTCTCAATTCAAAGCATTTAAGAATAGCTTATATAAAGTAAAACTAAATTAAAAATGAATAAAAAATAAGAAAGATAGAATAAATTAAATAAATAAAAATAAAAAACAAAAAGCTTTACAGAACGTGACTTCCACAAAGCCAAAAGACTTTGGAGTTGTTTTCTTTGCTCTCTCTGTTCTTCTCCACACACCTAAATCTTCACTAAGCAATTCTAAGAACTGATTTAAAAGTATAATTGTGGGGCGCCTAGGTGGCTCAGCGGGTTAAGCCACTGCCTTCGGCTCAGGTCATGATCCCAGAGTCTGGCATCAGGCTCTCTGCTCAGCAGGGAGCCTGCTTCCTCCTCTCCCTCTCTCTCTGTCTGCCTCTCTGCCTACTTGTGATCTCTGTCTGTCAAATAAATAAATAAAATCTTTAAAAGTGTAATTGTGATATACAGAAACAGATATTGGTATTAATTTGAACTTAGGCCTCAGGAAAACTGGAAACGCTAAAGCAAGCTCCCAGTTAACCTATTTGAGAGCAAAGGTCCGGGTGCAATCCGATTTTGAAATAGTAAAACAAAACAACAAACAAAAACATCACAATGCAAACTTTTGTTTTGGGTATTTTCCTATATAAGGAGTTCCCAGCATGTGACCTCATGGTAGGGTGGGGGAGGAGAATCACCTGGGATTTTAGGGGAAATTGTTCTTAATTATATCAGCATAACATTAGCTAATAAGGAATAGTGTTTTTTCAGTAACAAATTTGAGTTTAGCCTAAATATGAGAAAAATGAGTTTACTTGCTACACCAAGCATTTACAAATGAAGGGTTGAGATGACTTAACAGATAATTAACAGTTACAAGAAGAACTTCACCACAAAAATTAGTATTCTGGGCCAGCACGTGAGGCTCACTACTGGCTTTGATGGAAAAGTAATCAGGGAGGTGCCTTCAGTTTGAGGTCTTAACAAATAAAGAGTTTTTAGGAGAAGATGGATTGAAATCTTAGGTCTGAGTTTCTTTTGATGCAATCCTGTGGCTATCAGCTTTATGAGCCAACATCCACTCAGAAGACAAAAGTCAGACTTGTTATTTGAACTGCGAGATTTACCATAAAGAATGTTTAGCTCAGGGCACCTGGGTGGCTCAGTGGGTTAAAGCCTCTGCCTTCAGCTCAGGTCATGATTCCAGGGTCCTAGGATCGAGTCCCACATTGGACTCTCTGCTCAGCACTGAGCCTGCTTCCTCCTCCTCTCTCTCTCTCTCTCTGCCTGCCTCTCTGCCTACTTGTGATCTCTGTCAAAGAAATAAATAAAATCTTAAAAAAAAAAAAAGAATGTGAAGTTCAGGTATTGGAAAACTCCAAAGTCAAAGAGGGAATATGAAGGCATCAAGGAGATAGTAACAGCAGGAGCAGCTACTACCCCTAGGTTAGGGAGGGAAAAAATGGGGTTAAAATTTGTGTTAAAAGTTAGAAACTTGGAGATTGAGGGAGAAAGACAACTATCATATGATCTCCCTGATATGAGAAAGTGGAGAAGCAACATGGGGGGTTAAGGGGGTAGGAGAAGAATAAATGAAACAAGATGGGTTCGGGAGGGAGACAAACCATAAGTGACTCTTAATCTCACAAAACAAAGTGAGGGTTGCTGGGGGGAGGGGTGTCGGGAGAGGGGGATGGGGTTATGGACATTGGGGAGGGTATGTGCTTTGGTGAGTGCTGTGAAGTGTGTAAACCTGGTGATTCACAGACCTATGCCCCTGGGGATAAAAATGCATTATATGTTTATAAAAAATTTTTAAAAATTTTTAAATTAAAAAGAAAGAAAGAAAGAAACTTGGAGATTGAGAGGCACCAGAGAGGGTGGGCTTGCTGAGTCTCTGGGGATGCTGGGTCTCTGGCCAGCTGGTATCAGGTCAAAGAAGAGACTCTGCAGCCAGAACCCAGACTTTGGGAAGGAGGAACCTGTCAGGTGGTGATGCCATCTCTGACAAGGTTCAGTGAGGCTGGTTTGGGGAAGTGTCAGAAAAATAGCAGACTGAAACACCTGTTGCTATTAGGAAAAAAATACATTGCTTCTAGAGTGAGGACGCATTGTTAGGATAACAATGACAGGTGCAAAACATAAAATCAGGAATAGAAAATATATGGGGCGGGGGGAAATATATGGGAAGGAGCCTGTCCCTTCTGCTCCACCCAGGCTCCTGGTCTCTCTCTAGTGCCTCCTACAGGCCAAGTGCAGGAGTCAAATGCAGTTTACAAGAACGCAGTTTACAGAATACCAACCCCAGCTTCCCAAAGCTCCCAGTGGCCATGTGGGCCTAACGCTGCCAGACCATAGCTTAGTAACTGACCTGGTCACTGTAACTTGATAGAGATTCACTGAACTGCTTCCCCAAATCAGGTACTTTTTGAAAACAGGCATATCTTAGATCTCTAACTTGTTCGCCTGCCAGCGGTTCACAGCTTGTATTTTTTACTGATATGATAGAGTAATTCAACACTGAACTTGAAACTGCAGGGGAAAATGTAAGAACATTGCTGATTTGTTCCAGGAAGTGAGTGCATTCACACTCAAATTGTTCATGTGGATTGGGCCAATGTCCACTGGAGACTCCATTCACTTCTACTGCTAAACTTCCCTGTAGTCAATGGAACCATGGTTACTGAAGAATGCAGAGTTATTTACTGGAAATGCAGTCAAAATTCGGGGAAGATTCACAGTCTTTGAGCATGAATCATGTTTTAAGTTTCCATGATTGCTTCTAGAGTGTGAACCTCTGTGTGTGACTGAATTGTCAAGTATCTGCCATATCATTTCAAGATGATTTTATTCTGCCTGGTAGAATTATGTCTATCAAAAAGACAGAGTATCCTGCAACTTTGAATATAGACGGTGTAAGTACAGAAAATTCCAGAATGATTCTGTAATTGTTGGCTATATAACTATTTTTGGCTCTATAAAAGTGTGTTCTCTTTTAAAAATGATGAAACTAAATCTTATAGCCATCTGCTCATTATCCGACTAAAAAGTAAGGCATGCCCTCAAAATTTTGAGAAAAGTTTATTTTATTAAGTATCGAACAGAATTTTGTTGTAGTTTTACAACTTTAATAACTAGCCTTAGAATTCCTTTTATATATAAAAAGTGAACTGTTTTTGATTAACTGTTTTTTTGTTTCTGTAAAAAAATCTACATACTATATATTTACTGTACATAAATAGCCAGAGTGATGGACAAGTTCACAGACAATCCCAAGCCTTTGAGGCTACACGTGTTTCAGAACTCAGTTTTCCAATTTAAAAAAAAAGTAGTATGGCACAGATACTCAAGTACCATTTGAAAATTCACATTAACTAACGTCAGTAGACTACGAATAGTCTCATGTCTATGCATACCAAATCAGGGTTTATTACCATGAAGTACCAGGTGAATTATAAGGAATCTTTTGATTTTTAGAACATGTCAGGTTTTGGAATTATAAATAAAGAGTTGTATTTGTGACTACTGTCAAACAAGATATCTACATGTCTGGAAATTGGTCTATCCAATCGTGTAACCTCTAAATATGACCTGAGAAAGCTTCATAAATGTGATTTTTTAACAAACAGAAAAGACTTTAGCATGTTTATATGCAAAAGAAGAGAAATTGAGATTCAAAATTCAAGGGGTAGAAGTAATAGATGTCATAAGAAAATGAAAAATAAAAATAGAGAGATCCTTTTGCTTCTTTCACTTAAACCATCATCTGCTGAGTGACTTCTGTATGCCAGAATTGTGCCAGATATGGAAAATCCAAAGACAAATAAGCCCCAGTTCCTGCCATCCAGAGGCCTCCAATAAAGTATGAAATTCAATAAAGTATGAAAAATTATCCTAGAAGGAAAATCCATAGATGTACAGTGGAACAAAAAGGATGAAATAATTGATTCTTTTCAGAAGAAAGAGTCAAAATATTTCATTGATAAATGATAACTTGAAAAATAAATAATTATTTCTCAGGTTGGATGTGGGAGAACTGAAGGGAAGAAGATTACTTTTAGATAAGAGGAGTTAGTGAACTGTTAGTGCAGTTAGTGCACATGGTTGTGAGACTGTGTGTCATGAGAAATGTAATCAACAGCATAGATAGAGTCCTCGATATCAATGCAAAACACTTTTGAGAGCCTACTGTATGGTCTACTTACACTGTACAATATGGTAGTCAGTGGGCATTTGTGGCTATGGCATACTTGAAATGTGACTTTTGGATAAGTAACTGAATTTTTAATTTTATTTAAATTTCTTTTTTTTAATGTGTTTATTACTTTACTTATAATAACCATAATAAACCCATTATATATTCACAAACTACATATCTGTTATAAAAATAGCAGTATTTTCCAAACTACTTTGGGATATCCCACCCTGAGATCATTTTTACTATGCTAGTAGACCCATTTCCTGGTTGAAAAAAAAAAAAAAAGTGGAGGGCATCTGATGGTGGGCCTGAAGTCATTTCCGTTCAACAAGGATGGTAGTTAGAAAGAAAACTGGACACATAGCTTAGAAAATTTAGGACACCTGGAACACATGAAGACAATTAAAACTGACAAAGACAAACTACATACCGTAACTATCTCTCACCATATCTAATCCCAAGCTGAAGGAGGAGCTCCAGCGCATCCTCGTCGAAGAGATGAACCAGCCTTTGTGAGTTTCAGTAGCACATGGAACCTTGCACCTACCTGGAGAGACATGATCAGCCAATTTCTTTTTTTAATTTATGAAATATCTATTAATAGGTACAGAATTGATAGGCCATAAGGTAAAAACATTTTAGACTTTGCAGGTCATGTGGTTTGTAGTCACCTAGCTCTGTCATTGTAGCATGAAAATAGCAGAAGACAATATATAAACAAGTGTGTCTGGGTTCTAATACAACTTTATTTACCAAAACAGTTGGCATACTGAATCTGGCCTGTGGGCCACAATATGCCAACCATGCTTTGGAGTATAATCATAACTATTTTACATCCATATTCCAAATCCCACACAGATTCATCTAGTGGTCAGCACTAAACTTAAAACATACAGAGAAAAGATGTCTAGGATATAGAGTTCCACATTAGGTATGTTGACAGTACAAAATCACCAACCCATGTTCTCAAACTGTCTGCAATTATCCTGAGTTACTCCTATAATGGGGGGGGGGGGGACCAATAACTCATCAACACTATAAAAATATACCTGTGGTATATAGATAGACACTATTCATGTCTTTACGGCCCAGGGGAGTTTGGTAAATGCAAAGGAGAGGGCATGTGCCTGGCAGCATCACGGAACTTTTCATAAGGAATGTCATAAGAGTGATGAACTCTTCAAAGGACTCTGCCTTTCACAGGATAATTCCCATTGGGATAAACAATTCAAATGGGAATCCTTAATTCAAAGGTTTTTGGAGAATGATATTTTACCTCATTCTGTCCCATATAATGTGTATAGTTCAGTGTTTTTAAAAAATAATTTTTTAGTAGCACAACACTTTCTTTAGATGAAATCTTAATCAGAGGTGGGAATTAATAAAACATAAAGGGGGGCTTCTATGGGGAACTGTAAAGAAATAAAGAGATTAAAGTTGAACACCACCAGTTGAAACCATGCTAGAGATGGGGGAGTATTTGCATTACAAAGGTGGCTATTCACTATAGGCCTTACCGATTTTCTTTTTTATATAAGTAGAATTTTAATACATTAAGGTACATCTATGTGTTATTATGAGCACTCCTCTCAGCCTATCCTGTATACTGGCTGTATACTTGTATATGTGAAGCTCAAACTCATGACCCCGAGATCAAGAGCCACACACTCTTCCAAATGAGTCCGCCAGGTGCCCCCATAGTTATTCTTAACCCTAATATTATCCTTTGGTCTGATAACTCAGGCTACCTTAATATCCTGGGACATCAAGATAAAGATATTCCCACAGCCAGATTTTCATTAATACTCTCCAAAATGGGGGCAATTTTAATGATATGTCTAAAAAACTATTATTTCCTGTAATCTCTAGGCATGAGGGGTACATCAACAACACTGCTGAAGAACCATCCTTAAAAAAAAATTCAGATATTGCTACAGAACACAGATCACCTTCTGAAAAAGCACCTAAAGATCTGAAAAGTCTCTCTCTGTATCCTCTAAACACCCAGTAGATCTGCAAGACAATTTGTTTGATTGACAAGAGAGAACTATTTCAAATGCCAGTGGGTAGCCTTCCAGCAAACAAGACTACAAGAATGTTTTCCCCCTACTGCTAATGGCTAATCCTGGCACTGAGCCTTTGGCTGCTGCTTCCCAACATGGGTATCCTTTTAGTAAATGTGCCTGCCACAGCTTGCCTCAAACGGATATGGTGTCAAAATGCAGAGAAAAGAAATGAGTTTAAGAAAGAGAAAACTGGTCTCTATTAGCCTCATATCCATTAGGGTGCAGGGTAGAGTCAGCTGGAAGGGCAAACAGGCATTTGCCCAGACAGAAAGTCCGTTTGTTCACTATGATAACATACAAGCTTCTGAAGACGAGATACCCTCATGCTCTAAGCCCCATCCATGTTTAAGTATAGAGTGCAATTCTCTTTTATTAGTACTTTTTTCTTTGTGGGCTTTTGATCTTAAGAATGGAAATACTCGGGGTGCCTGGGTGGCTCAGTGGTTTAAGCCTCTGCCTTCAGCTCAGGTCATGATCTCAGTGTCCTGGGATCGAGCCCCACATGGGGCTCTCTGCTCAGTGGGGAGCCTGCTTCCCCCTCTCTCTCTGCCTGCCTCTCTGCCTACTTGTGATCTCTGTCTATCAAATAAATAAATAAAAATCTTTAAAAAAAAAAAAAAGAATGGAAATACTCAGAAATCAAGGGCAACAAAATAGCCTAACCAACACGGAGCTTATATAGCAGTCTATACCCTAAGATGAGAGCACAGTTGACAACAGAGATCCACATGAGCAAGCAGAGCTTGGAGAAAAATGCCCTGCATCATGATTCCACAGCATTTGGACAAAGATTGCCTTTGGTCTCATGATCACAGCTGCTATTTGAAAACCCTGGTGCAGTTCTTGACTGTGCCTCCTAAGCTTAGAGTCATCTCAAAGCCTTTCCTCAAAGATAAATATAAAGTGTTAATAACCACCATCCAGAATGATAGTGTAAGGCAACCAAGAACATGATAAGGACTACCTAAGTCCCTGGTCTCAAAAGGCCAGTGTTCTAAAAAGAGGCTTTGCAATATTTTCTGCATAAATTAGTGACACAATGAGTATAAGATTAAAATTGGGTCAAATCTAACCAATACTAATCAGGTAAAACTAATACATGGTCATAAAAATTGGAAAAATAAATATGCTTCTTTATGATTTCAAATGTCTGCAAGAAATGGTTAAATGATCTTGGGAAGGAATATTAACTTTTAAAAATAATATATGTCAGATGTTTTCAAAGGTTAGAAAATTGGTACTTGTCATACCAGAACAGGTAGGAAAATCAGAAATATGCACACCATCCAAAAGCACTATATTATGTGACTCTGGCATTCTTCCACCTAATGTATAATTAAATTACATTAGGCATTTATTGAAGCCCACTATGTACCCAGCATTGAACTAGATGCTAGAAATAGAAATACAAGTGACATTTATTTCTTGCTTTCAAAGTGGAACTCATAATTTAATGGAGGAGATAGAACTCATTGAAGATTGAATACAAAGATGAAATTCCTGTTCGGTTGAGCTCACTTGACCCTACTATGGAAAACCCATCTTCCTTATTAGGCCACTTTGGTACTAAAGTCTTAAAAACATCATGTGATAAGTTATAAACAAAACAGTATGAACCAAATACTCTGGAAATGTTACAAATGACATGGAAAGGTTTCACCAAGGTCAGAACAACTGAGCAGGGCCTCAGTCAGTGAAGAGCATTTACTTGGCTAAGAAGGAAAGAAGGAAAGGGGAGATTGGGTCAGCATGATCTATGGAGATTTGAGAGTATGTCACATCTGAAGAAAGATAGCCCATTGTGAACAACAGCTGGGGATATATAATAGGGATGGGGAAGTGGGAAGTAAATTAAGAATTGCAATTAGAGCATAAAGTAGCTAAATAATCTTTGACCTAATAGGTTTCAGTGATGTAATAAATCTATCTTCTGAACTTTATGTTTTTAAATTTGACAATGACAGAGCTCTTGGTTTTATTTAGAGTCCTTATTTTCCTAAATGCCTCCATGTTATATCCATTTCACAATAAAACAAACCATAAAGGATAAATTCATAGCTACTCATCCTGACCAATGCATCAATAATTCTTTAACATAGAGTTCAGTAATTATATGTTTAAAAAAAAAAAAAAGTAAGAATTTGAAGATAAAAGTTCATGGACCTTTGCAGTGTATTTCTATCTGGAAGGTTAAAACAAGGCAAGTGTTAGGTGGAAGGGACTTAGAGTAAGAGAACAATAGTGAGGGGTGCCTGGGTGGCTCAGGTGGTTGAGCTGCTGACTCTTGATTTCAGATCACGTCAAGATCTCCGGGTCCTGGGATGTAGCCCCATGCCTGGCTCCATGCTCTGCTCTCTCTCTTTTTGTCCCTCTCCCTGCTCACTCACACACTCTCTTTCTCTCTAATAATAAATAAATAAATAAATCTTTTTTAAAAAAATACTGAAAATGGAAAAAAAGAGATGAATCAGAGCGGTGCTTTAAAGTAAGAATCAAAATTAGTATAAAGAGAAGTAGATGCCCTACACTACAAATTCTGGGAGAACAGAACTCCCTCCTGCTACTGGGCAAGCTAAGACAAAGTGAGACAGTCGTTTGCATGAGCAGTCCTCACCTCCTTCGCCACCCTTCTGTGTTTGACTCCGTTGGCACATGACAACCTCTCTCTGGCTGGCTTCTTGTTAGATTCTGCCACTCTGAGGTACTGGTGGATATTGGAAGATGAAAAAGAGGGGAAATAAATCTTTTTTTTCTTTCAAGACTTCCTTTCAAGAGCACCTTTCGGCACTTCTGGGACCCACAGAGTAGAGTCTCTTCCTCGGTCCTGGTTCCAGTGTTCACATCCTCTCAGCAGTCCTAAAACCTGACTGCCCAGAAAACCCTTAGCATCACTGGTCCTGGCTTCTCAACAATTGCTCCATGGTTCAAGCACTGACTAGGTTCAAGCACTTCCTTGGGTGCCAGGCCTGTTTCGTACACCAAGTCATAAGGTAGAGAAGTGTCCCTGACCTCTAAGAACACACCCCCTCTTCTCCTTTGTTTCCCAGACTTAAGGACATATGCTTCATTCTGCATTCATCTCTGGATTACATCAGCTTCCGTTTTTTGTTCTCTTAACTCCTCAACACATTTGTAACCAGTCACCTAAGTCACCTCTATTTGAAAAACAAAGCACTTTACTGACTAGACCCTAAATTATTCAATCCTTGTTAGCAACAGTCAGCCCACAAAACAGATTCACCAAGATTAAATTCTTAGAGTGAGTTCCTGAGCTATGTGACTTTAAATGCAGAGATGTCATAAATCCCACAGGAAAACAGGATTCTAATAATCTATGGCATGCTTTGGATTCATGATTTCTTAAATTAACGACTGAGATTATTTGAGATCAATTGCCTATAGAAGGCAATAATTTGGGAGAACAGTTGGGTGTTACATTGAGTTCTTATGGTAGAAATGATTTTACATACTATGGGGTGAAGTGTCTGCTTTTGGAGAGTTTACAGAAATAAAATCATAATCACAGGGCTTTAAACTCCTAGAACAAGACATCATCAAAAAGTATCCCTGAAAAAAATCACTTATTTTTTTCAGTGCCAGGCAGATATTAGATTATTTATTATTATTATCATTATTATTATTATTAAAACCATTAATCTCTTGCTGAAGATAGGGTAACAAATTTACCCAGGCAGTTGCCTTGTAAGAGGGTAACTGTTCTCCTTAAGATAAGGAGAACACCCATCATTATCTCTATATCCCTAACTGGAATCTTTTTGCATATACCCCAATGGGAGCAAATACAAAACCTAACCCAGGAAAAAAGAAACACCAAAATAGTTACAACATTTCTCTAATTCTTATCAGCAGATACCTGGAGAATATGGAGGAAATAAATTCCAAGGGTGGTAAGCCAAGGAGAATAGAATATAATAATGCATGGAACCAGATTTTTTACTCTGGATACACTTATCTGAGATACTGAAATTAATAGGTTAACTTGAACAACTAGAAATGTTCTGATAGTTGGCTTTGTTAGTTTACTAAACCAGGACTCAGTGGGTAACCTGTATTCAATATTTAGATGAAAAAATTTCCCTAGCATAGAGAAAAGAATCCATAAACCTAGACAGATGGAAATGTTAGCATGGATTTACTATATATGATCCATCACATTTCCTCCCTATTTCTCAAGGGGTCCCAAAAGACATTCATTTTCTTAAGCATTAAAAAAATGCTTTATTTTGGAGAGAACCTAATCATGTAAAAGCTCTGTGTGTCTGTCCTCTGAAGACTAAAGATGATAATGTTGAGAGATACCCCACTGACCCAAGTTTCCTGATTTCAATGGGAAACAAGAACTAAAGAGACAGAGGCCAAATAACAGAGAAAAGATGAGTTTGCTTTAATGAAATGGGCAGAAGGAAACAATAACAATCAGACAGAAATCCCTGTTTGGATAGAAATATTTGGTGGTAGTTAAAGAACTATGGTGTTCTTAGGAATGAAATAAGTAGATTTATTAACTAATCTATATATCTAAAAACAACTCTAGGAATCCAAAATGCCACTGTGGTACCATTTGTCAAAGTAGGAATTTATGAAGCTAGATAATATACAGAATTTGGACCTAGATTTGCCTTATAATATGTTCAGATACTCATGGTTATTTCTTCAGCTCTAGAATATATAACTGAAATAGATCAGTAGAATTTTCACATTGACTCCCTGATCCCTGGAGCGAGACACCCCAGAATATTAAAAAAAAAAAAGCAATACCTTATTTTCATGGAAATTGACAAAATTATTGTTATCATTGAAACCTTAAAAACATTTTTTTCTTTTTTTCCTCCGTCCTGCTGTGTGTGGCTGACTGTTTCTGGCCATGTCTTCTCACAAGACTTTCAGAATCAAGTGATTCCCGGCCAAGAAACAAAAGCAGAATCATCCCATTCCCCAGTGGATTTGGATGAAAACTGGTAGTAAAATCAGGTACAACTCCAAGAGGAGGCACTGGAGAAGAACGAAGCAGGGCCTATAAGGCATCACATGTCATGAAATGACATACCTAACGGGCATCACGTATTTAATTAAACTGTGTGAAGATCATGTGTTCTATCCTATCACTCTGTAAATATCCTTCCTACCTGGCCAACAGACATGTTTTATTAGGGAAATGATTTTTCTGCTACTATGCCTTTGCACCAATAGGTTGGTTTGGTATTAAATTTGAGAACTTTTAGTGCTAAAAAAACAAAAAACAATCAAACAAACAAAACGAACAAAATAAAAAACCTTGAAAAATATTATAGTGAGGGACGCCTGGGTGGCTCAGTTGGTTAAGCAGCTGCCTTCAGCTCGGGTCACGATCCCAGCATCCTGGGATCAAGTCTCACATCGGAGTCCTTGCTCGGCAGGAAGCCCGCTTCTCCCTCTGCCTCCATCTGCCAGTGCTTGTGCACTCTCTCTCTGACAAATAAATAAATAAATAAATAAATAAAATCTTAAAAAAAAAGAAATATTATAGTGATGATATCTACCAACTCCCAGTATTCACATATGTACAAGGGACAGGTGGATGTTGAAGAATAACTATAGATTATGATAGATTTGATTATGTGCTGGTTCTAAGTGCATCTCATGATCTATATGTAGGATCTTCAGATATGGTCTAGATGTGAAGCAAATCAATTCAGAAATTAACTGTGTTATTTCCTCTATACCAATTATAAAGAATTGGAATATAAAGAACCAGAGCAATTTTCTTTTACCAGGAAGGGTCAGCAACATACCTTCATTTTGGGGTTATATCGACTCTCTTGCTCTTTGTAAGCTAGTCTTCAAAGACCTTGATCATCTTGACATCCCACCGATATGTTAGTGAACTAAATGATATCTAAATAACTTTTATTTTTTAATTTCTTTAAAGATTTTATTTATTTATTTGAGGGAGAGCATGTATGCATGCAGGAGCGAGGCTGGGGGAAGCAAAGGGGCAGAGAGAATGACAGACAGACTGTGCTGAGCTCAGAGCCTGACGTGGGGCTAGATCCCAGGATCCTGAGAACGTGACCTGAATCTGGAGCTTAAACAACTGAGCCACCCAGGTGAACCTCTGACTAACTTTTAAAATGCAATTGCACATATATTGTATTCTTTGGAGCTGTTGAAATAGCATTCATAATCTATTCTTCAAAGGTATGGTAGAAAGAAAAGCTACACAAGGTAATAAACTGACAATGTTCACTATTTCCTCCATGAAAATTAATCTAATTTTTTATATCTCTTTACTGGTTACTTTTTGTAAATTATACTTTCTTATAAAATTATTATTTCATTCATTTTCATTTGTATCTTTTTCTTTTTTAACCACTAACATGGGCTAAGAGGTTAAGTTTAGCCATCTATTACATGTTTATTTCTCTATCTTATAGTTTTTGTTTTATGAAGTTGAGACATTTGGCTCATAGATATTCAACACTATTATATTTTTATTGTGAATGACTCTTTTTAACATTACAGAGTGTTCTTTGTCACAGTTAATGCTTTTTGGCCAGAATTCTGCCTTGACTAATATCTTATGACTCCAGCTTTGCTTTTGTCTTGTATAATTTGCTTTCCTTTTATTTTCAGTCCTTCTAAATTACTTCTTTTAGTTATTTATCATGTATACTATGATACTGTGATTTATAAGAAATACATATTTGGTTTCCGACTCAAAGCTCTTAAAACGCCTAGAATTTCCTGTGATAAGAGCAATAAAGGTGTCTTTTGTTTTGTTAATGAGGTGACTTGGAAAGCCCTTAGGTAACTTAAGGATGGGGAGCTGGTTGCCAGGAGAATCATTCATGTGATTAGAGGGTTGGAACTTTCAGTACCACCGTCCCCCCCCCCCCATCTCTGGGGAGGAGAGAAGGGCTGGAGATTGAGTTCATTCACCAATGGCCAATGACTTAATCATGCCTATGTAATGCCTATGTAATGAAGCCTCAGTAAAAAAACCAGAAGGAGAGCATTCAGAGAGCTTCCAGGTTGGTAAACACATGGAGATCTGGGAAGAGTGGCACACCTGGAGAGGGCATAGAAACTCTGAATCCTTTTTCCATATCTTGCCTTTGCAACTCTTTCATCTGCCTATTCCTGGATTATATCCTTTTATAATAAACCAGTGATCTAGTAAGCAAAATGTTTCTCTTTGTTTTGTGAGTTGCTCCAGCAAAGTAATCAAACTCAAGGAGGGGGTCTTTAAAACCTTCAATCTGTAGCTAATTGGTCAGAAACACAGGTGGCAACCTGGACTTGCAATTGGCATCTGGCAGGTGTGGATGGGGCAGCCTTGTAGGATGACCCCTTAACCTTTGGGATCTAATGCTATCTTTAGTAGACAGTGTTGAAATTGAGTTAAATTGTATGACACTCAGCTGGCATTGGAAAATTGCTTGTTCATGTGGGGAAAGTCCACACACACACACCCCTATACAAACACACATGTTGGAATTGGTGACCAGAATCTTTAATGTATAGAGAGTGTGTGTTTATATATATTTGTATAAAGTATTCTGCTTTCTTGAAAAATTTTTCTGAAACTATGTGTTATGTTCATTTATATTTATTGATAGTTCTGATCTTATTTCTATTATATAATTTAATGTTGTTGATCTTTTATAGACTTTTAAAGACACTTAATATCCTGGTCTCCTTTCTTATTTTTTATGTGTAGTTCTTCTGGTAGTGAAGGAGGTTTGCCCTTTCGTTTTAATCATTGTTTCATAATTATGACTTTATATCATGTCATTACTTATCTATGTCTTTTGACATAATTATCCCTACTCTGAATAATGATAAAATAGTGTTCCATTTTATTTCTTCTTCTCTACTTCCTAATTTAAGTTGATAATATTAACTGTAACAATATTTATGTTTATATTTTTAAATACGTCTATAATTACATTACTGGTTTTTCAGCTCTGAAGGATTTAACTCCTATCTAACAGAGCACCTTTGTTTTTTTGTTTTGTTTTGTTTTGTTTTAAAGATTTTATTTATTTAACAGACAGAGATCACAGGTAGGCAGAGAGGCAGGCAGAGAGAGAGGAGGAAGCAGGCTCCATGAGGGGCTCCATCACAGGTAGGCAGAGAGGCAGGCAGAGAGAGAGGAGGAAGCAGGCTCCATGTGGGGCTCAATGGGATCGACCTGAGCAGAAGGCAGAGGCTTTAACCCACTGAGCCACCCAGGCGCCCCTAACAGAGCACCTTTGTAATCAGTGATCTTATCTTCTGTGTTGTTTCCTCCTCCTTTCCAATTTTAGTTAGCTGTCTCATTTCTACATATATAGGCATATAACTTTCACATTCTGTTCTGTCACCATAAGCCCCACATTTGTTTGAGTCCTGGTTTTATAGTTACATATGTTCTATACTCAACAAAATAATGTCATGAATTCTTTTGCCACAATTTCCCCAGCTCATCTTTTGGTTTAAATTAATTTTCCAGTGGTTGTTCTCAAGAAAGGCTCATGGGAAAATATTCCTTGGTTTTTTACATATTCAAACTTGTTTATCTGAGGTCTTTATACTTGAAGAACATCTTGGTTGAATAAAAAAAATCCTTGGCTCACGATTTCTTCCCCTGAGTATTTTGTAGCTCTTCCCCTCTGTCTGTTGCTGTGGAGAAATCTATGGATGGCTAGATTCTTTTCACCCTTACAAGTCTCTTGTTCTTTTTATACCACTACCCAAAAGATTCCTTCCTTATCTTTAGAGTCCAAGTAATTTACTTAGCCATGTCCTAATATTGAGTTTTCTGGTCAGGGTTTTTTTCCCCATGAAATGTGCCTTTGCAATGTACAGATTCCAGTGTTGTTTCATTTTGTTTTTTAAATCTCAAGAAAGCTTTTTTGAATAATATCTTGAACTTAATTTCTGTTCCTTTGTTTTGACTTTATTTTTCAGATACTGCAGCTATGCATCATTTAGATATCTATTTCTTGCCTTCTAGAATGTCTTTGGTCCTCTTTGCTTAGTAATTTTGAGAAGATTTTATGTGTATTTTCATGTTTATGAATTATATGTGTCCCCTAATTTTAATGAAGATAGAGAATGTGGGTCTTTTTTTTTTTTTTCATTTAAAAAAATTACTGTTAATTTTGAGCAATTTCCAAAGAGAGATGGTGTCTTATGAAACCACATTTATAAAAGAAGGCCCTCCAAGTATTTAAATTAAAATCAGTAACAATCTATAACCACTGCTATTTAAAGTTTTACTGCAGATCCCGGTACACAGTAAGGAATAAGAAAAATGTCACAAAGATTGAAAAGGAAAAAAATAAATGGTCATTACTCACAAATGTATGACTTTTTACATAGAAAACACAAGATAATTTGCTTATAAATTATTAAAATTAATAAAAGTTTAAAGGGAGCTAGAAAAAATACAAATAAATATTCAATTTCATGTCTGTGCCACAAAAACAAACAGTACAAAAATGCAATTCAAAAAATTTACAATAGCAACAAAATATGTACGGTACCTACAAACAAGTCTTAAAAAATGTACAGAAGGCAAAGACCTATATGGAGAAAATTATAAAACTCTATAGAACAACAGTAAAGAGACCTAAGTAAAAGAGAGTCATCTAATCTTAATGGTTAAGACTACTCAATATAAAGAGGTCAAACCTGCCCACATTGAGCCAAAGATTTAATAATTTTAAAATCACAGGCATGGCTGGATCTTATAAGGAGATCAATAAATTAATACTAAAATGCATATGGAGTTCTAAAGAAGAAAAAGTGGAAGAGCCTCGCCCTACAAATTATCAAGACATTAGGAATTTACAGTAACAGTACAGTAGGATATTGGCATAGGGATAGACAAATATCCAACAGAGAGCTTGGAAACCTGCCTATGTATGTAAATTTGTTATATGACAGAGGTTGCATTGCAAAGCTGTGAGAAAATGAGGAACTGTTTAATGAATGGTGCTGATATAATTAATTGCCCATATGGAAAACAAGTCTATTGTACTCCTACTTCAATTCCAGAGAGATTAAGATTTACACATGAAAGTACACCTCTTTCAAAACTCAAAAGATAATATAGAAGATTATCTATATGACTTTAGAATAAGGAATGATGTCCTAAATAAGACACCAAAACTATTAACTGGAAAAGAAAAGATAATAAATATAACCACATTATAATTTCAAAACCCCCATTCATCAAATGACATCATTCAAAGAGTAAAACAATAAGCCACAAAACAGGAGAAGATACTACAACACATTTAGCCAATAAGGGTGTTTTTCCATTAAATTTATAGAAAGAAAAATCCATGTAACAACATGGAAAAAACAAATCACAGAAGACTACACACAGTGTATAAGCATTTTTGGTAAAGCACTAAAACAAGCAAAAGAAAACAAATCCTGTTTAGGGTTACATAGGTTTGGGATGCAACTTTTTTTTTTTCAAGAAAAGGAAAATAAATTAAAAATGCAAATCAGTATATCAGTTACCTCTAAGATGAGGAGATAGAAATGGATAAAAGTGGAAGCATATAGATAATAAATTCAATGGTATTGATCATTTTTAAGTTCTTTATTTGGATAATGCTTCCCGGTACTTCTAAGTATTTAAAGAAATCCCTAAAGATTTTTTGTATGCTTTATATCTTAAATATATATTACTTATATTCTTCTTAAAATCAAATATATTTTTGAATTATAATATATGCACAGAAATATGCATAAATCATTAAGTATATAGGTCATTTATCACATTTATCACAAATTGGTCGCATCCATGTAACTACCACCCAGATTAAGAAATAGCACCTTATTATCACAAACCAAAAGCCTCTCCCTTCTCATTACCTTTAACTTCCTCCCGCAATAACCAATCTCAAATATTCTTTTGTTTAATGTATATAAAAATATCATGAAGAGTGTTAAGCAAGGAGAGCATGTTTCTGCTGAAATCAATTATTTCCAGGAAAATTTTCATTTTCAACCAGGCAATAAATTTTATATAAAAAAAGAAGGAAGAGGACACCTACCCTGCACACAGATCAAATTACTATACCCTATTAGTCAAAGGGATGATAAAAGATAATAGTTAAAGTCCCCTAATATTTCCTGAGAAACTACTATCATAGTTTGGTCTCAATTAAATTCTGAGATTAGGTCTAAAGCCTTTCTGCTTGAGAGCTCATCAATGTTTGAACACAACTATACTATGTCTCCAAATCTTTTCTTTTCTGAGAAATCTATGCTCTAGTTTCTTTAGCCAGTCTTTATGCATATTCCATTTTTATAGAACCTTACCATATGGGTGTTTTCCTTTGGGCATATGGCAATTTGAAAATGCCTGTCTTAAAAACATGATGCCAAGAACTAAATCCAATATATCAGCTGTGCCTATTGCAGAATCCACTGGGACTAATACTTTCTTGGCATTACATAGTATTAATTAAACTTATATTGACCATATTTTTTATACCAGCCTTTCTTATATCCATGCTTGGTCTTGTCTTGTCCATCTTTGATTGTCATGTCCTAGTGCTATTGTTTAGGAGACTAACTGACATTGAATCGTAAATATATATGTTGACCACATTCCAATTATAAAAAAAAATCACACATATTATTTTGTTTTCACAAAGTCACCTGAGAAAGGACGAGGACTATTATTTCCTTTCAAAAATTAGAGAAACTAAAAATCAGAAAAATAGAAACAATTTGTCCCAAATGAGTTTTATTAAGTAGTAGATCCCACTCTTGAGCCAACATATTTTGGCTAGGGTTCTTTTCTAGGGTTCTTTTCATGAAAGACACCATCTTTCTTATGCTAGATTGTTTTAGATTAATAAACTTATCTTTTAGAAACCCATTAACTATAAAAGACCTAGAGTGGAAAAATGTGTCCAGAGAAGAATACCAAGATCAATCACTTTCATAAGTAAGTGCTAACAATATTAGTAATCCCCAGAACCATGCAGAGAGAATTACAATAGACATTTTGATAGCATAAGTCACACAACACACATGTTATGGCAAATAATTAGATCATCTTGGCTTCAATTTAGGAAATTGTCAAAGTTTTCACAACCCTCTTAACTTGTAGTGCAACTCACATGCTGATGTTTCTGTCCATTGCAAGAAATACAGCAGGCTGAGATTGGGCAATCTAGGTCAGATTTACTGGCAGAAAGCCTGAAAAGTCATGCAACAGATTCCTCAGAGGCAGTTTTACAAGGAAATTCGGGACGGAAGCAGTGCTCTGAAGCATGTGTAAAGGGCAAGTCTGTGTACATGAAATGTAACAAAGTAGATGTTTCATATATCTCGACTTGGCACCTTTCCCATAGATAAACAATGAAAGATGGCAATGATCTGTGTGACTTTACCAGTCATCATGGAACTAAAAGTGATTGGTGGTTCTTCAAATTAACGGAATTTAACTTGAAAGCTAAATATACTAATTGAAAAGAAGAATCAAGAGCTAGGATGAGACAAACCATAAGTGACTCTTAATCTCACAAAACAAACTAAGGGTTGCTGGGGGGAGGGGGGTTGGGAGAAGGGGGGTGGGGTTATGGACATTGGGGAGGGAATGTGCTATGGTGAGTGCTGTGAAGTGTGTAAACCTGGCAATTCACAGACCTGTACCCCTGGGGATAAAAATATATTATATGTTTATAAAAAAAATAAAATAAATTATTTTTAAAAAAAGCTAGGATGAAAAATGAACAGAAACTAGTGTGTGCCCTTGGTGAAGTCATTTCCCTATTCTAGAACTTTATTTAGCATCTGTAAATTAAAGTATAAAAAACTCAGCAGAACTTTTTTCAAAGTAAAACCTCAAAGAATGTGCCAATATACCAGATAAAACTGATGTAAAGAGAAAATGGAAAACCAATGGACTCCTAAGGTCCAGGAAACAAACAAACAAACAAAAAAACCCAAAAATACACTGGAATAGTTCCATATAGAGCTAAGCTCTAAGTTCCAGTAGCACTAATACATCACACTGTCCTCATGAATTGAATATGAGTCTGCATAGTCAATACTATAGGCATGATATAACTGGGCAAGAAATGGCATAAATAGTCATGAATAATATCAGATTTGTACTGAGAAGTGACTTCTAGCCATTGTATATGGTGAAAGAACAAACAACTGGAGACCATTTGCAAAATTCGATCTCAGCGAGACTGACCAGAACCTGACCAGCTAAGTAGCCCATCCTGGAAGACTGTCTTCCTTTCCCAGTAGAACTCTTATTTTGCAATTCTCGTCTTCCAATTTTTTTCCTAGTATTATTAGCAAGTCTATAAGCCAGATTTACAAGTTCATAATTTTTTTCTAAAAACCTCAAAAAAGCTAAATAGAGATAAAAACCTATTAGAGGGGGGCGCCTGGGTGGTTCAGTGGGTTAAGCCGCTGCCTTCAGCTCAGGTCATGATCTCAGGGTCCTGGGATCGAGTCCCGCATCGGGCTCTCTGCTCAGCAGGGAGCCTGCTTCCTCCTCTCTCTCTCTGCCTGCCTCTCTGCCTACTTGTGATCTCTGTCAAATAAATAAATAAATAAATAGATAGATAAAACCTATTAGAGGGAGGACAGTCAAGATAGTGGAGGAGTAACAGACCAAGATGAGCTCAGGTCGAAGGAGTTCAGTTAGTTAGGAAAACATTCCGAACACTGACAAACCCAAAAGGAGATCGAAGAGAAGAGCAGCTATTCTAGAAATACAAAATCGACCACTTTCTGAAAGGTAGAACATGTGGAGAAGTGAATCCGAAACAAGGGGAAGATAGAACGTGGTGGGAGGGTCCAGCTCCTGGCAAGCAGTGGAGGCAACGGAGCACAAAATCCAATCTTTCAGAAGTCTGCTCCACTGAGGAACATTGCTCTCTCTCTATATATATATATTAGACTAGTGAATAGAACAGAGCCACCCACCTGATTTGGGGTATATTTTGGTCTCTTAGAAGAAACTACCTCCCAAAATTTTAAAGGCAGAAAAACTTTTATATATACACAGAGAAAGAAAGGAAGAAAAACTTTTATATATACACAAAAATAAGGTAAACACAGTAAAGGGATGAAATATGACTGTAAATTTGAAAATTTTAAAAAGCATTTCTTGAAAAGGAATTGATAAGATAAGTTAGTTGGAAAATGAAAGAAAAAGACCATGGAGAGAATTTGCTCTGGCTATACACTAGAACAAAGCCCTGTGCTACATTTAGGGTGTATTTTGATCTATGGAAGATATTAGAGAAACCCTGTCTGGAGAAATAAAAGCCCTTTCTGAGATATAAAAAAAAAAACTAAAATCTAACCAAGCTGAAAGTTAAAAAGTTGCTAAAGAGGTGCAATTAAAAATGGAGGCTCTTACTGCTAAAATAAATGAGGCAGAAGAGAGAATTAGTGATATAGAAGACCAAATGATACAGAATAAAGAAGCTAAAAAGAAGAGAAACAAATGATTACTCGACCAGAGGGGGAGACTTTGAGAGATAAGTGATACCATAAGATAAAACAATATTAGAATAATTGGGATTCCAGAAGAAGAAGGAAGAGAGAGGGGAGCAGAAGGTATATTGGAGTGAATTATGGTAAAGAATTCCCCAAATATGGCAAAGGGAACAAGCATTAAAATCCAGGAAGCACAGAGAACCCACCTCAAAATCAATAAAAATAGGTCCACATCTTGTCATCTAATAGTAAGACAAAGTGAAACTTTGTTTTAGTGACAAAGAGAAAATCCTGAAAGCAGCTCAGGACAAGAAGTCTGTAAACCAGGACTACAGGAAATATTGAAAGGGGTCCTCTAAGCAAAGAAAGAGCCTAAAAGTAGTAGATGAGAAAGGAACAGAGAAAATATACAGTAAAAGTCACCTTACAGGCAATATAACAGTACTAAATTCATATCTTTCAATAGTTACTCTAAATGTAAATGGGCTAAATGCCCCAATCAAAAAAACGCAGGATATCAAAATGGATTAAAAAAAAAAAAAATCAATATGCTGTCTACAAGAAACTCATTTTAGTCCCAAAGACACCTCCAGATTTAAAGTGAGGGGGTGGAAAACAATTTACCATGCTAATGGACATCAAAAGAAAACTGGAGTGGCAATCCTTGTATCAGATAAATTAGATTTTAAGCCAAAGACTACAATAAGAGATGAGAAAGGATACTATATCATACTCAAAGGGTCTCTCCAACAAGAAGATCTAACAATTTTAAGTATCTATGCCCCTAACATGGGAGCAGCTAACTATACAAACCAATTAAAAACAAAATCAAAGAAACACATCAACAATAATAGAATAATAGTAGGAGACTTTAACACCTCCCTCACTGAAATGGACAAATCATCCAAACAAAAGATCAACAAGGATAGAAAGGCCTTAAATGACACAATGGACCAGATGGACATCATAGATAGAGTCACAAAATTCCATCCCAAAGCAACAGAATGCACATTCTTCTGTAACACACATGGAACATTCTCCAGAATAGATCACATCATGAGTCTTAAATCAGGTCTCAACTGGTACCAAAAGTTTAAGATCATTCCCTGCATATTTTCAGACCAACAATGCTCTGAGCTAGAATTCAATCACAAGAGGAAAGTTGGAAAGAACTGAAATACATGGAGGCTAAAGAGCATCCTACGAAAGAATAAATGAGTCAAACAGGAAATTAAAGAAGAATTGAAAAAAATTCATGGAAACAAATGATAATGAAAACACAACTGTTCAAAATCTGTGGGACACAGCAAAGGCAGTTCTGAGAGAAAAATATACAGCGATACAAAACTTTCTCAAAAAATAAGAAAGGTCTCAAATACCACGACCTAACCCTACACCTAAAGGAGCTGGAGAAAGAACAACAAGGAAAGCCTAAATCCAGCAGGAGGAGAGAAATCATAAATGTCAGAGCAGAAATCAATGAAATAGAAACAAACAAAAACAAAAAACAGTAGAACAAATCAACAAAACTGGGAACTTGTTCTTTGGAAGAATTAATAAGATTGATAAACCCATGGCCAGACTTATCAAAAAGAAAAGAGAAAAGGCACAGATAAATAAAACCATGAATGAAAGAGAAGAGATCAAAACCAACACCAAAGAAATACAAACAATAACAAGAACATATTAGGAGCAACCAAATGCCAGCAAATTTGACAATCTGAAAGAAATAGATGCATTCCTGGAGACATATAAACTACCACAACTGAACCAGGAAGAAATAGAAAACCTGAACAGACCCATAGCCAGTAAGGAGATTGAAACAGTCATCAAAAATCTCCCAACAAACAAGAGCTCAGGGCCAGATGGTTTTCTAGGGGAATGGTACCAAACATTTAAAGAAGAGTTAATACCTATTCTCCTGAAACTGCTTCAAAAAAATAGAAATGGAAGGAAAACTTCCACACTCATTTTATGAGGCCAGTATTACCTGGATCCCAAAACCAGCCAAAGACCCCATCAAAATAGAGAATTACAGACCAATATCCCTCATGAACACAGATGTGAAAATTCACACCAAAATACTAGCCAATAGGATCCAATAGTACATTAAAAGGATTATTCACCACATCCAAGTGGGATTTATTCCAGGGCTGCAAGTTTGGTTCAACATCTGCAAATCAATCAATGTGATACAATGCATTCATAAAAGAAAGAACAAGAACCATATGATACTCTTAATACATGCTAAAAAAGCATTTCATAAAGTTCAGCATCCTTTCTTGATCAAAACTCTTCAAAGTGTAGGGATAGAGAGCACATACCTCAATATCATCAAAGCCATCTATGAAAAACCCACAGCAAATATCACTCTCAATGGAAAAAAACTGAGAGAGCTTTTCTGCTAAGGTCAGGAACATGGCAGGGCTGTCCATTGTCTCCACTGCTATTCGACATAGTACTAGAAGTCCTAGCTTCAGAAATCAAACAAAAAGAAATTAAAGGCATCCAAATTGGCAAAGAAGAAGTCAAACTCTTACGCTTTGCGGATGATATGATACTTTATGTGGAAAACCCGAAAGACTCCACTCCAAATCTGCTAGAACTTGTATAGGAATTCAGTAAAGTATCAGGATATAAAATCAATGCACAGAAATCACTTGCATTTCCTTACACCAACAGCAAGACAGAAGAAAGAGAAATTAAGGAGTCAATCCCATTTACAGCTGCACCCAAAACCATAAGATACCTAGGAATAAACCTAACCAAAGAGGCAAAGAATCTATACTCAGAAAACTATAAAGTACTCAAGAAAGAAATTGAGAAAAACACAATAAAATGGAAAAATGTTCCATGCTCATGGATTGGAAGAACAAATATTGTGAAAATGTCTATGCTACCTAAAGCAATCAACACATTTAGTGCAATCCCTATCAAAATGCCATCCATTTTTTTTTTTCAAAGAAATGGAACCAGTAATCCTAAAATTTATGTGGAACCAGTAAAGACCTCAAATAGCCAGAGGAATGTAGAAAAAGAAAGCCAAAGTTGGTGACCTCACAATTCCAGACTTTAAGCTCTATTACAAAGCTGTCATCATCAAGACAATGTGGTACTGCACAGAAACAGACATATAGATCAGTGGAACAGACTAGAGAGTCCAGAAATAGACCCTCACCTCTATGGTCAACTAATCTTTGACAAAGCAGAAAAGAATGTCCAATGGAAAAAAGAAAGTCTCTTCAACAAATGGTGCTGGGAAAATTAGACAGCCACATGCAGAGCAGTGAAACTGGACCATTTCCTTACACCACACACAAAAATAGACTCAAAATGGATGAAGGACCTCAATCTGAGAAAGGAATCCATCAAAATCCTTGAGGAGAACACAGGCAGCAACCTCTTGGACCACAGCCACAGCCACTCCTTCCTAGAAACATCACCAAAGACAAGGGAAGCAAGGGCAAAAATGAACTATTGGGACTTCATCAAGATCAAAAGCTTTTGCACAGCAAAGGAAAGGGTCAACAAAAACAAAAGACAACTGATAGAATGGGAGAAGATATTTGCAAATGACACATCAGATAAAGAGCTAATATCCAAAATCTATTAAAAAACTTCTCAAACTCAGCACCCAAAGAACAAAGAATCCAATCAAGTAATGGTCAAAGGACATGAACAGACATTTCTGCAAAAAATACATCCAGATGGCTAACAGACACTTGAAAAAGCGCTCCACATCACTCGGCATCAGGGAAATACAAATCAAGACCACAATGAGATACCACCTCACACCAGTCAGAATGGCTAAAATTAACAAGTCTGGAAACCACAGATGTTGATGAGGATGCAGAGAAAGGGGAACCCTCCTACACTGTTGGTGGGGATGCAAGCTGGTGTAGCCACTCTAGAAAACAGCATGGAGGTTCCTCAAAAAGTTAAAAATAGAGCCACCCAATGACCCAGCAATCACACTACTGGGTATTTACCCTAAAGATACAAATGTAGTGATCTGAAGGGGCACATGTACCCGAATGTTTATAGCAGCAATGTCCACAACAGCCAAACTATGAATGGAACCTAAGTGGCCATCAAGAGATGAAAGGATAAAGAAGTGGTATATATATATATATATATATATACATATATATATATATATATACACACACACACACACACACACACAATGGAATACTATGCAGCCATCAAAAGAAATGAAATCTTGCCATTACAATGACAGGGATGGAAGTAGAGGGTCTTATGCTGGGCAAAATAAGTCAATCAGAGAAAGGCAATTATCATATGATCTCCCTTATATGAGGAATTTGAGAGGCAATGTGGGGTCCTGCAGGATAGGGAAGGAAACAATGAAAGAAAATGGGATCAGGAGGGAGACAAACCATAAGAGACTCTTAATCTTACAAAACAAACTGGGGGTAGCGGGGTGGGGGGTAGAGGGTGGTTGAGTTATGGACATTGGGGAGGTATGTGTGATGGTGAGTGCTGTGAAGTGTAAGTCTGACGATTCACAGACCTGTACCCCTGGGGCAAATAATACATTATATGTTCATTTTTTAAAAATAAGTTAAAAAACTATGTTATCTTTACCTGAACCTCCTCCAGTAAACACAATTGCTAAATAAAAAATTAGACTTCAGACTCGATCAACTCTAACTTCACCAAACATATCGGACATTTTGCTCCTCAGAAAATAGATTATTTCATTTTTATTTTACATTTTTTAAATTATCATAAAAATGCAGAACCAGAAATACTTTTTGACTAGCTCCCTGAAAACCAGAATTTTCAGTTAATGAAAATATTCTCATTCTAATGGCTAGAAAGAGTGATAAAAGAGAGAGAGAACACAAGTTTGGATGTGCCAGCTCCATTCACTTTGAGTGTCCTACTTGGTTTGAAACATGAATACACTCCAACTTATCAACTCAAACCCTCCCTGTATGTGCTTTCCTATGCCTAGAGGAAGCAAGCAGAGCCAGGATTCAGCCAGGACTTACATCTGTGAGGTCTGACCAATTCACATACACCAAGCATTCAGAAAAGGCCGGGGGATCTGTTTCCCCATCAATGCCAGGGGCATTGGCAGATTCTGCTTAGCATGGGTAGGACCACCCAGACCCCTGAGAGGTCCCACTTAATTAAAACATTAGGTCCTAACATACTGAAGAAAGCATCCTGAATTCGTATGTGTTGAAAGTGAAATGAGGATTTCCTCCTGGAGACTGCTAAAATCCCCTTTCAACTCCCTTTTGTGTACAGCAACCTGCACTGCGTCAAATGTCAGCCCAGTCTCGCTAACTCAGTTAGAGGGAGGGCCAATAACAACACTCAGCTGATTATAAAAGAAAGGGAAAAGACTGAATGATTATAGAATTCTTATAATGTGCATAGTGTTATTATGGCACTCTGCCCAGGGCTCATCAAAGATAAATGAGGTTTGAAGAGTGGGTTTTTTTATGTTAAACTTAATAGATGTTCCCTTTTCTTTCTTTCTTTCTTTCTTTCTTTCTTTCTTTCTTTCTTTCTTTCTTTCTTTTTTTTTTTAAACTGGCAGGGGAATGGAAAAGACATCAAAGCAGTTTTCCTATAAATCTATACGAAAATGAATTTCAGAGTCAACTTTTCTGCTTTTATTACTTATGGTGTTTTTATTTTTTTGGAAGCTTAAAGGGAATATAATTCAGTGCTTTTCAAATTGCTTTGGAGAAATATAATAAATCCAATATATATGGAAAAGTTTCTAGGGTTGAGTTTTTATTTTTTTGCTAAATATATACAACTCTGAGATCTTTCTCTGATATTGTTTCAAAAAATTTTTCTTCCGAGTTTTTTCATATATATTTCACTAGATTTCCTAGACGTTTAGTCATTTATAATTCTGAAGCCCAATGACAGGAGACAAGTTTTAATATTTTGACTACGTGAAGCTGTTGTCTTTTCTAAGCTGCTACTCCTAAAATCCTCATCCAGCCTTCAAAATACAATAGCAATCTCTCATTTTAGTCTCTATAGCTAAGAATTTTGATGGAAATAGGAAGGGGGAGAGTGTCCATTAATATTGCAGCATCAGCCTCTGAATGTGCTCCTTGTGTGTGAAATTATATTTTTATGACACTTCTCTGGTTTTGTTTGAATCAGCTCGATTGAAAATCATCTTGAACCCAATTTTTATCCAGTAACTGCCTCTCAATACACATTACTCTTGTAACTGTTAAAGATTTGTTGGTTCAGCTTTTTAGGCAAGGCTATTTGAATGCACAAGGGGTTGCTAGAGTGTTCTTACTGCTATGTCAAAGTTAAACAAATCCAAAGTCACAGAGTTAGATCAGTGGCAAAATCTCCATTACAAAACCAGTACTTTAAGAGGAAGTTCAAAGTTCACCATCCAAAAAAGGAACTTAACACTTGTAACTCAGTGTTAAATTCAAATTAATAAATTGTAGTGCCCCTGAATTTGAAGAAAAGTTTCTTTGAGTGGAGGGTAGCTTCAGAGCCTAGATAAATCCTTCTGAATCCCAGGTTAGGATCCTAATTTTTCCTCTTACTTTCTGAACACTGGGTTCATCATTTTATAAGTGGCCCACCATGTATAAAAATAAATACCAATTACCAGACACATACAATTAATACCAGAAACCATCAGCTTTCCTTTATCTAATGGACCCAAGAAGATGTTGTCTGTACTGCTTGGAAGAACTATGGGTCAGAGATAAACATTTCCTCAAGTCATCTTCATTCACCTAAATTGCACTTGCCTTTTGAGCAGGAGGTAGGACTTAATAGATAGGGGCAAGAACATGGCAAAGAACTCCAGTGCTTTCTATCAGACTCCAAATCATTAGCACAGCAAAGAAAACTTTAAATAGATGTTAAAGGATGGAAAAACATTTACTCTTTTGAAAGTCTACCTTTCTTAAGTGTGCAGAACAAAGTTGGCAGCCATTCAGCGTGCTAAAGGTTGTGCAACTCTCCCAGATTCAGAACAGTGCTGCGCAGGTGGCTCACAGGATCCTTCCTAGGGGACCCGACCAGAGTTTCTCAACACTGCCTAAACATTACTATGGCCTAGGGACCCTGTAACTCAAAGTGTTCAGACTTGGAGAGGGGTGTGTTTTTAAAACTCTCATGTATGAAGAACCAAACAGATTGCAGATAGTGGACAAGAATTTCAAACTTTCGTCATTCAGAATAGAATGTATGCAGGTTCCCACCATCCCACCACACAGAATAACATCCCTCTCAGTGAAGGACTAGCTTTCCAAAATGCATGGAAAGAAAATGATTGCAGTCATATTCTGGTAAAGAATAGGAGAATTTCTCCTTTTCATTTAATCTCCACTGCATATAGCAGTGTTATAAAATTTATTATACTGTGTTAGATATGCACAGAAGATATATTGCCTTGATTGTGTTTATAGCTCCCTTCAGGACAACATCCTCTGGTTAATAGGCAAAACTATGTATTTAGTAGAAGTTTAGGCTTAGTTTGATTCAGTAATCAAAGAAGTCCTGTCAGATAGTATTGTCTTTCTTGAAAAAAAAAACAAAAGAAAAAAGCTTAATGTCACAGGTGACCTCCTCATTCCCTACTTCCTTTCCCAAGATGATAGCAGAACATATCTGGTGTCAGCTGGTATCTTACTGACATGAGACAAAGGTGGAGGGAAACTCTAGTATCACACAGGTCCCCAAAGTACATGGATAGCATCATCAGGCCTCTGGCAGGATGGCTCAGGTCTATTGTTCATTAGAGTCCATACTTGCCTTGTGCTCACCCCTGAGAGTGAACAGTTCGATGGGTTTTGGTCAACTCCCTCAGGCTGACTTGGCTTTTTTCCATCCTTGACTTCTGCAGGTTCTTGGGCGTCTGCAGCATGACCCATCCAACCTTCCAACTTCATAATCCAACCCTATCCTCTCTTGCAGTTTCAACTCTCCCTGCCTTACTTGTTAGAAGGTGGCATCGCTTCCATCTCTTCATTTTCTCCCTGGAAATTATGATTATTTGATATTAAAGAGATGTTGGAATAAAACAGAATAACATTCAAATATACTTGACACTTGGAAGACTCCAATTTCATTACTTCAAACTTCCGTCACTCATTGCTCATGCTTTCCTGTCTTACCTTTTCTTTTTTTTTTTTAAGTGCTATTCTTTCTTTTCTTTTCCTGGAAATTTGAGGATATAAAACCTATTATTACCTATTGTTTAGGTAAAGAGGCAAAAACAGATTGCATCAGTTCTTGTTTTCCCTGCTTCTAGGGTCAAATCACCATGTCAGGATAAACCCAAAAGAGATTTGCCTGCTTGAGTTCTCAGTCTACAATAAGAGGAGAGAGAGGTTTTTGAAGGAAAGTGTATGAAGATAGAGATACAGAAGTTTACCATGTAGTTGACACATTGGATATTTAAAATTATCTATTTAGACATGGGGTCGGGGTTGATAGTTATTTTCTAAAAATACTATTTTGGAGGGAAGCAGAATTTGTAAAATTGCAACCTAAAATCAAATGGCTATTAGAATTTTCAAGGCTATATTTCCTAAATGCTAAAGAGCAGGGGGGAAAAAACCACCTATATTCCTATGATTATTTATTTATATAATTTAAAATTTAATATTTATAATTAACATAATTAGTATTTATAGCTTAAAATTGCAGTTTCCTAAAAATATCATAATCTTTCATAGAAATGCATTTAAAAATTTTAGTAAGATAAGTGTATAATTGTGTGTGTGTATGTGTGTGTGGTGTTTGTAAAGAAAGAGAAGAAATTAATCCTGGCTGAAAATAAGGAAGTTAGACTACAAAATTACTCAATGAGTCAACATCACCATGCAAATGAAAACTCTTTGCGTATTTGCTTATTTAAAATCACCCCAGGGTGCAGACTCAAGCAGTAAGAATTAATTAGACTACACAAAATAGAACACCAATGACCAAGAACAATTCAAATCAACTAAAGATGAATTTTTAAATATCTCTTACTTGTTATCCTAAAATTTTGTATACAATACATATATCCAACCAGCAAAAGCAACTAATGTCTTTCATTGTACAAGTTCTATAGCCCATTTTTTGTGGCTCTGGTCTATTTTTCAATTTCCCCAGCTATAATTTAGAAATCTTAAGAAATCCTTTCTCCCTAGCTCCCTCATTGAACCCACAGTATGGAATTATAAAGATAAGGTTAATATATAATTTGCCTTTGCTCTTTTGCTGATTATATATAGGAGTGCCTAGGTGGCTCAATTGGTTAAATGTCTGCCTTCAGCTCGGGTCATGATCCCAGAGTCCTGAGGTTGGGCTCTCTATCAGTGAAAAGTCTGCTTCTCTGTCTCCTTCTGCTGCTCCTCCTGCTTATTCTCTATCAAATTGATAAATAAAATTTTTTAAAAATCATTTTATATAAAAGCATTACATAATCATTATATATGATATATAGAATGTTTTATATATGTTCTATATATGTCTTATTATATTTATTTATATACATTATATATATATAATTTATGTATATTTTATATATACAATGTTCACATATTTTTTTAATGGCCTGAGATTATGAACCTCTTTTTTTTTTTAAGATTTTTTATTTTATTTATTTGACAGAGAGCGACAACAAGTAGTTAGAGAGGCAGGCAGAGAGAGAGAGGAGGAAGCAGGCTCCCTGCCAAGCAGAGAGCCCAATGCGGAACTCGATTCCAGGACCCTGAGATCATGACCTGAGCCAAAGGCAGAGGCTTAACCCACTGAGCCACCCAGGCACCCGTTTGTGAACCTCTTAAAGTGGTTCCTAAGTGCCAAAAGTTTGCTTAGCTACATGACATTCTGGTTTATTTATAGTTCTATGCTAAAAATGTATTTTTAAAAATACATAACTGGCTAAAAAAATCTCATGAAGCTACCAAATGTCTCTGTTTATCACTGATAGTGACTTGTATGAAGAATAAGTTGTATTCATTGTAAGACTGTCTTTTGATGTATCCAGCTTCTCTATCATTCACCAGAAACCAACCTTAAGGAAAAGGAGTCTGAGGAAAAAAACAAACAAAAAAACAAGAACACACAACTGCAAGATGTACTATTTCCAAATGAGTCCATGGAGTTTCTGGATCATGCCGCCATTTGCCATGTTCTCTGAAAAAGTCACAGAATTATCTATCATCTGCCACCAAAAAGGAGATTTAGGTTCAACTTTGTGATAAATGATTCAATCACCAAGTTGATAAATCTGAGGAGGACTTGAGGGGGAACGGAAGCAGCTTCTCCAGCCTAAGTGATTAAGTCTGCTCAAGAACATTGAAAGAATGGATTTGGGGATTTGGATAGGTCAGATGTTCCCACTCAGCAGGAGGGAGTGTAAAGGACCCTGAGGTCCTTTCAACAACTATTTCCCACGATTTTTATTATCTCATTAATTCTGCCAATTTCCTTATGAGGCTGGTATGTGGTATTATTAGATCTATTTTACTGAAGGAAAAACCCCAGGAAAGATGAAGTGGAATTATGTGTTTACAGTCATATGAGTCATCAGCCAGGCCTGGAATGAGCCACTTATACACCTTTCACATTAATTTTAGTGTGTGTGATCTCTCTGATAATAGAAGTTGCAGGGTGATTGAACTCCAGACCCAGTTTTCTCCAAGTTGATCTACTTTTTTTCAAAAATACTAATGTATTAGAAATTAGTCGCAAATGAGCAAACATCATGCATGGCTCCCTAAACCAATTAACATGTCAGATCTAATTTACTGTTAGACAAATAATTTGAAATATTTGCAAAAGAGCAGCATGAGAATTTATTCTCTGCAATTAGGCAGAGATTTCAGTAAATTCTTGATATTCCTTGAGGGAGCTCACAACCAAGAAAGAACCACCCTGTTTTGCTGCCTCAGGTTGTGTGAGGAGAGGGACAATGCTGGGAAGCTTCACAGATTCCAAGTCTTAGTATTAGGAAACAAACATGTCATTGGGTTGATAAGCAAACTTAGCCAATCAAGAGAAGTATCTAATGTGGTCATAAAGCTCAGCAGAGAAATTAAAAATCCTTTAAATGTAGGTTCTAGAGATGGCATAATGTTTTCCTTGGGTCTTAAATTAAGTTTCTTCTACTAAAGGTACAGCCTATTTCTTTGAATCTTATGAAATGGAATGCCTAGGGAATCTACAATTTCAGATTCAGTTCCTAAAAATATTAACCAAATTTCTCCCAGCATAAATAATACCAAACTCCTTTTACTTCCTTCACCGATGATATTTACCAATGATTGGTATTTACTAATTATTTTATCATTTTGATGATAGAAGTTCTGGAGATACATTGTAGTCTGTATCTGTATGATTATAAGCTATAGTCTTTCTGCTGTTGACCTACATGTTTTCCTGGTCTGAACAGGTGGTCACCTAAAGGTCAAGTTTAAAAGGAACTGAAAGAACCATCATATACATAGATCTCCTTCTCACTATTCTCTTATAGTCTAAAATAGCCATTCTATTTATTTTAGGTAAGGTGTAAGAGTATCTTGTTAAAATGAAATTACTATCTAGAATGAGTTAAAAGCTCAGATATTACCCAGAAACTATTATTTTGTTAATTAAAGATTTAGAGATTTTTTTTTACAATATTTAATTAACTCTCATCACATTTTTGGCTCTGAAAGTCTGGGACACTGAACAAGTGTATTTTAAGGAGGTCAGAGAAGACACAACATGCGCACATGGAAAATTCCTAGGAGTCTGGAATGAGGGTACCTGTACCTACTAGGTGCACTAATAGGACTGACCCAAACGGAGACTAAAGACCAATGAAAAAGGAATGGTAAGTTTTTAAAAATAATCTCACTTACTTTATACTTTTGCCTACAGTTGGTCATTGGTGTTACATATCCTTAACTGAAAGAGCAAATTACACATTATACACAGTGAAGATGGAATTAATTGTTCTCTGTGGTTTTCTTCACTTTAGTTCCAAGGTTTTGAAAATTGTACAGGTAAAGCAGAGGGAGCTTGATGCTTTCCCCATTTATTTCTCTCTTCATCCATTTCCTCCATCCCAAAGATTTCCTGTCGTCTCCACTTCCAAGTCCACAATTCCCCTTACCAAACACACATGCTTTTTATAACTTTGTTTTCTCTGAAACATGTTAATCTAGGAGATTCACATTTATTGTCGGAAAAATAGAATTTACCAACTCCAAAACCTGAAGCTCAAGACCCCACACTGAAGAAAAAGAAACATACTTTAAAAAGAAAAAAAAAAAAAAGGACCCAGAACATTATAAATTGGCATCATTATAAATTGGCATGAAGTTTAAACTTCATCCTTTATGTTCCTACTCCTTTCTCTCCTTATTGACAGCCATAAATAGTCACAGAGAGCAGGGTTTTTAGAATGATCTGGACCATAAAACCAGCAGTTTCAAAGGTAAAGGAAGGAACATTTCAAAGCAAACATAGTAAGCTCCCTGTTTCCTATTCTTCAGTCATTTAAGACAATTAGACCCAGGAATCTAAGCCCCAGCCACGTGCTTAACCCAAGGTTCAATTATTGTGTACTGAGCAGGGCCACTCATTAACTCGCCTTCTGCTGACCCCTATGGGGAGGGCTGTGAGGCTGACACTTCGCAGTTCCTTGTTCCCTGATGAAAGTTCACCTCATGCATTTCATTAACTACTCCAAAGAATAACACATGAAACAATGATCAGATATACTCAGAATAAAAGCCAAATATGATGAGTTCTTTTTTCTTTTTTAAGATTTTATTTATTTATTTGGCAGACAGATCACAAGTAGGCAGAACAGCAGGCAGAGAGAGAGGGGGAAGCCGGCTCCCCGCTGAGCAGAGAGCCCAATGTGGGCCCAATCCCAGGACTCTGGGATCACGACCCCAGCCAAAGGCAGAGGCTTAACCCACTGAGCCACCCCTGAGCCCCCGAGTTCTAAATAATGTTGGACTGTTAATGTCAACAATACCCTGAACTTGCTGAGCTCACAGTAAGTGCTTGTGATACTTTCTCCATTATCTTCTTGGCATTATTTACACTTTATCAAGCATCAAGGCAGTGCTAGCTATGAGTAGACCTTTACATGGAACTGAGTGGCAACCATATAAGAAACTGACATTATTTTAGCATGAAAAATATTTAATAACTAGTTAATGGCCAATTAAGGAAAATATAGAACAAATAAATCATATTGCATCGAAAGATGCACTTTTAAACAATCATTTCTCATTGGTTTTCTTTCACAAATTTAATCTGGAGGAAGGAAAAAAAAAAAAGAAGAAGCCTCAGTGACCATCACCAATTTAGTGGATGTCTTAATAATGAGAAAAAATTATCCGAAGCAGTAGGCCTCTGTTCCTTCCCCTGCATTTAAGTGTCAAGGGGTTTTAGTTTTACTAGACTGAAGACAGTTTAAGTGTGGACATTCCACACTCTCATTTGTTCTGCCAACAACATAGAGTCATTTTTTAACTTTTTCTCTCAGGCCAGATCCAGTTCATCAAGAGAGTCTGTTGGCTCCATCTTTAGAATATACCCATAATGTGGATATAATATGGATATATTGTGGATATAAATGTGTTATATCCATGTATGGTTATGCATGGATATGCATGAATATAATGTAGATATATTCTGAACCTGGATTTCTATTTTAATATAGTTGGCTGCCTTTGTAAAAACATTATTCAGAGGAATAGTCCACAGGCTTCACCAGACGGCCCAAGAGATTGACAGCACAAAACATTTTAAGATCCTCTGATTTAGAAGATCTGGAGTCAGTTTCTACGTTGGACCCTACAGAAAGCTATGTTCAGACAATAATGTTCACCACCTCAGCTATGAAGGAAGACCTTTGTTTTATTAGGATATGAGTCCTACATTTTAATTCAAACAATCTCAACCTATTTCACCACTTCCCTAAGACATTCTTTCTCTGTTCTACATTCTTAAATATCCTTAAAATCATTTCTCATTCTGAAAGTTTTCTGGAGTATTATTCATTCTTAATATAGTTAAGACCCTAATCTCAGAACATACGCAAGAACCCAGAACCAACCTTGAATCCAATGCAACTACTTAAATAAAAGGAAAGTAGACATACAATCTCAAGCAAGGAAACTACCCAAAGGTCCCTAATGCTCATAGCTTCAAAGTTGGAAAGAAAATTAAGGTGATTTTGTATATCTTTTGCAGGGGGCCAATCACCAGATTTACTGTGTGTGTATGTGTGTGTGTGAGAGAGAGAGAGAGAGAGAAAAAAAAAACTTTCTATAAGGGGTGTCTGACCACTCACTGTAGCTACAGAGAACACTTGTTAGCATTCCTTACCAGATATGAACTTCCTAGGCCCATCAATATTCAAAGAAACCTTAAATTTCCTTCAGAAATTTTTGTAAAGCTACTAAAACCAGGGCCTGTTTTCTGTGTGTGTGTGTGTGTGTGTGTTGTGTTAACCGTTTTCAGTCCTAGCTTGTTTTCCCACAGCTTACTTCTCTCATCCCTGTTTTCCTTTTTAATTCTGGTGGTATGTTTTTTGCAGCCTGCTTCCTCACAACTGCTTAAGGGGTCTATTAGTTCAATCTCTTCAGTTTAACTTCTACTTGTAACATGTATTTTCTACATTTAACTCTTTCCCAAATTTTTTTTAAGATTTTATTTGTTTATTTGACAGAGAAATCACGAGTAGGCAGAGAGGCAGTCAGAGAGAGAGAGGAGGAAGCAGGCTCCCCACCAAGCAGAGAGCCCGATGCAGGGCTCAATTCCAGGACCCTGAGATCATGACCTGAGCCACAGGCAGAGGTTTGACCCACTGAGCCATCCAGGCGCCCCTCCCATATTTTTTGAGCAGCATTCAGCAGGTTGTATGTTTACATGTGTACATTTATATGTTTGAGCTTTAAGGGACTAAGATCTCTGAATAACCTAGGAATTACACATAGTTTAGATGCTACAACTTGGAAAATCATTTCTTGGCCCCCTACAGTGTGAGCAGGAAGATGGGTGCTTTATCTTTTCCATCATGTGGTTTAATCATATAAAAAGTTTCAGTACTATTAGGTAGTTTGATTTTAAGTAGCTCCAATTTAGGCATGCATAGATATGACATATTTTAAGTGGAAAATTTAAGTAGAGACTTTGGCCACATCTATGATGAAGATGACTAAAATTTTTCATTCTAACCTTTTGTGTTCAGTTAATGACAAACTCTATAAAGAGCTCTAAATTGAGGAAAGATCTTCCTTGTCCTTTTCTTGGCTAAGGATGATAACATTTTGAGTTCTTCCTGGGTGTATTTTGTTCTCTTTGTTAAAGAACACTACTTCCCAGAGATACAGGGAAATTAAAACATATATATATATATACATATATATATATATATATATATATATATATATATATATGAATAAGGAGAAAAGGACTACATTGAAGCTTACATCTCTATATATCTTTATACAGATATAGATATAAAGAAAAAGGAAAAAGAAAAAAGTATGTGTGAAAATTTTCAAGTTAAAAAGTTACTATGGAATATGTTGTACTAAGAATCTAGTTGAAATGGTAAGTGTGTAAAAAGAAAAAAAAAATGTTGAGAAAGAATTTTATAAAAAGAAAAGAAAAGTCAAATCTAAGAAATAAACAGGCCATGAGGCAATACCAGGAACTTAATATACTATTTTCCCCTGGTGTTGGGGTTGTACAGTTTTATGACGACCCTTGGGTTGTTGTCCTCTTGTTCTTCCAGCTTGTCTTCCAGGGAGAGGGGCCTGATGTATTGTTTCTGAAAAATTTAATAAAAATTTTGAAAATTTTGATAAAAATTAATTCAGCAAATCTTACAACTGAAGAGAAGCAAAAGCCCATCGTCTGATAGTAAACTCAAGAGCCAGTCAAATGTCAACTGATCCAAACTGCTAAAAATCAAATGTCAGAATTGGTAGCCATTACTGAAAACATGGCACTTTAACTAGCTATCAGGAACAGGACTCTTAGCAGTGACTGTGGACTTCTGGGTACAGGAAAGCACACTCCAGAAATCAGAGAAGTAGATGTATGTTTCTCCTTCTGCAAAGGACAGACTTGCTCAAAAACCACATACCTCTGGGCTTTTTGGTTTCCTCCTTAGAATGGACCATTTTCAGGGCCCATAAACACAGCGGGCTCCCTGTCATCAAGAGTGTGTGAGAGTGTGTGCAGCAAACTCTGAAACCTGACACCAGTACCAAACACACACACACACACACACACACACACACATATACACACACGCCCCCAGTCAACATATGCTCTTATTACTAACTAGATGCAATTTGTTAACTTGTCCTGGACTGTTTTTCTTATTTTTCTCTGAGGACAGTTAGTGTTTTCGGCTTTTGTATAGTTCAAGTTCAGACTTTCCTTGCTAGAGCCAAACCCATTTGTTAATTTCAAGCAAAACAGCTCTCTCTGTGGGTCCCCAAAGTCAACTCTGCTTTTCTCTCTCTCAATTCTTGATTCCCTTGATTCTCCCCAAACCAATTTTAATCCAGTTTCCCTGCTCTAATTTTTTTAAATAATATCTCAAATAGCAACACTCTGTGGCAAATCTGGCAGAGTAATCTAGTTTGTCCTTGGATGATTCTTTGCTCTTCTTATTTCTACCTTAAAACAAAACAAAACAAAACTCACGTGAAAATAAATTGGTTCTGAAAAGGATATTGATCTCTTTCTTCTAGAGCCAGTCACATTTTCATTTTCCCTATATCTTACTTTGGTTTTATAGTTTTTGTAAAAAAAGACCAAATACAGATTTTTCACCTTCATTGTCTTTAAAGCCCAATTAAATCACTGCTATTTTTCTCATACCCAAAGAGTGTTACTTTAATTCACCTAGAATAAGGGCCAATATGTTCATCAGGCTGCACTACATATGTTCTTAGAAGCTGAAAATTGAGGGTGCCCAGGTGGCTCAGTCACTTAAACGTCTGCTTTTGGCTCAGGTCATGATTCTGGGGTCCTGGAATCAAGTCCTGCATCAGGCTCTCTGCTCAGCCAGAGGTCTGTTTCTCCTTCCCCTACTCCTCTTTCTCTCACATGCACTCCGTCTTTGTCTCTTTCAAATAAATAAAATCTTTTTTAAAAAGTTGAAAATGCACTTATAGTTTTGAAAACTAGTCACAGTGCACTTAAAAAACTCATCAAAGCTGCTTTAAATTTGAATTTTACCACAATTTATCTTCATTGTGAATATTAATATTAATACACTTGATTATTATAAACAAGGCCCAGCTGTACTTAATTTATAAGGACTTTGAGATGCTAAAGATAAAGGCATCACTTCCTACCTTGACTCTGCTCTGCTCACTTTGTAAGCTAAGGATTCCCAAATGTTTTGGCCTCTGGATTCCCTAAATTTCTTAAAAATTATGGAGGATCCTAAAGACATTTTCTTAAAACTCAAAAAAATCTAAAAGCATGTATTTACAAATAGCCTAAAATAATAATAAACCTACCACATGTTAATATAAACATATTTTATGAAATATCACTATATTTTCCAAAATATTACTTAAAAATTAATAAGAAGATAGGCACTGTTTTACATTTTTGCAAATTTCTTAATCTCTTTAATGTCTGTTAATAAAAGATAGCTGGAATCTAATATCTGCTTCTAATCTTTTAAATTAATTAATTAATTAAAATTATCAATGAACTCATTAAAATCAATTTTAAAAATCTATGGAACACTTCATATTGCTTTTGGAAAACTCTACTGCACATATATATGAGGATAAGAGTAGAAAAGACAAATAACATTACAAAATCATAGCTCTGACCATGAGGACCTCCTGACAGGGTCTTGGGGCTCTTCCAAGAGCCCCCACATAACACTTCGAAAACTGCTATTTGTTCTAACTAGAAGTAAAGTCTAAATAGAATGGGGGAGAGTAGTGCAAACTATTATTACAGAACAGCTTACTGTAGCTAACTGAGAGATGACAAAATTATATTAAGGATGGAACAAATTTGGTGGCAATTAACTGGCAGAGTCATGCTGAGATATTTTTCTTGGGCTCAGTTATAAACAGGGTTGGAGGGACGCCTGGGTGGCTCAGTTGGTTGGACGACTGCCTTCGGCTCAGGTCATGATCCTGGAGTCCCGGGATCGAGTCCCGCATCGGGCTCCCAGCTCCATGGGGAGTCTGCTTCTCTCTCTGACCTTCTCCTCGTTCATGCTCTCTCTCACTGTCTCTCTCTCAAGTAAATAAATAAAATCTTTAAAAAAAAAAAAAAAATAAATAAATAAATAAATAAATAAACAGGGTTGGAAGACCTATTCAATGTAAGGGATGGCTGGTATTGGGTGGTGGGACGCCCTAGGAAGTTGAAGTCTGTCCTTTCTTATTTCTCTGCATTTCTGTGAGGAAAGATCACCACCTTCTACTGACCAAGGCTATCCTGTCTGAAAGAGTTCCATTTTACCAGATTATAGTACCAGATTATTTTCTTAAGGATATGATGTTCCTTTTTTTTTCTTAAGGATATGATGATACTTGTCATCACCAAGCACTACTCTGCCCTTTGTTCCAGACCATGGTGGGAAAAAATACTTCTCTTGCACAGTAAACACAAAAACCAAAGTAACAACACAAAGTGAAGCAAGCAAGGCAATACACGGACACAAAAAGCCCTTTTATAACCTTCTTGTAGAAGAGAAAACTCGGGAGCATCATTAAGTTTCATTAATTTCCATTCAACAAATTCCAGCTTGACATCATAATTTTCTATTGCCTTTTTTCTCCAGTTGCTGCTTTGTTTTTCACTATGGAAACAGAGAACACCTAAATAAACCTAAGTGCAACAGAAATCAGATGTTTTCCTGCAACGATGTACCATGGCCTTTCTCTCACTCTTTGATCTTTCTCTTTGTAGGCTTCTGATTTCACAGAGGACACCACCAGTGGGGAGAGTGAAACTTTCCAAATTTGGAGATGAAGGGAGGGCCTCAATTATAGAGCAGGTCCTGCTTGGGTCAAATGGGCACACCTCCCTTTCCACAGCTACTCAAAAGTCACAGGAAACATACGACATGCCCTACAAAGTCCCCTCGGTGGGCCTGGTTTTTTAATAATGTATTTAGAAATGAGTTTCTCCACTGACAGGATTACACAGAGGCATTTTTTTCCCTACAGTGCTCATAAAGTGAGGAGCAGTAGTTACTTAAAATGTTTAATCATTAAAATCGTGTATGCATGTGTGTGTGGTGTGTGAAAAAGAAAGAGACAATGAGAAAGAGAAGAAAGAAGGATGATTTTGTTGCCAGGATTAAGAAGCTATGTTGAAAAAGATTGACTGGACTAACTTGCCAATGCCATTTATGGCTTGGGCTAAGAAAAGCCAATCTTTTGTTGAATCGCCTAATGTAATAAATTGCATTTGGAGGGTTACAGACTTCTGTACAAACTTTTCAACGAGATCTAATTGGAAGTGCTACTCACATAGCCAGGAGCATTCTGAAAAAACAGCACAGTAGATTAACACCATTTTTAAAAGTCAGGAAGTCCTTTCTTCCCACGAAGGAGGGTTTTCCAGACATTATCTTCAACTTTCAAATATTATAAAGAAGGTCTCCAGCTCTCTCTTTCTCCCTTAAGCCTATAGTCTTCCTCCCTCCCTCTCTTCTTCCCCTCTCCTTCTTTCTCTCCATCCCTGCCAGTCCTCCACCCCACTCAAGCCATGAGTGAGTGCTGTATGGGAAGCAAGACTTATATAGTAAATGACTTATCAATCAGCTGTGTCCTAGATATTGTTGATGAAAGCAGCAGGGATTTCCTTCAACTGGTTTCTTATTCAATTGATTCCCAGTTGAATAACAAATGTTCAAACATGTGTCTGAAGCTTTTGTTAAATAGATAGTTAGAGGCAAGGATTACTGTATATACGACTACAAAAACATCTTTTCATCCTTTCTCCTAACCTACGAAATTTCCTTATGTAGCAACATTCGATTTGCCAGTCTATATGCCTCATCTGAATAATAGCAAGTAGACATAACCAAACTCAAAATGACCACCTTAGAAAGAGAGATTTAAATGAAGGAGAGCAAAAACTTCTCCAAACTTTCTTCTTATTCTCCCTCATTCCCACCCACCACTACATCCTCGCCAGATACTGGAGTGGATCCAACAAGTGTCTTATGATAATAAGAGCCAGGGTAAGACATCAGCAGTTTCAAGTTAACAAAGTAAAGTTTTGAAAATGAGAAGTAATACATAAAAGCAAAAGTCTGTCTCCCAGCATTTGTGTTTTCTCTTCATGATATTTGCATCATGTGCAGAGGATTTACAACATAGAAACCTGAATATTTTGATTAATCACAGAAAATATAAGAGATGGCAGAGCTTGCCAGAGGAAAACTGAATACATGAAACATTCAAAATGTGTGACCCAAAACCCCAAATATTGATGTATCCTCAATATTCTTAGCACGTATAGATTTTGAATGAACATTTTATTTTCTTGTCAGTGATTCAGAATTTCCACTGCTTCTGTTGAGCAATGAGGGAAAATCATGCCAACTGGGAGAAAGCTTTATTTTAAGGTCGAAGGCATGAAATAAGCACTAAGAAGACAATTGTACACCTGTTTTCAAGAGTAAAAAGGCATCTCAAATCTGCTTTGCTTTTGAAAATTTGGCCAAGGAGTGTATTTCAAAGGCCCAATAGCCCATAACATTATTCCCAGGGCTCTGTGCTCTCTGCCTAATTGGGAGTCTACACATTTGCATAAGCATGATACTTCATGATTAATGCATAAGACCCAGCACGGAGCCCAGTATCAATCCGTCTGTGGAGGCTTTTCCCCACACTGAAAACAATCATTGTTCCTAAAATATAATCCATCAAATGTGCAGGTATGACTACTCTGTAGAATATCAGCCTACTTAAATGCCATGACAAAACCTTTAGAGAATTGTAAACCTCTTCTACGTAAGAAAGATGTTTTATTTTAAGATGCCCATGCCACTGCTGCCTTGGGACCATCATCATTGCCAGGAAAGGTGTATTTGCAAAACCAAGTGTCAGGCCTACAGATTGTTTCCTGTTTGGCCTAGGCAATAAATATAAAGGGAAGACTATTAAAATGAACACCTTATGATCACTTTCAGATTATGAAATAAACGATAGCTCTTCCCCTTGGTATCTTCAAACACCAACCAACAGCAGTGATGACTTCTAGTGTGAGGACTCCACAATGGTGAGGGGAAACTTAGTCAACAATGTTATAAGGCGAAGGGGTTGCACTTCAAAAATGAAGTCAATTCTCTATTTGATGGACGACCTCCCAGTTAAGGAATGGAACTCCTGGGATACATCTAGGTGTTCCAAATGGTGTTGCCAATACCTTCGCTGCAGGCTGGGTCACTTAATTAAGCAGGAACCCATTCCCATGGGAGGAAGTGGAAATGTGAAGTCCGCCAACAGATCCCAATATGCTCTGGGAATCAATGTAAATGAACTTTTGAGAGACTTCTTTCTAAAAACATCTGAGATGGAGTTTTTTAATTATTAAAAATTAATATATGATTATGAGAAGAAATAAGCCATTTAGAATTCTATGAAATTAAGAGTAATAGTCTGACATCTCCTTCTTTTCCCATGCAGCTTCCCAGTGATGATCTCCTGAGTGAATTATGTATTCTTCTGGATGTTTTATTTTATAGGCACATGAGTGTGTGTGTGTGTGTGTGTGTGTATCTTGACAAACTTTGGGGTAACACTATATTATGCATACTTAATGTGACTTGTTTTTCCACTTCACGATTGTTCAAGAACTTTCCCAAAAGTACATTCATGTTTATCTCATTCTCTTTAATAATTTCATGGTATCATGTTGTATGGATTACCAACACACAAAAATTCTCCTAACATCAAGTTTGTTTGTTTGTTTGTTTGTTTGAAATCACTACAAGCAATGTTACATTTTGGCTAGCAGATAACTTACGGACAAAGACTTTCTTGATCACTGCTGTATCCCTGGTAGTGAACACAGAGAACAGCACATAGTAAGTGTTCAATAGATTATGTGTTTAATATATAAATGAAATACGCAGGGAAATCTCCATTGTTCCTTTATGGGATATATGAATTTAAGGTGTGTATCAAAACTGCCTATTTACCTCCAAAAACATTGTACCATTTTATACTTACACCAAGTGTATTAGTCACTGTATTCTATTTACCAACAATGGGATTATAGACTTGTTTCATTTTCCCTAATGTGATTAATGATTAAGTGTGTTTTATTGTTTCCAATTGAATTTCATTAAATTTTTTAGATTATTTATTTATTTATTTGACAGACAGAGATCACAAGTAGGCAGAGAGGCAGGCAGAGAGAGAGGAGGAAGCAGGCTCCCTGCTGAGCAGAGAGCCCAATGCGGGGCTGGATCCCAGGACCCTGAGATCGTGACCTGAGCAGAAGGCAGAGACTTTAACCCACTGAGTCACCCAGGCGCCCCTGCATTACATTAATTTTGAATAATTAATTAACTTTAGGACTATTTTAACTTTAGTACTATTCCTAAAGTTATTAACCATTTATATTTTTCCCTTTGACTATTCATATCCTTTGACCATTTTTCTGTTAGATTGTCAGTTAATCTTTTTCACATTGATTTTAATGAGCTTTTCTGTCTGTTGAAAGATTCAATCCTTCTGCTTGATACATTTTATAACTATTTTTAATAGTTATTTATATTTAGTTATTTTCGTTACATATAATATTTATTTAGTTATTATATAATATATTAAATATAATATATAATATAAGTTATTATTTATAATATTATTTAGTTATTATATATAGTTATTTTAACTATAACTATTTTTTAATCTGTGAAATAAATTTGTCATTTGACTCTACTCATCCATCCATCCATCCATTAATCTTACTTAACAGAAAAATTTTTTAATACTTACACTCAAAATATATCAGTTATTTTTCTTTATAGTTGCTGGGTTTATTATTAAAAGAGCTTTCTCTTCATTCAAAGTATAAAAACAAATTTACTCATATGCCCTTCTAATATTTGTAATTTTCACTTACACATTACTTTTTTTAAACTAATTTGGAATTTATTTTGATATAATGAGAGAAGAGGGAATCAGGACTCATTTAAATTTGTGTCATTCAAGTGAGCTAATTATCCTATTAGTATATATTAAGAAGTGCATACTTTCAAAGATTTGAAAAGTCATCTGTATCACAGGCTGACTCTCCTAGGTACATGAGTTTATTTTGAACTTCCTGCTCTGGTTCATGGTCATCAGCTTTATTCCTGCATCAATGCCATACTGTTTTAATTAATGTTGCATTCATGGTACATTTTATTCTTGGATACCATTAGACCCCCACATTTCTTTTTTGTTCTCAGTATTCACCCAAATTTATATTCACCCAAATTTGTATTTTAGAATTATTTTGTCAAAATCAAAAAGTTAAAAAATTAAAATTAAACATTCCAGTATTTTGATGAGAATGTATATATGGTTTTAGCAGATTTTTTTACAAAGGATTGCTATCTCTGCAGCGTGAAGCTTACTAACCAAAATATAAGATGCCTCTTTTCATGTCTTCAGTCTGCTTTTTTTTTTGTTTTGTTTTGTTTTCTTTATTTATTTGAGAGAGAGAGAGAGAGAGGGAACACAAGTAGAGGGAGCAGCAGAGGGAGAGGGAGAAGCAGGCTCCCCACTGAGCGGGTACCCACCCCTCCGCCCCCACTCCGAGGCAGGTCTCCATCCCAGGAACCCTGGAATCATGACCCAAGGGAGTAGAAGGCAGATGCTTAATGACTGAGCCACCCAGAAGCCCCTTCAGTCCTCTTTCTACGCCCTGGTCAGCGTTCTAAAGTTCTCTTCATGCAGGTTTGCGCATTTTCAAAAGCTTTTCTCTGGCTTTATTTTTTTCCTTGCTTTTGTAACGAAGATATTTTCTTTCGTATCAGTTACTGTTTTTAAAACCAAAAGCTAATTATTTTATAGATTAATTTTGTAACCAGGCACTTTATTAAATATTCATATTGTGTCTAATAGCTTTTCAGCTGATTCTTTGGGGCTATATAAGTACATTACCATGAAAAACAAATTTGTCTCCCTCTTTGGAAAATTTACACCTGTTATTTCATTCCCTTGTCCTCTTTTGACATATTGATATGACAAATGACTTTGAGATGAGCCCCAGTTATTCATGATTTATTACTTATAGAAGTATTCATTAAACTCTGTTTTTATTTTAATATTTGATATAACATTTTATTTAGAAGTTTTGCACTGACATTCATTAATAAGATCAGTTTGACATTTCCTTTTTATGCTGTGTTTGTCAGATTATGGGATCAATTTGAGCAGCTTTATAAAAACAACTCAAATGCTTACCTTCTGTATCCGTCAGATTCCAGTAAGAAGCATGGGAAGCATTCAGGATATTTCCAGCAGAGAGGGAGTTGAAATAGAAGTCCAGTCTCAAGATGTTTGGTAGGGCTGGAAGAGCAAGATCTCACCCTGAGATCAGGACCTACAAGAAGCAGCTGCAGGTTGGAAAAAGTAACCACGTAGTCGTTGTGGCCACTGCTGCCTTTGGACCACTACCACCCCCTTCACAGCTACTCAGGAGCCCGCTCACACCAGCCCTGGACAGGCCACCACTGCCAGAAGGAGAACTTGGCTTCTCCATTCTTCCCCCTTCCTAATCTTACATTAGTGCCTCCAGCTGGCAGAATTAACCAGAACCCTGCTAGAAAGAGCCCTGCTTCCAGATCCTCGAAATACAGAAGAGAATACAGATGGTCAGATAAGAGGCTGGATACCAATAAATAATAGCTGGCATACCCTTTTCTCAATTTTCTCGGACCATGTAGATGACACTGGATATCATCTATTTCGTGAAGTTTTGAAAAAATCAACTGTGAAACATTTGGACTGGTGCTTTTGTAGGAAATTTGATAGTCTTAGTTCCCTCCCATGGAGAGATTTTTTGCCTGCCTCTTTTCATGACAAATTTAGTAAATTATGTTTTCTTACAAAATTGTCTGTTTCGGTAGGTTTTCACACTTATTTGCATAGATCCATGCTTTATAATATATGTTGTGTTTTTCTGCATCAGGGGTTATTTCTCTTTCCTTATTTTTTTTATAGTATGCAGATGAATGCTCAGTCTCTCTGACCCCTTGCCCAGTGCCCATGCCCTAAGCCCCCAATTTTTTAATATGTTATGGTACTTGCAGATAGGATAAGGCTATAGACCTTGAGAAGGGAAGAATTTCTTGGATTATCCTGGGGGACACAATCAGAGCACAGAAACCCTTAAAAGCACAGAACTTTCTCTGACTGGAGTCAGAAAATATGGCAGAATGAATGTGGCATGAAAAACATGGGCAAGATTAGAAGTATGAGAAGGATTTGACACACAGCTGCTGGTTTGAAGGAGCTGAGAGAGGCTCCTCACTGGAAGCCAGCAAGGAAGCAGTAACCTCAGCCCTACAATCACAAGGAAGTGATTAAACTTTGCCAGTGCTTAAATGAACTACGAAAGCAGACTCTTCCCCAGCATCTCAGAATGAGAGCTCAGGTTGACACCTTCATTCATCCCTTTCATCCCTGGGCCAGAGGAACCTGATGATCATCTAAGCCCACCTACACTTCTGACCTACAGAATTTTGAGATAATAAGTTTGTGTTGTTTTAAGCTACTTTGTGGTAATTTGGGACACCTGGGTGGCTCAGCTGATTAAACAGCTGCCTTCAACTCAGGTGATGATCCCAAGGTCCTGGGATCCAGTCCTGCAACAGACTCCTTGCTCAGTGGGGAGTCTGCTTTTCCCTCTCCCTCTGCTGCTTCTGTCAAATAAAGAAATAAATCTTTAAAAAGAGAGACACAGAGAGAGAGAAAACAAACAAAAAAACCTGTGGTAATTTGGAAAAGCAGCAACCAAAAACAGATATATTTTTAATTGTATATATATTTGTGTTTCTTCTGTTTTGTTTTTTGATTACTTTAGACAGCTTTATCTAGTATATGGTTTGGTTTTGATTTTTCAACGATGCAACTCCTATATTTATTCATTGATTCTGCCACTATTTTTTCCAGCTCAGTAATTTCGGAGAAATTGATTCAACCTTTGCTTTGCATACAAATAGAATCATATCCTATGTATCCTGCCATGATTTGCTTTGTTCCCCTCAAAATTATGTTCCTGAGATTTTTTTCCATGTTCTTATAGTAGAGGCAGTTTCTTCACACAGGTTTCTAGCATTCATGGAGTGCATCCACAAAGAATTCATCCATTATCTACCTGAGCGGTATTTGGTATTTCCAGTGTCTGTGTGTCCATTTGCTTTAACTTCTAGAAAATGTGTTGCTGCAAACATTCTTATATCATGTCCTGGGGCTGAGGTACATCATTTTCTCTAGGGCGTATCAAGGAAGCAGGGTAGCTGGCATTATTTATGAGATAATACAAACTGTTTTCCAAGATGGCTGTACAAATTTATATTTCCACCAGCAATGCTGAAGAGTTCTGATTACTGTAAACCTTTGCCAACACCATCTTTAAGGCATCTTTTGATAAACAGCAGTCCCTGGTTTTACATGAGTCAAATTTATCCAAGTTTTTCCCTGTATGTTGTACCCTCTTTTTATGTCTTAAGAACTCCTTTACCTAAGATATTGTAATTTCTTCTTATTTCTTTTTTCTTTTTAAGATTTTATTGGGCAGAGAGAGAAAGAGAGACAGCGAGAGAGGGAACCCATGTCTAACCAATCATCCTAGCACAGTTCAGAAGTCCATCCTAGCATAGACTGAAAAGTCCATTCCTCATCACTGACCTGCAGTCCAACTCTGTCATAAATCCTTTCATTATATAAGTTGCTATGTTTAGGGATCATCTACTATGTTATATATCTCTTCCTCCTGTGCCAGTGTCATATGGTCACAATTATTCTAGATAATTGTAGCTCTGGAAGTCAAGTCTCTTCCATCTTGTTCTTCTTCAGGAGGGTTTGGTTATTATTTACCCTTTGTGCTTTGGTATAAATTTTAAATTCCTTGTCAAGTTCCATGTAAAAATCAGCGTGTACACACATACGTGTGCACAAACCCATTCAGGCAAACTTCAGACTTTTGGTAGAATAACCTTAAATCTATGGGTCAGATTGATTATTTATCCTTGAGGGAGATTTCCATTTTCTGAATTTAAAACAAAGGCTTTTTTTTTTTTTTTTTTTTTTTTTTTGGTAGGGGAAGGGGTTTGATATCCAATTATCTTTCCCAGGATGTGTGTTTACATGTTTTTTGACAACAGTTTTTCCTAGTACAGAGGGACACATTTTTGATGTATAGGATCATATTTTCTTTCATTTCAGGGGAGTTTTCTATTACATCTTTGAAAATAGACCATTTTCTTCCATTATTCTCTACTTCAGGAAACACCAATTATTGACACATATAATCTCCAATTTCTGGCTTCATATATATTACAGCCTCTTTTGGACATCATTTCTTCATCTTCTCTGCTCTATTTTGCTCATTTTCCTAAGAATCTCCCCATGTTATTGGTTTGATTGGTACCCATGTTGATTCTCTACTGCTCTATTTCTAATTTATAAATTAATCCCATAATGTAGCTATTTTTACTGAAGGTCTTTTTATAAATTGGCTTAGCAATATCCTCTTTTAATTTACACTATCTTCTTATTCTTTTCCTTTGTGTATTTAATCACCTTAAATCTGACAGTTCCCAACATTTCCTGTAGAAAATGTTCTTCTTTTTTATAACACATGTTCTTCTGGAACGGTCCTTTACCTGCAATAATTATATATTTTCTCTTTTTTCTAGGCTTTTTTCTTTAAAGACCTTATTTATTTATTTGAGAGAAAGAGCACAAGGTGGGAGGAGAGGGGGTGGGGCAGAGGAAGCAGCAGCAGAAGCAGGCTCCCCGCTGAGTGGAGAGCCCAGCATGGGACTGATCCCAGGACCGTGGAGATCATGACCTGAGCCCTGAGCAGCAGGCAGACACTCAACCAACTGAGCCACCCAGGTGCCCCAGCCTTTTTTTTTTTTTTTTAAATAGTTGCATGTTTCTTTCACCGCGCACATATTTATTCAAAACTTCCATAGCAGCTGTTGACTATGCTTCCCCAACACCTCCTACCCTGCTGTTGGGATGTGTAGTGTTCTGCTTTACGAGGGGGCTGTGGTTGTTTTAGACCAATTAGAACCTTCCTAAGTCATCTGTCAGAGTTATTGGTCACAGGTATATGTCCGGTAATTGACACTGAACCCAATCTATGCCAGTTTGTTCTGAGAAAAATGTTTCCTGGAGGCTTTATCTCTAGAACGTTTCTCACAATTCTGAGAAAACTACTAGTCCACAGCCATATCCTTTCTTCTAAAGAATTGTGCGTATGTGAAGTCTGGAATTACTGAAGCCATTTTGCTGCTCTGAGGGAAGATTTACAGCTGACACTCCAAAAGTAAAACTGTCTTTGATGACAGAGTTGAACCCCAAAAACAAATCCAGAAACCTAGCCCCATCATCTATGGATTTTACAGCTAATAAGCCAATAAATTATTTTGGTTGTTTCAGGCTGTTAGAAATAGGGTTTCTGTCAGTTACAATACAAAGTGCCCAAACTGATGTAATTGTTCTTTATAGAGATGTGGGTAAATGTCCTCACAGCAACCCCCACCTTCTCTTGTTCCTGTCTATATGCTGCTTTTATCAGGGGCTCTAAATGAAGGTTTATGTCCTATACACCACTTCGTATTATGTTTTTTAAAATACCAGACCTGGGGGCGCCTGGGTGGCTCAGTGGCTTGAGCCTCTGCCTTCGGCTTGGGTCATGATCCTGGGGTCCTGGGATCGAGCCTAGCATCGGGCTCTCTGCTCAGTGGGGAGCCTGCTTCCCTTCCTCTCTCTCTGCCTGCCTCTCTGCCTATTTGTGATCTCTCTCTGTGTCAAATAAATAAATAAAAATCTTTTAAAAAAAAATACTGGACCTGTTTTTTGTGTGTATATGTGCATAAATGCTTTTACTGAATATTATCTATCCTGTATGAAAATGTGTACAGTCTTAAGATAGTATCCTCTGTCATCTTCCCCACTCAGTGAGAGAAAAAAAAAAAAAATGCCTTCATCTAATCCACAACTGAGCTGAGCTGAGACTGAATTTCAATCTTAGTAAGCTTCAATTTACTCTCTTCCCTCTGCCCCCACTGTTCTGGAGTATAGCCTCCGAGAGATCCTGACTGAAAGCCTGGGATTAGGGCCCTTCTTCAACATATCCTAAACCCTATTTTCTTCCTTCTCCTTGAGGCTATGAAGATGCCAACAACTCCACATTAGCTGTCAGTACATTTTTGCTTTATTTCTTAAGTTCTAAGAACTTAAGAATTTAGCAAGTTCCTGGGGCACCTGGGTGGCTCAGTCAGTTAAGCATCCAACACTTGATTTTGGCTCAGGTCATGACCTCAGGGTCAGGAGATCTGGCTCTGAGTCAGGCTTCACACTTAGTGGGGAGTCTGCTTGAGATTCTCTCTCTCCCTCTACCGCTGCCTGTCCCCCTGCTTTCTTTCTCTCAAATAAATAAATCTTTCACTCGCGCATGTGTGTGTGTGTTTCTTTTTGAGATTTTAACATGTTCCAAAAACAAACAACAAAAAACTGAGAGTCAGGCTTACTTCTCTGTGCTTTTCTTTACTTCAGGAACTTGGACCTTCAAGTCCTGGCTGTTCTAACAGCCCTGAAATCTGAGCTTTGTCTCTCCAGCCCCACATGACTGCCAAAGCTTTGCCAGCTCCTGTGTCTCTTAGTAAGAGCTGCCCCAGATTCTCAAGCACAGAACTCACAGCGACAATCAGCTGATCTCCAGAAGGGACAAATGAAGTATAAGATGCTATTCCCTTCTCTCCCTAATCATGTCCCTCAAATACCAGCTGGTTCTCACCGCCTCCTTCAAACAATTATTTATTGTATTGTATCTGATTTTCTAGTTATTCTCAGTGGGAATGTTTGGTTGATGCCAGCAGCCCTGTCACACCTGGAAGTACAAGACCCAACTCTAAACTTCTCATAACCTCTACTTTTTTTGCCTCATTTACTTTTCTAGACTTATCTCTCACTACTCTTGGCTTCAGCAGCACACCTAAAAATTGTAGAACACATAATCATACAAGTTTAGAACTAAAAGAAAATGATTATCTGACTCAAGTGTCTTACTTTCCAAATGAGAAAGCTTGAGGCCCCAAAAGATTGTGTGTCTTATCTTAGACCACATCGTACAACTGAACTCAAGCCCAGGTACCCTTGGCCCTGTACAGGAGCTAGCAGAGCAAGGTAAAGAGCGAAGCAGAATTGAGAATGGCAATTCTCAATGGCTTCACATCAAGAAGAAATATTTCAATTCTGTTTCCCCAGCGAGTCAGACCTGCTGCTTTCTAACACACACCTCTACTGACAACACACTTGTCTTCTAGCATAAACTATGATTTTTCCCCAGTTATTAATTATAACTGTCATTCCTGAGCACAGAGCCAGAGGTAATCATCATACTGAAAAGTAAGCTTCTTACACCAAGAATGAGGGAAACTTGGAAGACATCTATAAACCACCTTCCAACCGATTTTAGTCAAAGAAATCTGTATCTCTCATATTTGAGAGCCAAGCTTGTAGGGGGTCAAGATGGTTATATAATTTATTGTCTAAATGGGACAGTTTTTGAGAACGATAGTAGATGATATTAATAATTACAGCAGGACAACAAGCATATACCTATCAAGACCTGGGTACCCCCCTCATCACCAGATAATTTATCCCTGACTTACAAAACCAGTTCTTTTTCTTTTTTTAAGATTTTATTTATTTATTTAGTTTAGAGAGGAAGAAAGAGAGAGAAAGTGGTGGAGGGGGGCAGCACAGGGAGATGGTGAAGAGAATCTCAAGCAGATTCCCCGCTGAGCATGCAGTCCAACATGGGGCTCAATCTCATGACCCCAAGATCATGACTTGAGCTGAAATCAAGAGTTGGATGCTTCACCCACCAAGCTGTCCAAGTGCCCCAAAACCATATCTTTTCTAATACTTCCTTCAGGGTTCTAATCACTTTCATATGAGGAAAAGAAGTATTCATTGTCAGAGAATGCATTCCTTTAAATTAATAGACTTTTATTTTTTTTAGAGAAGTTTTATGTTACAGAAAAAAATGAGCAGAAAGTGCACAGAGTTCCAGTATACTCCCTGATCCTCCAATTTGTTTTCCCCTATTGTTAACATCATGCATCAATGTGATGCATTTGTTATCATTGTTGAACCAATAAGGATACATTTTTAATTAAAGTCCGTAGTTGACATTGTAACTTACTGCTTGTGTTTGTATGTTCTATGAGTTTTGATAAATGTATAATGTCATTTATCAAGCATTGCAGTACCACACAGAAGAATTTCACTGACCTAAAAATCCCGTGTTCCCTCTATTCATCCTCCCTCCCCCCCCCCTAAGCCCCTGGCAACCCCTAATGTTTTTACTGTCTCCATAGTTTTGCTTTTTCCAGAATGTCATATAGTTGGAATTATATAGTATGTAGCCTTTTCAAATTGGCTTCTTTCCAGTCATTTGTTTTTAAAATTTTAAATCTTTGGTGTTAAGTGGAATCTCATCATAATGAAAAAAGTAGAGGCCATTTCAAATGAGATCATAGGATTTAAAGTTTTCTGTGCAAAAACTTAGGGAGTAGAAGTATTTTCTAAACAAAGAATAAAAATAAAATAAAAGACAAACCACAAATTAGAAGGTATTTATAATCCTTACCGCTAAAAACAGATTAGAATTCAGAATATATAAAACGACCATGAATCAATAAGGAAAAGACAAGTAACACAGTAGAAACAAAGTATCAGAAAGGGCAAAGATATCAGGAAACACAAGCAAAAGAAGCATGACTTGTTGATAAAATACTTGAAATTTTTCAACTTCACTAAAAGCAAGGACATAAATGTTCAACAATGAAAACACTATTTCATACCCATTTGGTTGACAAAATGAATAGCCTAGTAATACTATGAAAATAAGCACATTGGAATATGAAAATTTTGGTAAGAGTGCAAATTGATACCACCATGTTGGTAAACAATTAGGAATTCCTTGGAAGGGTATTGGTGCACATACCTTAAAACCCAGAACTTACTCTTCTTACATCTACCTTAAAGTCTCTCAAGTGCATGGAAAAGGAGACATACTAAGGGTATTTACTGTAGCAATGTTTGTGACAGAAAAAAGCACAAACACCCAAGCTGTCTCAATTAGGAAATGTGATGTGGCTTATTCATGCAATGAAATATTGAACAAGAGTGTAATGAATGAATTAAATCCTTACACCATGATGTCAAAATGAAGAAAAAACAAGTTGCCAATTAAAACATATGGCATAATGCTCCCGCCCTCAACACACAGACTTATATACATAAGTTTTTAAACCCAAATAATATAGTTATTATGAAAGACATTAAAAGATATAAAACAATTGGAAATAATCTATTATACTTCAGAATAATTAAGGAATAAGAAGAAAAAAGGAATGAAACCAAAAACATGAGACATTAATATTCTATAGTATTAACAGATGTATTTAATGATGGAAAAGTGAAGTGAATTTTGCAAAATATTAATAATTTACTTAAATTGACAGTTGATATATTGATGTCTATTATTTTCTGTACATTATTTCTTTTTAATTTGGTATGTCTCATATTTAAAGGATTTTGAAAGGTCTAACCTTTCTTCCCCTTATAGCCCCTACTAGAACTGCATTATAATGCATTGTATAATTGGATACACAAAGATAACAGAATATTATTCAAGAAAAAAAAAAGAAACAGTTGTGAGATCTCAAGTCCTAGCTCTTATACTTGTTGGACAGAAAGCCCTTGAGCCAGTCACTCCACAGTTAACTTCCTCATCTATAAAATGGGGACATACTACTACTAATAATATTAATATCTACTTTAAGAATGTTGGCAGAATCAAGTAAAAAGATAAATGTGGGAACACCTGGGTGGCTCAGTGGGTTAAAGCCTCTGCCTTCGGCTCAGGTCATGATCTCAGGGTCCTGGGATCAAGCCCCACATTGGGCTCTCTGCTCAGCGGGGAGCCTGCTTCCTCCTCTCTCTCTGCCTGCCTCTCTATTTGTGATCTCCGCCTATCAAATAAATAAATAAAATCTTAAAAAAAAATGTGAAAACATTTAGTAAGCTAAAAGTCAGACATAAACACTGATTTTTGTTATTGCTCTTGTAAGACAGAATTAAATTGCTTGGCTGCACCTTTTTATTTCTTCTGCCGGCATTCTGGTGGAGATGTTTATGATTGAAGAAGTGACAAAAATAAATAACAGAATAAAGAAAAATTAAATTAAAAAGGGATATGTAATTTATAAACTATAACTATAACATGATTCTATGTTACATTTGTTATACATAATATCTAATATGACATGTAATATAATAGGTATATATATAATATAAAGAAAAATTATCAAGGGCATATTTATTTTTAAAATTTCAGACAGGTTTAAGATTCTCTAACATATACCTTGCAAAAATTGCCAACTATTGTTACTATGTAACATACAAATCTTTGGAAAATAAACAGAAAACATTTTCTGCATTTAACTTGGTTCTTTTTATTTTTTAATTTAAAATAATACTGCAAAGACTTTATTTCTGAAATTTTTCAGCTATGATTAGATTTTCTTTGTTTATACCTCACAATGCATGCCATGCTGTAACATTTTGAAAAAACACATAAATACAAATAAAAAAGTATAATAACCTAAAATTATAATTATGCCTTGTAGTACGTCAGATATAAGTTATGGACCAAAATAAGAGTTGTGGTAGAAATTAAAAAAACTGAAAACTCAGTTGATTCAACAAGGATTGTTGAAAGAGCAAGGTATTAGCACCACATTCACTTGCTTTACCTCATGTATTTTTCTTCAGATCTCCACTTCCACTGCTTCCTTTTGGCACCCTCTAGGGCAACAACATCAAAAGGTAGGCATGGAGACTCCAGGGATTCCTATGATGATTCCCTGGGCTGTGGGAAGAAAACACTAGATTGTCCTATTTTTTTTACCCAAAGCTAGAGAAAAGACTGAGCTTTACTTTTATATAATATACAAATTTATTCTGTACCCTTTCTTGGTCTGCATATCAGATGTTCACACATCATGTCAGATTGGCAAAGAAATCTTGCAGAAAGAGTGAGCGTTCTACAACACGGAAGGGTTGGCATTGTGATACGAACATTTTTATTTGCTTTCAACTTACCCAAGCATCATAGTACTCAAGTGGATTTCCATATCATATTATCTCATTTTAACAAAAGCAGGTCTCACTGCATGACACGGGGCTTAAAAGGATTACTGCAGAAAACAAGAACGTACAAAAATTTAAAGTAATCCAAAAACACAAGCACAAACAAACCTCAAGCAAATGGAAACATGAAACCTTCCCTATTTCTAGAACAAGGTCTTTGTTAGCAGCATGAGGAGGTATAAACAATGGACATCTAGCGACATCTGACAAAAATTCAGAAAGTTTCAAAATTATAAAGACTCTCTGAAATAAGGATTTATACCCCTATCTTCCCAAGGTATTAGTATTATGCTTTGAGATCCTGGTTAGTTATTATAAAAGAGAGCATGACAGAAAAACATTGTGAGCTGGGTTTGCTTTTTTGTTTTTGTTTTTGTGGTTTTTTCCCCATTTTCATGGCATCCTTTCTTATTTCTGTTTCTGTGTGTTTTATGTTGCATATAGTATATGAATCCATGAATCCAAAAATGTGGCAATCAATGCCACATTTATGACATAAGTCACAAACTTACATATTGGGTGGGGTTGGGTATAAAGTCAAGAGTTTTATTCTGTATGATCAAAGTTTTTCAAGACAATTACACTTAACCACTCCCCTTGACTTACCTCTTTCCAACTTATCCTGCACACATCAAAGAGGGTGCTTTTTAAAATAAAAATAAATGAATTATATGTTGAGTCCCCATCATATGCCAGATGCTGTGGTGACGGGTAGTGAACATTTACTGACAGGAGGAATAAATGAATTGGCAGTGAGGAAGTGTGAGAGGTGAAGAGATAGATGAGTTCTGGAGTCTCGGTAATTTGCATCTTGGTTCTAGCAATAAGCAAAAAGTGGTCTCAATAACATCAGCATAGCAAAAATTAAATAAATGTTTATTTTTAATCCATTTAAAATTGGGGCATTATTTGGGTTAGACTTGCTGATTTTGTAGTGGAAAATGGGAAATCAATAGAGCAGTCAATAAACATTTATTGGGAGCCCACTGTACAGAAGTGGACCCAAAGCACAAGAAGAGTCAGATTTTAAAATATAGATTTAAGGGTACCTGGGTGGCTCAGTTGGTTAAGCAACTGCCATCGGCTCAGATCTTGATCCTGGAGTGCTGGAATCAAGTCCCACATCAGAGTCCCTGCTTCTCCCCGACCCACAACCCTCACCTCTCTCAGGCTCTCTCTCATTCTCTGTCTCTCAAATAAATAAAATCTTTTTTAAAGTAAAGTAAAATACAGATTTAAAGTAGTATCTTTTTCTTTCTATGTTGCCCTATTCTTTTCTTCCTATTCACCAGATAAATTGGCTAGTCTGACTCTTAAAACAATAATGCAGTACTTCCTACTTATCCCCTAGTTCACTTTTTTTCTCTTGTTTTGGCCTGCCAACTCATTTATTATTCATTCAATAGTGGTTTAAGAAAGAAGAAAACAAACAGTATCTTCCTGTTACTGAGCTTAAAATCCTGTCATTTAGATGATAGTCATTAGAGATAATAAAATTATAACCAAGTCTTATAACTGTCTTGATCTGAAAAGGGGATCTTCCTTAAGTATTCGGAACCATGTCAATTGAAACTTTATTCAGCAATTATGTATTATTTCCTTTAATCTGCTGGTGTTCACTTAACCATTGTCTCAACAAATACAGACTGAGCACTTGTTATATGTCTAAACTGCTTAGACATTAGAGACAAAGCAATGAGCAGAAGAAAGCCTCAACCCCATGGTCCCTACCTTCTGGTAGGGAAGCAGACAAATTTTGTCAGGAGATGTAATTCAGAGGTAAGTACTCTTACCATAATTCTCTAAGTTTATTTTCTTCCTTATTTTTAATTGATCTATCTTCCAACCATATTCTGCTCCATGTTTTTCCTATTTTCTATCAATTAACTATTAAAAGATTAGATAAGAGTTGTAATTATTCCTAATATTATTTGATTTTTATAAACCCTCTTATGCAATAAAAATGACAAAAGGCAGAAATTTCAGGCACTACTGTCTGTCCCGAGGGATACTAGAATATATTCGGTTCTTTAAGAGCTGTTTTCCCAGAGCCCTGCAATTCCCAAAAGGTTGGTTGCAGACAGGCCAGTTATTTTAAGAGAATAACCATCGCATGATGGAGTTTGGGTTCCTTGGTCAGCAGCTCATAAAGTCTTGCAGGTTACCATGGAAGTTTTCAAATATGGATGACTACCCATTTACCTGGTTCTCATTTTTTTATTTTAGCCAATTACAGGAAAATCACTCAGTGTTACTCAAATATTCAGTGTCCAAATCCAGCTGAAAACATAGCATACACTTTTGACTGTTCTTTCTCTTTCATCTGATGCATTTAGGGTTTTACATCAGATCTAACACTTCAACACATCTACTATATTTGACACAAAAACAGAAAACTGGAAGCTAGCACAGTTTCTACATTGCTCTGAAAAGGTTTATTTATCAGGTGCACCTGGGTGGCTCCATCAGTTAAGTGGCTGCTTTCGGCCACTGTCACGATCTCAGGGTCCTGGGATTGAGTGCCATGTCGGGCTCCCTACTCAGTGGGGAGTCTGCTTCTGCCTCTTCCCTCTGCTCATGCACTCTCTCTCTCAAATAAACAAATAAGATATTTTTTTAAAAAAGGTTTTCATCAGAGAAGCCATTAAATCTTAGTATTACAAAAAACACTATTCAATCTTGCTATCCTTCCTATTGCTTAGGTTGAAATCCCAGCCGCATAGCTTACTAGCAGCATGACTTGGGCACATCACTTCCCTCAGCTTCCTCATCTGCACTATGAGGCAAATAATAGTATCCACCTGTAAGTACTGAATAAACCATTGCATGTAAAGGGCTATGAAAAGTGCCTGCTCTCAGTATTGTAGTGCATACATTACCTCACTGGCCAGGATGCACAGCCATTGAGGGCAAAGGTTTTTATTTGTACTTCTGTCACAGATGTATCTCTAATACTACAACAGGGCCTGGCACAGCATAGAAGTTTCATAAATATCTTTAATAAATGAATGGCAAAACATAATGCAATTAGACATGTGGGCAGGTTTATCTAACGTGTGGAGCTGTAAAATGAATTGTGGTTGTGTCTCTCAGATATAACAAGGGCTGCTCAGTGTGACAGAATGGCACCTGCTTCACTGTGACAGCTGAGCTCCCAAGGCAGAGAGGAAAACAGCAGAAAGGAACGTGTAAAGGCTAAAGAGAAACAGCAGTCTCTCTCCCCAGTTCTTTTAGAACAGTGAAGTGCGTGCCTTGGAATACAGGAAGTAGAGAGACCAGGAGAACTGAATCTAACTCCCCCCTCTCCACTATAGCAAGCCTATGCCTATTCTTGCCAGAAGCCCAGAAAATTGCTGATGACCTAAACTGATTTCAGTTTCCTGCAAGATAAAAAGTGTGTCAAGAGAAGTCTTGATGGCAGATCTAGCCCAAGAAAATCATATTGATAGACATCAGCACTTTGGTGATGTCCTACCTCCCCTTTGAACACCAAGCTTCTCCACCCACCAGTACCTGTGCTCCTCAGCACCCATCTAGGGTTCTTTACTCAAGACTCTCCTGAGATCTACCACTTGACACAGTGAAAATCCACCTGCCCTGCATCTTACTAGATTGAATTTTCCTCAGCTTTCTGATCCATTCAGAGAATTTCACAAACTACCAGAATAAAGTAGACATGAGTGATAACAAGCTTCTGTTGATTGCAAAGGACTCAGTCACTGATGACTTGGCTCACATCAATGATGAAAGGCTGGGAGTGAGGTCTAAACACACAGGAGGTCCTCTGTGTTAAGGGAGTCCTTCCTGGACTCTCAAAGCATGCTGCACTGCCAATAATCTGGCCTTCTTAAATCATACCACCCTGCTTCTGAATATAATCAAATCAGAAGAAAAGGAAAAAGATGAACCTTACAGTCGGGATATGACCTGGGATAGTTCCGATGAGGTCTGCTGAAGAGCAAAGAGTACAGCACACGAGTTTCAAGTGAACGTGTTAGAAACAATGGTGTACCATCTGAGCAAATTTGTCCTCCTGTGAAGGGGAAAATGTACCACCACATCAGTTATCTGAGAATTTATATGGAATCTGGTGATGAGGAGTTTAGTTCTCTCAGTTGCAAATTGTATTGGTGATAGAAAATACAACCAAATTATTTGCTGCAACTCCTAATCCTAAGGGGAAATACTGTTGCTGAGACGTTCATCATATGTGGGCATATGTGCCTGGAAATACAAACTCTCTCAGCCTAAGACACAATTCTGGCTCAAAGACAGAAAGGCCCAGTAGATGGGAGAATCACCACGACCACTTACTAAAAAGGTCAGACTTGTTGGAAACCATTTCTAATCCTCAGAAGAGCCTTGTTAAGTATTTTCATCCCCATTTTCCAGAGGAAGAAATGGTGGCTCCAAAAGTTAATTTACTGCCAACTGAACCCACATCTTACTAGCTTAGTGTAAAGTCACATCATAAACACCCCTCCCACCTAATTCAGATGATATGAGGATAAAGCAAGATAACACCAGTAAAAACACTTGGAAAATTAAACTGCTATATACCCATGAGAAGCATTATTATGTACAAACTTTTCTTGGATGGGAATAGACATTAAAATCTTGGCCATGTGCAAAATTGTTCTTAATTTAGGAAGTTGTTCAACCCTGTTTTTAGCCCCAGGATTCTATGCTTCTATGTATGAGGAGGAAAATGAAATATAGTCATGCAAGAGGCTATTTCTTTAATTTTCTGGATTGTCACATTCATTCAGCATGAAATTTTCTACAGAAAGTCAATTTTGGAAAGTTCCAAACTTAATTAGATCTTGCAGTTGTGATCTTCATTATAATTATCAAATACTGAAGAGCTAATAAAGGATCAACCTCTGGGCTGCAGAATAACCTAATCCATTCATACCTCAGTGACGTCCTGAATTAGAACTGGGGGCTGATGAACTCCAGTGCGCCAGCTAACCAACCATAGTTAGCAAATTGCAATACACAACTGAGCCTTGATCAGACCAAGATGAATACATGATATGTAAAATAATCCAATAAAGTTTATCAATAATACATGGGCAATTCAGATGAGACATACAGTGGTGTAGCAAGTCTAATTAGGAGCATTTCTATGATAAACTGAAGCCCTATCTCCTGCTATCATGCAATTATTCATTTGAGTCTATTGTTACTAGAACAATGAGCAGTGAGCATTTCCTTATTAGTGATCCTTCTTCCTGATACTGGCAATTTAACCAAATAATACATAGCACCCTTTTAATATTCCAAAGGGTATTTCAATGCCCAGACATTTTCCTTAATGTAGATTCTGTCAGAGACAGAGTGGTAAATTCCGGATCATTTGTTTTGGTTTTTGTTCTATTTTACATATATATATATGTAAAAAATATATATAAGATTATTGCAGATACTTCTCAGAAGCATTCTGTAACTTTTCTTGGCTAACAACATCTTAATAATAAATTTTACCACAACAGAGCCGTGATTCTTGCCGAGATTCTACCACAAACTTCATTAACTCCTTCAGGTCCTTAGCACCTTTAGTATTACCTCTGCAGTTATCTCCCAGACTTTTTATCCCCCCAATTCTTAATGTTTAAAAGCCAAGGAAGAAACCTCAAAATTTCACAGTAAACATTGTAGCTGGACTAAATCTAAGAATGTATATTAGTGGAAACTTAGATTCCAATTTGGGGGGAAACTTTTAAGATTGGAAAAGGGCTGGGTTAAAAAAAACACAATTATTTTAAAATTTATCTTTTCTCCTTTAGAGGTATAAACTTCACATCTGGAAAAACGAAGTCCTTTGAATAAACCATTGCATTGTGTTTGTACTAAGTGTTTTTCTAACTGTAAAACAAGTAAACTGAATTATCTCTAATATAGGCGGACTTAAATGGTCAAGCCAGGAGCAACTCCTAAATACTTTATCCTTCTGAGAGGTGAGTAGGAAGAAGAGGTTAGAAATTCTTAGGGGAAAGGTCATGGTGCTTTCTTTGCACATGGATAGAAAAAAATACTGTGTCTGAATTGTTGTTTGCTCCTATGCCACACATATGGTTTGTTTTGTGTTGCTTGCATTTGTCTGTTTGTTTGTTAGAAGTATACATTTTTTGGCGGGGGGGGGTCATTGAAAAGTTGCTTGCAGGAGCTAGAGAAAGAAGAAAATACTAAAAAGTCTTTGTGAAAAAATGTTCAGATGTTCAACAAGAGTATTACTTTGGTTCCAAGAAGAAAAGCATGCCTCAGATCCAGGTGGAAGACTATTCTCCCATCACCATACAAAATTCAGTATATATACTACCCTGAGGAGCCGAGCTTTGAAAGAAAGGAATAAAGCATCCTTGGCATGGACACTGGCCATCTCCTGAAAGTTGTATCAGAAATGGCAATATAAATAAATAAATAAATAAATCTGCTTCTGCTACTTTTGAGATAGGATGACCTTGGCCAAGGGCAGATTTAGTAGCAGTGGAAGAACATGGCAGATCCCTAAGGTTGCAGTCAGCCACGATGGCTTAAAACCAAACATGAAGGGCAATATGGGAACTTATCTAAATGAAAAGGTGAGATTTTGTTCATAGGAGATACTAGAATCAGGCAATACATCTACTTGGGTTTTGAAGTAACTGTAACTTGGCCCTGAAAGCTAGTTGTAATGTTAATGAGTAATCATAGGCAGGTTTCATCAATGATTCCAAAGCAGATTTTCTAGCCAATCTTTATGTGTATTTACTTGAGTAAATTCCAAAAGATGGCTGATCTGTTAAGCCAAAACATTTTTTATCTAGCATCAATTTCTCCCAAAGTGTGAATTTCAAACTATAGTTTAAGTGCTTCTCAGAGAATGTCCCTTTCATTAATTTAAAGGTGTTTTACTTTTCTTATAAATAGGCCATGAAAACAATTACTTTGTTCTATTCAGTCAAATTGATCTGCTTGCAATTTCCTGAACCGAAATAACATTTTTTACTCTTGCTGGGAAGAATGTTTTTCCTTTTCTTCCTTGTATATCCAAGCCTGTTATGTCTACTTTAAAATTTGACCTATTCAATAAAAAACACAGTACCAACTCATGATAAATTCCTTCTGTCTCCTCATAACTCATTCCTTTATTCATTCGGTATTTATTTTAATGAGGATTACAATGTGCCAAATGTTCATTAGGCACTCACTGATACTTTTGGATTGTCAGTTATCTTGTTATATGTCTGACTTTTGTTCCTTTCAGCTAGATTATAACCTGTGTTTCACCTATCTTTGCTCATTGTTTTAGTACCTAACTTCTCAGATACAGGAATACTTCAACAAAGTTATGATGGATTTGACTCCGATTTTAGTCTTCAGGTAAAAGAAAATGGGAACTTAACTACTTTTCTTTAACAAGGGTTAGAAGACAATACTTACCATTGATTGAATACTTCTTGTGTATCAAGGACTTTTCATAAGTGATCTCTAATCCTTGTGGCAGTCCACTAACATAAAAGTTTGCTAGCCTCAATGTGTCTAGGAGGGAAGAGATTCTAGAAGAAAATATATTACCTTGGGTTTCACTTCTGGCCCACTAGAGAATTGGCTCTGGAAGAGGCCAAGAGGCCAAGAGGATTCTCAACTATGGAGATATTCTGTCCCTGCAGTTATCACTATGACAGTTTCATATAGATGAACCAAAGGAAATACATTTTAATGTCATTTGGAAAATGTCAAATTTGTCCAGTTCTTTCTGTTCTTTTAACTTTTTATATTTCCTTAGCTAAGATTCCAATGAGATGTATCTTTTTTAGAAAACTGAAAGTCACAAAACAATAAGTATAACTCTCAGGCTGTAAAATAAAACCACTGAATAAAAGAAAAAAAATCTTAATAAAAAAAGAGAAAACTTTCTTTAATCAGTGAATACATGCTAAATAATGGAGTGTTTTCTATATTGCTTGCTGTAAATTTATTCAAGACAATCATACACATCAAAATATTGTATCTAGGTTATAATAACTGGATTTGTTATAATTGTTTTGCAACTGCAAAAACATAGGAAATCATTTTATATAATCAAGATGTATACATTGAAATGAAGTGAGATGCTAAATTGATTTTCAAAGTAGCTGCTGCTCTTCATATATAATAAAGTAATAAGATGAAGATTAACAATTAAGTAAGAATTTTACCAATATAAAATAATTCTTCATTATTTGCGGTGGAGCATTTGTAACTACAGATCATTGTTTTTAATGAGTTCCTTTATAAATGTAAAGTTTTCAAATGATTTCTATAACTGTTGCCAATATCTGCAGAAAGTTGACCATAAGGACTTCAATGCTTCAAAAGATACAAGAAGAATGACATAAATGATAAAAGGTTAGTATCCAAAATCTAAAAAGAATTTATCAAACTCAACACCTGAAAAATAAATAATCCAGTTAAGAAACGGGCAGAAGAGACAAATAGACATTATTCCAAAGACATACAGATGATGAACAGACACATGAAAAGATGATCAACATATCAAGGTAATACAAATCAAAACCATGAGATAACACCTCACACCTGTCAGAATGGCTAAATTTAACAACATAGAAAACAGTAGATATGGATGAAGGTGCAGAAAAAGGGGAATCCTCTTACGCTATTGGTGGGGATGCAAACTGATGCAGCCATTCTGGAAAAGAGTATGGAGTTTCCTCAAAAAGTTGAAGATAAACAACCCTATGACCCAGCAATTGCAGTACTAGGTATTTACCCAAAGGATATAAAAATACTGATTCAAAAGGGCACATGCACCCTGAAGTTTGTAGCAGCATTATCAACAACAGCTAAACTGTGGAAAGAATCCAAACATCCACCAACTGGGGAATGGATAAAGAAGTGGCATATTACTCAGCCATCAAAAATGATGAAATCTTGCCACCTGCAATGATATAGATGGAGCTAGAATGTATTATGCTAAGCAAATTAACCCAGTCAGAGAAAGTCAAATACCATATGATTTCACTTGGGGGTATAGCTCAGGGTTAGAGCATTTGACTGCATATAATTTCACTCATATGTGGAATTTAAGAAACAAAACAGATGAACATAAGGGAAGGGGGTGGGGAGAGAGCGAGAGATGGAGGAAGGCCATAGAAGACTCTTAAATATAGAGAACAAGCTGAGGGTTGCTGGAGGAAAGGTGAGTTGGGGAATGGGCTAAATGGGTGATGGGTATTAAGGAGGGCACTTGTGATGAGCACTAGATGTTATATGTAAGTGACAAATCACTAAATTGTACTCCTGAAACCAATAGGAAACCAATATTATGCTATATGTCAACTAACTAGAATTTAAATAAAAACTTGAAACAAACACACACCAAATCCAAGAAGAGATGGACTCTATTAGATATACTCTTGGTGAAGGGAAAAGGGAAATGATCTGCAGTTCCCCATCACAGCATCTAGAGAGGCACAGAGAACTTGGCTCTATCTGAATAATTCAGGTTTTCTACTGAAGGACTCTGACTCAGTGGGTAAAATTAGGAAATAAGTACCTCAAGGTCAATGATCCCAAAATGAGAGAAGTCAGTAGCATATTAGAATTAACTGGGGAGTCTGGGGGCATTTTACTAAGCTATTCTTTGTTCTCCAGAGATTTTGACACTCCTACTTCCCTGCCAGTAGCTATTCATCCGTAGCTATTTATTGTCATAGTGATTCACTATTCTTAATATTCTGGTATATTACAGATGAAAAAGTTATAGCTGGTAATTACTAGTCTAGTCACTAAGTAAATGTGTAGCCAAATGAGTGCCATGGGTAATAGTATCCAGGTTGCAGAAAATGATGCTGATTTAAGGTAGGACTATAACCTTAGTGCATCCCCTCTGAAGGAGGAATTGACAAAAGTAACAGGACACCAGACAGAATGAGAGGACTTGGGCAAGTATCAATTCCCAACAGTTTGTGTCTCAGGAAACAAAGGTTTTAAAAGAAAGACAGAGGGTCAGAGGCTTTCATACAGACTCAGGACAACATGTAATTCCCAATTCACCAAATGCTGGAAACGTGCTCTATATTTCTGAAATTGTTTGTAGAGAATTAAATATAACTGATTCTGTAAATTGGGATAGTTGAGAAGGGTTGGGGGAGGGAGAACTTAAAGATAAACAACATAAAGTCTTGATCATGATCATTACTATGACAACACAAAATCTCTGGGGAGCAAAATATTTTTGTAAAAATGTATGAGAGTCAAGAAAATAATGTTTGCTGTCACTATTTCTACATGAAACTTCCTTGAAGTCCCAGGCACTGAAGAAAGATAAGGTAAAATGGAAATAATTATCAGGATTCAAAGGAAAAACAAAATTATTCTCTACAGGCAGTAGGATTTTCTATATAGCAAATCAGAGAGACTCTGGAGATAAATAGTGAGAATTATTAAGAGAATTCAACAATGCTACTAGATATAAGATAAACACACAAAGAACAGCTGCATTCCTGAATACTTGCAACAACTAATAAGAAATATTCCACTCATTAAAGAAAGAATTACCATTAGGTATATAAAGGAAAAAATAAGCAAAAAAATGTGGAAAACATGTATGGAGGAAATTAGTTCAAGAAGATAGGTCTAAATAAATGGAGCTATTTATCTATGCTATCATAAACAGGCCAACTCTTTCCAAATTAATCTGAAAATTCAACCAAAAATTTCAAAAAGGGGTATCATAGATTTTTAAGAACACAGAAAAGCCAAGAAATGTTTGAAGAATAATATTAGAGACAGCTGAGGACTCATTCTACCTTATGTAAAGACTTACCATTAAGCCACAATACTTTGGTAAGGTAGTTTGGGCACAGATGTAGATTAAATAAACCAACAACATAGAAATTACAGCAAAACAAACTACACAGAGTTGAACTGTGCTCCCCTATGAACTTCAGAATATAAACTTATTGGAAATAGCCAGCAGATGTAAATAGTCAAAATGAGGGCACACTGGACTGGGCTGGGACCTAAGCCAATGACCAATGTTTCTACCAGAAGGTCATGTGAGGACAGGAGACAGTCAGGAGAGAATACCACGTGATGATGGAGGCAGAAATTGCAATGATGCATCTACACAAAATGCCAAGACTGCTGACATACACCAAAAGTTAGGGAGAAACGAGGAAGTATCCTCCTCCAGAACCTTAGAGATAAAATGGCCCTACCAACACCTTGATTTAGGTGTTTAGGTCACCCCCACAACTGAGATAATATATTTCTTTGTTTTAAGCCATGTAGTTTGTGATAATTTGTTTTGGCAACCCTGGGAAACTAATACACAAGCAATCATATATATCAGATATTTATACAGGGCTGTCACATTCCATAGCTCCAAGGGACAGCATTTACATTATATTCTATGTGCTCTAAGGCTGTGCCATTCACATAGCATATGTTATGAATGGTGCCCCCTGAAGTTGTGCAGAGCAACAGCTCTCTTTATGTAGGACAGAGGAGGCAGTACAAATTATTGTGGAAAAGACCAACATTTGAATGATATGTGCCAGAATGAGGGCTAGGCATGTGGAAAAAAATAAAGTCAGAACCTGGTCTCACTTTATATAAAACAAACAAAAAAGCCAAAAACAATTCTAGTCAGAGTGATGGTCTCTCTAAACTTTATCCTTGGTAAGGTTTGAAAAAATGTAAATTTTAAAAGAAAATATTAAAATAACCTCATACCATTGGGATTGAAAAAAAATTTTTTAAAAAGATTTTATTTATCCATTTGACAGACAGAGACAGAGATCACAAGTAGGCAGAGAGGCAGCCAGGGAGTGGGGAGAGCAGGCTCTCTGTTGAGCAGAGCCCGATGTGGGGCTCAATCCCAGGACCCTGAGATCATGACCTGAGCCGAAGGCAAAGGCTTAAACAACTGAGCAACCCAGGTGCCCCTGAAAATTATTTCTTAAACAAAACACAAGAAAACCTAAAACACTGTTTTGATAAGTTTGAGTATATTGAAATTAAAATTTTCTGTATGACAAATAACATCATGAACAAAGTGAAAATACAAGCAACAAAACAGAATACATTTGCATTATGTCTTCCTTATCAAAGAGTATATCCAAAATAGTTAAAGAACCATAAATAAGTAAGAAAAGGTAAATAAGCCAAAAGAAAAAAAAATTAGCAAAATGTATGAGCAGGTAAGTGGAGAAAAGACACCATGTTTATGAAAAAATGTTAAGTAGTTTTTATGTTCAATAAAACTACTCTACAATCCAGTAATCCCACTACTGGCTACTTATCCAAAAAATACAAAAACATTAATTCAAAGGGATACATGCACCCTTATGTTTATTGCAACAATATCTACAATAGCCAATTAAAGAACAGCCCAAGTGTCCATCGATAGATGAATGGGTGAAGAAGATGTGATATAATATACACATTATTATATATTATATAATATAATAATATATATATAATAATATAATAATATAATATAATTAATATATAATATCAAATGTGATATATCACATTTATTATATAATATATAATAATTAATATATTATATATAATAGAATATATAATAAAATATTACTCAACAATAAAAAAGAATGAAATCTTGCCATTTGCAAAAACATAGATGGAGCCAGAAAGTGTACTGCTACACAAAATAAGTCAGAGAAAGACAAACACCTTATGATTTCACTTATATGTGGAATTTAAGAAACATAACAAAAGAGTAAAGGTTAAAGAGAGAGAGAGAGAAAGACCAACCAAAAAAACAAACTCTTAAGTCTAAAGAAAAAACTGATGGTTACCAGAGGGAAACTTATATAGTTTCTGGATAAATACATTATGTTTTAACAATATAAAAGTGGACTGGAAGGATTCATACTAACTTTAGGATAATATTCATCTATAAGAAAGATGAACAAGGAATGAGATGAGGTGCCTTTAATTAGATATGTAATATTTTGATTATATTTTTAAAATCTAAAGTAAATATAAAAAATATTAACATTTATAAACTCTGGCATTAGGCAGTACATGGATATCTGATATATCATTTTCTAATCTTTTAGTGTGGTTGAAATATTTGGTAAACAAAATAGAGACAAAGAAAGAAAGGAAAAGGAGAAAGAGAGGAGGCAAGAGGAAAAGGAGGGAGGAAAGTGGATATGGTCTTTGGACACAGACAGCTCTGCAAGCTAATTGTGGCAGTGTGGTTTAGTAGAAGGACCTTGGCTGTGGGCTCAAATAGACTTAATTCTAGGTCTTTCAACTTTCAATTATCCTAGGACTCCATTTACCCACCTCTAAGATGGACAGATAGAATGTAACTAACCATGTTCTGTGAAGACTGTTGGGGAATTATGTAAGATGCCCTATACAGTGTCCACCAAGCACACAGAGTGCTCCCTGAATAATGCAGCCTCCTCTCTCTTCTTTTTAGCAGTGGGAAACAGTAAAGTCTGCAGAAAGTATACCACCTTAATTCATTGGATGGAACTGAATTCCTCCTTCTGATGCAGTCTTTTTTTTTTTTTTTTTCATCTCAGTAAAAGTAATTTTGAAAAGAGATTAAATGCCTTTGGCATGAACAAAGATGCAGACTATAGAGAAAATTGTAGGGCTTCAGCTTCCTCCAAAGTATCCATTATAAAGGTAGGTGAGAAGTTCCTATTGCTCTGCATTTCAGCTCAAGTCACTTATTTAAGGAGATCATGGCACAGGCCCTTCACCCTTGGCTGTTAAAGACCTTACTTTGAAGTACTGAATGGAACACCCAGTAGGGTCAATTGCAGACTCAATGACAAGAATTAAAGCACAAAGCTCCCTAATGAGATCTGTGCTTATTCCTTGTGGTTCAAGGAACACAGTGGTTAATAGTTTACAGCCTACAGGGTCAAACCCCTTGCAGAAGCAGAGTTAACTTAGGCATTCCCTGGGCTGTATAAACAACACTGTCTGTAGTAGAAAGCTTGACCCTCCTTTTATCATGCCAGGAAATTCTTGGAATGTAGCCACTGTCTGATATTTATGGTTCCAGAAGCATTTGACTCTGAAAAGTCTCTAATTCTGGAAAATGGCTGCTTGTCAGTTGTGAATACACAAGCAGTGGGGGGAAAAGTCACCTCTTAGAAGGAGAGTGAGGACAAAAGGAACAGCTTGTGAGGTCAGAAGTGTGGCAAGAATGATGTCTACCTATAGAGGAAGTGTATCTGCATGTTTAATAACATACATACCAAAGTCCTATACGTGTATTTCCACAAAGAGAAACTAAAATAGTAAAACGTGCTTAAACACATAATTTTGTTTAATTTACCTTTTGTCTATATAAAAAAAATTGTGGCTTATAGTATTTAGCAAAATAGTAGAGTAAAACAGTCTAAACTTACATAGGCTTCTGTCACTGTGTAAACTTTTTTTTTTTTGTTTTTTTTTTGAGCTCTTAGAACTGAAAGGAACCTTGAGAGGTCCTTTCATCTATTTCTTTCTTCTTTGCACTAACAGGGATATTCAGGGCAACCCAAGCAATTGTTCACCTTATTGTTTAAAAAGAAAGAAAGAAAGAAAGATTTTTAAAACTTCCTTGGATATAAGTATCTCCATCTCTAAAAAAAAAAGAAAAAGAAAAAAATCCTCCATTCTGAAATTCATTACCAATCCTTTCTAAAGGATTTATAAATTAAGCATAGAGAATCCCATAAGATACCTAATAACTGAATCAGAGGTAGTGGTTTCATACATTTTCCAAACATCTTGTCTCCAAGGTAACCTGTTCCTTCCTGACAAGCTGGAGGGCTAGAGAGAAGTGAGAAGATGGAAACATGATGAAGTCACATCCAAGGATGAGGTGGCCACTGGCTGATGGATCGATTCCGACAAGAATAAAACAATTCATAGAAATCAATGTCACCGGCCCACAGGTGCATCTCACAACTGCTGCCGCGCTGGAGATGAGTTGCAAACCCTGCATTCTTTTCTCAGTAACACTAGCGTCCAATAGTCAGCTACAACCTTTAAGCCTGACCTCCATAAAGGGAAAGGGAGGGATGCCCCTGAACTCCATAGTAAGAAGTCACCCAGAGATCTTCAGCAGGTTATTCTGATCTACAAAATCCAGGCAGGTGATGAAGAAATCAGAGGTACCTTGGTAGAAATTGAGTAAGGGACAGACTGGGCTAGAAAGAGAGAGGTAGATAGTGAGCCCTGTGATCAGGATCACAGAAATCTCAAAAATGTGGAGGTGCTGGGAAACAAGAGATAAGGGAGAAAACCTGAGCATCCTGCTCTGCACCTGCAGGGTTGGTGTCTTTTTTTATGATAATCACTTGTGACCAACAAAGAATAACCAGACCCTAAAATGGAAGTAAGCCATAGAAGGTGTGATCACTAGTCCCTGTTCAATGGTGTTACCAATAGAAATGCTAAAAGAATTTAAGTTCCCAGGTTAGTTTTCTATTGAAGACCGACTTTAAATGCCCTCAGTGGCGACCCTGTAGGGTCCAGCGTTTTCTGTATCCTTATTTAAACTTTTGTCTCTTTACTAACTGTCCTTTGTCATTCTTCGACTCCTTGAGACAAGAACCTACCTCTCCCACTTCAAAAATAACTGGTATTTTGCTAGGAGTTTCTGGTATTATTTAAGGAAATGTGAAATCTCCTTTCCAAGAGTATTTGAAAATATCCAGCTACACAGAAATGCTGTCACCTGGGAAGTGGTCCAAGTTTGAACAGTGGAGATTCGTTATTATAGACCTGTTCAAGGTGGAACCCCCCCAAACCTGGCCCGGTGTCACACATTCTGCACTTTTGGCGGGTTAAAAGACCCAAGCAGGGTTTATAATAAAAGGAACTTAGTTCTCTCCACCCAGTGGGACCCAGCAATTAATGAATTTACACATGTGGTCCTTTCCTGCTTCAAGTCGGTTTCCACTACTACCCCTGTGTCTGCTTCCTAACATCTTAGTCCTATCTACACTACCATCAGCACAACAGTCTGAGGGGAGTTAGGGCATCCTGGAGCCAACTGTCCTGAAGAGACAGAATACTCAGTAATAGCAGTTTCTGTTTCCTGAGCAGCCAATACATCCCTAATACTGGGCATTAGGCTGCATGCCAGTATTTGAAGAAGATCCTAATAAGGAAGTATTAACATTATACTTAAAAAAAAAAAAAAAAGATTTTATTTATTTATTTGAGAGAGAGCAAGCAAGCACGAGGAGTAGCAAAGGGAGAGAGAACAAGCTGACTTTGAGCTGAATGTGGAGCCGGATTCAGGGCTCCATCCCACAACCCTGGTATCATGACCTGAGCTGCAATCAACTGTCGGTTGCTTAACTGACTGAGTCACCCAGGCTCCCCTAGCATTATTTTCATTTCAAGAAGGAAACTCAGGCTTAGAGAAGCCAATTTATTTAAGGATATGCAGTGAATAAGAAGAGCCGGGAATCCAACCTTGGGGAGTATTACCTTCAAGTTCATATTCTTAATACCATGTTCCACTGTCTATGTTTAATAAGACTTTGCCACGGACTAGATAGGGAAAGTTGGGCCAAAATCTCTCTGAATTGCGACCTTTTTATGCGTAAAATGTCTCTTCCTTTCTCCAAAAGAATTTTAAGAAGTCTACGTAAGACACCCGCGGTACTTACTGTGTTACGGCACCCGGACTGGATCCTGGCGGAAGAACCAAGCGGCCTGGGAGACTTTGGCGGATCGGCTGTTTATTTAACACCGGTGGGCTCGGAGGATTTGCTCTCCGAAGGTCTGAGTCCTGAGCATTAGCAGGGAGGGAAATTGATATCTTTCTACTTCCGCATACTCGGTACTTTTCGTGCACGCCGGAAACGGGGTAGGACAGAACCCGGAAGGGCTTTGAGACAGGGGCTGAACTCCCTCGCTAGTTTGGTCGGCCATCTTAGAGTGCGGGTTTTCCCCATCAACTGGAATTAACAAGTGTACAAAGTAGGAGGGGGAAAGGTAGAAAGAAAGGGAGGGAGGGAAGGAGGAAGGAAGGAAGAAAGAAGAGAGTTTGAGGGTGAAAAAGATGCCTTTGTTATGTTAATGACTAGGCTGGACACGTCCCAAGGTCACCTAAGGGTGGAGGCGGGTTACCTTGAGGAAATAACTGAGCGATTGGAAGGTTGGAACTTTCAGTCACACCCCCCAACCCGCAAGAAAGAGAGGGGGTTTGGAGGTTAAATCAATTGCCAATAGTGAATGACTTGATCCTTCTTGCCCATGTCATGAAGCTGCTATTAAATCCCAGGGCAGGGTTCAGAAAGTTTCTGGCTGGTGAGCAGGTGGAGGTACTAGGAGTGTGGCCGGCCTAGAGAGGACGTGGAAACTCTGAGCCCTTCCCCTACACTTTTCCCTGTGCATCTCTCCCATCTGGTTGTTCCTAAGTTATAGGCTTTTATAATAATCCATAAACCAATGTTCTAGTAAGTAAAATGATTTATCTGTGTTCTGAGAGCTGCTCTGGCAAATTAATGAAATCCAATGTGGGGGCCACTGGAATCTCTGATCTGTGGTGGACAGTGAGAGGCACAGATGACAGCCTGGGCTTGCGACTGGCATCTGAAGTGGGGGTGGGGCAGTTTGGAAAGACTGAGCCCTCAACCAGTGGAATCGCTGCTATTTCTGAGTCAGTTGTGTCAGAACTGAGTTGCATTATAGCAAACCCAGTCGGCATCCACACAGCATCGCTCATTTATTGGTGTGAGGAAGTGCCTCCCAACCACGCTCACAGGTTGGAACTGGGTCCAAGAAGCACAAAAAAAAAAAAAAAAAAAAAAAAAAAAAAAAAAAAAAAAAAAAAAAAAATTCCTGGCAGTGGGGACGCCATATGCAAAAACCCTCAAAATGGGAAGAAGTCAGAGTAGCTGGAACAGAATCTCAAGTAGAACAGTGAGGGGCATTGAGGCTAGAGGGTTCTGGAGGTTATTCTGGGGAGTTTTGATTCAAATCTATCCTATCCTATCCTATTAATTCAAAGGATGTTGATCTATTGCCTAAATTTATCAATACAGACAAGATTCTCGGAAACAGTAATGAAAAGTGTCTGATGTAGAATCCTAGATATGTAGAAATTGAGGGTGAGAGTGGAAATGCTTTGGGAAAGCTAAAGTTTTAAATCAGTTTAGAGGCACCTGGGTGCTCAGTTGGTTAAGTGTCTGCCTATGGCTCGTGTCATGATCCCAGGGTTCTGGGATCAAGTCCTGTGTTGGACTCCCAGCTCAGCGGGGGTCTGCTTCTCCCTCTTCCTCTGTGCTCTCTCTCTCTCTCAAGTAAATAAATAGAATTAAAAAAATAATAATAATAAATAAATAATTTTTAAACTCAGTTTATTGTATTTTGGGGGAAAGGGGTTTTTGTTTTACTTTGTTTTGTTTTGCTTTTGCTCTTCTCCCTTTCATTGGAGGAAATACACAGACTGAGGTGGCCGCCGATAAGGTACATTATTTCAAGAAGAAGCCCTGAAGGTGTTGTGGCTCTCTAATACCAGGCTCCTAAAACCTTCATTAATTCATCTGACAAAGTTTTATTAAATGTGTGACAGTCACTGACACCAACTGGCCTTGTGTTCCTCGCTCATGGTACCCTGTTATTTTGTGACTTAGTATTCTCTGCCCCCAACAGTGTGCTCAATTACACAATTCCCCAGCTTCCTTCCCACGTAGGGAAAACTGTATGACCCAGTTCTGGAGAGCAAGATGTAAATGGAAGGTTTCTGGAAAAAAAGACAGCTTATCTAATATTAAAGTGCCTTGCAGACCTCTCACTATAGGGGTAATAACTGACTGAGGCCCCATCTGCTGCACTCTGAAATTTATCTCGATGTTTCCCAGGAGTCCATGCTATCCCTGGCTGCTTCCAGATCACAACCCAGTGCGTCAGGGACATTCCTGGGAGACTGGAGACTCTGATAGGTGACTCTAGCCAAGGGCTCTCTGAGATTCTTACCAGACTGGATTACACGAGTCTGGTAAGGACACACCCATCCAACTTTCCTTCTGTCTTCTTCACTTCGAATCAGACTTGTACTGTGATCTGACAACTACCGTACACCCTTTTCCCACATTCCTTATAGGCTTTTCATGATGAATACTATCTTGGCATCTACTTCTCACAGGACCCAGACTAACACAGAAAATATGTAATGTATGTTATGTTATAAGAAAATCTCCATGATATATTCAGTGAAAAAAATCAAGGTTCAGAACAGTATGTAAAATGTGCTACCTCCTGTGTTAAAATGAAGGAGAGATAAGAATAATATGAATGTGTATTTGTTTTTGTATGCAAACACAGTGGTTACTTATGATGGTGCGTTAGAGTAGGACCTGGAAAACAGATGGAAAATGGAGAGGAGAGAGAGGGATTCTCTATTTTTATATACATTTTTGGTTTTTAACTAAGTGAAGATATTATGTATACATTTTTTTAAAGATAAAAGAGTCAATGTCTTAAGAAACTAATACAGATTTTCTGGGTTCTGATTGCTCTGGAATGTGTGACACATATTCTTAATAAGGCAATTTAAGAGTTGGAAAAGCTTTTTGTGAGCTATAAGGAGACATCAATTACTCAACGCAGATGCATGCTAGAGCCCCAAAGCAGCAACACTCCTCGAGAAGCTGAGAAAACTATTTAACACCCTTCTAACAGGATTCTGCCACCACTCCCAGTACACACAGCCACATCAACAGAGCCTCTATTCAGAATCTGAAGCTAACGTCTTCTGAATCGATTCCTGCTTAAGTTTACATATGTGGCCATATAACTTCCCATTCTAATCCACAAATCCTAAAGATAGCAGGACTCATGATGACCTGGATGAATTTCCACTTGAGGAGGTGGTTGCTTAGCAAGAACCAATGCTGTCTCCCCTGTTGGGCACATCATCAGGAGCTCTAAGATGGGCTTTCTCATCTACCTCAAACCCATTTGTGAGATTATGATACTTGTAAGAATGGATGTCAAATTATTGATTAAAATGCTTTATTAATAGGCCTGATAAAAGTTTCATTAAGGCTTGATAAATATTTGGTGGTAGACAGTTTTGGAGAAAAAAAGTTGTTTATGATCTTTTGTGCATTTCACATTAGAACTGATGGGAAAAATTATTTGGTTGGGGAGGACATGATGAGTAACTTATATTGTCAAGGTTAAATCTTTCAAAATTTCAGGAATTCATTTAATATATTTGGGAAAAGAGACTGTAGATGGTTTTAAGAGTAATAGTATAGGATATTTAGACTAAACAATTACTCTTTTTTCCAATTCTCTAAAAATTATCTGTCATGTCTCCAAAGATGAATCCTGTGTATTATAAAGTAGTGGTGTTCCATAAAAAAAAAAAAAAAAAATTACCATCTGGAGCCTATTTCCCTATTAACTCTGTTAAGAACTTTAGAGGTTTTTTTGAGGATGGTATTGGGAATAAGGGTTACTCTTTATTGAGCCCCTACTATGTTCTAGGCCCTATGTTAGAAACTTTTCATGTATTATGTCCAAATTGCATAACTACTCTATGAGCTAAGTATTATTTTTTTGCAGATGAAGTTCTAAAATCAAGTAACCCAGATGGGGCAGAACAAGATTCGAACTCAGGGCAACATGGCTACAAAGCCCACACTCTTTCTCCTGTATGAATTGCCTTACAGCACAGACAAGGGGCATATACCCCTCATGGTATCTGCCACAAAACAGATGACTGATATTTGTGCTCTATTCTCTAGGCATGGAATTCACCCATCTATCCAGAAGTTGTCCTGATGATTGTATTTTTGTTCAGCCCTGTTGGATTTGTGGTGGATCCAGGGAAGCCCAGCAGGTGAATGCCCTCTTCATGTCATTTGAATCATATTTTCCAGCCAGATTGGAACCAGTACCACTGAGTCTCACTCTTTGAGGTGAGGCCTCCACATTGTAGGAGAGACAGAGTCAGGCCTGCAGCCTGACTTCCTGCCTTGCAGGAAGACTTTCTCCATCAACATCAGAAAACAAATGTTCCACAGACAAGGCTGTTCAGTACACCTCAAAGGCATCACCATGGCCCAGCTCTAGTTACGACCCACCAGGATTCCAAGGAAACCTGAGTTCATAGGATGTTAATAAGAGCCTCAGGGAGTTAAAAACATAGGATAAAATAACTCAGAATTCCTACATTGGGACACTGGGTACCATTATATGATTATATGGTATGTTGTTTAAAATTTCATTTTACTACATAACATCTTGCTACATGGCAATAAAAAAAAAAAAAAAAAAAAAACAGAATCCAGAAGGTATGTTCAAAATGAAAAGTAAACACGTTATTATCTTTTTGCATATCCTTCTATCTTAAACTTTGTAATCATGTATAAAAACATATCCTTCATATGATAGTCAATATTCTGCATCTTGTACCAGTCAAGGTTCCCAGTTGTAAGCAAGAGAAATCTGTCTGATTGAAACAGATGACACTTGAAGGTAAAACAGACACTTGAAGAATTGAGGAGGCCTCAGCACCAGGCACAGAGGCCTCCCCACAGGGGGCATTCTGAAACTTCTGGGTGAAGCTGTTCTGCTCAGGACACCACTGCTGGGTGCTTGGGGCCACTGGGACTTCCTCAGCTGCCATCTCAGAGACTGCCTGAGCCCTATGACTCCTCTGGAAACATTGTCTCTGTTACCCCTGCAGGAACAATGAGCCTCCTCTATCAGGAGCCTCATCAGAATAGATTCCTTACCCCTGCTTCTTTGCCTCACAAGCTATCCGTGGTCATTTGTTCTGAATGGGAGAGTCTTAGACCGGTGCCCACATCACAGTGAAGGGAAGCTCTCCAGAAACCACAAAAAGCCACAGCCTCTTACTGGTGAGGATCTTTCCTCCAAATTATTATTTTAAGTCAGTGTGAGTAAGGGACATGTGGGGCTAGGTAGGAAGTGTTAGATAGGGGACTATGTGATCAAGCTCACAGAAATCCCCCAAATCTGTAGGAATGGGGAAACCAGGGATAGGGGAACAAACCAGACCATCCTGCCCTAGGACCACCCTGCCCTAGACATGCAAAGAATAACCAGACCCTAAAAAGGAAGTAAGCTACTGAAGTTGTTATCACTAGTCCTTGCTCAATGGTTATCAGGAGAGGTGTTACAATGATTTAAGTTCCCTGGTTAGCTTTCTATAAAAGACCAACCCTAAAGGCCCTCATGGGCAACACTATCGTGACCCCTTTCACTCCTGAAATCTTTTCCTGTATCCTTGTTAATAAACTTCAATTGTTTTACTCACTCTCTGTTGTACAAGAGGTAAATACTTTGACTCCATGAGACAAGAACCTAGCTGTCCTGCATCAAGTGTCACCTGGAACATACTGATTTCAAGTCAGGAACCAGCTGTTCTGTAAAGGCTGGGTTCCTGGAGAATAGCTGGGGAAAGAAAGAAAAAGAGACTTCTTTCATTGAGTCTAATATTTAGCCTTACAATGAGAATAATGCCGCATAAAAGTTTCTCCCTTATTAAAGCTCTCCAATAATTATCAATTTTGTCCCCTTCCCACCTTCTAAAGTGGGGCAGTGAGGAGACACAAGACCACACCAGCTCAATAGCACTACCTCATTTCTCATCCTGTGCTTTGACATCAACAAAATATGTGAAGCTGGGCAAATGGCAAGAGGTGACTTCGCTTGTTTAAGGTGAAGTTCTGTTTGCAACATACACGCAAGTATCCAGATCTGGGGCGGGGGGTGCAGGCGGGTCATGCATCAGTGCACTCAAACTGGGGTTCCCAGGCTGGCAGTGTATACATTACCAGGCAACGTCATAGAAATGCAAATTCTTGAGGCCCATCCTAGACATTCAGAATCAGAAGTTTAGGGGGTTGGGGAGCAGGTCCCAACAATCCTCTTTTTAATTAATTAATTAATTTTTGAATTTTAACTTTAATGAATGAACTAATTTATTTATTTGAGAGATAGAACACACAAGGGAGAAAAGGGACATGGGGAAGGGAGAGGGAGGGAATCTCAAGCAGACTCCCCACTGAATGCAGAGCCCGACTTGGGGCTCGATCCCACGTCCCTGAGATCGTGACCTGAGCCAAAACCAAGAGTCCCATGCTTCACTGACTGAGCCACCCAGGAGCCCCCAACAATCCACTCTAAAGAGACCTCCAGGAGATTCTAAGGCAGGTTACCATTGACAAAGTATGCTGTGTAGAGAAAAGCTGCCACACTTGAGCGTTTATCCCTCCAGTGTCAGCACCTGGACTCACAGGAGAAGACAGAGGAGGATTCCTTTCCCCCAAAAGCAGCCACAAGTAGTGCCTTGGATAATCTCACCCTGCCCAGGACTCATGGTAAACTGCCAAAGCAAATACCTGTAGAGAATTTGACTTTCACCCAAGTTCTTGCAAGTTTTGCTGTGACTGTAACTCGGACATACCTATTTAAGAAAGGGGTGTTCAAGGCATGCCTATTTACACATCCACATACAGCACTGTGCCCATCAGTAAAACCACCTGCAGCGCATAGCTGACCAAGGGAAGTGAGAGATTTGCCTCCATTAAGTTTGCTCACTGTGTTGCAACTGTATTTTTGGACTTTCCTTATCACAGCGTGACGTCCATTTGCACAACCGCATTTTTCCAGTGACTGAAAAGTGATCGCCGCAGCTTGGCAGCCTATACTGCAGCACGATCATTTATTTCTCACAGCACTCTATCCTGGACGTTCCCATTGAGCACAGAGCCTTTGAAGTCCACGGTGCATATAATTCAGCTGACAGTGGATTGGATTGGAGTCCATCTAAATAAAGCCCAAGCCTGAGCAGGCATCAAAATATCTCCCCCATAATTGGCAAGCACTATTATTCTACTGAACTATTTTTTTTTTTTAAGAGAGACATTTTCTTGGCTACATATTTTATCGACTTTTGCTATAATGAATTTCTCTTTACTTTTGAAGGTGTTTTGTTTTTTCTGAGTCAAAATCTTCTTCCACTCTAACAAGCTCTCAAACTTTGCCTCGGTTTATGTTTACCGATTTGCCCACTGGAAAAAACACAGGAATATTTTCAATTTCTCAGGCTTTTTGACCTACGAAGATCCCTTTGGTGTCCCTTGAGCTTTTCCGTCTAATTTGCTTAAATCCTTTTTAAATTGGGGTTCATTTACTTAATGTTCGATGTCTGCATTGACTTCCTAAAGCTAATTTCAGAAGACAGGGGCGGTTCCAGGAGAGAGCTTCTTCTCTGAATGGTCCTATAAAAATGAGAGAGGACTGGAGGGAAATTAGGAAAGATGGAGACCAGGGATGCTAATTTATTGTATTGGTTTTGTGGTAAACACTGAAATAATCACAACAATAACCCATCGCTTTCTATTTCCTCCCCTCACAGACCCTAAGTTAGGATATGAAACATTCTGCCTATGTTAGTATGTTTAACTCTGTGTTGCAATATAAGTAAACCTAGGCTAAGAAACACCTGGGGTAATTTAATAATAAAGCAGGACACAGAGGATGCTAACAGTTGGCACTAGGGCATAAAAACACAGAGAATATAAAATGTAATAGCAATTTCAAAATGTAATACAATTGCATGAAAATGCAATTAAATCAGGTTGGATAAATAGCTTCCAGGATATAATAGCAAGAAGAGAGAGTTCATTTCAATGAAGTGAAAATGGCAAAAAACTGAATAAATAATTTAAAGCTGGAAATGAAAAAAGTTCCGTGTGGAGTTTGGGAGACAATTGAGCTCATCTGACCTTGTGCAAGTCAGTTAACCTCCTGAGGGTTTATTTTCCTTATTAGGAGAAGGAGGGCACAGGAGGGAGGGTGAGGCTACATGATCTCAAAGTTCTATTCAAATTCTAAATTCCCCTCCTGGGCATGGGAGGGAGTGGAAATGTAGGGCATCAACACAACAACAGTAGTGGCTCTGGAAAAAAAAAATGCACTTACACAAACTTTGAATTTGGGTTCCATAGGAAGCATTGATTTTATCTGCTGGGATCTCTTATTATTCTTTGTAAAAATAATAGATAAGAACAAATGCCTGCAATGGCTGAATTTCCGTTTCCCTGTTAGTCTGGCTATAGCTTTCCCTTAGCTGGTGTTACAAAACAGGTGGTCTGCATATAGATTAAACAGCCCATGTGGATAATGTTAAGCAGAAGTTTTGGGCTCCATCACGCTCTTTCCTTTCTGCCCTTCTGCCACTTTTCATTCACCCGATCCTCCAGGGTAGGAAAGTGAGCTGGGTGGGTGCTCATCAGTGGATAGAAAAGGGGGAAGCCTGCATTATTGCAACTGGGATGGATCAAGGACTCCAGTTAGAGATTTAATTCATTTAACTACAAACACATGGTGAGGGAAAGGAATGCCCTCATGCAACACTTAGAGACAGCAGTCAATCACAGACCAAGGAGGAAATGTTGCATTTATAATGCTTATTTACAGTGCAAGATAGTCAGAAGAAAGGCAGACAGGGGCAAGGGGCCCCTTCCTAAGAGGAAACTACCTTTAAAAGGAAAAAAGACCCCATCCTGTTATTCTACACCACCTTGGAAGGAGCTCTTCACCCTTTCCCACATGAACAACTACCTGATAGGTAGATGAGCAGGTAGACAAAAACTTGATTGGGGAACAGGTGTGTGGAGGGTTAATCAGATTTAAACAGCCCGCCAACATTCTCATTAAAACCCCTAGACTTAGAAACTCCTGTGGCAACCCTCTGGGGTCCCCTCCCTCCTCGAGAGCTTTGTACTATGGCCCAATAAACTTTGCTTTGTTGCCTACCACTCTTTGTCTGGTCGACCTCTTCATTCTTCAAAAGGCTGGACCAAGAACCACGGGCACTAAAAGAAAAGAAATCCTAAAACATTTATAGATCCACGGGATCTGGAGAAAAAACAAAGAGGTGTCTTTTTGGCCCACATTAAGCTTTAGTAGAAATAAAAACAAAAATAATCAATACTCTGTTCTTCATTGTCTTTTGAGGATTTATTTTCTACCCTTCTTTACTCCCAAGTAGCTAATCAGCAAACATGAAATTTAAACCCAAACTCTGTAAACAAAAGGCTGTTGACTATGTTCAATGGTTTAATATTTCAATTCCTGATTGAAAATGCGCCTATTTGCCAGTTATGTGATAATTCCAACTGTTGGAGATGGTTTAATAGCATTAAATTTCTCCTTAGTTGAAGAAAGACAGAGGGTATCCTGGAGATGTATATCACTGCAACGTGATGCCAAGAGACCAGGTGATGAATCCTGACATCAACTCCCTGGGTTTGAATCTGGGTCTGTCACCAGCTAGACCCCGAGACCTGACTTCTACTGCCCCCGTGTCTGTACTCACCCACCTTTGTCCATTTTTAATTCAACTCTTCTTTCCAGATTATCTCTTAATTCAGGCAAATGGAAAGTGAAGCCACCTCTTGAGTAATAGTGGCTGCCCTCACAAGACCTCCAGTCATCCCAGACCCCCCAGACCAGTTTGAGGTTAACCCCTGACTCTCACCTGCACAGAGGGACCATGGAGTGACCTCTAGAATGACCAACAACTACCTTTACCTCATTATAAGACTAAAATCTCTGCCCCAGAAGAAGCACAAGCCTTATTTACATACTATACCATGTGTGTCTAAGTGTATTGTCTGAAGGCATACGTGATCTTATGCCTGCCTCTATATATGAAGATAAGGCTTCCCTATCTAAATAGTTTTCCTAACTAAATAAAAGGAATCCATCCACTCTTGCTCTGGGACTCGTGGCCTTAGAAGTTATTCCCTACGATCTCCTTATTTGCTTCAAATAAAGTTTTCTCTGTGCAACAACTCAAGGAAGGAAAGGACTCACTTTGGTTCGGATATAGGTTCCTTCCTAGCTATGTGACCCACGCAACATGCCTAGGTATTAGTGTTCTCAAATGTAGAGTTGGTAATATTAACAATAGCACCTTTCTCATAAATGTATTATGGTGATTAAATGAGCTACTAGAGAACAGATGTTTGGAACAGTGCCTGGAACATAGTTAAGTACCCTGTGTGAGCAATTATCACAAGAAAGAGGCTTTGGGAGAGCCAACAGTAGCTGTAAGAATAGTCCCAAATCTTAATTTCAGGACTCAAATAGTTCTGAATTATGTGCAAAAGTCACAATTAGAGCATACCTATCTAATATCTTATCCTTCTAGATAAATATTCTCCATCCCCAGTTGTATTATAGATTATTTGCAAAGGAGTTTGAAAAGGAATCCTGTGAGCATATATTATGAGCTATTGTTGGTGTTTTGCTTATGGGAGCGAGACTGGGGAAATTACAGTTCATTCCCAACAGAGACACTTGAGCTTGCCTGCTTCTCTTCAGGATGCAATAACACTCCAGTTACCAAGGATAGCAGGAGTTAATCTTACAGGAATACAAGGAAGAAATGTAGCTCAGGAAGATGTCTAGCTTTAGAAAACAGAGCTTATGAAGACCTGAATCCTCACTCGGAAGAGAGCCACAATCTAGAAGTCTCCTTTTCTCAAGACACAGCAGAGTTCTCTAGCTCCCATTTCTCTTTCCACTTGTTTCCACTGCTGTTTGAAAATCCCACAAAATATGATTAGTTTAGTTAGGTTTTGCGTTTCATTTGTGTGCTCTGTTTTGGTAGGAGATAATGCATCATTTGACAGAGTTTCTAATCCAAAGCCTCCCATCAGATCCCCCTCTACCGTCTTCATAGTCTTAAACTCAGGTACCGATCCCTGGTCTAATTGGTTATGCTCAGTGAAAGAATCTGGCAGTATAAAGTACAGCAAAGCATATGCAAGGAATGTTTCCTCTGTTGTGTAGTTCAGAAGGTGGAGGCTATGGGTGTGGCAGACATTCATAATGTCATGGACCCACAAGGTCTTTTGAGAGACTGGACTCAGATTCGGTACCGTATCTTGCTTTGTTGATCATGATAGGCTAAAAGGTAAATGTAAGGGGCCTATATATAAATTATCTCTAATTCCCCACTATTTTGTTGATTTCTCCAAGGCCACAGCTAACTGAAGTAGGTGTCTTAGCATTAAAATTAACAATGAAAAAAAAAAAAATCCTAAGAGCAGCAGCAGGATAATTTTGATGCAGATGAGTTTTACAGGATTTTACAAAAATGTATAAAACAAGATAAGCTAAGTTACTAAACCAAAAATAGCTGAATTACTCCTAACTACAAATAAATATTATTATGAAGCAGGTTCTTTTCAAAAGAAAGAAATCTACCTCTCAAGTTAAAACTTTGAAGTATAGAAAAGGCCAAAACAAACAAATAAACAGGGGGAGACTGTGGCCATATTACTAATAAGAATTTACCTTTCCAGGTTTCACTTGTGCTCATCTCAGAACCTAGTTACACATGGCTTCAAAATATGCAAAACACATGAGATTTGTCCCACTTGGAAAGCCAAAAATTTACACACATGAAGATACTATTATGACATTGAATTTGTAATTATATTATGAGTAAGCATCTGTATCAATGACACGGTTTGTGAATTCTCCAGGACAGTGGTTTTCGGTGCTGACTCTAGCTTAGACCCACCTGAAAAGCTTTTAAACCATGATAATGGCAAGAATATATGATTTAATTGAGTGAGGTAGTTTCATACATTGATATTTTTATTAAGTGGGAACATTTATCAAAGTTCCCCAGCATTCTTATATGCAACCAGCACTCAGTGAAGTAGAGGAGATTCCTATGAACCAGAAGAGTCTGAAAAGACTGTGAGAAAAGGTTTTAGAAAAGAACTTTAAAGGATTCTATGAATGTAAAAGAGGGAAAGTTTATTCAAAGATGAGGAAAGTTTGAGCAAAATTGGGAATCATGTTGTGATAAGTGATTTGTTTTGTGACTGTGTGAGGTAGTTATGGTGAAGCAGGAGTATAGAGAAACACAAACAACAAATAGAGGATTTGGAGCTTAACAAACAAACCAGGGAGACTAAAGCAGAGACAGCCAGGCCTTCAAAGGAAAAGCCAACAGGACTCTCAAACTGATTAGACATAGCTGCTGAAGGACTGAGACATCATCAATTCACTATTGCTTTGAAGATAGGAAACATTTTTTCATTCCAAGGGATTCTCTGATTCCACTCAAAGCTCAGAAAAAAATATATCAATTTAATGTTTGTCTGTATGCCTAGAGTATCTAGTTAAAGCTTGGCTACAATGTCACCCCCCACTGGGGGGTTCTACTCTGAAGTCTATGAAGTCTTTAATATTGGGAAATCAGGAAATAAAAAATAAATTATAGTTATTTCCTATCTTTCAAGTTCATCTAAAATGAGTAATATCTGTACTATACATCATGTACAAGGACATACTCTTTCTTGATGCTTTCTGTGTCACTTATAATTGAACTTCTATTTGGGTGGCTTTTGGTCTAGGTGCAATATCAGAAGACAGCAATCTCATCTTTATGAAAACCTTGAAATTGTATGATAGAGGGGAAGTAGCAATAGATTTAAATCAAGTTCTCTCATCAAATAACTGTCTGGACTCTGAGCCAGTCAGTTAACCTTTTGGGACTTCAATTTCCTCATCTGTGAAATCAGGAAAATGACCCGGATGATGTCTAACATGCTTTCTAACTCTAAAATTCTATGACCCATTTGCTCCCCTAAATTCTCTTTCACTGGGTGGTTAAAGGTTTTGAAAATAAATATTTTTTGGCTTACTCACTTCTCTTAAGATTTTTTTTTTTTTTAGATTTTTATTTATTTGACAGACAGATCACAAGTAGGCAGAGAGAGAGAGGAGGAGGAGGCAGGCTCCCTGCTGAGCAGAGAGCCCGATGTGAGACTCGATCCCAGGACCCTGGGATCATGACCTGAGCCAAAGGCAGAGAGGCTTTAACCACTGAGCCACCCAGGTACCCAAGATTTTTTTTTTTATCTCCCAGAATTTCTGTTTTCTTTCTATTTAACATATGTAAAAGCAAATGTTATATGAGTTTACTCAATGTACACAATCACCCTGGTGAGACTGAGGTTGATCTCAAATCTTTCTAATAGCCAATTGTGTTGCCACCACCATTGTTCCAATTAATTCATCAATCTCTCCTTTTCTGGTAAAGTCTTCTAGAAACTAGATATTCTAGATGTTCTAGAAATTCCATTCCCTCTAATTTTACCTTAAGGATTTCCTTATGTACTCCTTCCATGACAAGTATTTTTAGGGTTTCATGAAAACAAAAATATTGCTTTCATTCAAATAGAAGGAATTTTTGACACTCGTCCTCTATATTGTAATAATGAAAAAGATAAAAGGCAAAGACAGGAGTTGACAGGAGAAAGTGCAGAGATCATTCAGAAATGTTTACCATGACTGTGATGTAGTACAGTTACAGCATTCTTAGTGTATAACTGCCAAAGTGACTTGGACCAATGAAAGTGATATTGTAATTTTTAATAAGAAATATACGTTTGACAGAGCTCCTAAAACCCCTGAAATTTCGTTAAGAGACGTGAGTGATAAAGTTACTTTTTGTTATGTTAATGAGGTGCCTTTTGGCCTGCAGCCTGAGGATGGTTGTGGGGTGGAGAGGGAGGGCTTGCTGCTGGGAGAACCACCAGGTGATTAGAGGGTTGGAAGTTTCAGTCCCACCTCCCACCTTCGCCTCCCCGTCCCTAACAGAAAGGAGAGGAGAAGGGCTAGAGATTGAGTTCAACCAGCAGTGGCCAATGATTTAATCAATTATGCCTATGTAATGAAACCTCCATAAAAACCCAAAGGACAGTGTTTGGACAGCTTCCAGGTTGGCAAATGCAGAGATTTGGGTAGACCGGTGCCCTGGAGAGGGCATGGAAGCTCCAAGCCCTGTCTATGTACCTCATCCTATTTACATTTTCACCTGGCTGTTGATTCATATCCCTCCATATCCTTTCTAATAATCTGGTAAATCAATTGTTTATCTGAATTCTATGAGCCACTCTAGCAAATTAATTGAACTTAAAGGGAGGTGTCATGAGAACCTCCAATCTGTAGCCAGTTGGTGAGAAGCACAAGTGACAACCTGGCCTTGCGATTGGCATCTGAATTGGGTGGCAATCTTGTGGGATTGAGCCTTTAACCCACAGAATCCACAGAATTTGATACTATCTCCTGGTAGGTAGTGTCAGAATTGAGTTGAATTGTAGGACACCCAGCTGGTATCTGGAGAATTGTTGGATGTGTGGAAAACACACACACACACACACGCACACACACACACATACATACACACACAATTATTATAAATAGTAATGGCAAGTTAAATCATGCTGAGTTAAGCACCTCATCATAAACAACAAAGTTTTCTTTCTTGCTCAATCTACACGGACTCTGCATATTATTTGCATCTGAACACCCATGCCAACAAAGTAGCTCTAATACCAAATGGTGACTGCCAGAGTACCAGAGCAGACCAAGAGGAATCTGAAGTTTTGAATCACTGGAAGTCCTACCCTGGTGCCTAGGAGAATTCCTATATGTCAAAGAAATGAATTTTAATAGACTAAGATCTTAGGCTCTATCTTTCAGAATCATTTGTGTTTATCATTCTATTATCATGTCCATGGATAAGAAGCTCTGAATAAAACAGGGAAGCAAGATGGTGATGGATTGGCTTCAGTTAAGTTCTTTCACCACCCTGCAAATGTATTACCCAGTTAGCATTTCTGCATACAATGAACAGCACATTCGAATTGCCTTGCTTTTAGAATAAATCCGTGCATGGGACGCCTGGGTGGCTCAGTTGGTTAGAATAAATCCGTGCAAAAACTCATTAGGAAAAAGAAAAAATGTACTACCTTGGTAGGCATCTTTACTTTGGTATTTCACACATCCTATGACCCAGACTTTATATTTTGTAGAATGGTAAAGAAGTCAGATGTGAAACCTCACATTTTGAGCTGGTCTCAAATATGAGAGAATAGGCAAAACTGTCTGTCTGCTGCATTTAACCCACAACTCACAAGGACCCAGATATTTTTTGTTTCATTTAGTGTTGAAAGAGTGAAAGTTGAAGAGTAAACATGAATGTGAGTCAATCAATATGATTAATATGCAGATTCATACTATTGCAGCTTCTAAAATCCATATTGTAATCGCAATTTAGCAGGACTAATTTTCTTCATTGATTAACTGTAGATTAATTGCCCCTTCTCTTTTTCATTTTGCATGGTCTTAGAAGTATGATTCTGGTTAAAGAGCAAATTCCTTTTCCTTATAAGGAAATGGCCCAGGCTAGAAGACGCTACAGGAATGGTTGTCTCCAGTACATTCTCTTTAGAGCTCCCTGTCTTCTATCTGGTCTGTTGCTCTTCTTGTGCTCTTTTTCCTTGAGTTCTGATGGGGCCCCAGGGATTCCAGTTGGCTTCAGAGAAAGGTGATTTCTGACAAGAAGTATTAGCTCCAGAATCTTTCTATTCATCTTCAATTCAATATGCAGTCAAAGACAGAAGCCTAGGTTAACATTGGAATAGTTCACAAGCATACACAGATTTCTAGATTTAAACAATCCTGGCTCAAATCATGACACCTCAGAGGCTGGGATCCTTAGTCCCTTTTAGAATCTGTCTCCTTTCCTTCTCTTCTACCCACTTCCTTTCCCTCATTCACTTTAACCTTTCTCTTTGTAAAAATATTTTGTTACAATTGATACATGTGCATAATATATGCAATGTAAATATATAATTAAGAAAAATAATGAAATAAATATTCATGAACCCAACATCATAATTAAAAGTAGAATGTTATCAGTCTCACAATACTACCTGTGGGCTCTTCCACCCATAATTCCATTTTCTGCCATTCACCACAATCATGTATTTTGTATTTATTGTTTTATAGTTTTTATTTATAGTTTCATGACACACAGAAATAGTCCTAAATCAATGGTTTTCCAACTGTAGGTTATGACTATGAAATCAAAATAATGGGTCACTACCAGAATTTGGTTTTCTTGATATGTAATACAATGGAATGGAAATTACCACAGTACAATGGACATGGTAAGGGTAAGTAATATGTGTGTTTGTGTATGTTTGTTTGTGTGTGCAGTTATTTCCTACAGCAGTCCATGGATCGTAGTGTAAAATGGATTTCTTCCTTTGGCCAATTTCAAATAGTTTGCTTTTTTTTTTTTTTTAAGATTTTATTTATTTATTTGACAGACAAGAGATCACAAGTAGGCAGAGAAACAGGCGGGGCGGGGCAGGGAGGTGGGGGAGGCAGGCTCCCTGCTGAGCAGAGAGCCTGATGGGAGGCAGGGTTCCATCCTAGGACTCTGGGATCCTGACTGGAGCTGAAGGCAGAGGCTTTAACCCACTGAGCCACTTAGGCGCCCCTCAAATAGTTTTAAAAATACTGCCCTAAATACTACATTATTAATTCTGTTTGTTTTGGGCTTTATAAAAATTGAAAAATGCTGTATGTATATATTCTTTATTAACTTGGTCTTTATGGTCTAGGTTTCATTTGTGTTGATTTATTTTTACTGCCAAATAATATTCTATTGTAGGACTATAATGTAATCTATTTATATAGTCTTCTGTCACTTGTCATTTGGGTTATTGCCAATATTTCGTTATAACAAAAAGTGCTGTTGTGAATATTCTTGTGATCTCCTGATGCACTTGTATAATTGTTTCTGTAGAAAATATATCTAGAAGTGGAGTTGTTAAAATATCTTCTACAATGATATCTTCCTTTGTGTACCTTTTCCTCTTCTACTTCCATAGGCACCCGGAAAATACCATCATGGTCTAGAATTCACAGCTCTGTAGTTGTCTAGAATTCACAGCCCTGTAGTTGTACTCCGAAGCTACATTGACCCTTAAAATGTTTTTCCTAATGCTTTATATGCCACATATGAAAGGCATTTTCCTACAAAAGCCTTGAAACACTTTCTTTGAAATGGGTCCTTTTGTAATTCTGATAGAGACCTGAGCAACTCTGGGACCCTGAAAAGTCCCTCTCTTATCCATGATCTGTTTGACTCTCCCGGAAGATAATCTTACAAATAACCACCATTAAGTCAAGCCCGGTCCCAAAATTGACCTTGATTTCCCTCGTATTTGTCAAGAATTGTGAAGGGTCTGAGATTTCACCTGACTTGCAAAATAATACAACACTCTGCCATAATTTCATGGATGCTGGCAGAAGACATGAGAATTCTGGGTCATAAACAAAGATGTTTATTACTCACAAAATAGCAGTTGCCCAAGTATCAGCATTTCCTTGCACAGGTCCCCAAGCCCCAATTCCCGCAGGGCAACGTGAAGAGGGCCAGGTTAACACCTGCACAGGGCACAGGCAGTGGGTTGTATTACAGAAGAGGAACTCTCAGGTTAGGGGACCTGAAACTCTTATACTGGATATAATATAGAGTTGCTATCCATTGTTGAAGAGTGATATACTATTATCTATTATCTTCCAAGGCTGAAAGTAACACTACCCTTTGCCCCAGAGAGAGACACTATTTCTATTTTCCAAGGATGTTTGATGTACAAACACCCCTAAAAAGAGAGTACAGAAAGAAACCAATCAGTTCCTCTGATCATAAGACATGCAGACATATGGGAGATCCAGTATCTCAATACTATTGAGAGACAATATTCTTTTTTTTTTTAATTTTTTATTTTTTATAAACATATATTTTTATCCCCAGGGGTACAGGTCTGTGAATCACCAGGTTTACACACTTCACAGCACTCACCAAAGCACATACCCTCTCCAATGTCCATAATCCCACCCCCTTCTCCCAAACCCCCTCCCCCCAGCAACACTCAGTTTGTTTTGTGAGATTAAGAGTCACTTATGGTTTGTCTCCTTCCCAATCCCATCTTGTTTCATTTATTCTTCTCCTACCCACTTAAGCCCCCATGTTGCATCACCACTTCGAGAGACAATATTCTATAAGAGAATTCAGGTCTACATGTCCTTGGAAAAAGACATCAACTTACCTGCATCAAACTACTGTCCTTTAATTTTAAGAAGGACTTTTCGATTTCATTGTTTTTTTTTAAAGATTTTATTTTATTTATTTGACAGACAGAGATCACGAGTAGGTAGAGAGGCAGACAGAGAGAGAGGAGGAAGCAGGCTGAGATCATGACCTGAGCTGAAGGCAGAGGCTTTAACCCACTGAGCCACCCAGGTGCCCCTCATTTTTTTTTTCCTAAATCCTCTCTATATTAGGATAATCTAGATTATGATGCAATAACAAACACCTTCCCAAATTTCAGAGGTTTAATATAAGGCATTTTATCTCTCACATTAGTCTTATAGACCCAACCGATAGAACACTACCTTCTTAGAGATGCAACGTGTACAGCATCAGCTCTTCAATTGCCCTGACATCAGAAGAGAAAAGGACTTGCGCATGGGCTTTTCACTGCCTTATTCCGAAAGTGACACGTATCACATTTTATTAGTCCAGACTGTTGACATGGCCATATCTAATAGCAAGGGTGTTGGAAAATGCGGGAAAATTGATGGAATTCTGAGTGAACACTCCTCTCTCTGCCACATTCTATTTGGACCTCCAAACATTTTCCTATTTTCTGTCTTATGGACAGTCCTATTCCACTTCTTAGCTTAGATGACCAGATCTGCTTTATCCAGGTTCTGCAGAAATCTTCTTGATGATATATTCAGTCCTCCAGAACATGAAATCACAATCCTATCCCTATGCATCTTTATTAAATGGGCTTAAAGTTTGTCATTCTTCACCAATTCTTTACAAAAATATTCTTTCCATCAAAGGGAAAGGAAGGTTACCCCTCAGAATCTGAGTTTCTTCTTGGTTTGATCTCTTACTGTGGGCCAGATATGAAGCAAGGCTTCAGGGATAAAGAGTTTAAAAAACAGAAGTGAAAACCAGGACTCTGAGAGTCCACGGAATAGTGAGAGACATGTGTAAGCCAGTATGGTCAAACAACAGTGTGGGGTAGTTGCTTGCAATTGAGGTGAGTTCAGGGTCCTGTGGGAGCTCAAAGGAGAAGATATTAGAGCTCAGATCAGGGAGTTTTGAGATCTTCTGATTCTCCAGGAAACAACTAAAGTGAATGTTGAAGGACAAGTAACAGCCAGTTACGCTTACAAAAAAAAAGTCAAGGTGGCTGGAAATTCAGTCTAGAGGTAGAGAATAATTGGCCCAAGGACAGAGGTGAGAGAATGTGGCTGTTTTAAAATACAAGTACTTTGGCATCACCAGGAGCAGGTGAGTATTAGGTGAGTATTGGGAGGTTATAAGAGATGCAAATGGACAGAAGACGCTGAGCATATCCTGCATGAAAACAATGGGGAATTACTGAAGGATTTTAAGCACGATGGGAATTTTGCATTAGAAGATCACTCTGTCAGTAAACTGAGGGATTAGAAGTAAGTGAGACTGAATCAGTAAAGGAGACAGGGGGATTTTACAATATCCCAGACATTAGTGGCACTGTGGATAGAGAGGACAAAGTGGATATCTATGATGTTAAATTGACACAATATCAGAACAGGATAACTAAATGGAGGTTGGTGATGTGAAAGAGAGAGGACTTAAGTGTAACTCCAAATTTCCAAGATTAGAAGAAGAAATACAAATTCTAGTTTGAAAATAAGAGTTTGCTTTTTGATCAGCACCTCTAGACATCACAGCATATAGTCTTGTGTGCAGCTCAGCTCAGGCCGTGGATGCTGACATCACCCCAGGCCAGGCAGACGAAGAGAGAACAGACAGTGGCAATCAGGGACATGACAGCATCCTACCTGAGAAAAAGCCCAGTAAAACTGTGTCTACCAATAGTATATGCAAGCTCCTTGTGCACTTACAAGTCAATAATAAAATTTTTTTAAAAAGAATCACCAAAATACTTTTGAGATGTTTTGCCTTACCAACTTTCAACTCCTAAGCACATTTGTCATGAACGCCATGATGACGAAAATCAGAACTTTAAAGGACGTAGCGAACCGAAAGCGCTGTTAGTCCCTGCAAACACTAAATATATTTTATACCTCCAAAGCTCTTGTCTTCTCTCATGCACCGCTGGCATAATCATGATAAACCTCACAAAAGTCCCAGGAGGTAGGAAGTGAGCGTGGCAGTACGCTCTCACATTGTTGTAAATAAGAACAGATGCTCACCCATCCACAAAACCATTCTGTGCCAGACTGCCTTCGGTCATGGGGTAGTTGAACAAAGGAAATCCCAGTCTTCTACCTGTCCCGGCTCAGAGACACTGGCATTAGATGTAACTGCTGTCGAACCAACTGGAGTCAGGAAATCTTGCACAGAGTAACACCTTGGGATATTTGAACCCTGCCAAAGAGCTCAAAGCACATCTGAGTCATTGATTCACTAACACCAGGAAGTCCTTGTGGGATAGGAAATGGTTTTGTATACAATTTTAAAAGATCTGAAGCCTTAAAGTCAGCAAGTTAGTGGCCAAGCCTAAATCCCAGTGAAGTCTTTTTTTTTTTTTTTTTCTAAACCTGAATACTTGCCTCTATCAGAGAAGGACCTAGAAGGATCTGAGAAGGTGCCTCCTTTAGAAACTTCCCCAATGAGCTCTGTCACATCCCCAGTTTTCTTGGTCCAAAGCCATTTGACTCACCATCTAAAAGTTCTCAGAGAGATGACCCCGCCGGCACTCTCCTCCCCTTTTTTCTATCCTCTCCTCCTGAACTGCTGCTGCTCCTTTTAACCTGCTTCCAAGCCAGAGACCCTGCTATTTTCACTGGAGGAAGAAAATGAGTAAGGAAGCCTGACAAGGCTATCCTATCAACAAGTACTGGGGACGTTCACTTGTGGCTTCAGTGTGGCACCTCCTGACATCCTGAGCTTCCATTTCTCCACAGTGGAGATTATGATCATACTGTCCTGCCTCCGAGGCATATTCTATGGTTACTTAAAGACTAATCTACAAGCATTTAAACTCAATGGCCTCATATACTTTACAGCTTTTGATAGAACAGAATATTGTCAAAAATATGCCTTTCAGAAAGAAAAAAAGAAAGAAAGAAAGAAAGAAAGAAAGAAAGAAAGAAAGAAAGAAAGAAAGGTAGGTCACTTCTTTAAAAACAGAAGAGTGGAAATTACATCAGTCATTATCCATTTCTACTCAGGGCTGAACTGTTCTTTAGAGAATCTTTCTCCATGGCACTTTTACATATTGTATTATGCGACATCAAATCCTGTTTTATTTTTTTTTCCTTTTTTATTTTTTTTTATTTTTTTTTTAAAGATTTTATTTATTTATTTGACAGAGAGAAATCACAAGCAGGCAGAGAGGCAGGCAGAGAGAGAGAGAGGAGGAAGCAGGCTCCCCGCTGAGCAGAGAGCCCGATGTGGGACTCGATCCCAGGACCCTGAGATCATGACCTGAGCCGAAGGCAGCGGCTTAACCCACTGAGCCACCCAGGCGCCCCTCAAATCCTGTTTTAATGCAACATATCGATTCTCTTATAGGCTAGGGTATTATCGTCTTAAAGAGATCCAAGGTAAATGATGAAACATAGTTTATGCATTGCAGTCAGCAGCAATTTGGCATTCTCTTCTGAGAATGTTTAATGGCAGGCATCCTACACTCATGGCTACAAAAGGAAAGTAACAGACACCCCAAAGCCGCTTGCTGTTCCACCCCATACCTTTTCACAAAAAGCTAACTTAACATTAATTTTAGAGATACCATACTCTCAGTTCCTTCAGGATAGATTTATGTCACCACTGTAAGGAGAGCTGAGAAAGCAAGGAGGAGAAAGTGAAAACACCCTCTCTTTCCTTGATGAACTTTTGGGGCAATGCCGAAGCTTATGCTGATGTTCAGCAACCTTCCGCCGGCTTTCAGTCAAAGCACACTTGCTCCGTGGTTTTTAGAAAGCACGGCTCTGAGGGAAAGCACCGTGATCAGAACAGGATTTTCTTACCAGCAGCAACATATAAAATGCAGCCAGTGTTTGGATCAGAGAAAGATGCTGACTGAAGAAGATCCGCGAGGGCAATAGAGATCAGAAGCACTGCTCACTGACTTATTTGTAAAGAGCGGTCTGAAGGGGCCCTTACGTGAATGGCAGGGTCTCCTGTCCTATGAATGATACAGAATCCAAAGGGAGCAGCTCCCTGTGGAAATGGCTAGAGACTTCCTGCCCAAGATGGGTCCTTGAGAGCAGCTATGTCATTCAGCTGGATATGAGTTTTCTTCACGCCAATCACTCCTGGGCCACCAGCATTTATTGGATTTGTCAGAAAGCGCAGTAATAGAAAAGGAAGTAGAATCAATAGCATAGAGGTTATAAAAGTTGAAAATCAGAAGACATCACCACATAAAAGACAAAGAGGATGTTGGAAAGAGGCATTTTATTTAGTGCAGGTGTGTGTATGTTTTTGACTCATTTGGAACTATCCCGAGAAGTTGGTGTCCCAGGAGAGGACACTTCCTAAGGATGAGCCATGTCCCTTCCAAGGACGATTCTTGGGAGATCGTCTAACTCAGCTTCTTGGTTTATGTTGAAAAACATAGGGTTTTGGTCAGTTGTGATTTGGCCAAACTCTTCTGCAGAGTTGGGGCCAAGCCCCTAGCCGACCATCCAGCAAGGTTCCCCTTTGATAATGACATTTCCGTGTCAGCCCTGTGCTATTTGGCTGAAGGCCAATCCCTGTTTTGCAAAATGTGCAGCCCATTTTAGGTGTTTTGAGGTAAACATAATCAGAAAATCAGAATGGGGGAAGTGAAGGAGATAAAGGAGAGTCCCAAAAGGATGGTTCCTAACTGAGCAGGGATTGAAGGGTATGGGGCAGGGAGGGTCAACCGTTTCTAAGAAACAGATAAGCCCTTTGGTGGACAGAGTGGAGTCTGTGACAGACTGAGGAGAGCAGTAAAGAGTAAGTTAGTGTGTGACAGCCCAAGACAGCAAACAAGGCTTTCCTGCTACAAGATGGGTGTGTTGTTCAATGGGCATAGAACACTGGGATGAGAACTCGGAGGAAGAGATGAGAACGTTGGGATGAGAACTCTAAGGGAGAAGGAGAACGTGATAATTTCTTGAAGTAAGCAAGCTGGAGAAGCCTGGCTTGCTGTGGAAAAGGGTTATCCAATTTTAAATGTGGGTTTTGTTATTATTCAGGCATGGTAAGGCCTACAGAGCAGGGGATCGGGGTACCTTTGAAAAGACAGTTTGTTACTTATGGTTCCCATGAGGAAGGCAGGCTGTACCGTGGAAGGTCACTCCAGGATGCACAGAGTCAGCCAGCAGACAGAGTGAGCAAAGGGAAAGCATGGGCATGAGCCTTTATTGTGGTTTGAAGAAATGGGCAAGGCAGGGTAAGCATGTTGAGGATTGGGTAGTTTGATGAGTTTTAGGGGGCTCTGGGGTGGAGGGTTTGTCTCCAGTTATCTGTTCCATGGCCCTGGGGTGTGGGGGAGTGGGGAATAGTGGCCTGGAGTTAACCTGGTTAAGAGGCATGGGAGAAAGGCCCTTTAGCAGGTGATTTATTTACTATCTCTAGGAATTGCCTACAGGGTTATCAAAACCCCAGATGTCAGAGCATTGGAATCCAGAAAATTAAAAAAAAAAAAAATATATATATATATATATATATATATATATATATATATATATTTCTAAGGAGGATTTCCCTAATTTAAAGAAGGAAAGAGATTTCTGGTGACATACCAGTAAGTGGTATCTCTATGGAAAGAAACTGTTTGATCTGTTTTGAGGGGTGAAAGTATCTAAGAGTGGGAAGGCAATCCTGAGAATGAAAGAGGTTTCCCGAGGTGGGGAAAGACGTGCATGGATATTCTGTTGAATGTTGTGAGTACAGAGGGAAATGGGCCCACGGTAGGACAACGACAAACTGTACATGAGATGGTAGCTCAGACAGTAAGTGGCCACCCTCTACAAGCAGCACCCTTGAATTCTGGCTTAGGATAGGTAAGATCATTGCCACTCCCTCTCCCCTGGTGTTCCAGCCAGAGCAGCAGAGCCTCCAAAGGCAACCTTGCTGCTTGGGGAAGGTGGCACCTGCTCGAACCACACAACGGGGCTGCTTACCACTCAGTTTATGTCACTGGGTTTACAGTAATATTCTGTGCATCCTGTTCAAGGAATTTTACTTGTACAGTGTTGAGCTGTTAAGGAAAGTGGACTTATCTATTTATTGTTAGAGAAAATTATGAGAAGCAGCTCAGGGGGAGGGAGTATATGAAAACAAATAAGGCTTAACCAAAAAAAAATCTCTCTGCTCCTCTCCTCCAACAGGCACACTCCCATGTGAGTGTGGCAACAGGATCCCTCCAGATGCAAATCTAGATGCGAACACTTGAGTGTTGCAGTTGGAAAAGTGGCTTTCAACTACCTGGTGAATGAGAAGTGGCAGCCAAGGAAACATCACCATGAGTCTACTCCCAAATCAGGAAAACTATTGACTTCTCATTTATTATTTTAGTGGCTTGGGGAAAGTATAACTATAAAGTGACTTGCAGTCAGATTTCCACTGTACCTCCAGAAGTTACAATGGAGTAAGGGAGGGCAACATTTGATCTGGGTAGGGAGGTTTTAAGGCTGCACGGGGAGAGGCAGGCAGGGGTAGGTAGGCAGAGAGCCTGGGGATAGAGTGATGGCCTTTGAGCCCTGGTCCATTCACCTCGGTCCCCACACCAGGAACGCCCTCCTCCTCCACTAGAAAAATCATCCCCGGAACACGAGTATGGCTACGCTCTATAGATAATGCAGCCACTGGATACTAAGAACCACTAGGTGGCATTTGTGATTTATTGCTTTCAAAGCTGAGATTTTAAAATGTCTCTGCTGCTCCTTTGCTTAGACTGAACAAGACATTTAACATTCCAAAGCATTTCATTCAAGAAATGCATGGTTCATTCTCTTTATCGCACTCGGAAAGGGATGGGGGCAGGGTGACTGGTTTGAGAAGCTGAATTTCAGATCATCTACATTCTTCTGCAGGTCCTCTCTGACCCCACACCACCAGCTTACATAAGTAATTACTTGTCTACAATTAAGCTGTAAATAATGCAATCACTCCATTCTTGTCCCGTCACTCCAGTCCCAACCACAACAAATAGTGCTAATCACATACTTATTCAAGTGTGTAATTATTCACAGTTAAACTTCTGTCACTTTCACCCTGTTTGGAAACAGCAGAACACAACCTGTAATTAGCAAATGTGGCTCCAGGCACTTTTGCTTGGGAGTACGCCAGGGATTCAGCACCTAGGCGCTCCTTTGATCTAGAAGCTGGCAAGGCGCCTCACCCTGGGGCCAGAGTGCTATCAGCACTCTGCAAGTCACTGAGATCAATGAATATGTCAAAGGCATCTATCCCAAATCACATATTACTTCCCTTTCTCACTGTGGTTTCTGCCTTTAGTATATATTTCATAGACTCTCCTTTTTCTTTTTGAACCCTTTGACTTCAGTTTAAAGGGTTACCAGTAAGGTCTGAAAGTCCCTGTGTTTTCGACTCAGGTTAAAAATGAAAGTCCCGGAAGCCCTGCTTTACGGTCCCCATTCTTTCTTAACTTGGCAGTTTCCTTCAACACAAGCACAATGGAGGAGGGATGACCTTTGCTGGCTCATCTGGACCATAAGGAAGAGGAAACCAAAGACTTTTGTTCAGTCCCGGCATGGACCAGTTTTCTCCAAACCCCAGCTAAACCATCCAGCCTATGGGTGTCCTGGGTACAAGGGAGACCAGATGTTTCAAAGCAAATCCATTGTATTTTGTCAGAGGAACAACTCTACTGCACAGACCCTTCCCAGGGAGGGCTAATAGTGTCCTGCTATGTAGACAACAGGACTTGATAGCTAGCTTCTTTCTCTATAAGAAATTTAATATGAGGCATGCCTTGAGATATCAGGCTGTGCTTTGCATAAAAGTATATTGGGCCCATAGAAAGGAATAGTGAGGCATACAGGTTTAGTATGTACATCCATGAATTAGACTTTTGTTTGCATGTTATATTAAGAGTGATCATTTGTGTGTTTGAGAAAAGGTTATTTTACCTTTGTTAAGACTGCAGCGCCAATTACCTAATGAAAACAAGTTTGCATATCTTGCCTGGGGACATCTTCCTTTCCTGACATACCCAATTAGGACAGAGGTTTTTACTTCAACCAAACATGAATACTTCTCACAACAGAAGGGTAAACAGAATTGCAGTTCAGTTCCTTGTATGTAAACAGTCAACCTTTGATTCGAACCATGACAAAGCCAGTTTTATTTTTATTTATTTATTTATTAAAAGATTTTATTTAATTATTTGAGAGAGAGAGAAAGAGCACGAGCAGGGGGAAGGGCAGAGGGAGAAGCAAACTCCCTTCTGAGCAGGGAGCCCGATGTGGGGCTCGATCTCAGGACCCCGGGATGATGACCCGAGCCAAAAGCAGGTGCTTAACCCACTGAGACACCCAGGTGCCCCATAAAGTCAGTTTTAGAAATACTATTTAGAGGTCTCAAAGGGAAGAACACCTATGTGAGCCTCTCCATCAGAGAAGATTGTCCTCTGAGCTGCTCCCGAGAGTAGAAGATGAAATGTGAACGATGTCAGGGTGCTGCCTGGCCAGCTAACTTAACCGAATGAGCCAAATTAGCCCTGGCACACAGTGTGGTGACAGATGTGTCAGCCAGATTGCCATGATGTTTTATTTTATAATTTTTTAAAGATGAAATACTATGACTGCTTCTGTGTGTGCGCAGTGGAACGCTACTGAGTAGTTATCTGATGATTTTGATTAATCCAGACTGACAAGCAATCTGGAGGATTAGTTTAAACACAACCCAAAAAAGACTCCTATTTTCCCCAATGGCAGTGGTCTTTAGCAGAGCCTCACTGAAATAATACTGAGGATTTTAGAAGCTCCTCTTAATTGAGCCCACATAGACACAAAGAAGACTTCAACTAATTTTTGAAAGATCTTAACGTACAGTCCACTAACGTGGTAATAGTATGGCAAAAAAAAAAAAAAAAAAAAAAAAAAAAAAAAAAAAAATCCACCAGCACTGTGGATTTGGAAAATGAGTGGAAGATGCCTCACCTGCACTTTTCTGTTCTGCTTCCTGCAAGGACTGAAACACTTTTTACCAACTCATTTCCATCCTGACTTCAGGGCACAGTTTTGGCATTTAGTTAAGAAACTGCTTTCTGGGGCGCCTGGGTGGCTCAGTGGGTTAAGCCGCTGCCTTCGGCTCAGGTCATGATCTCAGGGTGCTGGGATCGAGTCCCACATCGGGCTCTCTGCTCAGCAGGGAGCCTGCTTCCTCCTCTCTCTCTGCCTGCCTCTCTGCCTGCTTGTGATCTCTCTCTGTCAAATAAATAAATAAAATCTTTAAAAAAAAAAAAAAAAAAAAAAAGAAACTGCTTTCTGCTTTTATACAGGTATGTGTGTATAACTCAGCAGAGAAGCAGAGGACAAAAATAGGCATGTTCAACCCGCAACCAGAACACATTGCTAGTCAATCCACTTCCTTCCATTCCCACAGCCACCGTCTTAGCCCAGGCTCCTGCCGTCTCTCAGCCAGTCTCTCCAACTGGTCTCTCCATCTGGACTCTAGCACTCTGTCTCGTGCTTGCTCACCATAACCAGGACAATGATTTTAAACCATAAATCTGATTATATCATCCTCTGATTTAAAAATCTCCAGTGCCTTCCCCTTGCATTAGACTAAGACTCCTTTCGATGACTATGAGTCCCCCTGATCCTGTTCCTGTCAGACTCCCCGTCTTCCTTTTGTATTCCACTCCCTCGTCAGTCTCAGTAGTCTTTCAGCAGTTTAAGGATGGCTGGGGTCATGCACACTTCAGACCTTCCACTGGATTGTTCTTTTCCTACCTCTGCAAAGAACCTCCGTGACCATCCTCTGCAAGATGGATTGTCCCCTTGGCCTCTTCAGTCTCAGCCCTGTGGTTGATTCTTTTCATGACAGATCACCATTTGTTATAGTCTTTTTAACTGCTCATTACATATTGGTACCTACTAGGATGTGAGCTCCGTGGGCAAAGTCTACAACTATCCCATTCACGCCTGGAACTCCAGTGTCAAGCCTAGTGCCCGCGGTAAAGCAGAGCACCGCCACCCCCCCAATTCTTTGTCAAATAAATGATAAATAGAATTTAATCCATCTAAAGACCAAAGCACGTAATGTAGAAACTGCCTTTTGAGAGTTCTTTGAGTAACTGCAAATGAACTGAAGCAGTAATACTTTCCCCTGCATTTTATTTTGTAAAATTTGAAACATACACATGAAGGAATTTTATCGTGATCGCCCTCCAGATTCTACCATTCACACTTCATTGTGCTTACTTCATCACATGGGTATTCTTTTAGCCATTGTTCTGGATATACTTACAACCATGAGACTTTTGTCACGTTTCAAAGCAAACTGCAGATAGCAATAAACTTTCTCCAGACATTTCAGCATGTTTATCATTAACTAAAATTCTATATTTATTTGAAGTTTTTCTTTTGGTGTAAAGCTCATTGCTCATGGAATGTATGACTTTTAAGAGACTTTCATGAATTTTTAATAAATGTACACATTATCCAAATTGCTATTCAGATAAAAATAGTATCCATGCCTCTTAATAGTTAATCCTCAGTTCCAATAACTATTATAATATTTTCTCCCTTTTTTTAGATTTTATTTATTTATTTGAGAGAGAGAGTGAGTGAGAGAGAACACAAGTGGGTGGTGAGGAGTGGGAGGCAGAAGCACAGGGAGAGGAAGAAGCAGGCTCCCCTGGGAGGAGGGAGCCCTACAAGGGACTCAATCCCAGGATCCCAGGATCATGACCTCAGCCAAAGGCATACGCTTAACTGACTGAGCCACCCAGACACTCCTATTATAGTATTGTCTGCCATAGATTAGTTTTACTTATTCCAGAATTTCATGTGAATGGAATCATACAGTATTTTTCTTTTGTGTATGGCTTCTCCCCCTCAAAACGATGTTTTTGAGATTTGTTGATGTTGTTGCATATACAAGTTATTATTTCTTCTTCCTGCTGAGTACCTTTCCATTACATGAATACACGATAGTTTGATTACCCATTCTCCTGTTGATAGATACCCAGGTTAGTCCCAGTTTGAGGCTATTACGAATGAAGCTTCCTTGAACATTTTTGTACAGGTATTTTTGTGAACATAGTTTTCACTTCTCTTAGGGGAATACCCAGGCATGGAATCATGGATTATGGGTAAGGTTGAACATATGTTTGGTGGTATGTGAAATTTACAGAATTTCTACCGAAGTGATTGCATAATTTTCCTACCCACAATATATGAGTTCCTTTATAGCCTTGCCAACACTTGCTCCTGTCAGTGTTTTCAATTTTAGCCATTCTCATGGATGTTTGCTAGTATCCTTGTGGCTTTAATTTCTATTTCCCTAATGTCTAATCATGTTGAGCACTTTTTAATGTGCTTATGGGCCACTTGTGTATCTCCTTTGGACAAGTTTTCAAGTATTCTGTTTATTTTCTATCGAGTTGTTGGTGTTTTTATTATTGAAGCATATGATTTTTCTATATACCCTGGATAGTCCTTTGTCAGATATGTTTTGCAAACACTTTCTCCCTGTCTGTGCCTTACCTATTTATTTTCTTCAATGAATTTTTTAAGCAGATGAGAAGTTGTTAATTTTGATGTAGTTAAATTTACCCACTTTTTACTCTTTTCTGTGACCTAAGAAACCTTTTTTTATCCCCAACTCATGAAGATATTCCTCTGTGTTTTCTCTAAAAGCTCTTACTTTAGATATGTTCTATTTTGAATTAATCTTTGTGTATAGTTTAAAGTAGGGTGGGAGTTCATGGGGTTTTTTTTTGTTGTTTTTTCCATATGGATATCCAGTTGTTCCAGGAACATTTATTAAAAAGACTTTTCCCATTGTCTTGCTTTGGCATCTTTGTCAAAAGTCAAATGACTAGGTATGGGTTAATTGGTGGATGCTCTATTCTGTGCTATTGATCTACATGTTGATGCCAGTACCATTCTCGACTACTGTAGCTTTATAGTAAATCTTGAAACCAGACAGTTTAAGTCTTGCTTTGCTCTTTTTCCCCCCTTGAGACTGCTTTGATTATTCTAGATCATTTGCATTTCTGTATCAATTTTAGAGTCAGTTTATCAATTTCTACAAAAATTCTGCGGAGATTTTGATTGGAATTACAATGAATTGTGGATAACACTTCTTTGATGTGTTTGTGAGATCCCTGAAAGACATCCCTTTGACCAGACCTCCCTTGTATGTGGGAAGGTGGGTCCAGTTAATTCTCCATTAGAATTTATTTGTTTGGATTAAGATGTTGTGTCATTGGATTTCCTCTGCTACAAATAATAACGGGTATTTTTAAGTGCACTTAAGAGTATTATATTCATAATCTTATTAAGGCCACACATACCAAAGAGCCCCCTAAGTGAGAAATTATTTTTTCCACATTACATGCGAGATGTCTAAGGCTCAAGGAGTTTAAATAATATGTCCAAGATCAGATAGCTGGTAAGGGAGGCTTTGAATTCAGATTCCTTTTACTCTGAAGCCTAAAAGTTCCAGAAACTGGATTTTACTGTCCTTTCTTACCCATTATCCTATGAGTGTGCTGGGATCCAAATACTAAATGATAGTAAGCTGAGACAAGGTGATTTGGTGATAGTGCAAAAAGCAGAGATCTCGCAGGACAGATGGGGCTTTGTCTTGGGATATCCAGGTTTGGAGGATACCATTAGAGGCTGGGATCCTGAAGTTAGCAGTTCCAGAAACTGAAGGCAGACAGTCTTTCTCCCAAATTGGCCAACGGAGGCCCAGACTAGAGGTGACCATCTAAAAACAGCCTGTTCTAATGCCTTTGGCTGCCTGGGAATATTTATATCTTGAGAAACTCACATGTGATACACTTGGCAATAGCTGCGGGGCCCCAGTTCCTCCTCCTCCTCCCCTCAGATGCTCTCAGGGCAGCAGAGAGAACATAGAGATTCACAAATGAGCTTTCTTTGTAGGGCACTGGCTGCTTTGAAATTCTTCATTAAATCTTTTTCACAAATAAATTGCCCAATGTCCATGGGGAATATTTCCATCTTTTAATCATATGCAGTTAGAATTGACTCTAGAGTTGCATTGTGCAGAGGCTGGTAGGGAGGGCCTTGGCAAGGGGCGGGGGACTGCAGACCTTCAGAAGCCCTGCCCTGGTGATTTCTTTTGAATGTAAGTAACAAAAGGAGAGCCTCAAAGGGAACAACCCGGGTGAGCTTATATTTCGTGATGTGTTTAGTACCTGTAGCAACTATGGATTTCTGAAACTGAAAGTTTATTACGTACCTTACCTATTAGTTTAGTATTGGTTCCAGAAGTGAAATCGTGGGTTTTGGTTTTCCTTTCATAGGCTGGTGAGCCATTCTAGATTAATAGTTTAAATAAAATGTCAAGTATCTGATTGCCATGGAAACATTAATACAAAGTGGACCCTGTAGCACTTCGTGCTGGAGAATTACAATGATATGAATTACCTCAGTCTCGAGACACCTTCTGAAATGACCAGAGCTACATCCCTGAAAAATGAGTCATTCATGCACAAAGCAAGAAATAGTGTGAAATGCTCCCACTCAGTCATGTCACCATGCACATGGTTATGAGTTGGACAAATGTCAGCTTCTTTCAAGGGACAGAAATGGGTAATAGAGGCAGAACTCACTGTTGTGTGGTCATTGCTTATAGTGGAGGCACCTGTGAGGAGAGAATGCCAGCTCCAGAGATCTTCAATCCTAGAGAGGGCAAGTGTCTTAAGGTGCTAGTGCCCTGGGGTCCTCAGGAACGTGCAGCAGGCACTTTGAGGTCTGCTCCAGGACCTCTCTATGGAACACATGTTCCGACTACCTCCCCCTGCCCGATTATCAGAGCACTGCTGATTATGTTATGCAAATGATGGGAGATGGATTTCACATTTCCCCCAGCCAGGCTTCACACAGCTTTGCATTTATTATCCCCCTTTAAAAATACAGAGTCCTCAGAGAAGGGGAATGGCTCATTTTTATTTGTTCGCCAGCAGAGTTGGCACAGACCTGTCAAGCAATCATCCTGGGCTGTGATCTGCAAAGCTGCCCTTTGTTTTCTCATTCCCCGACCCCCTAGATTGTTTACAAGACACACACAGACATCTGCACGCCTCAAAACAAGTTATTTCCTGATTCGGCAAAACTTGTCAGCCTGGGTGATGAAAATGTTACAGCATTTGCTGACAAGCCATCAGATAAACCTGGAGTTACGTCCCCAGCACCTTGTCCTCATTCACATCTCTGGATGGTAAACACTTAGCGGGTCCTGGTTCTAGATGATTGTGCAATCAGCCATCTGCCCCTAAGCACTTGTGATACTGCTTTCCACTCATAGGTGCTGGTCCATCACCAGGAAAACAGTGGCTGCATTTCCCCCCTTTTGGAAACGGAGGATTAAGCTTGTTTTTGCTATATTCCCAGGAAGAGCTAAAAACCAAGGTTGGGTCTCTTGATTTCTAGATGAAAGTCTAGCCACCCCAGTGGAAATATTTCTGAACCATATATCCATGGTAAGATGTTTCCCTCTACTCCTACTGTAGCTGCAAAAAACAAGAAAACATAGTATAGCTTTCCATTAACCTCTCCTCCTTCCCACATTCTCCCTCATTCTGCCTTCAGCTCCAACCCCAGGGAGGAACTAATATAATCTGTGTAAAATGAGCAACTGGAAATTAATGGGGCAGAGATCAGCTGACATATCCAATTCCTCCAGAAAAATTTGTATGATGATTTCCCCTGATTTACAAGATACAGCCCAGCAATAGTATGAACTCATCAAAGTGGGGAAAAATAGCCTCTTGTCACAAGTTGGTAAGAGCTCCACAGATCTTCGTCGAGTGGGAATAAAACTCTGTGGCTCTAGAAAGGTTTATTAAATCAGAGATTTATAATCCAGCTTTGCAAATAGCTACTCGCCACCTACCTCTGGTGAATCATGACTCATTCCACACATGTGGTACAGAATACTGATAGGTGTGTGTATACGTGCACACACACGTCATAGATGTACATGTACAAATGTGTGCATGTGTGTTTTTAACAATCATTTCTGTCAACTGCATTGCCCATAAATGTGTAGAACACTAGGACTAGATTAGTTATAAATTGATAGCTGATGATAACAACAGCTGATATTGGTTGAACCCCTCATGAGCCAGGAGATTTATAGATATCTTATTGTTATATAAACCCTGAAAAACTGATGTTATGTCCATTTTCAGATGGGAAAACCAGGACAGAGACTCTGAGTTTAACTGACTGTTCAGGATATAGTAGGATGCAGTCAGGATTCAAATACAGGTCTGTGCTGACTCACAGTCCATGCTGTCCACATCGATAAGGAGCCTTGTTTTCAGTGGCAGCAAACCCAATGCAAAATGGCTCAAACAATAGAGAGAATTTATTGTTTCACATACTGGAAAAGCCAGAGGCTGGCTTCAGTGGAAGCTTGCTCCTGCAGTTTAAATGATATCACCAAGAGCATAATTTCTTGCAGTCTATCCACCCCTTATCTTTCATAAATGGGGGTTCCATTGGGCACAACAGTTCTAGCTGTTTCACAAAATACCAGAATGCCTCCCCAGTGGTTTTAGATGGCATGTCTTCAACATGTCAACCAGAAAAGAAAGACTGATTTTTAACTCTCAGAGAAGAGAGATGCTCCTTTTCCCTGAATCCCAAGAAATATATCCTATTAACTCCTTGAGTATGATAAGATTATATTCCCATCCTTGAGCCACTCCGAAGTGGACCAATCAGAGTATACACCTGGAGCTGGGGGTGGGTCAATCTCCCCCACACCACCGGACGAGAATGAGGAAGATAGATGTTTTGCCCCCAAAACTAGTTCAGAAGAACTAGCAACAACAAAATTCTTGCTTGTATGTCAATTAAGAAATATGTAATAGGGATAAGGAAGCAAAAGATACACCTATGCAGTAGATTTAAGTGTCTGACATTCCTGCGGGTCCTGGGGTGGAGCCCTGTGAACATCCGAGCCCCTCCTCCAGCCCGGCGCTCAGAGCTGTCTGCTTGCTCCTTCCCTCTGTCCCTATCCCCGACTCATGTGCTCTGCCTCTCTCAAATATACAAAAAAAATCTTTCTTTAAAAAAAGAGCACACCCAAGGTAGAACTGAAGCAGGGATAGTAAGCAAAAATTATTTGTAAGATAAGAAATAAATAATGGAAGAGTCCCAGAACAGAAAGTTTGAGCAGTTTTCTTATTCCTGTTGTTGGTTTGTTATATTTTGTATTTTTAGTAGGAAATAACTCAGAATTGGAAGAGAAAAGCTAAAGTGTAAAAGCAGAGAAATCAATCATCTGTGGATGGAATGGGGGAGAAGGAACCATGTGCCTATTCTTTTGGGTATAACAGTAAGGAGTTTTTTGGTGAGATTAAGTGATAGATAGCAAAAGACTGAGCAACATAGGCTTTCTGATAATATAAAATATCAAACTGCTGCAAATTTTTAGACTGAAAATTGACATGCTTTTGAGAAATCTTCCATTCTATATACCATAGGTTGGGGGGGTGATGATCGACGTAAAGAGAAGACAAAGGGAAAGAAGTCAAACCAGTGCCCAGGATATGAGGACATCATCTCAAAAAACATATGTTGAGCACATACTAGATCATGTGTGAGGCTGTGTACTAGATACAAAACTAGGAGAGGGGATGCAATAATGAATTAGGTGTCGAACCTGTCCTTAAGGAGCTCACAGTCTTAAAATGCAGGTAAATAGGAAGATATCAATTGCCATCCAACCTGGCAGGTAGTCTATGGAGATAAGAGACATATACCCAAGGGTACACAGGAGCAACTGAATCAACCTAGAGAAATTTGAGGCGTCCACACTTGGGCTGGTTCTTGTAGAGGTGACAATAGCCCAAGTTGCATGGTGGCCTCAGAATGTGAGCAGTATGTTCTAGTGAAGCTATGTTGCAGGGCAAGCAAGTTGATTTTTTGAAGAGGAAGAAGAAGGAGGAGGAGGAGGAGAAAAGAGGAAGGAAGGCAGGAGGGAAGGAAGGAGAAAGGGAGGGCGGGAGGAGGGGAGGCAGAGAAGGACATAGAATTGTTTCCTTGCTTGATTACAATTGTTTGTCCTGTGATTTTACAGCCTAAACCTTTTCATTTTCTGTTTTTTTTTTTTTTTTTAAGATTTATTTATTTATTTATTTGACAGAGAGAGAGATCACAAGTTAGGCAGAGAGGCAGGCAGAGAGAGAGGAGGAAGCAGGCTCCCTGCTGAGCAGAGAGCCCGATGTGGTACTCGATCCCAGGACCCTGAGATCATGACCTGAGCCGAAGGCAGCGGCTTAACCCACTGAGCCATCCAGGCGCCCCTCATTTTCTGTTTTTAAACTTTTCAGTAGGCTCGGTCTTAAGATGTCACCAATGGGAGCAGAAAATGGTAAGGCATAAAATAACATTTACAGTTAAAATTAGCAAGAGAATGTGGTTAATTCGGTGTATTGTAATAGAATTTAGTTTGTACCCATTTCATATTTTTCAACCCTCAATCTGTGCCAGATGGTCATTCTTTTTAAAAATTTTTTTTTTAATTTTTTTTTTAAATTTTTTATTTTTTATTTCAATTTAGTTCACATCTAGTGTATTATTAGCTTCAGGGGTAGAATTGAAGGATTCATCAGTTGCATGTAACACCCAGTGCTCCTTATATCACGTGCTCCCCTTAATGTCCTTGACCCAGTGACCCCATCCCTCCATCTCTCTCCCCTCCAACAATCCTCAGTTTGCTTCCTACTCTTAATAGTCTTTTATGGTTTGTCTCAGTCTCTGTTTTTTACCTTATTTTATTTTTGCCATATGGTAATTCTTGGTATAATGTGTGATATCACCTAGAAAAAAAGGGATGCTTTTTTAAAAGCTGAAACATTGATTTGGCACCAGGAAGGGAAGGCAAGATCAATTAATGATATTATTTTTCCACTAATTGATATTCTGCCAAGACACTAATGTATGCATATTAAACAGAGAAAAAGAGGATGACAAACTGTTGTTTTGACCTTGCTTAAAAAAAAAAAAAAAAAAAACACACAGTATAGAGAAAATTTCAGACATCAACAGTTTCAACTGAGAATATTTCTCTGTTATGATTGAGAAATGTCACTCTGTCAGAAATTCTGGAAAATGGATCAGAGGTGAGGAGTAGAGGGTCAGCAACAATTTTGCCTGAACCTGAGATGTGTCATTCCCTAGCTCTGGAGGGAATTCTTGTATTCCTACAAAAATTCATTCAGTATAAGGTATTACTAAGAGACACATATACTGTGTTTATATCCTACTGAACCCATCCCTTATTAATATATCATTAAAACAGTGCCAATTATACTGTTTCATCTTGCATTTTGTGGTTGGCACTGCAAACTTTCTGTTCCCTTTCTTCAGCAACTCATTTTTGTTCAATTATTCATTGAAGTAGGCTCCCCAGAAATTTGGGAGAAATTAAATGTTATATCCACATTCATACCAAATTAATTAATCATGATTAATGTTCCTACAATGAATACAAAAGGAATTAATCATGATTAGCAACATATTGAAATGTGCAACTCAGAATTTGAAGTTTCGCCTGCTCAGTATGTACCGTAGAAACCTTGAAAAGGGCATTCGTAGGTTTCTGCTTCTTTGTCCTTTTTTCTGTTCTTGTAGTTGTTCTAAATGACAAAGACTTGAAGAGTCTGTCAATAAATAAAAGTGGATGGTGAGTTTTTTTGCTCCTAGGATTCAGGAGTAACTAACTCTTTAATAAAAATGGCAATCATGTCTTTAGACTAGGAATTGGCACACGGTGGCCTGTGAGCCCAGTCTGGTCCTCTCTCTGTCTTTGTCATTTACGGATTGTCTGTGGCTGCTTACGTGCTACCGTGGCAGAGTAGAATGGTTATAGCAAAGAGACACCATAAGTCCCACAAAGATGAAAATATTTACTCTGGTTCCTTACAGAAAAAATCAACAGCTTGCCAACTATTTAGGGTAAGGACATTTAAGTGATTCTAACTGAAGCTTCCTTGAATATAGTGACTCTGAATCTGCTTTCCATGCCAAGGGGTAGCATAGTGATTGGCACATAGCAGGCTCTCACTATGTTGTATTTGAATGAATGAATGAATGAATGAATGAATGCTTTACCCTATAGATTTTGAGCGAGGACTTCATTCTATGTTAATGCCTGACTTTCATACCTATGAAAAAAGGGAGAGGTTTTTGTCATAGTAGTAATTTATGGCATGTTTTGATATTAGATACAACTGTATAAGATGCGATACAGTTCTGCAGCATTCACTTTGGCACTAGTTATTTCATAGTTATTTTGTAGTGACAACCAAGTGCTGATCATATGTGCTTTGCAAATATTAAGTGCTTTAACTTTTATGCAACCATTGACTATAGAGTTTCAGATAAGACAAGTGAAGTATAGTGACGTGAAGTGATGCTGTCAAAGTCATACAGCTATTAAGTGGCAGAACCAAAAATTTGCACCCTAGTGGTCTAGCTTCAGAATCTGACTTTTCTCTGCTGTGCAAACCTGTGTTGCATTTTGTGTAAGAAGACACAGTGCTTTTTAATGACTGGGCCTTCTTCTTTGAGTAATGTAGCAAATGCTTTGATCTCAACTGGTTTCCTTTATTTCTTTTCATTTAAAGGGCCCTACTGAGGCTGATATGTTAGTGCTTGGTACCCCCAAATCTCCAAAAGTACATATGGATGCAATAGCTCCTTTTCATAAGCTGGCCAACTCTGGTCAAAAGAAATCCTCCAGAAAATACTTAATCCTTCAGAAAACTCATTATATTCTATTAATTCCTGATGTGAAGATTTCAAAATTAGATAGGCAGAATTTCAGCTATTCATTGAACTTATCCATTTGATTCACTTTAAAATCAGTTTGAAGGGTGGAATTAAATGAAGAAAACATAAAAACATGTGACTCCCTGTATCAGCCAACGCTCAGTTGCAAGCATCAGGGAGTAACAAAATTAAGTCAGAAAGGAAATTCCTGAGAGGATAGTAGGTGGTTTACAAACTTGACTCCTGAGAAACCAGGCTTTGATAATGAGTAGGAGCCTGAGCATCAAGGACAGTCTAATTTCATAATATCATAGCTGTCTACGAAGGAACACCATCTCAGGCTCTACTACTCCCAGTCACTTCCCATTGCCCTGACTGACTCATAGGAATATTAGTGCCATTTTTGTAAATATTTTCTCAATTATCCATGTGTTTTTACATCATTCTCTCAAGATTTAAAAACCTAGGAAATCTTACGGATATACTCATATATATACTAGAAGTCTAAATGAAACTCTTGGTGAAGAATTTAAAAACTGCTTTTCAGGTGTATCTTTGACTTGATTTTTTATATTTATAATTGGACTATATATCACTATTTCTTCTTTCATTTATTCAACAAAAATTCATTGAGTTTCTGCTAAGTGCTGAGTATTGGGTAGAGAGAGCACCTATTAGTGTTCATATTATGGGATGAGAAAGCAACACTTCCAAAACAATTTTTTTATAGAATCCATTTTATTTTGATCAATTATGTGATTCAGAAGTGTTGTAGATTGTTAGAATAATGACCTCTAATTATGATGGTTTTTGTTCCTTCTTCCGTCAAGAGGGAAGGGAGGTAAGATGAAGGACAAAATAGGTGAAGAGGGTTACGGGGTTAAAAAAGAGGTAGGATTTATTTCCCAACTCCTTAAATCAACCAAACATGTTATTTTCTTTGACCAGTAAGTGGCAGAAATGATGAAGTGCAAATTCTAGACCTCAAATCTTGATAAGCCTTACTGTTTCTTTTTTCACCATCTTAGAACCCAAAGACTACACCAGGCTATGAAGAAGACCAGTTTAGCCCACTTGGAGGCCACATGACATGCCCCAGTCAACAGCCAGCATCAACTGCCAGACTTGTGAGAGGCCATCTTAGACCTTCCAGCCCCAGTGAAGCTGCCAAATGACTGCAGCCATGTGAGTGAGAGAATTGCAAGAAATAATGAAATATTGTTGTCTTTAGTCACTACGTATATGGATGGTTTGTTGGGCAGCAATAGATGACTGGAAGGGGAAGTATTTGTTAAATACCCATTAGCACTAAATGTGCCATTCTTAGATTCAGATTCTCTGACCAGATCTGATTTCTTCATTTGTTTTGTTTTGTTTTGTTTTGTTTAAGATTTTGTTTATTTATTTGAGAGAAAGGGAGTGTGCACATGCACACAGTAGCATGGAGGAGGAGCAAAAGGAGAGGGAGAAGCAGACTCCCAGCTGAGCAGCGCACCTGATGACTGACAGTGATGACAAGCAGGGACTTCATCCCAGGACCCTGACATCATGACCTGAGCCAAAGACAGATGCTTAACTGACTGAGCCACCCAGGTGGCTCATTTCTTCATGTTCATCTATTGGCCATTTCCCCAAATTGGGTAGAATTCACTTACCTGATAAAATGAACTATTTCTGACTAAGATGATACTGGAAATTCCTGTTTTCTCTTTCTGTATTTACCTGTTTTTCTTGGAAAATTATTATAGATTTTCATAGTCTCTTACAGCTATTTACAGAAAAAAATTACATGTTCATTTTTCCTAATTATCTATAATTGTAATTCAAGGGAAGAAAGAATATAGACAGAGATGGAATTGGACAAAATCTTAAGAAAGACATTATTATAATTTCAGATGTTACTTGGAAAAATACTTGTGAGTCTCATTTCTAACCATGTGAAGGCTGCTTGTATATCCATGTTTTACCTTACCCAACGCAAGTCACAAATAAAAAACTAGGATTTTAATAAAAGCTAAAATGTTTGGTTGACAAAGAAGAGTTTTTATGACCTGCTACATGATTTGCATGACAACCACACACAAATACAAAAGAAAAAGAATTAAAAATACAAAAATCCCCACAAAAACAAAAACAAAAAAACCACTTTTCTGCCTATGTCCTTCAAAATATACATACATATGCTCAGGTCCAGGAAATCCCAGTAACTGTGACCCTGTCTCCAAAGCAGGCAAACGATACTGGATTTTGGGATACCATCTCTAACCCTTTCAACCTGAGTTTGTGTCAGAAATAAATCTGGACATGTTGGAGCACTTGACAGAGCGGATGTGAGCATGAGAAAGCATCAGATCTATCCTTTCCATGCTGAAGAAAATACTATTTTTTACCTGTAGTAAAGCTATTTTATCTGAAGGTAAAATATTGGAGACTTCTTTCCTGTTTATGACTCTTTTTCATTTTGAAGCTCAATCATTGTTGCCTTCTGCTTTGCATTGGAAAGAAGAGTAGGACATCTCTACAAAACTAAGCTTGTAGTCAGTGAGGTACATGTGAAGTGTGTTCCTTACTGTCATTGCATGGGGTAAGCCAGAATAGCAATTTCCCCCCTGCGCATATGTCTGACAAGTAAAAGCCTATTAAACAGTGCCTCCAATTGTCTCATGGAAATTAGACTCATTTTTCTAAAATTGAAAAGATCCACCCAATGTTGCCTTATTACATAGCAAATTGATAGGCGTATTGAGAACACACTTTTTCTATTTAAGCTGTGAACACCTAAAGTTCATCACATTTTCAGCTAGTGGTTACTAGAAATCTGCAAGACAATAAAAAATAATTTGAAAAATTATATTATGAAAAGAGAACATCAATTTTAAGCATGATCTTTTAGAACTTGAATTGTTGACTTGAGTTGCATCTCAGAATTTAATACATCCAGCCCCAAGGTAAATACTGTTAGGCAAGCTTGAACTAAGCTTAACAGAGTTTAACATGCTCAGTTATAATGTTTGCTTAAGAAGAATTATTTCTAGCTCTTCTTACAGACATGTATTTGCTACAACTCTTTAGAGCTTTGCTTTCCAGATGCAATACCTATGATTGAATAAACTGTTCATTACTTTATCTGGGAGAGAGTATGTGTGCTTTTGCCTTTACTCTCAGGCAAATATTTTGTCTCAATCTGTGTGAATCATATTTAATAGGATGAGTTCATCTTCCAAAGTATGAGTATTTAGTATTTATGATGAGCCACAGCTTTTTTGATCCATCCAAGCAACAGCAACTTATGGATGCCATATGTATAAAAATGACCAGAAGGAAACTTTGAGTTATCTCCAAGTACATAATATGTTATTCTCTAGGTAATATGGACCAGATGTTCTCCATCTTCTCTGAGGATGGAGAAGTATGCAATGGGCTTATACTTTCTTAAAGGAATTCAACTTAGACTTCCTTCATGATGACTTGTTGAGTATTAGAATTAGTTGATGAGGGAAACTAACTATATGGTCTCCATAATAGGTTGTAAAATACTACTTCCTCTCTCTCTCTCACTCTCTGTCTGCCTATTTAATCTTATTGCTCAATGGTAATTAAAAGTTCAGTTGAGGAAGACACTACTTAGGAAGGCTTGCCTATAGAATGTGAAGTTCATTATGAATAAATTCTTCCAGATTATCCAGTTTCTTTGGGATTAAATAGGATTTAAAAGGAGCTAGGTACTTGAAGCATGGTCCATTGCCACCACCCTCTGTTCCTATAGAATTATTTTGCTGAATTATGCTTTGGTGTGATGCTATTACACTACACAAGAAAATGTCTATGGGAAGGATGCTGTCAAGAGAAGTGTGTTCTGCTCTACACAGTCTACTCTTTATGAGGGCCCCTCAGAGAAATGACTCCCAAGTCTTAGTAACCAGGGTGGTTCCACCTTCTGTAAGGATTACTTCTTGTTGAATAAATACAATTGTGATTTACACAGTGATGGTGTAAATCCCATTTTTATGGTGACAACAGAAAACTTAGATCCAGTTTTATGGTATACTCATCTGCAGACACTGTAAATGCATTTCGGCACATTTCCAAGCTTAGTTTTATGTCTCCATCCATATTATTCTTTATTTTTTACCCCTGCTTTTAAATTGTACCATCTTATAATAATAACAATAGTAATGTTTATAATAATAACAACTTCCATTTATTGTGTGTTTACTGCGGGGATATCTGCAAGGATATTGCTGAGAGCTCAGTATGTAGCGCTAATTTAATTCTTCCAAAATACTAGTAATAATTATTGTCCCCTTTTTTATATATAAGGGAACAAAAGGGCTGTACATATTAATATTTCCTCTAGCTATTGGGGGTGGGAATTGAGATTTCTTTAAAGACAGGCTCTTGATAGTAAAAACAAACATGTGGAGGGCAGAGTCTAAGTACCAATCACTGTAGTAAGGGTCTTATCTTAATTAAAATGAGGAAAACCCTATGTCATAGCTGCTATAATAAGTACTAGTATCAGTACTAGTTATTAATAATGACTATTATTATTTTCATTATACTGATGAGGAAACTGATGCAGAGAGAGTAAGTCACTTTCTAAGATCCGAGATCAAGATAGAGCTAGTTCAACTCCAGACTCTAACAGGATAACTGTGACATCATCATGCTTATATTTTATATATCCTCGTAAACCACTTAAATTTATTCTGGAAGAGGTGAGGGGTATTTACATTTAAGCACTGGTGTATGTGCATTTATGCACACACACATGTGTGTGTCATTTTCATCTTCCTCTGTGGAAGTGATCTTACCCAGTGATGAGGTAAAAAGGGTTTCTCTGTATAACAGAGTAAGTAGCTCTGCCTGCAGTCTGAGGGAAGGGCTAGGTAAATCTTAAAAATTCCTTTCTGCCCCAATTCAACTGGGTTAAATGCTCCTTGAGGGCAGAGACTATGCAAATGTGCTTTGAGGAGTAGTAAGCCTAAACTGCTCTTTCCCTACTTGTTCATGCCCCTTGGCTTTTCATGGGTCCCAAAGCTGGACAACTTTTATGTTCCTGATGTGCCTCTTCATTAACCAAGAATGACTTCATTTCCTTAGTAATGAACTCTGCTCTGCTCTTAGGCCACACCCATCGGTATCTTCACTGTGTGAGGGCTGCCTCTGAACAGCTCTGTCTATATGTTCTGAACTTATACCCTATAGATGAAACTTTTGGCCCAAGAATGCCAAAAGTTAGGGCACCTAGGGCACTAGGTTCTTGTTGACCTGAATGAGATATGTCAGATTCTCTTCTTGCAAATGCGGGCCAGGTCAAGAGAGTCATGTCAGTAAGTTAGTCTGAATTAATTAGTACTTTGGGTTGCAAGTAAATCCCAACCAGGTTAAGAAAAAAATGGAATATATTATAAATTCACCAATTTCATGGAACATCCAAAGTGAATGAATTAGGGGTTTTGGTGATTTCATTCCCAGGTTTTTCTGCCTTTTTTACAGACTTAACCAGATACTCAGCAAACTACAATGGACCAGAGTCACTTACCAAAAGAGAGGGGGAATTTTTCTTTAGGCTTCTTTGTTTGTTTATTTTTTTGTATGAAAAATAAAATAGAAGTTAACGAATCAACTTAATACCAGTGCTTTTAGGATGCAAGTATCGGGCAAGAAGAGAAATGGATTCCTGAGGAGTAAACTATTATGATTTGGTCCTGGTTCCAGGGAATCTGCCACATCACAAGTAAATAAAATGTTTAATTTGTCTTTGGTGGATATTCCCTCTTTATCATCTGCAGGGGTGCAGTCAAGAAAAGTGTCTTGGAAGTGGTCCGTATTTCTCAACTCTGGAAAAGGAGCTGGCTCTTCTGGAAAATCAGCAATTCTCTGCAAACATTGGTTTCTCCATTAAATGAGGAAGTCAGGAAGTGCTTGTTCTACCCTGCATTTCTCCAGGGGGAATGATACACTAACTGGGAGCCTTGTGCTTTACCGCAGTAAGGGTAAAGGTTGCCCCTCAGCACTCAGCTTTCTGTGAAATAACGGATATTGCCTATTCATGCCACCACATAAAGCTTAAAAGAGCACATGGGGATGACTACCAAGAAGGGCAGTAAAGTGTGTATGGTACAGGGATTAACATCAGGGACTGTGGACTTAGACTACCTGGGTTCAGCTCTCAGCTCCATTGCTAACTACCTGTGTGATGGTGGCAGGTTTCTTCGGCCTTCCGTACCTGTCTTTCCTCCTAACAGCGTTTATGTCACAGAGGTAAGAGAATTAAATCTGCATAATGTGCATAAAATACTTAGAAGTATAGTAAGTGCCACATTCGTGTTAGCTGTTACTATCATCAGTAAGTCTTCACACAACATACTTTGAATGCTGACCTCATTTCCATTCTCACTGCTTTTACCTCCTGCAGATCTTTACCACCTCACCTATCCATCTAGGGTAATTGCTTCAAAACTGGTCTCTCGTTCCCTCCTCTTTCTGAAGCAATCTTCCATGCAGATTTCCTGTTAATCTTTTTAAAATGCCACTTTCCACTTCTTTCAGTGAACACTACCTTTCCAGGGTAGTGTTTACTTTCTGTCCGATACTTAAGACCCTCTACTGTTTCCCCCTTGCCTCATTGTAAACTTCCATTTGCAATGATTTTATCCTTTTACTGCGCCATAGAAGTGGCTGTGTCTTTTGTGGGAGAGGTAGGGACAGGGGGGATCCAGCTGAAAGAGACATGAAATGGATATTCCTAATTTCTGTTAAACAAATTAGTACTTATGAGACTGGTTCTAAACAAGACCTGGCTACATTAACATTAAAGCCTGAGGCTGGGCCATTCCTGTGCAACTGAAGAGCTCTCTGGAGACAGTGGGGCCCCAGTCACCTTGTGACACGTACAGTGCTCCTAAACCACCCAGGGTCATGAAAAGCTGGACTGAAAGGCATATGATGGGTCAGCAGCTTTTCTGAGTGCATTCTTGCATGGTGAGAGGTAACCACAGTAGCTGCAGTTACAACTTGACCTGTACATTTCATTAATATAATACAATTTTATAGCTTTAAGAAATATTAAATAGGAATGGAAGCAGGCACTGCATTCCTAATGGATTTACAACACCTTTTTTTCTTACTCCTCCTTCACTCTTTCTACCTAAAGTAAGAATTATTTTCTTTCTTTTTTTTTTTTTTTGGTGAAGCAGAATGGATTCATTTCCAACCGTATTCTGCTATAGAATAGATGGAATCTGTGCATTGGAAGAGGCAAAGATACTGATATTATATTGATCTCATTTCTCATCTGCAAATTGTGTGAGTGCTGTGTATTGCATCTCTGTGTGTGCTTCAGTTACGTTTTAGAAATTTTCATAGTTGGCAGGGGCTCCTCGCTATGCTTCTTGCTTGTCTTATTCTGCTCCCCATGAAACTGATCAGGTTGCCAAGTTCTTACTGACATCAAAGCAGGCTCTGGGCTCAGATCATCTCTGTGGGATGCAGAGGAAGAGGAGAAACAGCTCTTGCCCAGAGAACACTTCTTTGACCAAATTCTTAGTAAATTCTGGAGCTTATCTGACAGTTTTTTTCAACTGGCCGGGCTCCTAGTGAGGTCAAATATTACAGCTGACGTCAATTGGCTTGTGGCCAGGTGCTGGACTGTGCTGGGCAGAGTCTCAGGGCAACAGATCCACCCTCTTGGATCTTGATTTTTATAGTTCCGTTTTGCATAATGTTCTTTGAAATAGCAATAAAAACAGTAAACAGATTACAAAGTGCAAGCCACCCATGCGTACATTCCTTTCTCCTGAACCCAAGTGAATATGAAGCCAACCCTAACAAAGGTTAATTAAAAGCACAACAGAGATTCTAGTGAAAAAAAGGAAAAAATCCATCTTCCCACAGGCTGCAGAACTAGGTGCCTGACAGTCCTGTATTCCTTAGCTGCATATTTCTTTGCACTTATTCTACACATCTGTGCAAAGACCCTTGATCACTTTCATCCCCCCCCATTCAGAGATGGATGCAAATCTGACGCTGGAAAAACTGAAGGGAGTGACCTTAATTTCTGCGTCCAGGATTTCCTCACATGTGGATACATTCCTATGCATTTTGGATTTCTCCCTTATTTTGCTCAGGAGCCCACTGGCATGTGCTGTCTCCTGATTTTTCTAGGTCCAGTAGTGAGAAACAGCAAAGCCTTGTGCTACTAAACCCATCTTTCAAAATCACCAAAATCTGTATTTCTCATCCTTACCAATTGATGGGTCATCATCGGTGATGATGAGGTTGTGCTTAAGGAGAGCTACCTGGGAAAACATCCTCTATGTGAGACACTTTGTAGACTGGAGAGATAATTCTGGTTCCTAGTTTTAAGCAGGGGACATACTGCGCCTAATGCAACTCAGCCACACATGGTGAGCAAAATAATCTAGAACCTTGCCAGATTTGGATTTCCTGTGAAAGCAATCAGGTATTTATCCGAAGTCTACTTATGACCTGATATATATATATATATATATATATATATATATATATATATATATTTTTTTTTTTTTCTCCTTTTGAGTGGAAGCAGAGATCTCACCACTCCTGGAAACTCTTCTTAGAATTTTTCATTCATGGATGTTCTTCTTGGCTGTGTTGTAGAGATGGAGAAAATAGAAATTTTACCTTGTTTACTCGGCAGACCCTCTGGTGTCTGTTTTTGGTATGAACGGCCCATCAATAATGCTTTAAAATATTAGAAAACACCATTAAGTGATACCATCTCATGGTTTTAGATTTTTATAGTATCTCAGGGACCACCTATTCAGCCTGTTTATTTTACAGCTTAAGAAATATGAGCCAGTTAGTGGAAAAGCAAGCCTAGAACCAAGATGTTCATTCCCTGTATCACACTCACTTTAGGAAATCATGAATGCAAAATCTTCTTGTGAAAGTTTTCATAAGCTCCCCAAATTATTTTTAACCCTTTGAATAGAAAGGTCTGTGCAATTTAATGTTGTAGAGCTCACAATTTTTTTTAAAAAAAGATTTTTTAAAAGATTTTATTTATTGATTTATTTGGCAGATCACAAGTAGGCAGAGAGGCAGGCAGAGAGAGAGGAGGAAGCAGGCTCCCTGCTGAGCAGAGAGCCCAATGCAGGGCTCAATCCCAGGACCCTGGGATCATGACCTGGGCCAAAGGCAGAAGCTTTAACCCACTGAGCCACCCAGGCGCCCCTAGACCTCACAGTTTGTTTCTCTGAATGTTTCTGACACATTTTAGAAAATAGTGTGAGTTAAATAAAGCAAAGCAATGAATGGAGACAGTTACTGTAGTTGACAACAGCAAGGTCATCATGCCCTTTATGATTTCATTGTTAATGCTTTATCTTTTGTCTTTCAAATGGGCCATGGCTATTACATGCATAATTGAAAAATTGCCTTATTCTTTTCCATGTGAACTGATATGTTAAAAATTAACTAGATACTACGCAATGTGGCTCAACTTTTATGTGAGAAATAAAGTACATAATTACAGCTAGTCCTAAATACTTTATTCTTATTAGCTAGCTTTCTGTTCTACTCTATCTCCAAACTAAATTGAATTAGGTTACTCTTCTCACTGTCCCAGATTCACTTCTGGAGCTAGTTATTGGTCTCCTTTGAACCGTCTTTCTTTTCCTGACCATAAGTTGCATGTAACTTCAAGTTCAAGATCAAATTCTACCTCTCTCCTGTTAACTCTCCTCTCTACAAGTTATGCTTTTCTTTCCTTTAATTTAGACCCTTAAGAACATACAATTTACACCACAAAATTTCATGCTTAATTATATCCAATCTGATATAAATTGCTGATTTATGTTCATTTCACTTAAATTTGCACTTAGATTGTGAAAATTCTCATGCAAAGATTATATGTCTTCTCTATTACTACAACATCCAGCACAATAAAGCATAAATAGATGCCCAGTAAGTGTTTGCCTTTGATTAGCCTATGACTGAATAAGGGGGTATAATATGACACGAAGCATAGACCTTGCTACTCAAAGTGCCATCCACAGACGAATAGCATCAGTAACCCCTGGGAGCTCGTTAGAAATTCAGAATCTTAGACACTATTTTGGACATGATGATTTAAAAATTTCAGTGTTTTATAAAGTCTGAGGAGCAACAGTTTAGGGAGAAGGACTTCCACTGTGTTCTGGCCAACATGAGGCAGCCGTATCGCTCTTCTGACCCACTCCTGGTACGTGCTCACAGAGGGAAGTGATTCTTCAACATCTGTAGTCATCATCTCCTTGGAGAATCTGGTGAAAGCTTCAGACCCTCTTTCAAGAAAGTGAATATAAATACACACACATAATATTTTACATGTAGTTTTGTGAGCTGAAGAATGCAGTAAGTTTACAAAGAGACAAATGCTACTGCTATAAGTCCCTTTGAGGGTAGAGTATACGAAGGATAAGGATCAATTATCTATTTGCTGAGGTGCCTGGTCGTGTGTTGTATATTTCATTGTTGGAAAACAAGGAGGGTCTAATTGGCCTTCCTCTAAGGAGGACAGTCCATGATATTTGCACTGTTTGGATAAACAATAATAATCACATATAATGTTGTTACTGCAGGTGGCATGATCAATATTAGTGTGTAAAAGCTAATTTAACCATGAAAGAGGCCTTCATGTAATAGATTTCATTCATCTCGGTAACAAAGTAAGCTTTGATTTAAGTAATCAAGATTGTCTTTCTACCTAATTGTGTACCTAATTTAAAAAAAAAATCTTTTTGTCTTTCTTTTAATCCAAGCAAAGATCCATATGCTTTTCATGTATTTTTTAAAAGTCCTTTGGGGTGATGATCTGAATTGCTCTTAATTATCAATTAAATTTTCTCCAAGTAGATTGTTAAAAGTTTAGGTGAGCCCAATTAGTGAGAACCTCACTCTATCAGCAAGAGTGAAGTTGGTTATATTAAGTCTTCTTTATTATATAAAAAGAAAGGATCAGACATCTCAGATCAATGTTAAGTGGGGATTATGGAAATGGATGCTAAAAGCAAAAGATGTAGATTAAAAAGATATGAGCAGGAAAGTCAAAGAAATGGACTCTCTTTTTGATATTGAGTCTTGCCAGATTCTAATATTAGTTTGAAAATATGCCCACATTTACATTAAAGGGAGTGATAAATTTTCAGCTATATTTATATTTAACAACTATATTTTCAATATTCCTTCTTAGTGACTTTTTTCTTGAAAGAAATAATATCTAAACTCAAATGAAAGGAAATTTATATATATAAGTGTCCAAGTGTCCAAGAAAACTTTGTGAACTGTAAAGTACTCAGAGTTTCTCAGAATAGATTATGCCTCAGGGAAAACTAACAGTTGAATAAAGAAGAGAGTTCTCACTAGCCATAGAAGAAATTTTGGAGTTAGTGCCAAGGGTTGGCTAGCAATAACAAAGTGTATCAGATTACTTCTTTAATTATTCATCTTTGAAATAAGTTTTCGACTATTTCACATTCTTTGTTATTGAGGTACTGGATGAAAATCTGGGCTGAATAGAAACAAAAACTGAATTTCACTTAATTGTATTCAATTGTATCATTTACAGAATGCCAGGTATATGTCAACACACCTCTTGGTTAGTCGAGGAAAAGAGAATTAGAAAAAGAAAGGGTCAGGCCTTGGTACAATTAATGTGACATGCTCTCTATCCTTAAGAAAGTTGCTGTCTAGTTGGGCAACATATGTACACTAAGGATTAAATAATTGACAACTTCTAGAATTATTAACCATTAGGAGTCCAAGGAAAGTGAAGAAAGGAAGCTGAATTATTGTTCTCTTTCAATTCTTTATATCTTTTATTTCACATTCTTTTCTTATTTCACTGCATTTTTATAAGGATAACACTCTTATTAAAGAAGCAAAACTCTATACAATATCAGCAGTGGCTGAGACATCTTTTGAATGGCTGGTTTCCATGGAGTCCCTGAGATCATGTCACTCAGACAGTCCCATCTCCAATAATAATCATGGAAGCCTTGGTAAAATGAGTGAGACTGGAAGTCAGATCAACAGCTTGGGATGTGAATTCTAAAGCTGGCTTTTGAGATGGTTTTGGAAAAACTCAACCAAGACTGGCCTTGGTGAATTTCTGAATCAGATGAAGTCTAAATTTGGTGTGTTCCCAAAGGTAGTTCTGTTCAAAAGTACAGTCAGTACAATTAGAAGGGAAAGGAGAAGTTAATAAACTTCTCTTTATACTTTTTTCTCAATTTGCCTGATGCTTTAAAATCAGGAAGCAGTTACATGAAACAATATGGCTCAATCCCAATCCCTGTAGCTCTTCCCTTAGTGGAAAGAGAGCGGTTGTATACTGTCATATTCAGATACTTAAGAAAATATCTGGGTTAAGTCTTCCAAGTGATAATGTGACCTGACTTGTTTTAGATGAGGTTTGTTTGTGATTTTTTTTTTTAACATTTGTATCATAGCAGATTAAGGACAGTCACATGCTAAAACCAAAGACAAATGATTATTTGATTTCTCACTCATTTTTCAGAGGGTACATGGTTCCCAAAAAGGGAATGATGTTACAAGAAAAGAGCCCTGGCTTTTGCTCAAACTCCATAATATCTTCTTAGACATCAATGAAAATAAAGTGGGATTTGCAGAGAGTAATGGCCACAGTGATGATGGTGATGATGATGTCTATGAGGATAATAATGCGTACTACTTTGAAGTTAATATCAATGAAATAGAATTATAATAGTATAGCCTCTGAAATATGAATACTCAATTGTTTATATCTCTGAGACATGCTGTTAATAAAAACAGCAATGGCAGAAGCCCTGATAAATATTAGGACCAAAGTAATAAAAATTTGCTAGTTAGGAATTCAATATATCCCAGCTTTTTCTTTTCTTTTCTTTTCTTTTTTTAACTACCCCTTGAGAAACTAGGCTTGGAATCAAGGAAGGAGGGGAAATTTCAGGGTGAAATAGATAAATGATAGACTATTTCATCCAGGACTCAAAGGACCAAAAGAGACATGGGAATGGCTCAATGGTAAATTTGTACTACAGATGAATTAGTGACAAATTTACATGATGAATCTAAAATGAAGAGAAAAGGCTAAAATGAAGAAAAAAGTCATTTTTGGTAACTCTATGTAAATCTTTAGGTAAGCGTTATGGCTTTAAAGTTAATTTCTATAACTAAAACATGAAATACTGTCTAGAGCTGGAAGGCATCTTTATAGAGATCAGGCTTTGAAAGCTTGGAGAAGTTAAATACTTTGGTGACTGTCATGTGGTCACTGGCTGAATTGGGGCAGGAATATATGCCTAATTTCCTACTGACAGCTTTGAGAGGAAAGTGGGTTTTCACAGAGGCTTCCACTCTGTGAACAGATTAAGCGGAATGTGACAGATGGACTGTGTTTATTGCTGCTCCCATCAACATGTACAATTATTGAGATGTTACATGGTGTAAGATTTAACACTTACTTGTTGACATCTATTTTTTTTAATTCCTTGTTTATTGTGTTGCTTGGAGAATGCTAAACAGTTTGTAAACAATACAATTTCTTTTCCTGAACGGTTACATAATCAAGTAAAACCACTAACTGGAGTTTAAAATTGCAGTTAAACTGCAGTTAAAACTGCAGAAAGCAAGTCACTTTCTCTTTTTGGGTGACTTGCTTTTTATAAGCCACATATAGGGGTGGAAAAAAAATCTGTTGTCCAATTGTGGGTTTTGTTTGGGTTCTATTAGTCCAACATGAATTCTTTTTTTTTTTTTAAGATTTTATTTATTTATCAGAGAGAGAGAGCACAGGCAGACAGAATGGCAGGCAGAGGCAGAGGGAGAAGCAGGCTCCCCGCTGAGCAAGGAACCCGATGTGGGACTCGATCCTAGGACGCTGGGATCATGACCTGAGCCGAAGGCAGCTGCTTAACCAACTGAGCCACCCAGGCATCCCCCAACATGAATTCTGAAACCTGGATCTGTTTCCTCCCGCATACACGAAGATTTTCATGTAGTTAGTGTGAATTTGAATATTTTAACTTCTCTTTTGATATGACATAATTGGTTTAAATGACTTTAAACTTTTGTTTTTGTTTCTAGGGTTTTGTCTCTTTTATTTCTAAACATACTCGTTCTTTTCATTGTATCCTCCATGTTCTTGGCCATAGAACAAAATAACTGCCGTTGCTATCAGACCAATTAGCCGCCTGGCTAGATTTGGTAAAATTCTTTTATTCTTTTTTAAAACCATAGTAAGTAAGTTTTATTTGTTCATCCATTCACTCACTCATTTATTCATTCATTTGATTGTTTAATTTATTAATTTAAGCATTAACTCCATGTTAAGGTCACCATTATTTCTGGGGCTAGGGAGATGAATGAGATAGGGTATCCTACTTGAGGGTGTTCAAAAGTTGGTGGCCAAAAGGTCATTTTAAGGGAGTGTGTAATTGCTTTTTATATGAGGTACCTCATAAGATCTGACATAGACTTTAAGCACTCTTAGCATCCCTTCATCATCAGGATTTATCAACCATATTTTTTGCTTCTTAGCCTATTTTTATTTCTAGACTGTAATCCTCAGATTAGATGCTCTTCCATGAGTTTACTACTTAGCCCAAGAAAAATATACCTATACTTTCTCATGAAAAGATCCCAAGGTCCACAGAGCATTGGTCTCAGGTCTTTTCATGCATGAGAAGAAGAAAATATATGATATGAATTTGATTACACTCTGAAGGCCTTACTTGGTGAAGCTTCCCTTAACTTCTTTTGGTATGGTGTTGATACATGTATGATGTAGTCTGGATAAGAAATCCATTTTGCCGAGAAAGGACGTTGAAATTAACTCATAATAAGTGCTGCTGTTCTCTGAGGTTCTACGCCTCACCTGAGATGCACAATCCTGACAATGTGTGTATAGAGAGAAGAAGGAGTTTTCCACTGATTGAAATACTATGGCAACTAAAGATTGCCAGACAGACAACCAACCAGATAAACTTGCTGTTATTCACAATGAGGTTTGCATTTCTTTTCTTATTCATGAGAGGACAGAAAAAGGAATGATTCCTACAACACATGGTCGGTTTCTTATGTTTGTTTATACAATGTTATTCTTCCAACATTTCTTAAAAATTAAATTCAAAATCTAATGGATTAAATTGATGACAAAAAACAAAATCATTATGGGCAGTTTAGTGAGGCTTAATAATAATTTATATTCTAAATATGATTGAGGATATTCAGGAATTAAGGTTTTGAGGGAAGAAACTTGTTATCAAGGGACTTACAATCTTAAGGAGGCAGCGAGTGAAGTGAGAGACATGTATTTCACTATGTAAAATGTACTTTGGCTTTAAATTCAATGACTATAAGTAAAGGAGTTTGAAAATGTAATTTTTGTGTATGATTGATTTCCCAGCAAATAGGTATGTATCTATATATGTATATGTATATATTATATATGTTATATAAACAGATAGGTATATATATATATATATTTCATATATATATATTTCACATATATATAAAGTCTGCACCAAAACTTGGATCCTGCACTGTTTATCATGCATTCTAGACAAGACAATATGATTGAAAAGGTAATGAACTATAATACCAAGAAGTGGACTCTCTCTTGGGAAGCAAAAAATGCATCAGGAGACCTCTTAGTTTCATGCATTAGCAAAGTAGAGCCTGTAAGAGGTCTTTGGCAGGAGTTTACATAAGCTAATGAATAAGGAAAATGAAAGCTAATACTTTGTTAGGCTGACAAGAAATCAATCACATTTGATGAACCGGTAAGTTAGATTTAAATGCTAGGGAGTGCCCAAATTTGTTCCACTTTGGTGCATAGGTCAGACAGGTACCTGTAGTTACTACTCACAATGTCAATGCCTTGGCGTTCATGGAAAAGCACATTCAGAAGCAGCCTATTCACTCTTTTGAAAATCTGTGCATGAAAGTCTTGGCCATTCTTTGACTTGTTTATAGCAGCAGCTTAATTGCTACCTGACTTCTAGGGCTCTGTTGCTATCAGTTGCAAGAAAATGTTATCCTCCTAAACACAATGTATAAAGAAATATAACATGTTACAGGCAAATGCAACATTGTACATGGTTGGATTGGTTGTTGTTTTTGTCTTTCTGGCCTCTTCACAACTAACATAGATTAAATATTTCTAATTCTACCTCACTTATTTTGGTGATATCCCTGAAAGGCAGTTAATTGTATACATTACCTTTCATTTTAAGATAAATCAAAACTTCGGTGACTTCTTCCAGTAACATATAAGAAGGGGCTATCCTGAAGTTTTTTTCTCAGGTCTATGAGCCAAACGCTACATAATAGAAATTGGAAGTCAAGTTTGGACAAAGTAGCAGGGTAGGAAGAACCACCAGATTTTGTATTAAGCCCTATTCTCAAGGTAATCTACCTTTTTTTTTCTATTTCTAGAACAAGCCATGCCATCTTGGGTAAATTATTTTATCTCAAACTGTTATCAGTTTCCTCATCTGCAAAATCATTCACTCCTTTGACATATGTTCTTTTAATAATATGTTTTAAAAATGTTTTTCTCTAACTCTAAAATATATCATTATGTTATTTTTCTAACTAAAAAAAAAAAAGTCTTTAATGAATGAAGGGTAATTTAAGGACCAGGAAAACCTTGATGGGACAGAGGAAGTGCATACTGTTGTACTCGTTAGCAATACTAGAATAAGCCTGAATTCTGCCATAGTGCTTGCCAAAAATTTTGCATTATATAATTAGAACACTAAAAACCAGTCACACCTGATTCCAGGATTATTTGTACTTTAAGTAGAGGATTGGTTGTGAATATAAATGAATTATTATAATAAGAGGTGTAAGCCAACAAGAAATGTCAACTATAAAATATCCTCATGTGGATAAACTTAGTCCAAGATTATAAAACACACAATGGAGTCTAATCTGTCCTAGGACGAATATTCCTCTTTTCTCCTTCTAGATATGTCTTCACACTTCTCAACACTTCATTCATTAAATATTAATAGAATACTTATTATGTGCAAAACTCAGCAGAGAAACGGATACTGTCTTTAAGGAGAAATATTGCTATATTTATGTGCTCACGAGATTTTTGTTGAGTGATAGACTGATGGTTGGAAATAATCCTCTAGAAGAAAACTTGTTTGGAAGTGACTTCTTTGCAGATACTTTAATTTCTTAATTTTATGTTAAATTCAATATGAGGAGACTGGAAAATTATCAGGATGCCAGAAGATCTTCTTGAAAATAAAATTTAGAAAGCCACTACACCATTTTGCTGCCATGGAAAATCTGTCCTTTTGATAACTCAGAAGAAAATATGACTGCTATATTCTTAAAATATTCCACAAGAAGTAATTTATGATAAAAATCATAGTACTGCATATTTCTGAGTGAATCCATTTCCTTAACCAGGTAACTTCTTTTTAAAATTTAAGACTATTCTAATTTGTTCCATTCTAGAGACATAGAATACAATTGCTTAGGAACTCACCTGCCTGACCTTCTAAAGTTAGAGCTGGTTACCACGATATTGCCAGTCATCCCTCCTTCAACCTAAACCTCCTTACCTTTCCTTACTAAGACTTTGATTCTGGATTATAAGTTAATTTTGATGAAGATTCTCTTTGGAAATTTCCTATATCACATTTCAATGCTGATAAGTTTTTTTCAAAAAACATATGTTATTTTTTTTAAAGATTTGTTTATTTATTTTAGAAAGAAAGACAGCATGAGGGGGAGGGACAGAGGGAGAGAGAGAGAGAATCTCCTGCAGACTCTCCACTGAGTGCGGAGCCTGCACTGGGGCTCCATCTCTGGACTCTGAAATCACAACCTGAGCCAAAACCAATAGTCTGACTCTTAACTGACTGTGCCACCCAGGTGCCCCCCAAAATATGTTATTTGAAGACAAGATAAAATAATAAGGGTGGGTGAGGGCAGTAGGACAAAAGAAAAGAAAGGCCATTCTCTCACAAGATATTCCAGGGGTTAAGTGTCAGAAAAGACTGGATGTACCAGGGGGCCTGAGGTAGTTGTAGAAGGTAACTGGAGCCATTGGATCCACGTGTGCTAGAAATTTAGTCTAGATTCTAGAGGCTATGTGCAGGCTCCTTACTATGAATAAATTCATTAGGCATGTCTCACCACCACACTCCTAAGAGTAACTCAGTGGAGTGGGAATATATTTTTCATTGGGTTTCCTCACCAGTTGTTCCAAAGTCAACAGGAATGCAGTAAAATAGAACATGGTAGAATCCTAATTTAAATTCCTTCTATGCCCAAATATGAATGTTCTCTGTGACTTAAGCTCAATGGATGCTAGAAGGGTGTTCCTTTATTTAGGACTTATCAAAACAATAATCACCATCTAAAAAATCCAGAACCTGACAGTTTTTACACTTGGAGATGTTCTTACGAAATAGATATATTTCGTAGCAGTGTTTTTAAGATATACTTGTTCAAATCTTTATCCTATGAAATACTATTTTGCAAAGGCAAACTGTTGTTACTACAATAAAGAGAAGGCAAGCCTTTTCTCTCCATTCTTTTATTTGACCTCAATGGTCTGTTTTATATTCTTAGGCCTTCACTTCGGTGACTAGAGTGGTTCTCTTTTGTCTCTGTGAGTGTGATTCAAAGCTGACTCTTGGCAGCTACTGGCTGGTGTGACTTTATATTGTGTATTCCAGTTTGCTAGAACTGGTTAAGTGTTTTGTTAACATTGTTAATTATTTAGCTCATCTTTGACTTGCAGCCTGGTAGGGAAAATAAATTATATAGTCACTGATTAATATAGTTTCTTTCTTCCTTCCAACTGCAATGGCCTCTTGTGTGCAGCCAGATTTATTACTGAGAAATGAGGGGAAGGTTCATTATAGGCGGTTTCATTATTTGAGTGGGTTCTGACTGGCAACCAGCATTGCCCTCTGCTTTGCTAGTCATCAGGCTTAGCTGAGTTCTGATACAGGACACCAACTTGAGCTTCGATGTTTTCACTGGCAACATTCTTGATTGAAGAGAATGAAAAGAGATAGATAAAGGAAGAACAGATATATGGTAAACAGGAAGTAGGAGAGTAGGAAAGGAGCAGATGAGGGAAAGATTTGAAAGAAGGAAGTGAAGTAAGAATCGAGAAACATAGGAGGAGGCATCCCATGAAGAAGGTGAGCAGTGCTGTTGCCTTTCCAATATCTTTCACCGCTCCTTCTCTAACGGCATTCTGGCTTCACATTTCGAAACCCTGACCAGTTTTAAAAAAGATTATAGCCGGCCTCCACATTTCGCTGTTCCTTTGCAAGATCTTTGTTTTGGCAATACTATGCTTATTTACTTTTTAGCCATTTTTCTTGGTTTAAGTTCTTCAGATTCTATTTATTCAAATCTCTGCCTTCATTAGGGCCAATAGAATGAATTCCCGTAATCATGAGAATGACTTAATGTGCCTTTTCTAATAAACTTGCATTGTTAACAGAGATCATCAATGGTATTTTAGCCTACCCAAAACTGTGTTACTTGGGGGGGGTCTGTGATAGGGAAAAAGGAGAAAAAGGTATTTTGGATTCTTTAATTCATACTCAAAGGCCTCTGCCTACGTTATATACTCCTAAATGAAGCTTTTACTTAAGGTCCCTGCTAGCCCTGAGCCTGTGTTTAATTGTTCACAGTCTTATGGCTGATGCGTTATAGTATTGTTGGCTTTTGAAAGTAAGACATTTCTTCCTAAAAATATAGATAATTTAAATTGTAACTATCTGTTTCAATGTTTAAAAGCTGCCTCCACTCCCCATTCTATCTAGCTTTAGAAAATGTTATTATTCTTCTCAGTGTGTACCTGGGTTTCATGAATATTAGAACAGAGTACAGTTTATACCACTGCAAGACTGATTATGGAAATACCTCAAATGTAGCAGCTGATATATTAATGTACAGGAAATTTTTCTTTTTTTAATTCTGATCTCTCAACATAAGAACATTAAATTTTTCTTTTCAAATTCTTTTTCAGTCATTTCTGGATTATGATATGCCTTAATAAATGTTAAAAGCAGGCTCCCTTTTATAGAGGCATTATATCAACATGAAATTTTCCCCAATTAGATTTATGGATGTGGAATGGATTACTAAGAAACAAGCTTCACTGAGGAACAGAAAACCCGATTTCAAGTCACGACTCTCTCATGTGTTTGCCCATGTGATCACTAACTAATTGGCAATAAATGAAATGAAATGAAATGAAATGAAATAAAATACAGTAGAAGTCTACATGGTCACTTCACCTACTAGGGTCTTTCTTTTGTGTCTTCCTATGAATTTTGCAATGATCTTATCAGAAATTTCTATTATATCAAGTGTTATAGTGTACTCGAATCTTTGGTCTCCCTTTATGTTTTCTCCAATGTCAGGGCAATATCTATTTCTTTTTCATCTTAATAAACCCAAAACCTATTCCAATTCCAGGCATATTGCAGACACATAATGTTTATTGAATTAAAGAATGAAGATAATAGATAAAATAAGCAGTCTCTACTATGCATTTCCGTGTTCATCTAAAGATAGGGAATAATTTAACCTCCTCTGGCTCTTTCTAACTCATAAGACAGATTGAACGACTCCATAAAGGAGGTCTTGCTTTCTTCAACTGGCCTTCTCCAACTCCCTGTCTAAAGTAATCCCTCTCGGGGTGCCTGGGTGGCTCAGTCATTAGGCGTCTGCCTTCGGCTCAGGTCGTAATCCCGGGGTCCTGAGATCGAGCCTCACATTTGGCTCCCTGCTCGCTGGAAGCCGGCTTCTCCCTCTCCCACTCCCCCTGCTTGTGTCTCCCCTCTGGCTCTCTCTCTCTCTGTGCCATATAAATAAATAAAAAATAATATAGTAATCCCTCTCTACCTCTTTCCCATAAGATTATCTCTTCCTTTACCCTCTTTTGTTATCTTCCTGGTTTCGTTTTTTTTTTTTTTTTTTTTTTTTTTTTTTTTTTTAATTTATTTTTTTTTTTATTTTTTATTTTTTATTTCCCCACTGAAATGTTAGCTCTGTCATGAGGGTACTTATCTGTCTTGTTCCATCTAGAATCTGCCTTATAGAGAGACACACAGTAGATGCTCAAAAAACTCTTGAGTGAATAATGGGGACTTCCATATGTGACACTGGGGAGACTTACTCAACAAATATAAATGCCCTGTATTTTGATGTGACAAAATTGCAACTAAAATGCAAGCTGCTTTTATTATCATTAACCTACCCTGAGATTCCACCTTCTTTAAACAAGAGAATATATGCTAAAGGAAAAAAAAAATCTTATTTGGTGTGAATTTTTATCATTCTTAGCTTTGCAGCTATCTTTTTTGGGGAAAGCATTGTAAAGATATGAACCTTTAAAAATGTAACTTCTTATTTTCTTGAAATTTCTGATTCCTTTTCAGGAAACTAAGGGATATTTCTTGAATCCTTAAGTCTTTTTTCAAAGTTGGAAGATAGTATTTAATATGAGAAAAAAATGTAAGCCCTTGTTTCAGGAACTAAACATATGTTCATTTTTAGTTGGTATGAGGAATTCAACTTGAATAACTTGATTGTAATGTTGGAGTGTGGTTTGAAGGTAGCGTCAGAAATGACACACAGGTGAAGGTGATTTCATGTTCCCTTAGGGTTTTTTTTTTTTTTTTTTTTTTTTTACTTTGAATCTTAATGTGGTGCTGCTGCTGTACCCATCACAGAAGACCTTAGAGAACTGGAACATGAGAGGATGGGGAGAAAGAGAGAGAAAATTCTCAAGGGATTCACTCCTTAAAAGTAAAAAAAAAAGTAAAAGTAAAGTTTTCTTTACTTTGAATCTGAATGTGAATGCTTACATAATTTGTAGAATCAAAATTGTATAGTCTGGTCCTAGAAGCAGATTTTTAGTATTGGGTTTTTGTGTCCTGGGTGTTTTAAGAATGTTAGTATAAAAACTTACCATCATAGATGTGCATTGGTTTGATGCTGCCATCAAGTAGTTTTTGACCCATTTCTCATTTTATTTTCACATCTAATCAATGACCATGTTGTTGAGAAATATATGAATAATATCACAATTATATTCATGTAGTTTTATAAGAGAGTTGATCATCTTCATGCCTGGGAAGAGAACCACCATATCTGTTTGTGCATAATGTGGATTTTGAACTATGTCTATAGGGGGCAAGAGTTTTCTATTTGTGGCATTGTTTAATTTTATATAGTCATTTTATAGTCTATAAGCATAAGCAACCTCCAGCATCTCCTCCCCTGAAAATAAGAGCTCTTAGAAAGTTTTAAGTGTAAATTTGATTAGCAGTCAGTTGCTTTATACCCAGGCAGGAGATATCATCCTACTATGCTTCACCATATCATTCAGCAGGAAAAACATCTAAGACCACAGTGGGGTCAAAGGGGTGGAGCTGGGCCTCAACCAGTCACACTTCTTGAAGTCAGCTGCCATGCCCCCACATCTGGGCTTATTTAATGCAAAAAGGAAAACACCTTAAAAGAGGTATAATTAGGGACGCCTGGGTGGCTCAGTTGGTTAAGCAGCTGCCTTCGGCTCAGGTCATGATCCCAGCGTCCTGGGATCGAGTCCCACATCGGGCTCCTTGCTCAGCGGGGAGCCTGCTTCTCCCTCTGCCTCTGCCTGCCATTCTGTCTGCCTGTGTTCGCTCTCTCCCCCTCTCTCTCTCTGATAAATAAATAAAATCTTTAAAAAAAAAAAAAAAAAAAGAGGTATAATTAAAGTTTGTATAGTGGGTGCTACACTGCCCATTTCCCACTTTCTATGTCTTAAATTACTTAATAGTGCTATATGAAATATGTAACATCAAATGGCCATTTAAAATTTTATTATGTCAGTGGTGGATATATTTACTCATTGTTTGAAAGTCAGACCTCCATAATGAACACTAGGACATAAAGTGTACATAATCCGAGTACACTTTAACTTACCTTCTCAGATTCTGGATTATTTTGGGGAGCTGCTGATCTAAGTAGGCACCAAACAGGTTAAAACTTTAATACAGTACACCTTTAAATATTGTTATGCCATTGTTCCTGAATAATGTGTCATATTCTTCATGCACACTAAAAGTTAACGGACACTCAAAGATTTGGCCTTAATTGTCAGGTATTCAGCATATATGTTGTCAGAACTTTACATAAGTGTATATGTAAAGATTCATATTTAAGATTATATATATTTTTTTATCTTTGACAGAAATACAAGGAAACTTATTCTTGAGTGATATATATACTCAAGGGTATATATAAGGGTATATATAAGAATCAGTATATTTTAAATTAATTGATATTCACATTAAGAATTTACACAAAGCATTTTTTTGTTTTTTTATTTCAAAGTCAATCAAACAAAATTTATGACATTTTATAAAAAATAAACGTGGTAAAAACAATTTTTTCTTAGTGTTTATTATTATCTTTCTGGGTTATGCTGAAAGCCAGGACACAAAAATTCCAAATTCTAAATAACTTTACCAACTTAGAAATGAAATTTGTGAATAGGTCAAGAGAAATATTCTTTGTTTAAAAATTTGGAATGATAAAAGATAAAATGATAAAAGATAAAAATAAGCTTACCTATTACTCCTTGAATTTCGTCAATACACAACCCATTGTAGGCTTAAATATTGGGGGGAAGAGTGTGCTATATGGGATTGTTTGTGTTTATTTTTCAGGTACATTCTTCAGTCTTTATACTAAGGGAAGAGACTAGCTGGCGTAAAGCTTTCCTATCTGTTAATTTAGTTCTTCTGATATCTTTCAATAGTACTAAAGTCAAGACATAGTATAAACAAAAGAAAATTTCATTCTTTTCTTATTGAAGGTTTTCCTGGAAAGTTTTCTCTCAAAACAGTGTAAAGCTGATAACAGTGCATAAATTTGAGCAAACCCAATTTATGGGCTAGATTTTGAAAGTGTAATTTTTTTGTTTGATGTTTTAAAAAAATCTACGATGTGTGATATGCACTTTAAATTTTCATATTGTTTAATTTTGGTGAATTTTGCTACTTTAAAGAAGTGTTATGAGAGATGAAACAAGATAACTGCACTTTGTGAAATAAAATGCAAATGTGAGGTGGTACTGTCATCTTCCTCTTTGTTGTATGATCCCGAAGATCATCTTCAGTCTTCTCACTGCCCACAGTGTGGAACTGCTGTTTCTCTCAATATGCCAGGCTCATATTTCATATTTTTCATGAATATGCAATTTTCTCTAGTGAAGTTCATACCACGTTCAGACAGAGAAGTTAGAGAAAACTAACATCAAGAAAAATAAAGTTGGATTATTCTTTTCCTGTGTGTGTCTATGTATGGCTTCTGCTATAATAACAAAAGGTGTAATAAAAGGTGTTTCCTTATATTGTGTAGTAACCAACTTGACATATAACTTTAATATATTTGGTAAATGAAAATTTTAAAAAACCCTTTAATTAGATCAGTAAACATAGGTCTTTGGATTGAAATGCTCTTATCCTCTTATACTTTTGAAGTGAAAAATATTTCTTGTGAATCAAAGGAAGCTTTACATTGAGAATTTCCATTTGAAATACCCAAAGACTGAGATAGCAAAGGGTTCTGAGTCACAAATAAGGAAATTCCTTCAAATTCACCTCCCCCCTTTAAAGTCATGGTTAAAATTTCATAGAGTTAAAAAATATATTTTACTTTCAAAGTTACCTGTTAATAATATTTGGTATGGTAATCCTTTATTTGGGTCACTATCTGTAGTTCATTTTTATTGTACTCATTATAGACTGTTCAGAATTCCATATTCTATTATATAAATCACCTTTGAAAGTACATTATGTTTTAGAACTATCTTTGTTGGCAATGATAATAAGAATTGGTCACCATATTACATTCAGGCCATTGAGAAATAATTTTTAAGTGTCAATTCTTATATCTAGGTTGTAGAATATTCGTTTTCTTTTTCTGTCTTCTTAATGAATATAATCACCTATCCAAAATGATTAAGATGATTACCATTGCTTCTTACACACCAAAAATAGTAATAAGCTTAAATAAGTTAAGCTTCATAGTTAAATTTGAGAATAATTCATTTCTTTTTTTTCCTCCATTAACTGTATATTCATAGACTTGTTTTTATTCAGAAACCCTTTCTTACCATTTGAAAAACAGCGCATTTTGAACATTTATCACAATATTCAATTTAATGCTTTAAGACCATAGCAAGCAAAATTCTCTGAGATTACTATGGCTCATATTTCAATTTAATAAGAATGAAAAACTGCTTAATTATTAAAATCTCATTGCTTTCATATCAAGAGTTATTAACAATGCCTTGCTTATGTTTGGATATACATCTTGTCCTTTTCTCATGTTCCCAATGTTTGCTTCTTTCCCATTACCGTTGGTCTTAGGAAACATTTTAACATTTAACATTTAACATTATATTAAGTAAATATACTTTACTTTTACCCAGGAGAGCTAGGCTCTTATGTAATAAGTTATGCTGAATATCATTTTGGTTAACCTCTATACAGTGCTTGAGACATCATCATTTACAGTGAATAATTCTTGCCCAGAGTGGAAAAGCAAATCTGTGTCCTTGACTTTCCATTTTGAATGCTTTTCAAAAACATCGTTACATCATGTAAATTTTGTAATCAGATTTCTACAAAGCTAGTAACATCTTATGTCCATAATAAAATTGAACACATTTTAGCAGAAAAAAGATGCTGAACCGTGTTTTAAATCTTTGCCTGTACACCAAATCAGATGCATAATGATGATTGCTTCTTACCCAAATATGGTAACTAAACTTAAGAGCCAATTTCAGAAAAGGTATTGATTGTTTAAATTAGATGGGGCAATGAGTGTTTTAAAAATATTTTTCCATTAGAGTTTTAAATATTCCACAACTAGTAGCTATCACTAAAATTACGGACATTTTGAGGATTTATAAGCCTGCTTAATACTAATTGAAGTTCCAGTTTTTCCTGTGGGATTGTCCTAATTACCTCTCACTTTCTGTTTTTATGCTGGTGAAGAACCTGCCCATAATTTTAACATTCCAATATGGGATTTTTAACTGCCCAAGAGCTATCTTTGAATACCTCAACATACAAAGTGGTGTGTGTTAATATTCCGGCAGTGAATAAACAGTTATGCCTGCTCTGTCTTTCTCCCCATTATTGAAATTGGGTAATATTACTAGTCAGATTTTATTAACATTAAACATAGTACAATTATTGATGAACTTCTAGCTTTTCATTATTCATTATTTTATTTATATGACATGATAAAGCAGCAGTTTTTTGGGGGGAGGTTTATGAAAGATTTAAGTTAAAATAAGACTATTAATAAACCATTTGATAAACTTGTCAGTTCACTGAACTTACTGTCTCAAAGTCATTAACTGTCAGTGTTCATCTCATTTCAGCAGGTCTTTTTATCAAATGTGAGTTTTTCTATAATAGGCTTTTAGAATATCACAAGAGTGAACTTTCTACCATTTACTCATTGAAGTTTATACATAGGCAAAGAAAAATAAGATAAAAAGTGTTTTCCTTGAGTGTTCATAAACATTCCCTTGTACCTGTAATTAGGATTCTATTTTTATTGAATTAATAATCCAGAATTCAAAACTCTATATTTTTTATATAATAATTTTTTTCTTCTCTTTGATTAATTAAGGATATTGCAGTTGGGTTTTTTTGTCAATATGGGCATTTTTATCAATGATAATAAAAAATCTGTTATAATATGTATATGGGATCATCCAGATGAAAGTTTAACAAATAAATGGGTATAAGCAAATATATAATGACTCTTTTGTGTTTGTATTATATGTAGGCATGTTTCTATGAGATGTAAGTTTTCAAATTTAGGTTTTCATCTTAGTTTCCTTCATGCTCATATATTTTGTAAAGTGTTTTCACAAATTTTACCAAGCTCGATTTAAATTTTACTCCTTTATAAATTTGTTCCCCTGTAGTTTTAGAAGCAACTGATATTTGTCAACTGTCTTGTCTCCTTGAGGCTGAGTTTAGGCACTGAGAATTAGGTATTTAAAACAAATATCTCATTTAATTTTTATATCCTGGAATAATTGTGATCTCCATGTTCTATACATGATATTGGCATTTACAAAATGTTCAGTAATAGGAGTGAAACTAAGATTCAAATCCCTTTTTGTCTACTCTAAGATCTTGCTCCTCTATATCAAGTATTGTTGGATTTATATCCTCTAGCTGATGTTCTTTAGTTAAAACTTCTGATAATAAAAACTTAACTTCTTAAGAAGAGTCACAAAACTTTTTCCTAATTATAAAATAAGCGCACTGGCATTTACTGCTTTTATTTTAAATTATAGACACCATATCTATAACTCTTAAATTCTTTACCATGTTTCATTTTGTATATCATTTATTCTAGAGAATTAATTTCAATTCCTACTAGGATAGACAAACCAAACTTCTTGCTTAGGACAGCACAAATTCTGCTTTAGAGTAGACTAAAAATTGGAAGATCTAAGATCTAATAAATAATTTATCTGACTTTTCATTTGGAGAACAAGGTTCAGGAAATAATTGTTTTGAGATTTAAATAATGGTCATTTTCCTAGTAGGACATGCTATTGATTAATAATTATTATTCTAGAGAAAATAATTATCCATTTACAGAATGGCCACACTAATGCTAACGTTTCCTATCACTCTAAAATGTAAGGCAATCAGAATGTTTTATTAGGAGCATTTTCAGTGAGTATATACTTTTGCTTTTCCTGAAGACCTATGAAAATGAACATAAATATATTTTTAATAGCTAATATACAAAGGTTGTTTTCTAACTGGAAAACAGCATCATCATTCAATGAAAAAGTTAGGAAATATCTTTTTATTCCTTTAATATTAATTCTTATCCTTTAATTCTGTTTCAGAAATTTAAAAAAAAACTAGCTATAAGGAATGTGTGAACAAAATAATCCTTTTAAAAAAATTCAGCCATTTCTAGGACTTGAAATTTTAAGTGTTGTACTTATACAACAAAGAAATAAATATCTCTGGGTATGTTAAATGTGATGATAAAATTGTCTATAACAGAGTAAATTTGATTCTCACAACTATTTTGATAATTGAATAAATAGGAAAGATGAAATATATCAAGAATGTATTTGACCATTAAGGATACTAGAAAAAAATGATGAACTATTAATGATCAGTTAACACCAGCTATGGAGATTGCCACATATTTTTAACTTTCCTGCCTCTCAGAAAGAGAAAGGACAACAAATAGTACACCACGAATTGTTATTCTAAAATTTTAAAAAATTTTCTTTAGATCTTACCCATTTTAAAACTAGCTTCTCATAAAATGTCATTTCTGAACTTTTTATAACACTTAACTTTATTTATAAGAACACATTAATAATATATTTTTATACAATAATCTTTATAATTTAGTACATAAGAATTTAATTAACCAAAAAAATATCAAAATGCTTCTTATAAATGAATACTTGAAAATATAGATTCCTGACAGAATTGTCAAGAAACTAGTACCCTCATGCATCTTGAAAGAAACTGAGATATAACTTCCAAATGAAGTCATTTGTTTTTCCAATTATGTGTTATTCAATATTAATGTGGATCAATTCTTTTGGCTTTATAATGTGTACTTCCTAAATAAATTAAAACACTTTCTGAATGTATATTATTAACTCACTTTCCTCCCCACATATTTAGAAGACAAACTATCCATGTAAATGTTATTAATTTTTCCATCATTTGATTCTTCTACATCATGTGTATTATTTGATAGTTTGAAATAATTTATATTTCTTAATTGGAAAAATACACTAAGTGAAAACTTTTAAAAAAAACTTCTAAGAACAAAGTTGACCAACAAGAGTACTTAGAAAGAGCTTTGAAACTCTGTAGTAAATTGCATCTTGTGAGTACTCAAAATGAAATAATATAAATTTTCTCTAGGGCCACAAAAGTAATCATGCATTGGACAGATGAAGAGATACACATTTATCCCAAATAATTCCATATATCCCTGCAATGTTATTCTAATTGCTTAAATGTGTTATTCCCATAAAATGTTTTAGTTCTCATAAAGCTTACGGTTTTATTTCTCCACTTTTAAGGTATCCCCAAGAGGCAACATATACTGCGACAGCCCTAAAGCTACATTTAAATGGAAACACACTTACTAGAGTATTTTGCTTTATGGAAAGCTATGGTTCTGAAAGTTTCAGACTATTGAAACTTTTTGGAAACAAAAACATAAATTGTGTTAAAGTTACTATTTTTTAAATTTAAATTCAATTAGCCAACATATAGTACACCCTTAGTTTTTGATGTAGTGTTCAATGACTTTCTAATACATTTTCTTCATAATTTTAATTTATAAACTTGAAATCTATGTTCTCAGTAAAATAGGATAAAACCTCAATTTATTCGTTTTATCTTAGTGGCTTGAGACTCAGCAGTTTATATTATTCCATTTTCCAAGATATAGGGATGAGATTAATATCTATACCTTAAAATATTGTAAGAATAAAAAATAAAAGTATGTCATGTATATAAAAGAGGATAATATAAACATTAATTATTATAATGTCACTATATTGGGCAATTGTTTTGAAAATACTTGTCCCAATAATACTTCGGAGAAAAATTCTTGTCTCCTTTTTATTTAATTTTAGAAGTTCAACCTTTTAAATATACTTAAGGGTTAATGGCAATAGAGTTTGTGCTAATAAGGAAAATATCATAACTCATATTATGCTTTAACTGTAACTTTGTCTTAAATATTTGAAATGATATAAAAAGGCATGATTAGCTTAATTATACCACTTTTGCTATTTTATCACAGACAAATGATGACATTCTTACTGTTGGCAAAAATAATGTACTCTCAGTTTCAAAATCAGAATCAGTATATACCGAGTATACAATAACGATTGTTATAACTTACTATTCAGAAAAATAGGAATTTTGTATCTGCACTTTTTGTTATCAATTTTGTACTCTTAAATATAACACTGTTTAAGATTTCAAAATTCGTGTCGGTCTCTCTTCTCCATGATTCCTTCATGTCAGGATAAAAAATGATGCAGATATGAGTGAAGACAGAAAATAACCAGAAAGTGTGTGTAAATCTGTAAATATCTGATATAATGAAGATACCTGGGCAGTAGTACCAATATAATGTAATAACTTTTTTTCAGTATCATTATATTTCACATGTTACTTCATTGGTAATTTAATTAGTGTTTATCTTTACTTTTCACTATAGCAATTATTTGAAAATAATACTCAATCTGACAAACCCACCAAATATGAAAATGCATAACAGAGATAACCTCACATTGTCATCAACCTCTGTATGCTTAAGCAACATCAAGGTCTCAGAATGAGGTATCCTTGGTTGGCTCTGGTCTCTAATTTAATTATTCTACCACTCTTCAAAAGACTGTTCTCCAGTGCTTTGCCTTCTTATACCACCTCCCCCCGTTTTTGTCTGAGCTAGGTATTTAAAATACTTGACTTCATTCACAGTAAAAAAATGCACATGAAAACTAACGCCTAACAGATTCAATGTTTGTTGGCATACCTAGGGTGACTTGTTTCATCAGTATTTTTCATTCCAGAAAGTTAAAAAAAAAAAAAAAAGCACACCATTATAATCTTCTAACCAATCTTCAAATATCTTTTTAATAGAAAGAGAAAACTATTCTAAATAATAAAAGTTAATGCATAAACTAAAAACAAATTGAGATGTCAATGAAAGAAATGTGTGATTTTTTAAAAAGCTATCCAATTAAATTATCTTAAATGAAGTAGTTCCTAAATAAGACAGGTTACAAGAAAAATATAAAAGTCTTAAAAAGGGATTTTAAAATTTCACTGAATTTTTATGTTCAAAAATAACATCAGTGATTATTTAAAGCTTTGAAATTATAATCATGTTAAGACAATGAACAATGGTTATATTTAGCTACCTGCTAGAATATGTAAAATGTTTCATGAGTTTGAACATAAAAAATGAATTTTACAAAGTTCTCTCATTTAGATTAAGCCTTTCTAGTGTAGATAGAAGTAACATTTTCTAGAATTCATGAAGTCAAACTTCAAGAAAGTTCAACCTCAAAGGTTTTCTCTCTATTGGCAAAGCAATGGGGAAATCTCCTTGAAACTAGCTAATTGAGAATTTGGTCTTCCAAATAATTTTTTTTAATAAAACAAGTAGTTTGAGGGGCGCCTGGGGGGCTCAGTGGGTTAAGCCGCTGCCTTCAGCTCAGGTCATGATCTCAGAGTCCTGGGATCGAGTCCTGCATCGGGCTCTCTGCTCAGCAGAGAGCCTGCTTCCCTCTCTCTCTCTGCCTGCCTCTCCATCTACTTGTGATTTCTCTCTGTCAAATAAATAAATAAAATCTTAAAAAAAAAAAAAAACAAGTAGTTTGAATGCAAACAGTTCTTATAATTGCTTCTATCCTCTATTTGCCTAGGCATAAACATTCCCCCTGCCCCGAGAAAAGAAACCCCACATATAATCTTGATGTTAGAAATGTTAAAAACTTCTAAGAGTTGTGTCACGTAAGTGGTGCATTTACTAACAAATACTTTTACTGACGATATGAACCCTGCAAATACATCCTGTACAGAACTGACTAGAGAGAGTTTTTACTTTTTATTCTAAGATATTTTGGAAAACATGGTGGTTAGGCTTTGATTTATTGGACTCAAAATGGTTTGTTTGGTTTCCTCTTTATTTTTAAAAATGAGATAGGTTGATTTGTACCCTGCTAATATTTTTAAAAATTACAATTCGATTTTTATCTCTGCCATAAGTCCTAAAAGTAATGGTTTATTTTACAATAAAAAAGTTCAGCATGAATTGGCCTCACTACAAGTATATGGGTTTCCTACAATCAGAAACTTTCTCAGCACTTATATTGTAAAATAGGCAATGTAAAATATATAAACAATATAAAATTATAAAATCTATCTAAGATGTTTTGGTAAACATATTGAAATGTTGTTAATACATTACTTTATCTATTAAAGACTTGATATATATGAATATTTTAAAAAACTGACATAACATTAAAAGTGTGGAAATTTTGAGAAGTCATTTTGAAATTTAGTTTACAATTTCTTACAAGAAAAAAAGATATAATTACCCACCATCTTAAATATTGAAAGAAGCACTATTTTTGTTATTCATCTAAAGCTATAAAACTGGATAAACTAATGAATGACAATCTTAGAAAATGCCTTAAGTTTTCAATAGCCAGATCTCCATAAAAATTTTATTACTAATAAAATTAATTTGGTAAAGTGATTATAATTTGAATGCTCTTTGTAGTTTGAGCAGAATTGGAATATTCAATTGAGTCCTTAATCAAAAGCTTGACATTTCTGCTCAAGCAGAATAACAATTAAAATATATAGATAGATAGATACATACATACATATCTAGTATCTTTATCATTTACAAAACACTTTTTCAAAAATGGAGACTCTATATGATTTAAAACAGAAATAGAGACTATTTTACCCTAAAACATTTTCAACATAAATTATTATAAGGTCACAATTCAAGGGAAATATATGTAGTTTATATAGCAATTTTAATCACAATATGTAAATCACATTAAAGAAGATTGAGGCACTGCAGTTCAGAAGAGTTCAAATTTCTTCATTGCTATATATAAAGAAGTCAATTATCTGTATCAAATAATATTTTTTATTATCAACCATTTGAACATGTGATCTCTTATTTTTTGCTGTTTTCTTTGGTACTGAATTAAAGCTGATACAAATTGGCCTTTTAATTTTGGGGAGTAGCCAAAATGATGTGATTGGGGAGGGGCTGAGAAGTGTTTTTTGTAAAAATTCTTTAATCATTTCATAGAGGTAAACATACTTGAATGCTAAATACCTGACTCTTTCAAATAAATGCCGACCTACCTTGTTTTTCACAATAAGTCTCTATTAATTTCCATGAGACAATGTTTTCACAAATGTAAGGCAAAACAGATGTTTAATTACTTAAGAGAACTCATAATTTAAATAATTAAAACTAATTTGTGTTTAAAGCTATTTGCAGATTTATTAGAGAAACAAATACAAATATGCATTTCTACAGAACTGTTTTTTTTTTCCAAAATGAACTTAAAACTTGTTCCACAGTTTTTTACTTGTTTATATATCTATGGTAACCCAAGTATTGGCTTCTGTACCACTTGTAATGAGACAATTGCCCTTCCATTGCAATTATAAAAAACTATTTAAAAAAAAATTCGGCACATACACGTTAAATATATTTCCTTAAAAAAATAATCTAATCAAAATATTGAATACTTTAGATTTAAACAATATTTTATTTACAAATCTGATTTGATTACTTTATTAATTACACAAGGTAATGCTTCAATTTTCAAGAACAGTTTTTTTTTTTAATATATAGACCAGTGGAATGACATCCTATCTAGTAATATGTACTACACTTCATTTTTTTTTCAAAATTAACATGACAAGTTTTCTAATACTTTCAGTTTTTTGGAAAAAAAGTTATTTTATTGGGGCACATATCTGATGAAACAAAAAATAACATGCAGAATTCCAAAAATAACCCGTTAAAGTAATATGATACTTACCCTTCATGTAATAAGACATCTATGAACAACAGTGCATAACAATATTATGTATTCATGTTTATGAGAAACCAAGCAGGAGGCAAAATGAGTTCATTCTGCTTTCTAATCATGTGCAATTTCATATGGCTGTTTGCATCATTTAAATAAAGTGTGTACATTAAATTTCTAAGACTGCATTGCACCCAAAATTATTATGGATAGCCATGCTTGCCCTGTATTTAATGAGTGATGAATTTCTCCTACTAACAGAGTAACTGGTCTCAAATCGTGTCTGTGATGTAAGGAGTATTAAATTATCTTTTTATCTCTTTCAATTGCTGCCTTGGAAAGCAAGAATTCCCTTCTTGGAGAAGACTTACAGTAAGTAAAATTTACTTAAGGACTCAGTGAGGAATCAGCACATGAATCAAGAATGCAATATAAGAATGGATTAAAAAAATGTGATTATCAGTACCTTTGTTGAAATCTATTACCACCATTAAAATTTCCAAGGAAAGATAGGGCCTGTAACATAGGGGTTCCATTCATTGTTAAATTACTAAAATCTACCAATTTAATGCTTTCATACTGTTTATTTTTTTCCAATAGAAAAATAAATCTCATACATTAGAAGTGGTACACAAAAAACTGGGATAAAATTTATCAGATTCTTGATAGCACCATTTACACATTCTTAAAGTAAACATTAATATGCACTTTCTTAGAAAGCGATATAAATATATAATACAGGACTTGCTAACCTCTGTTAACCATCTGAATACGATGGAATAATCTATCTCTACTGTGCAGGTAGGCTGTGCATGGTGGTGTGGCAATATAATTTTAAAAGTTTGTTACAGATGTGATGGGAAGCTGGAAGGAGTCGAATAAGCAGAAAAAAGAGCTTAGATCTATTGTAAGCAATGAGTCGAAATGAGCCGTTACAGGTTAGAATTTATCTTTGTTTCTGATCATTCAATGAGAAAATGACTTCCACAGAAATAGATACATTTAACTGTTTCAGGAGTGGGGTGGGTGAGGTGAAGTAGGATTGAAAGTCCTACAGGTAATAGCAATAACTGGAAGTGCAGACGAAATTGGTCTTCAGTGCAAAGAGGAAGGCAGCCGTTTAAAAAGTCTAGGTGCAATGTTGTGGTGCTGAAAGAAAAGCTCCCAGTGATAAAGGAAAAAAAAAAAAAAAACTGCAATGCAACTTCAAGCAGTAATTTTGTGGTGCTGAAAGGACAGCTCCCAGTGTTGAGGAAAAGATCTTGGATCTAGAATGAGGTGTCCAATCTGTATGATAAACAGCACACTGTGTCTCAGAGCGCCCATTCAATCTCAGTAAGTAAATGAAATATTGATTGAAAGTGACCCTGAAACAGAATGCATTAAAAAGACATAGAAAGCTGCAGAACTGAGGTAATTCGTATTCAGCATGTTCACCAGCCTCCCTATAGCAAAACAAGTCTATAAATAGTTGCATTTCATAAGATGTTTGGCCCTTGTATCATCAGTTTTCTCCATTTTGGATCAGTATAGCTGAACAGCCATTGTTACATGCCTACCTGTGGCAGTTTGAAGCCATACTAATTTTCTTCCAGTAAATTAAAGCATCACATCACAAATCAATTCTACATGGTCTATAAATTTCAGAGAATAAGTTTTTAGACAGCATGAAGCTGATTTACACATAATGCACACAAACCCTTATCTGTTACCATAAATTAAAATGTAAATATCTTCAATTTAGCTTTCAGATTTAACTAACATATAACCATGCCAACTAGCAAAAGTTTAAAATTCCCATTTACAATTAAAATTGAACTGAGTGCATTTTCAGCAATACTAGCTAGTAAAATACACATAATTGTTTAAATGGTTTGGCTTCAAAGTAACATTAAATTCCAGATGAAATGCATGGGCTCCACAGTGGACTACTGGAATTTTGAAATAAAAGGTTGAAGATTTGCTACGACTGAACAAAACATTTTAAAGACCCAACATTTGAAATGCTTCTAATACACATCCTATATCACTTCCTTTCTCTTTTTCAACTAAGTGGGGCCCCAATCTTTGCCTTTGTTCACTGCTGACTCTGAGACAGCACGGTGAAAGAAATTTACATAGATATTATTTACTGTTAATGTATTATAAATGATCTGAGACTTGTGACATGCAAGGAAAAAATGAGACGGGAGACAAGTGATGCTACATGATGAACTAAGCACATTTATAATGATAAAATGAGTAAATATAATAGCGGCAATGCTAACCACTGATTCCACGAGATACACTATTTGTCAAAACTTACACAGCTACAGAGTATCGACGATAAATAGTCATTACCAATTAACACAGTTTACTACAGCTTTTCTCTTTCATTTAAACAAGCATATCATTCCCTTTTAAAATCATTCTCTAAATAAATATTTAGAGATAGAGAACTCTAAATGAAATAACAGTCCAATGTTAAAAACTAAAAAAAAAAATGAATCTACTCTTACAGTTTGACAGAAATGAATTATTAATAGTGGAAGGGGAAGGGATCAGGAAATAATTTCAAGTTCTCAATGTCCAAAAGTAAATTGCACAGTAAATCAATATGAAATGAAGAGTCCATATAGTTCAATGAACAAAAGGGAAAGTTCATGAGGACAAAGATCACAGTTCAGAGAGAGGCTGGACGAAATTCAGACATGGAGCATCACACTCATTGTTCTTTAATTGGTTGCACAGAAAGGAGCAGCTGGGATGCCATTTAGCTTGCTAGGATGGACGTAATCAATGGGTTGAAGTTGAGATGGAAGTAATTCTCTTTTGTAATTCAGTTGCTCAGCCAGATGATCCAGAGGTAGCCAGCATTTTATTTTTGTCCATTGAATTTAAGACTGCATGCACAGCATGAGGAGGTGCTTGGGGATGGATGCCCCTATGAGTGGCCTTGAGTGGGCAAACTCAGAGGTTAACAGATGGTGTGTCAAATGGCCTGGACAGTTGGCACTCAGGAGAGGTACAGAAGAGGGTGACAGTTGTTGGGTCTTGGGAACAAAGGCTTACTTTGAAATGACCTGTCAAAAAGCCTGACAAAGGTAGATCACACTACCTCTCAAGATAAACTGCCTCTTCTAAATAAGCATGCAGGAAATACTGTCTGGTTGGTGACATAAAAATGCTCCACAAAACATGCAAATTACCGAGTATTAGAAACTGCATTGGCTGCTAGCGCCATGCTGCAAAGACTCCATCATGGGAGCAAACAGCTAAATCACAGATAGCTTCACAGTAAAATCTACATTCACAATACTAATAGGTTTCTAGTGTTAACAAATTATACACAATTATAAGCTCTTAAAATGCAACATACTTATCAAGCAGTTGCAGATAATGAAACATTATCAGCTATCAATAATTTGTTGGCACTTTCACTTTTGTTTATAAAATTTCCAATACACTGTACCACAGTTATGTGTCTAAACAGTGAGGATGTTAATGGAGTAATGACTGTTCTACTGGCCAGGCGATGGGATCAGTAGTGAATTCAGTGCTTAAAAACAAATGTACAAACCTCTGAAGAGGTGGGACTCCATGTGAGAACTTTTGTTGAACTTACAAATGATGAAGAATGGGCCATGGCCAGCATGCAGCATTATTTCCATTGTCTAGTTCAGATGGAGAACAGGTGCTTTTATTGATCTGTAAACTTACCAATATAATTTTCCACAGTTTTAACCTTTTAAATATTTTACAGTGCTTTTATGCAACTATATTGCTTTTTGATCATTTTAAATTTAAAACTTATTTTCAAAATATTGTTTCCTACTTCACTGTGCCCTAAGCAGGAAGTAAGACTTACATGACAGTGCTTTGGCCTCACTCCATTTTAGGTCACTGACCCCACCATACTCAACCTAACAGTAGTTAATTTAGTGTTATCTAGAACTAATACTGAAAACTATACGCATATCCCTGTCTACATTCAATCATTAAACTACAATAATGCTGGTAAAATGGCAGGCTTAAATCTTACACTAGAAACACCTCTGACAAATATACACAAGCAAAGTATAGAGAACAAAACAGATCAAGAAAAAATTCTTTCTATGAAACATCTGGTAAAACACATATTATTTACATATACACATTGTCAACATAGTCGCATTCATTTGCATAATTATATATTAATAACAGAAAAACTTCACTTCTGCAAAGTACAGTACATCCTTCTTGAAAATGGGGTAAAGGAGGGGTTAAAATAATCTGATGTATAATTGGGGCGCTCAACCCACTTTCTGAGGATTGGCAGCCCGCACTCCTTGCTCATATGTGATCCTTTGTGTAATTAAATACTGAGCAGCCTGTGTTGCAGCTGGTGTTCCAGTAATGGTTACCTTCCGATTCCTTGTGCCAGGTACGAATTCTCCTTTTTTGGAGATCTGTATCCTTGCACCAGTCAACTCCTGGTATTCCACTAATGTTTTCCCTCCTTTGCCAAGTATTGCACCAACTAAGTTTTCTGGCACTGCTATTTCAACTACATCCTTTGATCCATCTGTGGATTTTTCTGTTCCTAGAATGGCACTGGCAGCTAGGGGAGAAGCAGCTCCAAAATATCCATTGGTTGCAGCAGTAGCAGCAGCCAGGCTACCTAATGCAAATGTCCCCGCCGTACCACCAGCTGTGCTGCCACTGGCTGAGGCTTCACTGGCATAGGTGGCCAACAAATTGGCTGCTGCTGCTGCTGGGTTGGCACTGGCAGCTGCTGCAGCCAAGGCCCCTGTTGCTGCTGCTTGACTGAGACCTAAACCTAATGTGTTGAGATTATATCCGTAGCTGGCTAAAGTATTAAGTGCAGAGGTGATGGCCACCAGGTCATTGCCTGTGAAGCCAGATAAGACTGCTGGAAAGGCTGCAACGCCAGCAAGGTTAGCATGTCCTAAGAGCCCTGCGGCTGCGGCAGCAGTTGGTAACACTTCAGCAGTGTTTGCATAAGGAGATCCGGTTGGATTGGAATTTGCCACTGGACCTGTAACATTGGCATAACTGATATTGAGACAGCTGCCACTCTGTGGATCCTCTTGTATCTTCTGGATGATAAGTTCAACAGCTTTTCGGTTTTGTTCAGGTTCTCCACTCACAGTGACAACCCTCTCTTGCAAGTTGATCCCATCAGGTTTCTGGGAAAGCTGCACCCAAGCCCCTGACTGCTCCATTATAGCCTTCACAGTAGCACCTCCCTTCCCTATTATCAGACCTGCTGTGCTGTTGGGAACTATAATCTTTACCTGTAATTAAAAAAAATACGTATAAATAATACTTCTGTTTTGCGCATACACATTATATTACTTTACTATCCTAAAAAAGTAAAACAACAAATTGAAAATTAATTTAAACATAAGTTATTAAAGATAGAAATACCACAACTTCTAAAGTGACTTTTATCGCATTTTAATACAAGTATCTTATAAAAGCAGAACGTCCAAAAGCAAAAGCAATTTTCAGTTTAAAATATTAAAAATTTTCCTGGAGTCCTTGTGCATTGCCGTAGAAGTTTTAAGAAATTAGTATGTTCTAAAGAAAGGATATCATAACTATACATCAATGGTAACATTTTTATATAGCTCCAAAATAAAAATACTGTTGATATTCTTCACCTAGTGTAGCTTTAAGAACACCTTTGGTCTAAAACGTATAAAAACAAAGAGTACAGGATTATGATGCAAAGTTAGTAAAGATAAAAGTACTAAAGTACTAGCTCGAGTCCCTTCTGAAAATTAATTTCATGTTCCTTATTACCTAGCAATTTTTGTATTATTCAAACCTTACTTGTTTCATGACTAATATTTTCAGAGAGCAAAAAGATTATTACTAGTGGTATTTTGATTTTTGAACTAAACTGACACACAACACATAACTTTATAAAAATAACAGGTATTTAAAAAAAAACCCAGATATTTCTAAATAATTAATATAAAAAATTTCAATCACTTTAGGGAGGTGAACAATGATTTGAATATGATATTGCCGGGATGTTCTACTTAAATTTGTAAAATGACTATTTTAATTAGATAGGTAATTCTCTTTTTTGGCAGCCGTAGCTACATTTTAAAAAATAGGGCTTATAACCATATTATCAAAGGTTACCGAAAATTTACTGGAGTCACAGGAATAATTACGATACAATGTGACCATATGAATAGAGACATTTTAACTAATTTGTATATCCATTCACAAAACCTAGACTATTTGGATTTATTTAATTATAGTCAAATACTATTGTAAAAAGGATAAAATCAGGTATTTCCCGTAACCCCTGGAATTAAAATATAAATATTAAAAATTTTATTTTGGTAGCACAAAGATATGCATGGCACTGTTTTATGACTCAGTAGATAAAAAACTGGGAGGGTTGTGTCACTGACAAAGCACTAAAGTAATTGCTTTCCTTGTTCTGGATATTAAAACGGGCAGGCTGAAGAACTTGTTGAAATTTGAGCAGGAATTTAGATGAGATATTCTATGAAAATTTCATTAACTAGTTTTTAGCATGTATTGCCATGCTCTCTTTAAAACAGAGATTTGGTAAAAATATTTTAAAGAAATACAGCCATGCATTTCTGGCAATTTTGCTCTTCAAGGTAGAAACTAGTCGAAGTATAAATTCGAATTTTAGACTGTGTCACCTCATAAATATATTTATATGTATTAACATACATGTACACACACACACAACTTTTCTTGCCACATATATAAATTTACAGGAACAGATTTTTTTTTCATTCCAATTTGTCTATTGAAAAGAATAGAAATTTTATTTTATTTTATTGAAATAGAATTTTATTGAAAAGAATTTAAATTTTCTAGAAACATTTTTTAGGAATATCAAATATATCCTTCATATTCCTCCTGATTAAGTGCATTTAGTTTTAAGAAGTAGGATGAGAAATAATTTTTAAAAACATATTAATTTATTAATTTTGTTCACAGACTTTTTTGTAAAAAATAATTTGTCTGAAATGCTGCAGTTTGTTAAAGTATAATAATTAGAAAGTTAAACCATGATTATTCCTTACACTAATTATAAAGATGAATTAGAATCATCTTTACATTTTATCCTGTGCACATGAGTATTGGGAAAATTTACTTTTAAGGCTTTAAATATCAGAATGCTAAATATGATTGTATTTTATAAATAAGTACTTCTTTCCAAAATCAGAACATTTTTATATAGTTGAAAACATTTACATATTGGCAAGCTGTGGTTTTTAACACAATTTTTATGTTTTAACATAATTTTTATGAAGAAAAATACACTAATTTTTTATGTAGTAATACTAATTTCCCACAAAATATTGGGAAATCCATAACTTTTCTTTTTTTGTTGTTTTTTTAAAAATTTAATTTAATTTTTTCAGTGTTCCAAGATTCATTGCTTATGCACCACACCCAGTGCTCCATACAATAAGTGCCCTCCTTAATACCCACAACCAGGCCCTCGGAATCCCCCAGCTCCTCCCCTCCAAAACCCTGTTTGTTTCTCAGAGTCCACAGTCTCTCCTGGTTCATTACCACTTCCAATTTCCCCCAACTCACGTCTCCATTAATTGACCAATACTTTCTTAAGAGTTGTTCTTAAATTATTTTAAATTCTAATATCGCTATTGTTTTGCCCAATTTAATGATTACCTCATGATTATAACCCAAGAAGAGAAGAGCACATGAAAGGTAAACTATGGGAACTATCCTACAGACTGTCAATAAAAAGCAATGTCTTATATAAATTTGTAACATCCATTCTAAAATCACCTGAAGCTTCTATGAGATGTATGAAGATGATATTAATTTATACTACTCTGCACACCAGTCTCATACCATATTTACTGCATACACAGCTTTTTTGTAAAAACCTTAGTACTAGTTCTATGCTTCCACAAGAAGTTGCTGATGTGTGCACAGCATTGCTATTATTGCACATTAGTTTCTCCCTTCTTTTCTTGTTTTCCCTTTTCCTTTCTTTTCAACATTCAAAAAAAAAAAAATTCTGAAACGACACATAGTTCAGAAATGTTGTGTGAACTTCTCATAACTGTAAGCATCTTCCAAAAAATCTGTCACTTTGAAAACTGAAAAACTACACCATGCCATCTATCTTTATATTAAAGATGTGCTTCTAATTCAAATTACCATCAGACTATACACACAAAAGATATCTTCATGTAATAAGTACTATTCGCTGGATTTTATTTTTAACTGTTTGAAATAATCTTCTATAAATTACTGTCAGCCATAATTGCTATTTTACAAAATACTGATGTGGTTCCCAATTTTTATTGGTAGATTTTATATTTGTCCACATATAACTACATAAAGGTGGGTTGCGATTTAAGAGAAAACATTACTGACTGTATATTAAGATTTACAATAGCATTTCTTAACTTTAGATAGTAATAATTCTGCATAAGGTTACTGATCTCAGATATCAAATTTAAAAATTAAAGAAAATACAAATATAACAAGTTATTAAATCAATATATTTTTTTTAATGTGAAAACTTAAGAGCCTAGTCAAGGGAACACGTCACCTAACTTTTATTTTTGACCCAAGGAAATGAAAACCTCTCAGATTTATACTTTTTTTCCTTGAAGACTTAAAAAAATATCTATTTGCTCACTTAATCTAATATGGATGCAAATCAGGAAAGAAAACTCTCTGAAAAGAGTAAGTTGAGACAAAAAGAAAAATTGGCCCATATGCATAGTATCTTAGAAAAAGTAGTGTTCTATCTCCATCTTCTGTATCAGATCAGAGCCAAGAAATGAGGCATTAGTGTGGAAGCTTGGAGATAATGGGCTACTGAATACTGGGTGGGGGAGGGGAGGGAAAGAAAGGGTGGAAAATTACAGAAGATGGCTACTTGTTTATTCCTTAGACATAGGAATATGGTATTTACCAAAGAAAAAGTCTGTGCACTAATATGTTTGCTTTCCCAATGAGACGATAAATAGCAAATTTTGGTTAAATGTATGGCTTCATTTTCATTGGTGAAATCTATTCACACACTCAAATAAGTAAAAATATATATTTCTAAGGAACTGAGGGAATTAAAAAAACCTTTATCCTAAACAGCATATAAATTATTTGGTTAACACACACCAACTAAATCAGATAAGCTGTTGACAGCTACAAATCAGTTTTCAGTACTATGCTCTACAGTTGCTACCATCAGTTCAGTCATTTAAGGAATGCTTACTGAGTGGTCCAGGCCCTGTGTTGGGAGTTAGGAATAAAGACAATGATTATTATGTTTCTAAATATCTTTGACATCTTTGTTCTCTAAGTATCCTGTTCTTTTTTTTTTTTTAAATAATCCTTTTCTTTATTTATCAGACATTCCTGTAAGTTTGAACTGTTATCTCTATGTTGGAGAGTTTCCATTCACACCTAAACCCATTTTAATAGTGACCATGTGCGTAAGTACTGTTTTTAAAGAAAAAAATGTTTACTTAAATTTTCCCTATTCTAGATTTATAATTATGAGAAGATTAACAATATAATTATGCTAATTTTACTAGTATCAACTGCTTTTCAGAAAAAAAGTAGTAAAATGACTATTTCTGTATGTGCAGCCAAAGAAGAACCTCTATGGGTATCCTATGAAAAGTATTAAAAGTACCAAATAGGTAGGCTTTAATGTTGATATGTTTCTGATTAAAAATAAATATTAAGCAAAACAAATTTACTCCTTTTCCAAATAAGAAGTAAAACTCATTATGGTCTTATAAAGCAATGAAAGTGTCTGTAATCATAATTTTTCATTATCATGGCAGGAAAATTATTTAATTATTTCATAAAGCCATACTTTCATATAAATTCAAAATAAGTTCCATTACAATTTAAGATATCTCAATTGACAATATGGACTATTTAAGGGCTGCTATATTATATACCACATATGCAGGGACTTTTATAAAGCAATGCCTAGCAATAGTGGATATCTTTCATTTATTCTGTCATTTATTCAGCCGTACTGATCTTCCCTCTTCTGGCAACAGACCCTAATTTTCCTTTAGGAAACACCCTCTCTCACTCTTAGTACATGTGCTTCAAGTAAGGCCGACAACCTTCCAATGCTCTAGGAGTGGAGACCTAACAGAGCCTGACACATCACAATTTCCACAACTTTGGCAGTTACTGATTTGGGATTGTGGATGTGGCCCAGGATGGTCCAATGAGTTAAATTTGGTAAAACCAATGGGACAGAGATACCTGTGTTTCTAATCTGGTAGGGCACAACCCTGACATTCCTAGTGACTATCTTGCCACCCTATGGAAAGAAGAAGAACCAGCCTGAAAATAAAGTTAACCTAGAAAAGAGTCTACAGAAATGGAAAAAATTCTGACACCATTTTGGTATCTGAATCTAACCATGTCTAAAGCTAGCACAGATCAATAAAGTTCCCTTTTTAAGCCACTTTGCATTGGATTTCTATAATTTATAACCAGGCAAGTAGTAGATTAGAAAAAGGTTTTACATTCTTGTTATTATCCTATATTATTTGCCTATCCAAAAGAAATATGGACACTTTGTTGCATCTCTTGATGCTCTAAGTCAAAACATTATAGCTCTAGTAAAGAAACACAAGCGGATTCCTTAATTTACCTTTTACCAAGATATACCCAACATGATCTAATAAAATAAATATCACTTCCCTAATGTATTACAACTTAGGCTACTGAGGCACCATTTTGTAGTGTCCAACGAAGATGCATATGTCATTTTGGGGATCTATATTGAACTGAGGAGCAAAGTAAATTGAAAACTTTTCTTTTGATTATAGATTTTATATACATAAATATCTTCCTTTCTGAAAAGTACTGATATGGCAAAAGATGTACAGGACTGCTACATGAATACAAGTATACAAAGAGAACAAAAAAGCAACTCCTCTCTCTATTAGTCTGTTAAATCTACTCACTTTTGATAATCAAATCAAAGGCAACACAGTTTTCATAAGCATGCATAATATTATTGTAAAATACCATGCTGTCTTTTCTTATGTATCTTCACCAGTCCTTCCCTCACCACTGCCAACACCAGGTTTCAAACCTGGAAGCCATCTGTGCCTTTTCTTGCTCCCTAGATCTCTACATCCTGTTATGTACTATTTTATTTTTTTCTCCCTGAAATGCTTCTTGCTCAAACCTACTGCTTTATCCTATCCAAAGAAATGCATGGTATTATAAAAAGAATCTAGAATAGGCAGTTTGAAGATATAGGCTCTCACTCCAGCTCTGCTGTGTGACCTTTGTCAAAATCACTTCAGTTGCATCATCTATAAAATCAGAAAATTTGGTAAGATTATGGATGAAGAGTTTTTATTTTAGCATCATAAAAAACCTTGCTCAACAGATGTCGGTGACAACTCCACCATTCAGTTACCCACTGAAGTATCTAGAATCCTTACGTAGACATTCCAAATTCTCTGTATCCTGTGCCTGAATTGTCTTCCCAGCTTCATCTTTTAAGACTGGTATACCATGCTGAATCCAAACTTTACCTTCTAGTTCTTGGATTTACTCTATATTAGTCATTTTTCCATGTCTTTGCTTTGTTATTTATACATTTGGTCCAAATGACTGAAGTGTTATCTACCTATATTCCCACACTGTTCTTTCCCTGAAAATACAGACAGTTTTTCCTTGTGAAATCTTCCATGTCCTGCCAGAACAGTTCAAATGCAGTATAGTTTGTAAACTCAATCCTTGTTCCTGAAAACCAAAGTGTCAAAATACTTTCTGCATTTATTATATTACTTATCCAAGGCTGCCTTATATTAGCATAGAACAGATATTTACCTCTCTTACAGAATTTTATCTTCCTGATGGGCATTATCTTATTTAATTTTGTATTTATTATTTGCACTTAGTTGACATTATCAATTGGATAACTTTAAAAAATAAATCCAAAAGTGTAGATTAATAAGAACTAAATAAGCTATTTAAAAGATTCCATCACCCCCATACAGTCGTATGTAGTGTATGTGTGCACATGCGTGTTGTGTGTGTAAAATATGACATTGGCTACAGTAATTTCTTTCTAGACACATCTCTCCAGGCAAGGGGAACAAAGGCAAAAATAAACTACTGGGGCCTCATCAAAATAAAAAGCTTCTGTATAGCAAAGGAAATGACAAAACTAAAAGACAACCTAAGGGAGAAGATAATTGCAAATGAAATATCCAAGGGTTAGTATCCAAAAATCTATAAAGAACTTATCAAACTAAAAACTTTAAAAGCAAATAATAAAATTATAAAATGGACAGAAGACATGAACAGACAAGTTTCCAAAGAAGACACACAGATGAACAGACACATGAAAAGATGGTCAACATCACTGACCATGAGGAAATTACAAATCAAAACTACAAAAAGATATCACCTCACACCTGTCAGGAATGGCTAAAATCAACAATACAAGAAAAAACAGGTGTTGGCAAGAATGCAGAGAAAGAGGAACCCTCCTACACTGTTGGTGGGAATGCAAGCTAAGATGGTGCAGCCACTGTGGAAAGCAGTACGGAGGTTCCTCAAAGAGTTAAAAATAGAATTACCCTACAATCCAGCAATTGCACTACTAGGTATTTATGCAAAGAATACAAAAATACTAATGCAAAGGACTCATGCACCCTGATGTTTATAACAGCATTATCTACAATGGCTAAATTATGGAACCAGCCCATATGGGTCCATATGGGTCCATCAACTGATGAAAAATAAAGATGATGTGGCATAGATATACAATGGAATACTACTCAGCCATAAAAAGATGAAATTTTGCCACTTGCAATGATGTGGATGGAGCTAGAGTGAAGTGAAGTAAAATCAGAGAAAAAAAAATCTGATCTCACTCATATGTGGAATTTAAGAAACAAAACAAACAAGCAAAGGGGAAAAAAAAAAGAGAAAGAGGCAGCAAACCAATTAAGAGACTCTTAACTAGAGAGAATAAATTGATGGTTACCAGAGGGCAAGTGGCTAGGTGCAGGAGAGATGAGCAAAATAGGAGATGGAGATTAAGGAGTGCTCTTGTGATAAGCAAGTTGTATGGGAATCACTATAGTGATGTTTAATCACTGTACATCTGAAACAAATATTATACCCAATGTTAACTAACTGGAATTTAAATAAACCTTGAAACATTAAAAAAAAATACAAGAAAAAAGATATACCTTGAAAATAGTAAAAAAAAAAAAAGAGAAAAATCACTAATATTATAATAAATATTAAACTTGCACTATATGCCTTTTTCTTAACTTTTCATTGATGTACTATGTTTTTCCTATGATATTTTGTAGTTTCTTACTCACTAAGGTTTTGTGGCTTCTTAGCTATAAAAAAAGTGTAGAACTTCCCTATGACCCTGCCATTGCACTCCCAGGTATTTACCTCAAAGAGACAGATGTAGTGAAAAGAAGGGCTATCTGTACCCCAATGTTTATAGTGGCAATGTTCATGGTTGCCAAACTGTGGAAAGAACCAAGATGCCCTTCAATGGACGAAGAGATAAGGAAAATGTGGTCCATATACACTATGGAGTATTATGCCTCCATCAGAAAGGATGAATACCCAACTTCTATAGCAACATGGACGGGACTGGAAGAGATTATGCTGAGTGAAGTAAGTCAAGCAGAGAGAGTCAATTATCATATGGTTTCTCTTATTTGTGGAGCATAACAAATAGCATGGAGGACATGGGGAGGTAGAGAGGAGAAGGGAGTTGGGGGAAATTGGAACGGGAGGTGAACCATTAGAGACTATGGACTCTGAAAAACATTATGAGGGGTTTGAAGTGGTGGGGGGTGGGAGGTTGGGGGAACCAGGTGGTGGGTAGATAGGGCATGGATTGCATGGAGTACTGGGTGTGGTACAAAAACAATGAATATTGTTATGCTGAAAATAAATAAAATAAAAACAAAACAAAACAAAACAAACAAACAAAAAAAAAGTGTAGCCAAACTGGTTGTGAAAGTCCAGAATACAAACATATCTGTGTTTACTTGATTAAGTTATGAACTGGATCAATACTATGACTCAAATGACAGTTTCTACTGAGTCATAATCACAATTTATAATTGATGCAATTACCTCCTATCCTTTGCCTTGCTTCAAGCAATTACATTTTTACTCCAGAATAATTAACTCAAAAAGTTTTGTGAAGATTGTACTTCATTTTGCATCTTTTTTCAAAGGGCCTTATTTTACTTGCCCTTTTGGCTGCTAGATATGAGAGAGAATGACAGACAGTACACCTCTTTTTTTGTGTCTCTTTGGAAAAAGACAGAAAATGAACGATTATGCCCATGAAATTTCTAAAGACAAATAATATTTAACTTAACTTTTCTACTTAATACATTGTTTCATGTTGCCCCTTGAAGGATTATTAAAAGTTTTTTTTCTTTTGATGACTGCTGCATATTTTATTTTATTTTTAAAGATTTTATTTATTTATTTGACAGACAGAGATCACAAGTAGGCAGAAAGGCAGGCAGAGAGAGAAGGGGGTAAGCAGGCTCCCCACTGAGCAGAGAGCCTGATGCGGGGCTGGATCCCCAGACTCTGGGATCATGACCTGAGCCAAAGGCAGAGGCTTTAGCCCACTGAGCCACACAGGTGCCCCAGAGTGCTGCATATTTTAATGATACATCACATCACATTCCAGAGAGGGGTAACTTAAGTATAAGAAAAATAGGAAAAACCAATATTTTATTGGTAAGAACAAGGAAAAGAAAAGCACTTTAAACTATTTCTGTTATGTCGAGATGCTAGGTACTCTAGACATAATTATGTCAAAAAAAAAATACTAGAAATCAAATAACTATAAAGAAAACACAAGGGTTGTAAATGATAAACATTTTAGGGCAGCCTATTGTTTACAAATGAAAATAATTTGGAGCACTGTCATCTTAATGCTTACTAAACTATATTTTACTAAAATGAGGTTAAATTTCTGGAAGCCCATTTGTCATCATTGTCCATGTGTGAAATTATCAAAAGTCTCTTAGAAATTATTATTATTACTGTTATTATTCTAAATCATCTCATCTTAGACAAGCTTTTTCAGAATATATGTAATAAGGTAATTGTTTAGTGTTCTTAATTCTGATTAGTGAAAAAATGTATTTGAAATATTTGGGGTTTTAATATGAAAACTAATGTTTTCAATTTAATATTCTAATGATTTTAATGTCAATTCAAAAAGTGAAAAATATCTATGAACATTAAAGTAGGGGCTGTGTTCATGGAAGTGGATAATGAAAAGGGATGAGAAATAAGAGTAGAAGGAATCAAGAATTCTATTTTGGGTATTTTGAGTTTGAAATCCCCATCAGACATTTAAGTGTTGATATTGAGTAGGTGATTGGCTATGGGTCTAGAGATCAGAGGAAATTTGAGAGTTAACATAGAGATAGCTATTTAAAGCAACAGGAATGGATAAGGTAGTCTAGGGGACCATAAAAGTGACTAACAATTCCTTAAATAGTGAACAGTAAAGAACTGTGTTTGACAAGAAATATTACTCTGCTAAAATCAATCAAAGATATTCAAGGTAGATCAGCAAAATTAATCACTAAAATAAAGTGAATCATGAATGGTCTGCTAATCTTTTTCTTTTAAAAAATGTGTGCCAGTATGTATTACCTCTTAGAAATCACTTTGTAGTACACATTAAGTTGTAAAATGAACATAATCTTTAGTTTCTCTCCTTTTGGGATCCTTCTGGAAAATAACTCAAATCACAGAAAATTTACACACAGAGCAGTGCACAGGTACTACATGCAATTATAAAATATTGTGGAAAATGACACAAAATTCTAAAATTTATATAAATATGTTACATAGACTTGGATTAGATAGTGTAAAATTATATGCAGGTAAAACTGAAATGAAGGTAATAGTAGAAATCGAATTTCAGGTGAGCTTTTTTCCCCTTACCATATAGACTTTGTCTTATTTTAATATTTTAAAAGCAGTTTAACAAAAGGAAATTAAAAAATTACTCCCAAACTAGGCTGCTGAATAAATAAGTCTTGCAAGAGCAAAATAAATAATTTGTTTAAAATAGTTTTAGTAGATTTCCAGTATTCACTACATAATTTTTTTTTTTAGTGTTTATTGTGTGCCAAGTACTGTTCCAGATGTTGGTGATTTTATAGAAGTGAATAAAAAGGATAAGACCTCACTTTATGAAACTTACAGTCAGGTGGTATCATAAATACTACCAAATATTTAAATTTATATTATAATATTAGTCGAGAGATGACAGGGGATTTAGAATATACTTTTAAATTTTAATAAGGAAGCTTAAAATCATAGTTTTAAATAAGATTCATGTAATTAAAATAAATGCTTGTTTATGAAGACCACAAAGGTAATTTTGGAATTTAAAGGTTTTTAAAATTCTGAGTTTATTGATGGACTGATTTGACACTCTATGATGTAACCAAACTAATTAGATATTTTTAGAAGTAACTGTCTCAACTATGTTTGAAATCAATCTCTACTTAAACTTATGTAACTAGATAATTAATCAAAAAGGAACCTTTTATATTTTGGGTTTTAAATTTTGTTTTTACAAATTTTTGATTAAGCCATTTTTACCATTAAAATTATTACTTAGGTGGAAAGATTGATGTGCCATATTTTTACAAGACTTAAGCTATTTTGAAAGATATCTTTGAAGTCAAATATAGGTGCTTGTAGGTATTTTAGATTTTCTAATCTTGCTAATACATTTCTTATATTTAATTTTACCAATAATTTTTCTGAAGACAATACTTATTTTTTAAAAACAAACACATTTGCATTTCAGTATCTTACTAGTAAAATTTGATAATTTATTATCACAAATGACTATTGTTAAGAAAATGAAAATCCATAAATCATTCTTATTTAATTAACACGGGATAAACAAATATTAACTAAATAAAAGGTTACAGAAGAATGTCTGTAATTTAACAAACTGTATTCTTAGTCACAAAGCTAAGCTTTTTACCTATATGTGGACTGAAGTAGTTTACTTCTATTTAATGAATCATAAATAAAAATACATTAATTTTATAACTTCTATTATTTGACTAGAAACAATTCACAGTTAGTTACTGAGATAAAGACTTCCTTTCCCAGAAATATTTTTAAAGAGTAACTTAAAAACTGTATCATCTAATTGAAGGAAAAAAACCAATAAGTAAATAAACGCTTAATAAAATGAATTATAAAGGTATTAAGTTCAGAAGAAAAGATGTTTTTAATAAGATCAACTTATTATTTCCTAGAATGTTCCCTAATCAAAGAAAAAAAAATTAGAAAAGTTAAAAATGAGAAACAATTTTTTATTCTATAGTGAGCAGGAGTCAAATTCTCTCATCTGGCAAAACTATTCTTTAAAAGAAAATGCAAAGACATTGATTCCTATTTCTAAGCATTTTAAAAGAAAATTAAAATGTTGAAAATAAACGATAACTACCCCTTTTATATGGCTTATATGGCTTTATTTGAAAGATTAGGAAAAAAATCTATTTAACTGTACACACACACACACACACACACACAAACACACACAGCAGAAGGACTTATACACATCTGGAGCAAAGAGCAATCAGGGTTTTGGTTATATAAACACATGTATAATGTTCTGTATTGAGAACATACTGTGGTATAAGAACTACTAAAACCAAAACTACAAGGAAAATGTTGATGAAATACACAAATCACCTTTACCTAGTAGGCAGTCCAGAAAGACAGAGTATTGCAAGCCTGCCTACTTAGGAGCCAATGCCTGATTTATCTACAGTATGTAAAATAAGCAACGTTACAGAGTGACTATCCATTCTTTTCTCCTGAAGAGTACCACTGTCTTCAATCAAAATAGGTGAAAAGCCCTAGATTTCCCATAAACATGAATATATCTTCATATGAAATCATACCTTCAAAAGTGACTTTGGAAGGTCATATAATCTGGTATTTACCATATGATGTGTTATAAACATATAAATTATGTGCTTTCAGCAGCCATCCTTGTCCTCAGGCGGATCCTCTGATTCTCATCACTGGGTGTGAAGAACACACTATCTATAACATAGCAACTGAGCAAACTTAGAAGTTTGCAATGGAGCAAATATGGTCAGGAAGCACTGATTTAACCGTTTTGGGCAAGTATATTGCTAAACAATCTTAAAAGAATACAACTTAATCTGCATATAAAGATCTCCAAAGTAAGAGAACTCCTGACCAAACTTGGGAATCATCAAAGACTACTAATGCTATCTGAAAAGATAACTATCCTTTGTATAATAACCTTTCATAGATTTAAATTGTACTAGTTAGTAAACTCTACTGTTCTCAAAGCTAAACCTAACTCAAAGCTAACACCTACCCTTCAGCTTCTGCACAAATCTAATACTTTTCTTTAATATTTTTCAAATAAAGTGTGTTATTTCATGAAAAAAGTTTTCATAATTAAAGTTTGAGAGATGAAACAGTGTTAATATTGTACACAATCATAATCATTTTAGTCAACTAATATGCAGTTTTCATATGGTAAACAACTTCAGAAAACATTTCTCTAATTTTTTAAACATACATGCACAATCTTGTGCTAGACCTATTAAATTAAATACCTCCATAGGTAGTTTTGATGTGAAGCTAGGAATGAGAACCTTTGACAGATTAATTAAGAAAGAATGAAGAAAAATATTGTAAATATTACACATTTTAATTTGACATAATTTTAAAATATGAAACAGTTGTCATTTCATTTGCTAGTTAATAAGTGCCTTCTCTAGGCCTGAACCCTCTCTCATGATCCTTCTTAAAATTCCTCAATAAAGCATTCCATGACTATTAAAAGAAGGAGCCAAGTAGCTCAAACAAATATATGATGCCAAAGATGGTCTAATCTTCCTTTTGGGAAATTCCCACTTTCTATTCTTTAAAACACAGTATAAATCACAACTGAAGGCATTATTTTCTCCATCTTGTTTTACATTCTCTTAGTTAACATTTTAAAAACAAAGTAGAGAGAAAACAAAACAGTTAATAATGTTCATAATCCTTATCACCTTGATGATACACACACACAAGATGTTTTTTGACTATTAAACATAGGGTCATATGTGTCTTAGCAGCTTAATATTCTTTAGGTAATATATTATGAACACTATTCTAGGCCAAAGTATGAGGTTTTAACTCATTATTTTTAATAGCTTTACCACATAATATTCTGCAACACCATAATTTATTCAGTCATTCTCCTGTTAAAGAGGTCAGACTTTTTCCTAAGTTTTGCCACTGCAAATAATATTGTAATATACATCCTTTGTCTCTATATTCCTGTATATTGGTGCATTAAGTTTTACTGGATGAATTCTCAAACACTGCAATTTTGTAGCATTTCTTACTTATATCAACATTGTATAAGAATTATTATTTCCCATATCTGTGTCAGCACTTTAAATTTATAAATACACACGCACACACACACACACACACACGTTGTATTCCCAAAGTATGTGTATTACTAACACACATAGAATCTTATCTATTTGTTAAAAAAAAGTAGAATGTTGTGGTACTGATTTATATTTACCTGATGCCTAGTGAGGTTAAATATGTTTTCATATGTTCATTGGATATTTCTATTTCTTTTTCCATAAAGTGCCTTTTCATAATCGGCCTATTTTTCTCCCTTCCCCCCCATATAGGAGTTCCTGTAGAGTTATTAATTCATTGTTATATGTGTGCAATGTATCTTTTTCCAAAGATACTGCTATTTTTGCTTACTAATGGTGTATTCTGCCATACCAAAAATATAAAGTATTTATATCCCAAATCTTAACTTATTCCTTTGTTTTGGGTTTTCTTCTTGCTTAAGAAAGCTATCCTAAACTTTATTTCAAACACTATAATTTACAGTTTCAATCTTGAATTCACCGAAATTTATTTTTGCATATTGTACAGGGTAGAGGTCTAAATTTATTTTCTTTCAGGTGAGTAGTCAAGTATATCAGCACCATTTATTAAATAAAACATCCTTTCTAAAATAAATTAAAATGACACTTAAATATTACCCAGGACCAGACAGCGTTCTAAATGCTTTTCATGTATTCATTCAATTTAGGGATCATGACAACTCTGACAAGCTAGGCACTGTTGTTACCCACCTTTTACAATGAGAAACACAAATGGCAAAGTTAAGAATGTTTCCTCAAATCAGAAAATTAGGAATTGGCAAAGATTTGACTTGAAGCCATGAATTATGACTCCAGATTACCGTTCTCATACTGCCTAAATGATACTACCTTTCTTAATGTATAATAAAATACGGTAAATTTCCGTATATACTTAGATTCCTGAAATCTCTATTATGTTTCACTAACTATATCTATATATTCCTTTTATTTATGATAGCTTTATAGTAAATTTTAATAGAGTGAAGTATGTCATCCTACAAAATATTTTTCTTGAAAATTCTTTTATTAATAATAATAGCCTTATGGTATTTCTTAGGCACTTGTTTTTCATATGGATATTAAAATCACTTGCCTTTGTTTCTCTCTCCTACAAAACTAAAAAAACTTGGAAGAAAATGAAAATTACAATACATTTGCATTTTAAAGTATTGATATTTTTAATCATCTCTTCCAAAATTTTTTAAAGTCTATTCATTAAAGAAATGTTTTATGTACTTATCTGGAAATTGTACATTCTCTTAATAGGGATTCTATGCCTTTTTGGTTCAGTTTATTCTTGGGAAATTTTGAAGATTTAGATATGTATATGATATACACCAAGAAACTGCCCTCAAATATTAGCAATTTTTTGAAATACTAGCATTTTAGGGGCGCCTGGGTGGCTCAGTGGGTTAAAGCCTCTGCCTTCAGCTCAGGTCATGGTCCCAGGGTCCTGGGATCGAGCCCCACATTGGGCTCTCTGCTCCGCAGAGAGCCTGCTTCCTCCCCTCTTTCTCTGCCTGCCTCTCTGCTTACTTGTGACCTCTGTCTGTTAAATAAATAAAATCTTTAAAAAAAAAAAAATACTAGCATTTCATAAAGCTCTTCCTAGTAATAAAGTACTTAAACTCTTACTGTATATAACACAATTAGTAAGTTCACTTAAAAAGAACATTTGGATTTCACTATTTTTCTAGAACTTTCTCAAACACACTTCTAAAGAACACTACCTTGACATCTCAGAGACACACATGCTGAAGGAAATGAAAATTAATTTTGATATTTTGGTAGAGAATTATGACAATTCTTGAGACAAGAGATAAGAGCTTGACTGGCTTTCAAACTGTGTTCTGAGTAAAGCAGAAGTCTAATGAAGAAGGCTTTGTCTCTTTAACTTATTAACCTCTTTATTCAATACAGAAACACATAAACACAGAGAACTAACTGGTGTTGCCAGAAAGGAGGGGAGGAAGGATAAGTACAATAAGTGAAGAGGATTAAGAATTAGAGACCTCCAGTTATAAAATGAATAAGTCACAGAGATGAAAAGCACAGCATAGGGAATAGGGTCAATCATATTGTAATAACGTGGTGACAGACAGTAACTACACTTTTCATAGAATTGTTGAATTCACCATGTTGCACACCTAAAACTAAATTAACATTGTATGTCAACCAAACTTAAGTAATAAAAATTTTAAAAACACCCTTTATCCAGCTGGTTTATATTTTTGGAGAACTTATATTCAAAATTTCATTTGAAGAGATTTTCAAAAATTAAGTTTTAAACATACAGGTTGTAAGCCTGCTCTCCTCCTAATACTAGTCATTCAACAAATATTTATTAAGAACCCATTAAATTCCAGATTACTGCTTCTGATACATAAGAGAATAAAACAAAGATCCCTGTTCTCATGCAACTTACTTTCTAGGAAAGTGAGAGAGACGATACACAGCAAATATGACAATACACAAAGTACATGGTATTCTATGAGGTGATGGGAAAAAACCACAGGAGTACTGGGAGAAGAGGGAGACCAGTTTGCAGTATTATATAGGGTGATCAGATAGGCCTTGTTAAGTTTATTTTGAACTAAGACTGGATGGCGATTAAGGTGTTAGTCAAGTAGATCTCTAAGATAAAAGAACTTCATGCAGAGAGAAAAGCAAGAGCTAACTGCTGAGGGGAGAGCATGCCTAATGCCTGCAATGAAAAGCAAGCCGGTCAGTTTGGCCTAGGGCAGAGTGAGTGGGCTGGTGAGGTAGGAAATGAAGTGAAAGAGGTATTGTGGTGAGGGCCAGACCTTGCAATTTAATGGGTGTCATTAGGGATTTTGGGTTTTACTGAGTGAAATGAGAAACTATTACAGGTATAGGCAAAGGAAAAACAAACAAAACAAAACCTGACACATTTTAGAAGGAATACAGACTTTATGGAGAGCAAAGGTACAAAGGTAGGAAACCATATATGGAGGCTGTTGCAATAATTCAGGCTTGATTTAGGATAACAGCAGAAATAATGAGAAGTGATTAGGATTCTACACCCTTTTTTAAAGGTAGAGTCACTATTATTTTTTATAGGAACTGAACTTGGGAGTACAAAAGAAAAAAGATGAGGGTGAATCCAAGATTTCTGTTCTGAGCAAGTGGATGTATGGCATTGTCTTCCAGTAAGATGGTAAATGCTGATATAGTCGGAACAGGTTTGGGGTAGTTTTTGGATTGCTGAATTTTAGAAGTCTATTAGATATGCAAGTGAAAACTGCTGTACAGGAAACTGAATACGATCTATAGTTTCATGTGAGACCTGGATTAGAGATAAGTATGAACCTAAGTTATGTGGAACCTGAATCGTACAATTTTAAGAGACATCTTTGGGAAATGCATTCAAAATTATGAACACAAAACTAGGTACAGTGTCTTGTCATAAGCTTGAGTAGATGAGAAATCTTAAGGGTTAAGTTTCATTGGTTCATAGTAAACCCATCTCACACTAAAGACATAAATTTTACAGATTGTCAGCATATGAAAGCCATGGTATTAGACAAGGAGAAAGAAAAGTATAAATCCAGATGTCATTTCAAATATTAAGATGTGGAGCACTCCCAATAGTAAGTGGGATGAGGGGAGGAACTAGCAAAGGATGCTGAGACAAAGCACAGGATATAATGCAGGAGACAAATCATGAGTGTGCAGGATCCTGGAAGCCAAGTAAAGAAGGCACACCAAGGAAATGGAAGTGATAAATTATGACAAATATTGTTGATAGGCCAAGTAACAATGTGGACTGAGAACAGACAGCTGGAATTAGCAGTGTGGTCATCATTGATGTCATTGGCAAACACAGTGTTGGTGGAACGGTGGAGGAAAAAAATCTTGTTGGAGTGGATTTAAGAAAGAGCGGGAAGAGAGATACTGGAAAAAAGTAGAGAAAATAATTTGTGAATTTTTCTACAAAGGAGTATAAGGATGGGGCATTAGTTAGTGGGGGAAGTGGGATTGAAAGAAGTTCTGTTTTGTCTTTTAAGATGGGAGAAAAAAACATATATGTACGCTGATGCAATGATTCCACAGAGACAAAAAACTTGAAAGATGAAGGAGAAAGAAGGAAGAACTGCTGAAGGGATGTCCTTGAGTAAAGAAAGAAAGATGAGATTTAACGTGCAACTGAAATTACTGGCTTTTGGTAGGAGATGGTAAGATAATAGCACAGAATGTGCTATACTGGCTCAGTGAAGTAGGAAGTAAGGTCATCAGTTGGGAATGGGGATGGAGTAAGAGATATTGTGGGGTTTGTTATGGCAATTCTTTAGATAGCCCCATGATCTCTGCCTCCTTGGTGCTATTTTTTGTGCAGTTCTCTCCATTTGAACGTGGGTGAAAATTGTGACTTGGTTCTAATCAACAGAATGTGTCAGAAAGATGGAAGGTCAGTACTGTGATTAAGTTATGTTGTATGGCAAAGGAGGTGAGAAGTTACTCCTGTAATTAGGTTCAATATATAAGATTCCATCTTGTGGCACACACCGAAGAAAGATTCTCCTGCTGGCTTTGCAAGATGCAACCAGCCATAGTCAAAGTGCCCACTGGAGAGAGTGTCATACTGCAGGGAACTTGGGCAGCTTCTAGAATCTGAGGTTGCCTCTTGCCAATAGACAGTAAGAAGTCAGCACCCTTAGCCATACAACTGCAGGGAACTGAATACTACCATCAACCTGGATCCACTTAAAAGGGGATTAGGTTAGGCTCCAGTCAAGCTTCTAGATGAGAATGCACTTCTTCCAGTACTTTTTGCAGTTTTGTGAGCTCACGAACAGAGAACTTGGTGAAGAAGTGCCTGCATTCTTGACCCATGGAAACTAGAAGATAATAAATGGGTGCTGTTTGAATCACTGCATAATTTGTTACACAGCAAAAGAAAACTAACACAGGGGTTAAAAGAAGAGAACTTACGAAATAGCCATCTAGAAAGTAAAAAAGTGAATGGGCTTATGACTGAAAGAATTAAAGGTCTATTTGAGCTCTACAGTCATGAATTTAAAAGACCAGCTGAGTTTTGCCTGTGTTTTTCTGTAACTACAGCAAGGGTGCTAAATACGAGTCACCTACTTTCATGTTTTATTATATCTTAGTAAATAATTTCAAATTCATCAGTAAATAAGCAAATGTCTATAAATTACATATTTTTGCAATCATTATTTTTCCTTTTTATCTTCATGAAATTTGAGAAGACTTCTAGGAGAGCTAACAACCAGGAACCTAAAATTAAAGCTGGAATTTAATTTTTAGCACCACTGACTGATTAGCAAAACCATTTTGTTGAATTTGGAAGTGACTGAAAAATTTAGTATCAATAACTTAGAATTAATGATCAAACCCAACTCAATGTTTTTTATTTTGTTTTTAAGGTTTTTGAAAACATATTGCTTAAAAAATCTAATTGTATTTATTATAGCTTTATATTTACTTCATACTTAAAATTTCATACGTAAGAAATTTCAAAGTTGTACCTTACAATATGTGACACATGCAAAAAAAAAAAAAAAGTCCAAGTTGTAAAACTATTAGCCCTACTAACATTTCCTTCTTACTAGGGAAGTAATAGCAGTTTGCTTTATCATTAGACAACATACAACTTAGTACTCTCACTAGTGAAGAAAATAACTGTAGAGCAGTTTAAACTATCTAGAAAAAGAATACAGAGACTCTGCTTACAGAAATATTTTGGAGCTAAAAAAGCAGCAACACTAGTACTTTAGAATTCTTCTTTAGAGGGGAAACTCAGTTTTCAAAAGCTCTATGCTATGCCATTTACCGTCTTAAAGAATACTCTTTTTCATATCACTTGAAAGATACTTCAGAAAAAAATAAAATAAACATAACCTAACATTTATGGTTAACATTACATTCTAGATGCTCTACTGTTCAAGAACAATAAATTTATTTCCTTCTTCACCCCTATGAAGATGTTACAATTATTTGAATTTCAGAAAAGGAGAAACTGAAACCCAATTTACTCAGCAAGTAAGTGCCAGAACAAGGATTTGATCATAGGCAATTTGGCACCAGTCTTGACTTATAACCACCATTCTAGAGGACTTCTCTTTGCGACAGTCCTTCAGTTTTCAGGGGGAAATTATTATAGACCCACTACTGTATTTACAGTCTGCCACTCTGACCTGTGGAAATAGTCTAACCTGTAGAAACATGACGGTAGAAAAAGTAAAATTTAGTATGTACTGAAACACATAATCATTTTTAAAATAATAGAAAAGCTTTTAACATTGAAACTGCAATAAAACTTTCTCTTTGGTATATTTTCTGTGCTTTTTACTTTTGGGTTTTCTGAATATTAATAGTCCCTTAGACCTTTTTATCACACTACTGTGATAATGTGACATCACTATAACACAGACTATTTATTCTGGAAATAGAACTCAATCATATCTTTTAGCTGTTATTGATGAAAATAACACAAGCAGTTGTCTGGACATATTTTATATTGGTTTATAAAAGTTCACAAGGAAAAAGTTTATAGTTTTAACAGCAGAGGGTATCATATTAGCTGTAACACATAAAAATAATTTTCTTACAGGTTTAAAAGTTCATTTTAATTGTGGAAACTTTAAGATGATCATATTAGAACCCACTATTCTATCTTGATTGCTTTTACAGATCTAAGCTAGTATAGTGTGAATCTGAATCCACTGGGAAATACTGAGGGAATAAATGATGACAAAATACTAAAAAAATGATGGACAATGACCATAATTCCTTTAATAAATTTAAGAATCTTGTTTGGTTCTTATATATCTTGCCTCAAGTTATCCAGGAGATATTATGCTTGTTTGTATAAAAACAGAAGAAACCAGAATATAAATAAAATATATTTAACAACTATAACTGCGTATAGTAGATGAAGTACAAAATCACAATGAATTATTATCTCAAATATTAGAAAAATAATTGGCAGAGGTGGACACAGTAACATACTGGAGGGTTAAAATATTAGTAGACTTTATAAACTAGCCTTTTTAAGAAATGATTTAACAGAAATTCACATGCACATGAAACTAAATAAAAGAAAATACAAATCTAATTTCAAAGACAAAATTACTGAGATAGTTTTTCTTTCCAGATCTAGGATTTTTTACATTGTTCATTCAGAAAAATCAGTAGTTTTGTTTTTATTGCTGCTGCACTCATTTGTCTTGTTTTGTTTGGAAAGTAAAGGATGATAAAGTGTAAGAGAAATAATTAAAAAATAAAGTTAGTTGTTATCCCAGTAGTTTTCTATATCATGTAATTAAGATTCATTTAAGAGATAAGGTATATAGAGTGAAAATGTATAAACACTTTTTAATCTCATGCATTAATATTACAAGCTTTGTTCTCACTTCACATTGTATCATTTCCTTCAACAAGAATTGCTGGGATTCATCACTAGAGATAATGTAGTATTTTAACCAAGTTATTGGGACTAAAATGTGAGTGTTACAGTTTTGTCTAAAGGGAATGCTACTGCATAAAATGAAAATCAATCTCCTACTTTGCTTCTAGTTATCATTTTAACATTTTTCCTGAAGTTGTAAACTATTAAACTCAATAAATAAGCAAAATTATTCTGACAATCTTAGATTGGATTACATGCAAAAGGCAAATTTAACGTAGTTAGCAAATATAGTTCAAAGTTAATAATTTATTGGTCAACTATATGAAAAATATATAAAAAGATAAGCTTTTATTTAATAATTTAATAATCCCACAGGCCTGTATTAAGTGAAAAAGTAGAAATATTAAAGAAAATATCATCTCTCACCTAAATGAATCTCAACTCAGACAAAATGAAAATGTGTTTAATCATTTTAATGAATATATTTTCAACATTTGTCAAGTACAGTATGGCTCTGAATTACATAAAATATTTTAGATGATTTACTCAAATGTGCCAAAAATAGCTACATATTTGAAAAATGACCTACAAATATTCAGTACCAAAATAATCATCAAATCAAACTAATATATTTCTGATTGCAAAGTCTGCCATTCCACCAAAGAAAATGGTCATACTAAATTAGAAGAATATACCATTTCCTAATTTGTAAAACAAATAAAATTATCACAAACACCAATTTTCAGTTACTTTTAGATTGCTAGAAATGTTTTTCACCGAAAGTTGAAAATTGTTTACACAGTAAGGCATGTCTGAAATAAAAAACAAATGAAAATGCATTCACTTTTAAAGATATACCTTTGCTCAATAAGTCGTATTTATACATTTTTTTACATATATGATACTCTTAACTTATATACCAATAATTCTAGGAAGAATAAATAATGAAGATTATAAACAGTGACTCAATAAATAACCCACAGAGCTCCGTAAAGTCATAATCTTAAGGGAAAATCCCAAATTCGAGTAGTCTACCTTCTGAATATATTTTTGTTATCTAAAGTTAAAAAATGCATAGAAATTTTCAGGACTAATTGATATTTCTCTTTCAGGTTATTTGGAATCTGATTATGGTGCACATATGTGAATGAACGAATACATCCTTAACCCACCATTATCTTTTTCTCCAGTGTGCAGGCAATCACCCGTGAAAAGTATGGTGTAGATGACAGGATGATACTGTACCTGATTAGCTCTGGAGGTGGTCATGGGATCAGATGGAGAGGACTTGGTGGTAGTTGGGGAAGATGGCAATGTCTGGGAACAAAGCAGTTCAGGAGCAAATCAACCTTTAAAAGCCTTAAACTGATTATTTAAATAAAACAAAATAAAATAAAATGTAATATAACGAGAACAAAATCCTATGAACAAATTTTTCTCCTACTCATTCAAATTTAATGGAATTTAAGATCAATTAAGTAACTAATGCATGTAAATATGCATGCATAAGCATGTAAAAATAAATTCATGACTTGAAATCATGATGGTGACTGATAATTCACATGAGTATTAAAGGTATCCTGACCATATTCATGAATAGTAGTCTCTTTTCTTTCCTCTTTTTTGTTTGGGGGAAAAGAGATGTCAAACAAAAATTCAAGAAATTCAATGAGTAAAACTGAAAGAGTCATTTTCCTATCAATGAATACAGTCGGGGATTGGAAGAAGTGGTGAAATGAAGTTTACTTTGGCATAAAAGCATCCACCTACTTAATATGTTGAACATCACCAACAAGTTGATTCCACATGAATTTAGGGATCCACACTTAAAAGCAACTAAATTTGCAGTTCTGAGTTCTTAAATCACATTATCTTCTAAAATATTAATTTTTAACAAATTTAGAGCCCGTCTGAAAATGTAAACATTAACCTCATATTAATAAACAAGTAACTAACAGAATTTTAACAAATTGCCATAATATTTTTATCATTTATGTTGAAGACTAAAAATTTAATATAAATGTATTATAGCATTATCAGCCTGTGTTGAAAATAAGTACAAAAATATTAGGAATCATATTTATTGTCCACTTCATTCTGAAATGCTTCTACATAGTATATATAAAATATGTTGTACAAGACCATAATCTACTTGTTGAACAATCAGTTAATATATATTAAAAAACTTCTCAAGTCCAGTAGAATAACCTTGAAGTATAAGAAGTTAAACTTTTTTTTTAAAGTATATTTTCACTTAGCAAATAGCATTGCTTAAGTAGCACCCTCAAAAGATAATATTTCCTAACAGGTGAAATGGGGTAGTTTTATAGTATAGACACAATTCTGTGTGGACATTTTGTTTTATATTAATAGATATGCACCAAAATTACTCAGATATGAGCAAAAGCATAACTTTAAAGGTTCAGCAATGTCAGCAAAAGCAGATAAAATTACTTTATAAAATCACATTTCTTCATTTGAGATTTCAAAGGTTCTGATTTGAGTAGAACAAAGCCATTAAGTATAAAAGAAAGGATAGAAAATTCACAGGCTTCTACTTAACTTACTGTTCTCCTGTAACAAAGTAAGATTGGTTCTAACAATAAATCAGGTTATGGTCCACTCCTCAAGTTATTCCTGGTTCTTCTAAAGTTAAAATGTAAAATACTTTGAGGAAAACTAGACTTAATGTTGAGTTATACCAAGGTTTTTATTGAATTGTATTTAAAAAGGGGACAGGAGCTACATTCAGAAATAAAACCTCATAAAAGAAGAAACAAAATCTTCAAATACTTTGTTTTCTATTTTCACTCTTTGTAATAAATTCCCATGATTTCTCCAGAGAGAGTTTCATTTTCAGTTATTAAAAATTGCTCTAATATTTTCCTCTTTCATGCAATTTATGCTGGAATATATATATTGACTTCATGCTACTACATGATAAGCAGTAAAGATTTTATTTTCCCACCTCTGGTTACAACCGTTATTACAGAGAATTCCTGCGAGTAGTTAACATACATTTAAAAATCTGTTCTGTACTTATCTCAGATTATGAGGTTGCTGATGAAACAGATGTGAAATAAACCTAGAGGTCATTTCTCCCCAAACAGGTTAGAATTTAAGTTCATTAACCTACAGAAGCACTAAGTATGTATTGGGTTCTTAGATTTCCATCAGGGTAAAATCCACCTGAAGAATGATAGGTTCACCAGGACATCCACATTGCCCTGGATATGAATTTTCAATAAGGTATTAAAACACTGCAAAGAATGATGTGGAAAAAGTTCAATATGAAGTGGTTCAGAATTTGTAGTCACCTAGATCAAGATTATGTTCTGTCGATTTATTCAATCCCTTTCTTTTTGCTTGGCATATATATGAAATACTGGACATGTATTATTAGTAACTGATACAACTGATAGTCATCAACATCCCCTTAATAATTCTGATGCTATCTATTCCTCACAGAAACAAAAAACAGTAAGTTTAAACTTCAGGTAAAATAGTAAGTGATTAAATCATTAAAAATTTGCTTATTAAAACATCATAATCTAATAAGAAATTAAAGTTTAATATTTCAAATAAATTGGTGAAAATTATATAAATTTGAGCTTCAAGGGATAAGATTATCAAAATATCACAATAAATTGTCTCTAAATATATTTTCTTCATTTAAATTCCTAAAATAATGAACATATAATGAAATAAACACATGATGAGTTTTGAAGCTATTATTCATATAGATACTTTAAACACAAAATATCTTCTTCTCCCTTTACTAATGTAACTTACAACAATAAAAGGATTCCAGAAAGTTTTCATTTTGGTTGATTTTTTAAAAAGTATTAGCTACAAAAATTGGTCTAAAAACAGATAAATGTAAATATATTAGAATAGTACCTTTAATTTAAAATGTTTATTAATTAGATTAATGAAACAGCCTTGATAGTTTTCTTAACAACAGAAATAGAACCAAAGAATCCATAAGAAATAGTTCAAGGTACAATATAAGTACAATATAGATTTGTTCCCCTGTATCTTATAAACAAAGCATTTACTCCTACTTACTACACAGATTAAAAATTTGTGGTTTCAGATTAAAAATCATTTAGTAAAATTTCTGTTACACATCATGAAGATGTAACTGAATATCCATATAAGCAATAGTATATTAAAATATTTATTATAAAAAATGAATGAAGTACATCCTCCTTTAAAATGCTTTCTTTACATTTATGAAATAGTGATTGCGAAGGACAGTCATTTTTTAGTATAATTTTATCTTTCAAATGGAAAAGTGTAATATGTTTTTATTTACACGTATTTACTGTTTAAGAATTCTGCTTTAAAGATTGAAGGCTGAATTACTATTGCAGAAAATTTTAAAGTAGTTTACAACTTCAAAATAGTGGATCCTTTGAAATAGTTTAAAAATATTAATGATTTGACAATAGACATTTAGTTAAAAGTGGATATAACTAGGCTTCTGGGAATAAGAACTAGAAAGTAATTACAAATTGTAAAATGCACTCTTGTTAACAAGTGACAGTTTTGCTGGACCAGAAAATATTGCTATAAATAAACTCTATAATATATGCAGCTTACCTCCAAGCAAATCTACAGTAACAAACTGTCAAGAACCTCTGATATTTATAGGTATAGTGAGACCAGCAATAAACAACTCTCAATTGTAATTCCAAAATCTATTACTAGCTGAGTAATATTAGTGAAGTAAACACCTTCCCAAATCTGTGTTTTGAGTTCTGTTAAATAAATCAGTATAGTGCTTTATTTTAAAAAAAGGATAAAATATGTTAATATGTAACTGTCATCTTAGGTTTTTCATTGTGACAAGTATCCTCGTCTTCTTCCAATGTCTGAACTATCTGAAACCCCTCCTCACTAATAGAAACTCATGTTGTCCAATCTACCCAGGTTTTTCAGAATTTATTTGTATTCTATAGCTTATTTTCCTCATAATTGCTATTTTGTACCTTTATTCTTTTCATCAACTGTCTATTCCCATGTATTTTATTTACCTTTCAACTGATAATCTTTATTACCTGAAAGAAATCATGATTTTTCAGAACGAACTTCCTTACTCACTGCAATTGACATTTGAACTTTTTCCATTTTCCAAAACACTTTTTTCCCTCCATCTTCCTTTTCTTTTCATTAAGACAAAATTGTATACTTAGACCTCCCACCCTCCATAGAGTAGGACCTTAACACCTTAAATATTAACTTTCTACTACTCCTGAGACATCTTCTTCCCTCATAGTAATCTCATTTCTAATTTCTCTACCTTTTCAAGCTCCTTTTTATTCTTTAACACAAGCCATTCCCTCTTGAGTAGCAGGGGTTATGGGAGCCTCCCTTATCTAACTTGTATTTTACTCCTTTGTATATCCAAAATCCCAAATCAGCATTTTTACCCTTCATACCATTTTCTTTCTTTACCTAACGGAACTGGTCACTTTTAGGAAATAATATTAGTACGAAATAATGATTTAGCTCTCACCATATGATTAACAGTGGCCTTTAATTCTCCAATAATTTCCTACTTAAAAAAATTATTCTTTTCGGGGCGCCTGGGTGGCTCAGTGGGTTAAGCCACTGCCTTCGGCTCAGGTCATGATCTCGGGGTCCTGGGATCGAGTCCCGAATCGGGCTCTCTGCTCAGCAGGGAGCCTGCTTCCCTCTCTCTCTCTCTGCCTGCCTCTCTGCCTACTTGTGATCTCTGTCAAATAAATAAATAAAATCTTTAAAAAAAATTATTCTTTTCTTTTTTTCTAGGTATTTGAAACTTTTTAGCATCTTTCCTTAAACTTTCTCTCCTTATTTTATCACAGAGAGTATTACTGATTTCCCTTTTATCTTTATGATTAATAAAGAGCACTTACTAAGAACCAGGTATAGTTCTACTCAGTTAACACAATATCCCTATGAAATAGATTATTATTACTAGTCCCATGTTATAGGTAAAGAAGTTGAGGTACAGAGAAGCAAAACAACTCACTCAAAGTTACATGGCTGGTAAATTAAAAAGCCAGGAATTGAACCTGAGCAGTCCTGCTCCAGATCCCACGCACTGAATTACTATACTATAATGTTTCTGACTTACTTTTTCTGGTAACTCCTTCTTTATCTCATTCTTTGCTTCTTTTTACCCCCTCTCCTACTATGAAGATGGTAAGTGAATTACCTCCTCAAATGTAATTAAGGATCTACATTTTCAGTTTTATATTCGTACCTGTACTTCTATAAAAGACTACTTCAAGAGAAAAGCATGCTACTTCCAACTTACTCAATCTGTCGGCAACACATAAAAATACTATCTCAAACAAACGCCTAACTGAAATTCACTTACTGCTTTCTAGGCTTCACCATTCTGCTTGGATCAAATCCTATATACATATATATAATCATTTATCATTCTTTTCTCACCATTTTGGAACTACAACAAATCAGTCTCAAGGCCTTACAGATTTTACTTCGAAATATCTTTCAGCTTCAGGTAGTCGTCTCAACTTCAGTACCAAAAGAGATTAGGTGTTTGTCATCTGCTTAAAATATTGCCTAGTCTCTTAACTTTACCCTGACCCAAGACATTCTATTTTAAATGAGGTTCCCTTCTCGGAAAAGCTTATTCCAGATATTGAAAAGTCCCCAGAGAGAAATCTTTTGGATTTGATTTTATCAGCATTGCTCAGAATTGGAGGCCTTAGAGCTCAGTCTTAAGATCAATTACCAGTTAAATTTCCTTGGGTAAGCTACTCAATTCCTTTGAACATCAGCTTCCATAAGTATAACATGGATTCTTTACTCTTTCCCTGCTTCATAGGTTTTTATGAAGATGGAAAAAAATGTGATAATACATGTCAAGTGCATAGCACAATGGCTGGCACAGAAAAAGAATAACATCATAGATAGCACTATTCCATTACTCATCCTTCATTCTTGACTACCAAACCTTTATTTATTTATTTAGCCTGACAAGGCTTAACATTCCTTAGACTTGTGAGTGTTACATGAAAGAAGTTTAGAAAATATTATCTTACAAACCTTCAAACCTAAAGATCTGCATAGTAGATCACTCACTTAATTGTCATAGTTCTCTTCTCCAGCAACAGTTGAACTCACAGGAACCCTAAGGGTCAGTCTGGATTTTTAGCACAGAAGGGAACAAAATGCAGAGGTGCCTCCTTTGGTTCTAACTTTCCAGAGAAATTAAAAGAGCTCTTTTGGGAAATATTAGGAAGTATCCATAGTCTGTAGAATGCCCCTTGGCCAGACACCAAGGCTCTCTACTATCTGGTCCCACCTACCTTTCTAACATTAGTTTCCTCTAAATTCCAACCCACATGTTTCATTTCTGTCATGACAGTCTCCTTACTATTCAACCATTGTATCTTTCTCCTCAAATCCATATTGTTTCACATGCCTATAATAAGCTTTTTGCTTTCTTCTCCTCTACTTAGGAAATTCCTATATCATCTTCAAGGCCCAGTTCAAATCTTCACCTATTTTATAAGACCAAATGTCACTCCAGCCTACATTGCTTTCACATGCTTCTGAACTTTTATAGTACACTGTTCATATTGTAGTTTTGGTATATAATACAGTTTGACATTTTTATAAATTATTTTAATCATTTATGATCTCTCCCAAAGTAGTTTTAGAGAGCAAGGGCTACAATTTAATATATCTTACAATTCAGCAAGAAGGAATTTAATAAATTCATGACAGAATGGATGAATAATGAACACATTATGTGCTATTTTTGCCAATTTTTTATGACAGAAGCAAAATTCTTTGACTAAGTTAACATTTCTGATATTTTCATTTGACTTTTTTAAATATAAGAGAATGCTCTAAATGCCTATAACTGCTTTGCTCTTTTCTTAAAAATACATTGTGTCTTTTCTTAAAAATACATTTGAGCCAAAAGGGGAAAAACACTGCTGAAAATCTGTAACAGACAAAAGAAGTTAACAGATGCTAACTATATCACTGATTTATGGTTTCTACCTTGTTTTAGAGTTTATTATATTGACTCATTATGTACAGACAACCATATTTAGAGGAGGGTTTGAGGGACTTAAAAGAAGAATAGTTTCAGTAATCCCAGGCAGGGACAAAAGTATCATGGTCAAAATATAAAAAGGTGGAAATGGATGTGTGTACTAAAAAATCTGGGCTGAAGACATGCTCCAGGAATGAGTTCAGAACTCTTACAAACAGGGTTTAAATCATTTGAAGATCACTGAATGTCTCTGCTATTTGTATGTCCTGAAAATAAGAAATCGTATGTCCTATGTTGTAATTAATATGTTTAACTTTGGTTTACTGGCTTTTGTTGCATATCAATTTCTAAGCATACTGACTTGTAAAATAAGCACAATGGTATTAGGTATTTCCTCCTCCTCATCATCATCATAACAAAAGCAACCTTAATAATCCTAATTAGAGTTATAGAACAGAGACCACAATATTTTGATTATTCAATATCTGTTAATTATTATTACTATTATCATTTGAATATATAAAGTATTAGAATCCCTCTATTAGCAAATAAATGTTTTTGAAATAAAAAAATAACAAAACAAATTTGAGAGGGAACAACATCTAACATCTAAGGTTGGTTATAAGGGTGTCATGCTACATTTTATCATTCCATTATATGAAAGACCTGCAAGACCAGTTTGCATTATTTTCTTAAGAAACTATATTTGAGCACTCATTCAGTCAATAAGGGTAGGTTTCATTTGGGCAGAACGTTCTGGTTCATGCAATTTATTCAGTTACCAATGGTAACTAGATTACATAATTCAGAATATAATATTCTGTTAAAAGTCCATAATATATGATTTGAAATTATAACTTTTAAAGCAACTTTTATTTGTCTAGAACTAACTTTTAGTTCCTATTTTAAGTCCAAGTTACACATAACTTGTATGTTTTTAAGAAGCAAGACCTTAAAATTATCAATCTTAAAACACAACAGACATATATAGTAATAAACATTAAGAAAATCTGTAATTTCATATTCAACATGAATTCATTTCTATGCAGAAGTTATATTTTCTAGCACTCTCATTTTTTGAAATTCTAATTTTATTCTTTGTACAATTTAACTAAAATAAAATTCTAAGAAGATGCTTTAAAGAAATTGTTTTTAAAATTAACTTCAGTACTAAATAAAGCCCAAAGTAGAGATAAAGGAAAGTTAAAGGAAAGACCATCATTTAAGAGAAATCTTACTATGATTCTATGCAGTATAGCTTACACCATATATAAATATCATATGAAATGTTTTTATATATTCTAGAGAATTTAAGTTTGGACGTATTATTTGATAATGGACAACCAGCGTTTTCAGAAATAAATTTGTGGTCATTTAAATTTATATGCTTGACTTACTATTTGGAGAATAACCCAACAAAAAAATCTTATATTGTTAAAATAGAAAACTTAGAACATATAAAACTGTTGATCTATAATATCTTGGAAATATTTTTGATCTTTTTTCCAGATTTTTTGAGTAAATTTTTCAATTTTTACATTTATTAATAAAGGGTTTAAGGGTTAAATATATTGTCCTACTAGATTTAGTGTACTTGTTTGATGATTTTAAATGATACTCTAATTGCATACATTATTATTACATGAAAATATTAAAACCAACAATAATTTTAATTCCATCAATATCTACAAGGCTTACAAATGAATGAAAATACACAAAAGTCAATCAATCACTATTATTTTTTAACACTTATTTTAAATTTAAATAACATTATCTGAATAAGGCAAGTAAAAATAAACCAAACATTTTTCAAATTCTTGTTTTCATCAATCTATATTGGTACTAGATATAAAGTAGCCCTCAAATTTCATATTGCATAGAGAAAATCAGAATTATAACAATTATTCATATTCCATTATATGATGGTGCTACCTATTATAATAAAAATAATAAATAATAATTCATATCATTGTCCTAAATATACCACCAGTGATATTATACTACTCAAACTACACTGTATATTTTACTTTTAAAAAAAATCAAGATGTTCGCTCTTATCTCTAAATGCTTGAAGTTTTCTCACAGAAGTTAGAAAAGAAAAGAGAGAAGTAATAGGTTGGAGTAAGGTAGAAAGTCAATAAATCCTACACTTTAGTGCCAATTCTGTAAAATCTCAGCCCCAGGTGATTTTAACACAGAGGTCTTTAACTAAACTCATAGTTTTAGAATCTGACCACCTCCAGAGAGTTCTGGGGTCAGTTTTAAAAATATTCCTTGTATTCAGTTAGCATAGCTAAACTAAACATTTCAAAACTATAAATGGCTGTGAAGAATTAAAAAAATCTACTGATGTTTAGACCTCTAAATTATTTACATTCTGTCATGCAAAAATTAAAAGATATGTCCTTGAAAAATTGTGAAGGGTACACAAATTGAACCATCTTGACAGTGACAAGGAGTATAAAATGAACAATCTTATATGGGATAACAGCTGTCTGATAAAACATGGGAAATTTTTTAATGGTAATTAATAGAAATTTCAATGGTAATTAAAAGAAAATTGACTGTTAACCTATAATTTGGAAATATATTACCTAATTATTAATTCTTATGTTTGTATATGATTAATTAGGCTTATTTTTATCTATATATTGGTAAAATTATAATATATTGTTTAGTTTAAAATTTTTTCTCAATTCAGAAACATGAAATTAATAAGATTTTGAGCTACATTTCAAATTTATTACAATGAACATAAAATTCTGTAAATTAAGTATTCTGTGAATTAATGAAGAATAATACATTTCTTTTGAAGGCATAAAAAGGCAAATGCAGAAACAATAATCACATTCATGAGGTATCAAAAAATTTGAGAATCTAAAGAGTTTATGGGGAAGAATTCACCTAATTTAACATTAAAGAATGTTGTTTTTCTCATGTCAGTCATTAATCAATCTTAAAAACTCACATTTTCTTTTATCAAGTAAAATTTTTGTTACAGAAAATCTCACACATTAAAAATGAACACTGGCCCTTCACGACATATATATATGTAAGTACTATATGTTATACAGAACATAATAGCTGTTTTGTAACAAAGGACTATTTGCTAGGTACAAAAATTTACTTATACATATTTTATATAAAAAATGTTGAATATAACAAATTAACAAAACAGGAGTTTATATGGCTAATAACTATACTAAAGACTACAAATATTATTAAAATATGGTACTTGAAATTTGAGGATATAGTTTCATTTCAATTTGTATACTTTATTTAAAAATTGAATGTAATATAAATAGATTAAATTCCTATAAATTAATCAAATTTGTGCCTATAAATTCTTTAAAAGGCAATGACAAAAGAAATGAGCCACATAATTGCTCCTTAGTGTAACACTAAAAAAAAGAGATATTCAATCAATCAATAAATCAACTGATAAATCTAAGGAAGAGACTCTGATTGTCTTTAAGTAAATAAAATGACAACTTTGTTATATATTAAGTATGCCTAGGAAAAGAAAAACTTTATATGCTAAGATGTTAAAGCTTCTTTTATAAGGAATTCAAGCTATGCTGTGGATATTTCTCTTTGATTTCCCAACTAAACACTCACTTGTTTGATGCGATCTGGATTAACGGTGGTTTGGGGTTGTAGAATACTGACTGGTTCTGTCTTGGCCACATTTTGGGGCATTTCTCGAATTTTTTCTGCAATGAATCCATGAACTGCATTCAGTGCTTCAACTGTTCCCTGGATCAAGCATACTCTTTCAGTAGTACCTGTGGATAAAAGATTAATTTTCAGAAAACTTTCCTTCTTTTTTTTTTTTTTCCAAAAATCTATGAAAAAGGATGATAAAGTTAGGCTAATAAAATAATGTAAAATGTAGAACTCTTAATAAACTAAAATGTTCACTTGAGCCAAACAAAATGAATACATACATAAATGTTACTTTCTACCATTTTTTTTTTTTAAACTCAGTCTTTTCTAAGTGTCAAAAATGGCCTTGGGTTTCCAGTACAGCCAGAGACCTTAAGACATTCTGAGCATATCGTTCATTCATTGACAAAGAAAGTATTTGCTAAGCACTTACAAAAAGACTTAGGATTAAAAACTGATAAAACATAGATGGAGATCAATGGACCCAGCTTTCAGAGAGGGGGTCTTAAGGTTGAAAAACTAAACTAACATCAGGCCAGAAATTATTTAATCGCATGATATTAGAAATAATGACTGTACCTACCTACATGGATGGCACATATGGATGATCTTGAGTGAAAAGAGCATTTAAATTGGTGGGTAGAGGAAGTCTTGGAAAGTTTACATAGCAGGTAAATTTCTTCATTTTTACCATCCTCTAGTCATGTACCATGCTCTTAATCATAGCAACAACCCTACCTGATATTGTATATTTGTTTATTTTTAACTTTTTTACTAGAATGCAAACTCTCAGAGGATAGTAGATTAACTTGTTTTGTTTTCTGCCATAGTTTCCCAAAGTCTTTAACAGTCCCTGGTACACAACAGGTGCACAATAAATATTTATTAGATAAATGAGTCAACACTACCTTTATTTTGTTTTTAATAGTAAGACAGAATATCAAAGTTAAGAACAAAATTTTAAAATAGTTTATGGAGTGCCTGGGTAGCTCAGTCAGTCAAGTATCTGATTTGATTTTGGCTCAGGTCATCAGGGTAATGAGATCAAATCCCATGTCAGGCTCTATTATCAGCGTGGAGCCAGCTTATCCCTCTCCCAACAAATAAATAAATAAAATAAACAAATAAATAAATAAAATCTTAAAAAATAGCCTATGAAATTTGAAATTTATGGATAATTGATAAAGATTAATTAACAGTGTTCATTTCACATCTAGTAAATAACATGTAGAAATAGGCGAGACAAGACTAAAATGAAATTGGTTGAATCTAATACAATGGTCCTATAACTCATTTTATACGTACACATTTTATACGTTTAAGGCAAAAAAAGATGAGTTTTCAGACTATCCTGAGCCTCATTACAGCAGGTTGGTATTAAACTCAACACCTCAACACAACATATAAACTCACTTCTTAGAAGTATTTCTTTACCAAACAGTTATCAAAAAAATCAAAAGATTGATTATTTCTAAATTTATAAAATATTGCTTCTCAATTAATATGAAAAATCCTAAGTACTTAACACATTTCTTTTTGGTAATACAGTTTAAAAATTCTAAGCCACTCTATAAAACATTTTCCAAATACATTTGGAAGGACAAATTTGCAAAGCTACCAACATTAAAATAACCATAAGGGGTTTATATTGCCTTAAGGATTAACTACCTCAATGAACCATTTTTTCTAGTAGTTTAGAATTTTTAGAAGAACAATAAAATATTCTCATACTTACTTCTACAAAAAGGACAAAATTTTAAAGAGTAATAAATATTATATGGATACATCTAAATTCAACCTTCATGTTTTAAACAAAGATTCAAGTCAATGAAAAACTTAGTTTCTTAAGTTGTACAATATATTTCAGTAGAGAGCAAGTATGTCATTTGTAAAGATGAAGAGAATCTGAAAAATATCAGGTGAGTTTGAGGGCTTAATATTTCCTGTTTCTCCCAATCAGCTTTTCTTCATCCTTATCTATTTAGCTCTATCTCTGTGGTTCTTGGGTAAAATGATCTAGTTTATAGGGATAATCTAGGGAAATCTTTACAAGGTTGTATTAACTGTCCAATAAATGATTAGAAAGTATAATAATAATTGGTCAATGTAGCTCATGCAATATGTTCTATCTAAGTTAGGAGACAAAATAAAACATCATATTACATTCCTGTCTCCAAAACAAATATAGAGTGCTCTTTTGGGGATGCCAAAACAGGAAAGGAAATCAGCTTCAGGGATTCTGAAAAAGCAATAACATGGCACTGTGTAACTGAAGAGATTATATAATTCAAGTTGTTTTTAAAATTCTAATTTATAGTAGAGTACATATCATGGCAGACAATACAGTAACCCCCAAAGAGTGACAATACTCTTCAGAGTGTAGAGACCAACAGGTAGTAAATGGAAATCACTGAGCCATAAAGAAATATGATTGTCTAGGGGCGCCTGGGTGGCTCAGTGGTTTAAGCCGCTGCCTTCGGCTCAGGTCATGATCTCAGGATCCTGGGATCGGGTCCCGCATCGGGCTCTCTGCTCGGCAGGGAGCCTGCTTCCCTCTCTCTCTCTCTGCCTGCCTCTCCATCTACTTGTGATTTCTCTCTTTCAATTAAATAAATAATAAAATCTTTAAAAAAAAAAAAAGAAAGAAATATGATTGTCTAAAACTGAATTTCATATAGCATATGAGAGACAATTTGGAGATAGTTCATAGGTTCAAATTTGTAGTAGGTATCTTCGAGAATAAATTATATCACTATCATTAGAACTACTACTATTTTAAAAAATAGGGAAAAGGAGATTGTACATCCACCAATGGGAATTGTTGTAAGCTTCAGAAGAGATGCTGTCAAATTCTTCTATTGAACTCTAATGGCCTTTTCACTCTGATGACACAAAACTATAATTTTTAGTAGAAAGTCACCAAGAGAGAAAACTGTCAAGTATATGACCAAACTGTGTAATGAAAATGCATCTATAAATCATAAAAGTTGCTGTTTTTGTCATTTTAAAGACTTTTAGGCTCCATTAGTGGCTAAACTAAACTGCCAGTTATTTATCATTTTATTTGTTTAGCAGTAGCATTTATTTCTCTTCGCAACAGACTAGCAACAAAAGCTGAAAAACAATTACATAAAAGTATATGTCCCCATTTTTTATGATGTAAGGATATAGATGTATAAGACACATTAATTTAAAAATCACTTTTGAGGAAGAAATTAGAAAAACTCTAACAAATAGGGTCAATGTCAAATATAGGCAGTGAAATTTAAAATGGTTTCAGTTTTAATTTCACATACAATATTATAAACTGAAAATGCATGCTTCTAAAATTAGGTACAATTATCAAAACAATTCTATAGAAAAATTCTGATAGAAATTTAATAAAATATACTTACTTTGTGCTACTGTAACCTTGCAAGTTACTTAGACTGTTCCTGCTCCTACCTGAGGTATTTCCTAATCATTTATGCAGTGGACTCTATTCTTTCTTACCTACCAACTTTGCCATTTTTTCATGTATTGACGTTCTTCCTAACATTGTGATTTTTCCTTCTCTATTAGATCATTTCCATCAGCAAAAATGCAATTTATTCAATTTTTAAAGACCCCTCCTTTATGACAGAATTAAGAAATTACCCTCTAGTAAAGTAAGTGAAATAACTGAATTAGGCCAAGATCATCAAATCATAAGATGAAAAGTTAATGGGTAATTATGAATGGAAACATAAGGCATTCACCAATTGATTTCATTGATCACCATTACCTTAAGAAAGAATGAGAGTGAACAATGTGTCTCTTGATGTGATGAAATATGACACACAGGGCACCGATTATGAAGTATGTCTCCCAAAGTAGATGAAAAAGTCTAATCAAACATTTACACTACATTACAGTTTACAATAATATTGCAAACAGAAAAATAAATAAAATGACACAATGAAGAAGCCAAGATACAAATCAAGAATGTAAGACAGTCTACCGATCAATTGATCTTGCTTCATCAATAAAAGAGGGATGGTACTCTAGACTAGAAGAAAATTTAGAGATATAATGATCAAATGTAAATTAGAATTTGACTGGACTTAGAATAAAAAACTTTTATTTTAAACAATTGTGGCAATATGATAAGAACTAGGTATTAGATAGCATCAAGGAATTGCTGTTACTTTTAGGAGTGATTATGGCATCAGGTTGTGTAAAAACCTGCTATTTTTTTTCTTTCTTTCTTTTTTTTTTAGATGCATACTGGAGTACATACAGCTAAAATGACTGGAATTCACTTCAAAATATTTCTGCAGCAACAACAAAAATGAGTAAATAAAATAAGTCAACAAATGGGGCGCCTGGGTGGCTCAGTGGGTTAAGCCACTGCCTTCGGCTCAGGTCATGATCTCAGGGTCCTGGGATCGAGTCCCGCATCGGGCTCTCTGCTCGGCAGGGAGCCTGCTTCCCTCTCTCTCTCTGCCTGCCTCTCCATCTACTTGTGATTTCTCTCTGTCAAATAAATTAAAAAAAAAATAAGTCAACAAAAATCGTGATATTGCTGGTATATGTGAAGGGCATAAGGGGGTTCACTGTATACTCTTTTATTGTAGATTTGGAATTTTCAAAATATAAGAAAAACATTTCAAAGGCTTTTTTGGCCTCATACTCATCTCTCCAGTTACAGCTTAATTTCATTATCCCTCAAAATTCCTTGAATGATATCTTTCCATCTATCTATCTATCATCTATCTATAGATATAGATATATTAAAAAATACTCTCTTTTTGCTTCTTCACCATTTCCATTTTTCTTGAATGTACTCTAACATGGTTTTTGTCCCTCACCCCATACAAATCATTCGTCATAGCTATACCTGGGTAAATCCAGTCTTCATGTCTTTATGTAATTCAACCCATCAGCAGCATTTGACAGAGTTGACCATTTGGTTCTAGAAACATTCTGCTTAGCTTTCAGGATATCACACACTCCTTGTCCTCATTTTATTCAATTCATTCATTTGACAAAAATCTATTAAGTACCTACTAAATTTTAGGTACTACACTAGAAGTCGAGTGACCAGACAAATCCTTCTGTAGTTCATATTCTAGTTCATATAGACACTATACATAAAACAAATACAAATAAATAAAACATATAAAATATATAGAGAGAATATGAAATGAATTCATGCTATGGAGAAAATTGGGGAACAATAACAGTATGAGCAAAGATAAAAATTAAAGTAAAATATAAAAGGACCTTGTCTGTAATGCTCACTACTACATCCTCAAGTATCTAGAATAGTGCCTGGTATACTGTGGATGCTTACACTGTTGGTGGGAATGCAAGTTGGTACAGTCACTTTGGAAAACAATGTGGAGATTTCCTTAAGAAATTAAACATAGAGCTTTCCTATGACCCTACAATTGCACTAGTGGGTATTTACCACAAAGATATAGATGTAGTGAAAAGAAGAACCATCTGTACCCCAATGGTCATAGCAGCAATGGCCACAGTCACCAAACTGTGGAAAGAACCAAGACAACCGTCAGTGGACAAATGGATAAGGAAGATATGGTCCATATATACAATGGAGTATTATGTCTCCATCAGAAAGGATGAATGTCGAACTTTTGTATCAACATGGATGGGACTGGAGGAGATTATGCTGAGTGAAATAGGTCAAGCAGAGAGAGTCAATTATCACATAGTTTCACTTACTTGTGGAGCATAAGGGATAACATGGAAGACATTGGGAGATGGAGAAGAGAAGTGAGCTGGGGGAGTTGGAGGGGGAGACAAATCACGAGAGACTGTGGACTCTGAGAAACAAACTGAGGGTTTTGGAGGGGAGGAGGGTAGATGGTGGTGTGACCCTGGTGGTGAGTATTATGGAGGGCATGTATTGCATGGAGCACTGGGTGTGGTGCATAAACAATGAATTTTGGAACACTGAGAAAAAAATTAAAAAGAAAAAAGAATTATTTTTTGAGTAAATGAAAAAGTGACTCTAAATGTTCTTATCTGTATATTGAAAACATATGTGATTGGTTTTAAGAACTATTTATTCATAAAATGTCTAACAAACCAGTTACCTTCTTTGGGTTTCTAAGATCAGTTAATGTGTATAAAACAGATATATTTGGGGAAATGATTTCAAAAAGTATAGTAAGTTATAAATTTTCATGTCCATTAGAATGAATCTAGTCTAGAATAATGGGCATATACTAATGATTTGACCCACATATTTCTGATTGCCAACTGTAATGAAAATTAGTGAACATTTTGTTTGTTAAGAAAATGAATTGGTTTGGGTGCCTGGGTGGCTCAGTGGGTTAAGCCGCTGCCTTCGGCTCAGGTCATGATCTCAGGGTCCTGGGATCGAGTCCTGCACCGGGCTCTCTGCTCAGCAGGGAGCCTGCTTCCCTCCCTCTCTCTCTCTGCCTGCCTCTCCATCTACTTGTGATTTCTCTCTGTCAAATAAATAAATAAAATCTTTTAAAAAAAGAAAGAAAATGAATTGGTTTATACTATTACTGAGATATATCCTAGTATTTTATGACAAGAATGCAAATATATAATTCTTTAGGAAATACCAGTATCACTCTAAAGTAAGCGATCTGGTTGGATGAATGACAGTGAAACATCTCAAAATGAAAAACCAATATAAAAATCTAGTAGAATATTAATAATTCTAGGATAACCTACTGACAATGATTTTGGCCTTGAAAAGGACTGAGAAAGTGGAAGTGCCAATTAACTTTGCAATAGGCAAAAACATATTTAGAATAAAGCATGACATGTTTTGATAATTTTTACAGTAAGATAAGGGCTTCTTACAGGACTGAGAAATTACTTATTCTGAGCAGCATATATTCTGAATAAAATTTCAATTTTTCAATATAACATTTAGTTTTTACCATTTTAAGAAATATCTCCTGATTTATTATATAATTCAAATATATTTAACACTTGCATAATAACTTGGACTCAACTATATAGTTCTGGGCAGTAATAAAATGGTAATCCCATGATTTATGTAAGTCAATTTATTCTTTTTTTTTTAAAGATTTTATTTATTTATTTGACATACAGACATCACAAGTAGGCAGAGAGGCAGGCAGAGAGAGAAGAGAAAGCAGGCTCCCCGCGGAGCAGAGAGCCTGATGTGGGACTCGATCCCAGGACCCTGGGATCATAACCTGAGCTGAAGGCAGAGGCTTTAACCCACTGAGCCACCCAGGCGCCCAAGTGAATTTATTCTTAAACAATAAAAAAATTTTTTAAAAAGCATAAATAGAATCATAAATACAGAAAACAAACTGATGGTTGCCTGAGGGGAAATGGATGGGGGATGGGTGAAATGGGGGGATTAGATGTTATAAAATAAATAAATCACAGAGATGAAATGTACAGCATAGGGAACATGGTCAATACTACCATAATAACACTGTATGGTGACAGAGGGTGACTACACTTATTGTGATGAGCACTGGGTATTGAACAGAATTGCTGAATCACTATGTTTACACCTGAAACTAATATAACATATTATGTGAACTACACTTCAATAAAACTGAAACAGAGTGTATCATTTTTTTTTTAAATGGATAAAGCCACTTCAAGGAGTATTTCACTATTTTCAATCTATAATCATGGTAATTTAATTACTCGCATGTTTTTGTGGTTAAAAAAAAAGCAGAAGCAGTAGCTTGTTAGCTTTCCTTCAGTTTAAATTTAATAATATACTACAGATTACCCATCACTTGTACTAACATGTTATACAAATTTCAGGTTAGACAGAACAAAATGTAAATTATTTTAAAAGTTGCAAATAACAGTAATAGTAATGATAAATTTAACAGATTAAAACTGTTGAAAGATTTTAATACTTGAAAATACATGCTTTTAATATTATACCTTTCAACAGATAATGTTGCCATGTCTCTAATATGTATCTTCTATAATGACCTATATATAAGCAACATCTATTCCTATTAATGCCTTTATAAATAGTTGACTTATATGCATTCCATATTTATTACTGTAATTACATCAGGAAAAGTCCCATTTAAGGGTATTTAAGGTAATTACACCAGCAAAAGCCCCACTTAAGGATATTTAAAGGTCTGGTAGGTATAGAAATGTAGTATTACATTCTTTCAGGGGAAAATATATACTTTAGCAATTTCAAGAAATGAAGCCATTCAAAGGTCTTCTCTGAAGTTCACAACCATACATCTTTTCCTTTAATTTGCTTTCTTTTCCATGTCCCTATACTCACTGGGAAGAACTAACTTAAAATTTTAAGTAATTTTACAATATGTATCTCAGATTATTATTGTAAGATGAGTGCTTTAAATGTTGATTATACTTAGTTAAATTTACAAACCATCTTATGACTTTTATTAAAATATGTGTAAAGGGCGCCTGGTTGGCTCAGTGGGTTAAGCCGCTGCCTTCGGCTCAGGTCATGATCTCAGTGTCCTGGGATCGAGTCCCGCATCGGGCTCTCTGCTCAGCAGGGAGCCTGCTTCCCTCTCTCTCTCTCTGCCTGCCTCTCCATCTACTTGTGATTTCTCTCTGTCAAATAAATAAGTAAAATCTTTAAAAAAATGTGTAAAAATACATGTATTTAATATATTATTAATATATATACTATCTCATTTAATATTCACAATAACCAGAGCAGATAATACTACCTTGAAGTAGTTGGGCCAAGGACATATATAACTAACAAATGCAGAGAGATAGAGGTTTTGTCAAATACCATATACCTTCTGAAAATGTAATGTTAGGCCAGCTACCAAATTACATCCGTTTAAGAAAGTCACATATGTTATAGCGTGATGATGGAAAAATAATTTTCATCCAAGTCTGATAATTTTTTTACATACACTGAGTCATACCATTAGAAACACTTCACAGATTTATTCCATAAAATGAAATAAGTGATTGACCTTTCTTCAGAGAACAGAAACCACAGGAGATGGTTAATAACTGTGTGGACCGTTAGCAAAATTTTTAAAACAACTTTTCAAATCAACAAAAGCACCTAGGGAAATTGCTATAAAAAGTAAGTTCAATTTGTAATTGTAGCTTTTATACCATTGTATAGTTAGGCACATTTGATAATGCTTCCTCCTACCCTACAATTCAAGGAAAAAATATACTGTCTCAGGAAGAGGCTTTTTTAAAAAAAAAGGAAATCATAGGAATTGACATCTTATGATACAAAGTAATAATTGCTTTTCTCCTTCAGGTGATTAACTCTCCATACAATCAAGTCTCTACTTCTAAACTGTAAAAGTTTGAAAAGGGCCATTATAACATGCTTTAGTTACAATGTAGCGAAGGCTTGATTCTGTTTACAGAGCATGCTTTAACACTGATTTATTCTCAGTCAAGCCAAAGAATGAAAGTATAAGTTAAAGAAAAATCTGAAAATACTCATTCTTCAAATAATTTAAGATAAGAGAATAAATGGGAATTCGAGTACATCTCCAGCTTCTTGTTTACTCATTCTCTGTCCCATCCATGCAAATGGCATGGTCATTTACAGACATTCCCATAAAGTGGCATCAGAAGCATAGGAGACACTAACTTCTGAAGAACCCAAGGTTTGAAAAGTAGACATATCTGAAAATCCAAAGTAACAATTGCAATTGTTCTCATAAATACTGTAATTCATTTGCTGTTTTTAAATTCTGAGGCTACGCAAAAAGCAACAGTTAAAATGATAACCAGTTGTTCATTCATCCTTAGCATAGGTTGTGCTTTTAAATTCAGACCTAGAATCCTAGATTGGTTAGTATTACTACCTTTTAACTTCCATCATGATTACAGGAATATAAAACTGCCATGACTAAGTTCTATTAAAAGTTTATGTTTTTATATGTATTCGTAAAACAGCCTGATTTTCCTTCCATTATCAATCACTGTCACCATTTTTGACATTTATTTTGTATTCATAAATTTTTGCTATCAGAAAAATTGCACTTAGAATTTTTCTAGCTATTCCTTATGTAGTAATAGGAATCCACTTGCAGAAGTTTGCAGTCCATGCCTGGAAGCTGGAAAAACAGGCTGGAACAAACATGTGATATCAAACTAAGCTTAGAAACTCAGAGGCATGACCAGTGGTAGCATACATAGCTAATCAAAGTCATTTGAAGGTAAAGAAAGAAACATACCAGTGGATATGCAGCATCCTAAAAAATCGAAGTGCTGCTGATGCAAGCTGAGGGCAACAAAATAAACATCTCTGGCGATAGTCCTGTTCCTAACATATAAATTGTCACTTTGAGATGCAATATAGATTTATGCATTACCAAAGTATAATCGGTGACCTTATTCCATATTTTCTTTAAAAACAGAGTTATTCTGAAAAAGATTCCCATCTTTATCAGGAGCTTATAAATCAAATACAAAGTCAAGGTCCACATTTGCATAGGTTTTAAGAGGGAGTAAGTTATTCAAGTTAGTGAAAGATAACAAATGTCATACTGTTGCTCACATGCACTATATCGAATGAATGTAGAGGAAGCATGAAGAATTGTGACCCATTAACTTGCTGGGGGAAGGAATATGGGAAGGTAAATTTGTAAAGTTTGGGAAAATGATAAGTTTCAAGAGTATATGGAATCCTTCATTAAAGAGGATTTTTAAAAAAAGGTATTAATTTTGAGCAGTTTAACTTGTGTTGAGATAAAACAGCAAAATATTTTAAATTGTGGTAAGTTACATATAGCAAAATTTGCCATTTAAACCACTTCTTTTTTTTTTTTTTTCAGTATCAGTCTCTCTCTCTCTCTTTTTTTAAGATTTTATTTATTTATTTGACACAGACAGAGATCACAAGTAGGCAGAGAGTCAGGCAGAGAGAGAGGAGGAAGCAGGCTCCCTGCTGAGCAGAGAGCCTGATGTGGGTCTGATCCCAGGACACTAAGATCATGACCTGAGCCGAAGACAGCGGCTTAATCCACTGAGCCACCCAGGCACCCCTGCCATTTAAACCATTTCTAATTATAAAATTCAGTGGCACTGATTGATCCACAAGGCTGTACAAATATCGCCACTATTTCTATTTTTTTAAATCATTTCAAACAGAAAGTGTGTAACCATTAAGAAATAAATCCCTATCACTTCTTCCCCACATTCCTTAGTAACCGCTAATCTGTTTTTTATGAATTTGCTATTCTAAATATTTGATATAAGTAGAATCATACACTATTTGCCCTTTATCTTACTTATTTCACTTGACATATTTTTTTCAGTTACGCTGTAGAATATATGAAAACTTCATTCCTTTCTATGGCTAAATAATTTCCCCTATGTCTATATATCATATTTGTTCATCTGTTCATCTGCTGATGGACACTTGGTTGTTTCCATCTTTTGACTATTGTGAATAGTGCTGCAATTAACATTAATGTACAGGTATTTTCTTGAGTCTATGTCTTTGCTTGAGTCTATGTCCTCAAGTCTATGTCTTGAGTTCTTTGCAGTAGGAGTGGATTTGCTGGGCAATATGGCAATTCTATACGTAGAATTTTGAGGAAGAGCTTAACGGTTTTCCACAGATGATGCACCATGATGCAGCGGATGATCCTACCATCAATGTATAAGCACCATCTCCTCACTAACATCTATATTTTTCTTTATTTCTAATAACTAGCCATCACTTGTATAACTGATTTGCATTCCTCTAATGATTAATAATGTTTAGTAGCTACTAAACATTACTAAATATACAAATGGTCATTGCTTATTGACCATTTGTATATTCTCTGTGGAGATATGCCTATTCACCCCCTTTTCCCACAATATGGTTTTTGTCTTTTTGCTGTGGAGTTTTAGTTCTTTATATATGCTAAGCCTTAGTGTATATATATATGATTTACAAATACCTTCATGTATATAGGTTTATTCCATTAGTCTTTATGTCTATCCCTATGTAAGTATCACAATGTTCTGATTACTGTAGCTTTGTAGTAGTGTTTGAAACTGGGAAGAGTGAATTACCAACTTCGTACTTTTTCAAGATTGTTTTAGATATTCAAGGCCTCTTGAAATTCCATATGAATTTGAAGACTGTGATTTCCATTTGTGTAAAAAAAGGCTGTTGGAATTTTAATAGAGAGTTAATTGAATTTGTAGATTGCTTTGGGTAGTATTGGCATCCTAACAATATTAAGTCTTTGTACCAATGAACACTGGATGATTTTCCACTTATTTAGAAACTTATCTCCAGGTATTTTATTCTTTTAGATGCTATAGCACATGAAATTGCTTTTTTAATTTCCTTTTGGAATTGCTCATTGCTGTTGTACACAAATACATTGATTTTTGTGTGCTGATCTTTACACCCTATAACTTTGCTGAATTTATTAGTTCTAGTAGTTTTTTACAGATTCTTTGCAATATATATATATATATATATATATATATATATATAGGATCATGTCATCTGTGAAAAGAGATAATTTTACTTCCTCCTTTCCAATTTGGATGCCTTTTAAAATCTTTCCCTGTTCAATCATTCTGGCTAGAACTACCAGTACAATGTTGAATAACGGTGCTGAAAACGGGTATCCTTGTCTTGTTCTTGATTTTAGGATTAAAGCTTTCAGAGTTTCACTATTGAATGTAATGTTAGCTTTGGATTCCATAAATGTCTTTTATCATGTTGAAAAAAAATGGCAATAATTTATTAAGAAAGAAAATACAAACTTTCCACTAAGACATCCTGCTAATCTATATGCTCTCACTGTGCGTGATAGTTTTGCTATGACCATAATGTTGAGAATAAGTAGCCAAATCTCTTATTTAAATAAGTGGCTGCAGCACTCCACAATGTATTTGGAGGCTGAAGTTGAGGCTCAGAAGTTTTTCAAAGTTCTTCAATTTGTTAAAAATTACTTTCATATTCTCTGTTGTAAAAAGAAAATGGTGTATGTTGTCAATTCATGTCTTTGACATAGTGTTAAAGAATTAAAAACTAAAGAATATCAGACTATATTAGAGTTAAAAGGGCTAAAGTTGAGATATGAAAATAGAGACTACATCTAACACCAGTTTGACTGTAATGCAAAACAGGAAGCTACTGTTCAGATAAGTTTCTGTGACATCATGAACTAAAATTAATTGACTTGCCCATTATATTCTTAGTTTCAAAAAAAAAGTCCTAGAAAATGGCAAAACTGTGTTTCTATAAGAATAGTTTTCTGTAATTCCAATTCCTGTATCATATACGCCCTTCTCCTATCTTTGTCTCTCTTACTCTGAATTACTAAAAGATTATGAATAAGTTTTGTCAACAGGAGAAATCTCAGGCTAGATATTACCTGCAGGTAAGAGTGATTCCTTGTCAAGATATATTCATGCACTATCATAGGAATACTAAAGTCTCCATAGACTTAAACCTCCTGACTCTTTGGATAGTCCTCTTGACTTCTAATCCACTTGAAGACAGATCCTTGGACTCCTGGTTACCCACTGGCTTCTGACCCATGTGAGGACAGATGACTGGCTTTCTTTCCTCTGGCCTCCTTTCTTTTAGAAGGGATTCAGTTCTTAGGTTTCCTGTTCACTTTCTATGTAGTTTCTGGTCTCCTGCTTTTACTCATTAACCTTTCCCTGTAAATCAGTCTTTGAGTTTCCTTCCGATTGAGTCAACTGTTCCCCTGTCCAGTGGCTACCACACCTCAGTATCTCACTACTCCTGCTCCTCTCCCATTAAAAACAATACATCATTTTAAGGAGCAGAAAAGAATGGTCTGTGGTATAAGACCTTTAAAATAATAAACAGGACTAAACTTTTAGCTGTTCATCTTCCTAGTAGAGATTTCCATTCCTCATTTCCTATATATCTAAGTTACCAGCAGAAGTATCTGCTAATAGTCTACACTAATAGTCTCCTCTAAATCTGACCCAATTCCCTACCTTTCTCTGTCCCCTAAACCTCTTCAATGTGCCTTCTGTTACTTCAGTTTCAACACGTGCTCCATATCCCAAACCTCTATGAATGTTCCTTTTAGTTTCACCCCTTGATTAAATTTGTCTGTTCCTTTAATTCTTTAGGTCCCATGGAACACTCTCAACTGGAGCAAATCCCGGGTTAGTCAGGGCCACAAACTATTTAGATCTTTCCCTTGCTCCACTTTGCCACTCCTTTGCTGTCTTTGCCATTACATTTTCTCTCAAAGTTTTTGGAAACAAAGACTGAACAGGAGTACAGGTATGAAGGTAGATAGTAAATCAGATGCTAAAGTTTTCAGTCAACAAGGCAGAATGATAGGGATGTTGTTAAATTATAGCAATGAAGACAAATAGTAAATGGTATAATATTAAGATATTTTATTTTCCTCTCCATACAGTAGCCTCAGTTAACCATTTCTGCCTTATGCAAACACTTTCTTCCTTTGGCTTTCTGGTTGCTATACTCTTGCCACATTAACTATTTTAGTTCCATGGTTGTAAATACCATAAAAATATATTATGAATTCACTCTCTATTGACACCTCCCTAGTCCAAGCCATCACTGTCTCTAAACAGGACAGGCTGTTTCACTCCTTGCTCAAAGTAATTTCTTAAATATGCAAATCATATATAATTTACCAGTTTAAAATCAATGTATTCTCATCTTGGAGCTAAATCCAAATTTTACTTTGGCTTTCAAAACCAATCATGATTTGGCCTCCGCTTAGTTTTCACTCCTCATCTCATATTACTTTCCCTCTCTTTTTCTTCACTCCAGGGAGCTGGGTCTTTTTTAGTCACTGGAACATGCCAAGGCTTATTCTCACTTAGGCCTTTTTTTCCTACTGACTTCTACCTTAAGAGCATTTTTCCTCTGTCTTTTCTTACGGCGGGCCCCTTTCTCACATTAAGACCATGGTTCAGTGACACCACATCAAAAAAGAGTTCTCACTTAACATCCAGGAAATAGCTCACTCTCATTCACTTTAAGTTCTTTACTTTCTCCATGATTCTTATCACTTTCTGAAATTCTTCTTTTGTTATTATTTGTTTACTTCATTGTTGCCTCTCCCAATTAGAACAAAAGGTCAAAGAGGACAGAAATCCTGGCTGTTTTGTTCTCAGCTATATCCCCAGCCCAAAACTTAGCAGACTATTAATAAAGAATTATTTATTTAATGGATTAAAATTGGGGCCTTTGATAAACCATATTACAGTAAGATTTTACTGATCCATATTGATTACATTAAACTCTATTATAAATATCAAAAAAGGGGAAATACATACAGAGAAATATTAAACAAATGAACTACCAACAGAACCAAGTATAATAAAGGACCATTATTAGACTATTTTCTATTTACTAAGGGTCATTATCATACATGATTTCCTACTAAAATCTATAAACAAATACATCAACCATACACTTTTATTTCAAAAGATATGTTCTTCTTTCCCATTCATTTAGAAACATCAATGGATAGGAACTCAGCTCAATGTCTTATGATTATTACTTCCAAGGGACACTCATTTCCACAGAGTAATTTTATAAAGGGCTTTCCCAAGGAAAAAGATCCTAGTAAACCAATTCTCAGCATTAGCCAAATAAAGAGTATAGTTGAAACATTCCAATTAAACTTGATAATTATAGTGATAAAATATCAAATCCTGACCACAAAATAAGGCGTATAATACTGTTGTATATCAAAGTAGGACATTTTAAGTTTGGCACCTACTAGAATACCAAAACTACCTACCCACTACTAGGAAAAAAAATAAATGTCTTTTTTTTTTTCAATTAAACTATTTGATCAAATTCTGCTACATTTTTTGAAAGCTAAATTAAAGTTTTAATGTATTGATCATGACCATTTCTATGTAAAAATCTGAGAACATCTGACTTTAAATTTAAGGGCCATAAAAACATTTATTTATTCAATGAGTCTCTAACAGACCCAATGAAATGATTATTATATAAGCATCTATAATCAATCCAAATATTCTGAAAATAAATGTCCATGTATTAACCTTAATAGTAAAATAATTTTATTAGAGTAAAACTATCCCTGGTCTTTTTCTTTTGTTGAATCAAAATTATAGGTGTCTGCATATGTTCTAAGCAAATATAGTGTATTACACCAAGCTGAAATATCACAGAAACACAAATGAACACAACACAAATTTGACATTAGGAGTAAATATTTCTGAATACTTTATAAAAATCTTATTTCTGAATAAGATCTACAAAAGAGCCCTGAGAGGTTAAACCTGGGAATACTAAGAAATTTTCTGTGAACTGATTTAAAAGGAATAAACATACAGTCTTCTTACAAATTGTTCTAGCATATTTAAAATTAGAGACCAACAACCTCGAACTATACATAAAACAATGTGAATGTGTAAGACACCACAGATTAATTTTTCTTCTGTGTCCAATTTCTAATAACACAAGGGAGAAAGGCCCTACTGATAGGAAACTTTAAAGCTAGGCTACTATTCTTTACCTGTAACTCAAAAAAGAAAAATAACAAAGTGATATAGAAACTTCATGGGTACAATAGTGTGTAGCTGTAAAAAAATTTACAAGGACTTTGAATACACTTATTCTGGAGAAGATACACATGACTTTATGTACTCCTATGTTCCTCAGATACCATGTTAGCAGAAGAGGTATACACAGCTTATCCATTCCAAGCTTGCCCACAGCATCCTGCATACATGCATGTGTGTCAAATACTTAATAAATACTCCTGCTTTAATAAGTGACTAAATGGAGGTATAAATAGATGGCAGGTATCAATTAACTCAGTAAAGCTTTACTGAGTAGTTCTCAACCTGAGTTTTAAGTCATATGAAGGAAGAGTTCACCAGCAGATATGAAGTAAGAAAGGGCTATTCCAAAAGAGAGAACTACATGTGTTAAGGTAAAGAAGTTTGAGAACCAAAGGTTTGTCAGAACCATGATGTCCCATGTAAGTAGCTCTACGGAGTTGGGAAAAAAGTTCAAGTGAAATACAAAAAGAGATGAAGATGGAAAGAAAGGAAGAACATATCCCAGAAAGATATTTCTGTGATCACAGAAAATATTTATAAGAAAAACAGATATTACGAGTTGAATACTATGACTGCATTGGTAAAAGTTTTGAAGTTGCCATCTCAAGAAAATTCAGGAATCGTGAGAAGTATTTCTTAAAAGAAAAAAAAAACATAATTGTGTTATACAATCACCTTTTTTAAAGATAAGTTGAAGAGGAAGATACAAGATTTTTTAAAGCATTAAAACCCCCAAATGCTAGTCTAGCACTTCTCTAAGTAAATTTTACATAACACTTGCCCTACAATATGCTCTATGAAAAACAGGAGTTTCTGGTCCAATACTTTGAGGGGAAAAACTGCGTAAAATAACCTCCTCTCTGAATGATTCATAATACATGTTAGCATATTAAAATATGAAGTCCTACAATAAAGAACCCCACATAACTTTTTATAAATGTATTTATCCATAACAGCTTTTTGCATGTAACACCTGTTAACATCCTACCCAAGCAAGCAATATTTTGCAGAACATGCTCTCCAACACTAAAATGCCACAAATCAAATTCATATTTGAAGGGCTCATAATTTAAAAAAAGCCATTCACTCTTATTTGTAAAAACATAAAGACAAGACGTTAAAAAAGGAAGATATAATATCAATTTAAGATTGGAAATAATTTCCGGGACGCCTGGGTGGCTCAGTTGGTTAAGCAGCTGCTTTCGGCTCAGGTCATGATCCCAGCGTCCTGGGATCGAGTCCCACATCGGGCTCCTTGCTCAGCAGGGAGCCTGCTTCTCCCTATGCCTCTGCCTGCCATTCTGTCTGCCTGTGCTCGCTCTCTCCCCCTCTCTCTCTCTGATAAATAAATAAAATCTTTAAAAAAAAAAAAGATTGGAAATAATTTCCATTACAATTGTCTAGATATTGCTAAGATAATTGTCTTATTTTGCTAGTGTATCTAGGGCTAGAGCAAATAGAGGCCATATAATGACATCTAGTTGTACAAGTGCTATGAAAGAGGAGCTATATGTTGCTTTAAAGCATATGAACAGGTATACAAATCCCATATTGCGAATACATATATTGTGTACAACCCAATATGAAGGGCTGATGAATGCCAACTGTTAAGGTTATTTTAATGAAAAATTTACTAGAAGTATGCCTACCTGAAATAATCAATAGTTTTGTTTTGAATTTTGACATAATTTTTAAGTATAGGGAAAGACTGGTCAGATTACTGTAGTTTCTTGTTAATCCAACTAGGAAGTTCATTTTTTAATTATTACCTTATTAAGAAAAACACACAGGTATTGGTAAACAATCAAGTACAATCCTTTTTTTTGGATTGGGAGTTCTTCATTCTCATTTTCAGTAAACTTCAAGCAAAACTGACACTATACTTGATACAACAGATTTTAAAGGTTAGTCATTATTTGAGCAGAACAAAATACTTTGCTGTTATAAAAGTTTTCAGCTATTAAAATAACTAAACCTTAACTTGAAGTGTTTGCTTATGATGAATTGAAAACATTCAGTCATTCTTTTCTCATTTATAAAAATGAAAATAAGGGAAAAATTCATATAGTCTAGGAGTTTATATCATTAAGTATTACAAGAGCCATGTGAAGATATTTCAGATTAGAACAAAATGAGAAATTTAGAATAATCAGTTGCTCAGAGTAATAATATAAACTAAATCAATTTCTTCTACACTGTTACTGTGATGAAAACAGTTTGTTTTTACTGTTATTCAACTTTAACAGAAACCAAAGTTTCTTCTTCCTTTTTTTCTCATTCATCATTTCCTATTTCTCTCATACAGCTTACTGTTGATCTGAATTTTATATGCTTTGCTAATCATGGATATTATATGAATTGTGTTCTATCTTAGAACATGAGCCTTTCTATATTTGTAAGTTTCTTGCTAACATGTCATGGAATGTAAAACCTATGGGACTTTGGGACCTTAATTTAAGCTTGTGGTGCTAAAGATGCAGCTGTTCATTTGCAAGTAATCATCCCTACTATTAAAGCCATAGTAGAGCAAAAAAAAAAAAAAAAAAAAATTTAAATTTATTTTATACCACTTCAATTGTATTTCAGTGCAAAACAGTCAGCATTACATGATATTCATTTTTTTAACTTGCTAAGACCATATTTTCAAAAGACAGTAATTTAGAATATCATTTACCCAAGTGTAAATTTTATTATAAGTTATAAGCATAATTGATTTTGAAGGTAATGTTTCTAGAAAATAAAAAAAAATATTATGTACAGTTAGGTAGCTATATTGCAGAAACTGGAGAGTTGAAAATTTAAAATTTACTGTGCAGCAAAGTTCAAATATAAATAATTATATTTTATTAATTAAATGGTTGTAACAACTATAGTTTCCTAGTAAATTCTAAAAAACTCATCATTTCACTTACTTGAAATATGATACATACAATGATACTACTACCTTCAAGTTTTGTGCTATTATTCTTACAATGACATTTTAGAATCAGAGATACATCATTTATTTCTATATAAATAAAGTGTTACATTAAACAATGCTTTTCCTAGTTGTTACTCCCCTTAATTGAACATCAATCAAGGATTATAAATCATATTTCTTTCCATGTCTGCTTAGTCTCCCTTAGTCTCTCATCAACAATGTATAAAAATCCCTGTTTCCATACATTCTCTCCAAAAGAGTTTAACATATAATTTATTACTTCTGTAGATATGAAACAAAATTAGAAGGCTAAGATCAAACTGGAGGAATCGGCAACATGTGATAATATTAGATTGATATAATATTCCTTATATATATATACATATATATATATAATATAATATTCCTTAATATATGAAGTATTTTGAAAATCCTTAAGGAAAGGATATATATCGACCAGAAAAATGAAGTAGGTACATGAATGACCATTTCATTTACTCTCTTGAAACACACACATACATAACGCACACTCAGTCATATGCAAATATTTCCTTATATCATAATCATGCCAGAGAAAGAGAAACCAAAGGAAGGAAGTGAGGAAAGTCTGATTTGCTTATCAAATGAAAAAAATATTTAGTTCACTGTATTCAAAAAAGCAAAGCAATCACATCCTACTATATAGTTCTAATTGGCGAAATAATTATAAAAGTTTGGTACGAATATATAGGAATGGGTACTCTAGTATAAATAATCCTGCTGGAATTACAGATTGGTACACTCTGGAAGGCAGGTTAGCAACAAGTATCAAGAATATTATGACCTAATAATCTCATTTACAAATTTTTAAATTTACATGAAACAACCGAAAAAATACACAGATGTTCATAACAACATTTTTCTAATGGCAAAAATATTACAGTTCAACAACAGGAATTTGGTTAAGTAAATTGTGATTAATCATGATAAACCATAATTATATTTATAATCAAGACATTTTATTTACTTGTATGGAAAGAGGTTCAAGATGAATTAAATGAGGAAAAAAAAAAATCAGACAACATAATTAGCAGGAACAAACCAAAACATGGAGTGCCCTGAGCATGTTTGGTACCTCTTTAATAATATGTTTAAAGAGTTGTTCAATGTTTAGTGAGCGTAATCTTTTAATGGAATTAAGGGATTGCATAACATGAAATTTTTTATACCAGAACTTTTTGGAAGGCATACTAGCCATTTAATATCTAGATAAAAGTGTAAGTTAATCATTACTATAAACAACTCATAACTTACATACTATGCATAACTCACTTGTAGAATGTCAGTTGGCTTTTCTAATGTCAGGTCAATGTCAACTAACTATCTCATGGTCCAAAGCAGCCTAAAACTGTACCATGCTGCTTACATGTGGACATTACAAAAATATTCAAAATATTTTATTTCCATTAAATAGGTATTTATTTATTTATTTATTTATTTATTTATTTTTAAAAGATTTTATTTATTTTATTTGACAGACAGAGACCACAAGTAGGCAGAGGCAGGCAGAGAGGGAGGAAGGGAAGCAGGCTCCCTGCTGAGCAGAGAGCCCGACGTGGGGCTCGATCCCAGGACCCTGGGATCACGACCTGAGCAAAAGGTAGAGGCTTTAACCCACTGAGCCACCCAGGCGCCCCAATAGGTATCTGTTTTTGTGGCGGTGGTACTGCTTACAGTTTTTATACACATTATTTATATACACAAAAGGTAACCCAAGTTAACAAAAAACTTATTTCCAAATTTTTTCAGTGATCTTTGCATATTAAACAAAGGTAGATGTAGTTTAAGGAGAGATACTTCAACATTCTGTTTTTCCTGTTTTCAAAATCATAGAAAGTTATCTTATTGGTCCAGAGTTTCTGAAAAATTCCTTAGTAAAGAAGATAGCCATTCTTACCAAGCAGGTCCTCTTCATCGTTATGTATATACCCCTTTTCACTCTAGTACTACATTATGTTTTTGTAAAATATTACCGATGCTTTTCATTATTTGTTCAATTCTTTCTTTTCCCTTAAGGACAATAGTCTTGTACGACTTGCCACTATTGTCTCTTCAGTGCTTTGCTTTTTTTATACACAGTCAATATGCAACAAATAACTGCTGAATGAGCAAACGATGATGAGTGGAGTAGAAAAAGTAAAACACAGCCCTAGACTCACAGAAAACAGAAGATATTCAAACTCTTAGGTAGCAAATAGAAGTACGGGAAGGTTAGTAGAGCAAGAGATAGCATAATTCTTTGAAATATGCATAGGAGGGAATTAATCCCTTGCATTCTCCCTTTCTCTGCTTGTCCCAAGAAGTAGAAAAATGGGCTTTGGAGGCTACATGGTAGCAGTGACTACAGAAACTTTGGCTGGAGATGCAGGGAGTGCTTGACTAGACATACTCAAGTAAAAGAGATGACTACGAAGGAAGGTCTGTAGTAACTCCTACTCCGAGAGACTAACAGGCAACCTCATATGTAAAGAATAGAACGTAGGGATCACTACATATTTGAGAAAAATAACAACAGCGGGGCTGCCCCCACCGGTCTGTTTGATGATTGGTTTGATTCTCGATGCTTGGTGCAAAATAAAGCTTTGATTGACCTTTAAAAAAAAAAAATAACAACAGCTGAACTGTGTTGATATGAAATTTATGAATGAGCTAAAGAGTAAACTAAACATAGCTTTAATTCACTTCTACAAAGCACAATCTCCTTTTATGAAAAATATATAAAAATACACACATATATATGCATAAGTAAAAGTATGAAATAATATACTGGATACCAAATTTTAAAAGTAATCTCCCTGGGCACTGGGTGGCTTAGTGGGTTAAAGCCTCTGCCTTCAGCTCAGGTAATGATATCAGGATCCTGGGATGGAGCCCCGCATTGGGGCTCTCTGCTCCGCGGGGATCCTGCTTCCCTCTCACTCTCTGCCTGCCTCTCTGCCTACCTGTGGTCTCTGTCTATCAAATAAATAAATAAAATCTTAAAAAAAAAAAAGCAATCTCTCAACAGTATGATTTGGTTTAATTTTTTTCTGATTTTACTCAACTGCTTCTTAAAATTTTCCCATAATATTCAAGTGTTTTTGAGACTCATACTACATATTAATAAAATGACACCATTGTAAATAATTAAAACATATTGTTAGAAATATTTTGATTTTATAGTTTATAATTCATTTAGAAAAACAGGACTGAAGTTTAAACAATCTTTGAAAAATCTTTTTCCTTGTTTCATTTGTATTAAAATACTTTAAGATCTTAAAAATTAGACATCTGGTGGGGCCGCCTGGGTGGCTCAGTGGGTTAAACCTCCAGCTCGGGTCGTGATCTCAGGGTCCTGGGATTGAGCCCCACATTGGGCTCTCTCCTTGGCAGGGAGCCTGCTTCCCCCTCTCTCTCTGCCTGCCTATCTGTCTACGTGAGAACTCTGTCAAATAAATAAATAAAATCTTAAAAAAAAAATTAGACATTTGGTGAAATTTAAAAAAATTTTAAATCAGTTGTACATAAAAATAGATGGCCATCTAAAACATACTAGCTGGAGCAATCAATATTAATAAAATAAATAAATAATGCTATCAGATTAAAAAAAGTTAGAGATAAAATAACATTTACATTATAGTAATCACAGCCTTATAAAAAACAGAGGTTGGGGCGCCTGGGTGGCTCAGTGAGTTAAAGCCTCTGCTCGGCTCAGGTCATGATCCGAGGGTCCTGGGTCCTGGGATCGAGCCCTGCATTGGGCTCTCTGCTCAGCCAGAAGCCTGCTCCCTCCTCTCTTTCTGCCTGCCTCTCTGCCTACTTGTGATTTCTGTCTGTCAAATAAATAAATAAAATCTTTTAAAAAAATAAAAGTAAAAAACACCAAGTTATTTATCATTTCTCAGAAAGCAAATCTCATTCTTAGAAATCTCACTCTCAGGCCAAAGCTGTGTTACTAATACCTGAATAAACTCTAGTCTTTCATTAGCTAATCATTTTTACAGGTTAGGAATTTATGGTATTTTTGAATTAGACGAGGTAATCTTTGAGAGCTTAAAACGACTTCAGTAGGCCTTAAAAGAATAATTTGGATGTGGAGTTCATAAAAGGAAGTAAATTCAAATCAGCAAAATAGACTTGGGGAAGAAATTTCCTTTAAGAAATCCAAGAACTTTTCATATTTAAGTAAGGCTTGCTACAATGCTGGATTTAAACCATAGTTCCTTTCATCTCTCATGAGTCTTCTAGTTGTCACTGATAAAAAAAATCCTGACGCGTTGCTGACCTTGAACTGAATGGTCTCTGCAGATAGAAAGAGAAGCAACTGTCCTTTAAGGACTGTCAACATAATCATATTTGGTATTAGATAGATATTAGATACTAAATAAAATAAAAATCTGGAATATGTTAATCAGCCAATAGTTATCTGAAATTTCCTGAATTTCATTTTTGTCCTAATCCAAAGATTGTTCATATAAAAAGGCTACTTGAACATCACTCATCGTCAGGGAAATACAAATCAAAACCATGATGAGATATCATTTCTCACCTGTCAGAATAGCTAAAATAACAACACAAGAGGGTCACCTGGGTGGCTAAGTTGGTTAAGCGTCCACTCTTGATTTCTGCTGAGGTCACAATCTCTGGGTTGTGAGATGGAGACCCATGTTGGACTCAGCACTGTTCATGGAGCCTGCCTCTCCCTCTGTCCCATTCCACACCTTTCCCTCTCTTAAAAAAAAAAAAAAAAAAAAAAAAAAAAAAAAAGATTAACAACACAAGAAACAACAGGTCTTGGCAAGGATGTGGAGAAAGGGGAACCCTCTTGCACTGTTGGAGGGAATGCAAAGCAGTGCAGCCACTCTGGAGAATAATTTGGAGGTTCCTCAAAAAGTTAAAAGTAGAACTACCTTATGATCCAGCAATTGCACTACTAGATATTTATCCCAAGGATACAAAACTACAGAAGCGGTATAGACACCTCAATGTTTATAGCAGCATTATCAACAGCCAAATGAGGGAGAAACAACAACAGAGACAACAAACATGTCCATTAACTGATGAATAAATAAAGATGTGACATAATACACACAATAGAGAATTATTCAGTCATCAAGAAGAATGAAATCTTGCCATCTGCAAGGATGTGAATGGAGCTACAGTGTTTTATGCTAAGTGAAATAGGTCAGTTAGAGAAAGACAAATACCATATGATCTCACTCATATGTGGAATTTAAGAAAGGAGGAAAAGAAAAAAGGGAGCGAGGGAAACAAACCATAGGAGACTCTTAATGATAGAGAACAAACTGAGGGGTGAGGGAGGAAGGTGGGTGGAGGATGGGCTAGATGGGTGATGGGCGTTAAGGAGGGCATTTGTTGTGATGAGCACTCGGTGTTGTAAGTGACGAATCACTGAATTCTACTCCAGAAACCAATATTGTTTAACTGCGTGTTAACAAAATTTAAATAAAAACCCCTAAAAACAAACTTCTATATGAAAAAAAAATTACTTGACATGTTGCAAGAGATTATTTGTGTGTATCAGTGATTTGAGATGCCTTAGAGTTCCAAGTTAGTGTTGTGATGCATGTTCCAATTAGCAGTTCCCGATGTCTTAACTGAAGGTATCCTGGTTGCTATGTGTTAAAGTGAATACCATTAGAAATGTGAAATGCCTTAAATATTGATTTAGCATAGGTTACATCTATTTTAATATTATAATAAACAAGAGTTTAGTGCAATTTCCAAACTTTAAGAAAGCTATTTAACACTCAAATAAGGGGAACACCTACTTAACTGGGATGACTGCAAAAGAATACCTCAGTGGAATATATATATTTTATCAACTTGAAAAAATAGATTAATGGCAAAATTAGGCTTAAAGCATGTCTGATGATTTCTGCAAATCTTGTCAGATTGGTTAACAGATCCGAATGGCTAACTGAAGTTTTTCCAGCTATGTGGCCTTTTGTTCACCATTAGGCTGTTACTTTTTATAGATTCTGGGTAAAGAGAGACATCTTGACTTGATTCAAATTTTTAAAAAGTGTTTTTCATGAAGTTGTCCAAAATAAATTTTGAAACTAAAGTAACAGATGCTACGAAATCTTTGCTTAACCATCATATTTCATTATTTTTATTGAATTTCATGAATTCTATCCTTTGGAAACATACATTTTTAAACAGCGTTGGATCACCTCATTTGGATCACCTACATTCATTGCTTTGTCAGGTCAAACTAATATTCTAAATAACCAAGGAACATATTCAACAAAAATGTTTTCTTGGGGCACCTGGGTGGCTCAGTGGGTTACCTCTACCTTCCACTCAGGTGGTGATCCCAGGGTCCTGGGATATAGCCCCCGCTTCAGGCTCTCTGCTCAGCGGGGAGCCTGCCTCCTTTTCTCTCTCTGCCTGCCTCTCTGCCTACTTGTGCTCTCTGTCTGTCAAATAAATAAATTACCCCCCCCAAAAGAATATGTTTTCTGCTGTTTCTCCATTATACTACAACCACAGGGGCATCATGCTAACCTCTACACCAGAAGACCCAGAAACAAAATCAACACATAAATGTATACCATTATAAATGTACTGCTCTAACAGTACCACATAAAACATCCATGATGAAAATTCATTCCTTTGATAAAGAAATGAAGCTAGTGAAAGGAAGAGAATTCTACATAAAACAAGACCAAATAGCTATGTGTTCATATTAATTTGATAATATGTTAATTAATAACTAATAGGGTACTGACTGGCAAGAAATAAGGTTATTGTTTGGTGTCTCTTACAAAGATGAATATAGCATTCTTACCTTCTTTCTAAAAATAATATTTTGCTCTTTTATTGAACATAAAGTGTAACATTCTTAAGTAATTAGTATATAATTTTCCTAAGTATTTACAAATTGTATGTAGGTTACAAAAACATCTGTTGTTGAATCTTGGTACTCATGGAACACAAGTAGGATAGGATTGTTATATTCTTAGATAAAACCAGCAATTAGAGCCTTTGTAACCACAAATCTTTTCATATCATTGTGAATATTTACTTCCTGGATACAAGGAAACTTCTGAAAGAATTCAGTTAATAATATAAAAGTATCTATGTATGCAAATAAAAAAATAAAGAGTAAAGTGAACTAATAATAAAAGGAAAGTTAAAAATTATAGAGGCCAAAGACACATATTTTCTTTTAAAAAACTCCCACATACTTGGCAGAAAGAAAAAAAAAATATTGGAGGAGAGAGTGAGTAGTATTTAAAAGAAAAAAATGAATTAAAGATAAAGTGAAAATGTCTAAATCAAGAGTCAGCATGCTTTATCTGCCGTATCTGAACATGAACAAACTAATGGCAAAATGAATATGTGGACATAAAGGTTTCATATACATTTCACTAAAAGTCTTTCATTTCTTGATGCTGAATTAAACATAAAATATAAGACTACATGTCAGTTACAGATTTACTTCATATTTTCATTAATAAGACTGCAAATCATTTTGACAAAATTACAGTTAAAGTTTTTTTTTTTTACTACTTAGTATTGAAATATAGTTGACATATAGTGTTATATTAGTTTCAGGCACACAGCATAATGACTCAACAATCCATACATTACTCAATGTTCACCATGATAAGTGTATTTTTTAAATAAATGTAATTTTCAAACAGCATTTCACATTGATGTATAATTATAAATACCCAAACCACACAGATTATCATTGTTTCAGTGATTCAATAAACAAGATTATATAAGGAAATAATATTTTCAGAATAGAAAGTCTATAAGAAAACATCATACTACATTGTACATGGACTTTTAACTATCTTGATAATGTCCTCATTAAGAAAAAGGTCTCAAGAAACTAACATCTAGCATGGTATCTGGCACATTGAAAATGTCCAACTAATACTGTTAAATAAATCAAGGAGTAAAGAATTTCTCACTAGGATCTATTTTTATCTAACAGAATGTTTTCTTTCTTTTCTTTTTTAAGATTTTATTTATTTATTTGAGGGACAGAAAAAGAGCACCAGCAGGGGGAAGGGCAGGCAGAGGGAGATGGAGAAGCAGGCTCCTCAAGGAGCAGGACCCCGGGATCATAACCTGAGCCCAGGACAGATGCTTAACCGACTGAGCCACCCAGGTGCCCCTAACCAATTATTTACTAATATTGACAATTCTGAGCAACATGCATAGCTAAGTTGCCCAGATGTACAGAAAGTATGGCAAACTAATATCCTTAATACTCAAAAAAAGGTATTTTACATTATTTCATGAAGTCAGAGAGAATACGTATCTATTTGTATATTTTCTTAGCCACATAAAAATCAGTAACTAAAACAAAATACATCTATTCTTATTACATTTTCAAGTATATTTTATTTTTTAATTAATTCATACTGAGTTTATAGATAGAGTATTAATTTTTTTAAAGAAGAGTGTCCCAAATTATACCAATAGGTTTTTTTAAGTGTGTGGGAGAGAGAAAGGATGAAAGGAAGAAGATAAAGAATGGAGGAAAGGAAGAAGATAAAGATTGAGATTTTGACTGCAGAAGCTTTCACAGTTTAGCAATGTAGTAAATATAGGACAGGTGTAAACATCATTAAACAGAATTGTTTATTGGCTTTCTGCACATTTAACTCAATATTGCACATCATGAATTCTTGGGGGAAATATGGTTCTAGCATTTTCAAACGTGCTTGACTAAAGAACACCATTTCATGGAGAATTTCATTCTGTTCCAACTTCTGTTCCACAGTCTATATTATTGCCTATATAACATAAAGTCATTTAAAAAAGAATACACTGGGGGTGCCTGTGTGGCTCAGTGGGTTAAGCATCCAACTCTTGATTTCAGTTCAGGTCATGATCTTGGGGTAGTTGAGATCAAGGCCGGTGTCAGGGAGCCTCCTTAAGATTCAATCTCTCTCAAAAAAAAAAAAAAAAAAAAGAATACAATGAGCTTTAAATCTGAATATATACTTTACTTCATATCATTGGGAAACTACTTATTCCAGAATTCCACAATATACTTAGTTAAGACTTAAGGTCAAGTTTATGAATTAATAAGCAAAGTCAGTTCTGTTATTTGCATTACTTGGGAAATGCTCTTCATACTTTTTCATAGAAGTACTTCGAACTATAAAGGAGCAAAAAGCAAAAACTGGAATACTGGGGGAGAAAGTGATTTTGAGGAAAAACAGTCTAATGTAGAGGTCAGTAGACTCTAATCTGCAGGCTAAATTCAGCTCACAGCTTGTTTGTTTGTTTTTTTTAAATAAATATTAACTGAGAATTACGTTCACTTCTAGTTACCTTCAATGGTTGTAATATGATGTTAAAGTATCAGGTTTTCTATCAGCACTGATATCACAGATATCACCAATAATATGATGGCTTGTGGCCTAAATTTATAATTGCCAAAAATCCTTAATTTCAGATGGAGGTCAATAAAATTAAAGATGCAATTTTTTACAGACCAGGTTAAAAGCCTTTGTTTTAGAAGGTTGTGAAAAGATAAGTGACACTTTTAACTAAGATATCAAAACAGTAAGAAAAATGTAAAGCTACAAAGTAAAACATGCTTAACTTTTAAAAATAAATTAAAAACTAGAATAAAAAGCAAAAAAGGAGACTTAAAATCAAATGATATTTTGCACAAAATTTATGAGATGATGCCTACGCATTAGTACAAGTTCTACATTTCTCACTCTGCAATATTTCCTTAAATTTAAATAATGCTAATATTTTGTGTGCAACAATTAACTGATTATTCCAACTGCAAATGACTAATTTGTGCTCAGAAGTTATGGAAAATTTGAATGAAGCAATGCAAATTTTGCCTGCCACCATATCTCATTCACCATAACTGCTATCAGACTAGCAAAATAAATATAGGCAATTAGTATACCTTCACATATAAGCATTATGAATGTTTATGCAGGGGATAAACTACATAGATAATGACATTTTTGAAAGTGGAAATAAATCACATGTATTAAAAAATCAAATTATTAAATTTCCAGTGTTTTAAATTATAAAATATTATATAAATTGATATTACAATCACACTTCATCATACTCTTTAAATGTCTGTATTAAAAGCTTTCAAGATTATAAAGAGCTATAGTATGCACACAATATGATGTAATAATAAATGTATTTATCCAATAACAAAGTTCTTAAAATTGTGGTTTTACTTTCTCTAGATATGTCATGATTTACAAAGCAGAATAATATGTGTGTGTAGTTCTCACTAGCAGATTTTATTTAAAGAGGTATCAAAAACACTATTTACTTCCAATTTACAAAGTATAGGATGGTAATTGAAATTTTACATTATAAAATTACATTACATTATGTAATGACATTACATTATAAATTATTACAAAATGATTTATACTTTATCTTTCCTGGATGATTTTACCTACAACTAATTTTCAAGTACATAAAAGTACTTTAAAAATGTCTACATTACATTAATGTAATGTCCACCAGTCAATAAGGTCTACTGCTTTCAATATCCAGAAAAGTATATACAAAGGCTAAACATTACAGATTTGTCTGAACTTTCCATCTGTAAAACCAAAAAAGGACACTGGGAACTGTACATAATGTTCTATTGCACTTTGCCTTCCCTATTTTAACAATTAACAGAAACTGATCTTTTATGCTCTTACAAGAGTGATTTAGCATTTAATAGGAAGGACATTTTACTTTCATGTTTTAAAAGATAATAGACTCAAATTACTTCTGGTGAAGCCTAATGAAAGATGTTCAATTTAAAGATTTCATTTAAGGAATTTGTTAGAAAATAACACAGAGTGAGTAATTTTCTAGAAATAAGATAGTATAAAAAGGTCTCAAATGCTACCATTGGCACTAAATTTTATTTTTTGAAACAAAGCAGGAACACAGATAACCATTTAGCAAAACTTTAAAAAATTATTAACATATTAAAATAAGGAATCTGATTTTTAAAAAATCATCTGGAAGCATGCATGAGAAAACCGGTTGTCATGGAAACAGGCAGTATAAATGGCAATAAATCCAGAAGAAAATGTCAGTGCTTCTGAACAATGAATGAACACAAAATGCTGCTTGTGAAATAAAACACCAACAATGGAAGAAAAGTACACAGATATTTTAAAATTTTCATTCCACTTCTACAAATATTACTTGTTAATAAGAAGTCAGGGTAAAAATACTGATACTTGTACTGAAACAAATGAAAAGTATTCTCAAACAATAATTGGGGAACTGGAAATGACACTATTATTTCTTTCTTTTTAAAGATTTTATTTATTTATTTGACAGACAGAGATCACAAGTAGGCAGAGAAACAGGCAGAGAGAGGGGAGAAAGCAAGATCCCTGCTGAGCAGAGAGTCCGATGCGGGGCTCAATCCCAAGACCCTGGGATCATGACCTGAGCTGAAGGCAGAGGCTTTAACCCACTGAGCCAACCAGGTGCCCCAAATGACACTATTATTAAAAGAAACTACAAATTCATCAATCTTTCTGCTTGATAAGTTCAAATCTGAAACTATCAGGCTGTTCATAATAATATATAAATTACACTTAAGTTATACTTAATATAGACACAACAGATAGCATTTGCCACTAGTAAATCTTTCAGAAGAGCTAATGCCATTATTAAAATAGTATAATATGATATTATTGCATTACTTTAAGCCAAAATATTCTAATAATTTATTAATATAATATTCAATACAGAATTAAAATGTTTAAAAGATACTCTACTTAATATTAATATAAATCATTTATTTTTAAAATTCTAAGCAAAATAGCTTTAAAGTAAAAAAATTCATGGAATCAGGATCAGTAAAACACTAAATACCTAAACAAATTATACCAAAATCATATAGCTAACAGTTTATGTCATCAGTTTAAACACAGGCAACAACATATAGATCTCTCACATTATCTGAATTTTGTCAATATTAAAATAAATAAATACAAGTTTTATATATGAACTCTATTAAACACAGTTTTTCATGCATGATATCCATGAGGGAAAACTCATGTTCACAGTTATGATGTACATGTACTGTCACAGATTATTATTTTACATAATTACAACAAAATATTTAGATTAAATAAAAGAATAGAATTCTCCAACAGATAAGCATTGACTTATTAATATAATACTAGGTAAAATGCTTAAAATTATGACACTGAATATTTATAAATAGATAATATTTAAGGTTCATTCTTTCAATCTCAATAAAGGAATGTGTATATTCATGTGACAGCTGACGTAAGTAGTTACCTTGCCTTTTTCTTCCAAAAGAGTATCAAATCATGAGCACTGGGTGATGAATCGAATTGCTGAATCACTAAATAAAACACTTGGAAACTAATATAACCTTGTATGTTTGCTAACTGGAATTTAAATTAAAACAAAAAAAGAGTATCAAATCAAAATAAAAGTTTCCATGTTACCAATCCTTCTACTTATATCTAATAATTTTCCCCTTTATTTTCACCATGTATTTAACTCTTCTTTCCAATGTTTCTACAAACATTTATTTATTTATTTAAAAGATTTATTTTAGAGAGAGAGCACGCACACTGACGCACAGTTGGGAGGGGCAAAGAGAGAGGGAAAGAGAAACTCAAGCAGACTCTGCACTGAGCACAGAACCTGATGCCTACTGATCTCACCACCTGTAGGTCAGGACCTGAGCAAAAAACAAGAGCCAGATGCTTTATGGACTGGGCCACTCAAAGTTATTTTACAGTTTTATAATAATATGAGATCATGAACATGCATCCTCCTTCTATTAAAAGCATGATAAAGAATGAATGACAAAAGAAAAAACAAGTGTTGGTTAAATTATTTACTTTCCCATGACAATTATTGCAATACTTTTATCTGTAAAGAAAAATACATCATGGTTGTTCCTTGGAACACCTTACAAAGTCTGAATTTTTCTCTCCTCACATTTATAAATGTCTACTTATATTATTTGCTATTTCAACACTTACTGGGATATGTATATATGTGTACATAAGGTGAAAAGCCACCAGTATACATCTTAAATTTTCAAAAACGTATCCATGTAACCAGCATTCAGATCAAGAAATAGGGCATTAAAAGCTGTCCCACTGCACCCTGCTCTAACACTACCTGCTCTCCCCAAAATTAACCATTAACTATCTCTGACTGCTATTATCAGAGGTTAGTTGTTTGATTTTGAGCTATATATAAATGGAATCAGATGGCATTAACTCTTTTATGTTTGGTTTGTCTGAATATTGCATTTGTAAGATCAGTGACATTGTATTTGTAGTTAACTCATTCTTACTGTTGTTATGTATCCCATTGTGTGAGTTTAACAGAATTTATTTTTATACTCTACTGTTGAAGAGGTTTTAAGTAGTTCAGGGCTATTGCTAATAATGTCAGTGTGAATATTTTTATATATTTTTTGGTGAATATAGGTACACATTTCTGCCATTGGAATGGAAGTACTAGGTCATATGATAAGTATATGTCCAGCTTTATGAGATAGTCTCAAATGATTTTCCAACGAGCTGTACCAATTGACACTCTTAGCAGTTTATGAAACTTAGAGTTAATCCATATGCTTGCCTACACATAGTATTGGTCAGTCTTCTTCACTTTAGTCATTCTGGTGAATGTACAGTGGTATCATAACTAATGGATTTGTCCTCTTTTAAGGAGTTTATTGACCATTAGGATATTCTCTTTTGTAAAATTCCTATTCAATTGGCCCATTTTTTACTAGGTTGTAGCTTCTTCTTTTTGACTTGAAAGCATTTTTTGCATGCTCTAAATATATCTTCAGATATATGTATTGCAAATATATGTCCTCCTTTTTTGGCTTGTCTGTTTACTGTTAAGGATACCTATTGATGAATAAAAATTCTTAATTTTAGTAATGGTTCAAATATATCATTTCCTCCTTTATGGTTAGAGCTTATGTCCTATTTCAGAAACATTTACCTACTTTAAGGTCATAAAGATGTTCTGTGCTTTTCCCCAACACCCTTATCTTCTTAAAATTGACATATAGATCAGCAATCTATTTGTAATTGATTTTTAACAATAGTGTGAGGTGGGAGCCAACGTACATATTTTTTCCTATTTGGTTACTCAATTAATGTAGACTATGTTTTCCAAAACTGCACTATCGGGTCAACTTTGTCACAAATGAACTAACTATATAGTTAGAGTTTGAACCTGGTTTCCTTATTAAACAGATTTTTCTATTCTTTTGGACTACATCTATTCCGAAGCATACCACACTGTCTCAATGGGTCTGGGTATCTGGCAATGTAAGTCATTTAACTGTGTCTTCATTATGTTTATAAACATTTATTTTTATCCCCAGGAGTACAGGTCTGTGAATCGCCAGGTTTACACACTTCACAGCACTCACCAAAGCACATACCCTCCCCAATGTCCATAACCCCACCCCCCTTCTCCCAACCCCCCTCCCCCCAAGCAACCCTTAAGCCCACATCATTTTCCTGGTCACAGCCCTTGTGTATTCAGAATAAAATCCAAACTCCTTACTGGGGTTTACAATGTTGCTCATGTTTTGGCCACTGTCTACTTCTCTGATTTTAGATCTTATTTTATATCTTAATCTCCAACTCCCCCACCACCACCACCATTCGCCCTGTATGCTGAAGCTACATAGGCCTTCTTGCAAACCCTAGTTCTTTTTGCTAGAATGTTCTTTCCCCAAACATCATCACCTTTGTATGGCTTATTTCTTCAAAAATACCAGTCCTGAGACAGATCTTTGCTATTCAGGTTACCTACAAAGCTTCCTTCCCTTTTTCAAATAATGTTAGTAATTTAGATGTTTATTGGTTTTCTTGGCCACTAGAATGCAAGTTTCATAGGAGCAGAGGAAGCATGAGGGGTGGGGCAGGCAGAGAGATAAGTAGGCTCTCTGCTGAGCAGGAAGCCCAATGCAGGACTCGATTTTAGGACCTTGGAATCATGACCTGAGCTGAAGGTGGATGCTTAACTGACTGAACCACCCAGGTGCCCTACAGGTCTTGTTCTATTGCTTTATTTCAAGCACCTGGATATGTAAGTGCTCATTAAATATTTGTTTAATGTAAGAATTACTAAAGGCTGTATACTATGGTTGAAAGAAAACAAAATTGTAAGTTGAAAAGATTAAATGGACTTTTGTACTGCCTGTTCCTTCTTTTTTTTTTTTAATTGTGTTATGCTAGTCACCATAAAATACATAAAATACGTAAAATAGTTATTGATGGAGTGTTCCAAGATTAATTGTTTATGTTCTGGGGTAGGAGAGTCACTATTGGAGTCAAGGATTAGCAAGGAGGCCAATTAAAAAAAAAAGACTAAATGGAAATATGTACCTCAGAATGCTGATTAAGATAATTTAATAGTTGTAATTAATTTTATTATAAATACCAAATTTACTGTTTGTCACTTTCCAGCTAAAATCGAGAGGCTACTTTTACCATCAATAAAACATGTCTGAAAATTATACTCATCAATAGGTTATACATACCACGTTGTATGGTTGTATGTAAGTCAGTAGTCTGTATCAACAAGTATATCCTTTGAACTCAAATAAGTTTACAAACTATTACCAGTTTCTTCTTCCTCAATTTCAGAATAAAGATACTCTGCATTTTTGGGGGGGCGTCTGGGTGGCTCAGTGGTTAAGTATCTGCCTTAGGCTCAAGTCATGATCTCAGGAGTCCTGGGATCAAGCCTCTCATTGGGCTCTCTGTTCAGCAGAAGGCCTGTCTCTGCCTCTCCTACTCCCCCTGCTTGTGTTCCCTCTCTCGCTGTATTTCTCTCTGTCAAGTAAATAAAATCTTAAAAAAAAAAAAAAAAAGATACTATGCATTTTTTTTTTTAAATTCTCAGGAAATGTCTGTTGAAACAAATATGCAAAATCTGGGCTGGAAACAGGACTGGAAAAACACCAACTATTCTGATGAAATGTCACTTATAAATGAGACTATACAGTTAAATGCATTCCCAAGTTTTAATCGCTATCATAAACACGGCATAAATCCAATACTGTATGTTAAATAACATTTCAAATTAATAATAAATCATAATGTTATTTTGTAATGAAATATTCTTAAACATGCTTATGCCAAAGTGAAGAAACATTTTATATAAAGATATTTTAATTCTGATAAAAATTTTCATTAGTGGTTCACTTTAGTTGTGGTGAATAGAGTAAGAACTTAAAAAAAACACCGGACTACTTATTTAACTAAATGTGGACATTTACAAAATCTTAATAGTATCACCATAAATAAAATCACAATTTTCCCAAGTAGCAAGTATCATAAATGATAATAAACATTAAAATTCATGAACAATGTTTTATGAAATAAAATAATTGATTTCTTGAAATAGTTTTATGATAAAAATTAAGTAACTGAGTTTTTCTTTGCAATTTCATATTCTGACTGTATTTATTCCCAATTTCATTAAACTTAGAAATTAAAAAAAAATTCCTATTGGGCTTGATCTTGGAAATTGAAAAGGTGATTTTAATGCTCATTAAGAAAAAAGGCATAATTTCATGTTTTTTGAAATAGGATACAGATAAGAGTATACATTATCTTGTCAAGTCTAAATCTATAATAATTAGAATATTTTGGTATTTATCCACCATCATACCAACAAAAATGGGTCAGAAGAAAAAAGCCTGAAACATACTCTGGAAAATAAATTATGTATAGGATAAGGTGTTATAAAGAAACAGGAACTCAGACTATTTCTGTAAGAATGAAATAGGAAAAGCTATTTGAGAAAGAAAAAAGTGGATCTGCAAGTTTTACCACAGAACACCTTACATTCTAGGTATATTCAAGAGTTAAAGGTCTATGTTTTTAGAAAGTTATTTGACAATACAAGTTAGGAGCTTTACATTTTCATATTATTTGGCTCTCTAATCCTTCTTATGGGAATCTCTACAAAGAAATATTCAGAAATGCAAATATTTACGGGGAGAAGGAGTTCATAAAGAATGTAACAAAATACAATGAACTTTAATTTTCAACAATAGATCAATAGTTGACAAATTATGTTAGGTAGAATATTATGCAGCTTATGATATGTGAATAAAAAAGTAATCTGAGAATCACAATTATTTAGAGAAAAGGATAAAAAGATAAATCTGACACAAAAGAAAACAGTTAAAACTTTACCAGTATTTGTGTAGGGATTATAGAATTTTGTTTTCCTTTCTATAGTTTTCTGTTGTCCAAATTGTCTATAAATAAGTACACTTACAAACAACTATAATAATTATGGTAAAAGCATTTTAAAATAACAGAGTTGTCATTATTCTATAAATCAGATTGCAGGTGTCAGCTTATTTTACAAGCCCTCCTTCATTAATAACCACCTGTTTTTATCATTTTTATGACATAACAAATTATTTGAAATTTCACTCTATTTCTTGCTTTAGAGTAAGCATATTGGTGTAAGAAGATCAAATCTAATCTTTTTAATTATATTGGGAAATAAGGAACTACTGCTAAAATTTCTTATTTGTAAAATATGAGTCTACATTTCATATTTTTTCATATCTGTTTAAAATCTAATATTTTGTACTTCTATAGGGCTATCTATGGAAATAAATAGGTATGTTCAATACTGAAATTAGTATCAAAACTTTGTAATGGATACATTAACAAGAAAACATTTTCTCCTTTTAAGATATTATCATATTTTTAACCTAAATGATTTATTCATCTTTTCATGTAAAATATTCTAATACTGTATTTAGAACATATTATAGTTCATCCAACATAACTATATAATGTAGAATTTAAAAAGTAAAATACATTGTCAATGCCCAAGCAACCAGATTAGAATTTTTAAGTTACATTCATACCTCAACCAATCATATTACAATCTGTGAATCTTCTGAAGGATCAGAAAAGATGGCAGGAATGAAAGCACATGTGAGTATAGAGCGCAAGTGAAGATAAACAGTGAGACGATTATTGAGATAGTAGCAAATGATGCGCATTAGAGAATAAATAGGACAGATTAAGGATAGGTAGAACAGGACCAGATTATAAGGGGCTGTGAAGTTCAGACAAAAGATTTTGGATTTGATGTATGAGTTCTGAGATCAATGATGCCATTCAAGTTTGTTTTAGAAAAATTAGGCTGTTAACATATATGAAAAAAAAAATAGGAAGAAAAGGCCAGATAACCAAAGGAGGGTGAGGAGTGGTAACAAACTCCAAAAATGATGGACTGAAATAAAATATGTCTTCCTTAATAGGTATTTTGAATTGTTTTTCTAGTGATGGTAATAGATTCGTATGACTCAGTTTCTTAACCCCTGGATTCCTAGCATCACCCTATGGCTAATAAAAACAAAAGCTATATGACCTTAAGAGGAACAAGTAATTATCTGAAAAACAACACAAGAAAACATATTTTCTGAAATAAGTAACAGAAGGGGAAATGTTTTTTCTTAATTTACATCCCCATCAGCATGGTCTTGAGAAGAAAAACATTATGGTAAACTTCATGAGTTAATGAATGGGTTAAATTTCTCTTGATATGCATATGGAGTCAATTCTCACTATTTGCTGTAGTTACTATCCACACAGTCTCCCCAAACATTAAAACAGGGAACAATGAACTAGAACTCTTCAGGCAAATACAGGCTTAGGTTTCTGAGAGCCTGTGGTCACATATTTTCATCAACCTTCAATATATAACTGTGTTTTATCAGTGTTTCTGCTTAGGAAACCTTATTTAGTATATATTGTTGATTCATAAACATTGAACTTGGAGTCAATGGTCCTGTAAGTCATGCCTGGATAAAGATTACCCATCATGGCGTATTTTTTCTGCAAAGTACAACACACACCTCCTGCACTGAGAAACACTAGACAGCTTAGAGAGCACTCAGCACCGTGCTTGAGGCCATTTTAACAGTGTAATCACCAGCGAAAAGCACAAAATTGTGAAAGATGTAGCACTAAACTGTGAAAAGTACACTTGTTTAGAATATGAAAGCTGAAACAAGAAGGCAAAGCATTGCCTTATTTGACATAAGCTGTGAATGTGTGTGCCAGGTGACCTAATTTTTTTTTTTTAAAGATTTTATTTATTTATTTGACACAGAGAGATCACAAGTAGGCAGAGAGGCAGGCAGAGAGAGAGGAAGGAAAGCAGGCTCCCCGCCGAGCAGAGAGCCTGATGCGGGTCTCGATCCCAGGACCCCGAGACCATGACCCGAGCGGAAGGCATGTCATTACATTACAGATTAATCATTGCCTATTGAAGATTAAGTGGAAGCTCAACCACACAGTTAAATAGATTTTGAAATATGGAAATCTACTCTACAATGCATTGGGATCTGAAAGATGTTATGGGAAGTATAGTTTGAACTCAGAAAATACATGTGCTGCAAATCTGTGTGAGAATGGAGATTTCACTTCTTATTTTAATTGTTAGTTGCACAGAAAAGACATACTTGTGATCCAAAAACTTACTGTAGGAATAACTTAATGCAACTTTATGTCTTGCACAGAAGTATTGTTTTGCCATGTAATCTTGGGTTGAATTCATTACAAACATTATCAAGTCTACATCAAAAGCTAATTTTCACAGCTATTTAATGCCACTAACAGTGGTTGAGGGTCAAGTCATTTTTCTCAGTCACTAAGATTTCCACATTGGTCTGAGCTCAATAAACCTCAATGCACTTTATCACTAAGTTATTGAGCTATGCTATGTGGTAGGGCAAAGCAGGACAGTCATCTTTTATTTCTAATAAAATCCATAGAATGGACAATGATGAAGTCTAAGAGAGTGAAGGAAGTCGACCACTGAAATTACTGGCTTGATAACACATAATAGATTCAAATATATTCTATAAGGTATTTGCTGATTTAGTAACATAATGAATAAGCACAGGTTCTCAACACATTTCCATAAGCCTTGTATATTTATAAACATATTTTTTACTACCATCAGTAATAATACATCTTATCATGTTGTGCTTAAAGTCGTCATGAACTGATGTTTCCTCAACTTCTCTCAAAATAGTATCACAGACTATTAACAGAATATTACTCATCAACCACATTAATTCCTTCAAGAAAAACTGGAATTAACTCCTTGAATAATTTATTTTCTCTGGACATGTTTTAATTTACTTACCATTGGGAAATGCTTTCTTTGCTTGACTAACAAATTAACTACTCATAAACTTACTTTGGTGGCAACCTCATTTCACTTTGTTTTCATAAATAAGATATTCTATTTAAAACTTTTCTAACTGTTGCATTTTAGAGTGTTGGGAATGTTCTGATAAGTGCAAAATCTGTTAATGTGGACATTTACTCTTTTAACACAGCAATTGTCTTATTGCATAATAACACAATGCTATGTGACCTAATTTGTAACAAAATAATTCACACCCCATGATGTCTTAAAAGTACAACACTTGAAGTTCACATTTCTCTTCTTTCCTTGTTTTGACATGGATATGCATTGGTCAAAACAAATAAGTAAATTGCTGTAGTACAGCAAACACTGCTGAGTTATTACAGTGTTGCTATGATCTGTAGTGCATGGAGAAGTAGTGAGAAGGGATGAGAGTGCCATATGTGATCTCTGTTGCAACTACTCAACTGCCAGTGTAGCATGAAAACAGCCACAGATAAAGCAGTGTGGTTATGTTCTAATAAATTTGTATTTAAAATATTGAAATTTGAATTTCATATAATTTTCAGTTTCTTGAAATACCACTTTAAAATGTTTTTTGAATGACTTGAGGTTTTTTTTTTTTTAAAGATTTACTTATTTATTTTAGGGGGGATGAGAGGCAAAAGAAGAGGTGCTCAATGTGGGGCTCAATCTCTTGACCTTGATGTCATGACCTGAGGCCAAATGAAGAGCCAAGATGCTTAACCAACTGTACCACCCAGGCACCCCAACCACTTAAGATTTTAAACCATTTTTAAAATCTTTTGAAATATGGAAATCTACTGCCCATAGAGACATGGTGGGGACACGGTGGGTAGTTTTGACTCACAGATCAAAGTCTACCAACCCCAGGTATAAATAAAACCAAGTCTACTAAAAAGGGTTTTTGAAACCTAGTGATCACAGCTTAATTAGTTTGAACATGGTGGAAAGTAGTCTGTGGATCTGATGCCTCTAAGATCAAATATCTCTGGAGAATAAAAGAGACTGTTTCTTACCAGTGACTGTAAGTCACACTGCAGAAAGACTTTCACTTGTATTTGTTGGTGTTGTTAAAGGGGTTTATGAATTCAGATAAGCTAACATAAGTTTACCATAAAAATGACTCAAAGGACATGTGCCACTATAATTTTACTCAACATTAATATTAATAATATTAATTACTCAATATTAAAATGACATCACATATTTTACTTCTGTCAAATCACAGGAAGAGGCAGAGGGTCTTCTTTGGTCAACTTATTAAAGCAGCCAAAATGACTTAGTATTCATAGGTCATCTTCTAGAGCAATAATAGAGAATATCTCCGAATATCCTATAAGTTCTTCAAGGTGTATTTGGAACACTTTTTCCTATGCAAAATGTGATGGAATCAATGAAATGAAATGTTTTCTTTAATGTGGTTTTGTAGATATATAGATGGGAGACCCAAGAAGACATCCAAGGGAATAACTCAAGTAATCATTAAATAAAAAGTGAAACTTTAAAGTAAAGTTATAGGAAGTATTAAAGAAAACAGAGAAATGAATATTTTAACAGTGTAGAGGATGTTTTACAATTTTAGTAGTACATTAATAATTCTTTTAACAGAAATATTACTACTGAAAATGTAATAAGCTGCAATTAGTCCCATCTGCACTTGAAAGTATAATGCAAAAATAAAAGAACAACAAAAAATCATTTCACATATACATTTTTAGAGAGATAAAATATTTACATGAGTTAACACATGATTTCAAAGTAACACATTCATGAGCATCTTAGTTTTGTTAAAAATTTCCATTCTTTTACCAAAATACATCTGTCCAGTGCTATGTAATAAGAAAAACATTTGTCTGTTTTACATTAGCAATTATTGTACTTTTATTATCAGCCAACTTATTTTGTAGGATGTATCAGCTATAAACATTAAAATACATGTAGCCAATTCCTACAAGAGCTTTTTCCTGTAGTAGACAAATAACTTTGCTAACTTCTCCTCCATTTCTCATATAAAAAGGAAGTTTTTTAAGACTCAAGTGTCCTACTATTATATTTATAATGAAGGAAAAAACCAAGATTCAGAAAAGGTTCTGTGACAATCTTTGTAAAAACACTTCTGTCTTATCACACTTTCATTAAATGACTATGACACACTTCATATTACAGTTACATGTCTAAAAGTTACTTGCAAAGTTATTAGAAAATGAAATCACATTCTCCTATCATGGTATCATTTCTGCTCATAAGTCCTCATAATCATAATAAGTCCTCATTTTCTCTTTTCTTCTCTTACTACCTTAATGATTTACGTCAGTAAATGTATATCTGATTAACAACCACCTAGAATCAAAGTATACCTAATTCATAAAACCGTACTTCTCATAAACATCAAAACAAATCACTAATGGGAATATATATGTAAAGCAATCAAAAGCTTTTTGCTAAAAACTACAGTCCCATGGGCTTCCACGTGTAATAATTTCATATTCTTAATACTGGATTAACATGCAGTAAGCAACCTCTAATATTCAAAGCTCTCTCTCTAAAGTTCATTATAGCATATTCCTGTCAAAAGTCCTTTTCATCTCTTAAATCTGCCTCCTTCTTTGTTTCTGCAGAATTTTTGCCTCTACTCTTTTTCTGCTTAGTAGCCCATAAAGAAAAATGTTAATGTATTTGTTTTGGGGAGACTCAAAATTCATTTGACATGAATTATTATGGACAATAATAAACGTTTTTTAAATTTAGATTCTAAAATTTGAAGTGTTACTAACAAAAATGTAAACTATAAGACATTCTTTCCACCTGGTAGTTTTAGTTTACATTGTAATATGTATTGGAAATTATACAATTCTTACTTTTTTGTTTGTTCTTTTAAGTTAAAAGTTCAGTTTAAGTAAAAAACTGCATTCTAACTTAAGGAATCCTCTTAATGTGCTAATAAATAAGTTAACTGACAATATTGAGAAATCAATCCTCATATTGCTCAGTAAACAGCTCAAATTTGAGAAATGTTCAACATAAGAATATATTTTTAACCCTGCAAACTGGGTGGGGTTTATTGATGACTAACATGGTTCTGTTTTTCATCAATTACTAAATACCAAAAGTATAACAAATTTGGATCAGTTACTTTTCTATTCAGTCATCCTTCTTACAATTTTAAAGCTGGTGTTGCTTAGAAACCCATATAAACACTCTGTGTCTTTTAAAAGGAAGAAATAAAAAAATTCTTGGCATAATTTTTAAACTGAGATAACTGTAGAACTAGACCAAAAACACCTAAATTTATTTAAAAGTTCTAGTACAATTTAAAATATTCTTAAAAAACAACAAAAAACCCATTTTTATTATTCAAAAATTTGTTATATTTTTTCCATTCAGCACTTACTGAGCATTTACTGCCTACACAATACTAAGTGCTTTATAGTCATGGATTTCTTTAGCCCTTGTGATAATCTGACAAAGTTAATTTGTATCTGTCCCTCTCACAGTGAGGAGGGAATAATTTGTTACATTTTTAAGATTAGAAAAAACATACATGCTTACTCACTTTATTAGCAAATGAACTATATATAGTTATTCATATTCCTCTGTAATTGACTATACTGTATCTGAAACTAACACTAATACTGGATGGTGAAAACAATTTTTACGTAGAAAATTCTACATACAAAAATACAAATGAGGGGCGCCTGGGTGGCTCAGTGGGTTAAGCCGCTGCCTTCGGCTCAGGTCATGATCTCAGGGTCCTGGGATCGAGCCCCGCATCGGACTCTCTGCTCAGCAGGGAGCCTGCTTCCTCCTCTCTCGCTGCCTGCCTCTCTGCCTGCTTGTGATCTCTCTCTATCAAATTAATAAATAAAATCTTAAAAAAAAAAAAAATTAAAAACACTGATTTAAAAAAAAAAAAAAAACAAATGAATTTACAGTCTAGAGGAAGAAAACTAAAAGCAATTTGTCTTTATTTTTTAATAATACCTTCTCTCTTCAAAAGATCTAAAATAATTTATGGACAAACCTACTTTCAAGACAGTGCTCTTGCAAATGAATAACATAGATTTTATCTTACTAAAGAAAACTGGACAAATACCATATGATTTCACTCCTATGTGGAATCTAAGAAACAAAACAAATGAGTAAAGGGAAAAAATAAGAGTGAAAGAGAGAGAAAGAAAAACTAAAAATGAGACTCATAACTACAGAGCACACACTCAGGGTTACCAGAAGGAGGTAGATGGGGGGATGGGTGAAATAGGTGATGGGTATCAAGGAGTGGACTTGTGATGAGCACTGAGTGATGTATGGAATTGTTGAAACACCATATTGTATACCAGAAGCTAATAAAACCCTGTATGTAAAATAAAAAATTCTTTGTTTCTGAATAGACACTTCTCCAATGAAGACATACAAATGGCTATCAGACACATGAAAAAATGTTTCATGGAGAAAAACTGAAAGCTTTTCCGCTAAGGTCAGGAACACGGCAGGGATGTCCATTATCACCACTGCTATTCAACATCGTACTAGAGGTCCTAGCCTCAGCAATCAGACAACAAAAGGAAATTAAAGGCATCCAAATCGGCAAAGAAGAAGTCAAATTATCACTCTTCGCAGATGATATGATACTATATGTGGAAAACCCAAAAGACTCCACTCCAAAACTGCTAGAACTTATACAGGAATTCAGTAAAGTGTCAGGATATAAAATCAATGCACAGAAATCAGTTGCATTTCTCTACACCAACAGCAAGACAGAAGAAAGAGATATTAAGGAGTCAATCCCATTTACAATTGCATCCAAAACCATAAGATACCTAGGAATAAACCTAACCAAAGAGACACAGAATCTATACTCAGAAAACTATAAAGTACTCATGAAAGAAATTGAGGAAGGCACAAAGAAATGGAAAAATGTTCCATGCTCCTGGATTGGAAGAATAAATATTGTGAAAATGTCTATGCTACCTAAAGCAATCTACACATTTAATGCAATTCCTATCAAAGTACCATCCATCTTTTTCAAAGAAATGGAACAAATAATTCTAAAATTTATTTGGAACCAGAAAAGACCTCGAATAGCCAAAGGGATATTGAAAAAGAAAGCCAACGTTGGTGGCATCACAATTCCGGACTTCAAGCTCTATTACAAAGCTGTCATCATCAAGACAGCATGGTACTGGCACAAAAACAGACACATAGATCAATGGAACAGAATAGAGAGCCCAGAAATAGACCCTCAAATCTATGGTCAACTAATCTTTGACAAAGCAGGAAAGAATGTCCAATGGAAAAAAGACAGCCTTTTCAATAAATGGTGCTGGGAAAATTGGACAGCCACATGCAGAAAAATGAAATTGGACCATTTCCTTACACCACACACAAAAATAGACTCAAAATGGATAAAGGACCTCAATGTACGAAAGGAATCCATCAAAATCCTTGAGGAGAACACGGGCAGCAACCTCTTCGACCTCTGCCGCAGCAACATCTTCCTAGGAACAACGCAAAAGGCAAGGGAAACAAGGGAAAAAATGAACTACTGGGATTTCATCAAGATCAAAAGCTTTTGCACAGCAAAGGAAACAGTTAACAAAATCAAAAGACAACTGACAGAATGGGAGAAGATATTTGCAAACGACATATCAGATAAAGGACTAGTGTCCAGAATCTATAAAGAACTTAGCAAACTCAACACCCAAAGAACAAATAATCCAATCAAGAAATGGGCAGAGGACATGAACAGACATTTCTGCAAAGAAGACATCCAGATGGCCAACAGACACATGAAAAAGTGCTCCATATCACTCGGCATCAGGGAAATACAAATCAAAACCACAATGAGATATCACCTCACACCAGTCAGAATGGCTAAAATCAACAAGTCAGGAAATGACAGATGCTGGCGAGGATGCGGAGAAAGGGGAACCCTCCTACACTGTTGGTGGGAATGCAAGCTGGTGCAGCCACTCTGGAAAACAGCATGGAGGTTCCTCAAAATGTTGAAAATAGAACTGCCCTATGACCCAGCAATTGCACTATTGGGTATTTACCCTAAAGATACAAATGTAGTGATCCAAAGGGACACATGCACCCGAATGTTTATAGCAGCAATGTCCACAATAGCCAAACTATGGAAAGAACCTAGATGTCCATCAACAGATGAATGGATCAAGAAGATGTGGTATATATACACAATGGAATACTATGCAGCCATCAAAAGAAATGAAATCTTGCCATTTGCAACAACATGGATGGAACTAGAGCGTATCATGCTTAGCGAAATAAGTCAAGCAGAGAAAGACAACTATCATATGATCTCCCTGATATGAGGAAGTGGTGATGCAACATGGAGGCTTAAGTGGGTAGAAGAATAAATGAAACAAGATGTGATTGGGAGGGAGACAAACCATAAGTGACTCTTAATCTCACAAAACAAACTGAGGGTTGCCAGGGGGAGGGGGTTTGGGAGAAGGGGGTGGGATTATGGACATTGGGGAGGGTATGTGCTTTGGTGAGTGCTGTGAAGTGTGTAAACCTGGTGATTCACAGACCTGTACCCCTGGGGATAAAAATATATGTTTATAAAAAATAAAAAAAGTATAAAAAAAAAAAAAAAAAATTAGGGGCACCTGGGTGGCTCAGTGGGTTAAGGCCTCTGCCTTCGGCTCGGATCGTGGTCCCGGGGTCCTGGGATTGAGCCCCGCATCAGGCTCTCTGCTCGGTGGGGAGCCTGCTTCCTCCTCTCTCCCTTTCTGCCTGCCTCTCTGCCTGCTTGTGATCTCTGTCAAATAAATAAATCTTTAAAAAAAATTTTTTTAATTTAAAAAAATAAATAAAAATAAAATAAAATAAATTCCTTGTTTGCCTAAAAAAATAAAGAAAATCAGATATACCAGCAACATAAAAAAGTGTCTACTCATCGCTAGAATGAGGCTATCCCAGATGCAGAGTCTGTATTAAACCTGAGAGAGCGTGGGAAGGCTAAAGTGTTTTGAGGTTCCTAAGAATGCCTAGATCTGGTTCACGTAGGAATCAGATATGTTAAAATCCAATGGAGGGTATTGAGTGTTGCAACTGTGCAGTCCTATAGAAAATTATTTAAAACTCAGCATGGAAAAGGGAATTCTATTCACTGGGTAAAGACATGAGCTGTGTTGCTTACCCTGGAAAATAGCCATCAATGTTTGTAACATTTTCAATGGCTCTGGGGCCTGGCAGTGGGACAATTAGATAATCAAATCCCCGTCTGTGTGGAGTGCAATATTATGGTTGCAGATTGTGCGAGACCCGCACTCCCTATTCCCTATTCATGATCTACAAGGATACCCTTGGGAAAGAACTCTTTGAGGATGAACATTAATAAAATCAACAAGCTGATCAGATCTTCACTGCCCAGGTAAGAACCACAGCCACCCAGATATACTATTGTCCAGGGCATAGTAATTCATCCACAATTCAGAAAAGGTTGAAAAAACAAAGCCTTATGATTCTAGCACATGAGGCTTAGGAAGACTGGCAAATATGTCCAGACAGAGAGGTTTCACAGTCAAGTAGAAAAGGGAATTTTAATGCATATAGGCAGGGACACTAGACCTGTGTAATCTTGCCAAATACACTGTAAAGGTCTCCTCTCCTGTTGAGGATACTGCAGAGCACTGGCTGTATTAGACACCTTTCTGGTAAACCACCTACCACTGAGTCTAGACCTTATAGTGTGAGTAAGACATAAGGGAGAATCAGATAAAGGGTGAAGCGATTGCTGATGGGACCAATCACACAGCAGAGACTGAGTCACATGGCCACGGAAGGAAAGCAACAACCTTGACTATAAAAAAGTGAACAACTTAGACAGCAGTGGTCCAGGGGTAGAGAGGGGAAATCATTCCCTCAGCTCTTATCCACAGAGCACATACTTTCAAAGCTACCACTTTTAACTTGACCACCAGAGAACATTATGAACTCTCAGAAATTTCCCAGAAACTGCTGACTTCAGGAGTGAACAGGGAGTAGAATAAGATGAACTTTCTGGACCCTATTATGATGCTATTTAGCCTAATTCTATTATTGTTGATAACTTGTGGTCTCCTTCTGCTACTTAAGAGAGGACAAACTCTTTGCATGTTTCCCAGATTATAGCTGATTATTCTAAACTCTCTAGGCCAAGCAGTGATGAAAAACTGCCATACCCTGGACTCCCTGCTGGCTAAAGTGGGGTATGTGTGATTGCCAACACCTCTTGCTGCACTTGGATTAATGACATACTTAACTGGCTTGACTATGGATGAGACTGGCTGAGGTCTATCTTCCAAAAAGTGTTGATTGCCCCATTGGACGTCATATTTAACCTAAGCCCATGTAAGGACAATTAAGGGAAGTGTCTGATAATGTGGTTAAACCTCTTGAGATTTGTTATCTGAATGTGGAAAGGCTGGGAGCAGGAGTTGTAGGGGAATGGCTCCACCATAATGCCCTGGAATCTGTGAATGGGTACTCACAGGTCACGCTGGCAATGTTTTTAAATGCAGCTAAAGCGCATCTTTCCAGAATGTGTTGTAATCTTTTTGGAACAGGGAAAATGGGAAGCTTATGAGGAGCTGCTATAAGGCCACCCCCAACTCACCTCCCTATCCATCAGGGCCGCTATCATGAGATAATTTCTCATATCTTTGCAGGTTCTGATGAGCTAGTTATAAGGTTTCCTACTTCATCCTACCCAATCCTCAACCCCTTAGGGGATAGTTATAGACTAGTAAGTATTTTAGCTGCAGTTATAATTGGGTCCTCAGTAATGGGCTATCCCATTACTCATACTGCGGTCATCCAGCATCTTTTGTTTTCATGTTGTCCTTTTATTGTGTGGAACAAGGACCTGGGAATGTAAAAAGGATCTCCCTTTGTTGTGTATGTTAGTAATAAACTGAATCTAAAAGTAGCTCATTTTATGTTTACCAGTAGATTTTGCAGTCAAGTGTTGCCCTTGCCCTTTCTGTCTGCTACATGCCTCAAAGAAATATGAACTATGGTATATTCTGTCTGTTAAATACTATACAGAAGTAAAAATGAGTGAAGGTATCAGCATGAAAAGATTTATCAGACATGTTGCTAAGATTTTAAAAAAGCAAGTATAGCATGCTTATTTCAAGTCTGTATTTAAAAAAAAACCCTACAAATGTGTATACCTATGTAAAATATTTGTTAGTAAAAATATGTTAAAAATAATCAGAAAAGAATACATTGAATCTTTAACAGTTCTCTGGGAGAAGACCAAAGGAGTAGTTAAGAAGGTATTTCACTATTTATTCTACATCAATATTATTTGAACTTTTCAAAGCAAAATATTCATGAATTACCCATACAATTGAAAGAGGTGATTAAAATAATTCCTAGTATATATTTATTGGTACCCATTAATAATTAAGCTCTCTGTTGGCGGGCAGAAGAGCAAAAACATAAAACATAAAAAAGTATGCCCACTATGTGTTAAGTAAATAGATATTAGAATCCACATCTACTTCATCTAAATACCATCCTCATTAAATTTCCTTAAGTTTGAATATAACAATAACAATGCTAGCAATAATGGCACCCAACAATATTTACTGAATATTTTATATCTGATAAAAGCAATGATAAGGTATTTATATGTACAAATTCATTCAAGACAGAAAAAGCACCCTTTTATTTGCTGGATGGACACAGCAGCTAGAATAGTATTTCTTACATGAACCAATACCAAATCTATCTTTAAATTCAAAAGAAAATCTGCCTACTCAATTCTCTATATTCAAAGCTTCTCAAATGTGTGGAGACAACTCTTCCAGCCTTCTGTGAACATACTTACTAATCAAATTTGTTTTCATACCACGGTCAACTATTAACTCAAAACATTTCTAAAAAGTTAAATGATAAGATTGCTAGGAAAAAACACGGACGAAAACTTGACATTTGCAAAAGTTTCTTAATACACAAAAAGCAAAAAATATAAAAGACATTTATAAACTGAACTTCATGAAAATTATAAGTTTCTACTCCTTGAAAGGCACAAATAAGTAAATGAAAACATAACCCATATGTGGAAAAAACTATTCATGACACATGTATCTGAGAAAGAATTGTATCCAGATTATATAAAGAACTCTTGTAACTTGAAGAAGAAAATAATACTATAAACACAGGCAAAAGAATTGAAGAGTCAGCTGACAAAAGAAAATATATCAATGGTCAATGAACACGAGAAAACCTACTAGGGAAGTGCAAATTAAAACCACAATGTGATACAACTACGTACAATTTATAATGGCAAAAATTTTAAAAGACTGACACTACCATGCACTGGTGAGGATATGGACCAACTTAAATGTTCATATATTGGCGGTAGGAATGTAAAATGGCATGACCTCTTTAGTATACTGGCAGTTTCTTACGAAGTTAAATATTCTATATAATCCAGATACTCGATTTTTAAGTATTTACTCAAGAGAAATGAAAACATCTGTCTGCACAAAGACTTGAACTCAAATGTTCATAGCAGTTTTATTCTAATAGTCAAAAACAGAAAGCAACTTAAATGTCCATCAACTCCTGAATGAAAAAAACCCACTACATATTCAAACAATAACTACTCCTCAACAATAAGAAGGGATAAATTATTTATGTATACAACAACAGGGATGAACTTGAAAAACATGCAAAGCAAAAGCAGATACAAGGCTACACAATGTAAGATTTCATTTAAGTTAAAACGCTAGAAAAGTCAAATAAATCTATAGTAACAGAAAAGAGATCACTAATTATCAGTGACAAGAGTAGGTATAGGTATGGGAGGGGTTGAGGTGACTGGGGAAGGGGAGGATGGTTTGGCAAGGGACACAATGAAATATCGAGCATGATGGAAATATACCAAATTTTGACTAGGGTGGTAGTTTCATGGTCTTGTATTACTTATATAAATATGGCACATAGGTAGTGACCTTGAAATCATCCTTATAAAACATATAAGCCTTTCATAACTTTTGAGGCAGAAGATATTACATTTTGATGTCCATATCTCGTGTCTATATACATCTGGTAAAAATTATTTCAAACAAATTTTAATATTATGTCTACACTCCCTCACTATAGAATTCTTTATTTCATTTTTCCAGATAAAGATTTACAGAAAACATTATTAAATAAAATGTGATTTTTTTAGATCAGCCTTCATGTTATATGGTTCAGAAATCTTACTAGGATATCTATTTCTTTTCTCCTGGCTAACTACCAATACATACTGTTTGTAGTGGATAACCTTGGTTTCTAACAAAAATGTATGATTCAGACATTGGTTTTCCTATTCTAACTTTGCACACTAGTGACAGTTAGCCTACCAACAATATAAGAAGCCTTTCAAATGAAATCAGAGCTATAGCTTCTAAAATAAAGATAAGGCAAACATCTTCTTCAACCCCAAATATACCTGGCAAAAGCTGGGTGCAATCTTAACTTTTCTCTCATGTACTGTATGCACCAGTAAACAAGTCTTTGATGATTCTATTCTATTAGCACTTTTCCCATCTATTTTCTTCCTTTCCATCTCTACTTACATCACTATTTCAGGAGGCACTTCTTTCTTTTGTTGTAATGCAATGGCTAACCTGTCTGTAACCTTCCCACTGGCTTCAGTAGAGTCCTACATGTTGCCAGTGGACTAATCTTTTAAAAACATAGATCTGTTGATGAAAAACCCAGAATTAACATTAGTAACAGACTATTACAGGAAAAAGTACAAATTCAGGAATAATCTACAATATAGCAACTAATTCCTATCTATTATTCCCTCCTGGCCAGACCTAAATTTTAGCTGTAATGATCTATTTGCAATTCTCTCAATCCTTCTTGTATTCAACTCTTTATGGCCCTGGTTCCTGCTACTTGCATTCATGATGAAATCTTTGTCAGAAGTTCTGTTTAAGTGTCAATTTCTTCCTTTTTATTTCTTTTGCTTCCTCCTAGCAAAATTAACTTTCTTCTCACTATGATATGACTCCTGAGATTAAGAATTCTATATTCTTTATTTTTGCATGTATAGAACCTAGCACAATGCTTAATACAGAGTAAGAATGACAAATATTCCTTTAAAATCTTGACAGAATGGACATGTCACTGGGAACCATGTAAATTTTCAAAATTGACTCCAACAAAAATTAAATAACCAAAGAAACCTAAAAGTCTGTCCAAGAATTACAATCAAATAAGCTCTGAGCTCAAATTGCTTTATGTGATCTTTCAAACTTTAAATGATCTTCAGACTTCAAACTTCAAACAATTTTTATGCTATAAAATCTTAAAAACTGGGGCACCTGAGTGCCTCAGGGGGTTAAAGCCTCTGCCTTCGGCTCAGGTCATGATCCCAGGGTCCTGGGATGGAGCCCGCATCAGGCTCTATGCTCCGCGAGCAGCCCGTTTCCTCCTCTCTCTCTGCCTGTCTCTCTGCCTACTTGTGATCCCTGTCTGCCAAATAAATAAACAAAATCTTAAAAAAAAAAAAAAGAAACTTAAAAACTATTCCAATTGATAGAGAAAAATCGAGCACCTTCAAATTAATTTTATTAAGTAACATAACTCTTATTCCAAATGGAAAAGCAACTCAAACACAAAACCAACCACACATAATAAATTACATTTATTAATATAAACAATGAAAAAATCATAAAGAATTGGTAAATTAGATCCAACACTATTGAAAAATTGATATACTATAGTCAAATGTACCTTAATCGAGAAATGCAAGTGTGGGTTAATATTCAGCTGTACGTAAATATAACACAAATATGTCAAAAGACCAGGGAGCAGGGAGATAATGAACAATGAACAAATTACTGACCTATGTTAAAAAATATATATCTACCCTAAACCAACAGCAAATATGATAGTTAAAAGGAAACTATCTTAGGCATTTACATTAAAAAATGAAAGCAGCAATAAGACAGAAATAGAAACAAGAGGTATAAGGTTACCATGTAAAAGAAGTTATGATTACTTATGATTTTATGACTGTTTAGGAAATGAACTAAATGCCACCATACTTAATGTAATAGTTCAATAGAATAGAAAAAAGCAAATTGGTACTTAAATTTAATAATTTTCCTGTATGTGGTAGGCTGAATAATGGCCTCTCAAATAATATCCATATGCTAATTCCTAGAACTTATGAATGTTCTCTTTTATGGTGAAGGAAACTTGCAGATGTAATTCAGTTAAATCTTCAGACGGGGAGATTATCCTAGAGTACCCAAGATGGTTGTAAATATAAGCAAAAGGGTTCTTATAGACAAGACGGTCAAAGAAGGAAGTAATGTGATGACAGAAGCCAAGATTTTGTAGAGATTCAAGGAGGGGCTCACAAGCCAAGGAAAACAAGCAGCCTTCAGAAGCTAGAACAAAGAAAGGGGCTCTCCCCTGCAGCCTCCAAAAGGAACCAGCCCTGTCAATACTTTAACTTTAGCCCAGTAAAACTGATTTTGGACTTTTGGCAACTAAAACTTTAAGAGAACAAATCTGGGCTGCTTTAAGACACAAAACTTGTGGTAACTCTCATGTGACCACAGAAAACTAATACATGAACTACAATAACAGTTAAATAAATAAAGAAATAAAGATATAAAATAGCAAATAGCAATGACTTTAAATTAAACAACTAAGCATGATCTTAAATGAGATGAGTTGGTCATCTACATAGAAAAATTTTCCTGAGACAGAATGGAAAAAATAACCTCAGTTCATATATAAAATCCTAAATACTGTAAGACTATCTTGCACAAACAAGCTAATAGTTTTTCTGTTTGTCTGTTTTGTTTTGTTTTTGACCAGTTAATAATTTTAACACAATTTCACTAACACAGAAAGCAAGAATACCTTACTTGGAAAGTATATTTGGCAAAATGAATTTTAAATTCATAAGCAAAAAGAAATGGAATAATATCCTAGAATAGTTGTTAAAGTATAATAGAATCAGGGAATTATTATCCCAGTAGATAACTCAAAATGTAAAGATACTACAAAGCAATAATAAGTAACATAAGAATTATTATAACAATGGATGAGAATAAATAACCTGTTCCCCCAAATCCCAGGAATACATAGAAATTTTGCATCAAAACAGTATATGTGATTACTTTAATTTATATGGCTAGCATAAGTGAATTATTACTTAGAGAAAATACAGTGAGAACTTTTTCTCTCAAATATCTAAAAATAAATTCTATATAAAATAGAGAATAACAAAGTAAAATATTAGATCAAACCATAAGTAATCATATACTTAACTGCAGAATGAAGAAAGTTATTTTAAGGACATGAAAGGAAAAGGGAAAACTTGATAGATACAACCATTAAAAAATACTAAATTTTGTATGTGAAAAAACACCATAATTGTTTTACATAATTTGGTGGGGACACAGATGGGGAAGAATGGGCCAAGATTTTAAAAGCACATAATTATTGGGAATCGGAACACTGGATAAGAAAGACACAACCATACACTACTACTGGGAGTGTAAACTTACTTAAGTTTTCTTAATTTGGCTTCTAATTTGGCTTCTAATTTTCTTAATTTGGCTTCTAATTTTTTTAAAAGATTTTATTTAGTTAGTTGAGAGAGAGAAAGCAAGAGGACAAATGTGGGGTGGGGTAGAAGGAGAGGGAGAAGCAGACTCCCCACTGAGCAGAAAGTCCATGGCAGGGCTGGATCCCAGGACCCTGAGATCATGACCTGAGCTGAAGGCAGACGCTTAACTGCCTGAGCCACCCAGGGTCCTCAGAATCTTTAAATGTCTTAAAATACTGCATGTACTCCTATGACCCAGTAAATCCATTATTCTATGTTTAATAATTTATAAGAGATCATAAATGAATCATAATGAACACAATCATAAATGTACACAAAGACTTAAATACAATACTATGTACTGTTATTTATATATAAAAAAAAGATTGATACAAGTATAAGAGACTGATTAAATATATTATAATGAATGCCCAAGATGGAATACTCTACAGACCTTAAAAAAATCACACTTGTGAACAATGAAAATGTATCATCTAAATAATGGATAGGATACAATGTTAAGTGAAAAAAGATGAAAAGCTCTCTATATAGTTTGAACTTTATTTTATAAATAAATGTGCAAAAAGATTAGACGTAACAGAAACACACTTATAAGACCCAGTTTTATCTTTTTTTTAAATAAAGATTTTATTCATTTATTTGACAGACAGAGATCACAAGTAGGCTGAAAGGCAGGCAGAGAGAGAGAGGAGGAAGCAGGTTCTCTGCTGAGCAGAGAGCCCGACGTGGGGCTCGATCCCAGGATCCTGGGATCATGACCTGAGCCGAAGGCAGCGGATTTAACCCACTGAGCCACCCAGGCGCCCTTAGTTTTATCTTTAATACCTTCCTTAATTCATGAAAATAAGTGATAACTTTATATCCAGAAACATTTTAATTAGAATACAGGAAAATGGAATGTCTCCATATTGGGAAGTTTTTCTTTTCTTTCTAAAGCAATGAAAAGGTCATATACAAAAACATTACAAAAACAAAAAAGCAAACAAAAACAAACAAAAAAAGTCATTGATTTGACTCTGTGAAAGTAGAAAATTCTTCATATAAAAAGTGCCATGAACAAGAATGAAGGCAGTTGACAAAAGGGGAAAATCACAACTATATGAGACAAGCTAACATCCTCATATCATCCACTTGACAATGTATACTAATTACATACTACTGCCCAACAATATTCTAGCCTTAGAGGGCACAGCAATAAGTAGACACTTGCCCTCATGAATCTTCCATTCTCATTGGAAACAACAGGTAATAAGTAAGTAATGAATAACTTCAGACAGTGGTAAGTGCTATGAAGACTAAAATGCCTGGGGGTTAAAAAAGCAGCACAACAGAGGCAGTAATGTGGCAGAATGTGGAAGGTGTAAGAAGCAATATTATGTCAGGAACAGCTCCTCTAAGGAGGTAACATTTGAGCTAAAACATGAATGACAAGACAGTCAACCATGTGAAGACTGGCAGAAGAGGGATTCAGAAAATAGAGAATCACAAGTGCAAATTTCATGAGGCAAGAAAGAGGTTAGTGTGTTTGAGAAATCGCTGAAGTGTCTAGAGCATAAGGGACATGGGTGAGACTAACAAAAGATAAATTTAAAAACCTCAAGGCCCAATGATGTTGGGATGTTTAGATCTCTATAGTTAATGTGACCTTTCAAATCAATAAGATAAATAACATCTCAAAATAAACAAGGCCAGAAACAATTGACAACTGGAAAACCATCACCTGTTAATATACACATTAAATTTCAATCTAGCTAGTAAGAAAGATAAAATTTTCTACCTTTCAAACTGACAAGCCATCAGAAATCATTATTTATATATAATGACAGTGAGGTGATAAAATGATGAAACATTAATGTTATTTATGCTAGCAAAAAGTAGGAAAAATATCAAAATAGAGTATAATTTAAATAAATTATGATACATTTTTACCATAGCAAAGTCCAAGTCCACTAAACTTTATCTTCAAAAAATATTTCATGTTTAATTATGTCTGATATTGTTGATTACACCATTTCTAATCCATTCACAAATTCTACCAGTGCTCCTCTAAAACATCCTGTCATTATTTCTACTGCCAAAAGCCCTAATCCTAGACATCATAATTTCTGGGACTACTGCAATATATCTAATAATTACCTCTCTTAGACCCTAACTCCTATTCCTTGTTTATCTTCCACACAGCAAGAAGAGTGATGTCCTCTGTGTGAATCATCATAAAACTCTAGTATCCAATGTCAACACATGGTAACTATAATACAATTTCAACTTCTTACTATGGCCCCTTTGATCTGGTCCATGAATTATTTCAAAGACCTCACCTCCTGCCACGCTCTCACCCACTTCTCCTCCCAACAACGTTCAACATACACAACATTCTTTCTGTTTTGTTTTTTTTTTTCAACAGGTCAAACTTACTCAGATCCAAAGACCTTTGCCCTTCCTATTTCTGATTCTGAGAATGTGATTTTCTTCCTTCTAATTATTTAGAGCTCAACTCAAATGTCCCATCTTTGATGCTTCGTCTTGCTATCCTAGCTAAAGTATATTCCACCTCAACATTTTTTATCATATGCATTTATTTCCTTCCCAGTACCTATGCCTATTTAAAATTATGTATTTATTTAGTGTTTCTCTGCCTCTTAGGCAACAAAATAAAATCTCCATTAAGAGCAAAGACTTCCTACATTCCCAGCATGCAGGACAGTGCCTAGCACACAGTATCCCTAAATAAACATTTACTGAATGAAGGAAGAGTAAAAATAATTGAATATTATACAAATAACAAAATGTTAATTATATCTAACTTATTCAGTGTCAGGAAAACCGTATCATATAATATATAGGGTATAAAAGCAACTTATGCTATAATTAATATATACATAAAACTTGAAAATAGATTTAAAAAAATCTATCTAAGCTTCAAATTTTATTTTTATATAGCAAAAGTAAAATTAAACTGGAAAGTTTATATCATTTCAAAGAAATAACTGAGAAATGAGAATATAAGAAGGTGGATTTATAAAATTAAAAGTTCTTTGTACACACATATATATGTACAGATAAATGATAGATCTGGATAAAGGTGTGTACACACACACACACAGAAAGAAACAGGAGAGGAAAAAGGAAGAAATAGGAACATACTGATCAAAATCATCAAAATTATAAACTGAAAATATTTTTGAGAACACATTTAAAAGGTCATCTTATTTCTGTATAACACTAACATTCATTCCAATAATTTTACAAAATACTCCAGAAATAATCAGAATAAGCACATTTTCAAATTCGATCAAATCTGAAATGACAGCACCTTCAAAATGTAAATTTCCAGAAACCAGTGATTATTTTCAAAGGCTACAATGAGAAGAGGCAAAAGGAAAAAATAAATTCTCTATAAAGTTCTAGCACAGGAATCACTAAAACAGCCTGTAACACAGTTATTCCTCTTAGGAGTTGCCATTTCCACGTACTAGAATCAATCAGATCCACCTGTGGAACTAGGCTGAAGACTTTTGCAAGATTGTAAAAGAAGCTTGCTTCCCATTTGGATTTCATACCTCTGAAAGAGCTACAAAAGGACTAATGTAAAAAGCAAAGTAACCGAGACTTCCGTTAAAATTACATTGTCAAGATGGCATATAATGATATTTTTAAAAATGGGATCAAAGAGAAAAAAACCCTGAACTTTGTTTAGTTATAGCAAAACCCCACAAATCATCATCTATACTAGCATATTGTCAAGAAAATCTGTTTTCACATAATGAGGACCAAGCCAAATGTAATCAATAGATTATTCAGAATTCACTTAAAGCATTTTTCCTGGTAGTGTTAACTCTAATAGGTTTATCATCAAGTTGGAATATGTATGATTAATTTTAACTGTGGCACTGCTCTGTGTTTTAGCAATCCATTCAAAAATTTAAGGCTTAGGGGCGCCTGGGTGGCTCAGTGGGTTAAGTCTCTGCCTTCAGCTCAGGTCACGATTCCAAGGTCCTGGGATCGAGCCCCACATCAGGCTCTCTGCTCAGTGAGGAGCCTGCTTCCCTTCCTCTCTCTCTGCCTGCCTCTCTGCCTGCTTGTGATCTGTCTGTCAAATAAATAAATAAAAATCTTTAAAAAACAATTTTTAAGGCTTAAACAAAAGGAATCTACTACTTCACAATTAGTTGATTAAAACCAAAAAAGATTTACTGAGACTATACTCCATGGAAAGCACAAAGGTTAAAAATGACGTTCCCATCTTCAAGAAAAATTTAATATAAACAGAAAGATAAATCTAGTACACGAATCTTGGCAAGTGATAAATAATGAACTAGAGTTTATCGATGGATATAGAATGAAGCATACTGATTCCAGATACACATTAAAAACAAAATAATTAAGATCTGGAAATAAGTAGGATGACATTTTGTCAAAGGAAAGGAGAAAGTGGTATTATTTTGACCCTCGGTGACAAGATATATGGTGAAGTCCTAAGCAAGAAAGATTGAGTTGGGAGGCAGAATGAGAATTGAGAAATAAAGATTTATTTTGGTTTCAGACATGCTGAATCGTCATAACCTTCAGCATAGGGGGAAAAAGTGGAGCCAGAATCTCAGAGAGAAGCAAAGAAAAAGAAATATCAATTAAAAATTTTCCATTTTTTATTTTTTTATTACCATATAATGTATTATTTGTTTCAGTGGTACAGATCTGTGAATCATTAGTCTTACATAATTCACAGCATTCACCATAGCACATACCGTCCCCAATGTCCATCACTCAGTCATCCTATCTCTCCCACCCCCTTCCCCTCTAGCAACCCTCAGTTTGTTTCCTGAGATTAAGAGTGTCTTATGGTTTGTCTCCCTCCCCGGTCCTATCTTATTTCATTTTTCCCTCCCTACCCCGACAACCCCCAACCTTGCCTCTCAAATTCCTCACATCGGACAGATCATATAATTTTCTTTCTCTGATTGACTTATTTCAATTGGCATAACACCCTCTAGTTCCACCCACAATGTTGCAAATGTTAAGATTTCGGTTTTTTTGATGGCTGCATAGCAAATTCCATTTTTTAAAAGATTTATTTATTTATTCCAGAGAAAGAGAGAGAGAGAATCCTCAAGTATACTCCCTACTGAGCAGAACCCAATGACCACACGCTGCTGAATCCCAGGACCCTGAGATCATGACCTGAGCCAAAATCACAAGTCAGCCATTTAACCGACTGAGCCACCAGGCACCCCTGGACAATTTCCTTATTATGTGTACTTATATCTGTAATATAAGTAATGTATTTTGCATAGAACACTACCTAGGTTTAAGTATAAAATAAAGAACTAGGTTTTGATGAATGTTACTCTTTATAATATTTATTTTTTTAAACATTTTACTTGACCACTAAAAGAGGGATTCTAAATTAAAGTCTTACACAAAACCACAACTGAAAAACAGCCTCTTAACAGGAAAAGAAAACGGACTAGCAAATATTTAAAGCAAACTACACTTGAGATGATATATTTTGAAAACTTTATTTTTAACATTAATTTTCCTATTTGATAACTGGTCCATACCAGATGCTTCCTGGAAATTCTCCTGGATTTTAAGTTTTCCCAAATACGCTCACAAAAACTTAGAAAAATACAACTTTGTTCTTCCTAATATCAAATGTCTGTACTTAGCAATATTCACCTTAAACTAAATGAAAAATACAATAATAATTAATTTTAAATTATGTGAGATAAATTAACTATAGTGGTTCAAGATGGGGGTAACTAACAGGAATAAACAGTGTTTCTGGATACCTAAAACTGAGAATCAATCACTTGGCCATCTTTTATACTTTGTTGCTTCTTATGAAAACATATGCACAAAAATCTACTGGTATAAGCAATATGACTTCAAAAAAATAATCACACAGATTACAATTCCTGGTATCTATACTGCTTGAAATTCAACTAATCCTGAAATCTGCCATATTTACTTTTTTTTTTTTTTTTTTTAAACTTTCAACCTGAACACTGAACCTGCTTGGAATACCTGGTTATCTTCACTTACCATAGTTATATCCATCAGCTGTAATAAAACAAGGAAGAAAAATAAAGAATGCAGGGAGAAATGGACAAAAATGAGTCCAAAATGGAACTAAACCCTAAAAGGAATGTGTCTAAAAATAGATAAAGAGCAATATCACTGGGATAAAAAAAAATTAGAGGCATAAAATAAAATTCTTGCCCCCTCAAATATTTTTTGAAAACTTGGGACAGAAATAATTAAGAATATAAGTATTAATTATTCAACAATAATTTTACAAACTTCAATCTCAGTGTTTGGAAGAGATTTATTTATTTAGCAAATAATGTATGGAGCACATCATAGAGAGTAGGTGGTAAGGGGTTCACCAATAACTCAGTGGCTGTCTCAAAAATGCTCACAATCTAGTCAGAGTGACAAATTTATAGGTGATACATTAACAATTTACACAAAGTATTTGTGAGAACACTGTAAGGAAGGATTTATTCTAACTGCAAAGACCAGTAGCACTTCCCCTAAATTGGACTTCAAGACTGGGAAAAATTCCATCATGATGAAAAAGTATATCCAAACTCACAGAATAGCCAAACACAAGGCATGCAAATATAGAAATGGATGAATGTTCATAGAAATTTATAGTAATGCAAGCTGCCCATTATGGCCTCAGTTTAGATCATGTAACAGGATATTAAAAAGGGATTTGTTTGTTTGTTTGTTTTCTCTGTTTCAGTTAGGATCCAAAGCTGAGAACAACAGGTTCTAAGTACTAGAACTGAGATAGCAGATCATCTATGCAACATTTGGAAATGTGGCCAAAAATTGCTCAGGCATTGTTTGGTCCATCGTTCACATTAAAAAAAAAATACACACACACACACACACACACACACTGATATGTGTGCGTGTGTGTGTACATATATATATGTGTATATATATATATGTGTGTGTGTGTGTGTGTGTGTGTGTGTGTGTGTATAGGAGGAGAGGAACTTATATTGTTTGAGGAAGAAATAGAAGAGGGATTCACTCAGAGTTTACCCTATGACCATTAGAACAGGACATTTAAGGAATGACACAGGAACTGGACTTTGGCCTAAAAATAATCTATAGGCAAGAGGTTAAGTTGCCTTTAGTCTGGGGCTACTACATTACAAATGGTCAACACTTAAGAATTTGTAAAGTGAAGAACTGTATTTTCCAATGGGACAGGTTAGGACCCCTGGGAAAGGAACTAGCATTGAGCCATTTTTAAAGGAATTCTACACAGACTGCAAAGGGAACAAGATAATTCCAGAAGAGAGAGGTTTGAAGCAGACCAGAAAGTCAGAAAACTATGGATAATAGTCAAAAGAAGACAAACAAAGGAAGTATCAGTTGCAACCAAGAACTAAAATTGGGGAGTCTTTGTAAACTCAGAAGAGCAAAAGAAAGGTACATTTTCACTATACCTTTACTCCTTTACTACCAATTAGTTCTTCTCTATTTCTAACCTCAGACTTTAAAAGGCCCAGGAATAGAACAAGGAATAGGAGAAATACTATGGCAAAAGAAATTAATACAAATGTCTACTACTTGGCATGTCCCCACTCTGGTTTTTAAGGCTTCTTTGAACAAACCTGATATAAGGAAAAATTTTCACTTTGGATGAGGTTTTAGAATTTTAATTTCTTAGCTTCTTAAAAAAAATTTACCTGAAAAGTAAGTGTGTTTTGAAATGCCAGGGACTGAGCAAAGAAAGAATTAAAGAGAGAATGCAAAGAACAAGAGAGAAAGAGGAGGAAGAAGAGCAAGAGCAGAGAAAAAAAAAATCACCTGAGCAGCATGTATCAAGGGGCAGAAAAGAAATATTCTGGGTGGGATTTCAGGTATAGTGACCGGGAAGAATAAAGTAACTTTCAACTTGTATCCTGGTTGAGTTCACCTCCTAAAAAATCCATTAGGAATGATAGATGGTGAGCAAAGTAGTCGATTTTAAAAGGCTGTAATTTTTTTTTTTAAGATTTATTTATTTGAGGGAGAGAGAGAGAGAGAATCTCAAGCAGACTCCCCACTGAGTGCTGAGTCAATGTGGGGCTCGATCTCACTACCCTAAGATCACAACCTGAGCCAAAATCAGGAGTCTGATGCTTAACTGACTGAGCCACCCAAAAGTCCCAAAAGGCCATAATTTTGATACGATTATTGTGGAGTTTAAAATCTTTTCTATAAATATATAAGAAATATCTTGGTTAAGGGGAAATCTAAAAAGTTAGACTTGAAGGATGAAGTTGAATTATACAGATGATAGTGGCCTATGGATAAAGAGGTGTGTGAGTGTTTGGAAAGACAGCTTCAGGCAATGGCCCAAAGAAAACAACATATTCTAGGAACTGCAAAGCGTTGAATATTAATTAATCAATACATGCAGTTTGCAAGGAAAGAATTAAAAGTTTAAGGACATAAGTGGGGAGCCAGATCACATGCACAAAATTTAGATCTTATCATAAGATAAAAATGAGGTCCACTGAAGTTTTAGTAACACTCATTTTTTTATATACTGCATATCTGACATATGCAAAGCACTCTTTCACATATGTTTTATTGGTTTTCCTCACAACAACCCTGTGAGGTAGGTATAATGATTTCTTACTAACAGATTTAAAAAAAAAAAAACCCTTACAGTTCTTAAGAAATTTATACTTTATTAAATAGCTACAAAGTAGCAGTCAGGATTCCAGGCCATGCTTCAGAAAATATACTGGGAACATTACACACACACACACACACTTCACCTACAACACACAGAAATTTCAGAGTTAAAGGCAAACTGTAAGTAATAAATGTTAACTTAGTATTAAAGATATTTGTGGCATTAAGTAGTCCTTTATACAGACTAATACTTTTAAAATTTTCAAGTAATTAAATTTATATGGGAAATACTATAAATTCATAAAAATGGCAGGAATTGGGTTGGTATATAAAACAAAAATAACAGTGACATAATTATATGAATTTATTATCTTCATATGACTGGCCTGAGGTTATTTGAAAAAAAAAAAAAAACAACTTCACATTTATATCTGAAGTATATAAATTCAAACTGCAAGTATTGTTCTATGGATATAAATTATGTTTGGAATATTAGAAAATAATCCCTGAATACTAAAGTTCATTAAATAAAGTAACCCAAATATGAACCATTTAGTGTAAAAGTAATTGTCCACCTAATGTTAAATTGCAAAATCAACTCATTATTCACAATAAAACATCCGAAAGTGTTTCATTTCCCTATCACATGACAAGAATCTGTTCAGACAAATTTGACAAGACAAATAGTTTTTTTGAAACCTGTTCAGGATGAATATAAATATATGCCTCTAACTGAAAAGATAAGAGTGTATATTTTATAAAACTAAGAGTAATTGAGAATTTTAAAATATGGATTTAAACTCTATATGAAAATGTACATTCCTTAAAATTGGTTTTAATTAAGTAAAATCTACACCTAAAATACATTTTCTTATCTTTTATTTTCTCATCAATTTCACTATTTCTTCAGTTTGTGCTATATTTCTTTTTAAAGCCTCCAACTGAAAGCTAGGCATTGGCAGAAGATTACTACTAGAGGTCTAAGTACATATTATTAAGTAATAAAAAGTCATTTTATCTATGTATTTGTTTCATTTTTCTTATTTCAATCAAATGACTATACTAGGGAAAGATGAAAAAATACAGATTTATGATTTAATTACTCTTGATCTATATTTCTCAATTCCAAAATTATTAAATGAATATAAATTATATAATAAGCCCAGCCACATTTCTGGTCCTCTGTAATAAGATGAAGAGCCCTCCTTGAAAAAAAGAACAATCAAATAGAGATATTAAGTATCTATAAGATACTTTATGTGATGAAGATAATTTCTAAATAAACTAAACAAATGCTCCAAATATACAGTTTAAATGAAATACCAACATTTTCCTTTATTTTTGATTATACAAGTAGTACATGTTCATTAAATTCATATAATACACAAGTATATTCAATAAAAATGCAGTTTCCATCTAATTCCCTTTTCCAAATAACATACGTTGGAAGTATATTAAAGTGTAAGATCCATAGGGTTAAAAATTTAATCTATAAGTTGTTAAACTTACATCATCCACAAAAGGCATAATATGTAACAATTCTGTATATATGAAAAATATATATTCAGATATGCACAACAGGTATGAATTGTACTTTTTCATCAATTCAGTATATAAAGCATATGGTCTATCCTGTCAAATATGGTAACTTCATTTAATAAGATAAATGGGATTAAGCAATACTTACAATTACACTGTTTGTAGAAAATGCAAAAGAACCAATTATAGCATATCAAATATTACATATACTGACAAAATACCTTCTTGTTAGATATAACAAGTAGATTACATGATGTCTAAATGATATTCTTCAAAATAGTAAATTTTACTTTTTTAGTGCTTTAACTGCTGAATGAAGTATCAAGTCTAAGTAAGAGGGAAAATCTCATTAAAAAGTTAGATTTTGATAATATTTAACTTTACTTTGAAGTAAATAAAGCCTAGTTTAAAAAAAAATACCAGATGAATAAGATATTGAGAATTTTGTTTACTCTCAAAAAAATTATTTCAAAAACAGTAGGGTAGCTCCACTATAAAATTAGAGATAGTTAAAAATCTTGGTAACAAAACATACCTCTTCTTTTGACTTTAAATGACCACCCCTTGGCATTTAATTATCACAAATAATATTCTAACTAGACCAAAGTTACTTGCACCAAAATATCTTAGTTACATAATATAAGGTACAATTCTGAATACACAGAATTCTGCCCCTGAATTAAACAGAAAACAGAAAACACTTAAAGAAAGGCTCTGTGGATATAATTTCTTCCACCCACCTCATTTTACAATGTGGCCCAGAGAAGCTTTTATCTGCTTTCATTGAGAATCTATAGGCATAGAGATGTACACAAATATCATTTAAATTATGATAAAATTTAAAGTTACCTAAAACAAATGACACTGTATTTCATATAATTAAGACTCTGCAAAGACTAAGAGATCCTAATTTCTTGCCATAGAAATGGTTACAGATGCACAGACACCAAAAAAGCCAGATAATGAGTCATACTATTGACCTGAAAAGCAAAACAATGAAATATAACAATCCATATCATATTGTTTAACAATAGACATAGCAGTTTCCTTATCCTATAAGGCATAAACATGCCAAATGGTTACTAAAGATGGCACTCTGATTAAAATGCTTTTACAAAAGGAAAAAGAAAATCATTAAAAAATGAAATGGGAGAGAAAGACTAAAATACACTAAGTGAAAGTTTAAATATTTACTGTTTCTTCTCTCCCAAGCTTTGTTTCAATATTTAAAAAAATTTTTTTTTCTTTTCTTTAGTGCTTCTAAAACAAAGAATCAAAACTAGGTTCATTATAAACTGGCTTTGTTGCAAAGCTTTCACCAAAGAATGAAAGTATTAAGACTAAGACATGAAACATTGTAAGCAAAGCTAATTAGGATGTTCCTGTTGAATTTTAAGTAGATTTGTTACTTTAAGAACACAGCTCTAAAATCTTAGATAATATTGGTTCAGTTATTTGAAAATATTTAAAAATAAATTGATTCTTTTAAGCTTCATTAAAGTGAAGTATTTATAAAAGCACTTTAGTTTCATATGCTTTTAGAATAAAATAATTGCCAAGGAGTGCATCCATTTGTTTGTTATTAAATTAAGTACCAATCACAAATTAGATGACCTTAAAATAAAATTTAGAGCCAGGGAAAGCAGCACTAAGTGTAAGTGACCTCAATACATTTTTAAATGATGCTTCCCAGTTATTTGTTATTCTCTTAATGGGTTTTCCAGTCTAGGACGGGTACACAAGAAACTTACAGTCTATGTAGTACTCCTAGTCAGTTTCACTCTGCAGATGGCACAGTGGAGAAATACCTTCTGTACAGGACCATGTACAATTTCTTCTGCAGCTGTCAGCACCTAGGGGAAAGTGCGCTGTTAAACAGTTGCTGCGTTCCACCTCAGAAGTGGCTGCAATTCGGTGGTGGGTGAAGTGACTCCTGTACATATATACAGGGATGAAAAGTACTATAGAAAATGAAAATATTTAACAACAAAAGTGGCTGTCCAAAAACTGTGCCACAGCAAAACAGAATACATCATTCAGTCACAAAAGCCCTACATAGATCGGCTACCATTCATTTAAAAATTCGATGTTAAGAATGATCGAAGAAAAAAGTAGAAATACATTTTTCAATTCACAGTGTAACTATAAGTCAACGTTAAAACACATATGTTGAAAAATTAAACCCAAACATTGTATACTGATTCATAACATTATTTCTGTAGTAATTTACCTAATAAAACCAAGAAAATATATACAATAAGATTCTTCATTCTGCTCAGAAAATTTAATGCTTTTTTTTTTTTTTTAGATGACAATTCAATGGGGAAAAAACAAAATAGGTAAGAAAGTAAGATATCAGAATTGAAGCACAAGTGAAGCATATTAAGATAAATATTTTAAAAATGTAAGGAACCCCATTCTGAAATTCTAAGTTACTTTATATTAAAAAAACAACTATTTGAAATAACTAGTCTTCCAATAATTAGCAATGGTTAAGTTTATTTTTCATATACTGGAGCTGTAAAAGTGAACTAATATGAAACGATAACTTTTCTTCTCCAGAGTCAGAGTTATAATCTAAATGCAGTCCTACCAATGAGTTAACTAAGTGCACAATAACTTGAATTCATTAATACAGAAAATTATTACCACCCTACTCTTACTACAACACCCAAATTAAAAAATTATTTTCTGAGAAATATCACTGAATCAATCACAAGGCTGGAAGGCACTATCTTTCAAGTTTTTTTTTTATCTCTAGGTTCAGCTATTATGTTTATACTACTCTGAAGAAGTAACAGTTTACACTACTTCAAAATATTCACTTTAGATTCGTGAAACAGACTGAAGGTGCTATGAAGCAAAGCCCAACAAATCTAATGATTAAAAAGCATCCTATCCATCAAACTTCTGAGTCTCACTTGCCATAACAGAATTTATGTATTTAATTTGGCATATATTCAGTAGAGTTAGAGTTGACAGTTTTCTCTCAGCTTCCTTAAATTCTCTCTAGAATAAGGCATAGTGTAAATATCACTTCCCTTAAGTGACAAGAGGTAGTAGAGGAAGAAAAAATATATAGCTTTCGTCAGTCTCTTTATTAAAAGAAGGCACTGATCAGAGATTCCTAATCTGGAGTCCAAGTATGGGATTTAGATAATCTAGGAATTCTGCAAAACAGCATGCTAAAATAAAGACATATTATATGAGCCCACAAGCACACTTTTCTAGGGCAAGTGGGCCGTAAGCTTTATAGTGAGCTTCTCAAAAGGTTCTGTGACTTCCCCTCTAAAATTTAAGAACTACTGATAAGTGAAATGAAAACACCTAACTGAGTAGGCAGCAGTCATCATTTAAATTAAATGTCTAACTCTGAGCAGCTGTTTCTTCTTTTGTATTATCAGTAACAGATACAGGAATATTTCAACAACTAAATGAAATAATACACATAAATACATGGTACAGTACCTGACCTATTTTTATCAGTAATATTAATAATTGTTCAAAAAAGCTATCTCAAACAACTAAAACTTCCTTATAGGGTCCCCTCTTTGTTTATTGCTACTTAACTTCATACTAGTTTTATTTAGATGTGTCTTCTACTTACATTTAGCTTTATCTTCTAAAAGAAACTAATATCACAAGCTATGTATTTCTATATTATCTTAGACACAAAAATGTTAAATACACGTTTTGGAACACTCCTCTTTATTCCTACAGTCTACATTTTCCACAAAGTCACACTGGTCTGTTCTATGACATTGTACTTACTTTGAAAAGGTTCAGATATGGAAAATATTTAGCTTTAATTGTTTATATGAAATAATTTCATTTCCTTTATCAGTATCTCCTCTCATTCTCACAATAATATACAAACAGGGGTGCCTGGGTGGCTAAGTCAGTTAAGCCTCTGCCTTCAGCTCATGTCATGATCGCAGAGTCCCGGGATAGAATCCTGAGTCTCAGGCTCCTTGCTTAGCAGGAAGTCTGCTTCTCCCTCTGCCTGCCACTCCCCGCTGCCTGCGTGTGTGCTCACACACACACACACTCTCTCTCTCTCTGTCAAATAAATAAAATCTTTAAAAAATACAAATAAAAAATTCTAAATTTAAAGAAGCTATCAAGGGATCACATTTTCTGAAGAGGTTTTACAAACAATACACTTACTTTCATAAATCATCTTCCCTATTCCTTTCAGTGTGTCTTTCTGAAGGTAAATGATTCAATATACAACCATACATACATATCCTCTAAAAAGAATCTTTGAGTTATGACATCTGTAGATTAGCCATACCCTTAAAATAAGTTCACAGTATTAAGAAGAGCATTACAAAATAGTGTTTATGGAGCTCTTCAAGATTGTAGCAACTTTTAAATACCCATCAAAAATGACAAAGGAACTTTTACCATGTATTAAAGATTCTCAGTGAAGAAATGGAAAGGTTTGCTTACGTATGTAAATTAGCAGGATACAATGCAACTATGTAGTTGGTTCCCAATTATTTCAAATTTTCTAGAGTCTTCTCACAATAGGAGTTACATTTTATGTATTCAAACACTAATAAAATATATAGCAGTAAGATAAAAGTGGAAAAGCCTTTACGTAAAGGTACAGGAGTAAGAGAGAAGCATTTAGAGTACTGTAACACAAAGAGCATAGGAGTAGAATAGGCAGTACATGCAGATGTCAGTGAGGAGAAAGACAACAGGCACAGGCTCAATTAGGCTAAAGAATTTTAGAATAGTTTATTCCAAAGGGTGGCATCTTGAGAAGCATTTTACAAAAATCACTCTAGCAGCAGCATGGAAGATGAACTGAGGTGTGGATGGTTCAACTGGGATGACAACAATGGGAATATATAATTAGGAATAATAACCTATAAAAAACAAAAATGTCTTACTATGTAAAAACACTAGGAGTGTAAAAATTGTGAGATAAGTCAAAGCTATTTCTAAAGTTTGTGTATGAAAACTAGCATTCCTTCATTTGTTTATTCACTCAACAAAAAAATTGTCTTCCTAGGAGTCAGGTTCCATTTAAGACACTAAGTAAAGCACTGAACAAAGGAGCCAATAACTTGCCCTTTCAAAGATTACTTGCTAATGAAGGAGATAGATAATAAATAAACTATTAGATTATAATAAAAAGTTTGAAAAATGCTTCAGGTATAAACAAAAAAAAAGCAAGTAATAGGAACAGACTGATAAACACACTATTTTAACAGACTAGTCAGAGAAACCCTGAGGAAGCAGCATTATGCGAACAAAGAATGGAATGACATGAATCCACAGACTATCTGGGGTAAGAACACTACACATAAAAGACAATTAAGAGCAAAGTTCTGAGACAGGAACAAGTGATTAAATTTTTAACCTGGTGTCAGATCACACAGAACCTCGTAGACCATACATAAGGCCTTTGGATTGTTAAAAGAACAACAACAACAAAACCCCACAAAACCGAGTGTTTTGACTGGGGGAGTGATAGAACATGTTTAATCTTCTGTAAGGGCCACAAGAGCTGCTGTGGTAGAACTGATGGTAGCTAGCAAGCATGGAAATACAGCAATCCCCCCTTATCCATAGTTCCACCTTCTACAGTTTCAGTTACCCTTGGTCAACTGTTGTCCAGAAGCATATGATCCTCCTTCTAATATCATCAGAAGGTCAACAGTAGCCTAACATTGCTCACGATGCCTGTCACTAACCTTACTTCTTGTCACACAGGTGTTTTATCATCTCACATGACAAGATAGTTGAGCTCAGTACAATAAAATATTTTGAGATAGACCACATTCATATAATTTTTATTAAGTATACCATTATAAATATGCAATTTTATTATTAGTTATTGTTTTTAATCTCCTGCTGTGTCTAATTTATAATTAAACTTTACCATAGCTGTGTATGTATGGGGAAAAGCAGTATACATAGGGTTCATTACCATCTGTGGTTTTAGGCATCTACTGGTGGTCTTGGAAGATATATCCTGGTTGGTTCAACTGTACTAGCAAAACTATGATAAAATTTACATAACAATATGAGGTGCGATTGGTAATCAGAACTCAACACTAAGAACAAAAAATCATCAATCACATTTAACATTCAGAACTCCGACCAAACATGTGAGAACCAACTGCTCCTCCATAACTGAAACGTTTACTTTCCTTAGTTCCTTTTTACCCCAGAACTGCCTACCTTTGTTCCATTTGAGTGAGTCAACAACTTTAGTTTGCTTCACTATCTTAATGTTGTCAGACAGTGTTTTGTCAAAGAATCCAAATCTAGTAAGAGGGGCTTCAAAAGACTGGTAAGAGGGAAGACTGTTATATTATCTCTCAGTTTTGGACTACTTGCATTTACACTTGCTTACCATCCCATGCCTACTCCCTTTCCTCACCCTTATTTGAGGAGTGGGGGGAACTCTCAAATTGGAAAGCAGGGTAGGGCAAACCAGAGTCCCAGAGTCACTGTCTGTAATAGCAGAAAATGTTTAACTGCGAGCCTCCAGACAATGGGGATCCCAGCAGCCAGAGGCTGGGAGTACACTGGAGACATAGAAACTCAGAAAGAGTAGAAGACAAGTTAGAACTGGATGGTGTGACACTCCAAAAATATCTTACCCTCAAAGCAAGTTTTACACATGTGCTGCATCAGAAAGTCAGTATTTGTCTCTCTTCCCCTACAGAAGGCATACCGTCTAATCAGTGTTCAGCAGAGGGGCAGAAATAAGAAAAAAGAAAAACAAAAGTTCTCCCCTTTTCATCTCTCTTCTCTGGGTATCAGAACCCCGGAGGAGAAATAGGAATTTAAATGAAAAAGCAGATCACTTTCCATTTCATTTCCAGAAAGTGATCTGCTTTTTCAGTCTGTGAACAGACTGAATGACTAGATACAACTCTTTCTATACTCCAGTGTCTAGAAAAGCCTAAGTGGCACTGAGTAGAAGGGGGAAAATCTGAGTTGTAAATTGGGCTGTGGAGTTAAAATTCAAACTTCAGATTAAACTGACTTTAGTAGATTAGAGTCAGAGTAAACTAATTTTCTGAAGTGCCCAAAAAGTTATGACACTTTCTTGAGATGAGTAAAGAAACAAAGTGACTTACCAATCATAAACAAAGGTGCTACTGAAGAAAAAATAGAACCATTCCATGTTTCCAACCCCACTTAATTTTCCATCTCAATTCATATTGTATTATGAAATGGTTAGCACCAATGAGCTAGTAAGTGATTCTGACTTTTTAAAATATCTACCACTATCAGGCTAAATGCCTGCGTTATCAGTCTTACTTCTTATTCTTAAGAAACCTGGTAAGGACAGAACTACATGCATTTTATAAGGACTTCCTTAGATTTTCCCCTTATATAAAAATTAAATACTTCAAACATTTATAAATAATTGTAGACCTTATTACAAAAACTAACAAATACTAGGTTGTATAGAATCTATAAAGTAAAAATCTCCTAAAAAAGACCCCAAACTTAAAAGCTTGTAAAACAAAAAGGCTCTAGTGAAGGAAAAAGCAAAAAGAAAGAAAGAAAAAAAAGATTAAAATTTTTTCTGTTTTAAAGGAATACTTTCAACATTCACAATGGAGTAATTTAAAGCATAGTTTCAGAGAATAGTCTGCTCTGACTCACAGCTCAATAACTTAGGAATTTCCCTCAAACAGAATCATGTTCTTTCCAGTCATTTAGTATTTAAAATTTAATGGGAATTTCCTAAAAACTCAAATATATCCTTTAAAATAAATTAAGGAGTATCAGCATTTTACATGACTAAATTATACATAACCTTATCTCTGTTTAAATGTCACATTTTTAGAGAATTCAGGATCCCATTACATTGAGGTTATTTATGTAAAGTTCCCATTTATTTTATACTCTTTCATCTTCCTGAACTATGTCATGTATTTTCAACATATATTTTACCAGTCAGTTCTTCTCAGAGATACAACATAATGAAAAGAAAATAATGTGAGTCAAAATTACAAATCTAAGTTCTATATTTGTATCTGTTTTCTAGTTTATTTTTTAACAGAATATAAGAATAAATATTATAGGTTATAAATTAAATTTACTTACTGCAAAGTAAGAAAAATCATACAAACTCAAGTCATCCAAACTCACATGTTAGTTCACTGTTAGTAAATAATATTAGTCAGATTGTCAATACAATATTAAGGGGGAAGAATACAGTTGGAAGACTGATTACTACCAAACTTCGAGACTTACTAAAAAAGCCACAGTAATTAGGATACTATGGTATTAGTTAAAGAACAAATTGATCACTTGAAGAGAACATAAAAAAATGCAAATGAATATAATCAACCAATCTTTGACAAAGGAGCAAACAAAATTCAATGAAGAAAGGATAACATTTTCAACAAAGGATGCTTGCACAAGTGGATATATACATGAAAAAAAATTCTGGATGCAGATAATAAAACTTCCATAAAAATTAGCTCAAAATGAATCAAGACAAAGCAATAAAACTCCTAGAATATAACATAGGAAAATATCTTGGTGACTTTGGTATATTGACAATGACTTTTTAGACACAATACAAAACCATAATCCATAGAAGAAAAAAAAACTAGGGGTGCCTGGGTGGCTCAGTGGGTTAAAGCCTCTGCCTTCTGCTCAGGTCGTGATCCCAGGGTCCTGGGATCAAACCCCGCATCAGGCTCTCTGCTCTGCAGGGAGCCTGCTTCCTCCTCTCTCTCTGCCTGTCAAATAAATAAATAAAATCTTTAAACAAAACAAAACAAAACAAAACAAAAACACCTAAATTGGAATTCATTCAAATTAAAACTTCTTCTCTGCAAAAAAACACTGTTAAGAGAATTAAAAAACAAGCCACAGTTAGGAAGAGAGCATGCAAAACACACATTCAAATATACAAAAATGAATGAAGGAATGAATAAATACAAAGAACTCTTGAAATCCACCAATGAGGAAACAACAACAAAAAAATGGGCAAAAGATCTTAAGAGATATCTCCCTAAAGATATCTTACATATGGCATGTAAACATATGAAAAGATGGTAAACATTGTATGTGTATTAGCTTGTAAGGGCTGCCATAATAATGTACCACAAACTGGATGGCTTAAGCAATAGAAATTACTTGTCTCACAATTTTGGAGGCTATAAGTCCAAAATCAAGATGTTAGCAGGGTTGGTTTCTTCTGAGGGCTGTGAGGGAAGGATCAAATTCCAGGCCTCAATCCTTGGTTTATAGATGGCAGTCTTCATGTTTCCATGGAATGCTTCCTGTACGCATATCTCTGTGTGCAAATTTCCCTTTTTATAAGGATACCAGTCATACTGTATTAGGACCCACGATAATAAGTTCACTTTATCTTTATTAATTCTGTGAAGACCCTATCTCCAAATAAGATCACATTTTGAGGTACTGGGGTCAGGACTTCAAAACATGAATTTGGGTTGGCAGGCATAATTCAGCTCAGAACAATATGTCATTAGAGAATTACAAATTAAAAAAAAAAAACAATAAGGTACTACTACATACCTATTAGAATGGCTAAAATCCAAAACACTTGGTATCAGCAAATGCTAACAAGGATGTAGAACAACAGGACCTCTTATTCATTGCCAGTGCAATGAAAAGTGGTTCAGTCATTTTGGAAAACATTTGGCAGTTTCTTTCAAACTAAACATACTCTTACCACATAAGCCAGCAATCACACTCCTTGGTATTTACACAAATGGGTTGAAAACATGTCCACACAAAAATCTACACACAAATGTTTATAGCAGCCTTCTTCATAATTGCCACAACTTAGAAGCAACCAAAATGTTCTTCAACACGTGAATGAATTAATAAATTGTGGTATAACCATATTACAGAATATTATTCAGTGACAGAAAGAAATGAGTTATCATGGAATCAAAAGATATAAAAAACAAATAAACCTTAAATGCATATTGCAAAATGAAAAAAAAGCCAATTCGTATGATTTCTAATATATGACATTCCGGAAAAGGCAAAACTCTAAAGCCAGTAAAACAATCAGTGACTGCCAGAAATGCATGGGGAGGGAGGGAGGGCTGAATAGGTGGAACACAGAGGGTATTTAGGAGAGTGAAATTGTTCTGTATGATACTGTAATAGTGGATAAATACCACTATATATTGGTAAAAATACAAAGCAAATTTTAATGGAAACTATAGACTTCAGTTACTGATATACAAATATTGGGACAAAAATTGTAACAACTGCTACTCTATTAAAGCAAGATCTTAATTATAGGAGAAACAGTATTCTGGGGATACAGAAAAGGTATGGGGCAAAAAAGGGTAAATGGCAACTCCTTGGACTTTCTACTCAATTTTTCTGCAAGCCTAAAGCTATTCTAAAAATTGAAGACTGATAATTAAAAAAAAAAAAAAAAGTGGTTGTTATATTAAGACAATCAAGAATTGGAAGGCTTAGGATAATTATATGGAAATAGAAGTAGGCCTAAAAATCCATCATGCAAATGATGACAATATTATTTTTTCAGTAGTTGTCATGAAAGTAAATTATGCAAGAGATACATTATATCTAATTTTAAATTATGTGATTTGAGTGCAATACAGGTAGAGAAACAATGGTAACATTGTAATGATGGCTGATATGCAAATGAGCTTACCAAGGTAAAACTTTTTTGTTCCTCATTTTTCCACTGACATTTTTTTGTAAAACTATTTTTTTATGGTCTTAACAAAAACCATTTTCATTCTGAAGCTTCTTTTTCAAGTTATTTCACTTGAAATGGAATACAGTGAAAGAGAACAATAAGCATCTCATGTATTCAAAGTAAGAAATAAATTTAAACATATGGCTAACCAAACTTGCTTTCATCATACACAAGTAATATTTCCAGTTTGTAGGATCTCAGCACATATTAAGCTATATGTTTATAAAGGTAATTTATGCTACAAACTCAATGAAATTGTTATCTATATATAGGAAAGCTGTATCTGGGAAACAAAGTTTAAATAGGCCAAGACATTTTGTTAGGTTTAATGTGCTATTTTAATTTCAGAAACCCAGATAATGTCATGGATAGAACAGTATCAAGAGTTTGAGGTTATATTTTTAAAAATATCCATGCTATACTTACTTTAATCATTCTAAAATTACCTAGCTTACCTGATGGTATGAGGATGGAACTAGGTGATATTGTTTCAGCAAAATGAAATAGAAGACTTCTGATTAAAAGAATATGAACCATGATGGACTGTGGACTCTGAGAAACAAACTGAGGGTTTTGGAGGGGATGGGGGTGGGGGTATAAGTGAGTCTGGTGGTGGATATTAAGGAGGGCATGTATTGCATGGAACACTGTGTGTGGTGCATAAACAATGAATCTTGGAACACTAAAAAACAAAATGAAATTACAAAAGAAAAAAAAAAGAAGAACACAAGAATAAGTTTTTCCTCCCTGCTACATACTACATGTCTTACTTGGACACAACAGTAAATTTAAGTGGACAAGGGAATTTTAAATTAATCATGATATGAATTTTCACCGTGAGAGAAATAGTTCTCTACCCTTTAAAATTTTTTTTAAAAAGTTATTTTTCTAAAGTGTATAGATCTGTAGTTCCATCTATACTTCTGTGCAATCAATATTCTATTTATTTTTAAAACTCTTCAGTAACATATGACTCTAGTGTGTCTTTCATTAGATGAGAAATAACCATCAAGTTTAGGCAAATATAAAATACTCTGGAAGCTGTGTTAAAGAGAATAATTAGATAAAATCTGGTTTGGATCCAACAATGTAGAATTAATCTTACTTCATCATTTATTAAATACTTTATTGGTTCCTGTAGTTCTGGGAAGGATACTGAAAACTATTTTTAAAAATATGGGATAGCTATAAATTTTAATATCATTTATATATGATGTAGACAGGTTTATATTTGAGACTCTTATTATCAATTGCTATTGACATATCCAAATCTAAATATCCATGAGTGATATTCAAGGGAGATCATATACCAAATTTATATTTTATAGTCACACTAAAAATGAATTTATACTTCATCGTGACTCTAAGATCATCCCCTAATTTAAGGATGCCAAAAATGTACATGAATCTCTCAGAACTCCTTACAATGTCTATAATATATTTTATCATATTTAATAATACATGTCCTTAAAAATTTCCTCAAATAGAAAAGAATAAGTATTACAGATTCCTCTATCACAAAGTTAAAGGAATATAATATTGAAATCATTTGTTGTGATAATTTAGTAAAACTTTATTGAATAAGAAAATATAAATTTGTTAACTAGCCAGGTAAAGAAACAGTACAGAGACTATCACTAAAGTAATGATCTATAACCTCCTGAGGTTTCTGGAGATAAAAATCAAGCAATAGCAGTCTTTACCCAGTTCACAGGAAAATTAGAATAAGGGATAAAGTTGCCAAATTTTGAGATTTTATCTAATTTTTAATATTTGGTAACTCCCACTAAGTGCCTATCCTAGAAGAGTCTATTAACAAAACATAGTAGTTATGAGAACTTGGGGGCAGACTATGAGCAAATCCCATCTCTGCCACTAATTTTATAAGCAAAAAAAAAAAAACCACATATATATATTTCACATATATATATATATTTACATATGTATAGATGCATATATACCTTTCCTGTATATGTGTATATATTAAGTAATATAATTAATGTATGTCTGTATATATTTATTGATATGTATATATGCATACACACACACAAACACATATATATGTACCATACATACATATATGCTTTGGGAAATCACTTTATCTCACAGGATTATTATGTGAATTAATTCAGTTAATATAAAGAAAGCATGCAGTTATAACTGTCCCTAGCTCACAGAAAGTTCATATAATTATTAGCTATTATTATTATCATTGCTGCTGTTCTACTAATCTTAATATACCAATGTTCCCAATGTTCTGAAGAATATAACTTACTTATATTCTATTACTTGAATAAGGTGAATAAGTCTGGAGACTACTGCCACTGAAGCAGAAAAAAAGCATGGAATTTTGAAATATACTTGGGATTTTTAGAGGAAGAAGTGTGAACAGGGAGTATCTCTTGTCACAAAATACTTTGAACTCTCTTGAATTTAAAATCTATTTGCATGTCATATGAGATTTGTGAGTAGAGATAACAGAATTGCATCCTATCCCAAACCTTCTTTATTCTTTAACAGCAGCAGCTGACACAGGAGAATAATTTCCTGCTTCGCTGTGCTGACAGTACATCGCCTAGATTCAGAAATTATATCCTCAGCAGGAAGGCAATAGGTTTCTGTCTATACTGAAGAAATAGAAGGATAGAAAAATTACACAAATAGAAATGATTCATTATTATTATAAAAGAAAAACCAAACTATATTGAATCAAGTTTATTTTTAGCTGGTGACACTATAAGTAGAATTAAGGTTATTCTAAATATCAAGTGTTTGATCATAATATTTTTTTAAAATAAAAGTTTTATTTATTCATAATCTTTAAATCCTGCAAATATCATATTTCTACTTTTCCTGAAAATTTTAAAGGAAAAGTTTTTTTTTTTAAGAAAGGAAAAGTTTTAATACAATAAAACTTATCAATCCTCTGATTTTATTTAGTTATCCCTAGTGTGTAGAACATTGTGTCCTAGTTCAGACAGAAAATGTCATTAAAAAAAAAAACAACTCGGAGAAATGGTGGTAAATGAAAATTAGTAGTTTATATTAATTTTGTGTTACGAGAAAAATTACTCTTCATTCAATAAGTAGGTCTATATGTATACTTGTGAGCATATCTATATGCAGCATATTTATAAACAACTAGGGTTTCCTCTAAATACTCCATTGATTTACCTTATTTAAAGTGATTTATAAGATGTATGTTAGTTTTAATAACTCCAAATGTTATGAAGGTATTGTAGACTTCTGGTCTATAATGCTAAAGTAGCAATCTCAGGTTCTAGAGGTAAGTTCCCAGATTCAAGTCTTTCTGCCATTTACTAGATGTGTTATTAGTCAAATTACTTATTTTGTCCCCTCATCTATAAAATGAGGATAATAATAGTGTCTTCCTAATGGAATTTGTTTGAAGGTTAAATGAAAATCTACATTAAAATACTTAGGACAAGTCTAGCACATGGTAAAGTATTTGATTAATGCTAGTTATTTTTATTACTATTAATAATATTACTATTATGGTTAAGAATGGCAGATTCAGCACACTCCCTTCTGAAATTCCACTAAAATAACAAAAAAGTGCAAAAACAAAAGGACAAAGAAAATGGCAGAAAAGACAATAGCAAACGAGAAATTGAACATGGTTCCAAAAAATGAACAACTCAGGGGGAAGACCAGTGATTCAGCACAGCAGAGGAAGCTGAAAACTAAGTGGCAGAAAAAAAGGATAATGCAATCAAGATAATTTGCCTAATAGAACCCCAGAAAGGCAGAGGCAATTTTAGCAGTGAATACTGAGGGATTCTCTAGAAGTCTATATAGAGAACATTTTCATACACTAATTACCCTATTCCACATGTCTTTAACTTCTAGAAGATCAGATGTTTGAATGTTTTGAACAGAGATGTTCTTGACTTAGAACTAACAAGCACAACATAGATAAGAATCAAGAAACAAGGGTCAGTTGGATTTGAACTGGTTCCTACATGTCAGTAGGTAGATGTAAACCAATCAGAAAGAATATTTGCAGATTCACTGGGGAACATTTAAGACCCCAGAGAAGAGAAATATAGATACCACAATATGGCACCTCCAAGAAAAATTCTGGCTCTTTGCTTAGTAGTCTTCATGAAGCCATCTAGGCAAGAATTCTTGTCCCCAGAAATACAGCTATCAACCAAATCTGTAACACCTCATTAAGTTAAGGCTTTCAGAAAAGTCTTCAACATGAAAGATTAAATCAATATAAATGAAGTACTCTAAGGAAATACAATACAAAGAGCAGAAGAAATCTTAAAAAAAATTATTCTCATACACATAAAAAAGTGATCATTATACCATAAAGTAAGAACAATGTGTTATGTTAAAAAAAAAGAATAATCACAGAAACAGTGAGAACATTTAGAAAATAAAAATAGCTGAAATAAAATATTCAATTAAACAGAAAGTCTAGGAAATGTCCTACTAAGTAGAATATAAAGAAATGAGAAAACAAAAAAGGAGAGAAAAGAGAATGAGAGCAGTGCCTTCATAATTCTAAGGAAAAATTATTTTATAGACTATAATTATGCTGTAATTATGTAATTGTAAGCTAATAATCAAAAGTGTTGATGGGATGAAGGCTGTTATCATTACTGCTATGCTATGTTCTAACGTAGCATTATAAATCTACTGAACACAATATATTGTTTTTGACTACTTAGAAAACACTTTAGGATTTTATAGGATCTAAAGAACATAACAACAAAATATTATTATGAGCGTATTAGAGATATATGAAAGTGTGTTCAAAATTAATAGAATGCTTGGGGTGCCTGGCTGCCTCAGTCAGAAGAGCATGTAGATCTTGATTTTAGGGTTATGAGTACAAGCCTCACATTACATGCAGAAATAACTAAAAATAAATAAACAAACTTTAAAAATTAATGTAATGCCAGATACCAAAAATATTCACCTTATAAATTTAAAATAAAAATTCTCCTATAAAAATTATAAGTTGACAAAACAATATATGTATAAACTATGTATTTCCATTCATTGTTTGTCATTTGCTATTTTGCCCCTAAAAATAGTAGTACCACTATTATATCTGGTAAAGTCTATGAAATAAAACTTTATAACATGGAATATAACAATATAACATGGAAGAAGAAAAACATTGCCTTTGAAAGAATCACATTATGAAAAGCTTATTAAACTTACCTATCTAATAACAGTATTATAATGCATTAATTCTAAGACACATTTTCTTCCACATTAGTTTACTTTCTTGGTACATAAAGTAATAGTTTATCTTATAAATAGTAGTACTTTAAACTTAACTAAATATGGTAATGAACATTACAATACATCAAGCTCATTCCAACTGCTTTATACATATTTACTAAAATAATCTTCACAACAATCCTGTGAGCTGGGTATTATTACTATTACTATTTTACATATGAGAAAACTCAAACCCAGATTAAGTAAATTGCTGAAGCATAGACCGGCTAATGAATTCAAGACAGAAAATTCCAGGGGCACCTGGGTGGCTGAGTGGGTTAAGCCTCTGCCTTCAGCTCAGGTCATGATCTCAGGGTCCTGGGATCGAGCCCCACATGGGGCTCTCTGCTCAGTGGGGAGCCTGCTTCCCTTCCTCTCTCTCTGCCTGCCTCTCTGCCTACTTGTGATCTCTCTCTGTCAAATAAATAAATAAAATTAAAAAAAAAAAAAGAAAAATAAAGGAACTTTAAAAAAAAAAAAAAAAAAAGACAGAAAATTCCAAATTCAGTAGGAAATTTAGTTTCAGAGACAAGGTTTTTCAATATTTTATAGTACTGTCACATCACTACACATAATTTCTCCCTTTCTCTAAGACCTGCTAACTTCTAATGCTTTTTTCTCCTCTGAAACTGCAACTGCTTTTAAGTAGAGCACTTTCTGTAAACAGAACCTACTGTTTCTTTGGTTGTATAAGAATAAAGACTAAAATTAAAAGTAGAACTATTTGGTTGCCAGTGAATAAGGAGCATAAATGGGACAATTAGTCAGCATTCATTCTTCAATTCCCTGCTCAGCTGCTTCTCACCCTTTCTGTTGTAATCCCTTGGGATATAAACCCTTAATATACTTTCAGTTCTGATGGAAGATGTTTAAGCAGTAAATTGGCATACATGTGATGTAGAATAATAATTCTTTTCTAAAAACAAAAGTTCCAAAGTTTTTCGCTACACAATTTCAAATTCATGCCTGAAGAAATGATGTACAATGGCTACTATTTTTTTTTAAGATTTTTTTTTTTTAATTTATTTGACAGACAGAGATCACAAGTAGGCAGAGAGGGAGGCAGAGAGAAAGGGGGAAGCAGGCTCCCCACCGAGCAGAGAGCCCAATGTGGGACTCGATCCCAGGACCCTGGGACCATGAGCTGAGTCGAAGGCAGAGGCTTTAATCGACTGAGTCACCCACGTGCCCCTCCAATGGCTACTTTAATTAACAGAGTATTGAAGGAGGAAATGCCACACAATTTTGATTACAATTAACTCTACCAATAATTTTTATGTGGATCCAAGTCATTCTTCTTTGGTAAATAAGGAGAACCTCAAGCACAGCTAAGTAAGGTAAAAATCAAGAAGCCATTCCTACATCATTTTGTAACCACATGCTGTTTTATACTAAGACCATACCAGTTACTGAAGGCTTAGTCTGCATTCTGATAAAGTTTTTTTTTTTTTTACATACACCATCACTCAGTATGGCTCCTTGCAACAAGTACTACCATATCCATGTATACACTAAGAAACTGTAAAACAAAGAGATCAAGCAACTTGCTAATAGATCACAGTGTTGGCAAATGATAAGGCAGAAATTCATACTCAGTTATGCCTTATTTCAAAGCCCTTGTTCTTTCATATATTGAATAAGTCAGTTAGTTAAATAGGTGAAAAGTTTAACAAAAAACTGACCATAACTACTCCTATTAGTAATATATAAACAATACGGTAAAAGATTATTTTAGTTATTAAAATACATCCAACATATATGTCTGGTTAAGTGTTTGTACTGGATAAGAATGCTAAACCTTTCATACTCATGTTATACGTCATTTACGCCTCAACAAAAAAATTACATTAATGAACAATTTGTATTTATGTAAAATGCCTTAAGTCCTTTTTGACAAAATTATTTAAAAACCCTCACAATGAAATTTAATTGAAGGTCTCTCCATTACACATGAGATATGTAAGGCTGATTTCAGGTAGGGACTGTGTTTTTTTCATCACAGTACTTTTAAAAAAGTTAAACCTTTAAGTACTATACCTGAATTTTAAATGCATTTATGGAAAATTTTCTAAAGCATATCACACATATCCCTAACTTCTTAAAATGTGAGGTACACAATTTAAACATTTCCTGATGCATTAGGGTCAACACTGCAAGCATCAGTGATTATACTGTGTGGCAAGATAGTGCAAAAGCACAACGTAAAACTTAAGAGCTACTGAAATCTGTAGGAATTCTGCAACTCTGTTAAGAAGTCCATGCTGAAAGAATTCACATCTGTCTTTGGTCTCTCTGTTTTTTTTTTGTTTGTTTTGTTTTGTTTTAAAGATTTTATTTGTCTATCTGACAGACAAAGATCACAAGTAAGCAGAGAGGCAGAAAGAGGAGGAAGCAGGCTCCCTACTGAGCAGAGAGCCCAATGTGGAACTCGATTCCAGAACTCCGGGATCATGACCTGAGCCAAAGGCAGAGGCTTCAGCCCACTGAGCTACCCAGGCGCCCCTGGTCTTTCTGTTTTGAAAAAAACACAGCAGTTGTTTGACTTTGCTCTCCATCCATACCTACTGTATCTAGACTCTACAGTTTTATAATAATGGAATGTTATCCTTTTTAGTATCTAGGTAGCTATGTGACTTATCCTCTGCCCCCAAAGAAGATGATGTGGAATCACCCTGTTACTGGGAGTTTTACTATTTTATAGTGCTGCCCTTGAGGTCTGTTAAGACCCTTTCTTCTTCCAGGATTACAAAGACATTCTATTTTCTGTCCTCCAGTGCCTTCCTTCTGTGTTGCTGTCTCTGCTGTGGTCCTAGCACAATAGCGCTTGCACACCTGCTCCCACAGTCTACTATGGTCTCCCTTCTTCCTTTCCCCCAACTTTTTTCTTTCTTGTCTACCTATTCAATATCTATCTTATTACTTCTTGTCTTCCACATATAAAAGACCAAAAATTCCATGTGATATAAGGCCAAGACATGATAAGAGACTGGAGAGACAGGAAAGAGAAGACTCATTCATTTTTTGTAATCTAGCATTGAGTACTCTTTATAGTAAGGACCAAATGATATTGTGTGGAAATGAACTAACTACATAATAAAAATGAATCACTAACAAATGAAATTAATTAACTTAAAACCAGGACCACCATATTGTCTTTTTTACTAGTTTTCTTTTTACTCCTTTTTATTTTTTTATTATTTTTTAATTTTTACTCTTATTCAATCTCTGATTGGTGCAGAAAATTTGACAGAGGAAAAAATGAGTGTAAGAATGCAAACCTAAGGTAAAGTTCTTAAATTAAGACATTACAAAATGGCCATCCATATAGGAAAAATAAACATAACTTAGAAAGTGCTCTATGGTCATTACAGGGCATTTAAGCAAAATCTTAAAAATGTCATGATTAAGGAATTTAAACAAAGCTTAAGGTTAGATACAGGGTAACAGATTTGCAATTTCTAAGAAAATATCACACCTATTTTGAAGACTCTTAGTAGAACTATTCTACTTATCAGCTTCAAATTCCAGGTCTAACCCATCGTCATCAGAAAAAGAATTACTATTAAAAATCAACTATATTTAGAGTGCCATATACATATGTTATCTAGTCTGGCTCTAATGGTTATAGCTAACTATCCAGAGAAAGTGATTTAACTTTTGAGCTTCAGTTTTTTATTTATAAGAATAGACCCTACTTCAAAAAGTTATTGGGCAAAACAAATACTATGTACATGAATACATGAATATGGCTTTATAAAGTACATGAATATGGCCTTATAAATAGTAAACGTTCAAGAAAAGTCAGCTATATTACTACTATTGTTATTATTTTGCTATACTTTGTCCTTTTCATCTAATATTTCTCTTTTAACTAATAAAGTTAATCCCATAATATGACCAAGACAATGGACACAAAAATTATAGTTCTGAAAGTAAAAAACAGATACTGAGAAAGAGGACTCACTGCATTTATTTTTTCTTACTTGGTATTTCTTATTGACACTAGTAATTTCCATTATCAATATAAATTATAAGCAATAGAAGTCATTATAGTAAGAGATGAGAAAAGCAAAAAAAAAAAAATCCATTTACATACTTTTTAAAGGGCTAAATACTACTTTACTAAGTCTTTCCTAAGAAACCAGCCCGATCCTTAGACATTCTATTTTTTCTTTTCACTCCCCCAAAAGTAATCTTCAACAGTATTTAGAAATCATAAGATGAGCTCAATAACTAGAAAATGAAAAAAAAAATCCGTTTAATTTCCTACAAAAAGTTGCCATCAATCCAGCCCACTTTTAATAAACTTCACAAAAGATGCTAAGTTATTATTTAAAAACTAATATATTAAAGTCTATATATATATTTTTAAAGATTTTATTTATTTATTTGATACACAGAGAGAGACAGCAAGGAAGGAACAAAAGCCAGGGGAGAGGGGGAAGGAGACTCCCCGCTGAGCATGAGTTCTGGAATCATGACCTGAGCTGAAGGCAGATGCTTGAATTCTGAGCTATCCAGGTGCCCCAAAGTCTATATATTTTTTATTTAAATTTAAAAATCTAATTCTAAATAAGTATAATCCACTTAAATGTAGCTTGCAAAGAATGCCTTCAGAAAAATTTATTTATAGTTTCTCTTATTTGGATTATCCTATGACATTCATAGGTCTTGCTTGATTTGAATAGTTTCCTAGTGGTTAGAGTAACCTAATCTGGACAACTGTTAATAAGATCACTTGTATTTTGTAGAGGGTTATTTTATACCTGTTTCACTTCCACTCTTCTGCTTCATTAACTTTCCATTTTCTCAAATCTATTAAATCTAAAGTAGCTATCTCAAAATGCAAAACATCTGATAACATTTTAAGCAATTTTTTTCTTGCTCAAGATGAACTAGTAATGCTTTTTTTTAAATTTAAGTTTTCCATTTGGTAATCAATACAGCTTTCTGCACTACTGCGTGTTTACTGAGAAAGGCTTAACAAATACCGTATTATGTTTATTTCTGCCTGTATTTGTAACACCAAGAAGACTCTCTTGATATTTACTATGTGACACATCCTAACAAAAATACTCATAGGATTGCTAAAGCAGAAAGTCAAGAAAAAGGTGGCAATAAGGAAAGGATCTGCTGGGATGTTGGAAAAAACTAAGCAGACAATATTGAAATAACAGGAGAGATTTAGGGAAAATAGAAAAGATTTTTTTTCTAAGGGAATCACAGTGTACTAATTACCTGGTTTTGACACATATTGCTAACTCAACAGTATAGAACAATAACTGTTATTAAATTTTCTTTCTCAAAACTCCTTGTAGATAATAACTCAGGATTTTATTTCCTTATATACAATACCAATGATCAACAAAATAAATGCTATGTAGAACAAATATTTGTAGATAAAGAATCTAAACCCATATGTAGGCAGTGCTGTACAATGTAGAGCATGGACTCTGGAGTCAGACAGATCAATCTATGTAGAGTAATCTTCAGCTACCAGCTGCATGACTCAGGTCAGGCAACCTCATTTCTGAAATGGTTAGAATACATGTACAGACTACCAGAGTACCTGGGGGAAACAGGTAAAATAATCTTGTAAAAAAAAATCTAGCATACTTTTATGGTTGGCAATATAATACACGTTAGAGAGCCAGACCAGTCTTTCTGCCTGAAACATCTAAATATATTGGGAAAAAATATTAACACATCATTCAGCGGCATTTTTAGCTGGCAAGAAAGTAATAAATATTGAAGTCAAGACCTAAATGAATGTGGGGACCCAGAGGAAAAAGTAGAGCATTTGAGAGAATATTTATCTTGAAAACATTTGATGAACCAATGTAACTCGAGCTTCTGTCTTTTTATCTTTCTGAATATGAAGATTAGGATAAAAAGTAGAGAGTATGTTCAAGGTGGGAAGATTACTAAGAGGGTCCCCAATAACCCTGACACTAATATGTCATGCCACAATTGTAAGCGTTAAACAGAATCATCTCCTCACTATGACAATTCCCCCAACATACATGCTTGAAAAGAGGGAAATAAAAATCTCTAGGAATTCATAACTACAAGTCCACCTTCAAGCTAGTTTTCAGTCTGAATTTATACCTTCAAGTAGGTCTCAGCCTGAATTCAGTGTCAAGTTGTTCCAAGTAGGAGTGACCACAGGCATCTTACGAAAGTATGTGCAAAGCCACTCTGAAGGGTACCACCTTTATCCAAGGTTTCAAAAAATTCCCAGATAAATGACTAAGAAAAATTAACAACAATAAAAAATTTACAAAGTGCACAAGGAAGCACAGCTACGTGACAGAGAGCCAGCAGAAACATCACAGAGAATTTAAAATAAGTATTCAGTCTTACAAACACACGAGCAAAGAGATCTGGAAAAGAATCAAATAGCACTTCTAGAAATGAAAAATAACTGAAATTAAAGAACTGAGCTAAGTATTTTGTACATAGAATATCATACCATATTTTAACTCATTTCTTCCCCATTTTCCTCCTCAAAACACAAACATTTTGATTACATGAGCAAGAAATCTGAATTATTTAAAGGCTTGAATTATAGTTTGCATTTTCACGCAGTTTATTAAATCCTATTTCTTGACAAAAAAACCAGATGATTAAAATATTAACAAAGACCGAGTAGTGGGTAGGACTGATATATTTGAGTGTTAAAGAACATTCCCAATGTAGTTTCTAAAAATTCCATGTGCCTCTCAATCTTATTTGTTTTCTTTATCTAGACAGAGAGAGCACAAGTGGGGAGAAGGGGAAGAACCAGGCTCCCCACTGAGCAGGGAGCCTGATGTGTGGACTCAATCCCAGGACCTGAGCCAAAGGCAGATGTTTAACCAACTGAGTTACCCAGGTGCCCCTCAATGTATCATTTATGTTCTCCCTTGTTTAATCTTCTTAAATTCTGTGCAAGTGTTCCTTTCACAAATTATAAATATGGATAACAAAAATATTGTCTAATGTCCACATATATGTAGAACTGGATGGGTCACAGAATTTGTTATCTCCCTTCTTCTCTATCAACCCACAGACTTGACTTACAGACTGGTGAAGTAAAAAGCAATGATTGGTGATGTGTTATTTTGGTTTAGAGACTAATATGGATTAAAAGACTTTGGTATATATATAATAGAATGACTAATGATGCCTTTCCTATTCCCTGAGATTTGGAAACTAGGACTCAAAGAAGGGAACAAGGAGAAAATAAGTAACTTTCCATTCTAAAGAGAATAGAAAACAACTAAGGTCAGACAGTTCCTCTTTTGGGAGTACCTTGACCCCCGTGGTGTTGCATAAAAAGGAAATGATCTCTATATCAGATGAAAGAAACAACATTTTCACTTAAGAACCCATGTTAAAATATTAGGGAAAAACTTTAAATAAAGGTGATATGATCGTATTATCATTGAACTAGTAATCTACTAGAGCTATACAATATTGCAATTACAATGAACATGAGAAGTACAGAAGGCTTCATGAGCACAAAAGAAGGGTCCCTTAACTAGATTAAGAGAGTGATGACTAGACGACTGAGAAAGTTAGTCCAGTGAGTCAAAGAACCAAGAGATAACAAAATTTTAAGAGAACTGAGTAACTTCAGGAGCAGCACAATGCTGAGGAAACTGAAACTTAACATACAGATTATGCTTTCAAGAAATCTGCAGAGGGGAGGGAAGCAGTAATCATAAGAGAATTATCAGAATCAAAGAAAGGATTTAGTCTTCTATAATTTAAGATAAATAAGAACTGAGCATATTTCTAAGTCAGAAAGAAGGATCTAATGAAAAAATAAAAAGATCCAAAGAATGAGATAATATAACAAGAGTCTAAAAAAGGTGAAAAGAAACAGGATAAAATACAGCCTCACAGATGAGGAGAGAATTCCCTCTCAAGAGGTAAGTGCAGGCAAAGATTAAAGGCAAAGTTATAGGGTAATAAGAAGTATAAAAGAAGCTGATGGAAGTCCTTGAAGATGATCTAAGGAACCTGAAGCAAGTTCATCTACAGAGTAGGAAGGTGCTGGGATGAATTTCTAGGTTGACAAAAATGAAAAGTTTGAAAAGTAGGCACAGGATAGAAAACTAAACAGAGATAGCTGAAAGGATAAAACAAGAGTTGGCTTCAACTGGAAATACGTTAGACTGAATAGGAGAAATTAAGTGGTCCAATTTTAGTCTTTTTGTAGGGATGCTCAGCAACTCCAGAGCAAAAGTACATAAAGTGGATGACAATAAAAGTATGAGGCTAAGCTACATCACTGATATCTTTTTTTTTTTAAGATTTTATTTATTCATTTGACAGAGATCACAAGTAGGCAGAGAGGCAGGCAGAGAGAGAGGTAGAAGCCGGCTTCCCGCTGCGCAGAGAGCCCGACGCGGGGCTCAATCCCAGGACCCTGGGATCATGACCTGAGCCGAAGGCAGAGGCTTTAACCCATTGAGCCACCCAGGTGCCCCGAAAATGGGATTTTTGAATCAGGAAAAACCTGTATAAAATCCCCATCAGCTGTGTGAAAATAGCATAATATAGGTATTTCCAAAATAGTATGTAAGAATGATGTGCAAACTCACATCCCACATAAATGAACACTAAAAGGGATGATTTAAGAAAGAAACATGTAATTAATACGCATGCCAAAATAAAATGTTTTAAGTCATAAATCTTAGGGTATAATTTTGAGTCACAAAATTAAATTTTAATGCTCAATTTAAAAATGAAATCAACTGCATAGACACATCCTTGCCCCTGTAATCCACCGTCCTTGCCCCTGTAGTTACAACAGTGACTAAACAACTTCCTCTACTAAATCATCTATATATTTTACAGGTATCCAGATTGATTTTGCTTTATTCTGGCAGATTATTTCCATAGATCAAGTATCTTTTGCCAGTAATACATACCAATGAAATGTATAATTAGAAAATAAGTCAAAATAGTTATTACATAATTATTCATTAAAAATATATTGGTGCTATAAAAACTCAATTATTTTTTCTCCTTGTATGTGAAATAATGCAATTTCTTTTAATAACTTAGTTCAGAACAACAAAAAAAAAACCCCACAAAATAGTAAAGGAAAAACTAATTGATTTAAATTAGAAAGAGAAATGAAGTCCATTAACTAGAATAATTTTTCATGGACAGTAAAATGAGGAAATTCCCAGTTGACAAGCATAAAGGTATTTCAAAATATTTTATAGAAAAACAATTACCACTAAGATAATTTATTATTTAGGTGTACGATTTAATGTACAATCATCAAAAAAGATGAAATTTTGATTTAGCACAAGATTCCAAGTAGTTCAGTATACATTCACAATGTGTATATATGCCACCTAACAGTTTGCATTTTAAGCTAACTGTGCCCTCAAGGATCAATACATTTCAATTTGATACAATCTAGTGAACTGGAATTATTTAGAGTTTTCTTAATTCTACTGCTTCATATTTATTCTTTGAAAATCAATTTTTGCAGGTATATACTTATGCTACTATAATGGATATACTGATACTGATATTCCTTAGAATTCAGATTCTTTCCTACAGACTTCCCTGTAACAAAAAATGAAACATGAATCTAGATTTCCCATTGCTTTATCTTTTGAAATTAAAAACAATTTCAGTCTGGTTAACCTAGTAATTGGGACTGGCTACTTTCTGCCAATCTCCAGAGTTTGGAGATTTTTAGAGTATCCATATCCTGGCTAATCAGAGCAGAATGTGTTTTTGCAACATTTGTTTGTGTTTCTAATATGTGTTGTTGGCTTTCATATATTGAACAAAATTAGAATGGATTAAATGTAAAGTTTGACAGAAAGAAAGAAAATGAAGGATGACTCCAAGATATTTGGCCTTAGAAACTGTAAGGATGAAGTTGTAATTAAGAGGGAGAAGATAGTGGGAGAACTAAATTTAGGTATTTGAAAAATGAGAGCATTTAATTTTAACATATTTATTAGACATTCAAGTGATATTAAGTAGGTAACTACATCACTAGTCTATAGATCAGGTGAAAGGTCCAAAATGGATATAAACATTTGGTAGTCGTGGAAGAACAGATGGTTATTTAAAGCCATGACACTGAATAGGATCACCAAGGGAGTAAATATGTATAGAAAAAAGAAGAGAGCAATCCAAGGACTGAGCTCAGGAAAAGAAGAAGAAAACAGCCAAGGAAATTTGAGGCTGCAATCAGTGAGGCAGAGGTGTGCTGGAAGCAAAATGAAATGCTTCAAAGAGAAGACAGTGATCGCTGTCAACAGCTGTTGACTGGTATAGTGATAATGTAAGAAAGGAAAAGAATTGCTACAACATGCCTGAATAGCTATGAGGGAATGTAATCTAGAATAAAAGTGGAGGATTAGCCTTTGCTAGGTGCAAGGACAGTTTATCAGAATAAGAGAAAATACAGACTATGTAGGAACTGATACAGTTAGGCAGATCTGGCAGTAGGAGCTCATGAAATTTCTTTTAATTACCTTTATTTTCCCAGTTACACAGGACATCAGATCATCACTCAGGATAACAGAGGAAATTTCGGATTTAATACTTAAATTCATCATATATTATGTAGCCTGATGCCTTAGTTCCAAAAAATAGTGAAAATGTTCTAAATGACAAGGAAGTTGTGCTATTTTCAGCTTTCACAAACCATCTCAAATTTCTCTAATTTCCAAAACTGTATGCTAATATAATTAAAGATAAGCCTCAGTCATCTCTACCCTACACTAATTCAGCTTCCTCTTCTATAAACTGCCAACATTCAGTATTACTCTCAATCTAATCAGACTTTAAACACTCCGAATATCTCTACATGTTCTAAGTATCTAAGAATAAACCCATCACTCTAAAGATTAGGCCCACAATATTTAATTATTTTGGAATTAAATGACCTTTAGCAAAGTTTCTCACTTTATCTTTTCCTAAAACATTTAATATTCTTACATATTCAAAAGTGTAAATTCTAAATATAAAATTGAATTTACTCTATACTATGGCAGATATTCACTAAGATTTTATATTTCTCACAAAGCAATAAGAATCAGTATGATTTTAATTACATTATTGTCCTTAAAGGTGCATTCACACACAAAAATATCGTATCTACAGTTGTTCTTGCTATGGCATTAAATAAATCTTAAATATTTAATATAGGCATTTTAATACATTAAATTTATACACTGATTATAACAAAATAGACATATCATAAAAAAGTTTTCGCCATAATGGCAATGAAGAATTTTGTGATGAATCATGGAAAATACGAATACTTGTTAAGAAATGGAAAGTAATAAACCATGACCCCAAAACACACTCTAAGTAAAACTATACCACTAAATTTTATTGGGTCATTCATGGAAGTTGACGGAACATGAACTAAAGTGTTTTATAGAAACAATTAAAACAATTTTTAAGCTTAAAAAAAAAGCTGAAAAATAAGTCTTATGAATTTTCACCTATATTATTAAACACCTAGCTTCATCATTTAATACACCATGACTTTCTTTTTGACTAGTAGGGAAAGGATTTTCAGAAGTCTTGATATCTTGAAAAAATTATGACAGAAATATTTAATATTCTATATACTACTTAATTTCTTATTAAAGCCCTGATCAATATTTTAAATGTTTTATATTTTTGCAACGATGAAGACAGGATTAACAAATTGTGTTAATTTTCAAGAGCCTTAAATACAAAGAAGCCTATGTGCTTTATATGAGATTTTGATATGCTTCAATATTATAAATTCATATCCTTAGTTTTCAGGTCAGTGATATGGGTAAAAAACAAACAATAAAGCTCTGTGTATCTTCAGGGGTATCATAGAACATGTTTTTAAGCTATGCATATAAACGTATTCACATAAAATACCAACACAGTCACAAATAGAAGGAAACGAACAGAGTATTTAGAAATTCTATATTCTATTAATCAACAGAAGTGATGTGTTTAAAAACTCATTCCTGTATGTAGCAATGAATCTCACTTGTAATTATCTATTAAAATATGAAGGTGTGTGAAAACTGAATATATATAAAAATTTAATTGAATGTATAAAAATATAAAAAATCATTTATAAAGCCTAAATGAATATATACCAACTTATTTATATTAATTATCTTAAGAGAGTGGGATGAGAAATTAGCTTTAACTTTCTCTGTATTGCCTGCATTTTAATAAGTTATTATGAAAACAATTTTTGTAATTTATTTTACATTAAAATATCTGATGTATGTTTAGTGTTATCAAATGTAACAAACATGGGAAGGAAGAGATTAAAAAAGATAATCATAAAATGTTTATTATGTCAAGTAATATGTGACATACTTTTACATCTTCCCTTTTGTGGTGCCTGGACCAAAATCTTATAATCATATGAGGGGTACTAATATCTCCATCACACAGATGAGAAAACTAGAGAAAATCATAGGTACAAGTATATTAAATGATTTGACAAAAATCATATAGCTATAGTGTCAGAGACCAGATACAAACTCTGTTCTTCTACCACATGTTCCCTTGGGGTCTCCACCCTACATACCCAGAAAGCATTAAAAAGCACTGAACTGATTTGATAATTTTTTAATAAACTTCACCATGTGATGTCCAAAACATATTTTCCTCACAAAAATTTTGATTATAGTAACTGTTGTCATAGTTATTTGACTACACCTTCCTATGTTCCTATGTTCTCTGTGTTGATTATGTGATTTAAAAAGTGCTAAACTAAGAATTATATAACTTCACATAAATACTCTCATAGATAAAGTGAAATTTCAAACTATATTAAAGATCTTATATAAATTAGTAGATGGAGAAGTACATAAAATATATAAAAATGCAATGTTTACAGAGGTCTCGTCAGAATAGAAAACCTGTGGACTTTTATCTTCTTTTAATTTATTCATTTGAGAGAGATACAGACATAGAGACAGAGAAAGCACAAGCAGGGGGAGAGGCAAAGGGAGAAGAAGTAGAATACCCGCTGAGCTGGGAACCAGATGTGGAGCTTGATTCCAGGACCTGGAGATCAAGACCTGAGCCAAAGGCAGATGTTTAACCATCTGAGCCAACCAGGTGCCCCCAGAAAACTTGTTTTTATGTCCCTATTTTGCTCATTACAGTTTTTCTTTTGATGGCAAAATTCAAATTTGTAAGATTTTCCTATTAGATAAACAGGGAAAATTATTATATCATCAAAAATATGTTATTTCCCAGTAATGGACCAATGTGGCAGTTGGGTGACTCTTACCTAAATTTTGAATACTGTATTTCTGAACTCAAGCTTGTAAGTAATATGATGTAAAAAGTTACAGAACAAACAGCAGACAAACAGGTTCCTCATTAACTTGTTACATCACAAATCATTTTAAGTTTCACCATCTTATTTTTCCTGAACTATAAAACAGTGACAAAAATTCTTGCTAAAAACAGGAACCTACCCTGAGATTTTAAGAATTGAAATAAGAGATAGAATGTAAGATCTAACTAAGCCATGATTAACAAACTACTTTTATGTACTACTTACTTTTATTAAATAAGTTTTAGCTATAAGGTTTTAGACTTTTAAAAACAGGATCATCACTTTTCCCATTAACAATAATAGAGAGAGTTTAAATACTCACATAAAGAAATTCAGAGCCAGGCACTTTAAAAAATACTGCATTTCGATAACTGTTACTTGAAACATTTCCCCAACTAAAAATTTTCCTCAAGCAGAACTGCATTTGTCCTGCATATTTTGAGTGGCCAAAAAATGTACATATTCTTTACCTATATTATTTCTCTCTCTAAATTTAAATTATCCCCATCACATTGCAGTTTCTACTTATTTTTAATGCAGTCTGCTAAATTATGTGAAGGGCCTTGAGAAAAATCTTTGATAAAATCAATTTTTTAAAAAATCAAATAAAAACATTATATTCAGAAAAGCTGTAATAATATTTGAAAGTTGGGTATTTTGTCATAAAGGGGCAATATTTATTGCAGTTTGTTTCAAACAGCTTCACTGCCAAGACTCTAGAGAACCTCAAACCTTCTCTATCAACATATGTACATTTCCTAAAAACAAAAACACTGTTTTCGATTCTTAACTATTTATTTTACTAAACCATTTTTTATCAGATAACATTATTATTCTTTAACAAAATACAACATAAGGATAGCTATTCACATTCATAAGCATCTGTCAAACTACATACTATTTGCAATATTTCCATTAACTTTCATAAACTTCAGAAGGTAAGTTACTAACACAGATCCCATGTAGATCATTTCAACAGTGAAAAGACTTTCACAAGGGCTGAAAACAGGGATTTACCAAGTAAAGAGTCTATCAGCATTCTAAGGCCACCAGCATGAAACTATACAATAAAAGTAGCAGCCTTCCACTGTAAAATTACTAATCTTAGTAATACAGTACTTTAAACATGCCATTTGAGATATATGCCAACCTAAACTGCCACATATGGCATATCTAGCTTATTATCACAGTTTGTGTTTTCATATCCAGAGTCATTCTAGTTCTTAAACAAGATGTCAAATACACCAGTGTAGCTAAAAATGTGATAAAGCTTCCAGAAGAACATACCTTTTCTTAAACAAAATAGGTATAGTCTTCAGAAGAAATTTAAATTATTACCAGAAAGAAAATCTGGCTGGAAATTTCTAGCATAGAAGATGTGAGTAAATACAAAATAGAGAATCATTTTAAAGGCAGAATTCATAAAAGATGTTAAATTTAAATAAACACTACTTTGAAACAATTCACAAACCCAAAATTTCTTCAAAATTTTTCTCAAAGAGAATTATACTGCCTCTGCAAAAAAAAAAAAAAAAAAAGTATGCAGCTGTCTTACCTATATTATTTATCCCTTTTAAGAATGAATCCTATCATACCATGATATGCACATCAGTTTGAAGGCTATGAGACTTCGTTTGTGCTTCCTTTTTGTATTGAATTCAACTTTGAGTTACACAACTGGTATTATTGAATTATGAATAGCACTTAAATAAAGATTACACAGTGAATATTTTTATTTCAAATTCCCATCTGGTGCTTAATGTCACTTCAGCTGTTCAATTTTTAAATGTTTCTCTACACAACTAGCCAATAATTTCACAAATCAGTATAAAATGCTAGATAGATTTTTAATCTCATTTTCTAAATGGAAAAACAGTGCCATATTTTTCAGCCTTTTTAAAATTAATCTGATTTTGATAGACTATGGATTAAGACTGATTCCTATATGGGCGCCTGGGTGGCTCAGCCGTTAAGCGTCTACCTTTGGCTCAGGTCATAATCACAGGGTCCTGGGATTGAGCCCCACATCAGGCTTCCTGCTCAGCGGGGAGGCTCCTTCTCCTTCTTCCACTCCCCCTGCTTGTGTTCCCTCCCTCCCTCTCTGTCAAATAAATAAATAAAATCTTAAAAAAAAAAAAAGAACTGATTCCTATATGAAATAAATATTTATCAATGATGGAGAATCCTGTTTAATCTCAATAATCAAATAAAATCCTAAATAAAATAATTACATAACAGAGAATCCAAGAACAATGAATAAGTTTCAGTTTTCATTTTCATTGACCTGATGCATACCAATGCTCTCTCACATACCAAAACTTTAGTGTTCCAATGACATCAAATTCACACATTAAATAAAAGTATACATTGTGTAAATCACAAATTTTTATCAGATTAAAAGTGAATACATCTGTTCACATGCCAAGAGAGCTAAAAAGGCCTACATATTCATGTAATTTAAGAAATGAAAAAAGTTTTATCAGATATAGGATTCTAAACTGCTATGATTCAAAAGTAAACCAGTAGAAGAAGCCATTCAAGTCACTAACTTCAAATGCACCTGCACAGACAAGATACATCAAAGTGAACAAATGTCAAAACCGGATTTCTATCCATACTAGTCCTGAATACAGCAACATTCTTCACTGGCAATTGTCCTTCACTAGGTCCCCATACCTTTTTTCTTCTACCGTTGGCACATAATCGCTTCATAAAAGACAACAATCATATTTCTTAATGTCTCTTTTTTTCTGAATTCCTACTTGCCTCACCTTTCCCTTAGTCTTTTCCTTCCTAAACAAATTAATCTTCTTTTTAATTCTACTTCTATTGCCTAAGCTGAAAGTCATACTCCTCAACCTATTGCTTGCCCTACTTATAGGTAATTAAAGTAATCCTCCAAAATACAAGAATCACTGTTTACATTTAAACAAATAGGTACATAAATTTTAATTACAGTACCACTGCCAGTCATATTATAGATGCAACACATATTTCTTCTTTAAAATAATTCTTACTAATAAATGTATCCAAGTTGAGTATTTTTCAATCAAACTTTTATCTTTTTCACACGTAATACACTTTATCTTATCTGTACAAATATCTATAGTATCTTCTTATCCCCATCCACCCCTCCCCCGCCCCAAAATATCCACTTTTTAACCCAGTAATATCAAACTACTTTTGGACCCCTGAATATAAAAGGAATTTTTCATATCTACATGGATATATATTTTGTCTCTCAGCCTCAAATGACCTTCTACTCTTGTCCATCCAGCCAATTAAATCCAACCCTCAAAACACCCCTCCTCTTTGAAGTCTTCTTTGAAGCCTACCCTCCCCTCTTAAGATCTGGTCACAGATAGAGTTTCAACTTCAAGACACAATTCTATCATTACACATTTATTAAACCTTTTTATAACCAGGTATTTACATCTCTTGTTTCTTATTGCTTCCTTGCTTGAGAATAAGATCTTCAGAGCATTGTATACCTAATTCTAACCCAAAAGGTGCAGATAAACATTGAACAAAATATTAAAATCTGGCCATGGTAGTAGCAGGGGAAGCAGCCAGGCAAAGAAACACTACAACAGAGTTATTTTAACTGTTCTCCACCAGCATTTAAAAAAATAGAATTTATAAAACTGTAGGGGGCTAAACATAAGACTAAATAGGTTTATCTACCAAATCTTAGATGTTTTCATTGGTTTATTGTAGCAGAACTCAATGTACTAATACAGGGCATTAATATTTTGTGCATTTCTCTAAATTTTAACTGCTTAAAAAGTGTTTTAAAAGTATTAAAAGACTAAAGAAGCCTGAATTTAGTAACTTCCCTAAAATTCTAGTTTCAAATAAAGCAACACATACTAATACTTTGATATTCAAGTCAATCAAAATCCAAGCTACTATAGAGTTTAAGCTGTATATACTTTTTCCCTTCACAAATAAGAAAATTAAATAGCCCAGCTTCTAAAATCATAATATATTCATACATGTTAACTTCACCACTACAGGTGGGGGAAAAGGCATTAAAATACTTAAAAATAAAACATTTATTTATCATATTTTTAATTATGTAACTTTAGTTATATTTATTCTGACTTAGGCAACATGAACTTATTTTTATTGCTAAGAGTACTCTGAAATACCTACATTATAAGATTTTACAGTTATGGTACATTATAGTTTATTTACAGCCATGTGGCTACTTGTGCAAGTAAGGAACAGTCTGCTGGCTGATGACTTTTCTTGAAATACCCTGAAAATCAAAGATTACTAAATATTAATTAAGCTCATGTTGCTTAAGTCAGAATATTTTAAAAGTTATCTTCATTGTTGATGGCTTGACATATTCTCCACAATACTGGAATTTGAGTTTCCCAATACGCTAAATACAAAGCAAAACTCCTTTTTCACATTACACTCTTTTTCCTTAATACCTGGCCCATACTTGTTTTAACAATTCTATGACCATTTCTGGTTTGTTTCAATATTTAAACTCATTAGTTCACTTATCTAAAATACAGACTTTATATATTCACACCAGCCCCAATTAAGGTAAATTAGAAATACAATGAAAAACTAAAAACAAAACGCCTTCTCCAACCATTGTATTGATATTGCACGAGCACATCACAGAAGAAGCCTCAAATCAGTCATTAATTCATTCATACATACATTCATTTAAATTTAATTACCACCTATCTTTACAGCACTGAGCTGTAGACTGAACATACAGCAACAGGCATGAAGGATGACATAAGTTCCTTCATACCAATGGAGCTTAGTAAATCAATGTAAGTAACAACTATCACAAAAGATTTTTGTTTTACTTTAAAGCTGTGAAGAAAAATATATCCTCAGAAATCACATTAAGTACTTTTATAATTATGTTAAAAAGTAGTCCGTAAATTTACAATATAATGCAAACATCATCAGAACTCTAATTAACTGAGAAGCAGACCAATTTAGTGAAATGAATTTAAAAAAAGAGAAAATGGTAACGTTTTAAAATTAATAACTATTGTATATCTTCATTTTTACTTAGACTGCCTTACAACTAGCCTATTGCATATTTCTTAACCATAATATTTTGTCCTTTTTAAACCAACTGTTAATAAGTAACAGCAAATAAGCAAATAAGTAATACATAAGGAAATTTTTATAGAAGTCATAAAAAATATGGAAAATACATATGTCCTTGAAAACAGAATTTGAATTAGAAAGTGTACACATTCTTAAAAAATTAAGGTCAATAATCTGCTAAACCAAAATAAAGAAATTCTTAAAAACTGAGCTAAGGAACAATGGAAGCAAGAAAAAAAAAGAAAAGAAAAAAAAAAGAAAGAGAAAACAAACTTTGTAAATGAAAAAAAATAACGAAGTGCAGAAATCAAATCACCCTGAAAATACTGACATTTTCAAACTATAATTATGGAAAACCAGAAAATGACCAGGCTACATTCTAAACAAATATAATCTATCATATACTTTTTTTTTTTGAATGTATGATAATGATAAAGAGAACCTGACTTTGGCCCTACAGTACAGCAAATCACCAATAAAAATTGTCCTAAAATACGTAATGAGCTTTCAACTTAATTTTCAAAATGGGGGAGAGGGCACATTCATTTTAAAACTAGGAAAGAGAAAAAGTAAAGCTCTATTTCCTCCAAGGGTCATATCCAAAAAGGGAGGTAGGAAAAGAACAGTGGAGCAAAACAAGAAGAGAATGAATTACCTATTAAAATTGTACCCCAAATTCAGAAAACATATTTAAAATTATAGGATTAAGTTACATCACTTAATCTCCTGGTATCTTGGTTTTCTCAACAGTTTTAGGGATTCTGGAAGAGATCAAATCTACTCCCATTTTTTTCATCTAGTTCCACAATTCCATGATTTTTCCAATCTCTTCAAATGGAAAGCCTCTTTGCTACTTCTAAGTGTCCTTATTAAGACTTTGACAGAGATGCCATATAACAGGGAAAAACTTAAAACTTAAGAAGACAGCAACAATTAAAGCACAGCTTTTTAGGGAAAAGCAAAACATTCCCATATTCTTTTAACAAAGAAAAAGATGCTTTGTAATATCTCTAAGTCTTGATGAGCAAAGAGCTGCCTACACCTGTGCTCATAGGAAGCATCTGATAAATACACATAATAATTAACAAGAAAAAGCTTCCAGACAGATTTCACACCAGTTTTTTTTAAAAAGCACTTCCATGACTTTAAAATAAAAACAGTCTTAGAAAAATAAAAGCACAGTTATATAAAGAATAATTAAGACTAAATATGTGAATTTATAATCTCCAAGTAAACTCAATTGCTTCTAATACTAACTCCTTCAAAAACATTATTTCAAGAGTGAATATAACCAAAATTGAAAAGTTTGAATTCTTCTAATATTTAGTAATATATAACAAAAACTTATACTACGTTCCCACTATGTTCAGTGTTAACAAAATGTACCCCAATTCCTTTCTTTCTGCCCTTCCCCCAAATTACAGATCTTAAAAAAATTCACTGAATCTAATTCCTAGAGCAGCAAAATATTAACAATTTAAATGAAAACAACTTTCTTCTTTAAGATAAGAATGATTTTTAAAATTGAATCAACTGAGAGCATTTATTATATCCTACAGGGAATACAGGATTTGAAGGCCTATTTAATTAATAAGTACATTATGACATTATGTGAAAATTTCTCCTGCAAAGGAATTATGGAATCTTCAGTGGAAAACTGTTCTCTAAAACCTTTAAAACAGAAAAATTATTCCTCAAAACCTCAAAAGGTGGTTCAATTTTACAAGGAAAGTAAAAAAACATTATAGTCTATAAATTTTAAAAATTACTGAGTTCAGAATATAATTCATTATAAATTACAAATCCACTGAACATCAGTAGGACACAGGTCTTGAAAAGAGAAAAAATACATTAATTTTAAATATCAATTATTAAATAAAATTAAAGAATGGTTTTTTTTTTTTAAAAAAAGGTTTATTTTCCACACCAAATAATCTTACCTGAATCATTTTGCTGTTAAAAAACTCAAGATACTGATTTCATTTTTCATCTGGTCCTGTCAACGATGCTATGACAGGCCCTGCAGGAAGCAGCAAAAGATCAATGATGGAGTGTAGCTATGATGTGTTTTCATGATCAAGTTTTGTTATGGAAAAGGATATCCATACAGTAGCTTGAAACTCAGGGAATATTGAAAATATCTCAGAAAGTTTGTCAGTGTACATAAAGTTTGTCAGTGTATATAATATTCCTTTTTTGTACTTTCTAGTCTTAAATGGTTATTTTCATTCAATTATTTTATCAAAAATTTAAAAATGACAGTGCAGTATGTATGTGGAATTGTGAAGAATCATTTCTATATTGATAAGAATTGATAAGAAAATAATTATTCAAGGTGTCAAAAATGAAAAATGTTTAAAAGTACGGGAATGATTCTCTTAACTTTCAGAGATGATTATTTTAATCTCATTTCCCAGGATTACTGTAATTACCAGTAAATTATTAACTATTCATAATTTAATTAAAATAAGGTTTAACAGACTTCTTGCAAAGAGTAACTTCAGAATGTAGTAGTTACTGGCAATAATGGTAAAAATTCTTTCAAGAAAAGCATATAGGCCGCAAAAAAAAACCTGTACAAACTCCAGAACTTAATTCCTCTTTGGTAATTGACAGGTTATATTCAATAAAGACCAAAAAATTCAAATTAGTAAAAAAGAAAGTAAAAACTACAAAATTCCTTCACAAGATTCCAAATAATACTTTTAAATTAAGAACTATTTTAAAATAGTATAGCACCTTCCCAGATATAATATAAAGACATTTTTCTGCTAGGAATTAGTTTCCTTCAAGGGCAATTAATAAAATAGCACTGTCATAACACCCCTACAGTAAGTGGAAATACTATTAGAAGACATACAAAACTTCTATGTATGTCTTGGAAGCATACTGAAGTCAGTCTTTCAAATAGATTAAGAAATTTAAAACGAGAAATACATGACAGATTAATTTTTTTAGAGTGTTTATGCTATACCTGTCTTGTTTGTTGAAATACTTCAAAGGATTCGGCAGAGTTTGCTTGCCTCTAACATGTTTTAAAGATACAACTTAATTTTACATGGATTATTTCTCATATAAGAATAAACACATGTTAAGCTACGGTAACACTAATAAAAAATTACAGTGTACTTCCATTTATTTTTGCTCACTCGTGATTTGAAAATGTACTTGTGGAACAGGGAAATTTAGATACTGCTGACTTAAGATTGTTTTCTTTCTATTTCTATACAAACATCATTTGTGTGTATGTGTGTGTGTATTCTATCACATTCATAGAAATCATATTAGTTTCAAATAACTCCATATAAAAAAGTAGGAAAGCCGATGCCATATCTTTTAAGAACAAGATGAAGAAAATGGAAATTTCACCAACCCAAGCATCAGGAAGTACTGAAAAGTACTGCTTCATTTCTTGCATGTTGTGTTTTATACCATGACACTTCAGTCTCTGAGGGTCAGGTTAATTAAGCTCCATAGCAGCTGCAGTGCAATGTGAGACACACACTGCTGCGGTTCCCACCAGTCCAGTCCAATTACCTGTAGTATTCCAGCACTGGACAAGTGACAACCAACCTCTTCTCTCTAGTCACTTGCTCCCACTGGTCTACTGATAAATGTTAGAACAAACTAACCTCCTTTTGGAAAGGACTGCAAGCTGAATGCACCTGCTGCAGGCTGCAATGATGAGTCCCAGAGAGATGTTTGTCAGTCAGATCTCTGCAGATGTTGTTTAACTTTATGCTAGAGCTATATCCAAAGATGGAAATGAGATGGCAATCAAGCATAAATCTCCCACCCTTGTCCCCCCAATTTTATTTTAAAAAGCTGCACTTGCTCATAAAAGTGGGTTAAAACAGCTCCACTAAACTGAAAACAACTAAAACTAAATTCCATGGTAAAAAGTAGTTTATTAGGTACTGAATTTTAGGTAACAAGTGGCGTAATTGTGTTCAATAAGTGTTATTCGTGTTATTGAAAAGTTTAAAATTTCTCTTAAGCCAGAGCAAAACAAAACAAAACAAAACAAAATAGCTATAAAAATAGCAAGTTTTCAATGGGTGGTTTATTGCTCAGGTTTTTAGTGACACCACAAACTCCTTAGAGTTCCCAAGACACAGATTGTTTTTTCTCTTGTATATTACACAAAACATCTCTCATATTTGAATACTGAACTATTTCACCAATTGTGTTCACTCTATTCCTGAAACCTTTAGGGAGGATATTTGCAAGGCAATGTTGTTAGATGTATTGGATTTCCTCACAACGTCACAAATTTAAATGAGCTATTTTTCCAAAATCCAGAAGGCTTGAAATAGCAAATATCAAAGAGACATTGTACATTATAATTCATGAAAATACCAACAGTGTAAATAATGTTCCACAACTTACTAAGTCAATGATAGAAGATACAACATCAGAATGAAATAAAAAAAAGAATCAAGTAAATTGAAAACCTAAGATTTCTAATGCTAATTAAATTTTTCTAAAAGTCCCATGGTACAAAATATTTGCTTACATGATTAAGTATCAAAATTGTATCCTTTGGAGTTGACAATTTTAACATAGACTGTGCTATGCCAGTAACATTCCTTCATATGTTAAGATTTCCTATTGCTTCAAATGAGAAACAAAATATTAAAAAAACAGTAAATTTTCAGAGACATTGATGTCTAAGTGAAAGATTATGGTTCCTCCACCAACTAAGGGTATAAAGAGACAAAATATAAAGTAACCCACAACAACAGGTAATGTGACAAATATTACAAGTTTAAGATTTAAAGGAAGACACATTCTGTGTCAGCAACTCTTTGATCACACTAAAATCAAAGGTACAACACAGTGTAATGATAACCATCGTATTAAACTCAATACTAGAAATTATACTACTTTATTTTTCCTTTTTACAACTCTATTTATCTACTAATTTTGCCTTAAAGTATGTATAAATAAATTTCGAAGATGCTTGGCATCTAGATCAAAGTGTTTAGACTGCAACTTTTAAAAGCTGTAACTAAAATATTCCTGTTGTACCACCAATATTGTAATACTTGTCCTTCAACAATATAAACAAAAAGAAGTGATCTATTTTAAAACTTTATCAACTCATCTGATTTCCCAAACAAATGATCAGTCTTTGCTATACGGTCCTGAGCCTAAAGGTTAAGGGAGGGGGCCACTGAATTCTTCCCATGTCAAAATTAAGGCAGTGTTGGGTATTTGAGTTACAGTCTGCTTTTTCATGAGTTTTAAAATTTTACCATATAAACAGCTTGTGATTAAAAGAAAAAAAAAATCACCCAAGTTGGACAATGCTAAGATTATGATATAATAAATCTAGGAATATAAGTTCAAATTTTAACTTACGGATCATAAAAGTAAATGCTTTACATCAACTGTGATCCAGTTGTATAACCATGAATATGGAAACAGTGTAAGATACAGACTAATATATGCTAAGATTACAGTGAATTATTTCTGTTTGATATAATGAATATCTCTACTGTCATATAATGGAATAACAATAGGTACATTATGAAATGTTCTAAAACCTAAAACACATATGAAAAATACATTTTATAAACCCTTTACAATTCCCAACCAATAATGTATTCAATAAGTTTTTTGGATTATCTACCTGAACCATGTATTATTTATAATAAATAAAATCAATCTATTAATGAAAACTAAACACACCTTCAGATGCCAAATAAAAGAATAAGAGAACACTATTACCATTCTGAAAATGCATTCATTAATATATTCCCCAAAACGAGAAAGCTGTTTTTTACTACAAGGCAACAACTTTAGGCAACCTATTTGTAGAAAAGATATACAAATAAATAAGCTGTTTTAATCAAGTAAGAATAAAAGATATATTCATAAATCACAGGTAATAAGTAGTATTCTGTACGATTTAGATTTTTGAAAAGAAAAAATGAGTTACAAAGCACAGCAAAAAATAAAGCATGTCCACTCGTAGATCTTTTCTTTCTGATCACAGTAATTTAAAAATGCACTTTACAATCCTCACCACACAATTTCCCCAAATTATTTTATTTATGCTGACATGTTGAAGTACACAGTATAAAATACAGTTCTACAAATTCTAAATCATACCAATTAATGTGCATGAAATATTTTCTAGATTTCAACCATAAGTATTAAAATTACTCAAAAAAGCAAGGTTGCTTAAAATATTTTAAAGATACAGCTAAGTACAAAACAAACAAAAAAAACCATAAAAAACAGACAAATGTGATAAATATGAGTAGACTATATTGGCTACAATAAAAACAATGGACATACAGTTGAGTTGAAATTTATTAAAATAGCCCCAAAGTGTGTCTGTACTCTGCATTATATATCCTAAAGGAAATCTGTCTTAGATACATCAGTATGTTAACTAAACCTCTGGAATACAATTACATTCTGTTTCAAAACTTAGGTAATTTGAGAAAATCCACTAGGTTATACAACTGAAGTATACTTTTCCCCAAATAAACTGTCTTACCAAATGAGAAACAGAAAATTTCTTCATGAAATAAACATCAACATATTCATTCTAATCAAATAGGAGTCATAAATACATAAATGAAACACAAAAATGGGCTTCCAAATAAATTACTGCATAATCCTACATGAAAGTCCTTATAACTCGGCGATATGAATCACAGTTCTATAATTTACTTTGTCTGAGATGAGCAGGTAAGTATTGCTTAAATATCTCTGAGTACGAGAAGTTGAAAGTAGCTCTATTTGAAGAATACCAGGACCTTAGATAATTCCACAGGCTTGTGGTCAAGTGTGAACAGAAAAACTATTAAAATTGAAGTCTATCAGAAGAAGAGAGATGTATCTGTCTGAACAGGTAATAACCTAGTTAATATCATATTTAAATAAAAAAGTGTTTAGAATTAGTACGGCTTCTTATTAATTACAAGGCTTTATTTTATCCTTAAAATTGATTCCAGTGTGTGCTTGGTTTCCACCTGTTACAGGCAGAGCGTATATGCTTTCTTTTAACCAGACATTTCAAATCACATTTGATCAGGTTACGTCACTACACACACAAAATTTTGTTCAACGCATTCCAGTTTTCCATTTTTTCCAACGGATATTCTTGCTGTATATGAATAACGTGTCTCAGAACTAACTATAAATAAAATAAGCAATTTCAATGTAATAAGAAAAATATGCATAACTAAGTGGACTAAAAACAAAAGATCTAATTCTCGGTGCACCCTTTCCAACCCACTGAAAATAAACTATATTCAAATGAAAAGGCATTTAATTTACTATTTGGAATATCCTTGATAAACACCAATTTTCTGTAACATCCCTGCACATCTGATACCACCTCATGTTTAATGCAAAAAAGCTATTTCATTTTCATCTATTGACAGTGAATTTAATTTACCATTGCAGCTCTTTTCCTAGAACTATCACGTTATTAATTCTGCAATCAAGCTCTTTTGAGTGCTTTTATTTGTAAAAGGTTTTCACAATTCCACATTGATTTTTTTCATCATAATATACCTTTTAAACACATAAATGTGAATATGTTAGTAAACTTTCTTAATGCATAAGGAAAGTTTCAGAGACAAGGAAAGCCATCTACAAAACTACACTCACAGGAGCAAACTTTCGAAGGGCAGCATATCTAATACATTACATTTTAGTTCACTATTTGTAGTGTTTACCAAATATACTACGTTTAATTTGTATAACTAAATGATACTGTCGACCATTCTAAAACCTTATCTAGCATAATAGTTCATTTTCTACCACCAATCAATTGGCTATGAAAAAGAAATCCTCTATTAAAGAACTCTTACTGAAATTAGATCACTGAAAGCAAATAAGCTTTTCTTTTCTACCAGGAAAAAAAAAAAAAAGGCATTATCAGTCCCCTCAGCAGTGAATAAATATTTTTTATGGCCATAGAGACAAAATAACCAAAAACAAACAAACAAAAAAGGCAGAAGCTACACCTGGGTAAAAGCAAATCAGTTAATGTTTTACCTAAGAGATACACTATTCAATTATGCGGATTTTCTAGTTAAACTTAAAACCCTTACACTAAGTAGCAAAATAACAAAAAAGAAAAAGCTAAAACACGCAGAACTATATAACACTTGAAATAAAAAACAAACACTGAAAAGTACAAAAAAAATTATACCACCTAGGAAACTTGCCATTTTCCAGCAGGTTACAGTACCACACAACTGTTAACATATTTTAATCTAATACAGCTGTTCATAACACAAATTTTGAAGTATTACTTTACTTCTTACATAACAATATATTTCCTTATCACAATTACATTAAAAACGCAGTATTTTAAAAATCTGAAGAGGCAGCACTTGTCCTCTTTACTTCACTCCAGGGCCAACAAACAAAGCAGTGAAGCAGAAAGAGGTACATAATGGATTTAGAAGTAAATGGTCCATTCTTTAAGAAGCCTTCCTACCCCCTCTTCTGAATTCACTCTAGACTAATTGTCATTACAATGATGTCTGAAACTTCAAAAGAACCCTATTTCCTGATGCCAGCTGTCCATGTTTCTATCTTTAAATTTCAGAGTTTTTTCCTAATTAGAAAGAAGTATTTAGAAATACCCAAAAGATTCATCTCATAATTGTTCTAAATCAGACACAGTATATCAATTATTGAAACAAAACATAACACCAACAGTAGAAATATACTTTAAAATTTTCCACAAATACAATATATAAATAAAGTCATACTATTAAATTAAGAATTTCTTTCAATACAACATACAGCACAGGTAGATCTTCTCCTTTTTTTCCTTGGGGATTTATCAAACAATCTCTTCACCATTGCACCTACCTGGGTAAAAATCTTTGGACTTAGACAGCTTGATGGTGGCTCCAGTTTCTTTTTGCAACTGAACAATTGTCTGTCCTCCCTTCCCAATTATAGATCCAGCAGCATAACTAGGTATGAGAACCTTTAGAAAATACTGGCCGTCTTCTGAAAAATGCAAAGAAATATACTTGGTTAACATGATAATTTCAAACTTTGTATCCCCTCTCCACCCTCAAGAGGGAAAACAGCAATTAAAACATTGGGCATACAGCTGCAGGAAATATGGGGTTAAATTTTTAAAGAACAAAAATAAGCTAATTGCAAAGAAAAATAAAGAGATACAAAATGTTTCCCATTTTGAAGGATTTATACTTTCAAACTTGGAATTAAAAACTAAACATGTTCTATCATTTTGCAGCACTGTAGAAACTGATGACTAAATTCCAGTTGTTATTCCAAACATGGAAGACTTCCAATTCTATCTGTGGTTACTATGGTAAAATGAAATGAACTGACCCTTTAACAAAACTTCAGAGATTTATATGATGACAAACCTTTGCTTAACATATTCCAATATAAATAAGTAAAAGGACTGTAAATAGTGATGAGCTATATTTGTTTGACATTAGCAAACACCTAAGGACTACAATTAGCCATTGACTATATCCTACTTAAAGTATGCAAAACAAACATTTCTCCTACCAAATAATCCACCCAAACTGTAGGGTGTATTCCAAGCCTGTAATAACTGCCAGGAAATAACTCAAAGTGATGTGAACTGGCAAATCTAACTAATCCTGGTGTATTTCTTTAGCACTTCTTAGTCTACCATGATCTCGTTTAAGCTCATTAATTAAAGGACCTTAAGAAGAATTCTGCCAATACTAAAAAGCTTAGGAGTCATTTATATCAAACACACTTAAAAGTGACCAAACAGATTATGTTACTTCTCCAAAACAGCCACAGTTTTTAAAGCAGAGGGGGTGGATGAACCAAGAAAGAGTGAAATGAAATGTTTTAGAAAATAAAGCCAACTCCATAAACTTTAATTTCCGACAAACTGATCTAGTCTTAAATAGGAAACACCCCGGTAAATCCAGCTTCCTTATGTGAATAAACGTTCCAAATTTTGCGGGTGTGCCATTCCAAGACCCCCGTCCGTCTCTAATGTACATGCTGTAGATAAATTCACCTCTGCCTCGATGCATTGGGTGCATTGTTAAGATGACTCCAGTGCAAATGAAGAAGCGATAGCGGTCCCGTTATAACTCATCTTCCCAGGAAGCGCAGAATGTTAAACTAACAAGTCAGAGTACCAGACACCCCCACCCTCGTATGCACACCTCTGAAGACAAATCAATGAGATATTTGCAACGACAATATAAGTGCGGTAAGAGCATGCACTCATCAAGATTTTGCATACTACTTGTGGCCCAAAGCAAGGGGACGAAGAGAGGAAAACTCTCCGGTGCCCCAATCATTTGCTATCCGCTACCCAAGTGCCATTTATTTATTTATTTTATCAGACTGTTAAATGCAGCGCGCATCTTCGGGCGGCCATCACCTCACTCGGGGGTCATCCTCCTCCTCTTTAACGGACCCCCTTGCCCAGGTCTAGGATATTTAAATGGTCAGTCTTTAGACCGATTAAATGGAAAGATAGGTCTATTCCGAAAAACCGGTCGCCATTTTGATGAATGATAAACAGAGAAATGGAAATGTGTCCGGGACGGCGAGGTGCCGGGCAGGTGCAGGGGAGGGGGCGCGGGGCAGGGGCGCGGGAGCCGCCGGGTTCGGGCTAGAGGTGTCCGGGCCGCGGGAGGGAGGGAGGCCGGCGGGAGGGAGGGAGGCAGGGGCGGGCGGCGGGGGATGGGGCCAGCGGGGAGGTGGAAGCGATACCCACCGCCCGTATTGGTCCTCTTGGTGCTGCCGGCTTCAGGGGGGGCTTCCAGCGGCCTTTTCCGCGAGTCCGGCGGGTCCAGGTCTATGGGAACCCCAGTGTGGGTCCCGTTCTGCTGGATGGGAGCTGCCGCCATCATGTTTGCAGTTCCTGCCGCTGCTACAGGGAGAAGGTTCTCCCTTTTGTTTTGGCTTTTTTTTTCTTTCTTTTCTTTCTTTCTTTTTTTTTTTTTCCCTTTTCTTTCTTTCTTTCTTTTCTTTCTTTTTTTTTTTTTTTGCGTTTGGGGTTTCTTGAGGTTTTTGTTTTTTTTTTTTAATCGGATCAATAGAAATCTCTTTAGGAAAAAAAAGCTATGTTGCTGGTTTGTTCTCACTGGGGAGGGGGCAGGGCTGAGGAGCAGCTGCAGTGCAGTGTCAGAAAGGAGACAGGGGAATGGAGGGGGTGTGAGAGACGGAGGGTGAAAGAAGGAGAAGAAAGGAGAGAGGGGGAGAGAGTGAAGGGAGAGGGGCGAGTGAATGAGCGGGAGGAGGGGAGCGGGGAGGACGGGCAGAGGGAGTGGGAGAGCGCGAGGGCTGGCGGGGCGCGGGGAGAAGCCGAGGAGGAGGGGAGAGTGAGGGAAAGAGTGAATGAGCAGGAGGAGGGGAAGGAGGTGGATGCGGAGAGAGGAGCGAGCGGCGGAGGAGGGCAGGAGCCGGGAAGGAGCGCGGCGATCCCCGCGCCGCGCTAGCGCTGCGCTCGCTCCCGCTGCTGGTGCTGCCGCCGCCGCCGCTGCCGGAGCGGTTCTGCCGTTGCCTGGGCTGCTCGGCGATGCTGCTGCTGCCGCCCGGTCTCGCTCATTATTTCTCCCGCTTGTAGGGGGGGCTGGCGGGGAGGGAGGGGGATGGCTGCGAGGGGAGGGTAGAGAGGGGTTGAGTTCGTAGACTCCCACACACTTCGCGCTCGGGTCCCTGCCTCTCAGCAGCGCCGCCGCCGCCGCCGCCGCCGCCGCCGCCGCCGCCGCCGCCGCCGCCGCCGCCGCCGCCTCCCAACGCTGATGCCTCAGCCTGCGGGGGCGGAGGGGGCCCCGCCGGAGGCGGGGGAGGGTGTGTGTGAGAGTGTGTACGCGCGTGCGTGTGTGTGCGCGGGCTAAGCGCGTGCCCGGGGGTGCGCGCCGGGGATGGAGGCTGGGGTGCTCCTGTGGGAAGGGAGGGGTGAAAGGTCGCCGGTCGCGGCAACACGGCTCAGGCAAACGTAAGCGGCTTGTCGCAGAAACCAAGGGGTCTAAGAAACGCGCTAGGCTAGAAGGCGGGAAGCAGAGATTACTGACAGTCATGCTAGCCAATAAAATGGGAATGTGGGACAGGCTCTCCAGGCCCCTTCCCAATCAGGAAACTTAGGTATGAGAGGGAATGAAGGGGCGGGGTGGGATCCCGGTTAAGCCGCGGCTGGAGCGGCGACAGTTTTGGCTAGTCTGAGAAGGGCATTCGAGTGACCGTTGACAACGGGGGAGACAGCGTCAAGGCTGAAGGAAGAACCTTTAACTTTATGCTTCCAGGACTACTAGCTAGGTACATTAGTTTTTATTTTTAAGAGTTAGGGAAAAGAGCATCTCAACTCATCGGCGGTTTTCTACGGGCTGTTTCATCAAAAGAGTATTCATTAGTGGTACAGTGTAACATCGTTAGGGAACTTACAGTGTTACTCGCTGCCTTTAATCCTTTCGGGAACAAGCAAGGGTATAAACAAAGCTAGGTATATGGGTCTTCCCTTCACGAGGCGCTAATAGGCAGACTAAAGGCAGGCAACAGCTGAATGAGTGTACACAAAACTAGTTATTGAAGAAAGTATGAATATAGTAATAAAACTAGTTGCAATGTGCACGGCTTATGACTATACAGATCTTGGATATATAGGGTGTCTGAACCTCAAGTGTACAACGCTACGGAAAAAGAATAACAGCTACGATAGACTCTGAAAGTCTGAAAAGACTCAGCTTACAGATCACTAAATTGATTCAGTGAAGTATTTTCTCAAGGTCATCTACCAAGTTAGTTGTTTAATTAGTCAGGGTGCTAGCAGTTAGGGATAATGGAAAAACATGGGCTTCGGAGCCCGAAGTCTTGGTTTGAAGTCCTTGCAGTCATGTTCTAAAAGTGTAGGGAAAATCCTTTAACATGTTGGCTATTTATTTTTTGCCATGTGCCAAGCAATCCATTTTACATGTGGTGCTCTTTATGTGTAGAATATCGTAGAGTTATTACTGTCCCTATTTTATGAGGCAGTTTAGGTTTAGCAATATTAATAATTCAGTCACATAGGTATAAATATTGTCCCAATAATTCAAACTCAAGTCTTCCCGATTCCAAAGTCTGCCCTCTTGAATGCTGCAGTACACTAGAGTTTCATCTCCTTTGCACTTAAAACAGGGACTGAAACTCTACCTCCCATAGGTCTTACGAGTCAAATGAGATAATGTAAGATGTTAAATGTATTTTGAGATGTGAAAAGGTATAAACATAGTTGCTCGGTTTCTAGAACAAAGATGCTCCTTCCTCGGACTTTTCACTATAGCACTTCAACCTGAATGATAGCTTCAGTAAAAGCTAGCATAATAAAGAATTTTACTGTAATTCCATGATATTCTAACCAAGAATACCTGGATATCTGAGGCAATAACCAAAGAGAATAGAATAAAATTTAATTCCTGACAGGGAAAGAAATGGAAAAGAATACTAACCTTTCTCATAGCATCCTTTATTGCAGGGAACATCTAGGAGGTACTGGGATTTCTGGCGCTTTTTAAGTGATGAAAGACAGATTAAAGTCCACTGAACAAGGGGAAAACAATAACATTTGGCTTGGGAATAAAAGTTCATCTGGAGTATGAAAAATACTTTTCCTCAAGTCAGAGAAGAAGATATGCTGAGACCTCAAAGAAAGGGAAAGCCGGTAAGTTAGTACATATTGGTAAAGGTCTGTGAACCTTTAAAAAGTCCAGAATTCTATCTGATATATGATGTAATAGGAAACCCTGATATGGCCTTCATGACCAAAATAAAGACGATTTATACACAGAATTGGATTAAAAAAAAACAAAAAACAAAAAACAACAACAACACCACAAGGGAGCTGTGATGAAAGAAAATCAGGGTTTGGAATAAGTATGTGGTAGTCAAGATAGAAAAAGCTGATGGCAGACATTGTGTAATCAAAGTGTTCTGTGAAGTGTACCAAAAATATGCAAGGATGTTTTCAAATGAAAAATTAGAAGAGGGCTAGGATTTGCTACTAAATTGTTTTAAAACAGTAAAAAACCAGGGACAAAGATAATTCAAAAATGAAGATAGTTCAAATCTGTATTATATTAAAGCTTGGACAAAAGTATTCAGCATAAAGTATTTCTGAATTGGGGTAAGCCTGAGAGTTGGAAACTGATGTTAAGAAATTTCTAAAAATATTTCTAAAAATATTTCTAAAATATTTTAGAAAATTACACTGTCATTGTCATGTGTAAGTTAAATTGAAAATGAGCTTTCTAAGTTAAATTGCCTTACTGAGACATAAGCTTCCTAAGAGATGACACTGTATTTTTATTTGACCCTTCTCTTATTTCCTTCTTCAGACTTAATATTTAAATACTACCTACCATTCCATGGGGACTAGGAGCAGAAGGTATGATTTTAAATGTGGATAGCATGCTTACCAATAATTTATTTAACTCTGATATGCCAGGAATTTCAGAGACTATCTTAAGACCTGGTCAGACATCTAAGGGTTAGTTAGCTATGATCTGATTTGGTCAATGAAGGTTATCAGAGAGTATAATTTATTCTCCATTCTCTATTATGTTTTATTATTTTTTTAAAAAGCATACTTCTCCATTTCACACTATGTGTACCTCTATCATTCTGATTAAATAGACATAAACGTTTTATCTATTCTAATAAAACTGAAAAAAATTTTTTAAATCATTTCCCAGTTTATAGTATGCTATACCTCTTATGATACAAATAAGCTGTTTGAATGAACTTTTTGAAAAATGTAATAGAAATATTTCATTTTTTCATATTTTAATTCTCTGAAAAGAAATACTTTATTTTAATTAACCAAGCAATTGGCAGTGCAAATTTAATAATATTTTCTAACACCATAAGATACAGGAGAATGTGTGTGCTTCCTTGCTTACTTGATGAGTTATGAACATAAGCAACTCTGATAGAAAATTTTATTAATCTGAAGAATAAAATCCTTGGTCTTTATTGGCTTTCAGTAGAGGTTTTTTTCTTTCCTATGTTTTAGTCAGAGTAACATGGACATAAGATCATCTATTTTCAGTAGTAATGATTGGCTTTCTAGAGAAAACACAGATAGTCGATGTCCCCGAAGATTGCAAAACCCATTTGTCTCCTTCCTTTTGCCTTTCCTACAATGAGTCCTACTAACTATACGACATAATACTCCCTCTACTTGAGTGTCTCTCCAGCCTATGCTTTGGGAAACTTTTCTGAGTTTGTGTTCTACCAAAATCAGATCCTGACTTAAGTATTCAAGTGCAAATAGTGTATTTAGAAAGTGATTTCAGAAAACAGTAGGGATTTGGGGAAGTGAGACAGGGAATGGAAGGAAGGCAATGAAGGGTGAATTACCAAGCAAGTTTCATTGTGAGCAAACAGAGCTTAATCTTACTGGGATTCCTGGGAAACCATTTAAAACAGTAGCTTCAGAATTAGCTCAAAGTGTGAGAAAACTCAGGTATATATACACCAACTCCCTTCAGTCATTAATGGAGTTCTTTTCCTAGGGTGCATTAATTCAATGCATGCATGCTGGTAGTCTTCCAATTGCCAGAGCTGCATCTTTTTCTGTTGACTTTCTCTGACAGCTGGAGTCTATTCTGCCCCTACACATTAAAAAACACATTTCTAATTTTTTAAGATATAGATATGGTACATATTTTGATTATTTTTTCATCCTATGAGGCACAAAGAAAACAGGAACAAATATATACCAGAAGAGTTTATCACCTAATCCCACATCTTGGGTTTGTATAACAAGTTCTATAAATAGACATAGTGGTTAGAAATGCCTTTCCAAGATTGCACTTTTTAGAAAAATTACTTATTAAACTTTCTCTTCTTAAAAATTCAAACAGTTTTTATGTATTTAATCACATAAATTCATTGTTAGTGACTATACTTATGAAATAGTCTATGAAAGCTCACCCTAATTTATATGGAAATATAAATGTTTTTAGCATTATTCCAAAAAGTTCCCAAGCCTTAATATTCATCCCAATACATAAAGAGATATGTTAATATTTGAAAGAATCCTAAATTCTTTGGCACTGAGTACATTTCCTTGGTTTGTAATAGATCAATAATTTTTTGAGCATTTTTCTAAATATTATGAAATACATCTTTTGGCACTTAGAGACACTAAATCTGAACTAACACTGATGCAATGAAAAGAAACTTGTGATAATTGGTACATGGTTACGTAAAAGGCAAACATTAGGAGAAGCCGCCTGATAGGAACAGGGGAATTTTTATCTTTGGAACTCTTCTTTAAATTATTTTAAAAGTTTAAAATAAAAAAAATTGATAATCTGGTTGTGACTTTTCTACCTACTGATTTTGTGGCCTAAAATAACTCATTTACCTGCTCTGAGTTTTGTTTTCTTAATCTGTAAATGGGAGGGTTGGTAGATATTTCTACATCTCTAAAAACAAATTTCTATCTTAGTATGCTTATGACCATAGAATCTTACAAAGAAAATTGTCAACATCAGAGTGAATATTGTGTACTTTTACAAGGATCTTTAAATCTGTTAATGATACACATTTTTGAAGATATACTGTAGGCACAGTGGAAGATGATATGCCAAGGAAAACAATCTTGATACTGTAAAGAATATATGTGATATATTTATTCTCTGTTTTTGCATATCTTCATCTACACATACTTTATTCTGGTAATGCCTAGAGTAATCCTGAGTCTCCATTTGCTCTGGTCCTGATTTAGGCCATATGGCCGGGCAATTCTCAATACTTTCAAAATTGTCCCAATTTGAACAGTAAATTATATGGTCACTTGAATAATACTCAAGAGTTTTGACTTTTTGTTTTAGCCTGCCAATTATAAACCATAAAAAATTTTTGTTCATCAGATTCTTTTATATGGCAATTTCCCCATGTGTGATAGTAGAAATGTTTATTATTGTTCACTCTTATATTACACTATGATATAATAAATTAGTACATCCCTACATCCTCTACTCTTCATGATGTTTTATTCCCTACCTATATTTTTCTTAGCTAGAGCTAAGACTAGAATTCAAGAACAGAGGTAAAAAGTAGTAGGATAGAATTTAAAGTTTTATTTTTTCACATTTTACTGTAGAAAAAAACCATTTTGATCAGATGATTCTTCATTACTATGGCAAGATGAAGTGAATTGAAGAAATAATAAATGAGACACTATAAATATAGTGAAATATATTTTCAAACGATAAACCATTAGACCCACAAATGGCATCAGGGAATTGCTTACTTTATGGATTATTCAGATTCCGATGTGTTTACTTCCTGCTGTTCAAATAAGCCTTAGTCCTTCTTAAATTCCAGACAAGGTTTTACGGGCTCCAGTCAAGGCTTCTTTCTAATGTTATCTGCTATTTCCACTGTTTATTACAGGTCAAATAATAAAAAGTTCCATTTGTCTTATAATAATATTACATAGATTTATAAGTAGAAGAAGAAATTAGTATCCATGTATATTAACAAAAAATACATTACCATACTTCTACTTTGCTAGATTTTGCCTTGCTGTTTAGTCTTTTGGTTTCACTAGGGAAGCATTTCTATGGTAGGTCAGGGGTGTCTAATTGACTTCATGTAATTCTAAATTATTTTATCCATGCTTCATTTCATATAACTGAGAATGTATAGGGCTTACTTAATAAAACCTATATTTTACATACGGATGTTTTGATGTATATGGTGTAGAAAGAAGAGGGATGTGTGTGTGTGTGTGTGTGTGTGAGAGAGAGAGACAGAAGGAGATAGGAGACTGGGTACAGCAGGTCTATCTAATGTCTGTAGTAGGGATAGAAAATTTAGTAAATGCATATAACCTTTTCTTCTCAGGGTCAAATATTTGTAGGCTTTAAGAAAAAAATTTTTTTAATTTCTATTTTTATAAGGGAAAATTCTTATGCAAAAGGAGATAATATAGTATAATGGACCCCAGGTACTGTATACTGACCTTCAATACTGTAAACCCCTGATCAGTGTGGTTTCAATTTAACCTTTTTCTCAGACTAATTTGAAGAAATCCTGTCAATACGTTTTTATTCTGAAAAAATAAACCTTAAAAAATCCAATATAATACCATTATTATATTGAAAATAATTGACAAAAACTCCTTAGTATTATCAAATATCTGGTCTGTGTTTATATTGTCTCCATGGTCTTTAAATTTTCTCAAATGGTCTTATAATATTTTTACATCGTGTTTAAACCTCTACCCAAATAAATACATTACGATGGGTTCATATGTTATTTAAATCGCTTTTAATCTATGTAAGTCAAGCTTCAACCAGAGAAGCAGACCAGTAGGATATATATTTTTAAAATTTATATTTTATACACACACACGCACATATACAGAGTTACATAGTGATAGTGATGTTAAGGGAACTGGCTCACACAATTTTGGGCTCTGTCAAGGAAGCCCAAAGTCCACAGATGGGCGCTCAGGAAAGAAAGATTCAAGGGGACAGGAGAGCAACTGCTTGGCCCAACTGTGCTGTTTAAGTCTCTGATTTTCAGAGACCTAGTTGCTTTGATGGCTACCACCTGATTAATAAGCCCGACTCACCTATGGTAATCTCCCTTTCGGTTAACTGAAAATTGAAACCTTAAATATATCTCCAAAACCCCTTCACATCAGGCCCTAGACTATTGCTTGATTGAATAACTCTGAGAAGTTGTATATATGCTGCAAAATGGCTGTTACTTCCTCTCTATCCTCCAGCTCTCACAAAAGAATATCCCGTAGACTACCCTAGCTAGAAACTTAGCAAGGAATTCTGAGAAATGTAGTTCAGCCTAACTAAGTTGACAAATCACAAAGCTATCATAGCCCACTCCTTTTCTCCTTGGCACTCATGCTCAGCTTCTTAAAGCATTTTCAATCACCAAGGAAATACAATAGCAAAATCATACTTCTAATAAAAATGGTGATATACAGAATGAACTATCCCACATAAGACTAAAAACATGCTAGTCCTTTCCCCAGGACATGATACAAAATCTTTGGGTGATGTTTCCAGTCCTGTGGTATCCTGTAAATTAAATATGAAAATATAAATAGTAACTGTTATTAACACATTTACATGATAGAAGAGAGAAATATGAGTATTTAATTAACACATAAACATAATATAAACAATCACATGAAAATAAATATAATGATTATAGTCCTCACTTCCTCATATGGTCACATCATCATAGATGGTATTTCTATTCTTTCACAATGTTCTTCCTTTCCTTTTCCCTCTATCTTTTCAGTATTCCCTTTGCCCTCAGCAAGCACCTCACCTGGTTGTGGGTCTTTGCCAAGTGGGATGACCAAAATCTTAATTCGTGAAGGATCTGGGGGTATTAGAAATTTTATGTGAATTGAGTTGTAGTTTTCCACTGACTTTAATCAAAGGATATGAGAATGAAAGAGATGCTCTAGGGAATCTGTATTTCAAACAAAATCTTCTTTACCCTCAATTTTCCTTGATATCCAGGATCAGTCACTGCAGCCAGCACAGTACTACTTTCTCATCCTGTTGATTCACGGGCTTGAGCTGCCCAAAGTGGCCAGATGGCAGTCTCAACTTCTAGCTCAATCCATTCATTATTGTGTCATCTGGTGGATGCCTTCCTTGCTTTGAAACTAAAACCTCTAGACCAAGGGCAATAGTGAGAGGAGCCACTTCCATTTTCCACGCCTTGCATTAATAATTTAAGGATCTATAAATCCTGGTTATGGGAGAAATAGAACTATACGCTAAGTCTGATTTAGAGCATGGACCACACAGCCTGAGGGACATTGTATTACAAGTATTTCAAGGTATTGCCACCTAGCTGATACCATGACTTAGTTTTCAAAAGGGCAATCCACAGTGCTATCAAGCCAGCTGCTTCAGAATGGTGGAAGACGTAAGACCAGTGAATTCCATTGAGTATGAGCTCATTGTCACATGATATAAAAATTTTATAGTATAGCGGGATCCTTTCCCAAGGTCTCCTTCTTGGATTTGTAAATTGCCTCAGGTCCAGAATTTGACTGAAGAGCCGTGACTCTCTGTTTTGGTGGTTCAAGTCAGACTTCTGGTCACTAGACTTAGACTTTCCACCTGTATGATCAAGTAAGAATTTAGTAGGCTTCCCATCTCAGATATTGTAACTTTCATCTCTAGTAATTAAGTTTAGGTATTTTTTATATATCTTCCAAGTATCCACTTAATCTATGAATAAATCCTATAGATTGTTGAACATATGGAATACAGTTACAATTATTATTTTATTATCTTTGTTTATTGGCTGCATTATGTGTCATTTCTGAAGTTTTAATTTCTTTTTCTCGTCAATATGAATCATATTGTCCTACTTTTCTACATGTCTGGTAATTTTTATGGGATATCAGGCATTATTAATTTTACCTTGTTGTATGCTGGATATTTTTGCATTACTACAAATATCCTTGAGCTTTGTCCTTGAATGTGGTTATTGGAAACAGTCCAGTATTTTGTGGTCTTGCTTTATGAGGTGAACCCTAACCCTAATCCTAACCCTTGAATGTGGTTATTGGAAACAGTCCAATATTTTGTGGTCTTGCTTTATGAGGTGGGACCAGATCATCTAATCTAGTGCTAATCTTGCCCCACAACTGAGGCAAAACCCTCTTAACTCTAGCTAATATACAGTGAATTATGAGGTTTTCCATTCCAAGTAGAGGGAACAGGAACTATTTCTAGCTCTGCGTGAGCACCAGGCACTGTTACCTCATTTCCTTAGGTTGTTCCCTCCGATGCGTCTTCTGATTAGTACTCAGCTGAAAACCCAAGGAGACCCTTTCCTGTTTCCAAAGGTCTATTTCTGTGGAGTTCTTTCCTCTTAGTACTCTGCTACCTATGAATTTTAGCCACCCTGTTTGGTTGTTCCTCAAAAAGCTAAACAAAGAAATCCCATATGATCCAGATATTCCACTCCTAGATGTGTTGTTATCCAAAAGAAAACAGGGTTCGAACAAATACTTTTACGTGAGTTCTAATAGAAGTATTATTCACAACAGCAAGAAAGTAGAAGCAACCCAAATCTCCAACTAATGAAGGGATTAAAAAATGTGTTATACTCATGTAACATATACTATATATCATCCACAATGGAATATTATTTAAGCACAATATGGATGAAACCCAAACACATTATACTGAAAATATAATATGCATGCTGTTTATTGAACATAAAGTACATGCTTATTGAACATAAAGTATATAGCCTACTTGCTAAATGAGAACGTATTTATCATATTTATGTGGCTATTCTACAATGGTAGAACAAAGAATATGGTACACACACATAACCCCCCCACACACACCCTGGTCACACACACACAATAGCTTCTGTTTAGGTTTTAATTCCTGTCAAAAATATTATTTAAAGAAAAGTATATTACATTTCCTTTCAGAAACTATGCATCTCATAGTGCAAATATCCTTTATAATCTAATTTGAAAAAAATGTCTATTCAAGTCTTTTGCTCATTTTAAATTTTTGTTGAGTTGTAGGAATTCTTCATATAATCTGGATACCAGTCCCTTAGCATTTATTTGATTTATAAATATTTCCTCTCATTTTGTAAGTTGTCTTTTCAGCTTTTTGACACTGCCCCTCAATTTGCAAAAGTGTTCAATTTTGATGAACTCCAACTTACCTATTTTTTTCTCTTTTCTTGCTTCTGCTGTTTGATGTCATATCTAAGATTCAATTGCAAAATTTGAAGTCATAAAGATTTACTCTTATGTTTTCTTCTAAGAATTCTATTATTTTATGCTTTATATTTAGGCCACTGATTCATTTTGAGTTAATTTTGTATATGGTGTGAGGTAGGGTTCCAAATTCATTCTTTTACATATGGAAATCCAGTTGTTCCAGCACAAAGTTAACTTTTCTTGTCATGTATCATGGAAATCATGAGAAGCCAGAGGGTTGCAGTTATAACTTCCTAATTACCTAAATATTAGAAATTCTTTCTTTATTAAAATTTAGGAAAGCTTATTTATTTGTACGTGAGGAGGAAGATAAAATAGGAGGATAAAGATAAGGAAGTAGATGGTAAGATTCTCTTTTAGATTGAACAGAATGATCAATATCCATCCCAATGGTATATTTCAGAGCCTCCAAAATGACTCTATATACCCTCAATTTTCCAGAAGCCCTATCATCCCACATGAGAGATACCTATTTCAGTGTTCCAATGTTTCCCATTCTACATTTTCATCTCTTTGTTCCACTAACTCATCTTATAGTGCTAAGCCACAATGAATGGTACTACCATCATGCTAAACTTCATGAACACTCAGATCTCCTTTATACCTAGGCTTTGGTCTCACAAAACATTTTGCCTCTTAAACTGAGGAAAACTGGACTTTGTCTAATAGAACTTTTTGGAAACTAAGAAGAGAAAAATCAGAAAGTGTAGAAAAATAAAAGTTTAATGTGTTCCCTGTAAACTGAAATTTATCCATAAGTTGGCTTAGTTGGTATATGTTTATGGAACAGCAGGGCTTTCTTCCCTTTTTCTTACTTCAAATACGCCAATGGTGGCATGTTTATCCAGGTGTTATTAGCTGGACATAGATTTGAATTATCCCCACAGCTAGGTAATAAATTTCTCAATTTAATATTCAGGTTTATTTCCAGCTCCCTGTCCCTAATTTCAAAGATTGCAATTGCTTATTTTATTAACACAATCTTCCACCCAGTCCCTGACCCAATCATATGTCTTTGTCTGAATCATTTTTACTGACCAGCTATAAAGCTAGTTCTATCTTGAAACTGTGCTCCTTTACCTGAATTGGTATATTGGGAATTTATTGGGCTGTAATCTACTTTGTATCACCTTGGATACTCTATGATACTCTTAAGGATGAAAGAATTTTTTCCTATCAGAAGATAATCAAGGTTTAGCATTCTGAATCTGAAATTTCTGCCTTAAGTGGGGGGATGTAAAGGTTTCTGTGTTTCAGGTCCCTAATACAACACTTGCTGGGTAACTGGCAAGACAGCCCATTCAAAAGAAGAGAGATGTTAGTACTGAGAATGGAGGAGGAGAAAGTGACTCTATCTGAGAGACAGGGAGAGTTATAAAATAACATTTTATATGCAGCTCTCTTAATGGAGAATGACCAAGTGATGCTGTGAAAAGACTAACCACTTAGCATTGCAGCCTACAGGGCAGTGCTGTAGGTCTTTGCTGCTGAGGCTGCACTCAATGAGTGGTGTCATCATGGCAAGCATTGATCCTGTCAGTGAATCGGTGTCCAGCATACAGCAGAAGATGAACTGCAATAACAGCATCATGAAGCATAAGGAGATAATAACTGTCATAACGTAAAGACCAGTCCATATCCCCATGTCCCCAGTTCCTGGACAGGTACCAACTATACATCCTCCAGATTCTTTGATATTCCTAGGAAAGAAAATACCCTCCTTGGGAAACCTCTTCATGTCACCTCCCTCCTTGGAGGCCTTCTACTATCACTTTTGCTATTGCTCAATAAATCACTCAATAAACCTTCCCTTGCTGCCCATCAAAATATATATATATATATAGCTCCTTCCATTTAATGCAACAAATACAATCTCATACAACTCAAGATGTTATGGATTTGGAATATAATTTTGTTTGTTTTAGAACAAATAAAGTGTGATACTTAGTATGGGGAGCAAATTCATACGGGCTACATTGATATCTAGTCCCGGTCTCTCAAGTGGCTCTGTGGTTTTGATAGAAAATGCCATCATTTCCTGCTGAAATCTGTCTGAATCCTGTCAGCTCTTCTGACAGAAGCAGAGTTCTCATCTTTTACAGTTTCTAAAATCCTTTATATATTGAACCACCCACTAAATTTCTATTTTTCTGTCAATGAGAAACCTGAGTTCCCAGCTTATTTGCAAAACAGAGATAAATGACAGATACTAAGTTTAATTACTAGTGAGGGTCAGGACACCAGCTCTGTCCACTGCCACAAGTCTTTTTGAAATTCCCCCAGATGCTCACAAATGGCATCCATCCAGAATTCTTTTCCAAGTTAAAATTTATGCCAACCATAAAGATATTAGTGAATGTCCACTAAAAATAAGACAGCTTATTTAGTTAGACCTCCTAGTAAAATTTGCCCAGGTATGTATCTATTGTATATTTTAACTTACTACATATTCTACATTTCCTCACATGCTCTCTTTGTGCTTCAGTCTTTTCATAATCTCAGTTTGGAATATTAAATATTACTTCTTAACTTTGTGCTATTTGAAAGGATTTTTGGTTCTCCTATTAATGATCTGTAACATTGGACAAACACTTCCCCCTTCTGGATCTTATTCATCCATAACATAAAGGATTTTATTAAATTATTTTTAAGAACCCTTATAGTTTTGACTTTCTGTAAGGTTAAATTGAAAACACTACGAAATATGATTAAGAAGTCAGGGAAATGCACCTCTATTTTCTAAGGAGTTAAATAGTTAAGTTTAAATCTATTACTTTTGGGGAGAATATTCACTTATAGATTTGTAATATATTACTGGTTGCTGAAAGTAGTAGCTTTACATATTATGCATGAACCTGAATTCTTCACGTGGTTTTAAATAGTGAATGTATTCTTTGGTCATACAGACTTATATGTATTCCTGTAATTCATACAAAATGGATTTGTGAAATTTGAAATAATTGAGCTTATAATTGATTTATATAGTTGAGAGGTTACAAACTGACTACCTTATTTTATTTTGCCAGCACTATATTTCCATTTGGGAGCCAACACTTAAAGTAAATAAATAAAATAAATAAAGTAAAGTAAATAAAATAAAGTAAATAAAGTAAATAAAGACTTCTGATGAATCATTGAACACTACATTTACAACTAATGATGTACTATATGTTGGCTAATTGAATTTAAATAAAAAAATAGATTTCATGTTGTAAAAAATATATGCTTTGCAGTGTCATTTTGAAAAATCACATATTCTCATAATTCTGGTCCCACATTTCCATGTAGCAATGATTGGCCAATGCTAAATAACAATTGTCCCTTCAGGTAGGGCATGCATTTGGGGCCTTGCCCTTGCTGCCATCACTCATACAGGACCAGTTCACTTATGTTACTTTCCCGGGATTTCAGCTAGTATGTTTACTTCCATTTGTTAGGACTCATAATATTGAATTCAAATAAACATTTCCTCTGGATTTATAACTAAGAATTTGGATTTCTAATCACCCAAATTTAGTATGATTTCTTCAAGACTTCTGAAGTGAATGAACGTCAACCTTTTATTGGCATATGTCCAAACAGACAGGCATTGAGTTATATATTCTTCACAGATATAATACAGAAAAATTTTAGCACTATAATTTTTCAATTTGAATTTGAATGCCAATTAAATGAACATAGTATCTTCATTATAACCTTGTAAGCAGCATTAAATCATAATTATGATTCTTCAACTATCCCACCCTCACACACAAACCTGTTCAGATATCCAAACACTGGAAATAAAAGTTAAGGTATATACACATATATAATATAGGTTGTGATTTTAAGTAGAATCCTTTTTCTAATAAATATAAAATCCTTTTATGAAATGGAAGGGAAGAGCCTTTTAGTAAAATAAATTTACTATATGAATTAAATTTATAGAATTTATTTTAAAATTAATTATGGAGAAAAATTAAACCATTCAGTGATACAAAGATTTGAAATTACAGGTTGTAAATAACAGGTTTAGCATCTGATTTATTCTTTATTTGGTGGCAGAGTAGCAAGAAAATCCTGATTTACACAGACAAGTTGCAACTGGTATTAATAGATTTTTTAAAAAATACATTTTTCCTGCCAATATGATAATTTTTAAAATAATATTTATTTTATAAATTTAAAGCTTTACACATTTATAATTTTAATATTTTACAACTTTATAAATTTGTAACTCAGAAATCCCAGAAAAAGCTTTTCACTAAAGCAAACGCCACAAAAAAAGTTAATATATGACTACACAAATCCAAGTATTGCTGGTCACCAATGTATTAAAATTTAGTGGCTGACACATTTTATTAACATGACTTTGAAATGACAAAAATATCTAAAAGCTCAAAAGTTCAAATCAAGTAGGGCGCCTGGGTGGCTCAGTGGGTTAAGCCTCTGCCTTCAGCTCAGGTCATGATCTCAGGGTCCTGGGATCGAGCCCTGCATCGGGCTCTCTGCTCATCGGGAGACCTGCTTCCCCCTCTCTCTCTGCTTGCCTCTCTGCCTACTTGTGATTTCTCTCTCTCTGTGTCAAATAAATGAATAAAATCTTTAAAAAAAAAAAAGTTCAAATCAAGTATATGCAGAGTTTCAGCTCTTATGGAAAATAATAGGAGGCATACAGTTTTCAAAATATTGTTCAATAACCAATTAGCAAAAGATAATAATACTTAGAGGATTAGTAAACTTGGATTTTTAAAGGATTAAAACTGGGATCATTTTTCCTTTCCTTTTCTCTTTCTCCTTTCTTAAAATATATTTAATTCTGAAAGAGAAATCTGGAACCAGTTGAAGATGCAAACCACTAAGGGAGAGTCAAATTTGTAAAGTTTATACTACATTTAAGCCAGCTATATTATGATGGATAGCCCTTATTTTACTATTTTAAGATCAGTGCTTGTAATCATCCTAAAGTTAAATATGCACAAGCCTCCACATTTGCTAAATGGTTAGATTTAGTACTATTTACTGTTTTGTTCCATAGCCCATATAGTATGAGAAACTATATTCACACAGTTGCTACTACTACTTTGTAATTAAAAAGGATGAAAGATGAAGTTAAAAAAAATTTTAGGTAGTATACTTAATACACAATTTAAATTTCAAAAATAGCAGTTACTGTTGTTAAACCAAATTTCTAGGCCCAAGATGATCCCTCTTCTTTTTTTTTTTCTTTTTTAAGATTTTATTTATTTATTTATTTGACAGAGAGCTCACAAGCAGGCAGAGAGGCAGGCAGAGAGAGAGGAGGAAGCAGGCTCCCTGCTGAGCAGAGAGCCCGATGCGGGACTCGATCCCAGGACTCTGAGATCATGACCTGAGCCAAAGGCAGCGGCTTAACCCACTGAGCCACCCAGGCACCCCGATGATCCCTCTTCTGCTTCTCCCTGAAGTGCCACTTAAGCAAACTGAAACTGATGTAACTTCTCTGTCCCTATATATGTTCTGCTTGACCAAAAACACAGTATATCCAGTCAGCAAATCCCCAAATGCCAAGCCAACTCTAGATCTTCTTACGCTAAACAAGGTTGAGTATGAGGCCCCAGCCAATCAGACATTTTCTATTTTTCTCTTGTTTTTCATTCTTTAACCAATAAAAGCTTCTTGCCTTTCACCTCATTTTGCAGGTCTCTGAAATGAGACAGTCTGCTTCACCAAGTGTTTGTTTGTATTACCTAAATTGTCTTTAATCAGTTTTAATGCTGTCAAAATAGTGAAAAGCACTGAATTATCACATGTTTGTGAGATTTCAAAATTGAGAGATTATCATATAAACAAATTGCTAATATACCTTATGAATTTTCTAATCAGTAACCATATTAGTCTTTAAATATCACATTTAGTTAAGTGTATCACAGTAGGGTCTTAAAAAGAAGACAATAAACCACTGCAAAACCACTACCCACCGGTATTCCTAAAATAATAAATTGTTTAAACACAAGTACACAACTCTCAACACTTTACAGTTTTGCCTTATCCTCAATAATGTCCCCAGAGCTAACATTTCATCTGTGAGGAAAAGGTGAATTTATTTTGGGGGGCATAAGAAAGGAGTCAACAAAATGTCCATTGTCACCTTCTTTGTGCTGTTTGGGCCTTTTTTTTCCCTATTTCTCCTTTTACTTGCTTCATCTATATTCTCTAGCCTGACCTCCTCCCTTTCTGACTTCATTTTTTCCAGGCATCCACAGAGGCACAAATAACAACTGAGTACCTCAAATCCTCCTCCGTTACCTTTATCTTAGTTAACAACCATAGAAGAACTAAGTAGTAACTAGAAAGAAAGGAAATTATTCCTAGGTTGAATATAAATATATAATGTATGTATTTGCTAATATTATATTTAATAATATTTGAATTTATATTCATAAATTATATTGGCCTGTAACTTTCAGTTATATCTGTAATAGATATCTAAAATATCTTTAGTTTTAGTATCAGAGTAATACTTGCCTCATAAAATATGTTGGAAGTATACCTATTTTTTCAGTGTTCTGAAGGAGTTTTTATATGGTTGGCATACTTTTATCCTTGAATGTTTGGTAGAATCTATCTCCAAAGCTGTCTAAAACTGGAGGTTTCTTTGTAAAAGATTGTGAATTAATTTTTTGGGGAGATCTAGAGCTGTTCAGACTTTTGAAATTATTGTTATATTACATTTAGAATTTCAAGGAGTTTGCCCATTTTGTTTATGTTGTTGAATTTATTGACATGAAATTGTTCATAATATTTACTTACTGTCCTGTTTTTTGTTTTTTTAATTAATGATTTTTATTTACTTATTTAAGAAAGAGAGAGAGAGAGCAAGCATGAGTGGGGGGCGGGGATGGGCAGAGGGAGAGGGAGAAGCAGATTTCCTACTGAACAGGGAGTCTAACACTGGGATAGATCCCAGAACTCTGGGGTTATGACCTGAGCTGAAGGCAGACACTTAACTGACTGAGCCACCTAGGCACCCCTGTTTACTGTCCTCTTACTATCTTTAGGATCTATTGTGGTGTTGATGTTAGTAATTTGTGTCTATTTTTTTTTCTTTTGTGTCTATGATTTATCAGTTTTATTGATCTTTCCAAAATACAGCTTTTCAGTTATTTTTTATATTGTTTGACTATTTTCTTCTCACTGAGTTTCATTCTTATTTTTAATTGTCTCTATTTTCTTATATTTAGTTTGGGTTTAATTGGCCCTGTTTCCTAACTCCTTACATTGGAGACTTAGGCCACTGACTTTGTCCAAAAACGTTTGAGAGGAAGAGATGTGCGACAACTCTGGTAGAACCACTGCACATATGTTATGAGTGCATTCCTTTTTCCCCTCTGCTATGAGATTGGCAATGACCCATGCTGGGGAATACATCATTGGCTAATCCTCAAATGATATGAATGTGAGGGAGAAATAATCTTTATTGTCGAAAGATTTGGGGTTGTTTATAAACCTGGGAATAATCTACTGCAGAATTTCTCAATATCAACACTGTTATCAATGGGATAGGATAATTCTTTGATGTTGGGGGGTGGGGGGTTCTCCAGTGAATTGTAGGATTTTTAAATTAGCAACCCTGATCTCTACCCACTTGATGCCAGAAGCACTCTCTTTCCTATTGTGATAAAGATAATTGTATCCAGACATTGTCAGGTGTCTTCTAGGTGGCAAAATCCATTCCCCTCTCCCCCACCCTGAAGACTGAAAGCCACCTGGCTGACTCATATACATACACATATGGAACTAACCAAGTAAAAATGGAGTTCAATATCATGTTATACACTAAAACCAATTCTAGGTGGATTAAATGCATATGGATAAGAGACAAAGCTATGAAACATTTAAGAGATAATATAGTGGAATATCTTTATTTCTTCAGGTGGGAGAAGATTTCTTACATAAGAAATGAAAAGCATAATAAAATAAAGGATTAATAAATTTGCTTAATTTTAGAAAATGTCTGCTCATGAAAACACACTTTAAAGAGATGAAAAACATAAGGCAGAGAGTTTTAGGAAGTATTTGTAACACATAAAACCAATGAATGATTAACATCCAGAATATGCAAATATTCCTCCAAACCACTATTTAAAAATTTTTGGAAAAATGTTTCTGTGGTTGGTGTCAAAGAGTTTATGGCCTATGTTTTCTTTTAGGAATTTTATAGTTTCAGGTTTCATATTTAGGTCTTTATTCCATTTTGAGTTTAATGTTGTATATGGTATAAGAAAGTGGTCTAATTTCGTTCTTTTCCATGTCACAATCCAGTTTTCCCAACACCATTTAAGAGACTGTCTTTTTTTCCATTGTATATTCTTGTTTCACTGTCATAGATTGATTAACCATACATGCATGGGATTATTTCTGCAGTCAAATGCTCTACCCCTGAGCTATACCCCCATGGGTTTATTTCTGAACTCTCTACTCTGTTCTATTGATCCATGTGTCTATTTTCTGCCAGTGCCATACTGTTTTAATTACTAAGCTTTGCAGTATATCTTGAAATCTGGGATTCTGATACCTCCTTTTTTGTCCTCTTCAAGATTGCTTTGGCTAGTTAGAGTCTTCTGGTGGCTTTATGCAAATTTTACAATTATTTGTTCTGGTTCTGTGAAAAATACTGGGGTTTTTTATCAGAATTGCACTACATTTCTAGGTTGCTTTGGGTAGGATGGACATTTTAGCAATGTTTGTTCTCCCCGTACATGAGCATGGAATGTCTTTCCATTTATTCATGTCATCTTCAATTTCTTTCATCAGTGTTTTAGGGTGTACACACATGTCACTCTTCATATCAAGAGTTAGAGCTTATTGCTGCTTTCCTTGAAATTGAGATGGCTTATGACTGACTAGCTTCTACAAATAGAATGACAAGGCGGAAGGACAATATGAGACTTCAAAACTCAGATCAAAGAGAACTGGAAGATTCTATTTGCTGCCTCCTGGAACTCAGCCACCATGATATGAGAAGCCCAAGATAGATGGAGGAATCACAAAAATGAGAACCAAGGCATTCTAGTTATATTGGGCACTAATTGACACCCATATGAGTGTATCTTTGTGGTAGCCAGTCTCTGATATGGCACCCAATAAGGGTGCTTTCCTGTTATTCATACTCTTATGTAGACCCCTCCCACATTGTACCAGTACTGGTTTATATGACCCAACTGAATATCACAGAAGTGATCTGTCATTTCCAACATTACAAACTGTGCCGTGTTTTTCATATTGGTGGTCCTCTCAGAGACCACTCAGTTGGAAAAGCCAGTTGTCATTTCAGCCTATATACAAGCCTTTGTGGTGAGGAACTGAAACCTGCCTACAAATCCTTAAGTGGATCTACCTGACTTCAGATGACTGCAATTCAGCCGACAACTTGACTGTAATCAAGTCAACCACCCAGAACCACTCAGCTAAGCTGCTCCCAGATTCCTGACCACAAAAATCTATGCAATATACTTTTTTATTATCTTAAATAATAAGTTTTAGAGTAATAGATTACATAGAAATAACTAATACATCTTTCTTAGACATACAGGTTAAATTGAGCCCTCAGATGATTATAGCCCCAGCAAAAGAAAGGAGCAAAAGAAACTGTCTAACCCAAGTTAGCATATACTATCATTAAAGATAATAAAATGGTTGCTATTTTAAGCCATTAAATTTTGGGATGGTTTGTTTTGTGTTAATAGATAACCCAAACAGAAATTGGTACTTAGAAGTGAGGTGCTGCTGTAACAAAAGCCTAAAACATGTGGCATTGGCTTTGGGAGCAGATAGTGGGTTTGGGTCAGAAAGGTCACAGAGATGGTCAATGGAGGCTGTAAGACAGTGAAGAAATTGATATTTGGCGTGGAGCAAAGGTGAATTTATGCCCTATTTTGTAGAGGGAGAATGTTTGACAATGCTGCAATTGTGGTAATATGAGAGAAAATATATCTAATGACCTTGTGTATTTGGCTCAGAATGTTTCCAGACAGAAAGTTGTTAGAGTCAACTGGTTTCTTCAGGTGTGCATGACCATTAATGGGGTGGAATGAATTAGAGAAGAAACCTTTAATTTTCAAGTAGTATCTAGAGTGTAAGTCAGCAAACATTTTCTTTAATGGGCCAGATAGTAAATATTTTAGGCTTTTTAGGCTGTATGGCATCTGTAGCAACTACTCAACTCTGCAGTTACAACACAATACTGGACCCAGACAATTTTAAGTGAATGGGTGTAATTGTGCTCAAACAACAACAACAAAAAAATTCATTGACAAAGTAGGTGACAGCCTGTATTTGACCTGTAGGCCATAGATGACCAACCTCTGATCTAGAAGAAAGACTTTCAAATAAGGATTTGCTGGGTTAGAACATAAATTATTCTCATATTCATCTCTTTCAGCCCATATGAGATTTTCAGGGCAAATTAAAAGCAGGAACAAAGATCAAGTCCAGAGTGCTGCCAGAAAAACAGCCACTGCATGAAGATCTGTCTAATGGTGCAGTTGAAAGACTGTTTAACCTTCAGAGAGATTAAGGATCTGTCCCTTGGACCTTCCTAGACAATAGGGCTTTTTGAGAATCTTAAGGGCTTGCCTTGTTGACCTCAGATAGACAATAAAGTTTTTAAGAATCTTCAGATAGTGCTTCATAAGCCCATTCAGCTAGAAAAAAGGATTTTCAAGTATCTTAAAGGTGTTATTCCTATAGCATTCTGATTTTAAATCCAAAGTAGAGAGGGTTATGTCTTTAAACATCTATCATAAAATATGATAGGTACACAGGAAGTCCAAACATTTTAATGGAAATTTTAAGAGCTTAGACTAAAAGGGACAGATGTAGAATGGAAATGGAAAATGGAAAGGGACCTCAGTGTTTTTAATCTCATATGAATAGGACACAGCTAAGAAAATTATTTAGCAGCAACACATTGCACTTCTTATGGAAAAGTAAGGATGACAGGAGGCATAGCCATGAAAAACCATCCTCAGGGGGCAGAGATGGTCCCTAATCAAGAAACATTAAAACAACAAACCCAAAACATTCTCTATCACAGGAGATGGAGGGAATGGTGACATGTCCTGCTGTATTTCAGAATTGCTTTGGGCAAGTAACTGTTATATGCCGTAGGTTTTACACTGTTAAAATGAAGGTTTCTATTGTAGGCTACCGGGTGCTTTCCTAATTGTTGTACATTAGGAGTGTATGGGGCAGATGATTGTGTTGGTGTTTCAGTTTTTAGTTCACAGGTGCTCCTGAGAAGATTGAGGAGTTACCTCATCTACATTTTTTCTGATATAGGTGATAAGAGTTTTGTCTATGAGCTGATGCAATAAAGGAATGGTAATTTGTGGCAGTATTGGGAGGTGTTAAGTGAATTTTTTTGTACATGAATTATTACATTATTTTGTACATGAATTATTACAGTCAGAAGGCAGAATCTGGAGTGCGTTTCCAAATTCCTCCTTTCTTTCTATATGCATTTTATTCCTAATTCAAGTGGTGGAATTTATTTCCCCTCTCCTTGAATATGGGCTGCCCTTGTAACCAACTTTGATCAATCAATGGCCATGAAACTGGTAAAGTTACTGTTTTGGGACCTACAAGCCCTGGCTTTAAGAGGACTGATAGTATGACAGATCTAAGATGAGCCACTCAGATCCTACTTTAGAGAGGAACTTGTTATTCAGCAGTGAGGAATGAAGGCAGCAGACAGACATCAAGTGTAGCTCCTTCAGCACCTCTCTCAGCTGTAGAGACCTACCTCACCTGAGGTCATGCCTACCCTGAAGACTAAACAAAGAGAGGGTATAAAGGGCTACACATTTTGCCCTGATGTGCTACATATGGTTAACCAACTGCATCTCAGTTGGATTTTTTTCCTTTGCCTAATCCCGCTACTTCCACATCCCCCCCACCACCAGGGATCAATAATAACAAAACATTCTGTACCCCAAAATTCTCAGAATCTTCTTCTGGAGAGTTTAACCTATGACATGTAGGTTCTACTACCTACCCCCTTAAAATCCAGTAGCCAGGTTTTGAGAAGCCGTATCTATACGGAAAGGCCAGATGGAGAATACTCTGGTGGATGAATCTAGCTGAGTGTCTTGTTAATAGCTATTACCAACTGGAAACTATGTGAAAGAGCCATCTTGGACTTTCCAGCCTGGTTGAACTTCCAAATGACTGTAGCCCTTCCTGACATCATGTGGATTAGAAAAACCACCCACTGAAACCATGGAAATATGAACAATAATAAAATAGTTGTTTTAAACCACTAAGTTTTAGGGTGTTGTGTTATGCAGCAATAGTTAATTAAAACATTTCCCAGCTCTCTCCTTGCTAGATACAAGTTGTTCTTCCCTTTTGAGGGCTACATCGCTCTGGAAAATTTCTCCTGCAGCTCCATCCTCTGGATTCTGTTAACTGGTAACATCTTTATTTTGCTATCCCCAGATTATCATGCATTTATTATGAAAATCAGTATTCCTTTGCCTTATTTCCTATAAAAAAAGGAAGGTATCTCCCATATTTTATGAAATCAAGGAGACATGATTTCTAAATATAGGAGGTTTAGAGACACCTGGCTGGCTCAGTCAGTAAAGCGTGCAACTCTTGATCTTGAGGTTGTGAGTTTGAGTCCCACATTGGGTATAAAGATTACTTAAAACAATTAGAAAATAGGGGTGCCTGAGTGGCTCAGTCTGTTAAGCGTCCAACTCTTGGTTTTGTTTCAGGTCTGATCTCAGGGTCATGGGACTGAGCTGCTGTCAGACTCCTTGCTCAGCACAGAGTTTACTTGAGATTCTTTCCCTCTTCCTCTGCCCCTCTCCCTGCTTGTACATGCATGTGCTCTCTGTCTAAAATAAATAAATAAAATCTTTAAAAATATTAATAAATAAATAAATATGGGAGATTTAAGTAGAAATCTTCTAATATGGCTCTTTCTCCTTCCTTCTTTCAAATTTATCTCTGAGAAGAGGTACTTTGACTTACCCCTGCTTATAAACAATAGGCAGGCAGTATGGTCTGTTAATCTCATTTTCTTTTCATAAAAGGAAAAACAGATGTTAAATATCTGTATCAAAAGGTCTTAGCCCTAAAGTAGGACATGTTCTTAGGGTTCTGCCTTAACCAGTAGCGTTTGACAGTCTGTCTGATATGCTTTGAATCAACTTTGAAAAATGTGGCCTTAAACAAAAGCAAATCATGTTTAATGATGATTTTTTAGGAACTTGTTAGGTGGGGAAGTTTGGAGAAGGAAAGCATTTTAAAGATTTTCAGTATATTTTTAATTATCTATTTATTTATTATTTTTTTAAAATAAATTGTACTCCTGACATGGACTTGAATTCCTGACCCTGAGATCATGAGTCAAATGCTGCACTGACTGAGCAGTCAGACACCCCTCAGTATAGTTTTAAAACAAAAATTTTTCTATCTTATATTTAGTCTCCTACCTTTTATTAACAAGCTAAAATTAAATTGATTGTCTAATTGTTACAATAAGTTGAATATCAGCAATTTGTTAAATAAATTACTTCTGAAGTATTCACTATCAGTGACAGATTATTATATTTGTGCCATTTAACATTAGATATTTTTAAACTTTTGAGTATTTTTGCTAATGTTTGATTCAGATTTTTTTTTTTAAGATTTTATTTATTTATTTGACAGAGAGAGATCACAAGCAGGCGGAGAGGCAGGCAGAGAGGGAGATAGAGGGAAGCAGGCTCCCTGCTGAGCAGAGAGCCCGATGCGGGACTCAATCCCAGGACCCTGAGATCATGACCTGAGCCGAAGGCAGAGGCCTAATCCACTGAGCCACCCAGGCACCCCTGATTCAGATTTTTTAAATTAAGTTTAGGCTTAGCCCTTTATCTGTGTTTGTCCAGACAAAATCAGTTAATGCCCATTGTCTCTTCACTACTATTATCATTATTACTGTCCTTTCTTTCTTTTTTTTTTTTTTTTATTACTGTCCTTTCTTATTCACAAATTGTACTTTGGATGATAAATTATCTGGCCACCTTATCTCAAGTGGTAGTTATTTCTAAGACAAAAATATACATGCTTATATCAGAAAATAATATTAGTTTAAATATTTCAAAGGCTTTTTGTTGTTGTTGTTTTCCCAAATAATAGGGTCAGAGTATCTTTAAATCTTTAAAAAGGTTAACATGAATTTTAAAAAGAATGTATATTATTTTAGATTTAATTGGTTGAAAATGCACTTTTTCTAGTTGACATAAGCTTAATGGTAAAATTATGTTCCAAAATTGACTTTTATAACTTTTGTCTATGGAATATTATCCTCGTACTTGAAGACGACAGATGAGGTTTGAAACCACAAAGCAAATTAAGGGTTTTCTTGATCAGTAGTTACATAAATTAAAGGGAATGTCAGTTTTATATTAATATTTAATAATAAGTTGATTAAACTTTGATTGAAAGCCTGTTTGTTTACATATTATGTAAATTGATGTTGAAATAAAGTTTATAGATTTAGATGATGTTTACATTATTTCAGTTTCTAAGTTTACATGTGCCATGGAAATTTTGGTGCTGTATGACACCCCCTAAATAAGTTTGAATGTGGGGAGAAATAGCAAAATAGTAGAATGAGAGATTAGGACGTTTTTCAGAATTAAATTTTAACCTTTTTTATTCCATCAGCTTCATTCTTTTGTAATATAAAGTGAAAGAGATTGTATGTATTGACATGAACAAAAATCTCTTGCCAGCACTACCCTTACTCAGATCTATCTTTGATCTTCACTTTGTGAGTCTTATCCATATGAACTGTACCACTCAGTGTTCCTTACTCTGAATATGAGGGGTAGGGCTGGTATCCAAAATATACAATGAATTCTTACAGCTCAAACAAAAGAAAACAAATAACTCATTTTAAAAATGAGCAAAAGATTTGGATACCTCACCAAAGAATATATATGATGGCAAATAAGATGTAAAAAAGTAGTTCCATTTCATAGGCTATCAGAGTAATGCAAATTAAAAATACAATGAGATACTAGTACACACCTATTAGAATGGTCAAAATTCAAAGAGCTGACAACCCAAATAATGTGAAAATGGAGCAACAGAAACTCTCATTCATTGCTAGTGGGAATGTAAAATGGTGCACCCACTTTTGAAGACATTTTGGCAGGTTTTTTTTCTTTAAACAAAGCTAAATATAGTCTTGCTATATATAACAGTTCTAATACTAAGTATTTACCCAACTGATTTGAAAACTTATGTCCATAAAAAATCCTCATGTGTTTTTAGTAGGTTTACTCATAATTATAAAAAACTGGAAGCAACAAAGTTATCTTTCAACAGGTGAATGATAAACAAACTGTGGTACATCCATACAATGGAATATTATTTGGTGGTAGGGAAATAAGCTATCAACCCAGGTAAAGACATGAAGCATCCTTAAATGCATATTGCTAAGTGAAAGAAGATAGTCTGAAAGGTTACATACATTAGGATTCCAACTATAAGACATTATTAAAATGGCATATAAAGATTAAAATATAGAATAAATTAAAAAAGATCTAGTTGTTATTGGAGGTTTGGGGTGGAGGAAGGTTCTAATAAGTGAAAAATAGTTTGTTATTTGAGGAATTGAAATTATCCTGTGTGATACTGTAATGGTGAATACATAATAGTAACATCTGTCAAAAACATTTAGAATTTTATTTCACAGGGTGACCCTTATGTATGCAAATATTTTAAAAATTATCCAGAAGGTTGGAGAATTCCAGATTGGAATAGACTATAATGAAAGAAACTGACTGTATTACAAGTATATTAAACACACACACACACACACACACACACTTCGCAAAGGAGGAGGTAGGGGGAAAGGTGCTAATGTAATAGCTGGGAATGAGTGGAGCCTGTAATGCTTAAGGGAAAAAACTGTTCTTTTAGCTGTTTTCCATGAAGGTATGAATTAACAATGCTGATAAATATATATACTCAATGCTATAATATATATACTCAAATTGAACAATTAAATAAATGAATAGAAGATGGTGGAAGCCAGGTTTCTCACTGTTAAGTGGAGGTTAGAAATAAAAAGAATGATCCATGTGGTAAAAGATTAGAGCAGAAACATCAGGGTGAACTCATGTTTAGCTTAATATAGATATAAATGGCTACATACAGAAATATTTATAGATATGTGTATATATACAGATTAGTATATACAATTATATTTTCTTAACCTGTCAATTGAAATGTTCTAGAAACAATTACACCCCAGTAACAACAAGGATTATCTAGCACCCAGATTTTGGTTTCTTATACTATTTCCAATAAGAGGAACCAGGGCTTCTTGGATAAATGGATGATTCTAGGACTGGATCAGGAATTAATATAAGTCTGGAACATTACGCAGTATTAGGAAGTAAGGAAGTGTTATAGACTGAATGTTTGTGTTCTTCCGAAATTTGTATTTTGAAGTCTAATCCTCAATGCAGTGGTATTTAGAGGTTTGGGAAGTTATTTAACTTTGGGAAGTTATTAGGGCATGAGGGTGAAGCCCTCATAAATGGGATTAGTGCACTTGTAAAAAGAGGCAAGAGAGGTAGCAGCTCACTCGATCTTTCTCTGCCATGTGAGAATACAATGGTAAGTTGGCAGTTTACAACCCAGAAGAGGTTCCTCACCACAACCCAACAGTGCTGGTACCCTGATCTTAGACTTACAGCCTCGAGAAGGGTGAATAATAAATATGTGTTGTTTATAAGCTACTCAGCCTATGGTAGCCTTTATTGTAGCAGCCTGAACTAAGGGGTGCTCAAAACAAAAATCACAAAACATAAGCCTACATTGATAAGGCATGTTGAAAGGATAAAAGAGCCAACTGAAAGAATTACAAATGGCCAAAACTGGAAAAATTTGAGCAATACAATAAATATAGGATAAGTTTATAATCCAAAGTATAAGATAAATTCCCATGAGTCCATGATGATATAAATGATTAAATAAATAAATAGGAAAGAAGAGGCAAATCTCCTTTGTATAAGAATTATAAATAACTTATGTAGATAAGCTGCCTTCAGGGGGAGGGAGGACTATAAATCCCCACTCCTTAAGTGGGGGATATGTATACTGAGTTTTCTCCTAAGGAGAAAATATGGAAAGGGGGGATAATGGGATGAGAAAATGTGAACAAATACTACCTCAGCCAGGTGATCAAGGTCAACATCAACATCAGTATTAGGTTATAAATCAAGTTGATAATTTGTGTGATATGATGTGATAAAATGGCAGTTTACCTCTATGGTTTTCCTTGCTAAAATCCACAACCCCTGTCTAGCTAGCTATAAGGGGGGGAAAATCCCCACAAATTGCCTGACATGTATTCTTCAAATACATGTATCCTGGATGGGATCTTGGATCAGAAAAAGAATATAAGGTAATAACTAAGGAAACTGGGATAAACTATGAACTTTAATTACAATGGTCATACAGGTATTAATGATGAAACTGTATGCAGGGTAAAAATAAACTCTGTATTATCTCAGTTTTTTTTAACTGTAAATCTAAGACTGTTTTAAAAAATAAGCTCTATTTTGAAAAAAGTATTTATTGTAAAGTCTAACACATAATAGGTACAAGGTTAGGAAAGGAATACTTCCAGCATTCAAGAATTGTGCTCTTGAGAATAGAATAAAATGTTACAGCTTAACATAACCCAAAGGACCATCTTGTTCAACTTCTATATAAAGAAGGAAGATGAGAACAATAGATGTTAAGTGACTTGCACAGTCACATGGATTAATGGAAAAGTAGGTGCTTTCTACAAACAGTATTGCTCAGCTAATGAGACCCCACGTTATTGGAGTATTTGTCTGTATACCTGTGTAACAAGCTATCCTTTCTAATTTGAGTAATTTTAACATATTGAAAGGAAAAAGGGGACCCACAGGCAATTTAGTTAAGGACCTTTAAGACAATCTGGTTATACAACTGCAGATTTTAGAAAAGACGACCCTCTCAATGTAAACTAATCATTAAATAACTGCAAATTGAAGGAGCTTTTGGGACGGAATTAAAAATATACAGAAGCATGATTTCAGGTAATTCCATGAATGAGGAAAAAACCCAGCATTGAAAAAACACATATTTTACATGTTGCAGTATTTTGTTACGACCTTGGAAAACCGTCATTTGGTGGAATTACTATAGTATTCATTAGAAGAACTGAGGAAAAAAAATAAAACAAAACAAAGCCTTTCTCTGATAAGCCTATAGTTAGTGAAAAGTTTTTCCTTCATAAATCCAAAGTATGGAATGATTATGGACCAGGAGAAATTCCTAACACATGAATGAGTCTCCTCACCTATATGGTTGAACTAAGCCCTGACTGCTTGCAGATGGAGGTATTTGCGGTATTAAGGTGTTGTTATTTATTTAAATATTTTATGTTACATATCTTTATTAAGCTTTGGTCATTAAAATAATGTAGTCTTTTTAATACTTTATAACAGGAAAAGCTCAATTAAGTCTAGGAACTTTGCTTCTTTTCATCACACCTTTTCTATCCAGGTTAGAAATAGGTCTAAATGTTAAAACAGTATCTTCTTAAGTAGATGTCACATTTCAAACAATGATAAAAATAAAAACTGCAAAGGAACTAATTTTCAATTAAAATTAGATAATTTTAATTATCTAATAAATTGATCCTCTTATGCAACAGGAATAGATTTGATGCATGGGTCATCAATATCTTGTAGAAATATAATTGGCAGGGATGGTAAATTCCAATTACCCCGCATCTTTCTGATCGCTGACATATGCTTACACAAATGATAGTAGTTATTAAGTACTGCATGCAGATTCATTTATATGATAGAACGATGTTAGAGAGTATTTGGGAATAGAAGCATGCTTTAAAAAAATTCAAAATGTGCTGTTGAAGCAAAGGTTCAAAAAATTTAGAACTAGGTCATAAGAAGCCTAAATGTCTAATGAAAGAAACACATTCAGTTCAGGTTTTCAAACTAAGAATTTTATAAAGTTCTCTCTTGTAGAATTTATTTTTACTATCCCATTTTGATCATTCAGACTATTGCTACTTTGAATGCACCTATAAGCTAAATATGTATTATAGTTTACATAGCTTAATTATTAAAGTAACTTTAGATAGCTCATAAAATAATGTTTTAAGGAATTAAAGCCAAAAGAATGTGAAGCTGTATCTATAACATACCATTACACCTGTGTACAGATGGTCATCCAGATGAGCAACATACAAACAAAATTCTCTTTCATAGATGGAGAAAATTCAATATATAGGGAATCAAAATGCTTTCCAGTTGGTCATCAAGGAAGTCTCCTTCATCTTCCACTTTTTATAGTATTAGGTCAATCTACTGTGTATATATGCTATCTTTTGTTCAGTGCTTTTCACAACTAATTCAAAATCCCTTGTCAAATTATTTATTCTGTAACAATAAAAATGTTCAAATACATTAGCTGTACAAAGAAAAAACATCTAGAAATGCTGCTCTGCTGTCCCGACACCGTGCGTTGTTAAGACCCGCAGTTCTCTGCTAAGACTGCTAGCGCCCGGCTCGCAGAAGGCGCAGCTGCTTCAAGGGCCTGCAGGAGGTCGAGGGTTTCTGGGTGACTTTTGGTTGAAGATGTACAGCTGAGAAGTGGTCACCTCTGGGCCCTGGAATATCAACTACGACGGTGGCTACTTCAAGACACGCCTCCAGTTCCCCATCGACTGCCTTTTCTCCCCTCTGACCTTTTGGTTCCTGACCAAGATGTGGCACCCCAACATTTACCTGATGGAAGATATTTGCACCTCCATCCTCCACCGTTGGTCCTCAGAACAGGGAGCCACCGACAGGGCGGTGAAACCCCACCCAGAATGTCAGGACTGTCCTTCTGGGCGTCACTTCCCTCCTTATGGAGCCCAGCGCCTTGACAGAGCCGTGGTGGATGCCTTGGTGTACCGGAAGTGGAAAGAACAAAGGCAAGGACCCGGATTACGCAGACCCGGAAGCAAGTTCGGCGACGATGGTAGATGCAGAGCTGGACTGGGCAAAGCTGCCTCTCATGCTGGACAAGTACTTCGTAAACGCTGAGTGCTCCACAGCCCCGAGGGCTTTGGACCTCCGGGAAGAGTATATGGGGACATGGAACCCAAGCCAAGGCCAACTCCAGCCGCAAGGAGTCCTGACACTTGCGGCCTCTGCCGAATAGCCTTGCCAGTTTTGTCTACTCAGGCCCAGTGCGCGGGCTCTTGGGGCACGCACTGACGTGGAGACTACCTCACAGAGAAGGTTTGTACTGCCCCTCTCCTTGGGTTTGTTTTAGCTCTCACTTTCCTTTTGCATTTTGGTGCTGGGTTTTCCTCGCTTTGAGGGGAGGGACCCCCACTCCGGTGGGCCCTCGGAGTCCTACTTGTCCTGGGCGTCTGCGTTGAGTCTGCCAGGCCCGCGGGTCTGTGGGCAAACTGTGACGGCCCGAGAACACAGACCCTCGTTGTCTGTAGCTCCCGCTGTCAGTTATCAGAACTTTGGGTTCCCAGCTCGTGAGTGGACGAATTAAATTGTGGTCACCCTTTCTGCAGTTTGTTTGGAATCTAAATGACATGACTTTACTAGGAAAAACGAAAGGGTCACCACTACCGGTGGAACTTTGAAGAATAGATCAATGGAAGGTCATGGCCTGTCGTTTCAAATGTATATACGGCGAGGCTTAAGGAAATTATACTTTATTTACCAATATTCTTCATTTGTCTTGTTGATTAGACCACGGTCTACTAAATAAGATAAATCGTCAGAGTTGTTGCGTAGTTGTAATAGATTTTCATTTTTAGTAATTCTTCAAGCAGAAAAAGAAGAACTTTTACTTTTTTGTTGTTGGTATTTTTCTTATTAATGCAGAGATACTGTCAGTGTCCTCTTGAATTGAACTATGATATTTTACATTTTTTTCCCTTTACCCATTTTGTTGTGATTTTTCTCTACTTTTCTCATTCCAGTTAGCTCTTCTAAACTTTAATATCTTCCTCCGAACTTTCTGGCAATCTGCCAATATTTTCAGCACTGATATGTGTCAGCTTTCAGGATTGTTTAGCCTGTTGGTTCATTTCTCTTTGAATTCATCTTTTCCCTCCTCCTAATAGTTTTGTATTACAAATTTCAGCTTGACTTTTACTGTGGAAGAGCCATATTCCCACTTAGAAGATAAATCAGAGAATTCCTTCATCCTGGAAAAGTCAGAAAGATCAAGGTATGGTCACAGGAGTTTGATCATCACCTGAAATTGGGGGCAAACTGAGCAGAAAGGAGCTTCCTGGTTCCACTGAATTTTATTCTTGCACATTCAGTGAACCAAGAAGATGATTTTCAATTTATTTAACTAGGCTTCTTATTATTTGCAAAACCTCCAATTTAAAGTCTTGATTGAGGGCGCCTGGGTGGCTCGGTGGGTTAAGCCGCTGCCTTCGGCTCAGGTCATGATCTCAGGGTCCTGGGATCGAGTCCTGCATAGGGCTCTCTGCTCAGCAGGGAGCCTGCTTCTCTCTCTCTCTCTCTCTCTGCCTGCCTCTCTGTCTACTTGTGATCTCTCTGTCAAATAAATAAATAAATAAATAAATCTTTAAAAAAAAAAAAAAAAAAAAATAAAGTCTTGATTGAAGGTTCCCGAATTCACCCGCAAACCACAAGATAGAATTTTGCAGTAGTGGCAACAACGAGAGTACAGAAATTCTCAGATTGTTTTAATGATAAGATCCAAGCACTTGGCATGTGGTCCATTACTTCCAGACCCCCAAGACTATGTTATGTTTGCTGAGTACTTTTATACTTTCCAGAAATGGCTAAGATAGGATGTGCTGTCATAAAGTCCTAGCATGTGTAATATCCAGTTTGTTCTTTGTCATTGTCTCATGGGATCTAAATCGGTTATTATATCCTTCTTTGTAATTTATTCTGGTGTTAAAGAATACATTTCCATTAGGTACTATATTTTTTATGTCTGAAGAACATTTTCTCTTATTGAATATTTAAAGGCAGCATGGCATGGTGTAAAAGCTACTGGACCAAGTATTAGGGGGTTGGGATTATTAGCCCTGTTATGTTTTGGCTATGTTATGTTTTTACCATACTTTTGTTTTAGCTGCTTTTGTTGCTGCTTTTGTTGTAAGGAATAGAAGAAACCCATCCTAGCTTACATAGGCAGAAAATAATTTCTAGGGAGGGGGATATAAGGATATCTTACTTAAAATCTGAAAAATCTAAACCATCAGAATCAGGGAGGGTTTTTGAATTCTAGTAGTAACAACAGACTGTCTTATCAGGTGTTGCATCATCAGCTGATCATCATTAGTCCTTCCTTTCCACTCCCACTCTCACAAATTTCAGAGAATATCTATTTTATTAGTCTAAACTGGAGAATAAAAGAAAACAGATCCTCTTGATTTCTCTAACCAGATTGTATCTGATGAGAAAAGAGTATTATTTCTCTAGAAGCAAAATTCAGGTGTTGTTAATGAAGGAAGAAAAAGAATATTGATAAAATAACAAATTCCAGAAGATTGTGGCAAAAATAACAAATTGTTTATTCAGTCTTTATGCTTCCAAAGTTATCACCCCATATTGCTATACTGGGTTTTATATGAAATATTAGGGAAATAGCATAATAGTAATTCAGTTTCAGAGCTCTATCTTTGAACTGGGGCTTCTTTCCAATCTGTCAGTGTTGTGGACCAGTTCCTTATTCTATCTTTACTAGGCTGTTATTGGAGCTTCCTAACTGACTGTATGACATCTCGTTTTATTCATCATTCTCTTAATTGCTCCTCCATAACAGTTAGGAGTATCTTTCTAGAATACAGTTTTGCCTTTTGGAAACTGTAATAGCTTCAGTACTGTTTAAAAGATACTTAATACCTATTCTTATCACCATGTTGGGCAGAATTAGATGCCCGTTTTACTTAGCTATTGTAGCACTTTGTACATACCTTACTTAGAGATCTTGATTCACTGAATAATTATTGTGAAAAAGGGGTAAACTATTTAAAACAGTAAATACAATAAATTCTCAGATAAACACACATAAATAATCCTATGTGTTATGTTAATTCTGTTTTCTAAAGGCAATTCATATCTATTTATAAAGATCCATATAGCTTCCTCTCACCTACAGAGCTTAATAGGGGATGAATAAAAACCTGCATGTGTTCAAAGGAAAAAGACCCAATTTCAAAACCTCTGTAGATTTTTTCTGTTGTGCTAAGGAGTTCATACCTGGAGTGAACAGTCTTTCATTTAACAGCCACCTTAATGAATTGGTATGTATGCACAACTGGCATGAAACTAATTTCTCACATTATGAAGTGACAGGTTATTGGGATTTTGAATATTCTAGTGGTAACACTAGGGAGAGGGGTTTAGGGAGCCTGAGAAATTATATGAAGAGGAAATAGAAGAAAGATTTTTGGAACTCTTTGTTTTGGGGAACCTAGGTAAAAAAAACAAACAAAAAACAACAACAACAGCAGCAACAACAAAAAAACTCAGCCAGTGAGATTTTCCCAGAATAGGAATTGCCAAGGGGCTTGTAAGAATAGTTGCATCTAGTATTTAATATTAAGTCATTTGCTCTTTTGTGCATTTATAATGGGCATTGTGCCTGTCTTTACATCTCTTCCACTCTTCCTTGATTATGTAGCAACCCTTTGGTTTAGGTAAGATTAACCTTTCCTCTTACTCTAATACTGAAAGCAGATTGGTCTAAACAATCAGGTAATCCCATGATACCATTTAGATGGTGATTAGTTTGAAAGGTAAAGTAGGCCTAATCCAGTTAACGTTTATAGACGAGGCAGGGGGGTTCCTTTAGGAAAGATCTACACAGCAGCGCCTCAAGGCTTTTCATCTTTCAGTTGTGAGAATTGCCCTGCCTGTTGTACTGCATGTGGAGACATAGTTCCGATTTCTGATGGCAGTTATCCTTTGATCATATGGGAGGTCATCCTTAGGGAGACAGTGACTGAGATGGAAAAATGGAAAGAAAAACACGAGTCTTTGATGATTTGGTTTAGTCATTAAGACCAAATGACCTATGTAAACTCATCTTGAAGCCTTCTAAACCTCTGGTATAGATTTCTAGTTAGATGACCTAATGAATCTCATTTATTGAATAAAATTGAACTCTTGATTCTCCACCTTCCAAGGAAACTCCCATAGGATTATTAATTTTATTTACTCATTTATTGACTTATTTGATTGAATAATTGACATGCTATATTGTATTAGTTTCAAGTGTACAGTATAGTGATTCAATATTTATATGGACTATGAAATGGTCACCATAGTAAATGCATTTACCAGGTGTCACCATGCAAAGTTGTTAAATATTATTGACTATATTCCCTGCTGTATATTACATCTGTGTGTCTTATTTATTTTATAATTGGAAGATTGTAGCTCTTTATACCCTTCACTTATTTTGTCCATCCTCCTACCTCATCATCGCTCTTCTGGCAACCATCAGTTTGTTTTCTGCATCTATCAGTCTGTTTCTGTTTTGTTTTGTATATTCATTTGTTTTGTTTTTTGTTTTTTTAGATTCCACAAATGAGAAAAATATGGTTTTTGTCTTTTTCTGACTTATATCACTTTGCATCATATCCTCTAGGTTGATCCATGTTGTCAAAAATGGCAAGACTTCATTATTTTTATGACTGAATAATATTCCATTGTGCATATATACCATATCTTCTTTATCTCTTCTTCTATCAATGGATATTTAGGTTGTTTCCATTTCTTGGCTATTGAAAATAATGTTGCAATGAACAGAGAATGCATATGTCTTTTCAAATTAGTGTTTTTATTTTCTTCAGATAAACATTCAGCAGTGGCATTGGTGGATCATTTGGTAGTTCTATCTTTAATTTTTTTAGGAACCTCCATATTGTTTTCTGCAGTGGCTATCCCAGTCATCCCAACCAGCAGTGCAAGAGGACCCCCTTTTCTCTACATCCTTGCCAACACTTGTTATTTCTTGTCTTTTTGATAATAGCCATTTTGACAGGTGTAGGTGGTACCTCATTGTAGCTTTGATTTGCATCTACCTGATGATTAGTGATGCTGGGCATCTCTTCATGTGCTTCTTGGCCATCTGTATGTCTTCTTTAGGAAAATGTCTCTTCAGGTTCTCTCCCCATTTTTTTACTCAGATTTTTTGTTTGTTTGTTTATTTTGATATTGACTTTTATGAGTTTTTTATGTAATTCGGATGTTAATCCCCTTTGGCTCTGTCATTGGTAAATATCTTCTCCCATTTAGTTGGTTGCCTGTTTTATTGATGGTTTCCTTTGCTGTGTGAAGGTTTTTTGGTTCGATTATAGTCCCATTTATTTATTTTTGCTTTTGTTGTTTTTGTCTGAGGAGACAAATCCAAAAAATATCAGTAAGACCAATTGTCAAAGGTCTTACTGCCTATATTTTCTTTTAGGAGTTTTATGACCTCAGGTGTTAGATTTAAGTTGTTAATTCATTTTAAATTTATTTTCATATATGGTATAAGAAAGTGGTTCACTTTCATTCTTTTGCATATAGCTACCCAGTTTTCCCAACACCATTTATTGAAGAGACTGTATTTTCCTCATTGTATATTTTTTCCTCCTTTGTTACAGATTAATTGACCATATAATTACAGGCTTATTTCTGGGCTCCGTATTCTGTTCCATTGATCTATGTGTCTCTTTTTGTGCCAGAACTATACTGATTTGATTATTATTATGGTATTAGTATGATTATGCATTATGGTATAGTTTGGAATCCAGGAATCTGATACCTCTAGCTTTAATCTTTCTCAAGATTGCTTTGGCTGTTTGGGGTCTTTTGTGGTTTCATGCAAATTTGGGAATTGTTTGTTTTAGTTCTAGATATTGTATTGAATCTGTAGATTTGGGGTAGTGTGGACATTTTAACAACATTCTCCCAATCCATGAGCATGGTGTATCTTTCCATCTATTGTGTTGTCTTCAGTTTTTTTTTTTTTAAGATTTTATTTATTTGAGAGAGAGAGAGGCAGCAAGAGCAGGAATACAAGCAGGGGCAGTGGGAAAGGGAGAAGCAGGTTTTCCATTGAGCAGGCAGCCCGAAATGGGGCTCCATCCCAGGACCTTGGGATCATGACATGAGCCAAAGGCAGATACTTAATGACTGAGCCACCCAGGTGTGCTGTCTTCAGTTTTTCAACAATGTCTTACAGGTGTTAAAGTACAGGTTTTTCACCTCCTTGGTTAAATTTATTCCTAGATATTTTATTCTTTTTGATGCATTTGTAAATGGAATTGTTTTCTTAGTTTTCTTTTTGTGATAGTTCATTATCAGTGTATAGAAAAAACAGATTTCTGTATGTTGATTCTGTTGCTAATTTTTCTATTGATTTTACTTTTTTTTTGTAATTTTGTTAAAAGGCACCTTTGTCCTCCCACTTATTCCACCTTTCCTCTTACAACTCACATGTAATCCATTAGCAAATTTTGTCAGCTTTTCCATAAAATATATCCAGAATCTCACCATTTCATTATTTTTGTTACTACTAACCTAATCTAAATCCACATTATCTCTCTCCTGCATTATAACCATGCCTCCCAAATGCCTGTCTGATATCCTTTTCTCTATTCAGTAAACATATAATTGCTAATTGTAAGCTAAACAAAGCCAGTCTTCAGTCATAAACTTCCACTATCTATAAAAGCCTAAGTCCATTCATTGGTCTAAGAAGCTCTTTCTGAGGGGTCCCTGGGTGGCTCAGTGGGTTAAGCCTCTGCCTTCACTCAGGTCATGATCTCAGGGTCCTGGGATCAAGCCCCACGTCAGGCTCTCTGCTCAGCAGGGAGCCTGCTTTCCCCTTCTCTCTATGCCTGTCTCTCTGCCTATCTATGATCTCTGTCTGTCAAATAAATAAATTAAAAAAAAAAAAAAAAGAAGCTCTTTCTGATATGGACCTCAGTTATATTCCAGACTTATATACTACTTTCCTGGTCTGTCTCACTGACTTATTTTTCTTCAAGCCTGCCATGTTTAGTGTTTCTGTGTTGCTGTTTCCTCTGCTTAGAACTCCTGTCTTTCAGATGTTCCCATGGCTTGCTTCTCAGTTCCTTCAAGTTTCTCTTGAAATGTCACTTTCAACGAGTTCTTCGTTGACTCCCCTATTTAACAGATAAACTAAAATAAATAAATAAATAAGCAATGCCTGTGCCCTTTTCTCCTCTAGTGTGGTCGCTGCATATACATATTTATTTATTTGCTAGCTTATTTTTGTTCCCCAGGAAAAATTCATCTCCCCAAGAACAGGGATTTTTTTTACTGTTTTTTCATTACTAATTCCCCAGTGCCTGGATCAATACACTGTTTATTGAATTAATGGATAGTTTAGTACTATTTGAGTTTATATTTTTCTTTTATTGATTACAACCAACAGATCCTGACAACTGTAGTTCTCAATTCCCTTTCACTGTTCCCAACTTTTTAGAAAGTAAGATAAATATGAAGATCTTGCATTTCTGGGTGCTTTGGGAAAGATGAAACATAAAAATGACAATTCATCAAAAGCAGGAAATTGCAGCAAAAGTTCAGGGGGAGAAATACAAACTTTCTGAGAAGCCAATAGATGGGAAAGAAGGCTATGATTTCCATCATCCACAAGATAGGAGCTTAAGTGAATTAATTTAAATATGGGGAGAATAGTAATTCATGGCTGAAGGAGTTGCTGTTTTGTTTGTATTATTTGCATTTATGATTTTCCTCTTGCACTGTGGGCTTCTGGTATATGGGATCCTTCCACTGATCATTGTTCCAGAACACAGAGAAGGTATTCAACAGAAAGCTGTTGCATAAATGAAATAGCATTGGAGAAGAGGTCTAGAGTTGGTAATGCCAGTAACTAGATGTTAGATTTGTTATTTAGTCTGCCTTTGCTAGGCCTTGGTATTTTTACCTATAAAATAAAAGTTCTAACCTTCATAATTAAGTCCTTCCCAACTATAAAATATTCTGTAATTTTTTTCTGCTTATGTATGGGTGGAGACATACATGCACTTTTGTCTAGTAGAAATAAAGATATACTCCTTAAAAATTTCCTTTGCAAATATATTTTGATTAATATAGCTGCCATCAATTTGGCTTATAAAATAGTGTTTTCAATGATCTTTTAGCATGATAGATTAACTTTTATGTTCAGAAAACCATTTCCTCTGAATGCTGCTGAATTCACACTTCACTAATGGCAAGGATCCGATTAGAACTAATTTCATAGTGATTCTTTGACATTTTCAAACATAGAAATGTGTGCTTTTCTGAATAAAAGTGAGAACATATCATAAATTATAAAAGTTACTATTAAAGTTCAGTCTAATATTGGATAGTAGTGTTGAAATGAGAAATGCCTTCAAGGCTAACCTCTTGTAAAATAAGAGCTTTCTGTAAGTCTCCCTGCCCCTCCATTTCTTTTACTTTCAGCTACCATAGTCTCCATATCTGGATCCACTGGAACTCTATCTCTAGACTTTGGTCTGTTTCACCAGCCATTTGGTCAGTTTCTCAACTTTAGTATTTGACAGAACTTCAAATTAGAGAAGCTGATAGTGTCTAATGGAGAGCTTAGACCAACAAATCATCCCACCAAGTGAAGTTCAAGGCAGAAACTTAAACCTGTGGACAAGGTGAGCATAAGAGAGAACAGAGACTTTCTATCATTTCTAGATGATGTAGGCACTAGCAGTTTATCCTCCAGTAAAAAAGTAATGGATCTCAAAGATACCAAGGAAACTTAGGGGAGCAACACAGCATCTTGACATTTATGACATTTGTCACTTGAATCCATTACCTAGGAACTCGAACTTTATTTTAAATCTACTTAAAAGACTATACTTTCAGGGATCATTTCTATAGTGCATTAAATCTACTTAAGTTGGTGGAATTGGTGCTACTAGAAGACTTCTACCCTTGGTTGGAGTTAATTCAGAAACTAAGTGATGGCCTTGTTCTACAATTGGGACCCATTAGTGGAAGAAGCTAGAGAAAATGAAGGCAAAAGGAACAAAGATGGGGTTAAGCATGCCTTCATATTTAGGGAAACGAATCAGGAAGATCCAAGAAAGAACTGAGAAAACCCGATGAGAATACCTTGTTGAGGCTAAGGAATAAAACGGTTTAATAAAGAGTATAGTTAGTTATATAGTGAATTTTCATTTTATCTATGGTATCTACTTATGATTCTTCATGACATAGGTTGAAAATGACATAAAGTCAAAATTATTTCATATAAGTGTCATGTTAGATGTTGACACGTAGTTTTTCTATAAAAGTTCAACACAGGTAATTTTTTTCTTCCACAAATTGAAATAGATTCTTCCTTTCTTCCTTCCCAGCACCATAAGACATAGTTGAATTTCATGTAGAAACCACGTTTCCTGTAGAAGATAATTTTCAATACTGGACTCATTCTCAGTGAGCAAGTAGCTCACACTGTGTGAGACCTTCTGAGATCATGGTGGTTTGATATAGCCCATATGATTCCTGTTTTGTAGTAGAAGAGGTTCATCATCTGTAATAACACATAAATCATGTGGTAATGTTATATTTTCTTTCCTTTGTCTTTGGCCAACTTTTGAAATTTCAGAAGTTCGGTGCTTTATGATGTGAATATTCTTTTATTTTGTACGGAGGTCAGGAAGAATAAAGATTAGGAAAAGGTCATTTTAGTGCCCAGTTAGGGGGTTATAAGTAATCTCTGAGTGAAATTTATAGACCATATTGAGGAATGAGAATCACATTTCAAAGACAGTTAAGAGGAAGCTGCTGGATGTGTTAGAGAAAGAGGTGATTATTGATAGAGAGTAGAGAGCAGTGTTTCTCAGATCTTCAGTGTGCATAAGAAGTATCTGGAGAATTTAGATAAAGATGACAATTCTGGGCCTCATTTCAGAAATTCTGATTCAGTAATATCAAAGTAGACACCAGAAAAGAGAACTTTAAATAAGTAAAAGATGTTTTAAGTGCTGGTATCCTTAGATCATATATTGAACTTCTCAGGTCTTTCCTGAGAAGAAAAGGAGGGGGGTGGAGAGGTGAGAGAAAGACCAAGATTATTCATTGGGGTTAGCTGTGACAAGGAACAGGGAGAGGTTTTTTCCTGAGGAGTAAGGGAAGATAAAGAATGAATATCAAGAAAAAGCTGAGGTAAGGTAGAATGAAGATAATAGTTCTAATTTGAAAACTGCAAGATGATTTTTCAGGAGACAAGGACAGGGAGTGGAGAGCAGCCAGAAGAAGCTTGAAAAACATGGAAAAGGCTTGAAATAGCTCTTATAGCTGAGTGATAATAGCAAGACTCTGAATTTCTCTGGAACATCATAATTTCATTGTTAAATGATGAGATTGGACATCATGAACTCGGAGGCCCATTCCAACTATAATCATTTTTATGATTATTTTTTATTTTTTAATTTTATTTAGTCCATTCCAAATGGCGGTGATGAGGGGGAACAAGCAGACTCTGCACTGGGCACAGAGCCCAACTTGGGGACCCTGAAATCATGACCTGAGCCAAAATCAAGATTCAGACACTTAACTGGCTAAACCACCTGGGCACCCAACACTTGTATGATTCTACTACAAAAGTAGTCTCAAACATTTATCAGCATATCATCTCTGAGGAATATGATGTACCCTTACCTGTAACTGTGATTACTACAAGTATTTTCCCCAGGTTGGGCAAGTCCTCCAAAGATAGCTTGTATTCATCTTAAAGAAAATGATTTCAACTATAATCTCTCTCCTCCTAACCTCCTTCCTAACCTTAAGAATTATTTTCATATGGAATAAAAGTAAATTAAAAACAGAATTGTTAAATAGCAGTGATCAGCCAGTTTAAATTTAGGCAGTAAATTTTTTAGGGAGCTGGGTCTTCATGGTTCTATGTCTTTGTCCTATTTCAGGAAGCAAATTGATGAGTAACTTGGTGGACAGAGACAAGGATTTGCCCCTTATTTTGTTCCTTTGTTTTTTGCTTATACTCCTGTTTTTCATTATGGACTATTTTTATTTGTTTGTCTTTTTCTGTATACTTATCTCTCAACTTGAGTAGTTCATCTTATTGACATTACACAATAGGAAACAGGTTTTATAGCATGCGTGATACCCTTCTTGGACAGAGGTCAAGAGGTTCAGACAAGCTTTCGGAGGACAGTTAGGGTGAAGAATTGTAGTCCATTCTACTCTTAGCCAAGGTATGGTAGGTGATCCCTCTCAGATCTGAAGCCAAAGAGCAGGCTGAAATGTGCAAATACAAAGCTAACATTTATTGAATGTTTATTGTGAGTCAGGATACTACTATCAAAGACAGTATCCAGAAAGGTGCCCTTGGGCATAAAAGGTATCATGATTAATTTTATATGTCAACTTGAGTAGGCCATGGTACCCAATTTTTTTAAATCAAATGCCTGCTTAGATGTGCTATGAAGGCATTTTTTAGATGTGATTAACATTTAAATCAGTAGACTTTAGTAAAGCAAATCACTCTTATAATGTGGGTGGGCTTTATCCAATCAGTTGAAGGCTTTAAGGGAAAAGACTGAGGTCTCCCAAAGAAAAAGACTACTTTTGAACTCATGATTGCAACATCAGCTCTTGCCAGAATTCCCAGCCTCATAGCCTGCCCTGTGAATTTCAGACTTACTATCCTCTGTATTGCATGAGCCAATTGCTTAAAATCCCTCTTTCACTCACTCTTTTACACACACACACACACACACACACACACAGAGTTTCTGTTTTATTGGAGAATGCTGGAGAACCATAATACAAAAGGAAATTGGTGAACCTTGGTTCTTCCTAATGGTTCAGGGCTTTACTGATTTGGGATGAAGAACATAGTTAAGATTCAGTGAACGGTACAGACTCTACCCAGGAAAACGTGTATACGTGCACATACCTATAGAATTTTGCATACACATACAAGGTGCCCAGGGATTAGAACTCTTCTGGGTTTAGATGTAAAATTGATTTGCTTCTAAGTAAAATGCAGTGAGACCTTCTAGGTCAGAGGTCTCATTGAATTTCACTCAGGCCGTAGGTAAGAATCAAAGGCCAAAAAATACGCTGAGCAGGTAGGAATATAATTTGTGTTCTAAAGGAGACAAAAAAAAAAATGTTTCTATTGATGTGCTTTTGAAGGACACTAAGATGGCAAAATGCATATATGTTCAGATGCACTTTGCTTGCCAGTATAGGGTGTGAAACTGGAAATGTATGGGACAAAGAGGGCTCCTGTATGACAGTTGATTTGTTACAATGATTTTACCAAATATACCCAGAAAATAGGTAGAAAGGAAAGAATTCCAGACAGGTATTCATTTTTAATCCCAAACTGTCAATGAGGATTATTTAAATTCTTACCAGAATTTAGAATATGCTTATTCTAAACTAGGTAGAAAATTAATTGGAAAATTCTTCCTTTCCAGAAGGGCTCGTGGATATTTTACAGAACTTTAGAGAGTTGATGTTCAACTCTACTTTCTCAGAGTAATGATCTGTGACCCATAAATAAGAACAAAACATGGCTGCTAGCGATTAGTACAAAGAGGACTCAGATTCTGTGAAAGTTAGTAAAAATTTAATAGAAAATAACTTTGACTATAAAGTAAAGGAGTACAATCTATCAAGGATGTTGAATGAGATCATCAGTTAACTTGCTTTGCCAGGTTAACTCATTTTTCACGTTTATCAGAAAAAGCTTGTTTGTCATCTCTGTGCATGTATTTGAAACTTTTCATTGAGTCATTGCAATATAATTTAATGCTACACTGGTACCAAAAAGGTTCAGACCTTTGCACGCCAAGAATTGTAAACTGTGAAAGGGAGAAAACTATTATAGCATGTGTGTATGTCTTTGCACTCAATTTAATGCCAGGCGAGGATCAGGCATATCTGTGAGTGCAGGATCAAATCATAGGGTAATATTTTGTTGTGGACTGGTGAATAATGATATAACGAACTCTGTGTATAGTGTGGCATGATGTTTAATCTTCTGTCAACTTGACTGGGCCATGGGGTGTGCAGATACTTGGTCAAACATCTTGAGTGTTTGTGTGAGGGTGTTTTTGGATGCAATTGCATTTAAATGGGCCAACTAAGGAAAGCAGATTATCTTGTGTAATGTGAATGGGATCTCATCTTTTAACTGAAAGCCTGATTGATAGGTAGACTCTTCCTGGGTCTCCTGCTTGCCTTCACCACTGGAACTATACTGTACCCTCTTCTGAGTCTGAGCTTCCTAGCTTACCCTGTAGGTACTTGAACTCGTCAGTCTCCATAAACATGGAGCCAATTCATTGTGATCTCTCTCTCTCTCTCAACATGTCTATAAATCAGGGAGTATAGCTCAGTGGTAGAGCATTTGACTACACATGTATATAAATCATCCTATAAATTGCATTTTTTGGAGCACTCTGACTCATACACATAGTTTTAGCACTTACTTTGAATTTTGGATTCTTCTTAGTTTATGATAGTTTATAATCTTTGTATTCTTTCATAAATTTATTACCTTTTTTCAAATAAAATATAATTGCTCTTAAAACTAAAACTATTGGTAAAAAATTGAAAAAAAGGAAAGAATCTAATGGTGAGTTTGATTTGGCTTAAGATGAAATAATGTGTACTATATTAACATTATGCCATTATATAAAACATTGTTCCAGAAATTCTTCTACAAAATCACTAGAAATTTAAAGAAAAAGCATGACAAGATAGTTAAAATTATTTTTGTTGGGGATCATTTTTATGGCAATAAAAATTACTCAAATCCTCAGTGTGTTTATGCAGCGAAATTTTGAAAAGAGTTCTATAATCTCTGCCAAGTTACATTATTTGAAACAAAACAAAATAAGCATAAAAACAAAGCTTTCAGATTCTTTCAGAATAAATGAAACAGCTTAATGTTATCAAAAATGTATGCAAACAATTTGAATCTGATGCTAAAAATGAACTTATTAAATGACATTCTATTATATTGGAACAATTGTATTAGATTAACAGGCAGCTAGGAAAATACAATTAGTACAGTGTATGAAAATAAAGCTAAGAGACTACAGGAATGTGCATACAAATTACTTGACTAGTTCATAGGCTGACATACAAGGAAATCTTTACAATTCAATTGGACAAGAGAAAAAATATTTCAGAGCTGTCCATTTACTTGTTTTTATACTGTATGTGAATATAAGGATATTTATTACTTTCTAAGTCAGTTGCCATAGAAAGAAGAAATTTTTTTGAAATTTTGAGGGCAAACTTTAAAAAAATTAGCATTTAACAAAATTTTAAAAAATGACACAACTGAGTATTTCATTATGAAGGTTTAAATTAGTTTGAGCCCATTTATCCATGGTTTTTCAAAATTAACATGACTCTAATTATATGCCATACTTAAACTAATCCATTTGTAAATACCATCTTACTTAATATCGTATGGGGTAGGTATGATTAGTATGTCTAATTTTCATCTCAAAAAATGGTTTAAAGAGGTCAAGGTCAAACAGTAATTACATGAAGGAGGCAGAACTGTAATCTCAGGTCTTTCAGACTTCAAAAGTTATACTCTTAACCATTATTATAATTTGTAATAATTCAACTTTGATATAATTTCTTAGGAATCCTCTTTCATGGTTGTGTATCAAATGGGTCATGAATTTGCAAGGCATGCCATTCAAAACTGTTGCTTTTAGGAACTGATTTTCTGTGTGAATCAGGATTTTCTTATAAATACAAACCAAAGTAAATAAAATTTCAAAATAATATTTAAACACTTTAATCGGCATTGTGATTTGATTTAAAAAAATGACATTTTATGTAAAACAAATATAGTTATGTTGAATTCTGTATTATCTAATTTTCATGACAAAAACTGGTATACAACCAAAAATCATTTCAAATTCAGGGCTTCGGATTAAATCCTATATTCTTATCAATAAACCATGTTGTTTAGAGATAACATTATCTCAACACATTGAAAATATTTAAATAATCAAAAATTTAAAAAGAAACCAAAGACAATTAGTAGTGTTTCAAGAAAAAGTGAACTCCTGTCCACCAATAAATTATGAATTATTCATTAGTCAGTGATTTATTAAGTTATCAAAAGTAAAGATCATTCTTTTTGATTTTTATTTATTTTAATTGTCTATCTAATGTGTATATCACACACACATATACACACACACAGATATATATATATATACACACACATACATACTGCATTTCAGTTTTGCTAAAATCATAGATAGAACTTAAAAATATTTCAAATAGAATATTTTTATGAAATTATCTTTATATCTCTTATGCATGTGTCATTTTTCTATAGGATGAAATCAGTTTCTATTTCAAAAATAGCTTTTTTCTGAAATCTATTCTTTCACAATAATAGTATCTGGAATTTTACACTTTGGAAAGAAATTATTTTCTTGTTTTTCAATCAGAGCATAGAACATTTTATAAATTCATAAAAACTTCTGCTTTCTTAAATCAGTGACAGGTTATCAAAATAAAGTAATTCTTAACTAGTAGTATGTATCAAATTCAAACAACAAAATAAGTACAATTACCTTTTTTCTTCTTAATACTACATGGCCAATTTCACATTCAGCTATGTTAGAATTATCTGTGACCAAAATATGCAGAGCATCAATTTGCAATGCCTTGTAAATATAGGCCCACATGTTGTGGGATTAGTATTTTTCATGCACAGCAAATCAGAACAAACATATTGCTTCAGCCATGTCAGACCATATTCACATGCCCTTCACAATCAAGGCCAAGAAGTTCAGTTTGTAAAAGGACTGATTTGATAATGACTGAAGCTGACAAGCACTGGCTTTAAATATCATTTTAGAGATTCCAAATTTATGATCTCTGTGAGAAACATATCTTGAAATACACAATTCAGTGAATCCAAAATTAAATTTGTGGAATGATATAATGGCAATGTATGTAGCTCCTTTGAAATAATAAAGAAGATTAATATAGTTTCCTCTTTCCTTGCCTTAATAGTTAACAATTTAGGCATTTGGTAATATTACTCTAGCTTAAGTATTTATTAATAATAAAATGTTTAGTAGGGAAATCTGCTTTGAGAAAGGAAAGAAGAATGGCCAGAGGATATCTTGGGGCCAGATAGACTTATTATAAGCTGGATGACTTTCAACAAATTTGTTAAAACTGAGTGGTAGTTTTTTCATCTGAAGTGAGTATATTAAGAAATACCTCACATGGTCTTATGAGTATTAAATTTTAAATCTATGTAAAATTACTGGTACAGTCTGGCTGTCAGTAGGTACTCAGTACACGTTGCTTTCCTGCTCTCGTTTTATCAATGTTTTCTCTCAGAAAAGGATCTAGAAATGTGTCTGTCCAATATGGTAATGACAAGCATTATGAGGTAAATTGAACACTTAAAATGTGTCTGTTCTGAGTTGAGATGTGCTATAGATATTAAATACACACAAGATTTTAAAGACTATTAAAAAAAACAAAATATCTCATTTAGTTATTTATGTTTATTACATGCTGATATATTTCAGATATGTTAGCATGCATAAGATATATTATTAAATTAATTTTACTTGTTTCTTTTTTTAATGTAGTATACAAAAGTTTTAAACAACATATAGATTTGTGCCTCACATTCTATATTGAATAGTGCTGATCTAGAAATGAGAAGATTTAAGAAAATCAAGGTTCTCATAAAATTCCTAATTGGTATAAGAGAAGGAAAGGTTTTTCTGTGTTTTAGTATCTTAGAGTCCTTGTAGAAAGGAATCATATTGTATTAAAATCCTGTAAAAAACAAACTATACCAAATAGCAAACATTTTTGATTAGTCTCCTTAGAGTTACAAGGTAAAAAATAGTTTTCCTGACTTGTCTACTATAATTTTAAAAATTGGAATAAAGTAAACAAAATTATGTTGTAATTCTTTTTCTGTCTTGTGCATAATGACTGCATCGGCAACACTCAAGCACATATTCTTTTTTTTTTTTAAAGATTTTATTTATTTATTTGACAGACAGACTGATCACAAGTAGGCAGAGAGGCAGGCAGAGAGAGAAGAAGGCAGAGAATGAGGAGGAAGCAGGCTCCCCGAGGAGCAGAGACCCCGATGAGGGACTTGATCCCGGGACTCTGGGATCATGACCTGAGCCGAAGGCAGATGCTTTAACCCACTGAGCCACCCAGGCGCCCCTCAAGCACAAATTCTTTACAGCAAATGGAGCCAAGTGTCTCCCTGAACTACCTAAGATTTATTGAGGTCCCGACCAGCCAGATTCCTTAACCTAGAGAAGACTTAGCCAGTTTCTCAGAAGGTACAGAGAGTGACAAGAGGAACTGCTAATAGCTAGTCTGACCAACTTCACACTATAATAAAGTATACTTTCTGAAAGGTAAGTCTGATCATGTCTTTTCCCTTAAAATTTTCCTTTGAAATGTTTGGTAGGTTTTAAGAGAAAGTTGGAAGGCTACTTTCTTGAACAGAATTTTCTATTGTTACATTCAAAGCTGTTTTCTCTCCCTGTATCTATAAACATATAGAACACATGGGGATAATGAGAACCCTCCTCTCTTCTGCATGTTTACTATAGGGTATGCAGTCTAGCCATACCTGGCCTAGACATACGTCTCCTGGATAATGAGAGTTCAGAAAAAAAATGTTTGTTTTATTCTTTCTTTGCTTCTAAGTTTTTCTCAAAAAACACCCTTGTTCTTTGCATCTGTCCCTCTAGAGTTACTATTGTATTAGAGAAGCAGATAATAAATAAAGTATGTATTTTAGGGGCGCCTGGGTGGCTCAGTGCGTTGGGCCGCTGCCTTTGGCTCAGGTCATGATCTCAGGGTCCTGGGATCGAGTCCCACATCGGGCTCTCTGCTCAGCGGGGAGCCTGCTTCCTCCTCTCTCTCTGCCTGCCTCTCTGCCTACTTGTGATCTCTGTCTGTCAAATAAATAAATAAATAAATAAAATCTTAAAAAAAAAAAAAACCTCCATCGATTTCATTAAAAAAAAAAAAGTATGTATTTTAAATGTATAGACTATTAGATAGTGTCAACTGCTAAGGAAAAAGAACTATTGAAGGAGAATGGGAATATACACATTATAAAGGTTTGGATTTTAGATGGAATAGCCACAGAAGACCTCATAGAGAAACTGACATTTGAGAAAAGATATGAAGGAAGGGCTATTACTCTGTGGCCTCATCCTGTGTTCTTGTAATTAGGAATACCTCTTACCAGAAGTTTAAACCCTTTTTTCATAGACTCAGTTATGCAAATATATGAAAATGCTAAACAGGGCAGAAGACTTGTGGATGAGGCCTGCCCTGGGAAGTGCCCATGACCCTTTTGAGACAAAGGGAACAAGCACTTTTACTTCTCCATGTATTTTATCTTCAAGCATGATTGTGGTCTTTGGCTCAAGATTTTTCAAAATGTGGCTCTACTCTTAGGTTTAGTAGATGACTATGAGATTAGTTTAGTAAGTAACAACCAATAGCAAGAAACAAAAAGTAGAAGGAAAAATATTTGTTGCAGTAAGGATAGGAATTATTTCAAACACATGTATACATACTCAGCTATGTGCTTGCTGGGCAATGATATAAAATGTATTTCTTAATATGCATCATGGATAAAAGACTTTGAAAAATACTATGCTGAGTCCAAGAGAACTTCTGAAATGATGTCTCCTAAAGAGGGATTAAGACAATGAACCATGAACCATGTGGGGCGCCTGGGTGTCTCAGTTAAGCGTCTCCCTCAGCTCAGGTTATGATCCCAGGGTCTTGAGATCAAGTCCCATGTCCTGGGATCAAGCCCTACATCCTTGGGGCTCCCTGCTCAGAGAGGTGCTTGCTTCTCTCTCTCTCTGCCCCTCTCCCCTGTTTGTGCACATGCTCTTTCCCTCTCTCGCAAAAAAACCCAAACAACAACAACAACAAAACCCCAGAAACCAAAACAATGAAGAAGGAAGGTGTAATGGGCTCTAATCTCTGGGAAAAATGAGAACAGGGCTAAATGAAGAATATCAGTCACCTATTTATCCCTACTTATTCAGTTAAAGATTAAAAACTGCATTTAATGGCTTGTGTTTCTTGTCCTTTGTATTTTTGATATCCCTTATGTGTGCATATGTGCACATGCACAGTTTATATTTCTGTGTGTGTTTGTGGTTTATAATAGTGGCTACTGAGAAAGACTCTGAGGAGAAAGATAAGAGTCAATATAATTTTCAAAGGAAATTAGGAAAGTTGGGAAGATTGTGCTACTGTGTAGCTGACATGAACAGAATCCCGAGAGTTGGTATGGTGGTGGAAACTACCAAATGGAGAAGGCTGAGTCTATGGGAGCTTCTGCAAAGATGGAAGGAAATGAAGAACACAGAGAACTAGTAGGGACCATGGGAAGGTTTAAGAGCTGTCTGTAGAGAGGCTCAAATAGGTCCCCAAACCCAAGTTACACTGGCATTTTCTAAGATTCAGTCTTGGCCCTGTGTTCTCTTACACTTCCTGCCTCATTAAATATATTTCTTCTGATTCTTCAGTTATTATTTTAATGCAAATAATTCTTTAATCTATATCCATTGGCATGGTTTCTTCTGAATTCCAATTTCAAATGCTTGCTGAGCAGTTTTTTGAAAATGTTTTTTATTATGTTTTCTGGCTCCTAGCCTGAGAGCTTAAACTGCTTTCAGGGCTATCGATATATATCTCAAGAGCTGGCAGGTCAAGCCCACTAGGACTATCCATGAATGAGAAAATAAAGCATCGTTTGGTCCTTCCTAAAAACATAAATAATGGAAAGTCACATTCCATCAAATTGGTTAAAAAAAAAAAAAACACAAGATAAAGATCTCTACAGATCAGGTAGTGAGCCACACTAACACACATCAAGAAGGGTTGCCTACAATAGAAGGAGCCATCCATTATATGCAACATAGGAGAGGAAGGGGAAGGGAAACTTGAGATTTCCTGACAAAAGAAAGGAAGGCTAGTTCCTTTAAATCAGTGGAGTGTGTGGGCACGTGTGTTTTCTCCAAAGCTGTACCAAACTATTTTTATGTATCCTATTTTACTTATAAATTGATGTCTTTTGAAGAAACATGAACTACTTTTAGATTAATACAGTGTCAAAAATGTTGAAATTTCTCTCATTTATTAGCTTTTGTCTTTCCCATTGAATCTACTGATGCTCTTCAATTCTGTGGAAGTTACATATATAGTCTTATTATCATTTTCTGTTGAATAGAGCTTGCAATTATGTCAAACTCTCATACTTAGAATCTGGAGCTCCAACTGTAATTTTCTTTTGGAGCCAAGACCTGAAATCCTGTGATCCATGTGTATAACCTTGGTGCGGATCTAAGTAATCTTTTCCTCAATATGATTGGAGATCTAATCCTGGATTACAAGGAAGATTCAGCAAGGCCATTAGGGAGCCTTGAGCCAAAAATCACCTGTCAGGGAGTCCCACTTGCAGTGACAGACTTGCTTCAGTATCTCTGAGAGGCTCAGTGGTTGATTGGGAGCAGGCCTTGGCAGATGTACCTTTAGCACAAACACACAGTTGGATTTTAGCACATCATCAGAAGTGCTTGGTCAATTAGGCTTTCTGTAGTTAGTCTTTGAGGTACATTCTCATGGCCTCTAGCCACTACTGCTATTCTCTGTTCAATCCAGTCTTATGTAATATTTTTCTCAGATACATCTGAGAATGGAACCTAAAACACAATCTTGTTCTACTAAAAATGTCAATCCAGATTGTTATGTATAATGTATTTTTAGTGCAACCATTCAGACTAGTAGCAAATTATAATGGAATTGAATAATTTCTTTCTCTTGTTCATGAGTATATCATCTAAGGTCATATCTAATTGATAATTTGCTTGAATTTGAATATGTGTCCAGAAATCACCTGGTAAATAAATGGGCTAAATCTGTCAACAAAAAAATGAATTGAGACATGCATGATTTGTATCTAGTGAACCCGTGTTAATTCCTAATGATCATTTGTTTTCAATTGTTTATAAACCATATTTTAATAATAGTTCCTAAAACTTTCTGTGGAATTAATTTCAGACTCTCCAGTAAAGCACAGAATTCTTTGATTTTTTTCCCCATTTTTAAATTTTTTGACTTATTTTTTTGTTCACGTATAATTAACACACAATGTTATATTAGTTGCAGATGTATAATATAACAATTTAACAGTTCTATACATTACTCGGTGGTTATCAGGGTAAGTGTACTCTTAATCCCCTTCACTCTTTGACCAATCCTGCCACCCACCTCCCCCAAAGTAACCACAAGTTCACTATATTTGAGTCTTGTTTTTTGTTAGTTTTGTTTTTTAGATTCCACGTCCGAGTGAAATCATATCTTTGTCATTCTCTGAGTCATTTCATTTAGCATTATACCCTCTAGATACCTCCATGTTGAAAATGGGCAAGATTTCATTCCTTTTTTTATGGCTGAGTCCTTAATTTTTAATTTAAAAAGAAATCATAACATTTTTTTCTTTCTTTAGTATTTTGGTTATCTCTTTATGATTATTCACAATGCCTCAAGAAATAGTTCAATGGTACATTTTATTTGAAAGTTACTTTTTTTAACCTGGAATATAATTTGCCTAGCACAAAAGATATAAAGTCATTTAGGGAAAGAATTGCTTTCTTATAGTCTTATATTTCTTGGGTTTCAGTTGCCTCTCACTAACATTATTTTTGCTATCTTTGACAGAGAAGATGGAAATAAAATAAAAGTTGAGTGGTATAGATTTTTCTTTGTCATGTATTATAAAAATATTACTCTACAGCAACATGTTCATTTTCTCTGAACATAACTTCAAAATCCTACTTTCCCTGTCTCTAGAATTTTTGGCAAGCCTCACTGCATTCTTGTTATTGGCGTTTTCAAAATCACTCTTATACTTCTTAGCTACTTACATATTTGTTGTTGGTTATACCTCTTTTTCCTCTCTTTTGTATTTGTTCTTTTTTATAGGTGAGTTCAACGATCTTTTTCCTTTTCACAATCCATTGATTAGTGTGGCCATGAGATATGAGTTATGATCATCAATTCTGTGCTCCTAGGTTCTTATGTAAAATTAGGAGACAGAGAAAGAAAGAGAAAGAGAGAAATCTTTGTCATTAAAATCTTTTATGTCAGGGTATTTCTGAATATCTCTCTTCATCCTAGTTTTTCTTCATTTAAAAATCATATTCTTTATGGAAATAACCTCATATTTCTTGTGCCATCTTTTTTTTTTTTTTTAAAGATTTTATTTATTTATTTGACACAGAGAGACAGGGAGAAAGGGAACACAAGCAGGAGGAGTGGGAGAAGGAGAAGCAGGCATCCTGCTGGGCAGGGAACCAGATGCAGGGCTCTATCCCAGGACCCTGGGATCACGACCTGAGCTGAAGGCATACGCATAACGACTGATCCACTCAGACGCTCTTCTTTGGCCATCTTAAAAACAAAGTTTTTGTGGGTTTTTTTTTTTTTGTATTTTATGTAACTTATTCCAATAATGTAGGTTTTGATTATGGTTCTAAAATTGGACTTGATTTTGATCATTATCCTCCAGATGGCATAAAGACAATATTTTTATAATAGTAATTAAATAGAAAACTACATAAAATTCCATATTGCTCAGGAAGATCTGGATTTAATGAAATGGAAGCACACCGAAGTAGATTTAGCTATATCAGGTATTATTTTTCTTATATAGGTAAGATGTCAAGGCTCAGAATATTTAGAGACTAATTAGTCCATTTGAGTAGGGTGACTGTTAAACTCTTTAGGAATTTGTTTCCTGGAAGTCAGCAGCCAGCCTTGGGAACATTTCTTAATTCTAAGCCATTTGTACATTTGTTCCTTTTTGTTTTTCTACCGTTCCAAGGTTTTTTTAAATTACGTATGTTTCTACCAGGGTTCTTCCCATTGGAAGGTAGTGTTCTAGAGTCAGGGCTGTGGTTAAATGGATGGCACTTATGTAAGTTATATAAACTTTCTAAATATTTTTCTGGACTTGGAAGATCGAATGTATTGGTAAGAGTATTAATATGTATAAAAGCACTTTAAACACACATAAGCTATTTTTATTGGATTATACAGGGAGTGTAGGCTCTATCTGCACCGAGTTGTTAGCAAACAAAAATTCTGAAAAGGATTTTTAAACTAAATATAAGTGGAAGACCAAGGTATTCACAAGTCCTAAAACTTCCATTGTCTCAGGTAGCCAAGAATCTAGTATGAGAATTTAAAGATAAAAAGGGGGGCTATGATTAAATAATTGACCTGCTAATTAGAGTAACTGATAGTTATGGAAAATGATTAACCCTGTATTTAAAAAAAAAAACTATAAAACATAGCTTGTCTTTTTTTTTCTTTCTCTTTCATTTCTCATCCCACTTTGATCTTTATAAATAATGGTACAATGCTTAATATTAAGTAGAGGAAAGGCCAACAAATGCCCACTGGGGATCACAGAGGAAGGATGAAAGGTATTGTATTTATATTACAGCCTAAATCACTTAAGAATCTTAAACAGCAGAGATGAATATAGTAGCTATGAAATGGCTGTACCTTTCATTAATTTTATTTTTAACAGAATAGTAGTCATTCAGTTATGTTCCATTGTCAGATAGCATTTTGGCATACCATTGTTTGGTTCAGAAGTTAAAATAATGTATTGCATATAAGTTGTGGACTAAGTGAAAATTATTATTCAACACATACTGAACACACTTAATATAATGTGTAGTGCTATTGACAGGATCATAAAAATGACTTATCTACAGTTCAACAAAATTTCATATGAGACAACACACCCTTCTGCATTATGGATAGACAAAAAAGTAAAACCCTAAACGTGTTAAAATCTACTTAGATTTTTTTAAAAGCTCATTAATGTACTTTTAAACTAGTGTTGTATAAGAGTTAAAATTCAGCATTAAAGAAAGTGCTCTGTTGTAAGTTTTATCCTTGTGAAGTTCATTAAATCTCCTTAATGCATCTGTTAAAAGTCCTCTACATCAGGCAGAAATTAGTATAAGGAGTTTTAAATCATGTTCATCCTCTTAAAATGCTTTAAAATATGCTTATGTACAGTTACTAAGCACAATCAAGTATTTTTATTATAATTAATTTGAAAAACTCCCATTATAAATCATCAAAAAACATTCTCACTGAAAACAGATCTTAAAGTGTAAGCTTTAAAATGTACATGAGCTTTAAAATGTACATTTATTTTTCAAATTCTTAGTTCTATATTCTGATCTAGGTTTTTAATCAGGTCTGTTTCAGTAGATCAGAATTACCTTAGCCCTGACCAAGGTTATGCAGTTTAACAGAGGACAGCATTTTATACTCAGCATATTTTATAAGGTGGAATGAAAACATGTTTGTAGATTAATGATGTAGTATTCTTTATGATTAAATTTTCAAATAAAGAGTTGCAGCATCAAGTAGTGGAAATAACACTGGGGCTGGACATAGAAGAACTGATTCAGAGCTCATTAAGGGGGTTGAGTAACCTTGGGAAATCACTTGTTCTCTGTGAGGCTGTTTTTCTTCTCAGTCTCAGGAGGGTAAAATCCAACTCATAGTGTTACTGAGAGCTGACTTTGTGAAACCCCACAGTTAAGTGTCATTTCCTACTTGTCAATAAATATTTTTTTTATTTTTATAAGAAACAGGGAAATGTCATATTCTAGTAATTTATAGTCAATGCCTTGATTATCACATAACTTTAATGTTTAGCTACACATATTAAGAGGTCTAATTTGCTCATTAAATGGCCATATGAATTTAGTTTTGGAAGGACTACTACTGCATATTTTTGGCAGAATGATCCTGATTTTATTGTTTGACTTGGTGAGAAAAAGAGTGCATGGCTACTTTATATATACACAGCTAGGTTTAGTACATAAAACTATACAGGTTTATAGAACCTCTAAAATTTAGATGTTTATTGTTTCCGCTAAGAAAAAAATGTTAACCTGGATTATTTTCTTTCTAGCAAATCTAGGGCAGTTCAGCAACTCTATGAGTGTAGACATCTGCCTTTGGGGCTGTTTTGGGAACTGGTAGAAATCACATGGAAAAACCTACCTTGTAAATGACCTCTAGGTTTCATTTCCCCAGCTCCTGGAGAAGGACTGTATTTGAGAAGCAGTGTATTTAAGCTCGAGGAGATTAGAGTGTGGGTATGACCCAAGACATTGTTGGTTGCTGCTTGATGAGGTGACTTATTTGTGGAGTGGTAACTAATAACTGTGTTGGAAGCTGGGGGTTCTCAGCCTGAGGCACTGTGCTATAATGGTAGACACATGTGTGGCAAGATTAATGGGAAACTAGGCTTTACAGAGTATTGAAGTGTTAAAGAGGGAATTTAAGAGATCTTGTCCATCTGGATTGACCTTCAGATTGAAACTAGGTAGAGCCAAGTGCCTACATTCTGTTTGCCTTGGAGTTCTCCTTGGTCACATGGAAATAGGATTTTTTTGTTTTGTTTCTGATGTGAATCAACTCTTCAACATGAAATGTTAACAAAAACATCTAGCCTAGGGTTTGAAAATGTATTCCACACAAAAAGTCTTGAAAATACTTAATGCTTCAAATAATTTTCCCTAGTCTCTGAGATATCTTATACTTAAAGTGTCTTTTTGTTGAAATATTTTATAAAATATTAGTTTCCACTTTTACTTTTCTGCTCCCAGGACAACTGTTCCTCTGAACTACAACTGTTCCTTTATTTTATATTTTTCTGGTTCTGAAATAACCCATCCTGCAGCCATAAACAACTTGTCTTGATGGCTAGCCAAGACTCTGTCCTGCCACAAACCTCCTCCTACTTTTTCATTTCTTACCCCAAGGAGCAATAAACATGAATCCTGACCCACCAGTGGAGCCCAGAACTAAGAAGAGATACACTGCAGCTAAACAGGTAGGAATAAAAACAGTGCCTCACTTCGATAATATTAAATGTGCTGGGAAGACAGCCTCCAAGAGAAAGGATAAATAATCTACATAATGAAGAATTAGTTAGCAGTGTTATGTAAATATTGTAGCAGCATCAATAAGGAGGTAAGCAGAAGTATTTTAAGACACTATATTATACAATACACTGTGCACTGTTTCCTGGTGATAAGGTTTTTTAAAGCATCTTTATAAGCTCTTCTTCTCTGTTGTGACAGGATTATTTTTGCACCTTTGGAAAGCAACTGAAAAAGGAAGCTTGGAAAAAAATCCTGCCTAACAAAGCAGCCAAACTCAAATAGCTTAAACTATAAGAAAAAACTGATTTAAGATATAAGAATAGATAAAAGATTAAAACAGGATAAAAATGATATCCTCGTTTTTTCAATGCTGTGTATTCTTGTTGTGTAGTGAAAAGTTAAAATGCTAAAGGATTAAATTGTTTTTGATTATTATGCCCCTGAATTTTAAATAGTCACTGAAACAGATATTTTATATAATAACATCCAGAAACAATAACACATATAAGGATAAAGATAGGTGAATGGAAAATGTAATGTACAAATTATCCAAAAGGAAATCATGCTAGTTTAAAGAAATGTTTTAGCCACCGGCATTGATAAATTGGCTCCCCACTATTTTTCAGAAAAATTTGGCATACATTTTCTCCTTGCTACACCCCCTGAAAACCAGAGTTTTAGAATGATAAAATACTTAAATCTTTTAGAACTATCTAAAGTTTGGGTATTTTTTTCAGAGAACGTTGACTCTTGTGTGCACTAATCACTGAAATTCACAAATTCTAAATCTAATTGTTGATACTGATTTAAGGAATGTTAAATGTTTCAACTTAGTGAAATGCTAAAAAGGTAGATAACAGAAAAAAAAGAAATAGAAATGTTTCAGATAATAAAAAAATTGAATAATTTCAAAAGAATTGAATAATTAGTCAACCCCTCAATAAAACAACTTTTGATTGTCTAGCAGTATTAGTATCATTTTTAGGCTCTCCACAGAGAATGTTTAATTGAAGGATGCCTTTCTCCCTACGTTCTTCCTATTGCCATTAGTTGTTGTATACTCAAGAAAGGCAAACATTTTAATATCAGTTATATTTCAATCAGGATTGAAATATGCATATTTCAACCAATGAAATCAGGATCAAAAGGAAAGTAAATATAGAAATGCAGGCACAAGCTAGAATGTAGGAATTGCATCCAGGTAACCAAAGAAGTTGAAGTGAAAACAGAATGCATTTAACAGTGGCAATCAGGTATCCAGAAATGAGTCAAACCGCTGGGGGTCTAGGATAGCAAGGTCAAGGTAAGGGACTTACAGAAAAAATATTCTTTCCCCATACTGGAAAAATCCTTCTTCAGATGTTATTTATGATCCCAGACCCAAGAGATGTTGAATTCAATTCAGTTTTTGAATAACTGGGATGTGTAAATTCAGTCTCTCTGTGGGCTCCTAGTTAATTGCAGTTGGTATTCTCTCTTATTTCATTGTTACTAAAAGCACTGTAAAAGAACGTAAATAATGAGAGGCATTATCCTTTTAAAATCTCCTATCTTCCTCCACTGCCAAACTCTTTACCAAACCTCATTACCGTATACATACATGAATAGTTAATGCACTGCAAGAAAGTCAGGGTGGAAAGATATTTTAGGGTATTTGTGAGCTGTGTTAGTGGTGACATTGTTGGAACTTGAGATGCCACTGAGCTATCTGAGTTTATACTTTTACTGAGGTTGGATATGGAAATGCTACTGGGAACAAACTTCTACTTTGTTTTCCTAAGTTATGAATTAGTATTTTGGAGACATTTATGAGGAGCAGTATTCTTCAGATCTTTGGGAAATCATTGAATTTAAGGTTAATTTTACTTTACATCTTCTCTTGTCATGTTCAGTCAGATCTAATTGAACAGAGCAGACACTATCGGAAGCCTATTGCAATCAACATTTCTATGAAAGAAAAACTCTAGGGAATTTGGTCTGAAAATAGCTATTTTAAAGAAGATGAGGGTTTTGTTAATGAGTAAATATTTACTATAATGTTGAGTTCTGGACTGTCAAGACAAGGCAAGGAATGTTAATTAATTTGGGGAAAAAAAAATTGGGCAAATTTCCATACCTCCAGGATATCCAATTGTGGAAAATAAAATTTTATAAACCTGAATTATCCATGGAATGTATGGTAATTATTTAATATTTCACTTTGGTTTCATCTCAGAAGTAAGGTTAAAATAATTTTATTTATGTGGAGAATATTTTTAATGTAAATATGTTACTACTTTGCAATCTAATCCATAGTCACTTGTCATGTAAATAATCATTCAGAGCTCTACAGACTGATTATAGCCTTAAAGTGAAAAATTTTTTTAAAAAAATCTAAACAGACCAGTGCAAAAAGGAAGTCATCTTGGGGCGCCTGGGTGGCTCAGTGGGCTAAAGCCTCTGCTTTCCGCTCAAGTCATGATCCCAGGGCCCCACATCAGGCTCTCTGCTCAGCAGGGAGCCTGCTTCCTCCTTTCTCTCTCTGCCTGCTTCTCTGCCTACTTGTGATCTCTGTCTGTCAAATAAATAAAATCGTTAAAGAAATTAAAAAAAAAAAAAGGAGTTCATCTTGACAGGAGGGTATAGTTAATAATAAAGGACAAGGTTAGCCACATTTTGTTTTTACAAAAATGCTTTAAAAAAAAAAGATTTTATTTATTTGAGAGAGAGAGTGAGAGAGACAGAGGACAAGGGGGATTGGCAGAGGGAGAAGCAGGGAGCCCTATGCAGGGCTTGATTCCAGTACTCTGGATCATGACCTGAGCCAAAGGCAGTGGGTTAACCGACTGAGTCACTCAGGCACCCCTCAAGAAAAAGCTTTCTGAAGTACTTGATGTCATCTGATTGGCTAATGTACTGGACATCTTTATTATCAGGTTTTAGATTATCTTAAGAAATACTTATGTCTGGATTTCCCAATAAAAATACAATTTTCATCCTAATAAAAGTATTGTTAAAACAGCTTCTTAAATGTATAATAAAAAATCAATCAAATTAAATATATTAATCAAGCTGTTGTCTTCTTAATTTCCCTCCACATCCTTTTTTTCCATTTCTGCCCTCTTCATTTCGGGGCATTTTCCTTTCTATGCCAAGTGAAGTTAATAATTTTGGCCTAGAGATGGGCACATGATGCAAGCAAGTCAGTCAGATTACTTCATTGGAATTTTACATAGTGGCTTTGAGAAATAAATATTCTGTCCTCCTCTGATGTGGCTAACACAGGATTTGTGAGCATGGAGTAGGAGTGGGAAGGAGAAAGAAGGCATTAAGATTGGGGACACAGGAAGAAGGAAGAAGAAACCTAATCCTAACCTAATCTGGTTTATCCCATTCTTCCCAGGAAACAGGATAAATTTCCCAACTCCTTTTATTTTCCTTAAGCTAATTTGAGTTATGGTGGTAACATGGTATAATGGTGAGCACTCTGGATTTTGAATCCAGACTAGTTTGAGTTGGGATTCTGTCATTTGAAATTGAAAATGTCCCAACTAATGTGCTGTTCAAGTAGATTTTTTTTCCTGGTATGACGTATGCCTGTTTTACTAACTTTCCAAGTTTTTGGCATTTAATTTAGAAACTCTGAAGTGAACAGGTTGGCTTAATTTTAAGATTTGTTCTTTTCAGAAATTAATTTAAGCAGATAATGGTGTTGATAACATCCCAGATTTACCTCCTTTGTTATGGAATTTTTGGAATTGAACTAATCAAAATACATAAAACCAATGAATTTCACTCACATACTTTCTGTGGTCTCCTCAATTCATTTAAGGATTTGTTTTAATGTTGAACTTTGCAAGGAATAAAAGTCAAATATGTTTAGGATTCTAAATATCATGTTATTTAAAAAAACTACCCCAAAACACCCTAAATTGTCTACCGTGTGTTGCTTTTAATTTAAATGCATTTCTATGCTTCTAGCAAATTAAAACATATATATTTGGAACTCAAGTACATTTTTAAAAATGGATTTTATGTTTAGAGCAGTGTTAGTTTCACAGCAAAATTAAGCAGAAGTTACAGAGATTTCCCATATATTCTTTGCCTCCACATATGCCCAACTTCCCCTACTATCAAAATTGTGCTCCAGGGTGCCTGGGTGGCTCAGTGGGTTAGGCTGATGCCTTTGGCTCGGGGTCATGATCTCAGGATCCTGGGATCAAGTCCCACATCGGGCTCTCTGCTCAGCGGGGAGCCTGCTTCCCTCTCTCTCTCTGCCTGCCTCTCTGTCTGCTTGTGATCTCTCTCTGTCAAATAAATAAATAAAATCTTAAAAAAAAGAATTGTGCTCCAGTATGGTACGTTTGTTACAATTGAAGAACCTACAATGACATAACTATCACCCAAAGCCCATTCTTTACAGTAGGGTTAACTCTTGGTGTTGCACATTCTGTTGGTTGGACAAATGCATAATGAGATCTGTTCTCCACTATAGTATGATTGAAGTAGTTTCCTTGCTCTAAAAATCCTTTGTGCTCCATCTATCTAACCCTACCTTCCCCCAGTCCTTGGCACCTACTGAGCTCTTTTATTGGCTCTGTAGTTTTGTCTTTTCCAGAATGTGATATAGTTGGTTATATTATACAATATATTGGCTATGTCATGTAAATACAGTGAAAGGCTATGTCATACAGTATATAGCCTTTTCAGTTGGCTTCTTTCACTTAGTAATACATATTCAAGTTTCCTTTATGTTTTTTCATAGCTTGACAGCCCACTTCTTTTTAATATTGAATAATATTCCATTGTTTGGATATACCACAGTTTATTTATCCATTCACCTACTAAAAGGCATCTTGATTGTTTCCAGGTCTTGACAATTAAGAATAAGGCTGCTCTAAAACATTTGTGTGTACATTTTTGTGTGGACACAAATTTTCAACTCTTTTTAGGACACACCAAGGAGCATAATTGCCAATCATATGGTAGGAGGGTGTTTAGTTTTGTAAGAAACTGCTGATTTGTCTTTCAAAGATATACAATGTCTATACCATTCTGCATTCCTGCCAGCAGTAAAGGAGAATTCTTGTTACTCCACACCTTGCCAACACTTGGTGTTGTGTTTTAGATTTTGCCCATTCTAACAGGTGTGTAATATCTCATTGTTATTTTAATTTGCAATTTCCTAATGACATATGATGTTCAGCATCGTTTCATATGCTTATTTTCCATCTGTGTATCTTTTTTGGTGAAGTGTCTGGTCAGATCCTTTGCCTATTTTTTTAATTGCCTATTTTTAAATTATAATGTCTCGTTATTTTAATTTGCAATTTGCTAATGACATTACGTTAAGCTCCTTTCCTTTGCTTTTACCATCTGTCTATCTTTTTTGGTGAAGTGTCTGTTCACATCTTTTGCCTATTTTTTAATTGGGTTGCTCATTTTCTTACTGTTGAATTCAAGTACTTATTAGAAGTAAAATAATTTATTCTTAGAATGTGTTATTTCTAAAATAGAACTATAAAAATGCAATATATTCTAATCAGAACATTGTTAGTAGAAATGTGTGTGTGCATACACACACACGTACACACGTACACACACACACACACACCTTGAGAATATTCTTTTTCTCCTAAGGGTTTTATATGAATTTGTCCTTTTAAACAATAATCACACTAATAACAATCACTCATTTAGGTACTTTGCTGTTTTCAAGGCAGGTCTACATAGGGTACCATGAAATTAAATGATATAGCTTGCTTTTATCAGCAGTTATTCATCTCATTTTTTAAAATAAAGAAGCAGAGAAGAGGGAGAGACTATGTGAGGAATATGGGGGATATGTGAGTTTACGGTAGTGCTGTGAGTAGGCTTTGTTCACTGACTGTGTAATAGCAAATTTGAAGATCAACAAAACATTACTCATTGCTTATTAAAAACGTGTAATTTTATTTTCCACATGGAGAATATTTTGTCTTAGTTTTGCACGTGAGGCCTATGATTGTACACAATGGCATCTACCCAGGTATGCCAGTCATTTAATCAGTTCTTTCTTAGTTCATCTGAAAAATCAGCTTTTTCACAAACATCATTTGTAACAATCTTCAAATTTCTCTAGTGGATTATGTGTATTGACTTCTAGGCCAATATCACATCATTTTAACTATTATAACCTCAAATGCATGTTAAAAATGGTATGAGTCCATATCATATAGAAATATGGCATCAATGTCCTGTAGAATAAAGAAGTAACTTTCAAATCCTTTTGGTATTTGCTTGCATACAAAATAGTGTTTGTTTATTTGTTTCTTTCTTATTAACATATAATGTATTGTTTCAGGAGTACAGGTCTGTGATTTATCAGTCTTACATAGTTCACAGTACTCACTGTAGCATATGCCTTCCCAGTGTCTTGTCACCTAGCCATACCATCCCTCCCAATCCCCTCCACTCCAGCAATCCTCTGTTTGTTTCCTGAGATTAAGAGTTTCTTATGGTTTGTCTCCCTCTCTGGTTTTGTCTTGTTTCATATTTTCCTCTCTTCTCCTATGATCCTCTGCCTTATTTCTCAAGTTCCACATATCAGTGAGATCTTACAATAATTGTCTTCCTCTTATTAATTGATTTCAGTTAACATAATACCCTATAGTTCCATCCATGTCATTGCAGATGGCAAGCTTTCATTTCTTTTGATGGCTGCATAATATTCCTATGTGTGTATACACACACACTCACACATATGTACCATATCTTCTTTATCCATTCATCTGTCCATGGACATCTAGGCTCTTTCCAGGGTTTGGCTATTGTGGGCATTGCTCCTGTAAACACGGGTGCACATGCCCCTTCGGATCACTACATTTGTGTCCTTGGGGTAAATACCTAGTAGCGCAATTGGTAGGTAGCTCTATTTTCAACTTTTTGAGGAACTTCCATTTGTTTTCCAGAGTGGCTGCACCACCTTGCATTTCCACCAACAGTGTAGGAGGGTTCCCATTTCTCCACATCCTTGCCAACATCTGTCATTTCCTGACTTGTTAATTTTAGCCATTCTGACCAGTGTGAGGGCCATCTCATTGTGGTTTTGATTTGTATTTCCCTGATGCTGAGTGATGTGGAGCACTTTTTCATGTGTCTGTTGGCCATTTGGATGGCTTCTTTGGAGAAATGTCTGTTCCTGTCTTTTGCCTATTTCTTGATTGGATTATTTGTTCTTTGGGTGCTGAGTTTGGTAAGTTGTTCATAGATTTTACATAGTAGCCCTTTATCTGATAGGTCATTTGCAAATATCTTCTCCCATTGTGTCAGTTGTCTTTTGGTTTTGTTGACAGTTTTCTTTGTTGTGCAAAATCTTTTGATTTTGATGAAGTCCCAGTACTTCATTTTTCCTGCTGTTATCCTTGCCTTTGGTGATATATCTAGGAAGAAATTGCTGTGGCTGAGGTCAAAGTGGTTGCTGCCTGTGTTCTTGTCAAGGATTTTGATGGGTTCCTATCTCACATTTAGGTCATCCATTTTTGAGCCTATTTTTGTGTGTGGTATAAGGAAATGGTCCAGTTTCATTCTTTTGCATGTGGTTGTCCAATTTTCCTAGCACCATTTATTAAAGAGACTGTCTTTTTTCCAGTGGGCATTCTTTTCCTAATCCAAAGATTAGTTGAACATAAAGTTGAGTTGAGGGTCCATTTCTGGGCTCTCTATTCTGTTCCACTGATCTGTGTATCTGCTTTTGTGCCAGTACCATACTGTCTTGATGATTACAGCTTTTAATAGAGCTTGAAGTCCAGGACTGTGATGCCACCAGCTTTGTTTTTCTTTTTCAATCTTCCTTTGGTTATTCAGGGTCTTTACTGGTTCCATACAAATTTTAGGATTATTTGTTTCATTTTTGTGAAAAAAGTTGATGGTATTTTGGTAGGGATTGCAATAAATGCATAGATTGCTCTAGGTAGCATAGACATTTTCACAGTATTTGTTCTTACAATCCATGAGCATGGAATGTTTTTCCATTTCTTTCTCTCTTCCTCCATTTCTTTCATGAGTATTTTCTGAGTACAAATTCTTTGCCTCTTTTGTTAGGTTTATTCCTAGGTATCTTATGGTTTTCGGTAAATGGGATCGACTTTAATTTCTTTACTCTGTCTTGTTGGTATGTAGAAATGCAACTGATTTCTGTGCATTGATTTTTTTAATCCTGACACTTTACTGAATTCCTGTGAGTTCTAGCAGGTTTGGGGTGGAGCCTTCTGGGTTTTACACTTTATGTGTAAAAAAAGAGTTTGACTTCTTTGCTAATTCAAACGTTTTCATTTCTTTTTTGTTGTCTGATAGCTGAGGCTAGAACTTCTAGTACTGTGTTGAGTAGCAGTGGTGATAGTGGACAGCCTTGCCATGTTCCTGATATTAGGGGAAGAGTTCTCAGTTTTTCCCCATTGAGAATGATATTCGCTGTGGGTTTTTCTTAGATGGTTTTGATGATATTGAGGTAGGTACCCTCATCCCTACACTGTGACGAGTTTCAATCAAGAAAGGATGCTGTACGTTGTCTAACACCTTTCCTGCATTTATTGAGAGTATCATTTATTTCTTGTTCTTTCTTTTATTAATATATTGTAATACATTGATTGATTTGCAGATGTTGAACCAACCTAGCTGCCCAGGACTAAATCCCACTTTGTTGTGGTGAATAATCCTTTTAATGTACGGATGGATCCTATTGGCTGGTATTTTGGTGAGAATTTTTGCATCCAGGTTTTTCAGAGACCTTTGTCTGTAATTCACCTTTTTGATGAGGCCTTTGTCTGATTTTGGGATCAAGGTAATGCTGGCCTCATAAAATGAGTTTGGAAGTTTTCCTTCCATTTCTATTTTCTGGAATCATTTCAGGAGAATAGGTATTAATTCCTCTTTAAATATTTGGCAGAATTCCCGTGGGAAGTCCTCTGGCCCTGGGCTCTTGTTTGTCGGGAGATTTTTGATTACTGCTTCATTTTCCTTCCTGGTTATGGGTCTGTTCAAGTGTTCTATTTCTTCCTGGTTCAGTTTTGGTAGTTTATATATCTCTAGAAATGCATCCATTTCTTCCAGATTGTCAAAATTGCTCTTTTATAGTTGTTCTTAATATGTTCTTATAATTGTTTATATTTCACTGGTGTTGGCCTTTCATTCATGATTTTATTTATTTGGGTCTTTTCTCTTTTCTTTTTGACAAGTCTGGCCAGGGGTTTATCAATCTTTCAAAGACCCAGCTCCTAGTTTTGCTGATTTGTTCTACTGTTCTTTTGGTTACTATTTCATTGACTTCTGCTCTGCTCTTTATGATTTCTCTTCTCCTGCTGGGTTTAGGCTTTCTTTGCTGTTCTTTCTCCAGCTCCTTTAGGTGTAGGGTTAGGTTTCTGGTTTCTTGAGAAAGGCTTGTATTGCTAAATACTTTCCTCTTAGGACTGCTTTGCTGTGTCCCAAAGATTTTGAACAGTTGTGTTTTCATTTTCTTTTATTTCCATGAATTTTTAAAATTTATCTAAAGATGAATTTAAATGAATGAATGGTTGACCCATTCATTCTTTAGCCTCCATGTATTTGAATTCTTTCCAACTTTCCTCTTGTGGTTGGGTTATAGTTTCAAAGCATTGTGGTCCGAAAATATGCAGGGAATGATCGCAAACTTTTGGTACCAGTTGAGACCTAACTTGTGACCTAGTAAGTGATCTATTCTGGAGAATGTTCCATGTGCACTAGAGAAGAATGTGTATTCTTTTGCTTCGGGATGGAATGTTGTGACTATATCTGTGATGTCCATCTGGTCCAGTGTGTCATTTAAAGCCTTTATTTCCTTATTGATCTTTTGCTTAGATCTGTCCATTTCAGTGAGGGGGTGTTAATGTCCCCTACTATTATTGTATTATTTTTGATGTGTTTCTTTGATTTTGTTATTAATTAGTTTACATAATTGACTGCTCCCATGATAAGGGCATAGATATTTAAAATTGTTATATCTTCTTGTTGGACAGATCCTTTAAGTATGATATAGTGTCCTTCCTCATCTCTTATTATGGTCTTTGGCTTAAAATCTAATTTATCAGATATAAGGATTGCTTATATCTTTTGATGTCCATTAGCATGTAAATGGTTTTCCACCCCTTCACTTCAAGTCTAGAGATGTCTTTCAGTCTCAAATGAGTCTCTTAAAGACATCATATTGATGGATCTTGTTTTTTTAATCCAATCTCATACCCCGTGTCTTTTGACTGGGCATTTGGTCCATTTACATTCAGGGTAACTATTGAAATATATGAATTTAGTGCCATTGTATTGTGTATAAGTGACTTACTATATATTGTCTGTCTTTCTTTCTGGTCTATGTTTCTTTTTGGCTCTCTTTTTGTTTAGAGGAAACTTTTCAGTATGTCCTGTATGGCTTGTTTAGTGTTTGCAAATTCTTTTAGGTTTTGTTTTCTCTCTCCTATTTTCAGTGACAGCCTAGCTGGATATAGTATTCTTGGCTGCATATTTTTCTCATTTAGTGCTCTGGATCTATCATGCCAGTCCTTTCTGGCCTGTCAGGTATCTGTAGCTAGGTCTGCCGTCAATATAATGTTTCTACCATTGTAGGTTACAGACCTCTTGTTCCCAGCTGCTTTCAGGTTTTTCTCTTTGACTTTGATATTTGTAAGTCTTACTATTAGATGTCATGGTGTTGCCTATTTTTGTTGATTTTGAGGGGGATTCTCTGCACATCCCGGATTTGGATGCCTCTTTCTGTCCCCAAATTAGGGAAATTCTGTACTATAATTTGCTCCAATATACCGTCTGCCCCTCTCTCTCCTTCTTCTTCTGATATCCCAATTATTCTAATATTGTTTCATCTTATGGTATCACTTATCTCTGAAATTCTCCTCTCATGATCCAGTAGTTGTCTGTCTCTCTCTTTCTCAGCTTATTTATTCTCCATCATTTGGTCTTCTCTTATCACTAATTCCCTCTTCTGCCGCCTATATCCTAGAAATTAGAGCCTTCATTTTTTTATTGCACCTCATTAATAGCCTTTTTTATTTCAACTTGGTTAGATTTTATTTCTTCAGAAAGGGATTCTCTTGTATTTTCTGTGATTTTTTTCAAGCCCAGCTAGTATCTTTATAATCATCATTCTGATCTCTAGTACTGACATCTTACTAGGTATCCATGTTGATTAGATTCCTGGCAGTTGGTACTGCCTCTTGTTCTTTTTTTTGAGGTGAGTTTTTCCGTTTTGTCATTTTGTCCAGAGAAGAATAGATGAATGAGAGTACAAAATGCTAAAAGGGCAACAATCCCCCAGAAAAATATATACTAAACAAATCAGGAGAGGCCTGAAACCTGGGGGAAAAGAGAAAAAAAGTAGAATATAATCAGGTTGATGAATAGAACAGAGCCACACACAAGATTTTGGTTGAGTTTTGATTTGTTAGGAGAAACAGCCTTCCAAAATTTTAAAGAAAGAAAAACTTTTTTAATACAAAAATAAAGGTAAATGCAATGAAAGAATGGAATATGACTAAAAATAAAAATTCAAAAAAATTTTTAAAAAGGAGTTGATAAGTTGATTGAAAAAGAAAGAAGAAAAATTAAGAAAAAACAAAAGGAGAGAATGTGATCAGGCAGATGAATAGAACAAATCATTACAGTAGATTTAGGATATATTTTAGTCTGTTAGAAGAAACTACATCTCATTTTAAAGAAAAAATTATATATATACAAAAATAAGGTTGAATACAATCAAAGGAAAGAGTATAATTGTAAAGATGAAAATTAGGAAAGATTTTTTAAAAAGTAATTGATAAGATATTGATTGAAAAAGAAAAGAAGAAAAATTTAAAAAAAAAAAGAAAAAAATGGAAAAAATGAACTTAGGAAGACTAAAGAATCATGGGGAAAAAGCCATGAATTCTGTTTGCTGTATTTCCCTAGTGCTGGACTTTTGCTGTTCTCAATTGACCAGTAAACTTAGCCTTGGCTAGATGTTCTTTCTGATCTTCTGGGGGAGGGGCCTGTTGCAGTGATTCCCAAATGTCTTTGCCCGAGATGGAATTTCACTGTGCTTTCCAGGGGCCAGGCTAAGTAATCTGCTCTGGTTTGCTCTTGGTAGCTTTTGTTCCCTGAAAGCTCGTTGTACAGTTTTAGAGGATGAGAATGAAAATGGCGACCTCCCAATCTCTGGCTCCAGAGGAGCCGAGAACTCAGGTCCCCACTCCTCAGTGTGGTCTCAGAGAAAAGCAGTCAATAAACCCTGTCTCACTGCTCTCTGGCCACATTTCATGCTCACCTGACATGTGACTGAGCATTTCTCCATCTGTCATATGACCCTGTTTAAAGTTTCCAAACTCAGGTGATTCTGGAGGTGCGCTCTTGTACTGTTCTTCCCAGGGGAGGAAGAGGAGTTTCCCTGGATCAGCCACTTCATGGGTCCCTGCTTGAAAAGTAGTGGCCCGACTGTGCTGAGGATCATGTTTTATGGCAATCCTTAGCTGAGAGCCCACTCCTTGGCTCCGTCTTTGCAGTTGGTTTTCCTGCTCTGATATTTGGGAGCTCTGCCACACTCAGGCACCCCTTGTCTTTCTGTGACCTGGAGGGTCCTGAGATCACACTGTCCCAGTGAGTGTTCCACCCCCCTTACTTAGCCACTGGAACAATGACCCTCAGTGGAGCTGACTTCTAAAAGTTCTGATTTTGTACTCCCCTGCTCTATCACTTGCTGGTAGCCAGCTGATGGAGGCTCCCCCCTCCACCTTGGTCTATCTACCTAAATATTGCCTTGGATTTACTTCTCTGGACATCCCACCTTCCAGAAAGTGGTCACTTTTCTCTTCACAGAGTTGCTACTATTCTTTTCTTTGGTCTCTTTTTGCGTTTGTAGATGTTCAGAATGGTTTGATAATATCTAACTCAGTTCTTGGGACCGCATGAAATTTAAGTCTCTTACTCCTCTGCCATCTTGCTGAGCTCTAGCAAATAGTGTGTTTCTATGGCTATTAATGTTTTTACAAAATTTTAGGTACTATCTGTTGTCTTCCTGTTATGAATTGATTGTGCTACTTAAGCAAAACAATAATCTTGGCATTTCAATATTTATTTTGCTTTATATATAATTCCATGAATTTTGAACATAGTTTAAAAAATAAAACAGGTAAAAGTGTTCAGATTTTATAAAATAAAATTTTTAGTGAAAATTAAACACTTTATTATAAAATAATCTCTGTTCACTATTTTTCTATGACTTTGATTTTAGCTCTGTCTTCTCCTCCCCCTCTAGTGATGCCCTAGATTTAATTGGGATGTGGCTAGGATTTGGGGGAGAATCTCAGAAGCTTCAGCAAAGTTGCATTGTCCTGAGTGGAGCTCTGCCGGTCTCCACCTCCAGGAAAACCCACTGTTTTATTCAGTAGCTGTAACTAGTAGCAGTTTTGATTTTTATTTCAAATAACCCAGGAAGTTGGTGTTCTTGGTCTAAATAGTTTCATTCTCACTGGGGAGATTAGATTAGTTTTCTTCATAGGGCTTCACCCAGCATTTAATGCATAGCCTTTTTAGTAAAGGAAGGAGTCAGGGGAGTTGCAGGAGCTGAGTAGTCAAAAAGGACTGGCATGGCTAAGACAGTGTTAGGTTTGGTAGATATGGAAAGTCAAGGAAGAGGGCAAGAGGAAGTACTGCTCAGAATGCTGAGAAGCATGAATAAAGCTACTGATCAATGTATGAAATAGTCTATCTTGGTGCTTAGAGATTGCACCGAGTATAGAAATCCAAAAATGGATTTTGTTATTACTACTGTGAAGATGATGAATTAGTTTTCTTATAAATTTTTCTTATACCAAATATGTACTTATCCCCTCATTCTCAATTTGGAAGTTTTATAGAGTCAGCATTCAGAATTTACATCATTATGTCCATAAATGTTATCATGGCTATGCCACACTGTGTTTTATATGTTTATTTCTTAGATGACTTTTTGTTCCCTAGGGTTAATGTTTTCTATTCTTTTTTCTTCTATGTTTTCTGTTGCTTCTTCAAGGCCAGCAAGAGGCAGAGCCAGTCTGCTAGCAACACAGTCTTATAAAGTAAGATTCCTCCTGTTTTTCTCATATTTTACTAATATTAGTTTCTTGATTTAGTGTTTTTATGATCTCTCTGATGTCATTAATTGCTTATACTTTTTAAGTTTATTTCTTCTTAAACTTCCTTTTGTTTTTTGTTTGCTTTAGTTTGTTTTTAATGTTTTAACCTTTCTTTGAATATCTGATGATAATAAACTGATAGTTTTAGGAGTAAGGCACCAAATAGCTGTTTGAAAATTTTGTGTGTGACTAAGAGTTGTTATAAGGTAGCTGCAGTATATGGTTATTGGGTGAGAACTAGACTCTGTCATTGGGAATCTAAATGTTAGTATCTATATGTCTTTTCTCTTAGGTTGCTTCTTTTTTAAAGCTGAAGCCTCCCTTTTCCTTTCTGTTGGTTTATCTGGCTGTCAGCAGATTAGGACCACAAAGGTCTCTTTGTTCAGAGTTGAGGATGTCATAATTCCTTGCTTTGAGTATGACCATATGTTACCCGATAATTTTGCCTGATGTTCCTAGGTCTATAGATCTGTTGTTCAAACTCTCTATAAGTTAACTTGATCTATATCCCTCGTAGGTAAGGGAGAAACAACTTCAGAAAGAACTAGGGGAGTAAGTTTTGAACTTTTGAAGCAAATTATCTACCAAACCTTGTGCTTTCAGCCTCATCTTTCATTCTGGCTTTCAGAGATAATCTGGTGCTTTATAATCAGCACCAGGATTGTACTACCAAAATAAGATTTTCTGTCAAGATGAGAATCAAGTTGATTCTCCCTGGAATCATCCTTCTGTAGACAGTTTTCACCTTTTTTTCCATCTGTAAAAGTGTCCTGGGTTTTATTATTAGTTAGTAAATCAAGGGTCCCTACTCTTCACCACCTCCCTTGAGAATTAAAAAAATAAGGCAGAGTAGATTATATTTTATCGACCTGTCCTATCTGAATTCCTCAGGATATACTTGGATTCATTTTAGGGTTTAGATAAGCGAGTACTGCTGACTGTCCAGATTTAACATTGTATTTATTGACCAAAAATAATTTCTTATGTAATATTACATGTTTTTCTTAAGAATTCTTAAACAATTCTAGATTTATGGTGCTAGATTCTCTTTGAGAATAGACTTATTATAATGTACCATCGTGTTGCAAACTGTCATTTTATTTTTAATTTTAATTGTTTAAAGTGAACTGCCTGGTTACTTGATATTTAAGTTTCCCCAGAAAAAGACTTTAGAGAATTAGTTGCTTTTCACTCAATAGAGTAAGAGAAAGGATTATCCAAATAATCCAGTATCTGTGACATACAGTGTAGGGTCTACAATGTATTCAACTATCAACTTGAATTGATAGTTATAGGCTTCCATAAACTCAGGAAACAGCATTTCTCATCTATTTCACCTGCAGTAATTCTTTCCAAAAATAATTTTTTGCAGCACAGAGCAGCTTCCTCAGAGGATTTAGCCTAGGTTGGTTGCTTTGTGTCTAGTTGAAGTCTTGGGCATGCTCTCTTTAGGGCAATCTCATTAACTTTAATTCCTGTAACAGTGACATTGAGCTTTGAAGACACAGTATTTATTCCATTGTTACTTTAGCTCACATGTCTAAGGTTTTACTTTGCTCAATATGGGTATATATAAATTTTAAACCACTCTATTAAGGCTTATCTTGCTTAGATGATTTTATAGCTAATATACAAAATCTGTAATTTTAAAAACTTATAATATTCTTTTAATAATCATTAAGTCATTAATAATCAGTACTCTACTGTTTTTACTATTATTAATAATTGCCAGGGATCCCTGGTTGGCTCAGTTTGTTAAGCATCAGCCTTTGGCTCAGGTTGTGATCCTGGGGTCCTGGGATTGAGTCCTGAATTGGGCTCCTTGCTCAGCAGGGAGCCTGCTTCTCCCTCTGCCTGCCACTCCCCTTGCTTGTGCCATCTCTCTCTCTGACAAATAAATAAATAAAATCTTTAAAAAAAAATTGCCAGACCTATTTAAAGTTCCGAATCATATATAGCTTTTTTTAAAAAAAAATATTTTATTTATTTATTTGGCAGACAGAGATCACAAGTAGGCAGAGAGGCAGGCAGAGAGAGAGGAGGAAGCAGGCTCCCTGCTGAGCAGAGAGCCCGATGTGGGGCTTGATCCCAGGACCCTGAGATCATGACCTGGGCTGAAGGCAGAGGCTTTAACCCACTGAGCCACCCAGGCGCCCCTCATATATAGCTTTTAATTTACCTTTATTTTCTAATTTGACACAGAATAACCAGTTTGGATCTTGGAATAGTTAGGTAGTTAATAAAATTCAAGACTTCAACTGATATTGCAGAGATAAATAAGGTTAAATCAGACACAGCCAATCTAACACAAGTGATCCTAGGATGGACATTACTAGCTGCCTATTCAATAGCTATTTTTCCATTGTTTAATGACAGAATATAATATAATTAATATATTGATATAATATAATTAAATACTTATCTTAAAGTTGTAATAATTTTGATAATTTTAACTAAAGAGATACATTCAGAAGTTGCTATGTATGGGAGAAGAGGTTTCTGAGGAAAGGCTTTACTTTAAAAAGGAAAGGACGCCTTGTTTCTTTGACTTTTGCCCTTTATTCTTCCTCTTTCTTTCTGCCTAGAATACACATACACTTGGTGGTAGAATAGCCACCTTTGATTGAGAGAAGACTTAGAACCATGAGCAGTTAAAAAATATCTGCAGTGTGTTTTAAACACTTCTCAGAATGCATTACAGAGTGTCAGACACACCCCTTAACTTTAAAAAGCACTTTTTTCTTTATAGTAAGCAGTTATCGCTTTTTAGAACATTTTTATTATGTGTGTTTTTAAACACTTCTCTAACTGCATTACAGAAGAACTATCATATCCATTCCCTGAAATAACATAGTTCTCAAAGTATTCTTCATGTACAACTTTTATAAACAGCTTTATTCCATGTGTTTTTAAATACTACTCTAAATTCATTACAGAATGGCAAACACATCTCTTAACTTAAAAAACACTTTTCTTATGGTAGAAGGTGGGAATTTTTTTATAAACATCATTATTATAGATCATGAACACTTTCTTGAGCAGCTAAATCAATTATGGATTAAATCATTCTATATTTTGGTAAGTCGCCGTAGTCAGATTTTCATTGAATCCTGCTGACTGTAATTCCTGAGATATCATCCATAGTCTTTGAGGAGACTGCTTTGCATGTTGCTTACATTCTGTACTGTTGAGTGACAATAACTTCTCTGCCAAACTAGGTCTCAGTGAAAACTGTTTAGTAATATCTGTCTCTCTTGGAAAAAAAAGTGGTTTTGATCCCTTTTATTTTACCAGACTTGAAATTAGTTGAGAATCTTATGTGGCTATAAGAGAAAAGTCAGCTCCCTGCCATAATGCATTCTGTTCTCTGTAGTGTGTGGAAAATCTGAGCTATAGACATAGAGTGCTTCTTGCATTGAGGAAAATCATAGGGGTTATGTATGTAAGAGGACGTACATGTCTCACCACTTGCCAAATTAGGGCAGTTGCCCAGTAATCACTCTTCCAGTCCTTGGCATTCTCTTCCAGTGGTAAGCCTCAAGTACATCCATTTCAACCATAGCATATGATTAAGTTGATGTTTAAAAACCAGCTAATTATGCATGAATATAAAGTATATGACAATTTAATATTGTGATCAGTTTCCATGAGTTGTACTACCTTTTTTAGGTACTCATGAAAAGTCTGACAGACTTCAGTGATGATATTTCAGAGTAAGATATACATTGATAATAAGCCAGTTATACCATACTTAGAAGTGTGAATGCATTTCAGGAAATGGCAGCACTAAATGAATCCATGCTGTTACAGTTAACTTGGCATGGTCTGTATGGAATTGCGTCCACACCATCATTTATTCAAATCAATCAGGATGCTCTTATGGGTGTATTGGTTGATGACTTTGTGTTTCTATATTTTTTAGAATTATTCTTTTTGTGGATTTTGCCATTACTATTTAGAATTGTTCTATTGGTGGATTTTGTTAGCACTAATGTATTATGTACTTCAATGGGAGAACACACTTGATAGATTCATAGCCAAACTGGCATTTTATTTATTTTATTTTATTTTATTCTATTTTATTTTTCTTTATTTATAAAGAGAGAGTGACTGTGTATGGCAGGGAGGGGCAGAGGGAGAGGGCTGGAGAGAATCTCAAGCAGGCTTCTTGCTCAGTGTGGATCCGGACACTGGGATCAATCTCACAACCCTGAGATCATGATCTGAGCCAAAATGAAGAGTCAGGCACTTGGGGCACCTGGGTAGTTCAGTTGGTTAAGTGTCTGACTCTTGATTTCAGCTCAGGTCATGATCACAGAGTCGTGAGATCAAGCCCAACATCAGGCTCTGCACTGAGCGTGGAGAAGTCTGCTTGAGATTCTCTCTATCCCTTTCCCTTTGTGCCACCCACCAACTCCACTTGCCCTCTCTGTCTTTAAAAAAAAAAAAAAAAAAAAAAATTGGATGCTTAACTGACTGAGCCACCCAGGTGCTCCAAGTGACATGTTAATGCAATCCATGCTATAAATGATTGCTTATTCTTTGCCAAATAATCAATGTATCTTCAGGTAATAGAATGTATTAGCACTAAAAGAGACCTTTGTGGAGTAAAGGAAAGAGATTAGAAATTGCAGCAAAGGGGCTAAGCATTTATTTGCATGAGAGTAAATTCTGCCATATTGGCTGATCAGTACTATGAAGAATCATAACTACATTACTGTACTAAATAAAGTACTGCTGTAGTCATTCAAATTCACTTAATATTTTTTTTAAAGATTTTATTTATTTATTTGACAGAGATCACAAGCAGGCAGAGAGGCAGGCAGAGAGAGAGGAAGGGAAGCAGGCCCCCTGCTGAGCAGAGAGCCCGATGCGGGACTCGATCCCAGGACCCTGAGATCATGATCTGAGCCGAAGGCAGCGGCTTAACCCACTGAGCCATCCAGGTGCCCAAATTCACTTACTATTTTATTTTATTTATTTATTTATTTATTTATTTTAAAGATTTTATTTATTTATTTGACAGAGAGATCACAGTAGACAGAGAGGCAGGCAGAGAGAGAGAGAGAGAGGGAAGCAGGCTCCCTGCTGAGCAGAGAGCCCGATGCGGGACTCGATCCCAGGACCCTGAGATCATGACCTGAGCCGAAGGCAGCGGCTTAACCCACTGAGCCACACAGGCACCCTCACTTACTATTTTAAAAAAGAATTTTCTCATCCCTTTTGCTAAGACCCTTTAAAAAATTCTAAAATCGTACCCTTCAATTTAATTTATGATTAGTATATCTGACTATATTTTTATTCAGTAATTAATTTTGCCTTTAACGACAGACTTGATCGTCTTCTAGCAGAAGAGTTAGTGGCAAGATTACTCTCCTGCTATAAATAGCTACAACACTGGATGAAGTCCATGATGCACCATTTTTGGGGATGGTACTACAGGCAGTACCAATCTTTGGAAAAAGGGAAACCTACAAAGGGTATTCTAGGTTCACTGTGTCTTTCTGCCTGAACACTTTCACTATTAAAGAGCAGAGATGGATCCTGAGCAGAGCCAGTGTCACTGAGCTGAATAGGTAGAGAGTTGAGACTGCTCAAGTAGCTAGAATTTGTTAGAGGAAGAGCTTTATGGAGTAGAGCTCCAGAAGTCAACAGTGGGACATAGAGGACATAGTCCTCTATGAGGATATTGCTGCCTCTGTGCAGGGCAAGACTGTGGCTAGCTGAGAACATCTGCTGCAGGGCTGATAGCTGAAGGGAGGTACCAAAGGTTACGCAGTGGCATGTGTTCATGACTAGCTAGAGTGAGAGGGACCTTGGGAAACACCTTATCCATTTAGCCGGTACTGCAGAAAGGCCCTATTTTAGGAATAACTGCTAGAAAATAAAGAACACATTCCAGGACTAAAGATAAAGCCAAAACAGGCCCTCTTTAAAACAAACTAAAACAAACCCTTTATGATCAAGAAGACCTGCCAGTAGTTTAACTGCCAGCCAGATCAGGACTGGACACCCTTTAAAGGAAGATAGTATCATGCAAATGATTCAGTCTAAACTAATGAGTGAGGAAAGTAACTGTGGGAGGAGGAGTCAAGGCTTGAACACGGAAGTGGCCTTGTGTGAGATGTTGGTCCAGAGGAAGAAGGTGATTGAAAGGCGTTACACAACAGGGGTTGGCACCTTCTTGAGGAAGGTGACTGATTTGGAAGTGGCCCACATCAGCCATCCTGGACTGATGGAGATTTAAGATCCTGTCACATAGTTGATGACTCTTGAATGGGGCTTCTAGGTGAAAGACATGTGGCAGTTGTTGCAGCTTTTCATACATTTAATTTTTTTCAAATAAAAAAAAACCCCTAATATTAAAACAACATGAAACCACAACTTTTTTGATAATATTAGATCTGATGCAACACAGTGGTATAAATTCTAACTCTCAAGTCTTCTTCCCTCCCCCGCCATGCCATCATGTTATGAAATAGCTGTGTGCCTTTGTTCTGGATGAGCATGAATTTTAATATTTAGATCTTAGAAATACATCAGTGTTGTATAGGTGTGAGAACCTGGCAGATACATACATATATTAATATTTGTTCTAAATAATGGGTCACTAAATCCAATAATTTATTCAGGCCTAGAACTTGGGAGCCAGTAAACTTGCAATCAAAATTAAGGCACATTTAATGACCAACAATTGGGAAATGCACATGTATTCAAATTCATAACAGACTGATACCCAAGTGCTTATCAATGCTTGTAAACAAAGCTGGGAAATACAAAGGAGGTTTTTCTTAGAGGTTTCTAAGCCCTTGGGAGGTATTCCAAAACTTGACTGAAGTCACTGGCAGGAAGTATAAGCTCTTGAAAAAACTACTTGATGCTGCTCCAAGGGCCATTTTAGGTTATTGGGGCTTATCCAGAATAATCTCCTGAAGTGACCTGTGAGATATGTGGTGCCCTGTAGTGCCTTTTCTGAGCATTTGAACAGCTTTCTCCTATACAAAAAATCTTATGCCACTTGACAATGTGGAGGCAATGATGATGCCTGTGGTGGTGTGTATGGGCAGGGACTTTGTAGGATGTTGAGAACAGTGTAATTTTATTAGAATCACTGCGGAATGATTTGCCTTTACTGGAACCCAGCAGATAGAAATTAGGTATCAAGTTTTCCTTGTTGACTTCTTCATCTCTTTATGTGCTGAAACTCTAGTTCACTGTTCAAAAACTCATATGAAGACTGCCACTAGTACTGTTTAGGGGCAAAGTAGGAAACAAAACACATTTTGATGATAATATGTGGAAAACAGAAGATAGAAGGAAAGATAGAAGACAGAAGATAAGGAAAAGAAGAAAATAGGATCAAACAATAAATGGTACTAACATTTTGTTTCAATATTTCAGAACATGTATATTATTTTCATTTTAAGTCCAATATTTATATCATGAATTCTTAAAATAATTATAAATTGTACTTGGTATACAGTATGTGATTCATACCTATCATGAAGGTAATGCTTAATGTTTATGAAAAGTTAACTCTATAATATGTAAGTAAACAATGACACCCTAGTTATCCTAGTGGGCTTCAAGTCATCTTTTGATTATTTTTCTTTATTTCAACTTCAGGGGCAATAAATTGTGTTATTCATTATCACTGGCTCATGATTTGTTTGCATTATCATTTTGCCTTAATCTAAAAAAGAAGTTGTTTTTGAATAAACAGTATGGCTACACTATCCTGCTTGTTTTCTTAATCACCTCAGTTATGTTTATGCTCAGGATTCTTTGATTCCTGTCTATCTGTATGCTAAATCAAGACCTTATATGGTACTGTATACATAATCCTAATGTTCTAGACCAAACAGCATGTGACTATAAGGAAAGACAGCACTTTCTTTTTAAAGTGTAATGGGATGCATTCCCATTGTATTGAGTGCTTGCTAATAGCATCCTCAAAATGTCTCCCATTTATTTCTTAGTTTCCTTTGGAAGCAATATCTCATGGGCCCTAAGTTAGCTATCAGAAGAATTTATCATGACACAGTGTCCTTGTTCTCTGCTCCTTCTACTTCGTTTCTCACTTTCTATTTTCTACAGAGCTACTTATAGAGACTTCACTGCTATCGGTACCCAGAATAAGAGCACCAGGGCACAGGTCTAAAGCCAAAGTTACTGTTTCAGTTGATTCCAAACTTCTAATCTTCAAGACACCTGAGCAGTTCATAGTTCCACGTGAAGTATGGTGTGATGGTTAATTTTATGTGTTTACTTGACTGGGCCGTTAGATGCTCAAAAGCCCAAATATTATTTCTGTGTATATGTCTGAGGGTGTTTCTAGAAGATATTAGCAATTGAACTGATAGACTTAGAGAAAAGCAGATTGCCTTCCCTAATGTGGGTGGACATCATCAAATTCACTGAAGGTCTGGGTAGAAAAAAATGACAAGGAAGGTTGAATTTACTACTTGAGTACCTGATTACTTGAACCAGGACATTGCTCTTTTCCTATGCTTGGTGCTTCTGATTCTCAGGCCTTCAGACTCAGGCTGGCTTTCTGGCTCTCAGGCCTTTTAATTATACTACCAGCATCCTTTCCAGTCAGATGGCAGAATGGAACTTCTCTGCATTTGTAACCCTGTGAATCAGTACCTTATATTTCATCATATATATATACACACACACACATACATATATATATAGTATATGTATATATATAGATACATATATGTAAAATAGTATCTTATATATCATTAAATATATACATATATTTAATGATATGAATATATTTAAATATATATATATATATTTTTTTTTTTAAGAAAGATTTTATTTTTTTATTTGACCAACAGAGCTAGAGATAGAGTAGGCAGAGAGGCAGAGAGGCAGGAAGAGAGAGAGGAGGAAGCAGGCTCCCTGCGGAGTGGAGAGCCTGGTGCAGGGCTCGATCCCAGGACTCTGAGATCATGACCTGAGCCAAAGGCAGAAGATTTAACCCACTGAGCCACCCAGGCCCCCATATATATATATGTATTTTTAATATTCCTTACTATTTCTGTTTTTCTGGAGAACCTTGACTAATACATAAGGGAACTGGTTTCTTTCCCTACTCTGTACTCCATCCTGATACCTGGATCCAAAGCAGTTTTACTTGTGTCCAACACCTAAATATATTGTCAGATTCTGCCTCATTCTCTCTGTCCATAGAAGCTCCAAGGTAATCACAGAAAGTAGATCGGGGCTAAATGCCATGTCATCCCCTCTCTGCCCTCCTCTGTTCTAATGCCCTGACTCCAGTCAAAGTTTTTGCATCCTTGTACAGTTACAAAATAAAAAAATATTGTATGCTTGTTAATGCATATAAATGGGTACCAGTACCTAGAGCATAGGGAGACTTTAATACTAGTGGCTTCTAGCTATTAGTGTAGCTTCTACCTTCTAGCTATTCGAATAGCTACTCAGTTTCATGTCAACTAGCTAAAAAATTGCTGTTACAAATTTTTTCAAAGTCTCATTTAGCAGTTCACAACCTAAAGCAAAATTTAATTTATAGAGCAAGAGAAACAAACTCTAATTTGTCATTTTTAGGGAAAATGTAATGCCCTGACAATACATCCAGAAGAACATAGGGTTCCTGTATCTCTGTGCAGGATTATACTTCAATAGGAGTTATGAGAGAAAGCAAATAATGAATACAGTAGGTTTCTGGCCAGTATTGAGAACATATGTATAACTTAGAGCAAGGCTGTAAGGATTTATTTCCCTTAGCTGAGAACATGGGCCTGCCTTGGATTGCTTTTGGGGCTCACTGGCCATGTGAATAGCTTCTGCAATGAGAAGAATCCAATTGGTGCAGGTATCATTTTCTTGAGATTAGAAGGAGATACCTTGACATATAATGGTGGACATCATATATAATGTGGACAATTGCAAAATGGCCGGGATAGGCATAAGCAGCACTGTCACACCATTACCACTGGTTGCTCAGGAGTCTGAGCCAGAGGGAGAAAAATGGCCAGTACTACCTGGTGGTTGAGAAGAGCTTGTCCATGAGCACAATGCTGTCTCTTTACTGATGATTTTTTTCTCAAGATTCTTTGACACTGGGAGGAGGTCTTTGGCTTTACATAGCTTTCTCTAGGTCAGATTTCACTTAGGACATTGCTAAGAACGAGAAGCCAAATAAAACTGGAGACACTTGGCATGGTCTTCTGAAATTTTTGAGTTCGTTTGTGATTGAAGCCACAAAAGAAAATGGAAACAGGATCTTCAACAAATGACATCATACACATCAGATTTGCTGACATTTTTTCTGATACCCTGAAGTAGGAGGAATTTACAACTGTGTCATTTTTCTTTCAGTATAAAATCAGATGACACTACTTTTATTTTTCTGTGCTACCAAACACTGGTTTTCTAATTTATGTACAAACTAAAACTATCAAAAAGAATGTTCTAATTTTTGAGTTACTTTTAAAAATGTCAGTGACCATAGACACTTTCAAAATGGTGAGAATTTCTTCAATGAGAAAGCCTTCGACTAGGGGCAAAAAACATCTTAGCTTTTTGTACCCCAATGAAACATCAACAGGCTTGGCTACCATCTGGATTTCCTACTTTGAAGAAGCCACATCATTTTGACTTTTCATTGCTTTTGACATTAGGATGTACTGGTATCAAAGACCCAGTCAACAATCTTAAAAAGAATTCTGTTTATTATGAATGATGCCAGTTTCTTCAAAGTCAGATTATTTATTTTTTTTCAAAGCCAGGTTTTTCAGTCATTGTCTTTTCAAGAAATTGTCACAAATTCAAGCATAATATAAAGTTTTTGAATACCAAAAAGTTTGCTGCATTTTTAAGTGTTTCACTAAACTTTAAACAGAAGGTTTATTTGTTTTGAGAGAACAAAAAAGCCCAAGTGACAAAAAAAGTTGACAGGGAAAAATGTATTTGTAGATTGGCTCACTGTCAGATGATTTGGATCAAGAAAGGAGGGAAGATCTTCTGATTTAAGATACTTACATTGCCTGTCAATGATATTGAAAAGAAGGAGCTCTTTTGGCCATGTTTTCATATCATGAGAGGTAGACAGAGTTGACAAATATACAAACTTTCTAATTCCAGGCCTAGTGCTTCTAGAGCCTGGAGGTGAGACTGACAGTCCTGTCATTTTATACATTGGCAGAAATCTTTGAATATATCCAAGTACTGAAAAACTTCTTTGAAAGTTACCCCTGCTTCAATGACCTTAACATCAAAATATGGATTTATTTTATTTTCTCATTGAAATAGACAGGATCAGTGATGCAGTGCTTGCCAAAGGTGACCTTATTGACTGGTGGAAATGATGTGACTAGAATTTCTTCAAAAGGACTTGGAAAGTGTTTTGTTTCTTCACACAATCCTATCCTTCACTGGCAAAGAGAGTAATAGTTATTCTAATTCTAATTCTGGTAATATGGCAGTGCTGTCTTATATAGTAAGCTAGGTTTTTTCACTTCCTCCTGCTTTCAAACTACAACAAAGTCATAAATCTGTTGAATATCCAAGATACTGATGTATTAAAGTAAACTAAAACTTTTACATCAGATTTCTTACTGAAATTTGCTGTAGAGCCAGATTAGTGTTCTTTTTATTTAACCAATGCAAGTCATTGTCTTTTATTTCAGAAAGTGACTTTTAATTTTTTCATGAAAAAATTAGGGAATTATTTATTCATAAATTTCAAAAAAATTTATTCATATAAAAATTTTATTCATATGAGAATAAAATCAATTCCAAATAAGATAAAATATACACAAAGTTATGTATATGTTCTAATGTTCACTATGCTGAGGAAGGGACTCTGGCTTGCATAAGTGTTAAAAAGGAATCTAGTCACCCTCAGAAGATGAAAAACTACTATACCCCCAAAATGAAAAAAACAACTAAATTCTCTCTAAGAAGTTTCAGCTTTAGTATTGTGTAAGTTTGTTTCAGAATACAGAATTAGAATCAGACTTTAGTAGTAACTTAATCTTTATTTGGTCTAATACCAAAACAAATATTTAAGTGTTGTATCATTAGGATTGCTGTAACAAAATGCCATACAGTAGGTGGCTTAAATAACAAATATATATTCTCACATTTTGGAGTCTAAAGCCTTAAGTTCAAGGGTTGTTTTCATTCTAAGATGTCTCTCTCTGGCTTGCAGATGGCTGCTTTCTTGTGTCCTAACATGGTCTTTTTTCTGTGTTTGCTTCTTGATGTGCCCTAACATGATCCTTTTCTTGGTGTCTTTCTGTGTGTCTAAATTTCTTCTTATGACAGCAGTAAGTTTGGATTAAGGCCCACCCTGAGGACCTCATTTTGACTTCACCATTTTTTTTTTTAAGACCTTGTCTCCAAATACATTCACATTCCCAGGTTTTGGGGGTTAGTATCTAAACATATGACTTTTGTGAGGATTCAGTTCAGCTCATAACAAGTATATTCTCATTGCAAGGGGGGGTGGCTTAATGAAGAGGGGAGAGAATTTAGGTCAGTCTCCAATCATGGATTTCTTTGGATAGGAGAGAAGAGAAGTTCATTTATGGTATTAATCAGGATGCTAGAGATACAAAACTAGGTCAAAGAAAAATCGAAGAAAAATGATAGGAGTGAAAAAAATCAAGACCTTCATGGAGGTTTAATTGGTCATGTCAAATGACGAAAAATCAGATATGATAAATGTAACAATTGTCCACTCTCTGAGAAACGTCATAATTAAAAAAAACATGAGCATTATGGAAAATAATTTCAAAACAACTTGGTTTTCCATTTATTTGCCTAATATTATAGAGTAAATTTATAATCACATTCTTTATTCTGTTTCATCTATTTCTCTCAGTATTACTGCTCTTATAGCACCTTTTCAAAAAATGTTCTCCCAAATTTCCTCCACCATCTTTAGCTCTTTACCTTTCGGCCTGTATTCCTACCTCTTCCTTCCTGATTCTCCATCATAAAATCCCAAAGAAACTCATCTGGCAAGAAAGAATCTTCTTTAGAGGGAAGGTAAGAGAAACAGGGCAAAACTATACATCTTTGGTTGGAGAAGGAAAAGCCTAATAATTCTCATCAGGTAATTGTTTTGTATTTGTCACATGAAGAATATAGATTTTGAAAATGTAGGATTTGTTACTGGCCTCCCCAACAATGACTTTAGTGAATGGGATCAGAGGCTACGTTAGAATGGATAGATTCATGTTGGTAATGAGGCTGTGAAAAAGAGCACAGATTACTCCTTTAAGATGTTAACTCTGAAGGAATGCATAAATAGAGCAATAGTCAGAGAGAATCTAGAGGGACATTCAGAGGAAAAGTTTATGATTAGGAAAATTTATGCAGATTTGGATTCTGAAGAAAAGAGTACAGTGAGAAGGAGAAGGAGGGTATAGGTTTGGGTAGAAACAGAATATTTGATAGATCACAGTCCCTTAGGATATAAGAAATAGCTAATCTGAGAACATCTAAATTACAGATACATTTCTAATCAGGACATTGATGCACTTAATGCATAGTTGACTATATTTTTCAGGGAAAAAGAAAGGTTTCCATAGAGGTAAGAGTTGTGAAGGTTTAGAATATTTGGGGAGACCAATAAGAGAGGGAATAAAAAATTTTGATTCTGAAGAATTTTAATTTTGAAAGTAGAAAAGGAAATGACTTCAACAATCTTAGTGCAAGAGTTACTTTTCTGTTCCTATAACTAGCAGATAATGATTTTTGAGTAAGAACTATAAAGAAGCTGAACTACATTTTCATCATGAAGATGTATTTTCAATGTATAGCTTCTTAAATTAAGCTGTTTCAGTTTGAAAACCAAGGAGGTATCCTAAGGCTCAGGAGATCTCCCCCTCTGCCCCCCTTTTTCCATTGTTGCAAACTACCAAACGTGCTAACATTCACTGCCATAACAGTTGTGAGAATGTCTCATTTCCTTCAAGTGTAGGCAAATGGGATGTGTGCTGTATTTTATTTTTATGGTCCTACTTTCAGGCAGTGTCAGCTGTTTTTAGATTGACAATAAAAATCCTTATTGCTGGGAGAATTATATTTCACAAGTTTCTACTTTCAGTTTTTCCATTTCCTTTGTAGAGCTGTTTGGCAAGGAGAGAGAGAGTGAGAGAGAGTGAAAGCAAGAGAACATGAGAGAAGAGGGCAGAGGGATTTGAATAGCTATATTAGAATTTAAGCATCCAGTGTCTTTATTTTTTAAAAGAATTTATTTATTTATCTGAGAGAGAGAGAGCATGAGAAGGGAGAGGGTCAGAGGAAGAAGCAGACTCCCCACCAAGAAGGGAACCCGATGTGGGACCTGATCCCAGATCCCATGATCCAGGATCATATCCTGAGCCAAAAGCAGTTGCTCAACCGAGGCACTCAGGTTCCCAGGAATCCAGTGTCCTTAATGGAGAGTAGGGCACAAGCTGCAGATGCAGTCAAATTAATTTTTTATTCTCTTTATTGGTTCCTCAGTGTTGCAAGAAATATGGTTAAAGAGTAGTTTGTTCTCATAGCTACTACTGATATCAGAGTAATGCTATTCTGTAAAGTTCAAGTACATGGTTATGATTTTTTGGGGATATGATTTTATCTTTTGGCATAAAGGGTACTATCAGATATAAATAAGACTTTACTCACTTTTAGGCTTTTTGGAATCTCAAGCAATACATTTGAAATTATCTGTATTCTACATCATTCTTGTATCAGTTGGTGTATCCATTAGCACCTATTTCTTGAATGTGTCTTATATACCAGGTCTTATGCTGGGGGCTTGAACACAAAGAACTGAATTCATAAATCTGTTCTTCTTCCCATGGTGCTTTTAGTCTAGCCGACATTTCCTCCAAAGGATAGCTTTGCATATTACATGTTTGATATGGGGAGTTAATCTGGGGAAGCAAGTCAAAAGAATCCTCTATGTGTCATCAGAGTACCAGCCCAATGTTGTAGGTGAAAGATTGGGACTATAATAATTAAAATAGCTACACTTATAAAATTGTGTGCAAAGAGGAACTTGCTGTTCTTGGTACTTTATATACATTGATCCCCTAATGAACACTTTGAGGTAGTATTACAGTTCTCATTTTACAAACGAATTAAATAAGTTGCCAAAAGTAATTTCCAAGTGGTAAAGAGAGATTTTACCCCAGGTACTCTGACTATAGATGTTATGCTCTTTACTGCTTTACTATATATTACTTTGGCATATTAAACACATACAATTAAAGAATGAAAAAATTACAAGTAGCAGGGCAGTGGTTCTCAACTGAGAGAGGCTGTTTTTTACAGGACATTTGGCAGCATTTGGAGACATTTTTGGTTGTTATAACTGGAGGAATGCTAATGTATCTAGTGAATGAAGGCCAGGGATGCTTCTGCATATCCCACAATATCTGCACAGGATAACCTCCCCTAGCTAACAATTATCTGATTAAAAATATAAATAGTTCTAAGATTGAAAAACCCTTCCTGAGAGAGTGCAATTTGTAAACAAGGCCCCAGAGAAGGAATGTGACATCCCAGAATCACCAGATTAATTTACAGTCTTCTGAGTCCTAACCAAGCGTCCCCCCCCTTTTTTTTTCTGTTCTTGGCTATGTTGCACCATGGTGCATCTCAAGGTTTCTGGGTGCTGGGTTCTTTGCAAGTGTTCAGTGAGTGCTGCACTTTAGTTCATGCAGGGAGAGAGCCGGGCTAATCAGTAGAATCTAAAAGTTCACATTTTCCCTCACACATTCCTGTCTTCCTTTTCTTTTTCCTTCTGGCCATCCATGATTCCTCACATACATGCTTTCCTATTGTCTGTCATTGGCTGCCCAGTGCCCTCCCTGTACATATGCTCTCTTTTCTCTGTAGTATTCCCAATCCAAAACTACCTTTTCTTTCTTCAGTTCCTTTCATCAAAAATCTCTCCCATGAACTTTAACTTTGGGAAAAATCTGAGTAAACACAATTAACCTAAGTTGAAATGTTTGGTAATCATCCCCCCCCCCATCCATTCCTGGAATGTTTACTTTCTACCTAATGATTATTTGAATTTGTGTGGGGAAAACAGTGTAGTTGGGAAGCTTTCTTGTTGTCCCTTGAATTATACTGTGATTATGTCATCCCTAGGTAACATTTGTGTTGGAAGTAAGCACTTATAGCCTTGTTATTTCTTCCAGGTCTGAGGGAGTAAGCACCTCTGCTTTCCTTTCCAGTCTCTCCCTCAGCCAAAATTGTTCTGTGTCCCAGGAAACAAACCATTCTGATTGGTATGCAATAACCAATTGGGAATGCACTTGTAATCTATTACAGACTAAATGTTTATGTCCTTCCCTCGGCTCCCAAATGTATATGTTGAAGTCCATTCCCCAGTGTGATGATATTTAGAGGTGGTGCCTTTGGGAGCTTTTTAGATACTGATGAGGTCAGGAGTGTTGGGCTGTCATAATGGGATTATTGTCCTTTTAAGGAGAAGGAAGACAAGAGCTCTTGTCCTAGCTCTGCCATGTGAAAAGACACCAGTTTGCAAAAGAAGTCTCTCAGCAGAAAATGCATTTGTTTATACCCTGATCTTAGACTTACCAGCTTCCAGAAATGTGAGAAATAAATATGTGTTGTTAAAGCCACCCACTCTATGACATTTTGTTTATAGCAGTCCAAGCTAAGACATTATCCAAGGGGTTTAGTCACCTTAAGGAATACCTAGTGCTCCTTTCTAGACAAATCAGGGGACTTAGTCATAGGTGTTCCCTGGTATATGGATCTGAGTAAGTTGTGACGTACTTTTGAATCTCCTCTGCTCTACTGCGAGAGCCATAGATGATTTATTTAATTTATAAATACCCCCCACGAGTCATCCTGTGACTAACTAGGTAAACATTGGCCTTTCTGATTCCCTGGGCTGTATATTCAATTGAGGCAAAATCCTGGCTGAGAAAACTCTTATATTGGCAGCCACCTCTCATTGAATCTATTAAGTCACAGAGTTAAATCCTGTGACATCTGGGCAAGGTTAGGATAACTGAGCCATTAGTAAGGTGAAAGTAAAATTTACTGTTAGCACTACTTTTGCCCCAGTTATGCCTAAATATCTGGTCGTATTTCTCGTACTTTATTGAAGTGTTGTTTAATGCAATTTTGTTTTATTTAATTATGAATTTTAACTTTGTTAATATGTGTATTAACTTATTTTTTTAAAAGATTTTATTTATTTATTTGACAGAGATCACAATTAGGCAGAGAGGCAGGCAGATGGAGAGAGAGAGAGGAGGAAGCAGGCTCCCTGCTGAGCTCCATCCCAGGACTCTGGGATCATGACCTGAGCTGAAGGCAGAGGCTTTAACTCACTGAGCCACCCAGGTGCCCCAATATGTGTATTAACTTATTTTGATTGTATGCCATGATCCTGTAAATTCTCCCAGGTAAAAGTCTTAGAGGGAATATGACATTAAGATACTTAAAAAAAAAAAGATTTTCTCTAGTTATTTGAGAGAGAGAAAGTACAAACAGTGGGGAGGAGCAGAGGGAGAAGCAGACTCCCTACTGAGCAGGGAGTCTGACATAAGGCTCCATCCCAGAACTGATCATGACCATACCCAACTGAGCCACCCAGGTGGCTTTTTTTTTTTTTTTTTTAATCGAGTATCTACATTTGGGACTTAGAGTGGTTTTCCTTTAGGCAGATAAATCATTTGTGTTCTGTGGTGCTGATATGGAGACAGAGGAGATATAAAGATAAATTGTAGAACTGTCAGTTGTTGAACTGTCTACAAAAGCAAAAGAGTGACACCAATAAACATTAACAGGCTGGAGTTGAAGCTCCATATGCTTAATAAATATTTGTCTTTGAATGACATGCACCATTGATAGATGTAATATGTTCTATACTCCTTTGATTGCCATTTCAATTATAATTCCAATTTTACAAGGTATTTTATTTTATTGTGAGCTTGAAGAAATCAGGCTTGAGCCTCAGTTTCTACTTGTGTTTTATATAATGTTTTTCTATATATTATATTAATATGTAATATTTACATATTAATTTATAATTATGTATTTATATATAATACTTATATATTAATAATTAAATATATAATTTTATATATTACATTTTTTTGGTATATTACTTTATTTGAGGTTCCTTTGCTGGCTATCAGCAACATGAGGTTTTGCTAATATAATAGGCACAGAGTGAACTCTATAGTCGTCATATAAAAAAATTCAAAGTTGAATTAATGATGATCTTTAAGATTTATGTTATGGTTGTTTTACCCTCTTGTTTGACTCTTTCTTATCTGTTTTCAAATGGAAGTGTTATAGTGCAGTGTAATCTTGTATATTAATGCATGTTAATGGGGGACAAACTCAAACCTTTCTATTATTCCTTGGATGCAGGTTGAGGTATCATAGTAAACTGAGCCTTAGTACTAGTCCTGTTGTTAACTACCTGTGAACCTTGAAGCAGGTCATTCTGTCTCTGCTTCTTGATTCCATGTATACAATACAATATCTTGTTTCTTTTTATTTTTTACTCTATCTGTTTAGAAAAGTAAATATATGCTCATTGTATAAAATGCAAATGCAAAAAGGTGTAATAAAAGAAGAAAAATGAAATTCACACACATACACATATTTGCAAATACATATGTATATACAAACATGATAAATGTATATATAAATTTTATTTTTCTTAAGATCTCCTTAAGACATATCAATGAATAGGCATCTCCACTGTTAAAGGATACTGACCATCCCATTTAATGAACTCTGTTTCACTGATGAAACATTTAGGTTCATTTTTTGTTGTTGCTGCTTGTTTTGTTTTGTTTGCTGTTTGTTTTGTTTTGTTTGATTTGTTTTTTGCTATTGCAAGCAACACTACTATAAGTATATCTTTACATCCACATTATAATCTCTATTTAGAATGAACTTCTAGGAATGGGCTTGTTGGATTAAAGAATATTTATATTTAATATTTCACTTCTGCCATCATGTTGTTCCCCCACAAAGATGTTCATGTTCTACACTACAGCAACTCTGTTTCCCCACACTGTTTATTGGTAGCATTTTCATCTTTGTCAGTCTTATGACAAGTGACATCTCACCATTACTTGTTATTATACTGTCTTGCAGTATAAGGTTATATTTTGAAAATATAATTTAAAATAATTATGACAATTATGATTTTTATCATTTTCTTTTATTTTTTTTCATCATGGTAAGTGTACACTTTAATCCCTATCCCCTATTTCCCTTATACCTCCACTTACCTTCCTCTGGCAACCATCAGTTTGTTCTCTATAATCTGTTTCTTGGTTTGTCTCATTCTTTTCCCCCCTTCGCTTATTTATTGTGTTGTAAAATCTACAAAAGAGTGAAATCGTATGGTATTTGTCTTTCTCTGACTAGTTTATTTTGCTTATACTCTTTAGCTCTATCTATGTCATTGCAAATGACAATATTTCATTAGTTTTTATGGCTGAGTTTTATTTCATTATATATAGATAGATACATACATACATATGTACATCACACACACAGACCACTACTTCTTCATCCATTCGTCAGTCAGTGGGCCCTTGGGCTCTTTCCAAAATTTGGTTATTGAAGATAATGCTTCTATAAACATCGAGGTGCATGTATCCCTTTGATTCAGTATTTTCGTATTCTTTGGGTAAATACCTACTAGTGCAATTGCTGGATCACAGGGCAGTTCTATTTTTAACTTTCTGAGGAACCTCCATACTCTTTTCCACAGTGGCTGCACCAATTTGCATTCCACCAACAGTGCAAGAGGTTTCCCCTTTATCCACATTCTCTCCAATACTTATTTGTTCTTGTTGATTTTAGTTATTCTGACAGGTAAGAGGTGATATCTCATTGTAGCATTCATTTGCATCTCCCTGCTGATAGCGATGAGTATCTTTTCATGTGTTGGTTGGCTATCTCTGTGTCTTCTTTGGAGAAATGTCTGCTCAAGTCTTCTGCCCACTTTTTAATTGGATTATTTGTTTTTTGGGGTGTTGAGTTTGATACATTCTTTAATAGATTTTAGATACTGATCCTTATCAGCTATGTCGTTTGCAAATACCTTTTTCCATTCAGTAGGTTGTCTTTTAGTTTTGTTGATTGTTTACTTGGTGTGCAGAAGCTTTTTATTTTGATGTAGTCCCAAGAGGTTATTTTTGCTTTTGTTTCCCTTGCTTCAAGAGACATAGCTAGAAGGAAATCGCTCTTGCTGATGTCAAAGTGTTGACTGCCTGGGCTTGCTTCTGGGATTTTTTTTATGGTTTTAGGACTCACGTTTAGGTCTTTAATCCATTTTGAGCTTATTTTTGTGTATGGTGTAAGAAAGTAGTTCAGTTTCATTCTTTTGTATATTGCTGTCCAGTTTTCCCAACACCATTTGTTGAAGAGACTATCTTTTTCCTACTGCATGTTCTTTCCTGCTCTGTTGAAGATTCATGGAGCATAGAATTGTGGGTTTATTTCTGTGTTATAATTATAATTTTTAACTTCTGCTAATAATGAGACTAATCTCAGGCTAGAATGGTTGGGATAGAATTGGTTTTTTTGTTTCTTTGTAGATTACTTTCAAAGGGGTTGCCTTTTCATCCTTTCCATGGATTAAAAAATTCATTTGCTTCCTTCTGTATGTAGCATACAAATTCAAGGTCTGTTCCAAAATGCATTTTCACTTTGCCTCATGGTGTCATAGCACCACATGATTAGGTTGTATTCCTGTAGAGATAATGTCATACAGTCTGTGCCCGGATCTGTGTAAGACTAGATATTGCTTATTTAAGTACTTTTTAAAAAAAAATTGTTAGCCTATAAAAACACAATATAAAATGTTCATTTCAGCTTTAACAATACTTAATTAGTGACATTTCCTTCAACAAAGTTTCTTTCTTTTTATTGGCTCTAGACAAACTGTTTTTTTATGTTCTACAAATGTACTCATATTTTTTTTATTTCTTTTAAACTTCATTATCTTTTTGATGACACAGTAATTTTCTTTCTATCTTTTATCTCCCTTTAGCTGACATCTTCACTTTGTTTTTCATTCCAGCTATGCAAGCTTTTATCCATTTGTTTTGGTAACTTTTAAATCTTTTTTTTTTTTTTTTGAAGATTTTATTTATTTATTTGACAGAGAGGGAGATCACAAGTAGGCGGAGAGGCAAAGAAAGGAGGAAGCAGGCTCCCTGCTGAGCAGAGAGCCTGATGTGGGGCTGGATCCCAGGACCCTGGGATCATGAATTGAGCCATAGGCAGAGGCTTTAACCCACTGAGCCACCCAGGCGCCCCTATTTTGGTAACTTTTAATGGAAAATTCAATTTCTATGAAGTATATGCTGTTATTTTTCGACGTCTTAATTAAGTTCTCTAAAGGTTAGGTGAGCAGCTTAAACAAAAAAATGTATAAATGTGGCATGACCATTTCCTCATGGGAATCCACCAGGGAGGATTTGGGGTGAATAGTGACAAGTTACATTACATGGACATCCTGTTTTTCATTAATGTCTTCTCAGCATTAAGGTTCAGGGAATCTATTTAATGCTCTTTAACTTTGAGATTCAGAAAGATTTATGTGTAGTGAAGTAAAGCAGACAGTATAAGTAACCAGGAAAAAAGAAAGGAATGGAGACTGAAAAATGATAGTTAGGATTCAGAACTCAGGACAATAAATTGGTTTTACAAACAATAATTATGGCTAAATAATGGCTAAATTTTATTTTTTTTCCCGGCTAGCTTCAGTGACCATATGTGTTGGCTTCATGTCAAAGTCTTCTGAATATAATGGAAACATATTAAAAGAAATATGTTAAATGGAAAAATATTGAATATAAATAACAGCAGTGAATTGGGAATGATATTCAGTGTTATTAATGTGAATCAAATATCAGAACAACAAATACAGCGATATTCCATTTGGGTATTTTTTTAGAAAGCATTTCACAAAATACAGATGTAAATTGGTCAGTACTTCTCCAAAACAGAATGAAAAACCTTACTTTCCTGCAGACTCAGGAAATTATTCAGAATGTAAATATAACAATTCATCTATTGACTCTGTATCCTAGGAAATATCAAGAAGAATTGTCTGGTATAAATGCAGACCTTGGGCTTGCTAAAATCAATATTTATCTCTCAGGTCAGTCAATTTATTGATATTCATCTCAATGAGAAGTCAGTTTGTATATATATCACTGTGGACTAAATTTCAACATAGAAATATTTAAGTCTTGAATTTAGTTTTGCCTTCCTGAGACTCCTTCCCCATCTGCCTCCTGATTTTACATGATTTGTAGAAGGGCCAAAAGAGTTTAATATATTAAATATTTTAGGCTTTTTGTCTCTTATACCATTTAGCAAAACCAGAGTGTTTTCTAAATGATTTAAAATGATAACATCCAAAGGAAACTCTTACCAACTTAATTTCTCAGTGAAATTTTCATAGGGTACATAGAAATTATTTTCAAAAAAATGATGTCGTGATTTTAAACCCAGTAAGTGCAAAGAAGTATGATAAGTAGAGGTAAAAACTCCTAAAATACTTCTTTTATGTGGCAATCATCAACTGGTAATTGTTGTAATGTAGAAAAAGACACATTATATATGAATATAGAATTCAAGCTAATATTACAAGCTAATGAAAAGGAGCAAGTTTGCGGTGTATCTACTTCATACATTTGTTGTTTGAGCTAGTCACTTTTACTTTGAAGCTGATAGCTACCTTCATTACAGAAACTGGTGCCTGTCTTTAGATATATTTGATTTATTTCTTCAAGTATACTTAAATTGTACTTATTTTTATTTTTGTATTAAGGAACCAAGTATATTGAATATTTTTAAGTCTTTTTTTTTTTTTAAGATTTTTATTTATTTATTTGACAGACAGAGATCACAAGTAGGCAGAGAGGTAGGCAGAGAGAGAGAGGAGGAAGCAGGCTCCCTGCTGAGCAGAGAGCCTGATGTGGGGCTCAATCCCAGGACCCTGGGATCATGACCTTAGCCAAAGGCAGAGGCTTTAACCTACTGAGCCACCCAGGCGCCCCATGAATATTTTTATATTGTAATTAATATATGTCTTGCTTAAACTATACCTGATAATAATACATAATTGACATAATCATATCAGATTCATTATTTACCTATTTATAATAGGTAAATATTATGCCTATTTAATAGGTATAATAATTACCTATTATACCTGTAATTACCTATTATACCTATTATAATAGGTATATTATTATACAGTGGGTTCAGTTTAATTGTTACCTCTAAAATACCCAACGAAATTTTACTATTCTTCTCTCTTGTGTGGAATGATGTTAGGTGTTAGAAAATCAGAATATAAGGTTTATAAAAGCAGATTTACTCTCAAGGGATCTTACATGCTCAGTATACCAATAATCACGAATGTCAAGGCCGTCAAGAAAGGCCAGTAAACTTGGCTTCAGTTGCATATTTCAAGTCCTTTGGCAGTGAAGACATCCCCCCTTAAGGGTATGAATTTCTCTTCTCTAAGCTCTGAAGCTAAACCATGGCTATTGCCTTATTTCTCTGACCTCCTGCATTTTGGCAATCTAATTAAGTAAAGGGAAATCAACCCTCTTGACTTAACTATCAGACTTACTGTTTCTCTTTTTATTTTCTGATTTTGATCACTAGTTTAGCCAAAATTGGTCTTTTACTGTTTGTACTTAACCTCAAATTCTGAAGACTGTATAATCTCATTATAGTTTTCCAACTCCTCTCTTTAAATATTTTAGCGTAGATGTTTTTATCAGTCTTAAAGCCTGAATATAATTAACCTTCCCATATTATGTCTGCTGGCAGAGCTAAGAACCTTTTCCTGACACCCAGACATTATAGTCATACCTACATGACAGACATTATACAAATTAACTATAATTAGTTGTCCTTTCAGTATAAAGTCTTCTTTCCTTAAGGTTATATATTTGGCTGATTTAGCTTTAGATCATGTCCTTTACATAAACTAGTCTAATGAAAATTAGTTAAAACACTTAACACTCATTTAAAGTTCTTTCAAATTTTTTGTTTACTGGGGTACCTGGGTGGCTCAGTCGGTTAAGCATGTGACTCTTAATTTCAGCTCAGATCATGATCTCAGGGTTGTGAGATCGAATCCCAGGTTGGATTTTGTGCTGGGCATGAAGCCTGCTTAAGAGTCTCTCTCTCAAAAAAAAGAAAAAAAAAAAGAGTCTCTCTCTCTCTCCCCCTCCCCCTGCTCTTTCCCTCTCTAAATAAATAAATAAAGTCGATTTCTTTAAATGGAATTTATTACTTTTTAGTTGATTAACTTGTTTTTTTATAGAAACAATCTTGGATTTCAAGGAAAGCCTTTTCTGTTTTCTTTTTTTCAGCACAAGAATTCTAAGTATAAAGTATATGGTAAAGCACTTAAAATTTTAACTAGTTGAATTGATTGGGAACAAATAAATTTTGGATAGCACTTTTTGGAAAATTAAGTAATATCCATTCTTTCAAAATTTGGGGATTTTTCTATCTCCATTTAACTGTCAGTTTTTCAGAGTCCTTCCCTTGCCTCCATGTTAGAATAATTATTTATATTAGTCTCTTTTCTTGCTTCCTGCTACTTTCAATTAAATTATCACAATTTTTAATCATAGATTTATTTATATTTATATACAAATATATTTAAAGTTATTTGAAGATACAAAATATATATATATATTTTTAAGATTTTTTATTTATTTATTTGACAGAGATCACAAGTAGGCAGAGAGGCAGGCAGAGAGAGAGAGGAGGAAGCAGGCCCCCCACCGAGCAGAGATCCCGATGTGGGGCTCGATCCCAGGACCCTGGGATCATGACCTGAGCCGAAGGCAGAGGCTTTAACCCACTGAGCCACCCAGGCGTCCCCAAAATATATTTTTATTTATATTTTTGTTTGCTCAGTATTTGCCTGCTGTGCTAGTTTGCAAGGTCAAAGAGCCCAGGAATCATGTATATTTTGTTCATCACTATATATCCAGGGTAGTAGAGTATCTGGCATATAGTCAGTTATAAATAAATGTTTGCTGAGGGAATTAACTAAGAATTATAGTGAAGTAGAAGAAAGGAGAAGGATGAGGAGAGCTGCAGGAAAAAGAAAATGGTGATTAATTTTCATGGGTTCTTACTGTGCAACAGCTATTTCATCTTCACAGCAAACCTATCAGATCAGTATCATTGAAGAAAAAGAGGCACAGAAGGTTAAGTAACATGTTTGTGCTTGTGGTCACACCCAATTCTGAATAGGAAGACGATGGCATTTTCCCTAGCTGTTCATCTCACTGACACTATCTTTTTCTGAGACTGTTGGTGCATGTGAAAATAGGCTTACATAAAAGTAGTGGTATGATGTGTATTTCACTGACCCATATGTAGTAACTGGATTTTTCAGGCACTAAATAGATTCAATTTATCTTAATTAAAAGGTTTTTCCTAAGGAAACATAATTGCAGTGGTAGTAATTGTTTCTCTTGTGGTCCATTTGTCTTCTGGGTCTGTGAGCTATATACCCTTACCTGTCCAGTTATGTCAGATGTTCCAACTAAAGTTTTCTGAAGCTTCATGATTATTGTGTGAACCATAATTATGATATAAAGTTATTAAATCCATGTATTATCTTAAGCCATAGAGTTGCTCTCTCCTTTAGTAGTAAAGAAACAGGCCAACATACTGTTCTCAACTTCTTTCCCTCCCAATAAACTGATTTGTTCTGAACTTCCACATTATTTGTCCTCGCTTTATAGAAAAAGTGTTCCTAGTTTCCAGGGCTAGTTCCTTTGTCCTTGATTGAATTCATTCTTCTTACTGATTGAATTCATTACTATCCACAGTTCCATAATTATTATCCATAATTTATCACTCAATTTATAACTAGTTTCTTTATCTTCACTAGATTTTCTTTGGTCAACAAATATATCAAAGTCTCCCATATTTCAAGTGTAAACAAATAACAAAAACTCTTTCTCAGGCCTTGCTTCTCTGCCAAATTGACACCTCATATCTCTTCTTAACTTTATTAAATTTTTGAAAGACTGTTTTAAATTGCTATCTTCATTTCTTAACCATCCATTAAAATGCTTCTTTATTGCTTCTTTCTTCCACATTTTACTGAAAATGCTTTTCAGAGGTCATCAGTAATGTATAGTTTGCCAGTTCTAGTCCTTCTTTATAGGCCTCAGCTTCCCCAACTTTTCTACTATATTTAACCACTGTTGGCTACTCTTCATTCCCTAACCTTTCTGCTCCATTGTTCCCAGACATTCTTCCTTACTTAGTTTTATCATAGTTCTTATATTCTGGTCTGAGGTAAAAAAGATCTTATTTTCTTCTTAATTTTAGAATTAAAAAATTTTTCGGGTATTTTTCCTTAATTATTTTACTGTTTCTGCTTCCTTTAATTAACCTCAAAAAAGTATGTAATCTTTCCCTATTTTTCTGGTCTTGGACTTTTTATTGTTTAACACAAATATTTTAAAATATTGCTCTGGCTTCTGGACAGTAACTATCAAATTTATGTTTTTCCTGAAATTCTAACTCTAATTCCCAAAAATTTACATGATGTCTCAAAGCCCAATTAAACTTAATCCAGTGGAGCTGGTACTTCATCTTCCCAGTCACTTATGCAAGGAAGCTCAGGTATCTTTGAATCTTTCATTGCCCTCACCCACACTACTGGTAAAATATTAAATTCTGTTTGTTCTGCTTCCACAATGGTGCTTCATCAGTTTATTGTTTATTTTCAACTATTCTTCTAATACTGCATGTAGTGACAGCATCTCACACACAAAGTATTCCAGTAACTTTCCAACTGGTATCGTCTTTAGCCTTTCCATATACTACTCCACCTTTTATGCTCAATAAAGAATTTAGGTGTCTGCCTGTGGCCTATAAAAATAGTCACATATCCTAAAATGGCATTCGCAGTTTGCAAGACTGATTTTATTCTGCTTGTATAGACCACGTCTCAATGCAATCTTCCATTATGCTTAGCTTTTAGTCATTTTTCGAAGTATACTGTATATATTCATGCCCTCATGCTCTTAGTCCTGATGAACTTGGAATATCTTTTCCCTACTTTCTTTCCTGTCATTTAAAGCTGGTTAATCCTCAGAAGGTTATATTAGTTTATTCCATTTTGCATTATGATTGCTTGTCTCCCTATTTTGTAAACATTTCTAAAACAGAAATAATTTTATTTCCGTTTGTATCCTTCACTTCTCTAATACCACCTGTGTAACACAAAAATTCTTTCTCTCTCTTGCTGGTACATAGACAGTGTTGATGAAAAATTTCTGGTGTGTTACTATGAAGTTATGAGACTTCAAAGACTCATGAAAGTCAGTTTGGCACTTTAATGTCTCTTTCATACAGGAATTCTTTTACATGGAGCAAAGTATAGTTTGGCAAAAAAGTCAGGGTTAGTCATTAAAAAGGCTCTATTCATCAATTCTCTTTTTAAGAGCCTATATAAAGTGCTTGATATTCCCATGTAAACTGGCCTTCATTGCTCAGGGCTCTTTACCTAGATCCTTCACCAAGAGAATTTCTTTCAGAATGTACAGACTGCAGCTGATTTTCTTGAAGAATTTAACTACCAAATCTCTGAAACACAGCAAATGATTGCCATTGCTGCTTATTTTTTGCTAATGAGTGGTGAAACTGGTGAGTGAGTGTAGGGTATTAGGAAAGGCAACAATGGAAAGATTATTGAACAGAATATTTACCAAATGTCAGAAAAGCTTTTACAAATATAAAGCTAACAGTGAATACAATTCTAAACTACTTATAAATCCAACAGAGCTGTTCTTTTTTTTTTTTTTTTTTTTTTTTTTTTTTTTTTTTTAAATTTAAAGATTTTATTTATTTATTTTACAGAGAGAAATCACAAGTAGATGGAGAGGCAGGCAGAGAGGGAGAGAGAGGAGGAAGCAGGCTCCCTGCTGAGCAGAGAGCCCGACGCGGGACTCGATCCCAGGACCCTGAGATCATGACCTGAGCCGAAGGCAGCGGCTTAACCCACTGAGCCACCCAGGCGCCCCCAACAGAGCTGTTCTTAATAAAACTTCAAATGTATCACCTCAAAACATGTTTATTCGGAAAGAGTTTGAAACTTTTAATTTAGTTCTTCACATGTTTTCTTAAAACAGTAAATAGAAAAATTTGAAAATATAGATGAATAAAAAAATCTGGTTTTTAGTCATCAGAAAGTAAAACTCTTTTTTTTAAGTTTCTTTTTAATTTCAGTTATTAAACATACAGTGTCATGTTAGTTTTAGATGTATAATACAGTAATTTAACACTTCTGTAGAACACTTGGTGCACATCATGGCAAGTGCATTCCTTAATCGCTATAATCTATTTCATCCATCCTCTCACCCACCTCCCCACTGGTAACCATTAGTTTGTTCTCTATAGTTAGGAGTCTGCTTCTTGGTTTGCCTCCCTCTCTGTTTTTTTTTTTTTTTTTTTTTTTTTAATTTTTCCTTCGCTTGTTTGTTTTCTTAAATTCCACATATGAGTGAAATCATATCATGTCTTTCTGTGATTGACTTATTTAACTTTTTAAATTTAAGATTTCATTATTTATTCATGAGAGACAGAGAGAGAGGCAGAGGCAGGGGAGAAGCAGGCTCCCTGCAGAGTAGGGAGCCTGATGTGGAACTCGATCTCAGGACCCTGGGATCATGACCTGAACCCAAGACAAATGCTTAACCGACTGAGCTACCCAGGAGCCCTCACTTATTTTCACTTAGCCCAGTGCACTCTAATTCCATCCATGTTGTTGCAAATGGCAATATTTCATTCTTTTTTATGACTGGGTAATATTCCATTGTATATATTATATGTAATATAGGTATATAAATATATAATATAAATATATATATATATATATATATATATATATATCTCCTCTTAAATATACCATTACTAAGAAGTAATCCATTCATCAGTCACTGGGCACTTGGGCTCTTTCCATAATTTGGCTATTGTAGATAATGCTGTTATAAACATCGAGGTGCATGTATCCCTTTGAATTAGTATTTTTGTGTTCTTTGGGTAAATACCTAGTAATACAATTGAAAAGCAAAACTTTATGTCTCTATGCACATGAATTTTTTTAAACAAAAATGGGAGCTTATACGGAATTTACATTTTATTTTATTTTATTTTGAATTTGCATTTTAGTTAACATGTTTTTAAAATCTTCTTGCACCATTAAATGCAATATTATTTTTAATTATTGCATATTAATCTAATTACAGTTATTTACTCTAGTATTCAGAGGATCCATAAATGTTCAGTATCTAAAATTACTCTCATGTAAATTGTCTTATAAAAATTTTGGCTGAGAATTTAGTAGAGTATGTTTGGGAGGACAAGAGCAGCAGGGAGAGAGGGAAGATTTGAGAAGACACACTAAATCATGGTTCTCCCAGGGCATATTTCTAGCTCCAATATCCTTGACTCACACTTCTACCAAAAAAGAAAAAAATATATAAATATATTCGGTCTGAATATTCAACTGATTTTTGAAGTCCTTTGATGACTCAAAGAACAGTTGCAGACATAAGAAATGAAATTTCAATCTGTGCCAGTTAGAAGTTGAATAACTATTTCATTATTAATATCAATAATATTTTATTCATTACACATACCAAAGAGATCAGAGTTTATTCATTCTTTCATTCATTAAACACAGCTATGACAACCTTGCTGTGTCTCTAGAATGGGAGGAAGAGAGAGAAATAAATGTCATCACTTTCAGTGAGTGAAGTAGAAAATGGAAGCAATTTGGGTAGTCTATTGACTCAGTGCAAGTAACTATTTTTTTTTTTAATTTTATTTTTATTTATTTATTTGTCAGAGAGAGAGGTAGAGTGAGCGCAAGCACAAGCAGACAGAGTGGCAGGCAGAGTCAGAGGGAGAAGCAGGCTCCCTGCAGAGCAAGGAGCCCGATGTGGGACTCGATCCCAGGACGCTGGGTGAGCCAAAGGCAGCTGCTTAACCAACTGAGCCACCCAGGCGTCCCAGTGCAAGTAACTCTTATAGTTTCTCTTTGAATGCCCAACTGATCAGAATTGCTCGCTGGGCTTGCTGTTTATGTAATCAGGCTGTTCTACTTTGTGTGCTGCAAAGCACCTGAGTGTCCTGCTCTGGTCTTGTTCTTTCTTTGAAGAAAAGGGAAGCTTGGCAATGAAGACTCAAGTACTTATTAACAACATTTTTCCTTGTTTTCTTTCTTGAGAAGTTTTTTAAACTACATTCCAAGATTTGCTCTTTACATGGAATACATATTTATAGAGGAAATAAAACAACCTTCATGCTTAAAAACAATCTAGCAACCCATGATAATCCTTATTTAAGTGATTTTGGTGGGTTTCATAATGGTAGGATTTAAATACATTTCTGTGACAGGGGGACTCTTCAGGCTAGATTTGGCCCCATCTTACACATTCCTGGGACTTTGTACTACATTTGTAAAATTATCCGATTATAATTTAAATAATTATTTGTTTGATTCATCTATCACCCATAGATTGTAAGCTTCTTGAAGTCCGAGACCATGTTCATCTTATTTAGTTCAGATTTAGTTCTATATTTCAGAGTGAAACATAGTTTATGGCACAAAGTAGGAGCTACAAAATATAGGTTGAATGAATAAATAATTGAATAGATCTTTAAGAGCAGGATTAATATGTAGTATTTTTCTAGATATATCTGATCAAGGAACCCTTCTTTTGTGGATTATCTATTAATATTTCATACTATTTATTTTTCTACTTGGATCATATGCAGGCACTTTAAGTGCACAAAGTCCATATTAAGGAGATCATCTTGTATACAGTACCTAGTTGTCCTCTTTTGTTCTGTACATCAGAAATGTTATCACTGTTGTTGTAGGAGTCCACATTAAACCCGAGGATAATCCTTAATTTTTTTTACTCTCATGCACATTCCACTGGCTCCCAGCCCTTTCTGCTTCTACTCTTTTTTAAAACCCTATTTTTAAGACCCTAATTCCAAGCCGAGAAAATTTATCTCTGACCATAGTCTCATCACTGGTTTTCCTTGTTACCCCACAATCACTTATTGCAGCATAATAACCAGAGTTTTTGTCGTATTCATATCTTATTTAAAACAATTTGTGACTTTAGAAAAATTTATGTCAATCTTTGCTTACCTCTTGATTTTGGCATTTTATTCCTAGTCAGTGCTTTGTACTTTAGTTACATTGAATGTTTTGATTCCCCCAAACCAGCATGATTTTAGTTCCTGATTTCATCGTATAAGGCCTCACCTGTGTGCACTGCATGATGCCAAGATTGTGCTGTGAGTGGAGCCCCCTAGAGCAGTGCAGCATGACTTCCCTACCTGATCACTAAACTTTTTGTTTGTTTGTTTTGTTTTTTTCTTTATTTTGTTAAATACTGTGGGACACTTTCTGACCCTTTTTCTTGTTTCTTATTCTTCTTGTGTTCTGACTAGACATCCTGACTTCTGGGGTGTGTATCATGATTGTTGGGCTCCCTTGCTTTATGTCTCCAGAGCCTCCCTGTTTTTCTTCTGCCACAGCACTTTTCACAGCCTTCTATCTTGTTTTCTTTCTCTCTCTCTCTTTCTTTTTTCTCTCTTCCTTTCTCTCTTTTTTCCTTAACAGACTGAAAGAACTGTGGAAGCAAGACCTCTTGAATTCTTCTACTATTATTATTATTGTTCCATCTGGCCAGTGTCTAACAAGGGCCTGTATCCTTCTCAGGGTCTTTGTCTTTGTGCTTTACCCTGCCCACAGTGCTCCTGCCTGGGTATCCTCCAAACTCTCTCATACCTTCAGGTATTTACTCAAGTATTGCTTTCTTAGGTTTCTATATTATGCTATCTCATCTCCTGTCCCTCCTTATCTTCCTTTTTTTTTTTTTTTTAATTTTGCCTCTCTTATGGACTGAATATTGTGTCCCTCTAGAATTAACATGCTGAAAACCTAAACCTCAGTGTGATGGTTTTACGAGATGGAGCCTCTCAGAGGTAATTAGGTTATGATGGTGGAGCCTTCATGAATGGGATTAGTGCCCTTATAAGAAGAGACAAAGGAGAGAGACCATCTGTGTTTTTTCTGCCTTGTGAAAATACATTGAGAATATGGCCATCTGTAAATCAGAAAGAGGGCCTTTGCGAAGAACCTGACTATACTGGCGCCCTAGTGAGACTTTCAGCCTCTGGAACTATGAGAAATAAATATTTGTTGTTTAAGCCATCCAGTCTGTAGGATTCTGTTTTAGAAGTTGAAACTGACCAAGATAGTTTCTCTGTGAGCTCTATGGAGCTTACTATGGGGGAGGATGAACTGTTAGGGGTCAGAGTAGCCAACTATGATGATAAGACAAAATGAAAGGAATAGCTAAACCTTTAATCACTGACTGCTATAGTGTAAGCAAGAAGCTAAGCTGGGGAAAACATGGGGTCCCTACTCTTCCATTTTCCGTATAGAAAAGCCCACTGGTCAAGGGTCATGGAGCTCAGCACAGATGTGGGGGTTTCACTGCTGAGGCAGCACTGAGAACAAAAGGTTTCTGCAGTTTTGTGGACCTGAAAGCTGATGGGAGAGAGAAAAAGACTAGGAGTTAAAAAGTACTGAGCACTGATTAAGACTGGAGAAAAGTGTCTTCAAGCATAGTGCACCTTCCCATAAGGAGCTGTAGGCAGAGTAACCTGGAGATAGCCTCAGATGAAGACTCCTGATTAATAAACCTTGATGTGAAAGTGCTTGGGCTAGTAAGTATGTGGATGAGAATAAGAGCATGGCTGACCAAGGGGCCTGAAACTTTGACTGTAACTCCCTTCAGATTGCAGTGCACTGGCTGTACACCAGGTCTGATGTGGGGAGGGCAGCTATTCTCCATGAGACCTGCAAGATAAGGCCTTTGTAATTGCTGATGATCAGACCTAGGTTTTTTTTTTTTTTTTTAAGATTTTATTTATTTATTTGACAGAGATTCACAAGTAGGCAGAGAGTCAGCAGAGAGAGAGTGGGGGAAGGAGGCTCCCCGTCAAGCTGAGAGCCCGATTCGGGGCTTGATCCCAGGACTTAGAGAACATGACCTGAGCCGAAGACAGAGGCTTTAACCCACTGAGCCACTCAGGTGCCCCACACTTAGGTTTTTAAGCAGGAGTCAGACTCCTCAGTCCCCCTAGAAGTTATCACTTTTAACATGCTATATATTTTATTTATTATCTCTATCTTTCCATGAGAATATGAGCTATATAAAGGCAGGCAAATTTTCTTGATTGGTACTGTATTGCTAATGTGTAGAAAATGATAAGTAACTAATATTAGTTCAATGAATTGATGTGTTTTTTTTAAAAAAATTTTTATTTTTTATAAACATATATTTTATCCCCAGGGGTACAGGTCTGTGAATCACCAGGTTTACACACTTCACAGCACTCACCAAAGCACATACCCTCCCCAATGTCCATAATCCCACCCCCTTCTCCCAAACCCCCTCCCCCCAGCAACCCTCAGTTTGTTTTGTGAGATTAAGAGTCACTTACGGTTTGTCTCACTCCCAATCCCATCTTGTTTCATTTATTCTTCTCCTAACCACTTAAGCCCCTATGTTGCATCACCACTTCCTCATATCAGGGAGATCATATGATAGTTGTCTTTCTCTGCTTGACTTATTTCACTAAGCATGATACGCTCTAGTTCCATCCATGTTGTCGCAAATGGCAAGATTTCATTTCTTTTGATGGCTGCATAGTATTCCATTGTGTATATATACCACATCTTCTTGATCCATTCATCTGTTGATGGACATCTAGGTTCTTTCCATAGTTTGGCTATTGTGGACATTGCTGCTATAAACATTCGGGTGCATGTGTCCCTTTGGATCACTACATTTGTATCTTTAGGGTAAATACCCAATAGTGCAATTGCTGGGTCATAGGGCAGTTCTATTTTCAACATTTTGAGGAACCTCCATGCTGTTTTCCAGAGTGGCTGCACCAGCTTGCATTCCCACCAACAGTGTAGGAGGGTTCCCCTTTCTCCGCATCCTCGCCAGCATCTGTCATTTCCTGATTTGTTGATTTTAGCGATTCTGACTGGTGTGAGATGATATCTCATTGTGGTTTTGATTTGTATTTCCCTGATGCCGAGTGATATGGAGCACTTTTTCATGTGTCTGTTGGCCATCTGGATGTCTTCTTTGCAGAAATGTCTGTTCATGTCCTCTGCCCATTTCTTGATTGGATTATTTGTTCTTTGGGTGTTGAGTTTGCTAAGTTCTTTATAGATTCTGGACACTAGTCCTTTATCTGATATGTCGTTTGCAAATATCTTCTCCCATTCTGTCAGTTGTCTTTTGATTTTGTGAACTGTTTCCTTTGCTGTGCAAAAGCTTTTGATCTTGATGAAATCCCAATAGTTCATTTTTGCCCTTGCTTCCCTTGCCTTTGGCGTTGTTCCTAGGAAGATGTTGCTGCGGCTGAGGTCAAAGAGGTTGCTGCCTGTGTTCTCCTCAAGGATTTTGATGGATTCCTTTCGCACATTGAGGTCCTTCATCCATTTTGAGTCTATTTTCGTGTGTGGTGTAAGGAAATGGTCCAATTTCATTTTTCTGTATGTGGCTGTCCAATTTTCCCAGCACCATTTATTGAAGAGGCTGTCTTTTTTCCATTGGACATTCTTTCTTGCTTTGTCGAAGATTAGTTGACTGTAGAGTTGAGGGTCTATTTCTGGGCTCTCTATTCTGTTCCATTGATCTATGTGTCTGTTTTTGTGCCAGTACCATGCTGTCTTGATGATGACAGCTTTGTAATAGAGCTTGAAGTCCGGAATTGTGATGCCACCAACGTTGGCTTTCTTTTCAATATCCCTTTGGCTATTCAAGGTCTTTTCTGGTTCCATATAATTTTAGAATTATTTATTCCATTTCTTTGAAAAAGATGGATGGTACTTTGATAGGAATTGCATTAAATGTGTAGATAGCTTTAGGTAGCATAGACATTTTCACAATATTTATTCTTCCAATCCAGGAGCATGGAACATTTTTCCATTTCTTTGTGTCTTCCTCAATTTCTTTCATGAATACTTTATAGTTTTCTGAGTATAGATTCTGTGCCTCTTTGGTTAGGTTTATTCCTAGGTATCTTGTGGTTTTGGGTACAATTGTACATGAGATTGACTCCTTAATTTCTCTTTCTTCTGTCTTGCTGTTGGTGTAGAGAAATGCAACTGATTTCTGTGCATTGATTTTATATCCTGACACTTTACTGAATTCCTGTATAAGTTCTAGCAGTTTTGGAGTGGAGTCTTTTGGGTTTTCCACATATAGTATCATATCATCTACGAAGAGTGATAATTTTACTTCTTCTTTGCCGATTTGGATGCCTTTAATTTCCTTTTGTTGTCTGATTGCTGAGGCTAGGACCTCTAGTACTATGTTGAATAGCAGTGGTGATAATGGACATCCCTGCTATGTTCCTGACCTTAGCAGAAAAGCTTTCAGTTTTTCTCCATTGAGAATGATATTTGTGGTGGGATTTTCATAGATGGCTTTGATGATATTGAGGTATGTGCCCTCTATCCCTACACTTTGAAGAGTTTTGATCAGGAAGGGATGCTGTACTTTGTCAAATGCTTTTTCAGCATCTATTGAGAGTATCATATGGTTCTTGTTCTTTCTTTTATTGATGTGTTGTATCACATTGACTGATTTGCGGATGTTGAACCAAGCTTGCAGCCCTGGAATAGATCCCACTTGGTCGTGGTGAATAATCCTTTTAATGTACTGTTGAATCCTATTGGCTAGTATTTTGGTGAGAATTTTCGCATCTGTGTTCATCAAGGATATTGGTCTATAGCTCTCTTTTTTGATGGGATCCTTGTCTGCTTTTGGGATCAAGGTGATGTTGGCCTCATAAAATGAGTTTGGAAGGTTTCCTTCCATTTCTATTTTTTCGTACTGTTTCAGGAGAATAGGAATTAGTTCTTCTTTAAATGTTTGGTAGAATTCCCCCGGGAAGCCGTCTGGCCCTGGGCTTTTGTTTGTTTGGAGATTTAAAATGACTGCTTCAATCTCCTTACTGGTTATGGGTCTGTTCAGGTTTTCTATTTCTTCCTGGTTCAGTTGTGGTAGTTTATATGTTTCTAGGAATGCATCCATTTCTTCCAGATTGTCATTGCTCATAGTATGTTCTTATAATAGTTTGTATTTCTTTGGTGTTAGTTGTGATCTCTCCTCTTTCATTCATGATTTTATTTATTTGGGTCCTTTCTCTTTTCTTTTTGATAAGTCTTTGATAAGTCTTTGATAAGTCTTTCAAAGAACCAGCTCCTAGTTTCGTTGATTTGTTCTATTGTTTTTTTCGTTTCTATTTCATTGATTTCTGCTCTGATCTTTATGATTTCTCTTCTCCTGCTGGGCTTAGGGTTTCTTTCTTGTTCTTTCTCCAGCTCCTTTAGGTGTAGAGTTAGGTTGTGTACCTGAGACCTTTCTTGTTTCTTGAGAAAGGCTTGTACTGCTATATATTTCCCCTCAGGACTGCCTTTGTTGTGTCCCACAGATTTTGAACCGTTGTATTTTCATTATCATTTGTTTCTATGATTTTTTTCAATTCTTCTTTAATTTCCCGGTTGATCCATTCATTCTTTAGAATGATGCTGTTTAATCTCCATGTATTTGGTTTCTTTTCAAACTTCCTTTTGTGGTTGAGTTCTAGCTTTAGAGCATGGTGGCCTGAAAATATGCAGGGAATGATCCCAATCTTTTGATACCGGTTGAGTCCTTCTTTAGGACCGAGGATGTGATCTATTCTGGAGAATGTTCCATGTGCACTAGAGAAGAATGTGTATTCTGTTGCTTTGGGATGAAACGTTCTGAATATATCTGTGATGTCCATCTGGTCCAGTGTGTCATTTAAGGCCTTTATTTCCTTGCTGATCTTTTGCTTGGTTGATCTGTCCATTTCAGTGAGGAGAGTGTTAAAGTTCCCTACTATTATTGTATGATTGTTGATTTGTTTCTTTGATTTTGTTTTTAATTGGTTTATATAGTTGGCTGCTCCCACGTTGGGGGCATAGATATTTAGAATTGTTAGATCTTCTTGTCGGACAGCCCCTTTGAATATGATATAGTGTCCTTCCTCATCTCTTATTATAGTCTTTGGCTTAAAATCTAATTGATCTGATATAAGGATTGCCACTCCTGCTTTCTTCTGATGTCCATTAGCATGGTAAATTCTTTTCCACCCCCTCACTTTAAATCTGGAGGTGTCTTCGGGCTTAAAATGAGTTTCTTGGAGGCAACATATAGATGGGTTTTGTTTTTTTATCCATTCTGATACCCTGTGTCTTTTGACAGGGGCATTTAGCCCATTAACATTCAGGGTAACTATTGAGAGATATGAATTTAGTGCCATTGTTTTGCCTGTAAGGTGACTGTTACTGTATATGGTCTCTGTTCCTTTCTGATCTACCACTTGTAGGCTCTCTCTTTGCTTAGAGGACCCCTTTCAATATTTCCTGTAGAGCTGGTTTGGTGTTTGCAAATTCTTTCAGTTTTTGTTGTCCTGGAAGCTTTTAATCTCTCCTTCTATTTTCAATGATAGCCTAGCTGGATATAGTATTCTTGGCTGCATGTTTTTCTCGTTTAGTACTCTGAAAATATCATGCCAGCTCTTTCTGGCCTGCCAGGTCTCTGTGGATAAGTCAGCTGCCAATCTAATATTTTTACCATTGTATGTTACAGACTTCTTTTCCCGGACTGCTTTCAGGATTTTCTCTTTGTCACTGAGACTTGTAAATTTTACTATTAGGTGACGGGGTGTGGGCCTATTCTTATTGATTTTGAGAGGGGTTCTCTGAACCTCCTGAATTTTGATGCTCGTTCCCTTTGCCATATTGGGGAAGTTCTCCCCAATAATTCTCTCCAGTATACCTTCTGCTCCCCTCTCTCTTTCTTCTTCTTCTGGAATCTCTATTATTCTAATGTTGTTTCGTCTTATGGTGTCACTTATCTCTCGAATTCTCCCCTCATGGTCCAGTAGCTGTTTTTCCCTCTTTTGCTCAGCTTCCTTATTCTCTGTCATTTGGTCTTCTATATCACTAATTCTTTCTTCTGCCTCATTTATCCTAGCAGTGAGAGCCTCCATTTTTGATTGCACCTCATTAATAGCTTTTTTGATTTCAACTTGGTTAGATTTTAGTTCTTTTATTTCTCCAGAAATGGCTTTTATATCTCCCGAGGGTTTTCTCTAATATCTTCCATGCCTTTTTCGAGCCCGGCTAGAACCTTGAGAATCCATCATTCTGAACTATAGATCTGACATATTACCAGTGTCTGTATTGATTAGGTCCCTAGCCTTCGGTACTGCCTCTTGCTCTTTTTTTTGTGTTGACTTTTTCTGCCTTGTCATTTTGTCCAGATAAGAGTATATGAAGGAGCAAGTAAAATACTAAAAGGGTGGCAACAACCCCAGGAAAATATGCTTTAACCAAATTAGATCCCAAATCGTGAGGGGGGAGAAAGGGGATAGAAAGAGGTTCAAAAAGGAAGAAAGAAAAAAAAAAAAGAAAAAAGAAAATAAAAGAAAAGAATTAAAAAAAAAAAGAAAACAAATAAGAAAAATATAAAAAAGAAAAAATATATATATTGGATAAACTAGTTAAAAAACGTTAAAAAAGATAAAGGTAAAAGTTAAAAAAAAATTTACCAGAAGGCGAGAAAAAAAACAAAAAATGAAAAAGAAAAAAATTAAATTAACTGCAAAACTAAAAAAAATCATAGGAAAAAGCCATGAGTTCCGTGCTTTGCTTTCTCCTCCTCTGGAATTCTGCTGTTCTCCTTGGTATGGAAACCGCACTCCTTGGTAGTTGAACTTGGTCTCGCCTGGATTTCTTGTTGATTTTCTGGAGGAGGGGGCCTGTTGTAGTGATTCTCAAGTGTCTTTGCCCCAGGCGGAATTGTACAGCCCTTATCAGGGGCCAGGGTGAGTAATCTGCTTGGGTTTGCTTTCAGGAGCTTTTGTTCCCTGAGAGCTTTCTGTAGAGTTCTGGAGGACAGGAATACAAATGGCGGCCTCCTGGTCTCCGGCCTGGAGGAACCCAGAGCCCAGGGCCCCACTCCTCAGTGCGCCCTCAGAGAACAGCGCCCAGTTACTCCCGTCTGCCTAACCTCCGGCCGGGCTCCGAGCTTATGGAGCCTGCGACCCGTTTCAGGGTAACACCAAGCTGCGAGCTTACTGTCGGCTCTGTCTCTGTAGCCAGCTTTCCCATTCTAATACCCGCAAGATCTGCGACACTCAGACACCCCCGATCCTTCTGTGACCCTCGGGACCTGAGGCCACGCTGACCCCGCGTGGTTTTCGCCCCGGTTTAGCCTCTGGAGCGATGTCCCTCAGCGGAACAGACTTTTAAAAGTCCTGATTTTGTGCGCTGTTGCTCCGCCGCTTGCCGGGAGCCGGCCCCTCTCCCCTGGGGTCTATCTTCCCGTGGCTTTGGATTCACTTCTCCGCTGGTCCTACCTTTCAGAAAGTGGTTGTTTTTCTGTTTCCAGAATTGCTGTTCTTCTCTTCGATCTGCGGATGGATTTTCAGGTATTTGCAATCTTTAGATAAGCTATCTAGCTGATCTCCGCCTAGCTGAAGTAGTTTCAGCCTGCTACTTCTCCGCCATCTTGACTCCTCCCGATGTGTTTTTTTAATATCTGCATTTTTACTCTTACAGTTAAACTTCAATTTCCTTGAGGATTGGGACCTTGCCACATATTTTTTTCATTTAAGTACATCTCACTTCTCATTTAAATTAGATAGTTCACCTGTTAAAGATTCATTTGTAATTTTTGCCATTTATCTTAAAATAACACTTTAGAGTTATAATGATTGAGTCTAATCCCCTCTTTTTATTTAAAATTTGAATTTTTTTAAAAACAGTTTCTATACCCAGCTTTTTTCTCTTCCAAGTTAAATTATCTCTTTTTCCCTTAACCATTTGTCATATGACAGTGGAGTTGAGATGGTTAATTTTATGGGCCAATTTGCCTAGGCTTTGGCACTCAAATATTTGGTCAAACACTAATCTAGATGTTGCTTAGAGATATTTTTTAGATGATATTAACGTTTAAATCAGTAGACTTTGAGTAAAGCAGATTGTCCTCTATAATGTGGGTGGGCTTCATCCAGTCATTTGAAGGCCTTAAGAAAGAGACTGTACTTACCCAGGAAGAGGGAATTCTACCAGCAGATTGTCTTCAGACTTGAATTTCAGCATAAACCCTTCCCTGGGTCTCCAGCTTGTCAGCACACTCTGTAGATTTTTGCCAGTCTTTACAATTGCATGATTGCATGAGCTGGTTTCTTAAAATCTCTCTCTCTGTAGATACATAGATAAATATAGATATAGATATAAATATAAATATGAATGTAAATATATACATCCTATTGGTTCTGTTTTTCTGAAGAACTCAGGCCAACACAAGAATACTGTCTTTTCACTTGTTTACTCTCTTCTGAAATCATTATAGTTTATCAGTGTTCCACTTAATATATGGCTTCCAAACAGATACAGTGCTCCAAATATGATCTTACCAGTGTAAGGTACAGGGACATTATTGACTTCCTTCCTAAATACTGCCTTTGTGTAAATGCAGCATAAATGTGTGTGACATTTATTGGCTCATATTGAATTTCTCATTGATTAAAAAATTATCTAACTCTAGCATCTGTTTTGTTCCAGGAGTTGTGTTGGGAGCTGTGACTATGGACCTACAAGGTATAGTCCCGTTCCTCAAAGTATATGGATATTTTTCCTATTTAAATTTTTTTAAAATTTATTAATTATATTTATTAACATATAATGTATTATTTGCCCCAGGCGTACAGGTCTGTGAATCACCAAGTTTGCACACTTCACAGCACTCACCATTTCATATACCCTCCTCAATGTCCATAACCCAAAACCCTCTCCAATTTTTTTCCTATTTGTAATCTTTGCTATCCTGTGTTTGTGAGGTTGACTTTTTAACCAGGAGTATTAGACTTTATATTTATCTTCTAGAATTCCTTCTTACTGAATTTGATCCATTGTTCCAACATTTATAATGAAAAAAATACTGATTTTTTAAAATCATGATTCTATTATTCAATACTTGACTATTTCTCTAAATTAATATACATCTTTCTACATCTATATTCATTTTTTAATTCAAAATTGTGAATAAGGCTCACAACAGGTTCAAAAATGAGCCATGTATTTGTCATGGGTTGAGAATAATTGTTCAACTAACACGTACCACATAATTTACAAACATCCTCTTCATATATATCTTGTCCAAAAGACATCAACAGAACACTGCATTAAATGCCTCATTGAAATGCAGATTCACTATGTCTATATAATTTAATTAATTTGGTATAATTTATTCTTAGTTAATTTAAAGTGGCTCTTGGTGATTACCACTTCCTTTTCTAGGTGTTCATGAGCCATCTGTCTAATTATATGTCTTGGAATTTTGTTGGTAATTGAAAGAATGCTTTAAGATGTGTAATTTTTATATGTACATTTTAATTTTACATGGAATTCAGTAAAATATCTCATTTCTCAGCATCTTTCTATATATCTTTTTTTTTTTTAGCATTCTTCCCAGTCACCATGATCATCCATTGGTGCTGTAATTATAAACAGAGGTTGTCTTGTGGTATCCAAGGGCAGGGATACAACTGTATTTCAGATGACTCACATACCAGTCTATTTGAAGGGAACTCAGTAATTTCTCTCCTTCTGTTATCTCTGTTCTTCTCTTCATGTCACTTTTTTGGGGGGTGGGAGATATTTTTATGTTTTCGAGTTAGGAAGTAGTGGCTAATACCAATAACACTCAAATTTGTATCCTATTTTATAGGTTTCAGAAAGTAGCTTATTTTAGGTTGAAATATCTTATTCCATATTCTATGCAGAGAGTGTTTTTGTTTCTCTTGGTTAAGGTTTCTATGTCTGAATTAATCAGTATTGTCAGGAGATGGAGTTATAATGTATGAACACGACTATCCTATTGAAATGTGGATGGCAGGAAGTAGAATGGAGTTTCCAGAGCTGGAGATGAAGTACAGATAACCCAGTAGGTATCCAAATCATGCTTGGTGTGTCATTTAGGTATTCAAGTGTCAGAACTGGGCAGTCTGGACACAGGACACTTAGAACTGGAAAGTCAGTACCTGAAATTAGTCCCTGTTTTTCCTGGGATATCAGGTCTCACCTCTACACTTTCCTCCATGTGCGTGCCTTATGGTCTTGCTGCTTTTAAAATACTTGCACACTTGGGCTAGTTAAGGCTTTTGTTTCTCCATGATGTCAGTGTGCACATGGCTCAGATTTGCCATGATGCTAATGCTAGTCTGCCTTAAAATGACTTAAAAAAATTTTTTTTTAAATGACTCTTCAATTCTACTACTTACCTTTATCTGACTACTATATCTGTGTAGTGGTTTTTATTTGCATTTGTTTTATCCTTACTAGTATAAAGATGCATTTCCATCATAGAGAATGTAAGCACTAATTCCTTTTGCTTATTTATTATTTTTGATTAATATGAAGCAATCAGCATCAAGTACTGGAATTAACTATTTTTTTTTTTTTTACTATTTTTCTTTTTTAAAAAGTATCTTTCTCATGGCTGACAGAACTTTTTATTATCTTTAGTTATCTCGTAACTCTATACTAGACTTTATATTTCTGGAGTCTGTGCAATCTCTTCAGCCTCAGTTTCCTCATCAGTAAAATGGAAGTAGAGATACCTCTATGTGAACGATTTAACATCTTTTATACACATAAAGATGTTCAAAATTGTAATCCTTTCTTTTTATCCTCCTTATAGTGCATTCAGGAAAATATATGTAGCTGTTAGTTCCCTTTATATACTGTTCCCTTTTGTTTCCTCCTTGTTGTTGATGTTTATAATTTTCTCATCAGAATTTGTTTTTCAAGACCTCCAATCTTTTTAAAAGACATGAAGTCATGGAATCACTCAGATCTCCTCTCTGAAATTTTTGAAATCTGCTTTCTAAAGTCCAAGCTACCTGTCAGACTGCACTGAGTGTTTTCTTTCTGGGCTATTTCAAGCACTAAGATGACAAGTTGACTTTCTTTCAAGGTTCCTGTCACTTGAATTTCATGAACCAGTTCTTTCTTTTTGGTCAAAGTTAAATTCAGAGTAATAGTCCCTCATTGCTTCATCAACTAGCTGAGAGATAATATTTGCAGCAAAATGAGACTTCTAGCAGATGTTCATTGGCATCTCAGCTAGAACTTGCATATCTCTAGTTCATTTTCACATCAACGTCATTTATACCTCTCACGCTAATCATCGCTATGGTATAGTGCACTATTTCTCAGACTGTGGCCAGAGAATGAAATTTCATGGACCATGAGTATTATGTAGAAATTTAAAATTGTGTGTGTTTTATTTTAATAATAATCTAATAACTTAATGTAACCACATTCTGGGTTATTATTTCATTTATTATATTTGCATACATATTTATGATCTCACAGATGGTAAGTGCTCACCTAATGTGACACTATTTAATATTGTTGTGCTGGTGAAATAAGTAGGGCTACCACTAAGATAGCATATCTTAATGTCAAAATGAGAACAATATTCTTGTATTTGTTGCTGAATTATTTTATTTGGTAGAGAACCACAACTTATTTTTTTGCCAATTAAATTTGCAATTAAAAGGTAATTTTCTTTTTTGAAATAGTAACTTTTAAAAAATTCTAGTGTAGTTAACATATGGTGTTATATTAGTTTTAGTTGTACAATATAGTGTTTCAACAGTTTTGTACATTACTCTGTGTTCATCATGATAAGTATGCTGTTTATCCCCTTCCCCTATTTCACTCACCCATTTCTTTCATCAGTGTTTTATAGTTTTCAGAGGACAGGTCTTTCATCTCCTTGGTTGAGTTTATTTCTAGGTATTTTATTATTTTTGATGCAATTAAAATGGGATTTTTTTCTTAATTTCTCTTTCTAATACTTCATTATTTCTGTATAGAAATGCAATGGATTTCTGTATATTGATTTTGTATTCTGTGACCTTACTGAATTCATTCATCAGATCTAGTAATTTTTTGGTGTAGTCTTTAAGGTTTTCTATATACTGTATCATGTCATCAACAAATAGTGGAAGTTTTACTTCCTTTCCAATTTGAATGCCTTTCATTTCTTTTTGTTTTCTGATTGCTGTGGCTAGGACTTCTAGTACTGTGTTGAATAAAAGTGGTGAAAGTGGATGACATACTGTCTTGATTCTGATCTTAGGGGAAAAGCTCTCCAGTTTTCATTATTGGGTATAATACTCGATGAGTTTTTCACCCAAGACCTCTATTATGTTGAGGATGTTGTACTATGTCAAGTGCTTTTTCTGCATCTACTGAAATGATAATTTTTAAATTCTTTCTCTTGTTGATGTGATGTATCCTGTTTATTGATTTGGATGCAACCACCCTTGCATCCCAGGAATAAATTCCACTTAATCATGGTGAATGATTTTTTTAAAAAGATTTTATTTATTTATTTGACAGAGATCACAAGGAGGCAGAGAGGCAGGCAGAGAGAGAGAGGAGGAAGCAGGCTTCCAGAGGAGCAGGGAGGTCCTGGGATCATGACCTGAACCAAAGGCAGAAGCTTTAATCCACTGAGCCACCTAGGCACCCCTGATTTTTTTTTTTTTTAACGTATTGTTGGATTTGGTTTGCTAATATTTGTTGAGGACTTTTGCATCTATGTTTAAAGATGTTGGCCTGTGATTCCCTTTTTTTTATGGTATCTGTTACTAGTTTTGGTATCAGGGTCATGCTGGCCTCACAGAATGAATTTGGAAGCATGCCTTCCTCTTCTATTCTCTCTCTCTCTCTCTCTCTCTCTCTCTATTTATTTATTTATTTATTTAAATTTTTTGGTGGAGGGAGCTGGGGCAGAGGGAGAGAGGGAGATTCTTTAGCTGCCTCCATCCCCAGCACAGGTGTGGGGTTCAATCTCATGACGCATTTATTACTGTTATGACTGAGCCAGTTTTGCTTTCAGTCTCCTTGTCTACAATGGCTCTTTGCCCATTTGGGGCAGGGTTTTGTCTTTGTCCTTTTGTCCTTAGTGGGCAGGTCTGGGGCTACCTTGGCCTTGAGTTGGGTCAGAGCAGGTATTTATTTGCCAGATGCAGTAACACTGACCTGCAGGGCGCTTTCCCTGTTTTGTCCCCCTGAGAAACTTTCACTGGTGGGAGGGCCCCACAGTTATTTTGTCTGCCCCCCGCTCATTGCTGGGGTGACAGTTGAACCAGAGAGTGTGGATTTCTTCCTCTCTCTCTGAGGCATGGGTCACTTTGGAGTGGCGCTGGCCCCTGTGAGCTGCTTGCACACTGCCAGGCTTGTGGCCAGTGCTTTGGATGAGTTTCTAAGAAGGGCCTGTTGAAGGGGACAGGTCTGCAGAAGAATGTGGGGGTGGGGCTTACAGTGCCGGCAGTATCCATGCTTGTCTACTGAGGGGACCTGCAGCCACCTAGAGGACTCTTGCAGAGGCTAAATTGGAGGGGGTGGATTCACAGAGGCACACAGAGTAGGGAGTGGGGCACACTATTAGAAGCAGGTGGGGAGTGTTGTGCTGAGCTGGTTCCTTCAGGTGTTTAAGTATCTAAGCTGGGGGCCAGGAAGGGAAATGTGTCCTGCCAGTTTTTTGGTTTGGGGAAGTCTCCTAAAGATATCTGACCCTCCAGCACATGCTCTGAGATTAATAAATGAATCTCCTTACCTGTATCCCAAGGGTTTTTCAAACTGCTGCTTCTATGCTATATCTCTTTGAGGCTCTTTGTTGTGTTCTCTTTAAAGAGCAGGGACTCAGTTTACTACAGCCCTCTAGTTCTCCCAGCGCTGAGCCTACTGATTTTTAAAGTTTCACATGTTAAGCCCCACTGATTGTTGGGCCTCTTTGGTTTTCAAAGCTAAATGTTCTGAGGATTCCTCTTCCCTGTACTGGCCAAGGGGATTTGCCTCCTTTCCGTTCTGTGAGCCTGCACTATCCCTCTTTCCCATGGACCATTCCTTGAATTCATTTGGCTCCCCAGTGCAACTCTGCCCTTCTTACCCTCTTTGATGTGGCCTCTTTTCTACATTTACCTGTGGAGAGTCCATTCTGTCAGTCTGCATTTCATTTCTTTGGTTTATTTACACTGATACCAGTGTTATCTAATTGTATCCGTGGGAAGAGCTAAGTTTAGGATCCTTCTACTTTGCCAGCTTCCCCAGAAATCCCTTAGTAATAAAAGACATTTTTATTGAATAAAAATTTAGTTTTTTAGATTAAAACATTGATTTGACTTGATGCAAAAGGCAAAGTAATAATTCAGTTGTTAATGGCTAATAAGAAAGAGTAGGAAAATAATGCATCCTTATCATATGAGGGCCATATGGTTCTGTGGGAATAATGGTGTCATAGAGTTTGAAGAGAAAAAGTGGAGAAAGAGTTGAATCATTAAATGACGCACATAAAATAGCCTAAAGCATAACAATACATTTCATATCTACTTTAGTTTTATTTAAGAAAACAGATATTCCATTAAATAATGTTGAATGTTGTTGGTGGTATTGGCCATTATTCTAATTTAGGCTACACTTTATAAATTTTAATTTTGTGCTAGAGTTCAGATAGGTGTTGGAGTTTAAACAGTGAGACTGAGGAATTCTTGTTGCTAGGTTAATGGAGCTTTCTGGGCAGAGTCAGGGATGTCACTAAAGCCTGATTATTACTGCCTTGGTGCTCTTAAGCCCATGAGATACAGTGGTATCCCTTGAGATGACAGGTGAATGAAACAACATCTTTTCATCCACCCCCCACCACCACTTACATAGCTGTTTTACATTAGGTAGATGAACATTAGGCTTTTAGGTTACTAGTCAAAGGGTTAAAAATAGAAATATGACTACCTCTGAGTATATTTTTATTTAAGGAAAAATCTTAATGCAGCCTGACTTATCTGTGTGGATGATCTCAGATTGTGTGTGAGAATACTGGGGAAGAAGGTAAGGCCAGGGTGGATAAATAAAAGGTTCAGGAAGAGAAAGAAGGAGAAAATAGAAATGAAAAATAGAATGCAAATCCCAATGAAGTTGAGATTAATGATATAATCTAAAATAATTCTAAAACTACAAAATTGTTAATTCAACCAAGATAGAATATATATATATATATATATATATATATATATATATATGATTATTTTCTGATATTTTATTTCTCCGCTTTTTTCCTGTAATTGAATACAATATAGTATACTAATTTAATTTTAAATCCAGAAACATTTAGATTATGAGATAATCATTATATTCATGGTATGAGCAGATACTAGTTAAAATTTCAAAAGAGACACATATCTGGTAACAAAATTAAATACAAAGGCAAAAATTTTTAAAGCTGAATATGTAAAATTTGTCATCAGAAAAGTAGGTTCTGAAAGATCCCAATTTATACTTTATTCTAATACCAGAGTAATATACTTCAAAAATGTTAACTTTTACAAGTAATCATGAATAAAATTAAAATAAGATATACTTCATCTAAAACACTAGAGAATGTAAAAGTAGAAAAAAGGTAGTCCATTTAGAAGAGGTTGACTGAAATAAAATAATACAATAATAAATATGAATGAGATAAATTTACTTATTAAGCAATTGGAGTTTAGGTAAAATTTTTTTTAAAAAAACTATGTTGTTTACAAGAGATGCTTGAAAAACAAAGTGATTAAAAATATAATTACATTAAACAAGAAAATGTTAAAAAAAAACCCACAAAATTGTATTAGTAATATAATATCAAGTAAATTAGGTGATTTGTTTTGACTAAGGTTTAAGTCAGAGGAGTCACTGAACTATGAATGAGCATTCTTACAAAGTGGTCTGATAAAGCATCAATATGTAAAAGATAACTAAAAGAAATTCAAACCAGAAAATCCATACTAAATATAAAGAAAGAATGTCTTTGGGGCACCTGGGTGGCTCAGTGGGTTAAGGCCTCTGCCTTCTGCTCAAGTCATGATCCCAGGGACCAGGGATCGACCCCTGCATCAGGCTCTCTGCTCCTTGGGAAGCCTGCTTCCTCCTCTCTCTCTGCCTGCTTCTCTGCCTACTTGTGATCTCTGTCTGTCAAATAAATAAATAAAGTTTTTTTAAAAAAAAATGTCTTTGATAAAAACTAGCAGAAAAATCTTATACAAGTAGAATAAACTAAACATAAAATGTAAATATTATATTGCAACTGATTTCTCCAATAGGTGGAGAAAATCCTGATTTTGGAAGAGTTAATTATCTGAAAATAATATTAATCTATATCTGCTTTTAATGTGCTCCCCATATAAATTAAATTTAGGATGAATTAGTGATCTACATTGGTCAAATATTTTGTAGATATACGACCTACAATATTAGACTTTAGGAGATCCACAATAAGTATTATTTTAAAATTCCCAAGCTTTTTTTCTCCAGTGAGTCTTATCTAATATAACTTAATATTTTTTTCCAGACTTACTTGATCATGGAATGTTTTCCCATATAATAATATTGTATTAATTTCTCAGGTAACTAAAACTATACTGATAATAACCTGGGCAAGTGCTGTGCTATAGAAAATGTTGATAACTACTCTCACTATTTTTTTTTCCTGGAACAGATAGCTAATGAGATACAAGATGTCTAAATTTTAGAGTGGATATTGCCCAAGTCATTATTGTTTTGATGAGAATGTCACTACCTCAAAAAACCTATTGGACCTAATAAGTGAGTTCCATGCATGGCTTTTTATAAAATCAGTATTACTTGTATATACCAACAAGAAAAAATTAGAAAAATTTGATAAACATCCTATTCATTATATTATTGGAATGAATTAAAGTTAAAAAATTTTGTTGGACTCTGTATTAAAATAAAATTTTGCAAAACTGTGCTTAAAGATATTTTAAATATAACCTCACTAAATGTAGTGACATGAGTGGGAATAAGTTTCTAGAATCCTATTCTAATTCTTCCTAGCTCACTTTCTTAGTTCAATCAAAAGTCCTCTTTTTAACATGAGGCATTTAAGGAAAAGATACTCAGCAGAGTAAGGCTAACATCCCTTAAGATTTTCCCATGAAGAGGATGATTCATCATTCATTGCAATCAGTCAGAGGAGTAAGGGTCTAATTATATTCTGAATTACTTTACCCCACATAGGGACACAAGTTCAATAATTCAGACCTTTTTTTTTTTTGCTAACTTGTACTGCTTAGTAAAATTGGTATTTGATTTATAATTTATTTTGAGCTCATACATTATATTTCTTGAAACTTCCATAAGCAATATATTTTTTTTATCTCTTATTATTTTTAAAAGATTTTATTTATTTATTTATTTATTTGACAGAGAGAGAGAGACAGTGAGAGAGGGAACACAAGCAGGGGAGTGGGAGAGGGAGAAACAGACTCCTCGCCAAGCAAGGAGCCCAATGTAGGACTCGATCTCAGGACTCCAGGATCATGAACTGAGCTCAGGGCAATCACTTAACCAACTGAGCCACCCAGGCGTCCCTAAGTCTACACCTTCTGAATAAACTTTAAATACAAATAATTTAAACAAATTTTCAGAAGTTGAAAATATATTTAAAAATATATTTAAAAAGGTGAAAATGTTTCTGATATTTTAAACATGTGATTAGATGATCAAACTTGCATCCAAATTTTCTTTTTTTTTTTTTTTTTTTTAAAGATTTTATTTATTTATTTGACAGACAGAGATCACAAGTAGGCAGAGAGGCAGGCAGAGAGAGGGAAGGGGGAAGCAGGCTCCCCGCTGAGCAGAGAGCCCTATGCAGGGCTCGATCCCAGGACCCTGAGATCATGACCTGAGCCGAAGGCAGAGGCTTTTAACCCACTGAGCCACCCAGGCGCCCCTGCATCCAAATTTTCAAACATGGCCCAAACTTCTAGATTACTACAAAACTGATTTCATATAAGGCAAGTGATGAACATATCAACTACATTAATTCGTGAGCTGATTTTTAATCCAAATTATCTCCTATTATACTTTCATTTTAAGAGCACAGGGGAAATGAGTACATTTTTATAGTTTGCATTGACTTATTTCTTGGATGTTTTTTCCAGCAAGGCAAAAACAAAATAGGCTTTGGAAAGTAAATCATTTATTCATTATCAGATTATCTATGGAAATAAGTTTGTAATTTGATACCTAACCATTATGCTTTTATCTGGAATCATATGAAAATTTGGAAAATAGAAACCCTTGCCAAAATTTGATGGGAGATCATTAGGATAGCTAAGGTCAGTCATCATACTTAGAAGCTTAATACAGAAAGGCCTTTATCTCTCTAAGAAGTATCAACAAGACTACATAACTCTCCCCTTCCCACTATCCATGGGTAGTGTGCCCACTCTCTCGTCCACAATCAGTATGAAAGAAAACATGATACTCAAAGAACCTTTTAATAATGTATTCTCACAAGCAATTTAATTGGTCTTCTATCTTGGGAAGAAAATAAAATCCACTTAAAGTTGAACTTCACCATCAAAATAATAAATAAATAAATACATGGAAAGCTAAAGACACTTCAAAATTTTGAAATTTGTTTCCAGATGCCAATGTCCAGGAAACTCCAGGGTTATATTTTAAAAAGAAACAAAATATTAATAGAAAATTACTAGAAATAACTGATATAACTACAATGAATGACTAAGGAAAAGACTATAAAATTAACTAATATATAAAAGGAATCCAGGAAACTAAAGGCCTAAACTTTATGATAAGCAGACACTAGCAACCAAAAGTGAGATTCAGGATCATTTTTACATCATTATTTTACTGAATTTATAATGAAGGTGCTTATTATGTTCCATTATGTTTACACAGGGCATGCAATACATAAAATAGGCCCCATGCCCTCAAGGAAAATGCCAGCCATGTTTCTAATCATTTCTACATGACAATATAAAGTCATAGACACATCTATATTATAAAACTATGGCATTTTTGCTTTCCAATAGCAGTGGATATTTTCAAGTAATGTCAATAGGAGGGAGGGAAGCAGGGAGAAGATGGATGTGGAGGGGAGTGGGGTAGAGGGTAAGGGAAAAGGAGGGAACTTTACCTCTAAACAAGCAACTATACTACCAAGTTTTATGTGAAACTTGTGAACAATGTACACTTTTATTGAGCTTTTCCTACCAGGCAGAATAAATATAAAAGGATTTAGCAGAAGAAATCTTCAAATGTGTTTTTTAAAGAGCTATATTTATGAGTATATAATACCATCAAGCTGTTCAAATGAATGTTTACACACAATTTAAAGGTCTTTTATCACATTTTAACACTAGAGAAAATAGGAAACTACTTAACACCATTCAACAACTTAAAGAATTTTAAGATTATATCTTTAATAAAGATATTTTAGCAAAAAAAAAAAAAACCTAAATCTTCTGAAGAAGGGAAATTTGAAAGAGAATGTTATTTGAAATAGCTTTTGGCTAACATAGCAAACATTTTTATACTAAATAAAAAGAAAAGCCCGTATACTAGTAACAAAAGGATTTCTCCTATTTGGAAATATATTTTAATTTTCTATTGTGAATAAATTACTTAAAAGTCACTTTACTATGATTATATACAATATTTTATCAATTTTTCTGTAACAGGGATTCACAGATAAGTGATCAAAATTAAATCACAGAATGATTATATTACTAAAACTAAAAATGATCCCTGAAATTTGAGCTAAATATTCTTTAGCTAATGAAGCACATGGATAGCTGTAAACTAACACGATTCAAAATTTGTCAAAAGTAATTGTTGACATTAAAACTCAGATATTGCCACATGTCAAAGTGCTGTTTTCTTGTCATAGCAAGCCCACCCAACTCCTCAGTCATCCCTCTGGTTCAGCACAGTACTTACTAAAAAACATACAAAACACAGTTAACACACACATTAAAACACACACACACATACACACACACACACACACACACACCTTTTTAAGATACATAATATAATAATTCCAGAAGAATCATTTATTACTTTATTTAGGTTTTATTTCATGTTGAGAGAGACATAACTTGACATTTAAAAATATGATTTATGATACCTGAATCCATCTTACAATAGAAGTACTAATGGGCACAGAAATGGTGTTGGATATGCTATATATCTCCTAAAATGAATGCTATAGTGTAAAGGAATTGCAAACATGGCTGACACAAGGAAACATTCAGTTTTGTTTTTTCGATCAAGCTCCACTTCTAGGCAAAGTAAAGGACATGTGAAAGGGGGTGCTTAAGAATAATGGCAGTGTCCTTGCAAGGGGAGACTTTTTAGCACTTCAGATCTAGACTGAAATATGTGGGCAACAAATGAAAAAGATAACTAGCAACTTACAGCCCATTCTCTCATTTCTTTTTCTTCTCTAGAATCAACTCTTTGTTTTCAACTATTGTTAGCTTACACCACACACAACACATAGTTTAATCGACCTTAAATCTTGCAGATTCTTTAGAAACAGAGAAATTTAAAATTTATTAAAATGATATATTTCTCATTCACTCTTAACACTGATCCTCCCAATCTCTGGTTTACTTTGCCATTATTTACATGGTTAATAATGCTGCTTGATGTTCTTACTGTTCTTATACCATTATCACCCTGTCTCCTTATATTAACAAAACATTCTTGGCCCCACAAGGCTTTAAGTAAATTTGCAGTCTTGTTTAATAACGCCCATCAGAGTGTCCTCAGCTACTTATGAGAGTTCCCTTACTTCTATTCAGTGATATTCTTGTAGTACTTTATCATACTCAGGGATACTTCATTCCCCTAGCCTCCCCACCAGGTAGCTTCACCACTGTCATTGATACTACTGATCCTCCTAAGACAATAGGTCCATTTCTCACAGCTCTCTATAATAGGGACCCACCACTGTTCACAATGATCCGGCATCAATGGTGTTCAGAACAATCCCTTGGCTTACTCCATTCGAGGCCTGGTATAAGCCCATTCCAGTTCACTACAGCTCAGCAAAGACCAAACTAAACATTTAAAATACATATATTTTGCTAAAGTTCAGGTAGAATGGAAGGCAAGTGTTACATAGTGAATTACTTATAAGGACTACTAGGTGTCACTACTCTCAGAGCCAATGGGCTAAATGTCTTCTTCAGTAGTCTTCACTAGGCCTTCTCCCCATCCCATCACCAATGCTGTTACAATGCATTAAAGAACCAGATACTCCCAACACTGGGATTACTTTAAATATATCTCCAGTTCCAAGTCCAAAGTGGAACAATTACAGTGATTCAACAAGAGGACATTTTTTTTTCGTTCAATAGGGTCCAAGTTCTGTCTCATTAGATATTATTCTCTGCTTTAGGAAACCCTCTTAGGTGGAAGACGGAAAATATTCACTCCTTTCAACTAAAGCCCTTCTACCGTCCATGAGGAGTATATTCTTGTTTGGTTTTAAGAAGATGACATTGGAACATGAAATCTAACATCAGCAAATTGTATATTATTCAGTGTTCAATATCTTACCAATTGTGAAATATCAACAACCCAAACTATATATGGCTATGCCAAACTAAGGTCAGTTTCTTGGCATTTTCTTTAGTGGGAGCTGAGGAGCTTGCACATAAATAACTCTCAGTACAGTCCAAATTCATACTAAGGAAAACTACACTTAATATCTTAGTACATGATATCTGCACTCAGGTAACTTCAGCCTTCCCTAAGACTACTCAGGGAAGTTTTTCTCATGCATAACTAAAAGGTTTGTTTTAGTAATTTTACTTACATTTTTGACTTGGCTTTTTTTCTGACTGCCATGTGCATGGACGGTGGGTGAGAGAAAGATTAATTAATTTCAGCTGGGGCAAATTATACACCAAGGTACCCATCATATTATATACTTCTGAAGTTAACATCCTTAAACTAATCTTCAAGAACATCTCAGACTTCCTATCATATAATTCAATAATATCTCACTATTTGTTTACATGCAAGTTAGGGTGATCTTTATGAATCTTCATGATCCAACATAATTAGCTGATTGCCACATTATTCCTTCTGTTTGGAATCCTACCCTATTTTCTCTATAAGTCTATGTTTCTCGTTTGTTTAAAATTCAAGTCCAGCTAATGTTCACTAGTTGCCTTCTCACCATTTATTCCCCACTTCTCCTTTTTAATAGCCTCTTTTTCCACTTGAGATACAGGTGCTTCTGAAGAATTTAATTTCTTCCTCAATGACAATGGTGGAGCATATGCATTCCATCCTCCTCAGTCACAATAATTGGTTCAGATTCAATGGTGCTCTGAGAATTTCAGACTGCATTCCAGGATAATTCATTCTCTGGAGAGAGGGATGAGTGTATAGGCTCTGGAATTCTGAAATCATTATTTTAGGCACCAAATGAAGGGTGCCAGAATAGGATGCCAACATGCTGAGGAGGGCAAAGCCAAAAGACTGAAAAGGAATGGAACCAGACGCTGATGACATCATGCACTTTAGGATCATTCCTTTTCAGAATCCAAATCTACCTCTGGATTCTTCTGTTACAGGAGCCAAAAAAAATCCTCTTTTCTTTTTTTAAGCAGGTTGGACTTGAGTTTTCTATTTCTTGAAATGGATGGAAAGTAATACTATCTACCACATGTACTGTAAACCTCATCTTCTTTAGGAAGCCCTTTTATTCTTTTTTAAAAAATTATTATTTATTTATTTGACAGAGATCACAAGTAGGCAGAGAGGCAGGCAGAGAGAGAGAGGAGGAAGCAGGCTCCCCGCTGAGCAGAGAGCCCCATGCGGGACTCGATCCCAGGACCCCGAGATCATAACCTGAGTGGAAGGCAGAGGCTTAACCCACTGAGCCACCCAGGTGCCCCGGAAAGCCCTTTATTCTTGATCCCACCTGACTACTTCTTTTCTATTTATCCTTTCTTCAGCTGTTAAGAGGCATAATACTAGATTAATCTGCAATAATCCATACTATTAGAAATTTAAATTACAGAAAATTGGTTTCAATATTTTAAATGTTTCTAATTACAAGCTTCTAAAGGCATAACGAAAATCTTCTGTTGCATTTTTTTGTTTCAAGAACCACACATTTCTCTCTAAAACATAAATTCAGTAAATGTCAAATACAAATAAAAGTGGTGAACAATGAAAATACTTGGATTATTTTTTACAGATAATAATTTAGTAATATACCTTCCATGATTAGTAGATTACTAATCCACCTGCAGTTGCACCTGAGAGATGCTGAACTTGCCTGGTCACTTAGCCTCTTCAATCAGTGCTACAACCATAAATATTTCGTGTTTGGTAGAGTTTCTTTCAGCTCTATATTCATTAACTTAATCATTTTGCTTCAATATTTTATTGACCACTTGCTTCAGTATAGAAGAATAAAATGAAGAGTATAGGTGCTAAGTTTAAAAAAAGATCAACATGTAAGTTTACCACTTATCTTCACTAATTCCAATCATGCAGAAGGACAGTTGCAGTAAGACAAACTCAATGCTCACAGGAAATTTTTATACGCAGGTGTCTAAAACTAGTATGTCAACTCTAATGGCAAAAAAGGCTTGCAAAATCAGCTCAGTTTTTCAATAATCTTATTCCCTACATGAATAAAACACAAGGTACTAAGAATGCTAATCTATGGACCTAAAGTTCAGTGGTAATAAAGGGTGTTCTTCTAATTCCCCTTAATATTCCTACTTGAATTGTTGCAATCATTGAATTGCTAAATGTGTTTGGATACTGTAATATTTGTTTCCTAGATCAGAAATCAAATACACTGATGTTTTGGAAAGCTAAAAATTATTTGCTCTGCAAGCAATCAAATCTCCTTTAAAGACAAGGTTTTGCTTAGCAAAGATCTGAAAAACTGCAATTAGCCTTTCAACACTACTGTTTCCAGCACATGGCTCTTGACAGATTATACTCCACCTCTGTGCATTACTGGTTTGTTTTGTTTCAGTCACCTATGCTAATTTCTGTTGCTAAAAGCATGAAAACTTAAATACTTCTGGAGTCTCCTGAGTGTTTATAAGTGATGTTAAGTTATTCTAGTATTTGATTCCAAATATCACAAGTTGGTAAGTTTGCTGGTAATAAAATTGTCCAATAAACATTAATGTACTAGCAAATTTTTTCACAGGGTATCACTTAGATTTCTTTTAAACATCAAATCCTCACTACAGAGAATGAATTTAATATGTTAAAATAGTTTAAAAGTCAAAGTAGGCTCTGAAGGGCTGAAATGGGTTTATGATTTAGATTTACATATTTCTCTTTCCAGATTTGACATTGGATTAAAACCCATAGGATTCCCTTCTCTTTTTCTAATGAGCCTCAATTCAAAAAATATTAATTGAATACCTACTCTGTGCCATGAAACATACATAGCAGTGAGGAGACAAGGGTATACAATATAGCAGGTCCCTGCTCTCAGGGAGCTTATGTCTAGTATGTAGTTCAGATTTATAAGGAAAGTAATTTCAGTACAACTGGAGAAATGTCTTGGATGGGGAAGCTCAAGATGCTATGGAACTGCCTGAAAGGGTAAGCATTATTACCTAGGTTTGGCAGAATCACGAAGGACTTCCTGGGAAATGATGTCTAAACTAAGAATTTAAGATTGAGTAGGATTTAGGCAGATACATTGAGGGGAGTGAGATGCTAGAAGAATATTGCAGAAGACAGCCCTTGCAAAGAACTGAAACGAGACCTTTAGGCAATAGTTACTGGATAATTTTCACAGAACTGGGTTAACAAAGCCAAACTGAGCATACAGAAATCTAAATGCAAATTTTGACTCTTGAACTTTCAGTATGGTATACACTGTATTTCAGTAAGCTAGAGCATTCAGGGTCAGGGCCAGAGCCACAGATAAATAAGCAAAGGTGTTAGTGTTAGATTTGTGGATCTCTCTTGCTGTGTTGCATAAATTACAGCTGTTTATGTGACTTCTTTCAGTTAATTACTCTAATTGGTTAATATCTAAAGAGAAAAAGGTTATAAATTAATTAATTTCTATTTGTCCCATATCAAAAATTAAAATCCATTATTTGCATGGAACAGTCTCAGATATAGTAATCTGTTACTTTATAGTAGGCATTCAGAGGGAGAGGACAGACCACTCAGGGAAGAGAGAAACAGAAGAAAATTCATATTTTATTTTATTTTTTTTTTTAAAAGATTTTATTTATTTATTTGACAGAGAGAAATTACAAGTACACTGAGAGGCAGGCAGAGAGAGAGAGAAGGAAGCAGGCTCCCTGCCGAGCAGAGAGCCCGATGTGGGACTCGATCCCAGGACCCTGAGATCATGACCTGAGCCGAAGGCAGCGGCTTAACCCACTGAGCCACCCAGGCGCCCGAAAATTCATATTTTAAATGCCTACTCCATGACAGTGTTTTTTACATAAGCAGATTTATTTAATCCCAATGAGAAAGTCTTTATTATTTGCATTGTATGTATGGCGATATCAAAGCTTGTTAAGTTTAAAGTACTTGTTTGTTTAAATACGTAAAGTTTGTTACAGATGCTAAAATTTTAAATCACTGAAACACCAGTGATGGATTTGTGTAGCTAAGATAGTTGGTGTGTTGTATGTCCTTCACAATAAAGCATGTAAATGAAGGTCTTACGATGGGGTCATTGATTAGGAAGGTTCACATATGTATATTTCAGATGCAGACTTGCACATAACTTCAGTATAAAATTGTAAAAGTGTATATACTACCACAACCACTATGTCCCAATCCCTGTGCACACATGAATTTTTTGGCACATGCTTTCCACAGAGCAAACTGTCAACTTGGTAAGACACACACAGACTGTGAGCTTATGACAATATTATATTATGGATTGCACTCTTATTGAAAGTCATTTATACTTGTTTCACTTTAATGTTTATGATAAAGAGAAGAGGTGTTAAAAGGCACTTTTTTCCAAATGGCTAGCAAGTTGATCCACTATTTATTGACTATTTTATCTTTTAATCTATGTTGCTTGAGAAGTCAATGTTATTATATATTAAGTTCTTTATATACATGGTTCTATGAAATCATGCCCTATTGTTTTCACTGACATGCTTCTTCTCTTTGCATATTGTTAATTATTAATTTAAATACCTTTATTTTTCAATGTTTCTTTTTTAAAGATTTATTTATTATTTATTTATTTGAGAGAGACAGAGATAGCAACAGAGAGCATAAGCAGGAAGAAAAGGGAGAAGCAGTCCTCCTGCTGAGCAGAGGGCCTGCCCTGGGTATCAGTCCCAGGACCCTGGGATCATGACCTGAGCCAAAAGTAGATGCTTAACTAATTGAGCTACCTAGGTGCCCCTATTTTTCAGTGTTTCTTTGGCTATTTTACTGTAGTTCTTCAAAATATAAAATATAATCTTCACAAGCTTTACTCACAAAAATTTATGCTTGAATTTGATTATCAGTAATTTTTAAGTTGTTTTATATTGGTGAAATAAATAATGAAAAGTAATAATGCCTATTTTTTTTTATTAAAGATTTTATTCAGTTATTTGAGATAGGCAGAGGGAGAAGCAGACTCCTCATGGAGCCGGAAACCCTGTGCGGGACATGATCCTTCACAGGACCCTAGGATCATGACCTAAGCCAAAAGCAGACGCTTAACCAACTGAGCCAGCCAGGCACCCAAGACTCTATTTATTATGGAGTTCCTCTGTAATATACGATGAATTTTCTTCTTTTAAAAATAAGAAACAAGGGTGCCTAGGTGGCTCAGTCGTTAAGCATCTGCCCTTGGCTCAAGTCATGATCCTGGGATCGTGGGTCCTGGGATCAAGCCCCATATCGGGCTCCCTGCTGGGCAGGAAGCCTGCTTCTCCCTCTCCCACTCCCCCTGCTTGTGTTTCCTCTCTCACTGTGTCTCTCTCTGTCCCTCTGTCCCCTCCACTCTCATGCTTGCTCTCTCTCCAATAAATAAATAAAATCTTAAAAAAAAAAGAAGGTGTAGATTTAAAGATTGTCAGGTTATGTCCATTTGTTATTTCTTTCACTGGAAATCCTAGTGTAAGGAAAATAGTAATTGGGACATTTTTGTCTTAGTGCCAGAGTAAATAACACCCACAGTTATTTTTAAAGTGCCTTAGGACAACAAGACTGTCAAATACTTGGCATTCAAATTTAGGGTCATTAAGTACTGAAAACATTTGAAGAACATGAATTTCCTAAAGACTTAGAATTGCAAATGCTGAAGGAGGAACCGTTTCTATCACTCAGAATCAAGAGTGTTAACATTATCATGGTGAGGGGTGCCTGATTCAGTTGGTTAAGCATCTGTCTTTGGCTCAGGTGGTGATCCCAGGGTTCTGAGATGAGCCCTCATCAGGCACCCTGTTCAGCAGGGAGTCTGCTTTTCCTTCTTCATCTATCTGCTGCTCCCCCTACTTGTGCTCTTGCTTTGTCAAATAAATAAAGAAAAAAAAAAAAAACATTATCGTAACCAATATAATTATAAATAAGAAATTTTTGGAGATTTTATTTATGAGACCAACGTTCACAAAAGGAAGGATTGAAAATTCAGCTATCAAAAGTTGGGAAGTTGGGAACCATCTGAATTCCCTTTATCTAAGCAGTGGCCAAAATCTGCACCCTCCAAGACTCAGTTAAATTTTTATTGACACTTCGAATTTATTGGCAATGTAAGTAAAACTTTCAGATTTATCATGTGAAATTATAGATTAACTTACTTACTTGAGATAGAGTGACAGAGAGAGCACAAGCAGGGGGCAGAGGGAGTGGGAGAAGCGGGAGGCTGACCCAGGGCTCGACTCCAGAACCCCAGGACCCCAGGATCATGAACCTTAGCTGAAAGCAGTCGCTTAACTGACTGAGCCACCCAAGTGCTCCTTAAGTGTATTTTTTACACTTGAAAAATACACCAATAATCTTTAAATATATTTAAGTAAATCTTATATATTCAAATAAATACATGAACATAATTTTTCTTTATTTTACCTATGCTTATTAGCACCCAGACATGCCCAGAACTTATTTTAGTGTATTGAATTTTTGTAGTTTTCTTAAAAATCTCTGAAATAGCATTTTAATGCATGAGAAACAATAATTATTTCTTGGTTGATGTGGTTGATGTTGTGGAAAAAGCAGTTTCAAATTTTGTTTTGCGTTGTTCATCTTATATTTTGATAATATGGTGCATGTTGTTACAAGATAAAAAAAAAAAAAGGAAGAAAATATGTGTCCAAATTTGTACTTCTGATAGTCTGTGTCTCTGTTTTGAGATAGTGCATCGGATTCTATTAGTGTGTGCATCTTTACCATCACGGAGGGAAATTAGGAAATATGGTTTCTATTTGGGGTGCAAGTGACTCCTTAAACAATGCAGTGCACAAGTAAATAGGAACTGGAGACATGATTCTGACAGAACAGATTATTTACCTAATTGCTTGAGAACTATTTGTAAATAGCAATAAATGTATTGGACTGCTACTATTCTCTCTCAATATGTTCTTTCTTTTGACAAAGGTTGTAATAAATTCTAATAATGTCACATTATTTGTACTTCCTGCAATATGCTCTGCACTTTGATTTTTTTCTTGCTGTTCCATCCACTTTTCTTTCTGTCTCTAATAGTCAGTTATACATATTTCAAATTGATTTATCTTAGATAAAGTCATCCCTGATCCAGCTCTAGGCAGAATTAACCAAAATTTATTTAGTCATTTAAAAAATTATTTGCTATGTGTCTGTCTTTACTTCTAAGTTGTATTTATCATAAGGACATTTTCTATCTCCAATTCCTCTTTTAAGTAGTGATGCCATTTTCTGTCTCCAGTCCTTCTTTTAAATATTTATTCAGTTGAATAAAATAATTTAATGTCTAATAATTTTTTATTACTTTGTAATTCACACATCTTTTTAATTTATTACTACTTATTGCTTCCTACTCAGTTTTAATATTTTTCTATAGCAAATTTCTTTTTTTTAATATCCATTGTACTTTTTTAGTTCTCAATTTTTCTTGCCTCAGACCTTTGCCCTTTAACTTCAAAAGAGGAAAATTTTTGCTTGCTACTCCATTGTAAAAACAAATATCGGTGCCTGGGTGGCTCAGTTGGTTAATCGTCCCACTCATGATTTTTGGCTCAGGTCATGATCTCATGGGTGGTGAGATTGAGTCCTGCATGGGACTCTGCACTAAGCGCAAAGTCTGCTTGAGTTTCTCTCTCTCCTTCTGTTTCCTACTGCACTTGCTCTGTCTCTAAAAATAAATTAATAAATCTTTAAAAAAAATTTAAAAAGCAAACAAAATCCCCAAAACCCTTTCTTACCGAGAATAAGTAAGTCCTCATATTCATAAATCTGTATATTTTCAGTAGGAATTCAATGTTAAGGAAGACTATTGGCCTCTCTTTTCTGTTTGTTTGTACACCACAAAATAGGAAGCCACTTTTTTTCTGTTTCATAGCCTCATGATCTAATCTCAGCTATAGTACCCAAATCAGTTTGTTAGAAGCCTGCTGCTTAAACCTAATGCCTTTGCCTCCCATTCATCTTAGTTGAGATGGAGTTATTGACAGGAATGATTTCTGGAGGGAAATTAAGAATGATAATTAATGTGGTACCCCTTATAGTTACTAACTAGCATGTCTGTCTTTATTTGTTTTGGGGGAAGGCATAGTAACTCCATTCAATTTAAATGAATTGGTGTAAAATTTGGCACAGGGACTCTCAACTCAGAGACCTTATTATACAAGGATGATCTATGTTACGTTTAAGTAACACCTGTTGAAAATTAACACTTAATAGGGTGCAATTACTTAACAATTTCCTCAAGAGGAAGACTGCCTTATCTCTTTAATTCAATTCACTTTGCCTAGAAGAATTTGATGTATATTATTCAGCCTCTTTCTCTAAACAGGGCCAAAAATATTTATTCATTAGAAAGTAAGCACCTTGGTTGTTGTCAGTTCTGTTACACAGCAGAAATGTTTCCCCCCCCCATGGACTTTTGTTTCAAATACTCATTTGCATTTTATTTTGAGTGCATATGTCACATAATGAATTCTTTAGTCTCAAATACATCTGTTAGGGTTAAAAGACTAAATAAAATAAAATGTATTTATTTCAAAAATTATTTTTATTTTAGTTGACATACTCATATATATCTTTAAAAGGTCAGATAATACGGCAAAGCTTGTAACAAGGCAATAACAATCTTCTAGCCCACTGTTTTCCTTCTAAGTTCCCTCTCCAGGATGGATGTTCAGTGCATATACCTTGGCACAGCCTTACCAGTTGCTTTTGGATAGAGAGTATTGGATTAATAGGTGTTTATGTGTTTTGGTTGTTAAATATGTTGAAATTCAACAGTGCTCCTATCTATATCCAATCCTTAGTCCCTAGAACGAATTACTTTCAATTCTTTTGTGAAGAATTAGAGATAAGTAATAGAGAACCACATAAGGAAAAATGAGGCCATTATATACTCCAAAAAAATCCCCAGAAAGTTAGACAAGAAGAAAAGTACAATTACAATAAACTTGGATCCGCAACTAACATCATTTATATAGTTATAATAATGTTAAATCTGAATATTGATTTGCCTCAGACCTATCATGTAACTATATAGAGGGGATACAAGAAGGTGAAATGGTGTGGGGATGACATAAAAGTGGTAAGATAGATAGTTAAGTCAGTTAATCGTGTCTAAAATTGATGAAGTAGCCATATAAACATTCAACATATTATTTAGAAATATAAAAGCAAATAGCTGAAGAAGCATCTAAAGAATTTATTTCCTCTCTGCTCAGTTGGAAATACACTTTTTCCATTCTTTAAGTGATTACCCTAGAGATTTGAATTTGCATACTTAATTCATTAATGCCTGAATATATTTAATACTTTGTTCTCTCAGATGATGTAAGAACTGTAGAATATTTTATTTTCCTTTAATGCCCCATCATCAGACTTACATGTTGTTGATTTGTGTATTTTAATTTTAATTTTAGTTTTTAACCACAGAAACATATTTAAATATCATTGTTTTATATGGCCATTGTTCATTCGTCACTTGCTTAGGTCTTCATTTCTGCGATCACTGTCCTGCCTGTAGTACATCCTTTAGAATCTTTCGATGATGTGGATGTGCTTTGATTGGAGTGCGAGACCATGTCATGCTGGACATGGGGATCTTGTATACAGAAGAAATCTTACATTGAAGAATTTTTAAGTAAAACAGAAGATCTTTTCTGGTTGAATCTTGTTAGATACCTTGGATCTTAGTCCATGATCTCTGATCTTGTTTTGGCTTCAGTTTTCTCATCTGTAAATTGAAGGTATGGAACAAAATGGAACAAATTCTAGTCAACAGTTCTCAATTCTTTGACTAAGACCTCTTTAGTCTATAATTATGATCTATCAATTTGGCACTCTCCATAAGCAGAATGTTTTTGTTTCATATATAATTTCTTTATCCACTGTCTCTCCAAAGCAGTAACCACAGGGTAAAAAAGAGAAGGGACTAAATAACCATATTTGGGATGCAAAATTTTGCCAATTACTTCTGCCCTTATTCCGTACTTCATTATTTGTACCTTTAGAAGGAAGGCAGTAAAACTAGGGTCTGTATTTCACTGGGTCCCAAGGTTTTGAGGGGCTCTCAGTATGCCCAAGCAATTACCATTATGTCCCTCAACCCTTAGGAGCGGCATTCACATTGTTTTCTATGTGCATAGTGCCCCCTGGAATTCCAGGAGCTTCAAAAATTTTATATTTTGGCTTTTGCTACATTTTGAATTATAGTCTTTGCAGTTATATAATGTGGCACAAGTCTCAAGTGAGAATCCACCTGCCCAAGGTAAAGCATTGCACATTTTTTTTTTTTTTTTTTTATTACTGATGCTAAGAAAGAAAGTGTCTCGAAGAGAAAGATGAGAAAGAAGAAGTAATGTTTAGGAGGAAAGAGAAACCAAGAGATTTTGATTTTTATAATTCTGGTTGTGAGAGCTAACTTCAGGCAAGCATGAGATATAAGCTTAATTATATATATAGCACGGTAATCTCCTATAGTCATTACGGCAGCATCCCATAACTATAGGCATATAGTACTTTTTGCATCTGTCTTTCCATTTTTGTGAGTTCACCTGATCCCCAAAGGGGAAAAATAATACAACAGAATTTCTTGTCCTCTCTTTCCACCTCCTGCCTAAGAATTTGTTTTTTTGTTTTGTCAAAAGAGAAAAAAATGCTTGTTGATACAGCTGCATCCTTACAGTAGATGATGTAACTGAGCCCATTTTTACTAGTATTTCACTGAAAGGCATTTTTTTTTTTTCAGAAGGTAGGAAAGGCATTTTTACAATCAAGTTCTGTTTTAATTTCCTCCTATGCTGTAAAGTTAGAAAACCAGGTGTACTGAAAAAGCTATGTTAATGACCTCCTTCTTCCTAATTTTCTACCTGTGGATTTCTTCACAATTTTGGGCTTTTGGAAATATATGGCAATTATATGGCATTGATTTTACTCTTTTTTTTCCCCCTGAAGATTTTTCATAATCTCCTTGGAAAAAAGGAGAAAGAATTTGTTATGATATGTTATAAGGGAAAACTAACTTTCAAATTCTTCCAAAGTTATTATTTCCAGCTCTTAATCCTTATAGGAGACTAAGGCACCTGCTTTTCTACTATCTTTCACTGTTTTCACTGACATTTCTATTCCTTTTCATCTTTAATGGTACCTCATCTGATTCATCATTTATCCATTCTTTTGATACCTTCAAGTCCTTAAATTGATGTAGTATGTTTTGCTATCCATTTCTTCTAACTTGTACTTACCCATTTTCATGTGAACAGTTAAACATAGTTAAAAATCTCACTGGATTGCTGGTGAATTTAAAAATAAAAAAAATGCACACTCTTTTTCTGGCTTATATTGGTGAATAAAGTGAAATAGACATATTTCATGATGTATGTATGTTCAGTTTTTTCTAAGACAATATGTATTTGAATATGCAAGAGAGGAAATGTTTTCTCTTAGCAGTGTCCATTACTTAGTTTATTTGAAATGCAATACAGACTTAAATATGTGTACAAATATCTAGATTTTCTTCAAACCTTCTCACTGGTTAAACATGTCTTTTAGTCACTTTTTTCTCAAACTACCCTTTAGTGGTTAAGTGTGTAGTGGAAATAAATTTGGAATATCTTTCATAGTTGTTAGCATTTTCTTTTTAAAATAACCCTCAAATTCATTTTTATCATTTGAATACTGTATGTGATCCTGCCACTATGAAAATTTCCTGCCTTACTCTTATCAAAATGAGTGGTCATATTAGAGATGACTAATGTGCTGTTTAATAGTAATCTAAGTTATATTTTTATCCACATTTTAAACATTTTCAATATAAATTATGCACATATTTTCTTTACAAGTTTCAATATTTGTCTATAAGGGTATACTAAAAAGTACCTTCTTTCATAATATATAAATATTTGTTAATTGTCTTCTGATAATTTATTTTCCCCTTCTCAGTTTCCAGTAGTCCTAAATTTCTGTTTGGTGGTCCTTACAGTTTTAGGGAAACTGCTTCCACCCTGACACCAGGAATTGAGTATGTAGGCTAAAATAAATATCTCATTCCATACTCGTAACTCAAGTCAGGGATAGAATGTGACTTATACTGTTCCAGTTACACTAAATAACAGTTATTCTGCTGGGAGTACTGGGATTAAGAAGCTTAATCTGTCATTATTAGTAGTTTTTTTTTTTTAAGAAGTAATATATAATATACAGAAGTATCTGATCTGAAGAGGTAGGGTAGATCACAATAAAGACCAGTACCACCTGTATTAGGTCACATTGGGCTATGGTGTATAACATCTTGCAAATGTAGTTGCTATGCCAACCAAGTTATAATGCTTACTCTCATTACATGTCAGCTTCCATTTGCTGCTGATCAGTGACAACTCTGGTTTTTTTTTTTTTTTTCCATATGTCTTTTTCATTTGAGGATTGAGACAGAAGAAGCAGTCCTAATTTGGGCATGCAGTTCTCATGGTATAAATAAGAGTCAGTAAGTGAGCCCAACCACTCAAGTGCTCAGAACTTATGCTCTGTCATGGCATACTTCACATCCACTCATCTTCCATTAGCCAAAGCAAATCACACAGCTAAGCTCAAGATTAATTGGGCAGGGTAATTAGGATATTAATGAGTAAAGTCAATTTTTCTTTATGTCTAGCTAGTATAACTTTCTGGAATTTTGAACCTACCAATAGATAATGGTTATTAAAAAAGCAAAGTACAGTTAAATGTTATTAAAAGTTAGATTTTAGTTTTAATTACTGGAAGAAAATTGATGCCATTTAAAATAATGATTTGTCCTTACTTTTAATGAGGGAAATACACAGTAAGGAGTCCTGAAACATCCAGTGGAACTTCTCTAAATTTACCAAATGTTTCTCCAGATATATATAAGTGTCAAATTAAACTTGCAAATTATTTTGCCTCATGTAGGTTTTTTAATTGAAGAATCACTCATTTTCTTCTTTCTTCAAACCTGACATTTGGCAATTGATAATCCTGTAGAGGAAAACTTACTTCCAATTAAGTAATGTACTTGTCTTTCCAGTATAGCAATGGCCTTGCAGTTTCTAACATGTAGATGTGGTGGTGAATGGCACCTATTTAAAGAATGCTCTTATGTTTTATTATCAACAGGTTATGGGAATTAAATTTTTACCTTTTTAAAGAATTTTATTTATTTATTTGACAGAGGGAGAGAGAGAGAGTACGCATAAGCAGGTGGAGTAGCAGGCAGATTGAGAGGGAGAAGCTGGCTCCCTGCTGAGCAGAGAGCCCCATGGTGGGGTTGGATCCCAGGACTCTGGGATCTGATCTGAGCCAAAGGTAGAAGCTTAACCAACTGAGCCACCCAGGTGCCCCTAAAATTGTACTCTTTTAAATCATATTTTTCCTTTTAAAAGAAAAATTGCAATGCAAATCTAAAATTCCTTTTTAAAAAAAAATATTTTATTTATTTATTTGACAGACAGAGATCACAAGCAGGCAGAGAGGCAGTCAGAGAGAGGGGGAAAGCAGGCTCCCCGCTGAGTAGAGATCCCGATGCAGGGCTCGATCCCAGGACCCTGGGATCATGACCCGAGCCAAAGGCAGAGGCTTAACCCACTGAGCCACCCAGGTGCCCTGCAAATCTAAAATTCTTAAACCATGTGCAAGTCCAGACTTAATTTCTTGCTTGTTTAAATATAATTTCCTGAAACAAGCTTGCCAAGTATCTGTCTGAAAATTGTGCTTGAAATTTTGTTATACAAATTAATGACAGAACCTGTGGAGAAGATGATTTTATTGCTTTATGTATTAGTTTAAAAAGATAACAATTATATAATCAGATGGTAGAAGGTTTGGAATTAGGTAAAAGGAAAAAAGTCATGTAACTAACCAGAAAGTGGAGGCATAAACAGACGTTGATTCTACTTAATTTATGATGATAAAGGTATCACGTGGCTCACATAATCAAAGTGAAGGATGAGAACCAGAACTGGGTAAGATCTAAGGAAGCCTGCATAACCAAGATCATACTACAGGAAGTGTTTGCTTAGGATATTGCCATTGTCATAATTGTCACTGGGCATATGACACTGCTGGCCCTGATGCCTTTAGCTGATTCACTGTTGAACTCCACATCTTTGAATGTTTGCTTTATCCCATAGAACCTCTAGCTGACCCATTATCTTTATGTCAGTCCTCCAAAGTTCATTTTCCTAGATAGCACTACTAATTGATTGCATTATGTCACATGCTTAATTCTAGCTGATATAAAGCATGTTCAAGAGAGATGCATTTTCACATATTGTAGTTGTGGGAGGTAATTGCTTGACATACTGGATATTTGCACATTGGGCAGACAAGACAACATACTTGTCTACCACTGTCATTTATAATTTTATCACAGAAAAATGGGATCCTTAGCATTTTTGTTTCCTTCCAGTCATTTTTATTACAATCAGTAAACCAAACCAAAAAAAGTTTTCTTAAAAAACTCAGTCTTGTAAAACAAATCAGAGACAGTTATCTGCTTCATATATGACAGGCAAATGTTAATGATCTCAATATGTAAAAAAAATTTTAAAGTCAATGTCAAATATTTCAATTTAAATTTAACAAAGGATCTGAATAAGCAGTTCATAAAGGGAATTAAAGTGGCTATTAAACATATGAAAATATGCAGCATAACTGGTATGGAGGATATACATGCAAAACAATGACCTATCACATGTTGCTTGTCAGACTGGCAAATATTAAAAGATTATTAATATTGAGGGTAGGTAAGTGTGTGAAGAAACCAGCATTCTTATTAGTAAACTGGTATTTCCCAAAGGAAATTTGTTAATGAGAGTAAACCACTAAAATATGAATCTGTTTTATCACAGAAATTCTTTACTAGGAATTTTTCATAGGGAAAACATTAAATAAATGTAGGGTGATCTGTGTCAAAGGACAGTCATTATAATATTATCTACAACAAAGAGTTAGAAATGAACTAAATGCCTAATAAAGAACTAGAGAGAGATAAAGACAGAAAGGTTTAGAAGTTTATTCCAAGAAAATATATAGTAGTTATTTTCATTTTGTAGGATGTGGGATGAATTTTATTTTCTTCTCTATATATTTTCTTTTGCTTCAGTTTCCTTTATGAATGTATATAATTTTTATAATTAAAAAATAGTCTTCAATTTTATTTAGAATTTGGAAGAGATTATTAAGATAAATAATTCTACACTCTAAATCTGGTTCTGTTTATGTTTCTGAGTCTTTCTGAAGTGATAGGATAAGGATAGATAATGAACTATTTCCATGGAGCTTGTAATCTCTGCAATATTTACTCTACAGAATGCTTCAAATCCTGATGTGTCTTCTTCAGAAGTAAAGTTTCATGGAATGAGGTAGAATTGAGTGAGATGGAGTTCAGTTGGAAGTAACTCTCAACTATTTCTAGAGGGGCTTGTGTAGTGGTATGAAAGCAAGTAAAGTTGGCTAGGTGGGGAATATTTGGTGCCTCTTGAGAATGCAACTCTTATAAATTTTTATAGGTGATATTAAATGGCTGCAGAGATCTGAATGCCAACATTAGTGACAATTTTCACTTTTAGACACTGCCAGAGGAAAAAGTGAGGTTAGAACCCATGATTACAAAAGAATTTTAAAAGATTTTAAGTGAGGGGAGGAAATCCAAACAGGTAATAAACATATAAAAAGATTTTAAACATTATTAATAATCAGAAAAATGTGATTTTATTTTATTTTTTAAATTTATAATTTATTTTTTAAGTAATATCTGCACCCAGCGTGGAGCTTGAATTCATAACCCCAAGATCAAGCATCCCATGCTTCACTGACTGAGCCAGCTAGGTGAGGCGCCCCAGAAAAAATTGACTTTAGATCACAGTGAACTATCATAATTTAAGCATCAAATTGTCAGAAGTTAAATTGTCAAATGGAAGTGTTGGTAAGAATATGAAGCAGTGGGATAATGTGTACTCTTTTGGTGATTTTAAGCTGTTTAAAACCACTGTGGGAAAGATGTTTGGCATAATTTAGGAAAATTAAAGATGTACACAGCCTTTGCCTTTTTACAATTCCACTTCTGTTTGTATATTCTAAAAAAGAACCTTGTACAAGTATGTCATATATTTATAGTAACCTTACAAACAAAGTGGAAACAACTCAAATGTCCATCAGTTCAAATGTCCACCAGTAGTAGAACTTTAATATTTTGGTATATTTATAAAATAGAATACTATATGATATATCCCCTAATGTAGATGAACATATATGTAAAATAAAGTGAGGGAAGTAAGTCAAAAGGATTGGTGCAATATGATTTAAATTTTATACAATTAAGAATATGGAAAAAATCAAATTATTGTTTAGGGATTCATAAATAGCAAAATGGAAAAATAAATTATGCATAGAAATCAGAATAATGGTTACTGATAGTGGGAAGGAAGAGAAATGTAATTAGGGAGGGACAGGTTTCTAAGACACAGTATTCTATTTCTAAAAAACATATTGGTTATAATTATTTTGTAATTTACTTGTATGCTTTATATACATTACTGAAATATATTTTAAAATTAAAAACATTTAAAATAAAGCTGTGGAGGAAGATAAAATAATTATGTCTATATACTCCTCTCAAGCAATTAGTTCCCACAACTTTTCTTTATCTGGTACTGATGGTTCTTAGTAGATGTAGAAGGGTTGTGTGTTGGAATAAAGGGAAGTGCTTTAAGTTAGAGGAGAACAGTACAGCTAATATACTCCCAAACAGTCCCTCAATTCAGTTGAGAAATGAGTAACTAAAATTCTCTGTCTCTAATATCAGAGAACACATGTGAGAGGCAAATAACAAAACTGAAGTTATAATACCTATGACTGAACATTTCTATCTCTAATGCACGGCCTGGTTTGGAATCTCTAAACCCAGCCGATTTCTTCAGCACACTCCCCTGCCTGTCCTCCTGGTGGAGGAAGGGGGGTCTCCCTGGATCTTTCACTTGTTGGGTGACTGCTTGAAGAGTAGTGGTTTGATTGTGCCTTGGATTACGGTTTAAGGTAACCCCGAGCTGAAAGCCACCTCCTTGTCTCCATCTTTGCACCTGGCTTCCCCACTGATACCTGGGAACTCTGCCACACTCAGGCACCCCTGGTCTTTCTGTGACCCTGAGGGCCTTGAGACCACACTGTCTCAGTGAGGGCCCCCCCCTCCCCCCACCTAGCCTCTGGAGCAATGTCCGTCAGTTGACTAGACTTCTGTAAGTTCCCATTTTGTGCTCCACTGCTCTACTGCTGGTCCAAGAGCTGGCCCCTCTCCCCGGGGTCTATCTTCTCATGTATCACCTGGGATTCATTTCTCTGCACCTCTTACCTTCCAGAAAGTGGTCGCTTTTCTGTACCTAGAACCTTTTCTGTACCTAGAACTATTCTTTTCTTCAATTTCCTGTTGAGTTTTTAGGTGTTCAGAATAGTTTGATAACTATCTAGCTGAATTCCTGGTACCTGAAGAAATTAAGGTCTCTTACTCATCCACCAACTTGCTCCTCTCACCTTTTATGTTTTTTTTTTTTTTTAAAGATTTTTATTTACTTATTTGATAGACAGAGAGAGATCACAAGTAGGCAGAGAGGCAGGCAGAGAGAGAGGGGGAAGCAGGCTCCCCGCTGAGCAGAGAGCCGGATGTGGGGCTCAATCCCAGGACCCTGAGATCATGACCTGAGCTGAAGGCAAAGGCTTAAACCACTGAGCCACCCAGGCACCCCTTTATGTTTGTTTTTAATTGCTCTAAATATTTCGGTGCTCCCATGTTGGTGCATAAATATTTACAATTGTTACATCATCTTGTTGTATTATCCCCTTAATGATTATATAGTGTCCTTCTTTGTCTTTTGTTACAGTCTTTGTTTTAAAGCTTATTTTGTCCAATATAAGTTTTGCTACCCTAGCTTTCTTTTCAAATCCATTTGCTTATACATCCCTTCACTTTCAATCTATATGTCTTTAGGTCTGTAACGAGTCTCTTATAGACAGCATATAAGTGGGTCTTGCTTTTTTATCAATTCTGTCACTGGATATCAAGATATCTTAATGGGGCAGAATGTTTAGTCCATTTTCATTCAAAGAAATTAATGATAGGTATGTATTGTCATTCCATTTCTTTATGGTTGTTTTTGTGGGTCCTTTCTTGCTCTTTTCTCTCATGGTTTCTTGGCTTTCTTTAGTGCTGTATTTTTTCCTTTTTTCCTTATTTTTTGCATTTCCATTATTAGTTCTTGTTTTGTGGTTATCATTATATTTATATATAACATCTTACCCATATAGCAGTTTATATCAAGTTGATGGTGGCTTAAGTTTGAAACCATTCTTTCCTCTTCTCCCTGCCATATTTTAGGTATATGGTGTTACATTTTACATCCTTTTGTTTTGTGAATCCCTTGAATGATTTTTATAGATATACTTCATATTATTGCTTTAATCCTTCCTACTTACCTTACTCTTTGCCTTTCCTTTCCACTTATAGTCCCTTTTAACATTTCTTGTTTAGTGATGATGAATTCTCTAAACTTTTGTTCATCTGGGAATCTCTTGGTCTTTCCTTCCATTCTGATTGATAACTGTTGGATAGAATATTCTTGTTTGGAGGTTCTTTTCCTTCAGCACTTTGAATATTATCATGCCAGTCTTTTCTGGTCTCAGAGTTTCTGCTGAAAAATGCAGTGATAGCTTTATGAGGTTTTCTTAGTATGTAATTGTTTCTTTTTTCTTTCTGCTTTTACTTCATTTCATTTTTTGAAAAGATTTATTTATTTATTTTAGGGAGAGAGAGTGTGCATCCCTCCAGTGAGGAAGAGGAGGAGGGAGAGAATCTTTGAGGAGACTTCCCACTGAGCTGGAGCCTGTTGGGGGGGCTCAGTCCTTCAACTTAGGAGTTCATGACTTGAACCAAAAGCAAGAGTTGGATAGTCAACTGACTTAGCCACGCAGGTGCCCCATTTTGCTGCTTTTAAAGTTCTTTATCTTTTCTTTTTGCCATTTTAATTACTCTGTGTCTGGTTGGACCTCCTTGGGTTGATTTGTTGGAGTCTCTGTGTACTTCCTGGATCTGGATTTCTGTTTCCTTCCCCAGATTCAGGAATTTTTCAGCTGTTATTTCTTCAAATAAATTGTCTACATCTCCATTCTCTCTCTCTTTATTCTGGCATCCCTATAATAATGTGAATGTTATTATGCTTAATGGTGTTGCTGAGTTCTCATAATCTATTTTAATTTTTTATCATTTCTTTTTCTTCATCTCTAATTGGTTCTTTTTTGTTTTCTGTCTTTTCATTGATGATCTCAGTGAAGTCCTCCACTCTTTTCTCACGTCCAGTGAATATCTTTGTGGTCATTACTTTAAATTATCTCTTAGTCATTTTACTTATCTTTGTTTCATTTGCTCTCTTGCTGTGACTTTGTCCTATTTTTTCATTTAGGACCTATTCCTCTGTCTCCTCATTTTCTCTAACTCTGTGTCTTTTCGCTGTGTTCAGAAAGTTGCTATGTCTCTTGCTCTTATGAAGAAGAGGTCCTGTAGCCCCCTGCAGTGCAATGTTCTTTGTTCACCGGAACCCAGCACTTTAAATGTTACTATGTTACTTTTAATACTATGTGTATTCTATGAACCCTACTATTGTGGGTGAGCTGCGTTTTTCAGTTTAATCTGCATTGGCTCTCTTTGCTTATTCTAGGTGGGGTTTGGTCCCTGTGTTGTTAATTTTCCTGATTTTTTTTTATATTTAATTAAATAGAAGGATTCATACATAATATTTGTTTTAGGAAATCTTGATTATTTTGTAGAAGTAGAAAACTGACATTGGTTTCTTGTTCTATAGTAGACAACATCTTGTATCCATTCATTATAAGAAAGCCAAATTATAGGCAGAGGAAAAGATTTTGTTTTCCATTTTGGAAATATATATACTTCCACTTCATCTATTTTATATATGCAAAGCAGAGGTATAAATTAAAGAAAAGAAGAATTGAGAAACATTGTATATTTGTGCCTTTGTATTAGAATCTCATCAATATATACTTGGGATTCATATGGGGATGAGTGATGAGACTGGGTTAAGTGTTAACTATCTCAGTTTAAATAATTAATCAGCTATGGGGTCCCTTAAGCTTTCTGCCCAGCTCATGTCCAGGGTCTCCAAATTTATGGATCTCTCTTCTAATTTTTGTGGCAAACATCTTATTAATACTGATTATATGTTATTTGGCAAAGACTCTTTATTATGAGTTATTGTTGTTTGGTTAGATAGAGAGCAACTTTGGTCAGATCTGATACTTTTTCTAAGCTCCAGTTTACTGTTGAAAGAAGAATTCAATCAAGTCCTCAGTCATCTTTGAAGACAGAAGAATGGTTACAAACTAACTGCTAATTATTTTTTCTGATATTATTTTGTTTTTCTTGATTTTTTTCTTTCAATGGGAATACATGACCTTAAAATTCTTAATATTAATACCTAATATTTCACTAATAATGGAGCTGATAAATAATAATTGTTTACTATTACTTATTTATAGAAAATCCTAAAAACATAAATAGGTGTAAATATAGATTGCTCCCTACTATATTTAAAATAGCAAAATACTGCCATGTCAAATGAAAGAGAAGTCCTTATGTAGATCCAAATATATATGTGGGGATTTAAAGGATACAAATTTCATCTCATAATTAGTGTTGAATAATATATTCCTTAAATGACAGTGGCATAAGTAGCCATTTGAGAACAAAGAATATGGCTTTTTAAGTTCTCTACACCAAAACAAAGTTAAACATTTGCTTGTATACAATGAAAGTACAAAGTATTGGAAGAAAATGTTTTTTCTTTAATACTTATGTAGTGTGAAAGGCTTACCAAATCTAATGTGAAACAGAAGTAATTTTAAAAAGTTAATAACTAAAATATATGACAGTTAAAAATTCTATATGACATCAACAAAGAAATGAAGCAAGACAAATTTCAGACTTGCAGAAATGTGTCACAAATGTAAAAAACCTCTGTATTTCAAAGACCTCTTAAACAAACAAACAAACAAAAAAAATCAGTTTAAAAAGGCACCTTAATAGGAAAAGATGGAGAAGACAGAATCTAATGTATTAAAACACAAATTCACTAGTTTAAAAAAAAAAAACGAAAACAAACCCTTGAACTGAGATAAGCATTTTACCTATCATGGTGATGCAAATTAAAATATTGATAATGTTCATTTTGGGGTAAAGTTATAGGCAAATATATGTAGTAATTTGATATTGGTTGAGGTATAATTCATTATAATTTTTGGAGAACGGTTTAGTAATATGTTTAATCTGAAAATTTTCATATTTTTTTCACCAGCAATTCTACTTTAAGAAATGAATCTTACAGAAATTCTCTCATTACTACCCTCCCAAATTTGTAATTTACAATAAATATACCTTGCAGTATATTTTATAATAACCAAAATTATAAGTAAATTAGATCAGTCAGAAAGAGACTAGTTAAACAAATTGTGGTACAACTATTAAGAGCATGTTAGAAACTAATGCAACTGTTAAAAATAATAAGGTAGCTTGAAATGTCTGAAAGTGTGAAAAACAGACCAGTAATAACTGAAATGGAAAAAAGGTACAGAGCAATATTTAATGTGTGTGCTCACTTCTGAAAAGACTACAAATATGTAAAATTAGAGAAAGGTAGATACATTTATCTAGATAGATAAATATGTACCAAAATATTAAAAGTTTTTACATCTGGAGGTTAGGGTTGCAATAGGAGTATTTCTGGTTTTTGTTTATTTGTTTGTTTTACTGTTTCTATTTCTGTATTGCTTAAAATTTTATAGCACACATATGTTATTTACTTAAGAAAATACAAAGAGGATGAATTGCAAAGAAAGACAAATGGCTTGTTACCATCTGGGAGTGCCACAGGGCTCTGTCTTATGCCTTTATACTGTTGAAAAATGTTACCAATTAGTTGAGTGAAGTCATATATAAGAACCTTATCATGGTTTTGGATGGAAAAAAAAATTGAGAAGGATGTTTAAGATAGCTGACTGAATCAAGTTTCAGCTGGAATATTTGGTTGAAACTAACAATAAAAACTTAACAAGAATAAATATTATTTACTCTTTTGGGGCATAAAGAATTGATCAGTTATTTCAAGATATGGGGATACCTGGTTTGTTCTTCACATGGAAAAAGATTTAGTTTCCATGAACTGCATATGAACTGAAGATGTGATACCCTTGCAATTTTAGATTATCCAGGTTTCAGGAATTGTGGTGCTCTGTTTTGGTACATCTGGATTATTTGTTCTGTTAAGTGTGCTATACTTTTTAGAGAAACATTGCAGTGGTATGTATCCAGAGGAGAGGGATCAAGATGGTGAAGGATGTATAAACCCTGACATAAATTGGGAGTTCTTCAACTTAGAGGAGAGAATTAAGGGCACACAGGAAGGTTGTATTGAAATATTTGGAGGTTGTCTTGTGACAGTATTTTCCTTTGCAGATTTGGAGAGCAGATATAGTACTAATTAGAGAACCAATAATGTGAGTTTGCCTTGTATAATAAAAAACTCCCAGTTCTCAGACATTGAGCAAAAACTAGAAAATGTAAGCAGACCCAATACAATGTATTCTTTACCTGGGCAAGTTGTTGACTTAGGTGTTTTCTAATATTAAAAAAACAAAACAAAACTCTAATCTAGGATTCTAGGATAATGATTATAGATTCTTCATATATCAACAGAATATGTAGTTAAACCTGTAAGGATTTTAAACCCACACATTTTACAGAGATCTATGGCTGTGTATCAGAAAATTCTAATAAGGCTTACACCAAATGGTTAGTTTAAGATTATTTTTTTCTTGAACTTTTAAAAATAAGAATAAAATACAATTGGAATGAAGTTCAAAGATGTTTTAGTTTATGTATGTATCTGTTAGAACTGTTTTTGAAGAATAAGCTCTTCACAGATGGGACTCTTTTCTGTATCCCATCTATACAGGATAGTTCCTGAGACATATAGGTGCTCAATTTTATTTATGTATTATTTTTTTTGGAAGGAATAAAAAAGGAGGGACCTCAGTATCAGAATCAAGAATAAAGTTACAGAGGGGTAGGATAGATTTGGTGATCGTGGGAGGAAATATGCTGGAAAGGCTGAGATTAGAAGTCTAGGCACATCCATATATCAGGTAAATAATTTATATCAGAATATAGGAAATTTGGGCATTAGTATGTATGTATGTATGTATGTATGTATTTTTAATTTAGAATAAGAGTAAGTGGGGTACAGGGGAGAGGGGGAGGAGGGGAATCTTAAGCAGACCCATTCCCAGAGCATGGGCTCATTCTCAGTGTTTGCTTTTATGAAAAATACTGATAATTTCTTTCTGAAATGCCCCTATCCTCTCTTTTGTGTGTTAGAATGTTTAAAACCTCTGCTATAGCTCCATTGAACTGACTTTTTTGCACTAGTCAACTTAGGGATAGAGGCCAAAAATCTCTTTTTTAAAGTATCATTCATTCATTCATTTATTTTTAAAGACTTTATTTATTTGAGAAAGAGAGATAAGAAGCACGAGCAGGGGGGAGGGGCAGAGGGAGAAGGAGAAGCAGATTCCCTGCTGAGCAGGGAGCCTGATGCCATTCTTGATCCCAGGGGCTCCATGCCAGGACCCTGAGATCATGAACTAAGCTGAAGGCAAACATTTAACCAGCTGAGCCACCCAGACACCCCTATTTTTACTGAGGTATAATTAATGTGTAGTGTTATATTAGTTTTAGTTGTAAAATATAATCATCAAACAATTCTATACATTAGTCAGTGCTCATCATGGTTAGTGAATTCTCAATCTCCTTTATCTGTTTCACTCATCCCCCTACCCACCTCTCTTTTGGCATTCACCAGTTTGTTTTCTGTATTTAATAGCAATGTAATAGGATAGATGGTAGCTACAGTTGTGGTGAACATAGAGAACATAATGTATAAACTTGTCAAATTCCTGAGTTGTAAACCTGAAAGTAACATTGTGTATTAACTATATTCAATGTAAACAAATTGTTAAAAAATCTCTTTTGTTTCTTATTCTTTCTTTGTTCATTTTTTTTTGTTTCTTAAATTTTACATATAAGTGATATCATATGGTATTTGTTTTTTCTGTCTTTAATGGATAGGGAGGCAAGTGGTTTAATTCTTAATTCCTTAAACTTGAACATTCCAATATATCCAGGGTTCTTTCTCTCAGACAGTACATTTTCCTGACCACATTTATGTATTGGATATTTTGCATGGGATCCTTTCCCCTTTTAATCCTCATGGTCTTCGTTTCGGTTCTCATTCCTCTAGGACTCCTCCATTTCCAACAGAATATAAACATTCTCAAGTCTTTTCCACCAACATCATTTCATTTTCCTTCCTGGAACATCTTTTTAAATGTTGCTCCAATTCATGAAGAAAGGTTAGCTTTGATGGGAAAATAACAATATAGCCTCTAGACATTGCTACTTCTTCATTGCTCATTCAGTCCTCTATTGATGTCAGTCTGGGGTTTGTTTTGAAACAAATTTCACACTCTTGAAATTCTTGCTATGGAACCAAATGGCATCTAGGTTGCTAAGTTTGGTAGATCCTTCTCAGTTCTTTTATAGATTCTAAAGTGTGGTTCATTTACATCTACAATTCAACTGTTTTCATTCTATTCCTAAGAATTTACTTTATCCAATTATATCAATAGCTTCAAAATTGTTTCCTTGCTACTAGTCTTGTGACCTCCAACCTGTCCTCTTGCCAGAATCATCTCTGAAACATATTTGATCATTTCAGTGTTGATTAAAAATCCCTGCTTAAAAAAAAATATAGATTTTTACTTCTTTACTTAACAGAGAGAGAGAGAGAGAGAGATCACAAGTATGCAGAGAAGCAGGCAGAGAGAGAGGGGGAAACAGGCTTCCTGCTGAGCAGAGAGCCCGATGCGGGGCTCGATCCCAGAACCCTGGGATCATGACCTGAGCCAAAGGCAGAGGCTTAACCCACTGAGCCACCCAGGCACTCCATCTCTGATGTTTTAATGATCAGATTTAAACTCATCTGGCCAATAAAATTAGGCTTTCAGTATTTGGCCCCTTCCTCATATCCCTGGTCTCATCTTCTTTATGCCACTTTATGCCACACTGCACATGTGCCTAAGTTTGCCAAGCTGTCACTTCTGTATATTTGTATATCCTGTTCACCCTGTCTAGAGTATTCCTCTGCTTTTTCTATGCCTGGTTAACTTTTGCATATTGCTGTGGACTCACATCAACTTTCACCTCTTTTGGGTTGTCTTAATCTCTTTCTCTCCCTGTAATCCATGTAGAAGCCCATGCTTCTCTGGGCTTCTAAAATATCTTGTGTATATTTCCATCACAACATTCATTTCTGAATATTTGTTTATTTGTTTAAGTCTTTCTTTTAGAAGACAAGAATCTTAACGCTTTTTGGTTTCCCTGTCTTCAGTCAGTCCTTAGGACTTGCAGGCATGACTCATAGAAGGCAATGGTATAATTATTTAAATGAATGAATTAAAGGATGAGCTTATTGTCCTCTAGTATGAAATTGTGACTGGTTTATTATATATTATCTGTTTCTAGAGGGTCATCATAGTAAGGATTGATTTATATGTTCTAGTTTAAGATAAACTTTTGTCCTCAACTCCAACCTATTATATATATATATATATATATATATACTACTTCTTAGTGAAACTGCCCCCAAGTTTACGATGCTCTACTACTTGATAACCTATAGAAATTCTCAGTTCCTGGATGGCTTTTCATCTTCTGAGTTACTATATTCACATTGTTTAATCAAACATCTCTCATATTATGCTTCAGCATGAGTCTCTGAGCAGAGACAGAATTTCTTTTGATGTATGGTATATCATTTAGGATCAAGTTCAGCAACATTTAACTAAAACTCAAATTAATAGTGTCTTAAAATGTTTAAAATGAGGAAAATGTGTTTTTTTTCCTCTCATGTCAAAGAACCTTATTTATTATCTGCTTAAGATAGGTATGGTGGTTCTACAAAATCATCAGGGATCCAGACTCTCTTCAGTTCATGACTTCCTTATCTCTAGACATGGCCCTACATGGTTACTAGAACTCTGGTTATCACCAGTATCTTTTGGGCTTCAGAATGGAGGCAGGACCACAAGAAGGGCATGGCCCAACCATAAAGAAATCCTCCTGAAAGTTCTGTAGGATATTCCTTTTTATCTCATTGGTTATAACTTACATAAAATGCAAAAATGTTCTGTCCAACTCGATAAAAATTCCACTAATTATGTGGCTTGAGGTAGTTATTTTATCTCTTTAAAATCCACTTTCTTCATTTCTAAAATGTTATTAACAATGCCCATTCATAGAAGTTCTAAAGAAATCATAAAAATGCACTTGAAACCTTAATATAGTGACAGTCACATAGCAGATTCTCAATAAATAGGAGTTGCTACTGTTATTGTTATTAGAGATGAGATTATTGAGATTCAGAGATATTGCAGCTCCTCCAGAGCCCCACCGTTGGTAATAGTTAAGCCAATAATCTAGATTTATTTGACTCTGAGACCTCTGTTCTTTCAGATAGAGTGAAATGTGGCAGAGACTAGAATCAAGAGCCTCTATTTTCTCATTCAACACTCCATGTCTTGAATTGTGATATCTTTTTATTCTAAGATTTTAGGATAATTGAAGATACTTTTGAAACAGAAAGTCCCAGTTTCTTTGGTTTGATTTATCCAAATACTTGCCTTGCTTTCCACTTCTTTTTGTGGATTCTTGGCTGAAATCAACAGCATTAATCGAGTGTGTAATTCTGGAACCATCTAAGAAAGCTAAAATCATTTAAAATTAGTTGGGGTTTAGTAACTAGGTTGAACTTTGCCTTTGTCAAGCAGTTTCCAGCTGACTCACTGCAGCTGCAACAATTGACATCATTTTGTGCCTTTCATGCAAAGTCTAATTTGGCAGGCAGCACTCCCAGTGGAGTGGGTTTCAGAGCCTCAGTGAATCTCAGGGTTGGAATGGACTGGAAAGGTCATGAAATCCGAACCTTAATGTAATGATTGAATTGGATTGCATCAACCCCGCCAAGAGGTTTTCTAACTTATACGTGGACAAGTTCAGTGATAAAAAAAATAGTGAAGATTTCCACATGGGCTGAATTGTGTAAGCCATTCTATATTTGAATAGCTATGACTTCCTATATTGAAATGAAGCCTTGCTCTTTAACCTTCTAGCTTCTAGTACTAGTTTTTTTGTTTGTTTTGTTTTGTTATTTTCCACTGATGCTATCCCTGGTTCTGTCCCTAGTATTATAGTCCCATTTGGAACTTTACAGCCTTTAAAATGTTTAAGGATCATGACCTTGACTCGTTCCTAGAATTTTCTCACTGCTTAAAACCTCTGATTCCTTTAACTTTTTCTTATTTAATATGGCCTTAATTTCCTTCACAATCCTGAGTTCACTGCTAAATCAGTTTTGACTTGGCCAGATTTTTCTTAAAGTGTTTCCCTCTTGGATGCCTGGGTGGCTCAGTGGGTTAAGCCTCTGCCTTCGGCTCCTGTCATGATCTCAGGGTCCTGGGATCGAGTCCCTCATCGGGCTCTCTGCTTGGCAGGGACCTGCTTCCTCCTCTCTCTCTGCCTGCCTCTATGCCTACTTGTGTTCTTTCTCTCTGTCAAATAAATAAATAAAATCTTAAAAAAAAAAAAAGTGTTTCCCTCTTATTCCAGGATTTCTCCTGTAGCTATAAATTGGGAGAATTGCCTAATCAAACTGCCTTAGTATAAAGTAAGGAGTTGCTTGAAAATTGTGGAGACTTGTGAGAGGTTGGTTAGAAAGTGATCAAATTGTTGAGGCTTTGTTGGCCCTCCTACAATAAACCAATGTGACGTATTAATTTTGTACTATGAAAAGTTCGAATACATGACAAAGTCATAGTGCTCTAAGCACAAAGTAGAGTAAGTTGGGTTATTTACTGTGATAGTTTAGACTCCCTCTGCTTTATTTTATTTGTATGGCTCCCTTATTTTAGTACTGAGTGATCTCATTAGGATAAGCAGGATCAGATACATACATCCATGGATGTATGGGCAACTGTTTAGGGAGATTGTCCTTCAGGGAGCACCTGGGTGGCTCAGTCAGTTGAATGTCCAACTCTTGGTTTCAGCTCAGATCATGATCTCAAGGTACTGGGGCTCTGAGCTCAGCAGAGAGTCTGCTTTCCCTCTCCCTCTCCCCATCCCTCTGCCCCTCACCTTGCTCATGAACTCTGTTTCACTCAAATAAATAAAATCTTAAAACAAAAACAAAACCAAAAAAAAAACCAAAAAAAAAAAAAAAAACAAGCTTGTCCTTCAGTACATACAGATTTAAGACAAACCCCTCAAAATCATTATTTCTGAATCTGATGAAGTTCTGAATTCTGTATAGAATGAAAGCAGCAGTTTCAAGTCATTTGATAATATAAATAGATCTTAAGTAACTTCAGAAATCTGGCTCTGCTCTTGAAGAACATTTAACTGAAGTAGGATTGGTAATGTTTCATTCTGTGATTAAATAGCTGTGTGTTATTTGAAAAAAAGTCACTCACCATCTCTGTTTATGAAACTGGTGAAAATGATCTCTTTATTGTATAACAAAAATGTAGTCAGGATAAAATGATATATTTTCTCTACTCCAACTAGTATTTATGGAATGCTTTTCTTGTTTTATTTAATGTTCTACGAACTAAAGATTCAGTGGAGAAAAAGTTAGATAAGGGCTATGTCCTTATATAGCTTTTATTTTTATAATAAAACTTTGCATCGCTTTTATAGGCCTTGCAGTGCAAAGTACTTTAAAACAGTTTTTGAATCCCTGAATTTTTTTTGTTGTTGTTTATATTGATGTTGTTATTTCTTTCTGCTACACATTTTAAAAATACCCATAGTTTTAAATTAGAGTTTACTCCACATTTTTAAAAAATCACATAAAGCTTTTTTTCTACATGGAGAAAAATGACTTATGTTGAAGTTTTGTTTATACCTAGAGATTATTTTGCTTTTTTTGTAGTCATTCTCAGTGCTTAACTGACATTAATTACTGGAAAATATTGCGTCTTCCTCATATCCTATTCAGAAGATATGATAACATGCTTAGAATATAATATAATTCAAAGAGTTTTAGGGAAGTATTGATTATGAAAGTGTTCTGGACCTGGAGGCCTAATATTGCCAAAGTAGACCATTTTTTACTTAATATATTGGAATAATTCTGATTGAAAAAGAGGCACAAGTAAGTGATTTTCTTTTTTTTTCTTTTTTCATAGATATGCTGGCAAATATTAAAAAATTTGCAACTTCTGAATTTCATTTATTTATTCTTTATAAAAACAGAATTTTGTTTGAAGACGAAACTTTGTTTTCATTGAATCATATTTTTATATATTTTCAACATTGGAAGTTTTAAAATCTTTTTATAGAGCAGTATATAACATCCTTCAATTTACCTAAGTTCTAAAAATCATACATTGGTTATTAGAGACATTCTAAAATGGATACTGGAATTGAGTTAGATTATATCTTTATTCTTATGTATTTTCTTTGACATGAATAAAAAAGGCATTGGTGTTAATTTCATGTTGTATTTAGCAGGATCATATTTTAATATATTAACTGTTGTTTTTCCCCCAGGAACTCTTGTTGTCCCAAACTACACTACCCCTTGTCTCCTTAAGAGATATCTATTGCCTCAAAGAGATCTATTAGAGATTTTGAGTGTCTGATACCTCAGTAGGTGTAAAACCATGGTACTTTTGGCCATCAGAAACTTAGGCCTGAGGAAATTTGGGGCATAAAATGTATTTCCTAAACAATAAATATGAAAAAAAAATGCAGTATCAATTCAGAGCAAAATCTGTCCCTGCCTCCCTCTCTCCCACAGCAAATAAAATTTCTACTGCCTTTTAGAGAGCAGAGTGGTAGGAGATGAAGAAGGGACACTTAGGGATTTATGTATGTGTGTTTGAAAGGTGGCCTTTGCTGTGATTCTCTTCTGTACATTATTAGCCAAACTACCTAGATGGATCTTGTCTTAGCCTTTTTCCTTACCGAGAACAATGTGACAGTATCTTTATTGGTAATTGGTGTGTCTAGGGAGGTTAGTCAATGTGAGGCACCCTTAGAATTTCAGATGTTTTCTGTGTGTTGAAGGATACAGACATAGCTAAGAGAAAGCACAATCCAAGCTTTGTGTTCAGGAATGTGGGGATATCATAAATGGCTTGGACTAGAAAATGAATGAGGACAAGGTGGGGTCAGGAGTAAAGATCTGTCAGCAATTTATATAGATTGAGGATTCAACATAGGATGGGATAATAGCTATCAGTAGCTAGCATTTATTGTTTGCTTAGCAGGTGCCAGGTATTCTAAGCATTTTCTATGTACTATCTTACAGATTCTTCATGACAACACTTTTATGTAGACTACACTTTATTATTTCCATTTTATTGAAGACAAAACTAAAGTACAAAGGGGTTAAACCACTTGCTGGACTCTTACCCACACATCTACTGCTTATTCATGAGAGGCTATACATGTTGGTGTGTAGATGATAATGTCCTAGAATTGGATGCTTCCACCACAGAGCCTTCGACCTGTGTTAGTCTAACTCTGCAGAGCACTGAGTTGTATATGGTATCAAGGCCCTGAAATGATAGAAAACCATGAAATAACTGGAAAACTTCAAATAGACTGGAGTAACTCTAGGTAACCCCAGGTAGAATATGTTTAGATAGAAAATGTTGGGTTAGGAAAATTTAAGATACATTTCTTATGCACCTGATTTTGTGACTAGAGTTTCATTTCTATTACGTATTACTACAAAAGATGGGGCAGAAACAGTAGCAAAAAAGAACTAAAACTGTGACCCAGTAAAAGTTCACAAACTCTATCATCCTTTCCAGGTTTTCTTGGATAGAAAATCTTTCAGTGTACGTTTTGGAGAATGCGCCCCACAGTATAGTGAAAATTTTACCATATTTTGCTATATAAAAATGCACTCATGGAAATGTGTTGAGAATTGTCATTTACAGTGGCTTCAGAGCAATCTCTTCAACCATACATTTATATATCCTTGAATTTGCATACTACCTGATATGTGAACTAAAGACTAAAATGTCATTGAAATTAAAATCCAATTATATATCAGATTATCATTGGGCTACAATTTCCAATCCAGTTTTTCTAGGTTTCTTATAGGCTTTTCTGTTTCTAAACCTTAGTTATTTATTTTAGATTTTATTAGAAGTACATTGCTATTTAGCAGGTTGAATGTTATAGGCCCAGTCTTTGAAAATATAATAATCAGATGACTTTTGGGTTTTGCTAAATTTTAAGAAGCTTAAAGATGGGGGCACCTGGGTGGCTCAGTGGGTTAAGCCTCTGCCTTCGGCTCAGGTCACGATTCCCAGGGAGCCTGCTTCGCCCTCTCTCTCTGCCTGCCTCTCTGCCTACTTGTGATCTCTGTCTGTCAAATAAATAAATAAAATCTTAAAAAAAAAAAAAGAAGCTTAAAGATGTGGGTATATTTTAACACGCTAGAATGTGCTTTGTTTTTCCACATGAGAATACACGCATTCATATGTTTTAGAAGGAAACAAGATTATATATTAACTTACCTGTATGAATAATTGGATTTTTTTTTAAAAAAAACAAGGGATATTTGTATTAGAAGAGCAAATAAACTTTTTTAAAATTTTATTGTATTTATTTTAGAGAGAGAGAGTACATGAGAGGGGAGAGGTCAGAGTGAGAAGCAGACTCCCGGCTGAGCAGGGGGTCCGATATGGGACTTGATCCTGGCACTCCAGGATGACCTGAGCCAAAGGCAGTTGCTTACCCAATTGAGCCACCCAGGTGCCCTAAACTTTTAATAAATGAAGATAAAGTAATTTCTATTTTTTTACTTAACAAGGGCAAAAAAAAAAAAAAAAAAAAAAGGAAAGAAAGAAAGAAAGATGAGTCCCCTATAAATCAGTAGTGCTTTACTGTTTAAAAAAAGTAAAGCCTCATTTTCAGCAGTTAGTAAAACAGAGACTTTGAGCATACAGTTGCTTTCATTTCCAAGTTAAAGGAATGTTTATTGAAAGAACTATTTTGATGTGTTAGATTTACTATCCAGACTTTTTGATTTTCTGGATTATGAATCAATTTCAGGGGGAGTAAAAATGTGTCAGTTACAGAATATTCAGGCTATTGGAGGGAACATAGCCCAAATAAACCATTCAAGCATTCCATCAGCACAAGTGCCCATTGTATGGTAATCTAGGCAAGAGCATAAACTGGAATGATAAGTAGTGGTCAGAAACTTAGCACATCAAAAGTATTGTTTGTTTTATTAATGCTTAGTGAGGTATAGAGCTTGTGTTACAGTTTGTTCCTGGAAATAAATTAATAAGTTGCATTGTCTCTTTCAGACTTCTAAATCAATTTCAACACTTTTCTTTTAATTTACTATATTACTTGTGTTTTGTGGGAATCATTGTCTTCTTTCACTTCTTTTGGAGTGGTTTGGGCACTGAAGATTCAACTTCATTAAGTCAGAAAACCACAGGGCAATTTTGTTATTACAAGACCCAAATTGCAATTCTACTTTATCAATTTGGGTAACTCTTTACTACAGCATCAATAGTATTCTCTCTCTCTTTTTTTGAGATTTTATTTATTTATTTGTCAGAGAGAGTACACGCGTACACACAAGTGCACACACACACAAGCAGGGGGAGTTGGAGGCAGAGGGAGATGCAGGCTCCCCACTGAGCAGGAAACCCTCATGGGTGACTTGATCCCAGGACCCCTGGGATCATGACCTGAGCTGAAGGCAGGTGCTTAACCGACTGAGCCACCCAGGTATCCCAACATTCTTGAAATATTTTTAGAGCATATTACTAAAAAGGAGAAACATTTGGTCTTTCACAAATGTGAATTACATGTTCTTCTAATATCACCTTAGAAATGTTTTCATCTTGGTAATTTTGCAATGTAAACAAGCATTACAAAAAACTGATATTTTTTCTACTAAAATATTTTGTGTTAGAGTTTCCGATGTCTATGTTAGGTCTTTTTCATGTCTATTTGAATAAAAGCAGGGCATATTAAGTGTAACTGCCTCATTTTTAGACTGGTCATATACATTCTTCAGAAGATCAACTCTTTTTGCTCTGATTCAAGATAATATTATCTGTACCTTCACAGAGAGCACACACACATGGAAGGCTATTTAAATGAACTTTTTTTCTGCATCAAATTGAGAAAATGTACAGGAATGTAGGAACTTTCTTGGAAAGTAATGCAAGATTCTAGAAATTCATAGAAAACAATGGCATTTTGCCAGTAGGATTATTTCTGGTAAAACAAACAAAGAGACAAGCGAAGATACCCAGACAGTTGGGATTGGACATATTTTATTAGTAAATTTGTAACATCTGTGTACTATGAGAGTTCCCCTGATGTAGTGTTATTTACAATTTAGAATTTTTCCTTCCCTTGTTAGGAGGTTAGGCTTTTTACCAGTGTACTTTACCAAAATCATTGGAGTTTTTGCCCAGGTTTACTCAAATAGCAAAAATAAATATATTGAAAATATTTTATTTTGTAAAAAGAATTGTGCAAGCAAATGCCTTGGCAGGTAGCATGATATGAAATACTGTGGCTCTATCTCTTGATAGCTCTGACTGTACATGAGGGTGCCAGTGACAGAGAAGGTATGCATGTGTGTATACACATAGGTGTTTGTGTAATGTGTCTCTTCCCCTCCCTAAGCAACACATAATTCAGAAAGGAAATAGCTTCTGAAGTTTCTTTAACACCATCTTTCCATTTCTATATTTACTTTGGTCTAGGCCAACAGAAAATACCCTTTTTGATGAATTTCTCTATGTTGTTGGAAAATAAGGGGAGAGCTATTCTCTATCTCATAATACAATGACACTCATACAATTACTGTGCAATTTCTTTTATTAACAATAAATGCTTAGGTGAGAAACTGACATGATGAAATGCTTTTTTATAAGATATATTAGAGTAAAATGTAAATTTGGGGGAAATACATCAAAATAAAAATCTCTGGCAAGGTTGTCTGTAACTAAATTTCATATTTTGTGGTAATTTTCATTGGAAGCAAAGAAATGTTCAACCCTGTTTATAAGAGGGCTCATTTTCATTTGTTTATATAATATTATATAGTACTTGTTATGTCCTAGTCAACTATATAACTTTTGGGAAAAATACGGAGACAAATAACATTATATACAGCAGTCCCTATCCTATAGTGGAGGAAAAGGGAAGATAAACAAATAATAGGTAATACTGCTATGCTGAAAGTATGTGCAGTAGAAACATGGAGGCAAGAATATTTCTCTATGACAGAATTTCTGACCATTGAAGGGATACTGGAGTTAGAACTTAGAGGATACAATATGTACATTAGGTGGAGAATATTGGAAAAGATATTTTATATAGATGGATAATTTCATTTTAAAAAGCTCCAAGTGTGAATATGCATGGTATATTTAGGGAATGACAAACAGTTAAGAGGAGTGTTCTGGAGGAAAATGTCTATTTGGGCTATATATATATTTTTTTTCTGGGGTCATCCATTCTACTTGTGGATAGAGTCTTTTTTGTATTTCTCTATCTCTGGCTCCTACTTTTAAATTAATGATACAATTAACTCATTTAGGGGAAAGCACATCTATTAATTAATAATTTTAAGGACTAATGATATTTTATAAGGATAAAATAGTAGAGACAAAGTGACTTAAAAAATCAGTTAAAAACAGAACATTTTGATAACTGCCATTTATTTGGACTCACTAGGTAGAAACTTATTATGGGATTCAATCTGAATAGTGCCAATGGGGCATGAAGGCTTCAGTGTATATGTAGAATTGGAGATGCTTTCACATTCCATTTGATGAAGTTGAATTTCTCAAAATGGACTCTTTTTAATTCAAAGATTTTCAGCAAGTAGGAGGGAGATATCCTATAATGAAGATAGTTATTTTATTTTATTTTTTTATTAACCCTCAGCTTTAGCAACTGCTTATTTATTTTTTCAGCCATCTTGCTGCTAGTAATCCTTATAAGGCAAGTGCCTTTCATTTTCATCTTCCTTAGCACAGCTGGTGCTTACACTACTCTGAACACCCATTGAGTCATTTCCTGCTGATAAATGTCTATATGTAGTCACGATTGTCACCTATGTATGTGATACAAAACTGTCCTCTCTTTTTAAACCAAGATAGCATTTGTACCAGCCTCTAATCTTATGTACCACTTTCTCCCCTTTCAGAACCAAGCTGGCAATTCTCCATCTTGAATAGCTTTAAAATTGCTCATAGCAATCAATGACAACTGAGGCATCACTAAAGAATTTCTTTTATCTCCAAGCTCCAATTTAGATCTGTCATTAAGCTTGAGTAAGCTTGAACTGTCAGAACATTTTCCCTCATCACATGCTCTAAGCACAAAAAGTCAACTTCAAAATCAAATTTGTTCTATCTTTTACTATACTTTGTAATGGTTTCATGTGAACAATAAACTTCACTGAAATAGTACTGTCAATCTTTAGTAACTCAGATAACTGTAACTTTAAAAAAATAGTGACATGCTGCTGAAACTCAAGTATGACGTATGGTAAATACCTCACATTCAGTTTTTTTTTGTTGTGCTTTAAGGGAGGAGCATTATGATAATGGGGGAAAGAGCACTTGGCAGTAAGTAAAGAAATGTGGGATCTGTTTCTTCTTTTTGCATTAAAGATTATATAATCTTTGGCAAGTCACTTTACTTCTTTTTTTTTTTTTTTTTAATTTTTTATTTTTTATAAACATATATTTTTATCCCCAGGTCACTTTACTTCTTTAGGCCCTAGTTTCCAGGTCTGTAACCTGAGATGGTTTTGTTAGGTGAATTCTAAGGACCCACCCACTTCTAATTTTTGGCATTTTGATAAATTTGACTTTCTATCCTTTGTTGTTATTTTTCTTTGAGAAATGGATTAGAAACAGTTACCATTAAGAGCCGAAAGTCATAAATTACTTGGGAAGTCTATATTCCAAACTTAACGCAAAAATGCTTCAGCTTCATCTTCTGGACCAAAATGGGTTGTTGTGTTTGGGTTCTATTGCTGAACAGTAGCTGTCTTAAAGATCACAGTTTCTATCTTGGAGATCTTTTCTACTGACAGATTCTTCAGCCTCAGCCACATATTTAAATGTGCTTTGATTTTTCTTTGTTTTGCAAATTTCATTTTGAGACAATCTGTGTGAACATTGGAGGTGCCAGACTGAGACTAAAGACCACAAAAATCTGGCAGAGGTACACATGCAAAGTGTTCAGCAGCTTGCAAATGTTTATAGAGTCCTTGTTCAAAATTAGAGTGTTTTTTAAATAATTTTCAAAGCTCCAATTTGGCTTACTGTATTTTTTCTCTTACCCATAAAGTAAAAAATTTTCTTTCTCTCTCTCTCTGTCTCTCATTCATTCATTCATTCATTCATCATTATTAAAGTATAATTGACCTGTAGTGTTTTATTAGTTTCAGGTGTACAGCAAAGTGATTCAACAATTTTATATATTACAGTGCTCACCAGAAGTATAGTTATATCTGTCATCACACAAAGGTATTAATAATATTATTGATTATATGCTCATGACCTGAGCCAAAGGCAGACACTTAACCAAGTGAGCCACCCAGGAGCCCCAATACCCATTTTTTTAATAAGTACTGTAGTTTTCAAAGTTCTCGTCTGTCTTCCTGTAAAGATATGACTTAAATGGAAATATAGTTCAGGTCATTATTCCATGATGCACTAGAATGAAAAAAGAATTTGATGATCCTTTTAATTCTCAAAAAGCAAGGTCTTAATACAAAAGTATTTAAACAGATAATCACTAAATCAAGCTTGCCATTCTGTGATTTTTCACTTCTTTTTAGTGCCAGATCTCAATCATGGGGGTTCTGTAATTTAGCCCAGAATGCTTGGAGATTTCTTATCACCCACCTTTCCTTGTTGTCACTCTGATATTTCTTAGCCTGACTAACTGATTAAAGTTAGACTTTGATAAGAGTCTTTGTAGTTTTGGTCACATTTCCTTGTTTCTAATTAAAACATGTGTGGTTCCTTAGGAATTCATTTGTTAAAGGCTAAGTGGTCTTTTAGGCTATTCTATCTTAGTTAATGGCTAATAGCAGTTAGGAAAAGTCATCTCTGACATTAACAGCATTTTAACAGCAATGCCTTAACTGGATGGATTGAGGATCTGAGGCACTTTGGCAGAGAATTAGGCATAGATTTATGGCAAGTTCTAGCTTTTCATGATCTTCTAGAATCTTTTGACCCAAGTTGATGTCTGCTTACTTTTTCTCATGCTTATTGGTTTGAAAATTATGTTTCTTTTAAAAATAAGCACCATACAGTTCTCTTAGAGGCACACTAACCTACAGTATGATTTTTAGATCTGTAAGGCAATATTAATTTGCAAAATTGTTTTTGTAGCAAAAAGAAAACTGTTTTTTCCATCTCTGATTTATGAATATCTTTCATATTTAAGGACTGGACCTAGGTAGATATTGCCCTATAGATAGATCTTTTGCATTTATATGCCATTACTTTATTTTCATAAGTGAATTTTATATTTCAGCATCTGACATTTATTTAACACATTTCTTAATATGTAATGCTAGGTTATGGTGCTTAATATTTAATTCTCATTTGTGATTAATTTTTCTACATATTACATGTTATAACAAAAGATAAATTAAAATTTATATTTGCTTTATCTTACATACCAAATAATTTATGACATTTCATCAATCTTAGATGACTTCAGTTGTTAGATGTACTGTTATTACATATCACTAATAAAAAAAATTTTAGTCCAGTTGTGAAATGTCACTGAATATAAGTTTCATACACATGTAGAAATGTTAGAATATGAAAATATGTGCATCTTACAGTTAAGGAATTGTGTTAATGTTAGAATGTTTGTAATTAGGATGTAACTATTCTAAGCAGTTCTTATATTGTCTAAAACATTCAAAACATATTTAAACATATGATCTCATTTGTTTTTACAAAATTTGTATAGTACTCATTAAGATAAAACTTAGGTTTCCTTTTATGTACTGGAAAAATTAAGTAAACTTGTAAAATACAAAAAAAATCCTTCAATCTGCTACGAACTTGAAATATTTCTTACATTTTCTTAATTGCTGTTGCTGGAGTATTAGAATATTTGAAATTGGATTCTGTACTGGAAATATTTCCAAATTTAACTTTGGTTTTACGGAGGCAGGCATATTTTTATATGTATTATATGCAAGTGAAAATTTACTTCATTTGAACTTATATCCTTTATGGTGGTAAATATACACATTAACATTAAAATAGTATTCTTTCCTTGGCCTTTCACCATAGCTTATATTACTGTATATTTACTCTGAGAATTTCCTTGTAATAACACTAATGATGTCCAGTATTTGTTTTGGTTTGCAGTGGATCACTCTGCTGCCCCAGTTTATTTGCATTGTCATACATAGCTTCCAAACTAGAGACAAGAATTCAGTGACACAAAACAAATCTTTATAAAGGTAATATAAATATGGAGAAAAACAATATTTATCTTCATGGGAATTTCTGATATGTATGTTATTATAAAAGTTAATTCCCCCTCTGAATAAATGATATTTGATTTTCCTATTAGCATAGTAGTTTGCACAGCTGCACAAAACTCAAATAAAAATTAAAAAGTTTCAGATCCAAATTTTGCATTCAGATTAACAGGTGCAGAAGATCCCAGGATATACAGTTTTGTCTGAAAGAAGGATTTTGTTTGGAATACAGATCTAGTCTATGGCCATACCACCCTGAACGCGCCCGATCTCGTCTGATCTCGGAAGCTAAGCAGGGTCGGGCCTGGTTAGTACTTGGATGGAATACAGATCTATTAGGTTTGCTATGACTAATATGCATATGGTAATAGTAAATACTTTTACAGGTGTAAGTTTTCACATATATTAGATTAAAATGATTAGGAGGGAAAAAAGCTAGCCCTTGTGACTGGGCAATATGAATACTTGTAACAATGAAGTCACTGGACAAATAAGCCTACTATACAGCTGATCCAGGTGCTATCAAAGCAGAATTTCATATTTTTATGTGTATGAATATATTATATATGTTATATATATATATTAGAATATATAACAACACAATAGCAGTATAACAGTAATATCTCTATTATGTATAATACAGTAAAATACATTTTATTATTTTATTTTATTTTTTGAGAGGAAGAGGGAGAGATATGGGAGGAGGGGCAGAGGGAGAGAGAGAATCTTAAGTAAGCTCCACACCCAGTGCAGACCTGATGCTGCACTTGATCTCATGACCCTGAGATCATGACCTAAGCTGAAATCAAGAGTCCACTTAACTGACTGAGCCACCCAGGTGCTCAAAATACATTTTAAATATAATTTATAAAATGTGTCACATAGATCACTTAAAGATTTATTTATTTATTTATTTATTTATTTATTTTTAAAGATTTTATTTATTAAACAGAGAGAGAGATCACAAGTAGGCAGAGAGGCAGGCAGAGAGAGAGGGGGAAGCAGGCTCCCTGCCGAGCAGAGAGCCGGATGTGGGGCTCGATCCCAGGACCCTGAGATCATGACCTGAGCTGAGGCAGAGGCTTAACCCACTGAGCCACCCAGGTGCCCCGATCACTTAAAGATTTAAATTAATTTTATCCTATGTTTATAAATGTTTACATTTTTTTTATTATTTAAGGTCTATTTAGAAGTTAGGAATTGTATGAAACTTTTATTTTATTCTGGCTGCCATTTTGTGCCTTGCCTCTTTAAATGTTAGCAAAATTGACCAAGAAAAATGTAAAATAATCCCCTGAATCAGTTGATTTTTTTTTTTTTTCCTCCTTACACTGACTAACAATTTCCTAAGCATTTGGGGTAATCCTCTTTCTTCCTGTGTGTCCTCATATTGTTTTTCTCTGTTTGGCTCTATTCTTAAATAATTCATTCTTTCATTCTCTTATTCACTTATTCATCTTTTCAACAAATATTTATCAGTGATGCAACATGTCAGCCATAGAACACAAATAAATGAGGCAGACATAGATCTTGCTGTCATGGACTTTCTGTTTTGTGGAAAAGAGACAACTAAATAATTTAATTCCAGAGCATGTGAGAGATGCCATAAAAGGGAATTGTGCTATGCTGTGCAAGCACATAATATAAGAGATATGTAACTAAGGTTGAAGAATTTGGGAAAAGCTTTATTTCTTGTTCACATCCCCATTAGTTGATTCGTAATAAGTTTCTATTTAATTAAATGTTTCTGATTATGTTAGTTTCCTATGGCTGCTATAACAAGTTATTACTAATTTACTTGTAACAACAAGTGAATTGTAACAACAGAACTTTATTTTCCTTTAGTTCGGAGGCTAGAAGTTCAAAACGGGTCCAAAAAACTGGGCCCAAACTAAGGTATCAGCAAGGTCATATTCCCTAGAGAGACTTATGGGAAAAAATCTGCTTTCTTGCCTTTTCTAGCTTCTAGAGATGCATTCCTTATATTCTTCAGCCCATGGCTCTTTCCTCCATCTTCAAGGCCAGAAGCATGGTCACATTACCTCTCCTCTTCTGTTAGCAAACTCCCTCTGCCTTCTTATAAAGATGCTGGTGATTACATTTCAGGTTTATCTGGATAATGCAATATAATCTCTCTAATTTAATATTCTTAATCACCCATGTGAAGTTCCTTTTGCCAATTAAAGATATAAATATATATAGATATAAATATAAATATGTGAGTGTGTGTGTGTGTGTGTGTGTGTGTGTGTGTGTGTATGGTAACATTTATAGGTTCCAGGGATTAGGACTGGATATTTTGGGGACTAATATTTAGCCTGGTGCACTGACTTATCAAAAAATTATTTATAAGTGATTGTCTGAACATGTATTCTAAGAGAGGTCTTATAAATTCCATGATCAGATATTTTATAACTTACTTTTAGAAAAGAAGACCATTCTTGATGAAGTACTAAATCTTTATGCTTTTAGTAAAATAGTGAAATTATATTTCATAATATTGTAAAGTGTTTTGTATGTTACTCAAGAAAGGGGGCCTACTTTTATTTAACTACTGCAGGTGTAGTGAAAGTATGTAGACAGGATTTGAACTGCTGAATCTACCTCCTGTCTGATAAAGCAGTTGCTGCCCTCCTTGTCCATCCTAACCTGGGTCCCATGTACCTGAAAAGAAAAGTAATTAATTACTCATTTGGCTTTGAAATGTTCACCTCTCCATCTCTGGAGAACAAAGCTGTACTTCATATGTATCACTAGGACTACTGTGTCCCAAACAATGGACAGGCTTAAATAGCCTGCTCCTCAGTTTTTTCCTGGATTTTCCTCTATGGTTGTTGAGTGTGGAAAACAATGCCTCTTCTATTAGGAAAGGGGACTTACCAGGCACAGGGGATAATAAGAAGGAGAGTATTTCTTTCTTTCTTTCTTTCTTTTTTTTTTTTTTGATTATTTATTTATTTATTTGACAGAGAGAGAGATCACAAGTAGGCATAGAGGCAGGCAGAGAGAGAGAGAGAGAGAGGAGGAAGCAGGCTCCCTGCTGAGCAGAGAGCCCGATGCGGGACTCGATCCCAAGACCCTGAGATCATGACCTGAGCCGAAGGCAGCGGCTTAACCCACTGAGCCACCCAGGCGCCCCCCAGAAGGAGAGTATTTCAAGAGAAAAGTGATTCAGGAAAGCCAAGAGCATATTTACCTGGGTCCAGCTATCTTTAAAATTACTTTCTTCTATCCAACAGAAACTTTACCTTTTAGTTGATTCCATTGACCATAGTTCTATTTTATTCCCCCTAGTGCTAGGGAAGGAGTGGAATGAGGTTATGGGAAAAGAAAATTTGGGGGACTTTCAAATGATATGGTGTGTACTCAAAACTTGTGATTGCCTAGGAGTAAAGTAAAATATAAAGAAATGGAAGTCCAGATCACATAAAGGACCCAGAATTTTTGACTAGCAGCTGATAGCATAGAAAATTAGAGTAGAGATAATGCCTGAGATAAGTGAACTGATAATTGTTGAGTATACATTATCTTACAGATAATCTGCTGGATTTTTTTTTTTTTCCTTCAATGGTTCTGTTTAGGTGGTGAATCCTCTTTACTGTAGAAAGAACTGAGGCTGAGAAAAGTGAACTAATTTTCCAAAGTATTTCACTTACTGAGTGGCAATGCTTGTATTTAAAGTCTAGTTTCTCTGAATCCAAAATCCATTGTCATTTTGATACCCCACCTTTTCAGGGGGTGCGAGTTTATTTTATCACAAAATTACATGGGAGAGACTGGGAAAATAACTTTAAAATGTCAAATCATTCTTCTATAGAAGATTTTGCCACAGCTGTGGAAATGTGCCCAGAGGGTGTATGATAGAATGTGAAACAGATCCATGGAAAATACATCTTGACTGTGCTCTTTTACTTTCCCTCTGTATCCATGGTAGGAAATGAATGTCTCTTTCTTTCCTGTAGGTATTGATATTGTTCACTGTGGATATTCACAGTGTTGTGTCCCCCCTCCCCCATAGTATTATCTTATGTAAGTGATGTTTCTTTTAAATTTTGGGTAAATTTTAATAGGGTTAGTTCTGAGTTTGCTCTTCTAACTAACACAAGCTGAGTAGTTATAAGTTAAATTAGTTAGGCTGCTTCCAAAATGTGATCAGCTATTAATAAGTGGTCTGTGGATTTTCTTTTTTTAACTAAAAGATTGATTCTCTCATTCCCTTCCTGAAAATTAGAAAAGCTCTTCTGATTTCATTTGCACGTTGAGATTTTCTATTATGACTTGTATTCAATTTAACACACTAAAATATGAAGCAAATCTGTTCATTTAATCTGCTGATGACTGAGCCAGTATCTCTGCAGCAAGAGATATCGTTCCTTCTTGTGTGCTTGTGCTCAACAGCCATTGTTTGCCTATAGCTTTTATTAATATAAATCAACATCTACAAAGAAAGCCTCCTCTATTCCTGCAATTCATATTTATATAAATAGAAAAGTAATGGATTTCAAAAAGAGCCCAATAGGTTTGAGCTTTTAGAATTATCCCAAGAGTATAGGCAGGATTGAAATATTTCAAGGTGTTTTGGAGTGAGGTGTTGATAAAGTATTTCCATGTTTGCTGAGTGCCTCTGAGCTGGCGGATTCATACTAATAAAGACAGAAGCTAGGAATAGTTATAATACGCTTAATTAACTCTAAGCTTATTTAATGCTATGGTCCAGATGAACTCTACATAGGGAGATATAATACATATAGCTCATTAAAAAATAATTTGGACTTTTCTAATCTATATTTGCATAAAGTTCAGGTCTTTGTCCTGAAGGTATTAATTATTTTCTAATATTATTGTTGAAAAATGGATTCCCATGAAAAAAATGGTAATTAGAGGAATGCTAGCTAACATAATTCAGCTTCACATAACATACTCATGCCAATTATACCATGAGATGCCTTTGTCTTGAGGAAATATCCTTTTATAAAAGGGTTTTAAGAATAATAATCATAATCATAATAAACATTTGTATAAATGAGCTCCTGACTGAGAGCCATTAAAAAAAGTAAACAAAATTAACCTATTTGTCTCTATTTATATAAATTGTAAAGGTACTTGTTAGAGCCTTTGTGTTTCCATAGGGAATAGGTTATTTTTGCTTTGATCATATTTTAGAACTCATTTTCTTAAGGATAGTACATGTTATTTTGAGAAAATGTATGCAGAGAATTAAAAGAATCTGATTAACTCTTATATTTGATGAAATCTCACATGACATGCTTCTGGAATTTTGTGGTGAATTGCTAACAGTGAACAATTCTAGAAATCAACATTCTAGCAAAGAAGCTATAATAGCATCTTAAATAAGAAACAGCAACTTGAGCTGAATGTGCTAAGGGAACTTTTTCTTCTAATTTTATGCATGGTATATATTTCTTAAAATGTTTTCTCTATTCCATGTGTATATATTAAAGTTATTTTATGTAAAGGCACAGGTCAGTAACCCTATCCAATATCCTTGATATTTATAAACAAAGTAAGAAAAGCTGGAGAAGTGAACAGAAAGAGATTACAAAGGAGTAGGAATGTGGAAACAGCATTCAACATTCACCCATGCATGGTCTTGTACTGCTATGGGCCTAACCCATATTTACCTGATTGCATTGGATGATTATATTTTGACCCTATAGCCTTTTGCCAGGTTGTAAATAGACTATTGCAGGTGTGGTTTGTATTGTATCCTATTCCAAATATTTTTTACTTTTGTATTGCTGGGGCCTTTCTGGATTATATTACTTAATTTATTTCTTGTTTTTTAAAATTTGCAGAAAAAAAAGAGAAAACAAATAGTATTTTTTGGTATTTTTAAAAATTTCTTATTGTGAGACCTGCAGCTCCTCTATGTTTTCCTAATTACTTTAGGACCTCTGGCATAACTTTTTTTTTTTTTTTTTTTTTTTTTTTTTTTTTTTGAGAGAGACAGGGAAGGAGCAGAGGAAAAGGGAGAGAGAGAATCTGAAGCAGTCTCCACACTAAGTGCTGCTCAATGTAGGACTCAATCTCATGACACTGAGATCATGACCAGCCAAAATCAAGAGTCAGGCATTTAACCAACTGAGCCACCGAGGTGCTCCATCTGACATAATGGCATAATTTCTTTTCTTCTCCTTCCTGCTCTGGTCAAGGTAATATATACTGCTAAAATAGTGCAGTCCTTCCAAGGAACTGTAATGCTGCTAATATTGAGATGGTCTCCTGACGTAATGATGCAAACTAAGTTATGCTAATGCTCTATTGAACTGAAACTGGTCCATGGTGGCAAACTAAAGTCACTGTTGATGCTGAAGAAGCTCCATGTGGCCATCCTGCTTTATGTTTAGGGGCAGCAGAGATCATTCTCTCACTTTTGTGGTGTGCTGGATACATGTATTCCAGGGTGTAGCTGCCTTATTCCCTTGATATCTGTGGAAATTCTGGTGAAAATAACTTTTATTTTCTCCTGAAGCCAGTTGCCCTAGAATATAGATGTGAGACTAAGACTGGGCTGAGGAATAAATTACCTTTTCATAACTGCCTCTTCTTTCTTACTTGAAACATCATTCTCAAATTGAGCTGGCATGCCTCATTTTTTGGATAAAGGATTTTCTAGTAGGGAATCCAATGAAACATATTCCTGATTGGCTCAACTAACTAGTTCTCTGAGAAGTTTTACGAACACCTCCTTAAATGTAGTTCATGTGCTACAAAGCTGATGTACCATACCAGATCCTATAGTTTTATGCCAGTTCCATTTAACTGTTATTGTTATCAGGAAATGGGGCTAGGCCTTGTAGGAAATGGAGTATTTGAGTATGCTCCTAGAAAATTTCTTTTGTGCATCTTGTTTAGAGATCGTTCACTTTAGCTCCATAATCAACTTCCAGGGAGTACTGTAGCACATGGATGGAGCAGAGTTTAGTCATCTGAGAGTTAATACTGCAACACGGTGCAGGAGGATGTCTAAGTACTAAGACAGAGGTATAGATCTAAGGTCAAGGCTATATATACTTTTAAGTCACAAAGATAGGAAGCAAAGAGATTGAAGTACCATTCTGACTAATATGAGGCTTCTGAGACAAGCAGGGAGGTTGTTGTCTGTAAAGCTCAGATAAGCAACTAATCAATATGGCAAAGGGTAGCTTATTAATAGTAACAGATAGGATTTTTGCTGGACAGTGACACATATGAGACTGTCAATAGTGATGAATATGAGCCAATGCATGTTGAGAACAGAGGGAAGCTTCAGACAAGGTCTCCCTGGCAACAATCGAAGGGAGTATTGAAGGCGATTTTGTTTGTTTGTTCCTTTTTTTCCTCCTGAATTCAAACTTGTCTGATGAAAGTGCTATATGGACCTTTTAAAAAGAAATTTTAGGCATCTTTTGGGCAAAGGCAAATCAACCTCAGATTAAGGATATGCATTTATCCACACCCAGAGATCAAATTTACTCATGTAATAATGAAAGTATATTTACCAAATGGGGCTTTTAAAAGCTGGGGGGGGCCCAGAATGGACATTGCCTCTTCTGTGAAGGGAAACATGAGGAGGACAATAATCTTATTGTTGATCAAAACTTAAACCTCTTTTTATGGGTAGCATGTTCTCATCTATATTTAACCCCAAAGAAGAAATAAACCCCTACCTTTTGTGTAGTGTGTTGGTGTTAGAAATATCTCACACCTTGCTTGGAAAATAAAATAAAATGTGTAAAAACATCCACTCTGTGCCAGGTATTGTGCTAAATTAACACCATAGGGATAGAAAAGGCGTAGAAGCCATTTTGTAAAATGTACCCGTGTTTCATTCTAGCTTTGGAGACAGGAAGATTATATCTTCCAAAGATGGTCCCAACTATATTTCCTATTCTGTGTGTGCTTTTATAATGTGATTTTGCCACTCTCTCAAGTCATGGAGTTTGTTTCTTTGCTCCTTGACTCTGAGCAGGCTTCATATTTGCTATTTATTGCTCTATATTTGCTATCCTATTTGCTTTGGCTTATAGTTTATGGTGAAAGAGATGTTATGCATAATTGGGGGTCAATGTATACCTGCTCAATCCTGTAGAAGGGTGATTCTGGGAGAAGGGGAAAAAAATCACTTCTTTGAACATTTTAATTCTGTAATGTGAGGCCTTCAAGTTAGGATGTAGCAGTAAGTTGAAGTATGGGAGTTAAAGAGAAAATACTGATTTGTAATAAGAGAGAGCCCATTTAATGTCATTTGTGTTTTGGTGTAAACATTGCTTTTTTTATGCTAGTGGTTTAACGTACTTATTTTTATTTATCTTAATGAACTAAGGGGACAGTTTAGCCTATCCAAGACAGAGATGATACTATTTTAATGTCACCTTTCTCTGGTAGGCTAAGTACTACTTGGGGGATATTGACCCATGATGGAGAAAAATCAGAGGTAATAATATTAACAGTTAAGATAAAGGAGGTGGAACAGATGAAAGTGATTTTGAGGATTTTGAGCTAGGATTCTGGTTATATTCCAGAAAAAAATAGGCTGGTATATTCTTTACATTACAAATACATGTATCTTCTTTATGCTTTCCCACTGGATTATAAAGGTACTTCTGAGTGGTAAGAAACAACCATGTTTGGATCTCCACTCCTGTTAGGATTTCATTGTAGGTTTTCAGAAAAAGAAGGGAAGCCCTAGAAACTGCTTCAGCAACCAAATATCCAGGCTTTCAGAAGTTCTTTGAGTGTCCCTAGAACTTTTAATTGTCCCATTAGAGGCAAGGGTCCATTGCCCCTGCTTCTAGTCACTCTGCTTTTCCATTTATTTATCTGATTTTATTTGTGTCTATGTCTTCCTTTTCTATTTTTACCTCCTGGCTTTTGCTTACTCATGGTATATACTTTCTCATGGCTCTTGCTCATTTATTTATTTGTGTGTGTCTCTTAAGTTCCTTTACTCTCTGCTCCTTCTCTAATTGGGTTGGATAGTCTCTTTTAGTGACTAATTTTAGTAAGACCAATTTTAGTAAGACCTTGTAAGTTCAGAATACTCAAGCTGGCCAGGTTTTGGACAATTCATTCTGCAGGAGACAGTGTGTATGGACAAAATTCAGTTTCATGGTCAGTTCTCCAGATCTCTATTATGCAGTTCATTGTTGATTGTTCTCAGGTGGTAAATTCTGACTTTAAAATATGTTAAAACTGAGTGTTTACTAATGTGGAAATGTTTGGGTTCAGAGCCGATGGCCAAGGAAGAATTCTTGAGACGTCTTGGGTGCAAAAAAGGTGGTTTTATTAAAGCATGGGGGCAGGACCCATGGGCAGAAAGACGTGCCCTGGGATTGGGAGGAGCAACTGATTATATACCATGTAGTTGAGTGAGATAAAGACAAGAGAAGTTTCCAAAAGGATTTTCGTATGTTAAAGAATGCTCACAGGATACTCAGGTCCTAGCTATTTTCAAGCTACAGTTATTTTTCCCTCTTTTAAAACATTAACATTAAGAGGGTTGGGAGTTCCTGGAGGAAAGTTATACTCGGCCTGCCTCAAGTATTTGTCAGTGGACTGCAGGTTATAAGGAAATTTTGTTTTCTATGCATTTCCTTTTTGCTTTTTTCCTCAAATCATCTACCATCTAGCAGGAAAGGTAGGAAGGAAAAAGACTCTTCAAAGACGTAAAATTCTGAACTCACCATGTCACCTTTATTTGCTTTGCTTGAGAGGTTGCCCATTCTTACACAGAAGCCCTGAATGGTATCTGAATTTATATCACTTAAATGAATGTGTACATTTTGTTGAAGTCAGCAAATATTTACTACTGTATACTCTATTAAATTTTGTTTTAAATCCCTCACCTTCTTTTGTGTGTGTTTCTTCATTGTTAAGAGTATTACTGAAAAACCAAAAGGGTTATCTCTGAGGGTAGAATAAGATTTCTAATGATTGGCTAGTTCTTTTCCAGACAAGAATATTCTTATTTTAGCACTTGGCTCCTCTACTGAAAATTGTGCATTTGAAAGAATCAGGCCACAACAGGGGAAAGTTGACATTCTTTCATTTTTTTTGTGCATTAGGTATAGGAAGATGAAGGACAGCATCAACACTTACATGCTGTCATTGTTGACTAATTCAGTCATCTGGAGAGCTAGCTCTGGCAGTTACTTTGTAAGACTTGCTAACCAAAGCCCTTTAATACATCTTGAGAGAGCTCTAAGATGAAATTACTGATTGAAAAGGAGTGAGTGGCATATTTCCTGGAATATTTTTTAATAAGGTTGAGAAGGATTCAAGTTTAGTCTATTTTCTTCAATCTGTTTTATTTAATACCAGGAAAATATATTACATGCATCCTGGGTACACGTATAATAATATTTCCTTTTCTACTGGACACTTTCCCTACCACCTGTCTCTTAACTTATTTAGACATCACATCTATTACATACTAGAATCTGGGGTTAGAAAAATGAGTAAGAAGTCATCTAAGTAAAGTTGAGAATAATCTAAAGTGGAGACAAATGTAAGCAGATAAGTACATTGATGTGCTGTGCCTGATAAAGACCAGTGCAGAAAGTAGTGGAAACATAAAGGGTAGAGTAAGACTACACAGTACCAGCTGCTGCTGCTGGTGGTGGTTGTGGTGGGGTGTGTCTATGTGGTTTTGCTTGTGTATATATATTTGTGGGCATAAATGAAACATGGAAATCAAATGAGGCATATGAATAGAATCAGTCAGGCTTGTCAAAACAAACTAAGTTTACCACTATTAGTTTTATATAAATTAGGGGCAACTGAGTTACTGGAAGAAATAAGAGGCTACCTCATGAAAGTACTCACATTTCTTGTCCCATTGGTAGTGAGATGTCTTTGAAGATGTTTAAGCTAGGATATCCCTATGACAACATTTGCTTAAGAAACATAATTTGGGGGCATGACAGAATAAGAAGGGAAGTAAATAATTTCAGCAGTTCAGTATAAAAAGATAAAGCATAAACTGAAGACAGAGGCGGGAGGAATAGAAAAGAGAAGATAATAGAAAAAAAGAAATAAATCTTAAGGAGGTAGCAGTTTTAGGGCATGACAAACATTTGAAAATGTAGCGATAGGATGGGTAGGAAGAGAGCTGACCTTTTCTAGCTTAGTTGACATGTGCATGGTGGGATCAGTTATAGAGCATAGAGAATAAGGAATCAAGAGAAAAAATATATTAGTATTGGTGTGGTGTAGAAGAATGAAGAAATCAGTAATGAAGATATTAAGTTTGAGAAACCTGAAAAACATTTAGAAGTTGAAATAAAGTTCAGGGTTGGATAGGGAAGTGAACTGGAGGAAGTTGGTTGGGAATTTTCAATATATGGTTATTCCAGTGAGACTATGTAGAGATGCCTCCAAAGACCTGTGAAGTTTGGTTAGAATGGTTTTTGATATATCTGCAGGAGAGGTGTATTAGAAGTCAGTTAATGTATATAAAAGTTGGTTTATTTTAGAAGTTACTGTATGTAAAAGTTAGTGTATTTTTACAGGGTATCTAAACACTTAGAAATAAAAAAATTATCATATGGTTTCACTTATTTGTGGAGCATAACAAATAGCATGGAGGACAAGGGGAGTTAGAGAGGAGAAGGGAGTTGGGGGAAATTGGAAGGGTAGGTAACCCATGAGAAATTATGGACTCTGAAAAACAATCTGAGGGGTTTGAAGCGGCGGGGGGTGGGAGGTTGGGGGAACCAGGTGGTGGGTATTACAGAGGGCACAGATTGCATGGAGCACTGGGTGTGATGCAAAAATAATAAATACTGTTATGCTGAAGATAAAAAAATAAAAAAAAAGAAATAAAAAAAAATGCCTCCCTCTGTGCTAGGAAGACAAACAAGATTAAGAGTACACTAATTTTGCAGTTAGCCCCTATTCATCTCTTCTTACATACATATCCCTTTGCCTTGTGACTTTAAAGTTACTCCTATTAAAACATGGAGTTTATTTCTCTGCTCATTGATTCTATGTTCAGCCATCGTAATTTGATTCAGCCAATGGGCCAGCAGATGTGATGAATGAGGAGGCTTGAAAATGCACAAGTGCAGTGACATTTCTGCTTTTGCTCCTCTGCCTTTGCCGTAAGAACAAACCAGCATAGTCAGCTGGATGATGGTGAGAGATGCACGAAGCACAGCTGAGTTGCTGTAGCCAACGCCCAGCTAATCCATATGTATAAGCCCCAAACTGGCAGCCAGGAGAACCTCAGATGTGTAGATGAGCTCATCTGAGACTAGAAGAGTTACCTGGTTGAGTCCAACCTAAACCATCTCCTTATGGAGCTGTGAGCTAAATACACGTTTACTGATATAGGCCACTGATGCTTTCTGTTCATTTGTTTCACAGCATTATGGTGGAAACAGATAACTGATATGAGTAGGAAAAGGTGAAATTTCTTTGTTATTAGATTTGTAAGGGTCACGGAGTCCTGAAAATAATCTTAATTCCCTACTTTCTTCAGCCTGACATAGTTATAGCCAAGAGTCATCATGAAGAGAGGAACCATTGACAAGATTTAATGCTTTTGAATATACAAATAGCAGAACAGATTCAATGTAGATTATGAGATAGTTTTTTTTTTTTTTTTTAACCCACAACCTTCTGTCAAAGGAGCATAGTCACAGTATCACATTTCAAACTCAAGAATGATTATGACTTGGGTATTTTCTTGAAGGACTGCTTTCACATGATTTGCAATGATTACAGTGATGGGCACCACGTGTTTTCTCAACCATGCTGACCTTGTTCTCTCTAAGCATAGACATTACTTTTTGAAAACCAGAGCACATATGATGAACCCATACTTAGATATATTCCCAAGTTAACATACAATTTATAGTGTAATTTATGGGTATGGAAATGGGATTTCAGGACAGATTAAAAAAAATAAGATGACAATATGGTAGGTAGTGCAAAGCGGGGAGTGTTATGCTTAGATGTAGGTTGGTTAACATTTTCCCCCTTATATTAACCATGCATCTTTTATATGAAATTTTTTGACCTGACGGGAGATTAGGCATATTTTACAGTCTTTCTGGCATAGACCCATAAATTTTTATGTGTTTTTTTCCTCAAAAGATAAAAACCCTCAAAAATACACATATTAAAAATAATCTGAGCGGGCCTGGGTGGCTCAGTGGGTTAAAGCCTCTGCCTTTGGCTCAGGTCATGATCTCAGGGTTCTGGGATTGAGCCCCGCATTGGGCTCTCTGCTCGGCAGGGAGCCTGCTTCCTCCTCTGTCTCTCTGCCTGCCCCTCTGCCTACTTGTGATCTCTGTCAAATAAATAAAATCTTTAAAAAAATAATAATTGGATATTCTAAGTCAAGGTAACATATCATACCTCCAGGTCTATGTTGACAGATACAGTCTCATCTTGATTGTTAGTTTCCTGTATTCTCTCTTATGTCCTCTTTTAACAAAAAGTCAGAAACTGGGCAAAACAAAAGCTAAATGCCTACTCACTGCTGTTTTAGTTTTCCTTCTCTCTCATTCTCCCTCCCTAGACTTATTCTCTAGATTCTCTGTTCCCCATAGTTAAAATACAAAAAAGCATGGAATACCTAACATGTTACAACTCAAATGCCAAAATGCTCATTGAAACATAACTGGAAAGCTTATGAGGTATTATTACTATTTTTTAAATGTCACTTTACCTTTCTCTGTGCTCTAAATTTCTAAGTTCCTCAATCATACTTTTTTCTTTAATCTTTCTAATTTTTAAAGTTTTAAAAATATTTTAAAGTATTTTTCTTGTTTTGTAGTTGATGTACAAGGTTATGTTTGTTTCAGGTGCACAACATAGTGATTTGACAGCTCTATACATTACTCTCTGTTCACCACTGTGAATATGGTTACCATGTATTACCATGCAACATCACAATACTATATACAGTATACAATACTATCACAGTACAGTATAGGGAATATAATAATATAATATAATATAATATAATAATATAAAAATATAATTCTTTTCCTCTCTGTGACTTATTTTATAGCTGGAAGTTTATACTTCTTAATCACCTTCACCTATTTTGCCTATTCCTCCACATCCTTCCCTGGGCAATTACCAGTTTATTCTCTATATTTATGAGTCTGTTTCCATTTTTGCTTGTTTGTTCATTTGTTTTGTTTTTTTAGATTCCACATATGAGCGAAACCATATGGTATTTGCCTTTCTTGATCTGACTTGTTTCACTTAGCATAATGTTCTCTAGGTTCATTCTTGTTGACATAAATGGAAGGATCTCATTCATTTTTAAGGGTAAGTAATATTCCATTATATATATGTTTATACACATACACGCCCCATCTTCTTTTTCCATTTATCTGTTGTGGACCCTTTGGTTCTTCCATATCTTGGCTGTTATAATGCTGCAATAAGCATAGGTCTGGGCTGCATATATCTTTTTAAATTACTATTTTTTGTTTTCGATAGACTTACTGAATTGTATAGTACTTTAATTTTTTGAGGAACCTTCGTATTTTTTTCATAGTGATTGCACCTGAAAGTATGTGAGGGTTCCCACCAGCAGTATGTGAGGGTTCCCTTTTCTCCACCTCCTCATCAACACTTGTTATTTCTTGTCTTTTTGTTGCTAGCCATCCTGACCATGTTGAGGTGGTATCTCATAGTTGTTTTGATATGCCTTTTTCTGTTGATTAGTAATGTTGAACATCATTTCATGTATCTGTTGGCTATCTATATGTCTTATATGGAAAAATGTTTACTCAGTTTCTTTGTCTAGTTTTTAATTGAATTATTTGGTTTTTTAAGCATAGAGTTGTTTAAGTTCTCTCAATCATACATTCTTAATTCTTGCCATGTATTTAGCCACATACAATCCCTAATTCAGCTTTTCTCCTTTCACCTTTCCCTTGGTTCCTCATATGAATCTTCATGATACCGAGCACAAGAATGAATGTCAGTGTTCTAGGAGTGAGGAAATGGTGTCCCCTAGAAGCATTATTAATGTCATGACCAAGCAATTTATAAGCTTATTTGCCCTACCCCTTTGATATAAATGAGGAAAGCAAGTTTGAAAAATTTTAACGATGTGTGCAAAGCTGCAGGGTTAATAGCTGATAAAGTAGGGGCTAGAAATACGTTATTTCTGGCCCAGACCTTTTCCCATTATAGCCTGATGCATGTTAAAACCAAATCTGAAAATTTGAAAAATATTGTGGATACTCTTTCCTTTCTCTACAGAACCTAGAACCTATTATCAAGGATGGATAAAATAGAACTGGAAATCTGTTATATTCTCTACTGGTCAAGAGGAAAATAGTTTCAATATGTAGATATAGGGAGAAAGCAGCATCTGTTGAGTATGGGAGTTAGGGCTTTTGAATCTCAAATATTTGCTATAGGTGTGGGTATGTATACACGTTGGGAGGAAGATGGGGCTATAGTGATATATGGGTGATCAAACTGGGATAATTTTGAGGGCTAAAGGAGATGCTAACTGGACATAATATTGAGAAATAACAAGCATAAATTGGGAAATACCTGTGCAAACTGGATTATATGGTCATTCTAGGGATTGGAAACTAGTATTCATTCATCAGGAAAGCCCTAATGGTTTGTTGCGGTTGCCAAGCGTTAGGCCATTAATTTTGCCTTTCTTCCCAAGTCCCTCATACCTATCTTCTGGGAGAAAGATTCCATATATAGTTATTGGTTATTGCTTAAATTCCTATGTGACCCTTTTTTCTTCTCTCAGATAGCTATAAAAGAACCTGTTTTCAACATTTAGTGACTGTTCATTCCTGTAGTATAAAATCATTTATAAAATCAGTAGTATAAAATAGTATAAATAATAAAAAATAGTAGTATAAAATCAAAATTTGATCATTTTACAGCTGATACAAGGCCTGCTTTTATTGATTACACAATTTCTTTTATCTTTGCAAATTTATCATATTTTCTGGGTAACCAAAAACTTAAATAATGTTTTCCAAAAAAATGAATTTCAACTTTTTCAAAATCCCTATTTTAACATTGTGGGTATCTGGATTCTTGATGATGGGAAACTAATAGTTATGAGCTGAATTGTCTCCCCTCCAGGTTCAAATGCTAAAGTCCTAAACCCTCAGTATTTCAGAATGTAACTGTATTTGTAGATAAAGTCTTTAAAGAAGTGATTAAGTTAATATGAGGTCTTTAGAGTAGGTCCTAATCCGGAATGACTAGGATCCTCATACCAAGAGTAAATTAGGACACATGGAGAGACAGCAGAGGTGTGTGTGTGTGTGTGTGTGTGTTTGTGTGTGTGTGTGAGTGTGAGTGCGCACAGAGAAAACACCATGTGAGAACGCAGTGAGAAAGCAGCCATCTGCAAACCAACGAGAGAGATTTCAGAATGAAGCTGATCCTACCAACACCTTGATCTTGGACCTCTAGCCATCAAAACTGTGAGAAAATAATTTCTGTTGTTTATTTCATCCACTATGTGGTATTTTCTTATAGTGGCCTAGCAAACTAATATACTAAATATCATACATTACTTTTTTGTTCCTTCTTTTATTTTCTTTTACTAATTAGTGTACTCATTTCTGTACATCCATAAACTCCTTCCTAGTCTAGTTGTTGTTGGAACAATTCTTGCTGCTCCATCCTATATTTATCCTTGCAATTTTTTTTTAAAGACTTTATTTATTTATTTGACAGAGTGAGAGAGAATGCAAGCAGGTGGAGCAGTGGGGTGGGAGGTGAGGAAGGAAGTTCCTTGCTAACTAGGGAGCCCAACTGGGGGCTCAATCCCAGGACCCTGGGATCATGATCTAAACCGAAGGCAGTTATGTTACTTCATCAACTTTAACCGACTAAGTCACCCAGGTGCCCCTATCCTTGCAATGTTATTAAAGTATTTCTGACAAGAGTAAAACATTCAACAAATTTATATATTCATATATTAAATGAATAGTTCTACGCTTATTTTCAAGCGTAGTGGCAGATTCCAAGACCCACCAATATGACTTTTAAATTACTATAAATAACAACATCTAAAGATCAGGTATAAATATTAGAACTTTTTTTGACACCCATTATTTAGCAAATGAGAGTTATTTCTTTATGGCACTAAATTTCACGAGGAAAAAGAAACATGTATGTAAAGCAACATTTAATTTAAAATTATGTTTTAAATATAGAAATTACTAAATTCATTTAATGTCTTATGTATAAGAACTAGTCTGTAGGTAGTTTATTGTTTTATATTTTAAAAAGTAAAAATTGGAGCCTCAAAGCCCCCTATTTCAGGAATTTTCTTATGGTGGGTATTCCTTAAATGTCCTTTGTAAATGTGAGGATTCAGCTGTCCATTGGCATAGCTATACCACCAAAACCTTGATGGGTCTATCATTGCCTTGGTGAAAATAATTATTGTATGAATATTTTTTCCCCTATATAGCTCAAGATGACAAAATGAGCCTTGTATCTGTTTGGTTTGGTAGTTCCAGGGATACAATGATTGTTTACTGTTGTATTCTGAAACAGGCAAACTATGAGCTAAACCTTTGGTAGTCTGGTCACTTTAGCAGCCACTGGATAAAAGTGACTTACTAAGTTAATGTTCTTTCTTATTAACACATGTCAGAAATTGAGATAAGGAGGAAGCTTGAGGTTGAAATTTTCCTCCCATAGGAACACATCGCTTAGCTCTTATGGGTTTAGCACACTTTTAATATTTTAATGAAGGCTTTTTATGTGCCTGTGCTACTTAATATTCCAAATTAAGGTCTATTCTCCTCCTGATATGCACATGTAGCTCCCATTATGAGCCATCAAGAGGAGTATAGTAGAAAAGCCTCTATCTGCATGGAACAGCACATGTCTTTAGCACAGAAGGTCAACAATCATGCTTTGAGTAAGCTAAGACTACTTAATGAGAGCTTCAACACTTCAGTAAAAAGTGTTTTACATTTTAGTCAAAGCACCAAAGTTGGAAAATGATAAATTTCAATATGTTCTCAGTCAAAAATAATTTCATAATTTTTCTAATGTCATTCTCCACTTCAAAAAAGACAACACATAAATCCATGATGTGAAGGTACCTCAGGAATTTCAGAAAAGCACAAATTTAAGTTTTAATGGGTAATATAGCTTGGTTAACTGCCACGGTCTTTCCACTTAGGTCCTGATGACCTGAATTCACTCTTTATTTTTTTTTTTTTTTACTAATGGCTGGTGTCTATCACTAGGAGGAAGAGAAGATAAAAAAAAAAAAACTATGTGGAAAATTTTCAGCTCTCTAACACTTGACTAAATGAAAAAATAACTAGGGATAATATTTATTTAAGGAAAAAAACCTTAGCAATATACAGTAATATCTAAAGATGAATAAGAGAGTATGTTGGGTCAGAATACTACTTGAGCAAATCTGATCCTTAGGAAACTCTGTATGCATTTTTATTTGCTTTCTGGAGCAAACAACCAGAAATATATCTCTGCCTAATATTCTACCCATTTAATGATGTCAGAGAGAACTGCTTCTGTGCACTGTTGTGAAAATGGAAACTATCCGAATTTTAATCCAAAGAAATCACACACTGTATTTAAAAGTAATTAAGGAAGAGACGTAAGTGTCTACCTCTCCCTTAAGAAATGTTGAATTGACATAACTGTAACTAGGATTAATCTAGGGTTGGAGAAAACTGATGATGATGAGAACATAATGATATATTTGAGAGATTCTAAGCTAAATATTTGGAAATAAAATTATAACTCCACATCTAACACCATCGGTGCTTCATTATTCAAAGTTAAGTCACTGCTCATGAGGGCTAAAAAGGACAAAATTGAAAGGGACCTAGAAATTATAAAGCACATACCCTTGGTTTTATAACAAGGAAGCTGGAGGCTCACAGGCTTATAATTAGTTATCACCTATTAATACTTCACTGTGAATGGTATTTATCAGATCTTTTACAAATACTAACTGGCTATAAATACATTGTTATTGGAGAGATTGTTATTCAGAAGTCGAAAGAAACAGCTACTGCTTTGGGATATATTCCAATTATCTATTCTTGTATAATAAACTACCACAAAATTTAGGGGTATAAAACTACATTTATTATGCTCATGGAATGTTCAGTGACAGGGAGTAGTTCAAGAGCAGAAGGCTGAAAGAGTTTGGGCTGGAGAGTCCCCTTTCAAGATTCTTCACTCACATGTTTGTCACCTAACTTAGGATGACAGAAGAATGGACTCAACAAGGAATGTACATCTGGGAATCTACATGACTTCACTCCAGCATGACAGCAGTTGCTCTGGGCTCCTAGAGCATGTATTCCAGTAAAGAAAATGGAAATTACATAATCTTTTATAGCCTAGTTGTGGAAGTTATCTGAGCACATTATACTGAAGGTACAACCCTGCCCAGATTCAACCTTGCCCAGATTCAATGAGAAACACTTATCAATGAAACCTATGTTAAAGACTTTGTGTTTTAGAACTGCATCAGAGTGGGATGGGTGGAATGGAGAAAGAAGACACTGAGATAGTTCAGAATTCAGATGAGCAGTGACATTAAACATAATCTTTCTCTATTGCTGTCTCTAGTTGTTAAATGTAATTTTAAATTTAGAAGAAATAAAAGGAAAGGAAAAAGAAATATTTTGTCTTTAAAAGTCTTTAAAATTTCTTGTAGTTTTTCTTAAATAATGTTCTCTCCCATGGCTTATATGGAAAGTTGTCATTTGGTATCTTTATGAGTGCCAGAGGTAACAATAAGAGCGTGATTTTATACAGGATAAGATTGGTGAAGATTTAGTCCATAGTGGTTTCTTTAAAACTGTAACTCAAGATATCTTGCTTAGAAATTTTAAAGTGATAGCAGTGAAAATTGGGAAGATATTCTTTTCACCTATTGGATTTGAAACTTCCTTTTAGCATTGTCTTTCCATTTCTTTCCTACAGTAAACTTGCAAGGTTATAAACCTTAAAATAGGACAAAGTAAACTGGCATTACTATTTAAACAAAATGAGTGATGAATGGGAAAAGTAATCAGTTTAATTAGTCAAAATGAATTCTTCAACCTAGTCAAGATTTCTTTTGTTAGTTGTTTGAGTGAGTTTGGTTGCTCCATTGGCAGTATCTGCTGAGCTAGGCAGGTTTCCTGGTAAGAGATCTGGACCTATGATCAGGAGAAGGCTTGAATAAAATTTGGGAGGTTAAATTTCTATGGTTCATATTAAGTAGGTGAAATCCCTTTATACTGAAATGGGTCATATATTCTTTGAGGGAGAATAAACTAGGGAGCTGTGGATAGCCATCTTTCATTAGGAATATGAAGAAGCAGTGAGAGGCAGAAATGAAATTGGGGATGGAGGAGAATAGATGGAGAGAGAGAAAGAAGCAGAGGCTGCCAGAGATGTAGTGAATGTGCAGAGAACCAGAGATAAACAACCACCTGGTCCCCACAGAGAGACTGTCTTTCCAATTGCTTTTTCAGTCTCTAATTTTAGTTATTTCTGAAGTGTGGAAAGTATCTGATAATTTTCATTTCAGTGAAACACTCATACACTAAAAATTTTGCTTCATCTAAAAAATATTAACTTGTTTGAGTTGTACTTCCAAAATATTACTCAGACTTATGTGCAGACCAAAATGCTGAACATTGTAGGTGGAGGTGTGGTTAACAAAGATAAATGAGATACTAATGTTTTCTTAATGGAGACCACAAAATGAGAAAGGAAATAAGATATATACAAATAACTTCACTATAGTGTATAGTATGTAAAATAGCTTAAAAGAGGGAAGAGTGATTCATTCAACATTGATCTAGGCACTTGAGATATATTTGTGACCAAACATATATAATAGATCTTGCATCCTAGTAGGAAGAGATGGAAAAAATAGACATTGTATATGTAAGTTAAATAGCATATTAGAAGTTGATAAATACCATGGTTAAAAAATAGAAGAGGTAGAGCTAATCAAGAGTGTGGGGGGTGGTGGGAGAGTTGTAATTTTAAATAGGATGGTCAAAGTAGGCTTTATGGAGAAGGTGGTATTTATGTGAAGACTTGATAGAGGTGAGGAAGTTGGTCATAAGAGTATCTTGATGAAGAACATTCTAGACAGATAAACCAGTCACTGAAAATGCCCCAGAGGGGAGTGTGTTTGGTTTATGTGAGGAATAGCAAAGAGACAAGTGAGTCTTATATAGAATGAACAGAGGAAAAAGGAGTAACTGATGAGGCTACATAAATAATGGAAATGATGGTTAATGTAGATCTTTGCAGACTATTGCCTATTTTATCATGAATAATAAGAAAAAAGCTCATTTTAAAAAAGCCTATTAATCAAGAAGATATTATAAAAATCCATATAAGAAAATACTGGTGGATAAGACCAGATGATAGCAATCAAATTACTGGGAATTAGTTAGATTCTAGATAAAGTCTAAAGGTAGAGCCAAAAGATTTTCTGATGCATTGGACAGGGTTTGCAAGAGACAGATGTGTAAAAGAATGTTTAAAGTTTTTGGTGTGAGTAACTGCAAGGATGGTGTTTTTACCCTCTAAGATAGGGAAGAGCAATTTTGGATGGAAGATTAGGAGTGCAGTTTTGGACATGTCATGTTTGAGAAGTTTATTAATCTTCTTGGTGGAAATATCAAGTTCATTACATAGGTCTGGGACACTGAAAAGAAGACTGGGTAGGATAAGTCAATTTCTGAGTCTTTGGCAAAGAAGTGGTATTTTAAGCTATAAGATTGGATGACTCATCAAAGAAGTGAGTGCAGATAATGAAGAGGAGGTAATGATATATTGAACTTTGGAATATCCAAAATTAGGAGGTCAATTCAAGGAGAGAGTGCTTCATGTACAAAATACAGAGAGGTTGTTTTATGTAAAACAAAGAGGTTTGAGTAGGGAAAACTTATGAATGAAATAACATTTCAGTTGAATCCTGAGACTACGAGGCATCTGGAGTGTGTAAAACTGAGGGGGGTGGTGTAACATTATAGTAAAAAGGAATAGGTTGAGCAATATGTGAATGAGAGATAGCAAGTATTTCACTTTGACTGTTAATAGCATATATCAAGGTTTAGCAGTAGGTTATGTAGATAATATAGACAGTATACTGCTGTGAGTAGACAACTGTGGTGGGCCTTTGAACAGAGTGACATGATGAAATGGTGCTTTAGCAAGAGTAATCTAGCAGCATAGTGTGGTTAGATTGAGAGGGGCTGGGTTTGGTATCAGAGAAATAAATGAGTTAGAGATTAAATGAGATGATATATAAGAAAGAAGTGTGTATGTATGTGTGTGTGTGTGTGTGTGTGTGTGTGTGTCTGTGTCTGTGTATGTGTGGTTCACTCATACTTTGTCACTGGGATGGTTAATTTTATGTGTCAACTTGGTGGATCATGAGGTGCCCAGACATTTGCTCAAGCATTATTCTGCATGGTTTCTGGATGAGACTAGCATTTAAATTCGTAGGTAGAGTAAAGCAGATTGCTCTCCCTAATGTGGGTGGGCTTCATCCAATCAGTTGAAGACATGAACAGAATCAAAGCCTGACCCTCCTATAAGTGAGGGGGAACTTGCTCTGTATGACAGTTTTTGAGCTATGACATTGTTTTCTCAGGCCTTCAGACTTAAACTAGAACTAATGCCATCAGCTCTCATTTGTCTCCAGCTTCCCAACTGCAGATCTTGGGACTCATCAGCCTTCATAACTGTATGAACCAATCCCTTCTAATAAGTTAGTCTCTCTTCTTCTCTCCTTCCCTATGAGAACTCTAATACACTTACTAAGGAACTGGGGGAATTATTAATTAGGTGTGACTGAAGGCAAAAAGAAAAAGTTATTTTAGTAGAGTATGGTCTTGCACCAGGTCCTAATTTTGTACCATAATTTTTAATATTTGCTCCCTAGGTTAGTAACTTTTTCATATCAAGTCTTATACTAACAGCTGAAAACTACTAGTCTTTCATTATTTAACTTTCACAGAGCTTGCACTTAAGGGTACAGGCTCTGTTTTTATAACTCAAAATACAACTTTAACTCATATTCTATTGTGCTAAACTGTGTAGTGCTAAAATAAAAGAAGTGTTGTTATCATGAAGTGTGTGGCCTACATGACACCTGTTGTTACTTACAGTTGGTTTTTTCCTAGGTCATTTTGCACCCCATCTATTTCATATTTATGTTCTATGGTGTCACCTAGGGTTTTATAGGTAACCTCTATCTTATTTATATTTTGTCTACTCCTCCACTACCCCTAAAATATGTCATTAGTGGAGGTACATTATCTATTTTGTTCATTACTGTGTACCTGTTGCCTAAAATAGGACAAGACACATAAGGACTACTCAAAACATAATTGCTAATTGAATGACTTGACTGACTTAAATGAGTGCATTTTGGGAGCTCAAGTTTTCAGATTTGATGCAGTCTGACAAAAGTTATCATACTATGAAGCTATCTTTAACCCTAAACTATTTCCATTTTTGCATGATTGTGTATTTCCCCAGAGGTAACAACCATTGTTCTGTTTGAAATTAAGATTTGGAAATTAAGAGAAGATTAATGTGTTTAAATTACATGTTCCAAAGTAAAAACAAAATGGGTAGAAAACAAGATTTCATTATAGTAAGAATATTTTTACACGAGATTGATGCTTTTAACATTTTTAGGTATACAATAAAATTACAATATCATAAAGTAGATCTCTAGAACTTATCTTGCTTAACTAAAACTGCACTTGAATCTATGCTAAAGTATTTGGAATAGTTTATGATTTTTTGACTTCTTGGTCTCTTCTTTTGTCTTGAGGAAGCCTGTTTCTCTGGCTCTCAAACAGTTGTTCACCTCAATTTATAGGATAACAGTGCAGAATTCATCTGAATAGACAGACAAAATGTATGGGAGTTGCTTAAAGAAAATATTGAAAAAAATGTGAGTTGTTGGGGTGCCTAGATTGCTCAGTAGTGACATGTCTGCCTTCGGCTCAGGTCATGATCCCCCAGGTTCTTGGATCGAGCCCCACATTGGGCTCCCTGCTTGACAGGAAGCCTGCTTCTCCCTCTCCCACTCCCTCTGCTTGTGTTCCCTCTCTCTCTGTGTCTCTCTCTGTCAAATAAATAAAATATTTTATAAAGAAGTGACTTGTTTTTGGTTCTCATCAGCCAAAATGAATATTAATTCAAGTTCCTGCACAATAGCAGACTGACACATCTATCTCTTGGTGTATCAAATATTTATTTTTGAAATATTGCTCATAAGAGGTTTTTTTTTTTTTTTAATTCAGGTTTAATCCACTGAGCCACCCAGGTTTATTGAGGAATAAATGGCATAAAAATTGTAAAATATTCTCAGTGTTGGGGTGCCTGGTGACTTAGTTGGTTGAGTGTCTGGCTCTTGATTTTGGCTCAGGTCATAATATCAGGGTTGTGAGATGGGTCCTTTGTCTGGCTCCCTGCTCAGTGGGGAGTCTGCTTCTCTCCGTCTCCCAATGGCCCTCCCACTGCATGCATGCACTCTTGTCTTTCAAATAAATAAATCTGAAAAGAAAATTAAAGTATACATTGTGGTGGCTTGATACACATATTTTTGTGAAAGGATTCCCCCCGATCAGTGCAACTGTCTAATGATATTATCCATAATTTTTTTATTATGTGAGAGAATATATGCATATTCTCAAGAATAGAGCATTATAGTGAGTTATCAAAGTATAATAGAGGCTAGAGCCACCAATGGGAAATAGTTTTTGCGAGGCAACTTGTCATACATCCTGTTTACATGGAAAGGGGAATTTTCTTTTAGACTTCAACTATTCTAACATATTTTTCCATTAATATCATCAGAGTATGTGTAAGCAAGTTTTTATTGTTCAAACTTTAAAATTTTTTTAGGACTAGTAACATTTTTAAGTAACAACTGGAAGGTATTTCTTAATATTAAAAATGTCAGAAAGAAACTTGCATATTTTTGACCTGAAGTGGAACCTGAGGAAGTTTTACATTCTTTCTACTGTAGTAATACCGTAAACTGAGCTTTCTCTACTAAAATTGAGCAATTTCAAGAGCAGTGTCACCCTACAGCTGACATATTCAACATTTTTAGCGTTCTTCTTTGCTATAGGTTTAATAAAACTTTTTCATATGACTTCCATCCAAAAAACCCCCAAAACCCAGTGACATCATCAAATTTTGTCATAGAAAGAATGTGAAGTGTTAAATTGTTATTATAGTAAATGGATGACAAAAAATTGTAGATGTTGTCATGACTGCTATTTCTCTGCTTTTGAGATTAGGAAATTCTCTTATAATTAGGTTATTTTAGCTCTTTTATAATTAGGTTATTTTAGGTTAATTTATCCTGTAATTAGGTTATTTAGTATTTATAATTTAGTTATTTATATTAACTATTTATGTGTAATGGTTCATACAAGTGACCACTGGAAATACAATCTTGAGTTATTATTAATGAAAAATACTATGGAAAGATATAGACATTTATGTGAATCCTCAAGAATAACTTTAGTTTTTATCCTAATAAAATAAGCAGACAAATATTAGATAATATATCAACTTTACTTTTTAGCCCTCAGAAATCTATTTTTTAACTTGAAAAATATATCTTAAAATTATTCCCTATTGCTCTAATTAATTAAGTTTATTGCTCTTATGTGGTGCTTGATATATTATGGTGTGTATTTTCTACCTTTTATTCTTGCTTTAATGGGTATAACTGAACCTGAGAAGTGAGAATTTCTTTACCTCAGTGAATTCTGGTCTGGTCTCTAAACCTGAATAATTATTGAAGGTTATTTGAATCTGAGTTCTTTTCATGAAATTTTAAAATAACAGGTACTGTTTAAATGGATTTTTATAAACATATATTTTTATCCCCAGGGGTACAGGGGAATGAAGTGGTGGGGGGGTGGGAGGTTGGGGTACCAGGTGGTGGGTATTATAGAGGGCACAGATTGCATGGAGCACTGGGTGTGGTGCAAAAATAATGAATACTGTTATGCTGAAAATAAATAAATTTAATTAATAAAAAAAATAAATGGATTTTTAAAAAATATTTTATTTATTTGCGAGAGAGAGAGAGAGCACAATCAGGGAAGAGGGGCAGAAGGCAAGGGAGAAACAGAGACCCCCCAACTGAGCAGGGAGTCAGATGCAGGGCTGGATTCCAGGACCCTAGGATCATGACCTGATCTGAAGGGAGATGGTTAACTGACTGAGTCACCCAGGCACCCCTATTTAAATGGGTTTTAAAAATATATTCCAACATCAGATATTACAAAATTATTTTTAAATTTACTGAAATGTATTTGAAGTCAAATATTTTTGTAAGATTTACAATTTTGTTATGCTCTAGGTAGAAGCATTTCTACGGGCGCCTGGGTGGCTCAGTCAGCTGGGTGACTGACTCTTGATTTCAGATCAGATCATGATCTCAGTGTTGTGGGATACAGCTCTGCCTCTGGGTCCACAGTCAGTGGGAGTTGGCTTGAGATTCTATCCCTCTGCACCCTGTTCATGCTCACTCTCCTACTCTCTCTCTCTCTCTTAAATAGACTAAAAAAAATCTTTAAAAAAATAAGAGAAGCATATCTAAAGCCATGTTTTTCAAGATTGATGATGAATGTGATAGATGGACTCAACAAAAGATTTTAATGTAATCTATGTTTGGAAAACATTACATAGAATGTTACTTTTCAAATATATTTGGCAAAAAATCAGAGAAATATAAGCAAAAATTAGAGTGCTAGTATAAAGCCTAAGAACCCTGATCTTGATTAGTTAGATTCCAGAAACCCAAGTAGATCCTGGGTTCATATCCTGGCTTAACATTCTCTAACTGTCCCACCTGTGGTTAGGCTCTCTGTGCCTATTTTCTTAACCATTCAAAATTTAAGTTGTGTGTTAATTTTGTTAAAATTGTCTGACACATGCTTAACAATATATAAATGTATGCTGAATAAAAAGTCATTTGGTTTTATTTTCCTATGACCAGTGATGGTTCTGATGAACTAAATTGATATAATGACCAATTATATGTAATTTGAAAAACAGAACATTTCTTTCTTGGTAAATTATAATGTACACAAACTGCTTGAGCATGTGGAGATACTGTGCAGAGAAAATAAACTAATTTATCATTTCTTAGACAGTACTACTTGTTGACTTGTCCATAGAAATCTTTTTATTTAAACCAAGTGTAGTAGATTGAATTCTAAAATGAACCCTCAAGATTTCCTGCCCTGATCCCTGGGATCGTGATTAGGATGAGATATCATATCCCTGCTTATGTTATCTTACACTGAAAAAGAGTATTCAGATGTAATTAAAGTTACTATTCAGCTGACTTCGAATCAGTTGAAAGGGAGAATATGGAGTGGGGCCTAACCTAGTCACATGAACCATTTAAGAGCAGAGTTTTCTCATAGTGGTGTCAGAAGCAAAGTCAGAGATATTAAAGGCACAATAAGGATGTGATGTACTGTTGTATTGCTGGCTCTGAAAATGGAGGCAGCATGTTCAAGGATCCAAGTATGGCCTCTAGTTGCTGAAAGTAATGCCTGGCTAACAGCCAGCAAGGACAAGGGAACCTCAGTCATAAAATAGCAAAGGACTGAATTCTGCCAATAACCAGAATCAGCTTAGAAGTAGATTTTTCCCTAAAGCCTCCAGATAAAATCCCAGCCTGGCTGAGACCTTGGTTATGGCCCCGTGAGACCCAGAGCAGAGAATGCTGCCATGCGTGTTTGGACTTCTGACATACAGAACTGTGAGATAATAAATAGATGGTATTTTAAGCTGCTAAATTTATGGTAATTTGTTACACAGTAATATAAAACGAATATACCAGAACACACAACTATAAATCAAAATAAACTAACAATAAGAAAGTAACTATAATTTAAGCACAAAAGGAAAGGTATAAGGGAGGATTTTATGTTGATTTTAAGTATTGTTATGTCTTAGTTGTACAAGCAAGAAAAAAAGCCAGTTTGTTTTATATAATCATTATCTTGTTGAAACAACACCTTAAAAAAAGCAGCAAAAGGAAAATGCAAAAACAAATAAAATTCCTGCTTTTTTCCTTGGGCTTAATGCTCTTTTTCATGTCTGGAAAGATTTTTTTCTCTATTTTATCAACTCAAAAATAAACCCCATACCCTTTAACTTTCATACCTTCAATCCACTCATCTGTCTCCCCAGCCTTAAGCAACCACTGTCACTATAGATTTCCTTATTATGGACTTTCATGTGGTTGGAATTGTGTAATACATGGACTTTTATGACTGGATTCTTTCACATAGAATAATGTTTTCAAGATTCATTTATGTTGCATGTATTAGCACTTTCGTCCTATTTGTAGAAGAGTAATATTTCCTTGAATGAATATACCACATTTGTTTATCTCTTTGTTGATTGACTTTTGGGTTATTTTCATCTTTGAGTTTTTATGCATAATATTTCTATGGATACTTTGTGCACATTTTTGTATGGACAACTGTTTTCATTTCTTTGGGGCATATATGTAGGAATAGAATTTCTGGGTCATATGCTAACTCTGTGTTTAATCCATCGAGGAACTAACTGATTATTCTCCAAAGCCATTTCACCATTCTGTATGTCCACCAGCAGTGTATAAGCCTTGTACTTTCTCCACATCCTCACCAACACTTACTATCTGACTTTAAACTTCAGCCATCCTTCTAGGCCTGCTCATATGCTATCTCATCTGTGGAGTCATTCCTGACTCATTACAAAACAGAATCATTTCTTCTCCGGGCTTGCAAAGGATTATATTTGTTTGTTTCTTAGGGCTTACTTCAAATTCCTCATTGTATCATTGTTTGTATAGGTCTTACCTGCCTACCAGCTTTAGCATCTTTATTTTAGAATTTGTGTCTAATTTCCTAATTTCATCCTTCAAGCCACAGCTGTTCTAGGTGGCTTGAAAATAAGGGAAGTTCAGAAAGTATTTACAAGGGTTTTAGATTAAAAATGAACCAGATGACCTAGTTCAATGTAATGTAAGACATTTTCTGCCAGTATGAGCCTAGAGAGCTTGTCTGGCTTAATCATACATGCACCGAGTTATTGTATTTCACATTTTTTTGCTACCACTTATTAATTATGTACTCTTAAGGAGATTTCTAAACTTTCTCAGATATTTCTCTATCCACAAATGTGAAGTTTAATATTATATAAGGTTTCTGTGAAGCATAAATATGATAATTTATCTAGAGCCTGGCACATTATTGTGCCAATATTGTATTATTGTGCCTGGCACATACTTGATACTCATTACATGGTAGCAAAACTATCTTATAAATAACACTATACATAAAATGTAATAATATCTCCCTTGGCACACTTTCCTTGATAGAATAATTATACATAGATTTAATTCTAGTTGCATTTTATCAAATTTCAATTATTTTTGGATTGAATAAATGTGGATTGCAAGTCATTTAAAATTGTATAATCAAAAACAATGGGTCCATCAAAAAAAATTAGGTCTGGTTGTCCCATTTACAGCCTGCTGTAAGGTGTATTGCCCACATCTGTTGTCTTTTGCTTGTATTCTGTTGCTCACCTTGAAGTATACTCTACTCACATTAATATATTTCATAAAACACATTTTCCTTTGTGATATGCGTGTTACTCTCTGGTCCTTTAATTCCACATAGAAATACTGTATGAGGGGCACCTGGGTGGGTTAAAGCCTCTGCCTTCGGCTCAGGTCATGATCCCAGTGTCCTGGGATTGAGCCCCACATCAGGCTCTCTGCTCAGCAGGGAGCCTGCTTCCCTTGCTCTCTCTCTGCCTGCCTCTCTGCCCACTTGTGATTTCTGTCTATCCAATAAATAAATAAAATCTTTTTAAAAAAGAAAAAAAAAGAAATACTGTATGATCTCAGTGATTGAAGATTTTAATAATTCTAAATCTCTATGAAATGGGTGTGAAATGGAAAGGTACAATCACCTAGAGTAGGAACAAATGGATAATGACAGTACCTCAAGAGAGTAAGACATGTGGAGTCTTTAGAAGGCAGAAATTAAAGTATATATGCACTCTTAGGGTGATATTAGACATAAAAGATGAGGTTGTTGTTAGGCCTGCTGTTGCAAATTATAGTTGTCACACTGAAAGTTCAGTGATGAGTGCATTCTTTTACTATTTATTTGAGTGGATATAAAGATTTTTATAGTTTTCTTCAGTTTCTATATAATATCTAAATATTTCATCTGAGAGTTCAAGTCATATTTTTAAAAAAACGTTTTATTGTTGTATGGAGGTATATTATGTGGAGAGGCTGCGTTGTACTGGTTAAAATATACTGGGAGTGAAAAAGCTGTTCTTATCCAAATTCCACTGCTTGCTAGTTATTAAAATCTCTTTGAGACCCAGTCTCTTTGTCTACAAAACAGATAATAATATTTCTCATGTTTAGCTCAATTTTTAGTTCAGTTTGTATAGGGCATAAGCTAAGAAATGCTCGGATGATTCCCCTTTGCAATCTTTAGAGTGCTCTGCAACACAAGATGTATTATCATTTAGTACTAGGAACTGATTTTTGGTAACTTTTGGTGTCCTTATCACTATCGAAATCTACTAGTAAGGTTTTAAGCATTATAGTATTCCCTACCAGGTATCCCCTTCCCCAGGATTTACTACCTAAGTTGTCTTTCTTTGGAAGATTCTTAGTAAAATTATATTAACTTTCCATCTTGATGCAGATATGGCCATTCCATAGTCCTCTGCCTTATGGTTTCAGTACATTTACTTCCCTATCAAACATGCAGTTCTCTAATCATTTTGTCAGTTAAAGTTTTGTTCAGAAAAATGAAACCAAGCAAAAAGAGACTTAATACAAGGAATTAAGTGTTTATAAGGACCTGGGTATATACAGGGAAATGGGTGTTTACATAGGGAATTAAATATTTATAGAGGTATTTTAGGGAGGTTGCCATTGGACTTCTTGTTACAGGATCACAACAGTATAGCTATGATAAAGACAGAGCAAAACCCTGCTATTGCCACTGCTAGTACCTACTACCACTGCTACCTTATACCCAGATGGTTAGTGACAGGGAGCAAGAATATTCAGTGTGTCAGAGCTCACTTGCTAACCACCATTACCTTCAAAATACACTGGGAATATGATAATTTACTTCTAGAAACATAGTTTCTAAGGGAGTTGAAGTTGTGTGATTTTTGCGTTTTAATCTCTCCAAGAGGAGAGTAAAATGAAGTATTGTGAAAACCAAGTCTAATAACCACCAGAGTGTCTATGTAGTTAATTTCATTTTTCTAGTTGTTCCTCAGTGACTTAGAAACTTTTTACCCTCGAATTCCATGTCCCTATCTACTCATGAGATACTGCAGTTCTGCCTTAGTCCTTTAAGGATTATGTGAGGGGAGAAAAAGGAACCTCACTTTATGGAGCACTATAGTTAATTAAGCAATCATTTCTTAAACTCCTCTCAGTCCAGTTGGTATGTATTTGCAAAAGTAACAGGAAGTAATTCTTGGATACACATATTCTGAAGAAACATGTTACCCTTACTGAGAAACTGAAGAACTCATTCCAAGATATGTTTCATCAATCTAGAGAAAAATGAATTTTTATTATAGTCCCTATATATTCCCCTTATAAATGGGGAAGTAGGGTCCTTGGGTTTTCTTTTAATTTCCCAGGTGAACAAAGAGATGTATTTATTCAAGTACAGTGTTTGTCAGCAGGCAGTATGCATGGTATCAGTTTCATTCCTCTATCACTGTGAGACTGATAGAATCCGTATCTCTAGTTGGAGGGCAATTTGATATCCATATTCTTACACACTTTGGGACATTTACAAAGTGCCTTAACATTCTAGGACAAAATTCAGACCTTCTTTAAAGATACAGAAAGAATTCACAAACTACTATGGCACTCATGGAAAGATATTTCATATCTCCTGTCGTGGCGGAGCGTAATTAAAGACCCGTCCAGCTGCCATCTCCCTGAGTCTACCAGCATGCCTATAATAAGGTTGTGCTTCCCTAACATATTCTGAGTGATTAAGCACAGCTAGAATACTAATATTGGTTTATTTGGACAGCAGATTAGATCCTTCTTGTGGACAAGTCTGGGTTGGTAATCCCCCACCTTTTTGGCTGAGATTTTTCTTAAGAGTTGCACGCAACCTGTGCTCCTTCTTGCTCTTGTTCTTTCACCGATGTCAGGACTACATTGCAATCTGAATGTTTTCTTTGCCTACTGCTTCCTCCCCTTTATTCTTAGAAGGTGTTTCTCTAAGTCTCTTGAAAGACTGATCCCATCTCAGTATTTGCTTCTCAGATGACCTGAACAAATACAGAAACTTCAAAGATTACAAAGTAGGGGTGCCTGGGTGGATCAGTGGGTTAAGCCTCTGCCTTCGGCTCAGGTCATGATCTCAGGGTACTGGGATCAAGCTCGGCATTGGGCTCTCTGCTCAGCGGGGAGCCTGCTTCCTCCTCTCTCCCTGCCTGCCTCTCTGCCTACTTGTGATCTCTGTCAAATAAATAAATAAAAATCTAAAAAAAAAGAAAAAATTTTAAAAAAAGATTACAAATTAGAAATTGTTTTGAAGATGGTGGACATAGAATTTCCATCTTCATGGAAAATAAGAGTGGGAGTGACTGATTAAATCTAAACAAGGGAAGTTACTTCAAGTAGCATTTTCAAATACAAAATATTACAGGTCCTGAGATGGGATAATGTTGGAAGACAAGTTAGAAATATACTTTTTAGAAAGCTTTGGGAAGAGAGCCAATAAATATATTGACTTGTTATATTTATGATCTATAAATAATGCCCTAATCTATGAACATTCTCCCTGAGTAGTGGACCCCTGTCACTTTTAGCCATAAAATTGTGCTACTGAACTGTCGTTACTATCCATCCCTAATATTAGTTTTGGACAGGTTAGCCACATTATAGGTTCAAAGCACTCAAGGTTGCTAATCATCATTTATGGAATTTGTCTGTATGTTAATGCATTTTGGGGTTCAAATTTGGAACAGAGGCTCACTACAATATAGAAACTATCTGAGCTTATTGTTGTTAGTGATTTAAATAAGAAAAAGTTACCTTTATTGTAGATGGTGCTTCTTTCAGGGTGTGGTAGCCCAGGTAGTCCTAGTTTAGCAAACCACCTTCTTTCTCCCACTGACTCCCTACTATAGCCCATCATTAATCAACATATTTCTTTAGTATGGAACTCCGGCAGTTTTACCCCTCCCTAGGATCTGCCTTTGTATTGTAGCTTGCTTAAGAAAGCACTTCTCATTTTTCCAAAGGTCTACATTTTAGGGTGTAAGCAGAGTTCTGTAAGGAGATGAACATGATGCCCATAACAAGTAACAAGAACACAGAAAAAAATTTCAACTATTCACATTTGGTATTTCATATTAAACTGTTATCTTTCTGCAATACTCATAATTCGTGTTTAGAATATGTGATTATTATTATTTTTTAAAAGATTTTATTTCTCTATTTGACAGACAGAGATCACAAGTAGGCAGAGAGGCAGGCAGAGAGAGAGAGGAGGAAGCAGACTCCCCGGGGAACAGAGAGCCCAATGCCAGGCTCCATCCCAGGACCCTGGGATCATGACCTGAGCTGAAGGCAGAGGCTTTAAACCACTGAGCCACCCAGGTGCCCCTTTTTTTAAATTTTTTTTTAAAGAAGAATATGTGATTATTTTTCAAGATGTTTGCTAACTCATTCTTTGCACAAAAATATGAGCAGCTTAGGTGGGAAATACTTTAAATAATTATATATTTGAAGTATAATCACTGAAATAACTCAAACAGATTTTAATATGTGAAATTATCTGTTGGATGACAATATATGTTTTATTATACTTAATATAATTTCCAAGATACATTATATATATATATAGATAGATAGATATTTATATGTATATAAATGATATTTATATGTATGTATGTATGTATCTATCTATCTATCTATATTTCTGTACTCTCTTAGTTCATCCTGAAGATCATCCTTGGTGTGTAATTGAGATGGTTTTCCTTCAGTCTGAATTTTATGAGCTTATAGTAGCCTCAGCTTCAATAACTATTTTCTTAGAAAGTTTGTATTTGTATTAATATATTAAACTTGATTTTTCACTGAAAGCAAATATGGCTACATTTATTATTCCCAGTTTGAAAATAAAGCCTCAAATCATAATCTCTAGATAAAGGACTTTTCTTTCATGGTCCTAGGTAAAAAGAAAATCTGTTTCACTGTTTACCTAACATTTGATGGTGATGCGATAAATAAAACATTAGCCAAAGAGTGACTGTTATTTTCTCTGCTTTTTCATTCTGTAGGTTGTATTTCATGTGGATTTAGGTATGATGTGCTGTAGCAACATGACGTCTTGATTAGGTGAGTCTCTCAAGACTGCTTTAAAGAACATTGTTACTGCAGAGTTCCCAAGTCATGACATTGTATTGTTGGTATTTCTAGCCTAAATACTGAGGAGAATGGGATTCTTTTTGCTTTCTTGCTGATCTTTGGTGGAGTAAATCGAATTCCAGTTTCCAAAGAAATAGTATTTGTGGGTTGTTTTTTTTAATGGGACTTATATTAAAAGTGAAATCAGGGAAGTATCTGAAAAGTCCATTAAAGTGAGGGCAAAGCAATATCAGAACAGGTTATATGTCATCTCCTTCTTATAGAATAGCCATAGTAGAGATTTACAGAGCTCCAATAATGGACATGTCTTATGTTGAAACAGTTAGTACGTTATATATGCAAGAAATATATCTTGATTAGTATTCTTACCCAATCTGTACATATGTAATTTTTCTGCTAATATATTTTGGCACCAAATCCGTAATTGTGTACATTCACTTCCAAAATTTTCTTGATTTGGATACAGTCACTCTTGCTGATTGATGTCTTATTTATTACATTGCCACCAAATGTTAAGTAAACAGGGAAGCAATCTTATACTATAACTGGTTAAGGTGCTGCAAGAACAGGCAGGTGAGCATCTGAACAAATGGCTTTTCCTGTCTCATGACCTTCATGACCTAGTAGGTAAGATCTTGATTCTGTTTGGTAGATAGAGGAACTTGTCCCAGAGTTATCAGGTTCCTGTTAGTTTATACTGCCATTTAGGTGTTGATAATAACTAATAAAGTTGTGCAGCTGGTCTGGTGTAGTAAAATGAATGTTGGCCTGCCAGGAACATCCCTTCATATTAATCTTGTTTTTTATCTGATCATGTGTGCGATCATGTGTAAAACATGTCACTTTTTACAGACATAGTCTCTTTATCTATAAAATGAAGTGCCCCTGTAAGGTGATTCTCACCCTTAATTTTAGGTTTGTGATTGTATAGATTTTTAATGAATGAAATTTTTTTCTGTCTGATGAATGGTAGTAGTGCTCCAGTTACCAGAATGATCACACTGTATGCAATTGGACAGGTCAATTATGAACATGATAAGCATTTAAAGTAATGTGATTTTATCATGTCTGGAGTATTTCTAAATAAAACCAGAGGTTAATGAACTGCCTTGTTTGATTCAAGATGCTATAGTTGTTTTTCTCCTTCTACTAATTCTCTTTCCAGGCAGCATGGATATCAATTGAATGAAATATTAAGAACCCTTCCAATTTTATAGTTTTATGAACTATTACCTGATAACACCAGATATTGGTATTGAAAGAAATGGGAACTTTTCCTGATTTCTATTCCTCTTTTCTCTTCTTCTTTTTCCTCTTAGAAAAACAAAATTTCTTTCCTAGATGACCCATCTCTTTGTAATGCAGAATAATTAAAATATTCAAAAGCAAAGTGTCACTTATAGCCATCACCTTTTAAGAGTGTTCAACCATATTTTAGTTGAACTTGCATATTTATGATAATGTCCTTTTCAAATCACCCTTTATAAAACACTAAAATATTAATACTGACCATTGTGTGAGTATGTTAGTTTTAGTAGGAGTATTTCCAGATGCTAAGTAATCAGTTGTGCAAATAACTGGTAAAAACTGCAGTCCTTTCAGAATTTGAGAATCTTATAACCTTTCTTCCTGTTGTAAGTGCATAGTCAGGTTGCTAGAAATAATATTTTTTTTCTTTTATTAGTCTTATTATTATTAGTGAAAAGACACATATATCAGGATATTTATACATTTACCTGGGAAATATAGAAGGAATCAGTGGTATATGTGGTGCCAAGCACATTATATATTTTTAATAATTAAATATTTCAAAAAATACATATATGTGTGTATATATGTGTGTGTGTGTGTGTGTGTGTGTGTGTGTGTATACACACACATATTCATTCTCCTCAGGTTGATTAGATAGCTCCTTTCTGGATTTGTAGGCTTTATTTGCCTAAAGGGACAAAGGGAACCATTTAGGAGAATGATGCAGTTAATTATAATTAAGTTATAATTATATAACATTCTGAAAACATTCAGTATTTCCCACCGTTTGATTTTCACTTCTGGAAGCTGCTTTTCTCACAGTAGCAGATTAGAATACTTAGATCCTCATACCCCCTCCCCTGTCATTCTTCTTTTCATCATGAACTCATATTTTTTTTATAAAAACATTTTCTGAAAAATTGATACTTACAGTGAATTTTGAAAACTTAACAATATAGGATTTGAGATGTTTTACTCCAAAGAATTAACATAAAATGGTTTTAAAAGCATACTTTTGTGAAATATTATCACCTCCAAATTGTGTCTTGCAAATCCTGTCTATACTATCACTCTTACATATTCAGGATGAGAAATAAAGAAAATGGAATGAAACAAAACCAAACCAAACAAAAAGAAGAAAATACTAGGGGACAATAATCTATCATAAAATAAGAACAAAAGCTCTCAAGTCTACTGAAAAGCAGGTGGGAAAAGTAGATGAATAAATATAATGTATGGCTGATCCAAAAACCTCAGTATAGTCTAGAGTATCAATCTGTAGAAATATAGAACAGTTGCCCAAAATTGTTAACAAGTACTAACACTAACCAAATTAAAAGATGCAGTTCTCCCTTCTGCTAGTCCCTCTTCCCTACCAAAATAATTAACAATAAAATTGAAGGCAACAGAAACTAGAAGTGAAGATCTTGGGAAATCTACTAAATAGATTATTATTTTCTAACAATTGTTTATTAGACTGTATTTGTTATGTGGTTATGCAGGACAGTTTTTCTTTACCTTCCTATATATTAGGTACAGTGTTATATTTATCTTAGGCAGAAAATATAGCATCTGATAGGAATTCTAAATGCCAAATGGTAAGATGACAGTTTCATTATCTGTGAATCTTAATAGCCCTGGCAAATAGCAAATAGCACTATTTTTTTTCTCATAGAGAGAAGAGAAATACAGATAGAAGAAGTTTAAGTGAATGAGTTATGGAGTGTGGTCACAGAATCTTTTCTAAGTAGCCTTTTAGGGAAAATAAGTTCTGATGAGGAAACCTGGATTTGTTTCTCAGCACTGACTTTGTGGACATACTTCCTTGAGGAAGTGACCAAACTTCTTTGTGTTTACTTAACAGTAAAATGAAAAGATAGGATTAAATGATCTCAAAACTTCTTTTTGCTTCAGGTGGTTTCCGACATAATAATGATACATAAGACTTACTTAGGAATTAGATTGTATTAGACCCTGTAGGATACTATCACTTTAAGTTTTATGTGGATTGTGTATTTGTCAACAATCCTGTGAATAGGTACTCTTATTAGTTGGCTTTTATGAGGAAATTAAAGCTTAGGGATTCAAGTATCAAATAATGCACACGTTTAGGAACAGCAGAGTTTAATTTTTTTTTTTTTAAAGATTTTATTTATTTGACAGAGATCACAAGTAGGCAGAGAGGCAGGTGGGGAGAGAGAGAGAGGGAAGCAGGCTCCCTGCTGAGCAGAGAGCCCAATGCGGGGCTCGATCCCAGGACCCTGAGATCATGACCTGAGCCGAAGGCAGCGGCTTAACCCACTGAGCCACCCAGGCGCCCCAGCAGAGTTTAATTTTTAAATGAGGCCATCTGACTCCAGAGTCCACCAGCTTAAGGACCATGCTGTATATACCTAACGTATCCACAAGCCAGTCAGGACTTAGGAAGTTATAAGTGTATGAAACCTGCATTCTTTCCAACTTTATTTTCCTGGAGTAGATAGTTATCTGCTCATCAGCCTGGCTTATGCTATAGTGAAACATACTTCCCCTCTGGTTAACATTTTCCATTCATGTTCACTCTTTAGCTGTAATCAAGATAGTATCACATCTTCTAATGAAATATTTCTACTGAATATATTCCAGAGACTGCCCATGCAGTCATTGAACATGAATCAGAGGGAAGGTTTACAGAAATTATAAATGAACAGTCAAGGGAGAGTCTTTTGTAGCAAAATTATAGGAGTGTCTCCTTAGGTCAAAGTCAAAGTAAGGATGAATTAACTCCCGAAGCAATTTCGAAAAGGTGAAATTCAATGATATTGCAGTTGTTGGACCAGGTGTTAAAATGTTATTGGGTGTTAATTTAATTTTCATCCTGTCAACACTCATCTGAACTGTAACAGCTGCTAAACACGGTTCCACAAGAGCAAACCATCCACAGAGAGGAAGCAGATGCCTAATCAATAGGGCCAATAGAAATGTATGGCTCAGCTAAGCAACCTGCACAAGGGGGAATGAATCCCAGAGGGCTTTGTCTTACCTGAATGGAAAAGAATTTTAAAGATAGTGAGACTATTTAAGCAGTAAGAACAGAAGACTGAAAGTCCTAGGTTGGCTGCTTGTTTTATGGACCCTTTCCTTTCCTTTCCTACCCTATCCTTTCCTTTCCTTTCTTTAATTTTGCATGACCTTGGATTGACAATTCCTTGGTTTCTCAGTTCCCCTGAGGTTTCAGAGATATTGAGGATGTTGTTTCAAATCCATTGCTATCTTTACTGCTTTTATCATCTCACAAGCCTTGCATAGTTCAGAGTAAAAACTGACTGCTTCTTTAGAAAAGTTATAACATGAAAGAGATACTAATGATGATGTAATAGTTAATAGCTGTTCTTTGTTGCATCCTAGAGAGATAGGAATAGGTGACTTGTAACTGAGAAAGACATTTTGAATTTGAATAAGTTTTTGACTGCTATACTTGCTAACATGATAGGATGTGTAATTTCCCCTATTGGAGATTTTTAAATAAAATGGTAGGTTACTATGTTTATGCCAAGTGAAATCTTACCTAGAAATTGTGGTTTGACTATATTAACCTCTTAAAATTAATTAATTTGCCATGCTTTTAATAATTTTTTATAAGTTAGTATGCTTCATCAAAAATACCTTCTTTGTTTAATGCATCTGATTTGGCTATAAATCCTTCTGGGATTATGTGGTTATGTGCCAGCCATTCTCTAAACTCTCCTATACAGGAGAGTTGTGGCATCCTGGAACTTCAGTTATAGAAGATTTGGGAGCTGTTTTTCTTTCTTTCCTTTTTTTTTTTTTCTTTTTTAAATAAGTGAAAGTAACTGGATTTAAATGAATAGAATGCAAATTTTATGTAGTTATTAAAATGATTCATCTTTCAAACAGTTTGAATGTTGAGATAGACTTTTTTGGCCTATATGCAAACACTCAGCAATTGTTTTCCTTTTAGGGATCAGCAGGGAAAAGATTCACTATGGCTAGTCATCTAATATGTTCTCCTGAAGGAGAAATCTTTCATTTTCCTGAGCTTGTTACATGTCAAATAAAGCAAAACAACACAAAACAAAGAAACACCTGCCTTCTATGTAGAATTTTACAGAGCTTATATTGTTCCCCTTCTTCTGCTTTCTATTTCTGTAGAAAGTAAAGGGGTCTAAGGAAGTATGCAGTGTGGGTTATTTTATCCTATATTGGTGTGGTACTACTGTGACCTTACTGCAAAAAAAGGTTAGTTTTGAGTAGGTAAAATAATTGTGGCATTTGGGCTGATGAACTGGACTTTTTAATATTTTGGAGATAAGATGAGTTATTATTGGGAAGAATTCAAAACACCATCAGAGGCACATTGAGAATTTTGTATTATGAAATTTTTATCCCAAATGCAAATGCAAATAAGGCAGATAAGGGGAACTGAGCCAGGTTTTTTTTTCTTTTTAATTTTTTTTTACAGTGTTTGAAAATTCATTGTTTATGCACCACACCCAGTGCTCCATGCAATATGTGCCCTCCATAATACCCATTAATAGAACAATAATTTTGAAATGACTCTTTGGAGATCTTAGTAGAAAAACAGAAGGTAAAAGCAAGAATTGTATTTCTTAGTACCTAACTGAAACTGGGGACAAGAGCCAATATTGGTTATGTTTTTTATGACAACGTACTACATGGTTCCAATTTTGTGTTAGGTATTTGAAAAACCTAAAGTTTGTTGCAAGAATATGATTTTAAAACTTCTTTACTTCCTCACTCCCCTCCCCTTCTCATATTCCTTCCTACCTGCTCCTCACCCTTTTCCTGTTGGTAAGAAATGAATGTAGATGGAACACTTTGATAAATGGATTTTGTATAATTTCAGTGAAGAAATACGTACTTAACAGGTTAAATTGGGTTTCTCAGTGTGTTCACACATTATCAGAGTTATTTATAATATAACCTGTATCCTTATGGCTAAGGATGAATTTCATTATACAATTTTTATAAAATAGATAATAGATTAATGAAAGTTATTATTTCCTTACTTTCACTAATTAGGTTATTATTAAATGAAATCAACTAAATTCTGAAGCTTTTAATGGAAAATTGATGTAGCTTTTGTGAGCCCTAGAAATCTTACTTCTTTGTTCTATCACTGCAATATATAGAGAGATCCATCATCAAAATTTGATATTTAAATCAAATTAAAAGGTATGATCAGCCTTATAAAATTTATGAAAAAAGTTAAATGAAGTTCATAGAGAGATTAATGTTTTACCTTTTCAGTTACAACTAGAAGGTTTTCTAAAGAGAAAACTGCTTACAGCTATTCACTCTTTTTTTAGTGATTTCCATACAAAAATGAACAATTTCAGGTGCCACTTTATTTTGACTGTGCTGTCTAGTAACTAGTGTGATTGTTTGATAGATCAGAGTAAGTAAAAAATGAGAGACAAAGGAGGAGACAGAAAGAATGCTGGTAACATTCTGTAAAAACCCCTTTAAGATTTAGACATGTTTTAATCTTAATTGGTTAGTTCACATTTCACTCAAGAATTTAGTAGGGAAGATAATGATGTACATAACTTCGTTTATTTTCCCATATATTTTTTATATAGGGTTTTAGACTTATAATAAATTTTAAAGTTATAATAATATAACATCCTACTACTGTTATCATACAAGTAAATACGCATTGCCTTTTTTTCTATAGAACTTTGAAGAGTTTAGATACATCACTTAATAAATGCATTGTCATATACTCATCCTATAAGTCTATGCTTAAGTTTTAGAGTGGCTTATTTTTCATCTAGAATAGGGTAGTCTCTAACTTTCTAACACCTTTAATGAATTACTTAGTGTTTGTTGTCTCCCTCAATGTACCTCTATGCTTATCATAATACCTGGTACATGCTGTGTTGAATTAAATTGAACAGAATTTCTCAGATACTCCTTTATATTTATTTGAAAGTGCTTATCCGCATTTGCTAGTTGGAGGAAACCAACAAAAAGAGATTAAGATTTGCTCATGATCTCATGATCTCTTGAATCACTAGAATCCTCATTTACTGAGTTTTATTCTAATGCTCTTCTTAAGGTAATACTATAATCCTTAAACCTAAATGTAGCCTATGGCTAATGAAAGCTGAACACTAAGACATATATCTAAGCATAGCCTAGAATTAAAAAATGTTGGATCTTGTACTAATCCTGCTACTAATAAGTTTGGGAAAGTTTCTTATATAAGTATGAATATAAATGATCTTTGCAAAAGTTGTTTTCTTGTTTCATAACTCTAATAACATTATGCTGAAGTTATTTTTAAGTATATTTTCAAGGTATTTGGTGCAACATGGTTGTTTGAGAGTTCCATACTTTGCATTTTCTCCAGAGCACTTAGCATTACTTTACATTTATGTATTTTGTGTATTTTTTTTTTTCATTATAGGTGGAAGCTCTGTGGAAGGAGGGACTTTGTTTAGGTTGTTCACTTCTGAACCCCTCTCTTAGAAAAGTGCCTAGAATAGCACTGATGCCCAGTTAACATCGGATAAGTCAGTCAAGGAGGGAATCATACTTGTGACTAATCAGCAATGACTCTATAGCTGAAATTTTAATCTTGGAACTCTGTCCTACCTTAAGGGACCCTACTATGAGCTTTCAGCTCTACTTTCTAGTGGTTGTTCTGACAGTACCTTTGCTTTGGTTTTGGCTTGGTCTTTGGTTGCATCTTCATTTTTATCTTTTGTCCAGCTGAATTCACTGGGGTTCTGTTGTGGCTAGACATCAATGTAGGATCTCCTTCCACTGTTATTCTAAGATTTTAAGGTTGTGGCATTTCTTGTTGCTTATAAGAAATTTTTTTTTTTTGAGGGTAATCCAGTCAAGGAAGATAACTTGTCAAGGTGTTGTGCTCAAATTCAGAGATCTATGCTCAAGTGGGCTTGCTTGTGTAGGCCATCTACTGGCGAGACTTACCTCAGCAGTGCAAACTGAAATGATACAGATATACCATACATCAAATAAAATAATAGTATAATGCTAACTAATCTTAGAGAAAGATAACTATTTTATGGAACAGAAGGAACCAATATAAATGAAATAGCTGATTCTAAGCAGTAATTGTTACTCATTACTGTAATCTAATTTTGACTTTAAATTCCAAGCCTAAGTATCTTACCCTGGATCTTTTGATAGCATTAGATGACTCTTGGCTTTCCTAAAAATTAAGGCACCTTGGGGTGCCTGGGTGGCTCAGATGGTAAAACGTCTGCCTTGCTCAGGTCACGATCTCCAGGTCCTGGGATAGAGTCCCACGTCTGACTCCCAGCTCAATGGGGAGTATGCTTCTCCCTCTTCCTCTCTCTCTGCCTCTTCCCCTGCTTGTATTTGCTCTGTCTCTCTGTCTCTCTCAATCTCTCTCAATCTCTCAAATAAATAAATAAATAAATAAATAAATAAATAAATATTTGAAAAAAAATTAAGACTCTTTACATGTACAGGTGTTGAAGATTTACTTTAGTTTACTAGGTAGGCCAAATGACTGAAGAATCCATTTGTATGTTTTAAAATATAGGAAGTATCACAAGAATAATGTAACTATGGCATGTTTCCAAGAAATGATTTGGGAATAGATTTTATTGGACAAAATATATTCATAGTATGTGACTGCTCTGTAAATTTTGACCTACAGTAGTAGAATATGTGTCTCTTTGTAGATGCAAGGAAGATGAAAAATGTAAGTTGCTGGTATGCTGTGGTAATAATAAGTTCCTAGAGGGATATCAGGCTAAAAATATTTTATTGAAACTGTCCTCTATTTCTAAAGACATTTCTGAGTTGCATTTAGAACATAGCCATTGATTACAAAGTGTGATTTGAGAAGGCAGAAGAGGCCAATTTTCCTGCAAACAAATTAAGAGATGCATATTGACTACAGGGAAGAATGTCATCACTGAGAAATCAAAAGCAATGGGACTTTAGGAAATCTATCAGCAGTCTTGTCAAATTAGATTTTTTTCTCAAACTTTGTAACTGGACCCCTGTGTGGGATGTACATATTTTTGGCAGATATAAACTTTTTATTTTTATAGTAAACCCAGGTCAGTAAAATGAATAGAGGGACAGATTATGGGTTCTAACTCATTCACATTGCATATTTTAGACCCACCCCCCAAAAAAACAGAAGTTCCCTGAAATCCTATGTAAATATCTATTCCTCTGTAATAAATTTTGTCCCAGTAACCCATTTTTCTTATCATTTCAGGTGCCTTGTGAGAACGTACTACTCTGATCTGAGGCCAATAACCAGTTGCCACATTTATTTTAATGCTTTGGGGAATGAAAAAAAAGATGTCTTTTTTTCCCATATAATAGCATTGCATTCTAGTCCATTCTACATGGAGCTATTTGCTATAAGAGTTCAAGTTTATTTTTTTTTCCTGAAATAATGAAGGGAAAATATTTTTAAGGATAAAAATTCAAATAATGCTATTAGATCTCAAGCACAAAATGATTGATTTGAGCATACGTATTTGCTCATTGTGGTACTAAATGCTCTGTTTTTTAAGATGATAAAACAGAGTTGATACTTAACAAGTGTGCAGTATGCCCCAAATTTCTTATCTTCAACATGATGATACATACTTTTTCCAGAAACTTTTAAAAAACTATTTTTTAGGAGTTAAAACATATCTTCCTAATACCTCAAGTTAGGCGGTTGATAAGATGATACTGAGCTGTGTATAGTTTCAAGATTATGGAATAAACATATACTGCAGTTATCCTTCGCTGCCTCAAACCTTAGTTAGCAATGATAGGTATAAAAGTAAATACATGTGTGTATGTGTAATGTATAAATATGAATAAATATAATATATATAGTATATATAGTATATATATATATAGTATATGTATGTGTATGAATATAGTGTTTGTATGTATGTATGTATATATAATATATAAAATTTATATTGTATATACATGTATATTGTATATATATTATATATATTAAATACTGTTAATATTTCTATACTCTGGTTTCTCTTCAAATCATATAAATCATGGGGTGCCTGGGTGGCTCAGTCAGTTAACTATCCAACTCAATTTCAGCTTAGGTCATATGTCAGGGTCGTGAGATCCAGCCCCATGAGTCTGGTTCCCCACTGGATGCGGAGCTTGGTGAAGATTCTATCTCCTTCTCCCTTTGCCCCTCCTCCTACTCCTCCTCAGTACTTTTGCAGTTTTCTTCATTTTAATCCTGGATATTTTGGACAAAGTTTATATATAAATATTTTCATGTTTTCATTGTTATGATCTTTTTCTATGTTCTAAGATACAAAGAAAAGTTACTAAATCTTGCATATTATTTTTACCTATCTTCCTCAGTTCTCTAATTAATTTAAATTTTGACTATGTTAATTATTATTCTTCATATACCCTCAGAGCATCCTCTGATTGCCAAGTTTTTTTTTTTTTTAACATGCATCCTGACTCAAGCTGTATACATTTGCAATATCTGATTTTTAACCACACACTCTTCATCCTATTGACCCAGAGTGAAAATTGATACTCTTGTCTGAAGGACTGTTCCCTTGAGTATATTTAAACCAGACCGATCTCTGTGTTTAATCTGGGTTCATCAGGAACCATTAGCCTTGATTGGTTTGTTTTTCTCCCCCTCCATCTCAGGACTTGATTCTATTGAGTTAACAACTATTCTCCCCAGAGAATAGCTACCATAGGCCTGTTTCAAGTAATTCCAATCTCTTGCTTATAGAAATTGAACTGATCTTTTTTTCTTTTTCCTTTTTAGTTTTATTTGAAGAACTGCTAGAATGAATTCTGTATTTGTTCAGATCTTTGAAGATCTGTGAGGACAAAACAGTTACTCAGATCTCTATCATGTTAGCATGCTATTTATCATACTTTCCAATCGTCATTGCTGAATTATGCAATCCAGTTGAAAAGAGTAAGCATTATTTATTGAAGACTCATGCTGATATACAGTAAATCTCATTAATCATGATTTGACTAACTTGAGATTTATGGTATTTCAGAAAAGAACTAGATATATGTTTATTTTTGTAAAATATCAGAGAAGTAGATTAGTAAGCATTTTAGTAATATAAATAAGACTGTGGAAGAATTATTAGGAATAGACTATATTTCTTTTAAAATATTGTAGCATAACACATTACTCAGAAAATAAGGTAATCTATTTAATTATTGAATTTTCTAGGGAGCATATTACATCTATGAACCCCATTATAGCTCTTTTATAATAGTGCTTAATTAAGTTGTGCTGCTAATATGTGCAGTCCGTCCCTAAGTACAGTAAAACTCTCATTCAGATTTTACCACTATAATTCTGACATAGAAAAACCACTGTGTTATCATTCAAAACATAGTTCTAGCTCTATTTTTGAATATCTGTGACTTATGACCCCAAGTAAATAATTTACCTCTTCTGAGTCTAATTGCTTATTACTTAAATGAAAAAAAAGCACTGTGCATACCTCACAGAGTTACTTTGACAGTTAAATTGAGACTGAAAACCATCTTAAAAATCATAAATCACCAAAATCCCAACTACTCATTACTATGTACTAGAATACTTTTATTATAAATTCACGAGTTGATTTTTGTCTTCCAGGTTTTTGAATTCCATATGGTAAGGAACACAATGGCTTGTGCTAGCTTGTCTAAATTTCAGTTTGTATGAAACAGCTTTGATAATTGCCTTGGCTACAAAATTCTTGAATAATTCTCAGTTTCACTTCAAATATTTGAATGAGTAATAAATACCCCTGATATCTTAGAAAAAGAATAAGGTTCCTCATTTAAGCTCTCAAACAGTTCTCAAACCCTTCCCATTCTGTAAATTAAACTCATCATTTATATTTAAGAGTAAATTCTGATAAGACTGTATTTACTCCTATACTATTACAACACAGATTTTACATGTCACAGATAATTCTCACTCTATCACAGATGGGTAGAAAGAAACATTGTTCTTTACTAAAATCCTTTCCAGGTAGGGGTGCTTGGGTGTCTCAGTGGGTTAAAGCCTCTGCCTTCTGCTCAGGTCATGAACCCAGGGTCCTGGGATGGAGCCTGGCATTGGGCTTTCTGCTCAGCAGGGAGCCGGCTTCCTCCTCTCTCTCTGACTGCCTCTCTGCCTACTTGTGATCTTTGTCAAATAAATAAAATCTTCTAAAAAAGTCCTTTCCAGGTAATAATTTTTTGGTTCTAAGTAATGATTTTTTGTTACAAAATATTTTTAACCAATGGTGACTCCTTAATTTCTCTCAAGGAGTTTAGGGAGGCAATCTGCCATGAAGATCAGAAGTGGCTGCATTTACAAAGACACATCCTGTATTATTTCGATAGAGGTAATGGAAAAATTAACAAGGATTACTCTTCAGTCCTCACCCAATGGCATCCACAGATGATGAAACATTTCATTATTAGTTCTCCTGTGTTCTGCCTTCTGCAATGGCTTGTATATTTTATTTAATTGGTAATATGTTCTGCTTCAAATTTGGTCAAGGATTAGGTAGAGAAGATGATTCTCTAAGAGGTAGGTTTTAGCCTGACCTAAGAGATCAGGTTTTAGCCTAACCTAAGAGGTCAGGTTTTAGCCTGACTATGGAAACATGTCCATAGAAAGTTCTTGGATATGTTAGTGCTGAGATTATGTCTGGAAGCTTCAAAAATAAAAGCTGGAAAGTTTGATCTTCCATTTTTATTTTCAAGCTATCTTAAATTATGCCACAGGAGGCATTCTAGATATTTTATTGCTCTTCAGTATACTGTACATTCCTTAATCCAACTTTCAGATTTAATTCTTCACTTAAATAAGACATGAACGTATCAATGTATTTAATCTTAAAAGGCAAGTTAGCAATCTCCTATTTCTGTGGTGATTGTTTTATCTAACTCTGAAACTTGGAGAGAGAAATATATTTTAGGACCTAGAAACTCTATGACTTAATAAAGTTGATTTGATTTTTCAATAAAAATACTGAGGATTGGGGCGCCTGGGTGGCTCAGTGGGTTAAGCCGCTGCCTTCGGCTCAGGTCACAATCTCAGGGTCCTGGGATCGAGTCCCACGTCGGGCTCTCTGCTCAGCGGGGAGCCTGCTTCCTCCTCTCTCTCTCTCTCTCTCACTGCCTGCCTCTCTGCCTACTTGTGATCTCTCTTTCAAATAAATAAATAAAATCTTTAAAAAAAAATACTGAGGATTTTGGTCCAAGTAGTAGAAAGTTCACCAGCCTATTCATTTAACAAGCACCTATTTAACACATAAAATGGAAAAGGCACTTGTTTTAGACATAAGGATGTAGTCATTAAAACCACCAATTCTCTCCTTCTCTCAAAATCCTAGTAGAATGAACAGACAGCTAATAGGCTAATTTAAAAAATAACCCAAAATGAAAGCAACAACAAACAATAACAAGGTTTTCTGATGAGTGCTGGAATGTCAAAAGTCTACTAGATGAAGTGAATGGCAGCTTGAGGGGAAATCAGTTTAAAGGGGTTGATGTGGGCTGATATTGTCTGTAGGTGTCAGGGAAATTGGATTTTATTCACACAGTGATAAGAACCTAGGGTAGGTTTTAATACAAAAGAATAAAGTGATTTGTTAGATAATTTAAAAATGCTACTCTCTATTATAATCTCAGTGATTAAATAATATATCTAAATTTGCTTTAAAAATATTTGGAGAAGTATTGGGTAGGAGCAAATGAGGTTCAGATGAAACTAGGTTAGCCATGATTTTTTTTTTTAAGATTTTATTTATTTATTTGACAGAGAGAGAACACAAGTAGGTGCAGAGACAGGCAGAGAGAGAGGGGGAAGCAGGCTCCCTGCCGAGCAGAGAGCCCAATGTGGGGCTCGATCCCAGGACCCTGAGATCATGACGAGCCAAAGGCAGAGGCTCAACCCACTGAGCCACCCAGGCATCCCAGCCATGATTTTTATACTTGTTACGTATAAAGTTATGTACACGAAATTCATTATACTATTTCCACTTTATATATGTTTGAAAGTTTTCATAATACAAAGTTTTAAAAATATATAAAAACCACAACTTTCCCCTCAGCGTAATAAGCGATCTAGTGCCCAGATTTAGACCTATAAATAGTACCCTTCACAAAAGTAGAGAGTTAATAGGATAGATCGTAAGACAATGGTGGCCAGAAATATAGAGTGGATGGTGGTGCCATTTATTGAGACAGGAAAGATAAATCAGAGGATTGCAGGTTGGAGAGGGCACTGGAAATTTAAGGTTCATTTTGGAAATGGTAAGTGTGAGATGTTTATTAGATATCCAATTGGAGTTATCAAATAGCTTCAGTGTGTATATGAACCAGGAGTTCAGAGAGAGGGTAGTGCCATAGGTGACATTATTTGTTCACAGGAATTTGTCTCTTCTTCTCCCTTGCCTTTTCTTCCTATAGGTAGGACATGCTTTTTACCCAGTTACTTTGGATCTGGCCAAATGAATGGATTTAGCCAATAGGATATGAATGGACTTGAAAGTTGCTGTATCTGAGCAAAATCTCTAAATGTGCTAGCATGTTTTGGTTTGGTCCCATTTTCTGCTCTCTACTTAGAGAGTAGTATTCTTTGATTCTCACACCTGGGATCTGAGATAAGATGAGATGACACTGAGCTGCTGCTCCTAGTCAAGCCCATCAGAGTTGTTAACACTGGAGAAGCAGGCACAAGAAATAAATGTTGCTGAAAGCCATTGAGATAATTACAGATATTTGTTATCTCAGTAAAGTCACTTCATACAGTCAGAGATGGAGATATAAATTTGGGAGTCATTGGCTTATTAACTGTAGTTAAAGCCATGGTATTGGTGAGATGATTTAAGGAAAGTGATGATTTTAAAATTGCTTTTTATATTGGGAGATAGACTTAACAAAACAAGACAAAACAAAATAAAACAAACAACCCCACAAAACCTAGAAGTTCTTGGAAATTTATGACTAAGAAGGCATTTACTTTTTGTTTCTGTTACATTTAGGTTAGTAGGATTTTGAAAATTGGCAAGTAGATACTTTAAGTCAACATTTGAAAAATATTTTTTCATGATGTATATCAAGTCAAACAGAATGTGAAATGCCTTCTTAAATTACACATCATCACAAGACAGGAATTTCTGATAATTTTTCAAGTTTTCATAATGTAGTTGAAATTGGAGAAAGTGCACTTGAAATGAGTTGATTGTTCTGTGCCTAAAATTAGGTCACTAGCTTTAAAACATAAAAAATGTGATTTTACCTGTTTTCAGGTGTTTGCAATCTTTAGTTAAGTTATCTAGCTGATCTCCTGCTAGCTGAAGTAGTCTCAGCCTGCTACTTCTCCGCCATCTTGACTCCTCCCCCTCGGGCACCCGAATGTTTATAGCAGCAATGTCCACAATAGCCAAACTATGGAAAGAACCTAGATGTCCATCAACAGATGAATGGATCAAGAAGATGTGGTATATACACACAATGGAATACTATGCAGCCATCAAAAGAAATGAAATCTTGCCATTTGCGACAACATGGATGGAACTAGAGCGTATCATGCTTAGCGAAATAAGTCAAGCAGAGAAAGACAACTATCATATGATCTCCCTGATATGAGGAAGTAGTGATGCAACATGGGGGCTTAAGTGGGTAGAAGAAGAATCAATGAAACAAGATGGAATTGGGAAGGAGACAAACCATAAGTGGCTCTTAATCTCACAAAACAAACTGAGGGTTGCTGGGGGGAGGGGGTTTGGGAGAAGGGGGTGGGATTATGGACATTGGGGAGGGTATGTGCTTTGGTGAGTGCTGTGAAGTGTGTAAACCTGGTGATTCACAGACCTGTACCCCTGGGGATAAAAATATATGTTTATAAAAAAATAAAAATAAAAAAAAAATGAAAAAAAATGTGATTTTAGATTATATTGTTTCTTGGTGTGAGTTTCTATCACAAACTGTATTAGGCTTTGTTTTAATTAGACAAATAAGGCATTTCTAAATTGATGACAAATGTTTTTTTAAAGCGCATATGAAATTATGCTGGTTGGCAACTTGTTAAATTATTATGGAAATTTCACACTTCCACAATGATATGTTTCATTTGCCTTTGATTTAGGGTAAGTGTCCTGTTATAAACTGCCCACTCCTCTCCATATCCACTCAGCTTAGTGATTTAATGGACATCTACATGCACTTTTATTTTCCCTCGCACTCAGGGTCCCAAAGAAATTATAGTCAAGATGGGAGGTGGTAGGGTTAGTAGAAAATTATTATTTTAGCAAACACTTCTCTTTTCATTTTTCAAGTTATATTCTTTTACTTTGAGTGGTTTTTCTCCTATGGTTTTAGATTTTATTATTATTAATTAGTATGTCTCTTTAAGGTACTCCCTTTCCTTAATCATTTTTATAACAAATTTGGAGTTTCTTTTACTTGCTTGTTTCTATGCAACTTATTAAAGTCCTAGAAATAATACTGAAATATGACCTTATACTACTATAATCCATCCTATCTAAATATATTTGTCTAGTGATAGGATTTGCCTCAATCCTTTGTTCTCACATAAAAATTATATCATGTTTCATTAAGTTAAGGAGAGATTTTTGGGTGACCCCATGAATTCTGTATTTTCAGTTATTTCAGTAGTTAACAACAACAACAATTATTATAACTGCCATTTTTAAGCTCTTACTACGTTTCAGGTATAAGTATAAAAACATTACATAACATCTTTAATCTTTATACAACCACCCTATAGAGGTGGGTTTTGGTAATATTCCTACTCAACAAAAGAAGGAATAGGCTAAATAACTTGCCCAGTGTTATGTAGCTAGTAAATTATGGGGTCAAAATTAAATCTCTGCTCTGTGAAATGCTAAAGCATTCATGCTTAACTCTACTTTTTATAGTTGCTATTAGAGTAGGCTAACAGCTCTATCACATAAACTCCAAATCTCACTAGTTTAACAAAGTAAAAATTTATTTTTCACTCTTGTCATAGTTCAGTCAGATAATTGTCATGGACCTTCTAAGCTCTTTTGATCTAGAGTCTTTGTTCTTCTCTAGAACCACAGTAGTGGTGGTCATTATTCAAGTGGCTATTAAATTTAAAGGGATTAAAATGAAAAATTCAACTCTTCAGTTGTAGTAGCCACATTTCAAGTGTTCAGTAGCCACATTTGGCTCTTAGCTTATAAGTGCAGATACAGAACATTTCTATCACCACAAAATTTCTGCTGGACATCTTTGTCTAAAACCTCTATTTTTTCCTCTTGGACCTCTGTTTCAAGCCTCACTATGGTTTGTCAGGGAGATTTTTTGAGCCAGACTGAGGTCTAGTATATTATTTCATTACACTTTCCATTGGTCAGAATTCAGACAAATAACTGAACCTAAATTTAAGGGACTCTGGAAAATGTGGTTTATCTGTATGTCTAAGAGCAAAAGGGAAATGGCTGGTGAACAGTCAGCCAGATTTTATATTAGTGTTGCTCTAAATCTTTCTTTTCTAAGCATTTGCTAAGCACTTATTTAAAATAGCAATATCTAAGTATCTGAAGTGCATTTTAAAACTCTCACAAGAAATTGGGGGAAGATTAGATTATTGTTCAGATCATTGTCTTTGCTTTTCCCCTTACCACCTCTGGGGGAGAAATTTTCTTCCACATCTTCTTGATGTTGAGCCTGCTGTATAATTTGCTTTGGCAAATATGAGTGAAATGGCATTATCCTTGTGTAGAACTTGGGTCCTAAGAAGCAACTTGTTTTCCTACTTAAACTTCTGGAAGTGTCATAGCTTTACCGTGAAGAAAACGTCTCCAGGTAGCCACTGCCCGTCCAGTTCAGGCCCAGAACATCAAAATCGTAGAGCTAACCTGGACTTTTATCCACTCACTAAGCCATCTTGCAAATCTTTGAGTTAGAAAATAATTCTTATTCTATGCCTACATGATTTTGTGGGTTTTGCTATGTAGCAAAATCTAGTATAAATTTTTGAAGAAACTGTCGTAAGGAAATTGAAACCTAGACTGACTAAGTGTCCTACATCACATAGTTATTGAATAGCCAAACTGGGATTCAGACTAAGTCCCTCTGATTCCAATATATATATCTTTAATCATTATTCCATGCTGCCTCTAAGTAGACATATTATTTTCTGGTACAAAGAAATATTATTTAGAAAATAGGGTTTCTTACGCTTCTATTAAATATTTCTATTATTAATAGTTTAATTTTCTCACTCTACTCATTAAGCTCTCCATACTTGTAAACTTAATTTATGATTTGTACACATATGTGCATATAACAATGAACAAAATTTTGATGTTTTCTAAAGAATGTAATTCTTCAAGTGAATTGTTAGATTGGTTTCCAACAAGTTTCTCTTTTTTTTTTATTTTTTTTTATTTTTTTTTTATTTTTATTTTTTTAATTTTTTTTTTTAATTTTTTTTTTTATTTATTTATTTGACAGACAGAGACTACAAGCAGGCAGAGAGGGAGTCAGAGAGAGGAGGAAGCAGGCTCCCTGCTGAGCAGAGAGCCCGATGCGGGGCTCGATCCCAGGACCCTGGGATCATGACCTGAGCCGAAGGCAGAGGCTTTAACCCACTGAGCCACCCAGGCGCCCCAACAAGTTTCTCTTCTTGAAAGGTGGTGATCTCTTGGGTAGGTGATCCTGGTGGGTCACATTGTGGTCAAGTTGAATGAATACAGTGCATGAATTCAGGCAAGTATTCCTTCAAGTTGGGTTTGAACAATGATCTCAAAGATGTAGCACCTTTTGATGAGAGCTCAAGAGAGATGCTTTTAAGAATGTTCATATTTCCATTTGTGCAAAGGGGGTTTGTTATTACTTAAGTAGCATATGGCTGTGAAATGAGAGATGAGCTCTTGCTAAGCTGCCAAGAGCACTTGTGGACACTGAAAGTATGAAAAATAAATAAATGAGCAAGATGCAAGGAAATCTTATGGTTGAGAAAGTGTTAGTTTAGTTGTGAAGTGTTAGTGTAGTTGAGAAGTATTGGCTACTGACAGTTTGTTCCACAGTTAGGATATGTAAAACATATTCAAACAGTATAAAAGGGGTTTTTTTGGGGTGCCTGGGTGGCTCAGTGGGTTAAAGCCTCTGCCTTCGGCTCAGTTCATGATCCCAGGGTGCTGGGATCAAGCCCACATCCGGCTCTCTGCTCAGCAGGGAGCCTGCTTCCTCCTCTCTCTGGCTGCCTCTCTGCCTACTTGTAATCTCTGTCAAATAAATAAATAAAAAATCTTAAAAAAAAAACAGTATAAAAGGGGGTTTTTAAAACTCTTAAAGTTATTGTATTTCCCTTTCTTTTCAGATGTTGTTGTAAGTTAAAATTATATGGCTTTCTAATTGTTGTAGCCAATATGAACTAAATGAAATGAAAATTGAATATTGCCCTAATATGACTGCAACCTTATTAGGCATCCCAGCAGCATTAGGCATCCCCAAGGAAATTTTTAGAACTGTGTGATTACTGTTCCTACCCAAAACCAACTGAATCAAAATATTTATTTTAACAAGGTTTCAAGGTTTGATGAAGGGTAATGACAGAGAAATTATGAGTTATTTTCCAGAAATCACCAAATTGCAATTCTGTTATTAACCAGGCTAATATTTTCTTTATACAGTAGTCAGGAAAGGAATTACTTACTAAGGTCAAATGGAAAAGAAGATGAGAATAAATGCAAAAATATTAGCTCTCTTATTCTGTAATAAATACTTGACTACCAATTAATATCTAGAGGAGTGTGAAAAGAGGTTGTTTTTGTTATTATTGATATTGTTGTTTTTAATGGTCAAAATACGGAAGAAAATGTGACAATTCCATTATTATTTGGTTTATAATCCTATCAAGTTAGCATACATTTTTCTTAAATAGTATTAGGTACATAAATAAGAGAAATATTATATACTTATTTTATTTGACTTAAAACCTTGGCCAAAGCATTAAAATAAAATGAATAGGTTTGGAAATTAGAACAAAATTAACATGAGTATCAATAATGTGCTAATTGTCTTTCCTTTCTGTTGACTTTAGGAAAACTTGGGCCATAATATACAAGAATATGACTTAGTTCTGCTATTTGATGCTTTACTTCAATATCTTTGTAATAAGCCAAAAACATATTTATATCAGTAATGTCCAATTTAAGATTGATGTGATTTGCATAAGTTACAGTAGGGCTTTTGTTTGTTGAAATATCTGTAATAAATATTCAGGCAAAAGTGCTTAAGATTGTAGAGATTACAATGAGGTTCTTGATATAGTTTCTTTCGGTGAGGATTTTTATAAGAGCAATTGGCATGTTCCTATTGAAATGGCTTTTAATTTGTTTTTAAATTTATTACAGTTAGTCAAAGGATTGGTTACCAGTTAACATCCTAATTTATTCTGTTGGGTATTTTGTTTTTCTTTTCTTTTGATGGGTCAGTGTAAGGGATATATAATTCTTGTTATTATAAAATAATAATATTTTTATTTGTTTTATTTGTTCCACAAAGGGAAGTTCTATTTTGATTCAACATCCAGGCTCAGTGTGTTTCATTAGCATTGCTTCTGGTGATATGTTCTTGTTTCTGTGATTTAGTTTATATGACCATTGGTAGTCAAGCTAAAGCAGCTATCCCTGTATGGGCACACTGGGAACAAAAGGAGTGTGACCTACTTATCTTTCCAAAATCAGGATATGGGTGGAAGCTTAGCAACTTTTCAAAAGCCAGTCACTATAGGATGCTATTTGTCCAAACTTGGAGACTGCTTACAATCTTGTTCAAAAATGTCTGTTTCCTAGTGTCAGAGGTCACCTTTATTCTTCTTTAGTGCTGTCAATTTAGTGCCTTCTGATGCCATGATTTCAAGGACATCAGGAAAGCACCTTTGTTTTCAGAGGACTTTTCTACTGCTTACAAATATAGATTTTTTTTTTCTTTCAAATACTTGACATTTAGCTATTTTATTTTATTTTTTCTTTCTTTTCCTAATTTTTTAAATTTATTTTTTAATTTAAATTCAATTAGCCAACCTATAGTACATCATTAGTTTTATATGTAGAGTTCAATAATTTATCAGTTACATGTACATTTATTTATTTTAATGAGATAGTCTATCTTACTTAGAATGAACCTTAAAAATGTCAAATGTAATTCTCAATATTTACATGTGTGTCCACTTAAAATATTTTGATTACTACAAATCTTGAAAAGTTAACCTCTGATCTGGGTAGAATTTTTTTCTAAAAAAAAAAGTGTGTAGCATAACTTGAGAGCTTAGTTAATTGAATAGGCTAAATGCTAGTAGGAGGTTACATGGTGGGCCCTGAAGCCAGTGACAGAGATACGAACTAGAAATCAATGTGAAAATGGTGATAGAGATTAGAATGGTATCTAAAAGCCAAGAAATACCAACGGTAGCTACCAGCCTCCAGAAACTGGTAGAGGCAAGGAATAACACTCATCCAGAATTTCAGGAGAGAATATGACCCTGCAGATACTGTGCTTTTGGATTTCTGGCCTCTAGAATTCTGAGAGAATAAATTTCTGTTGTTTTAATCTACCAAATTTGCAGTAATTTGTCAAGTTAATCTTGGGAAACTAATACCAAATTCCCAAACCTCATGACTTAGCAAAATGTACGTTCATTGCTTGTTTACACCTCACAGTCTGTTGTGTTGGGATATATGAGCCTCTGCTTAATGTGGTTACTCACAGACCCATATTCTACCCATTATGTGATTCAGCTATTCTCAAGAAATGGCTTCTAATATCTTTGCAAAAGAGAAGAAGGAACATAGATAATCTCATGGGTCTTGTTTGTTTATTTGTTTGTCTTTGCCATGTGTGAAAGTGACAACATCACTTCTACTCACATATCTTTGTCAGATTTCAGTCATAAGACCCACACCCCTAGCCCTCAAACAAAGGAATGTGTGGAAAATGTAGTCTTCCTGTGTGCTAAGGAAGAAGATGTGTTTGGTAAGTACATGGTATTTTCGCTGCCAGAGTCAGTCTATAGTATGAGATATCTGTTTCACTGTTTCTTTTAAACATAAAAAAACATTAATGACCTCTCCAGTGATGCAGACAGCCCACAGTTAATCCAGTCACTACTTCCAATTCACAGTCTAGAATCTCCAGGTGATCTGTCTTTTCCACTGGGCCAGCATCCTATAAATTAAAATGTTTATTTGATTCCCTTCTCTCAAAACCCAACAGTGACAACATTCTCATATGGAAAGGTAAAGAACAGCCTCCACATAATAGACTCTGGAATAGAGAAATACTGAAATCTGCTTAGTGAGCAGGTGAAGGCCAACAGTCCTCCATTGTTTTACACCAGCCTCATGTTTTCTCTTTTTGTCAGTAGAATTCTGTGACAGATTTTGTGTCTTTTGACCTGTTTTTTTTTTTTTCGTCAGTTCCATGTGCCAGTAGTCATATCGAAAGATTTTCCTCAGATATGTTACTGATGGGAGAGTCTGTGTTGTGTGAATAGAGCTCTCCATTCTTGGATTCCCCACAAAAAGATTTATGTGAGGATCTGTGCTTGAATAAAGACAGCCAGAAGGAAAGTAGCAAGCAGAAAGCAGTTTATTAAAGGGGAAGAATACTCTTTAGTGTAGTCTTTAGTGTACTTAAAGTGGGAAAACAGGTTCTACAAGGTGGAACCAACCCCTAGGTTGTTTTGGGATTGGATGTTTGTTGGGTTTTTCTGGCCTGGGAAGAGCTGTGATGTACAGTGGGGTAGTCTCTAGTGGAGCTCTTTCCAATCATTTGGGAAATCCTCCCACAGGTTGGGAGGGGTTTTTTTGACCCTACGAGGTTCATATCAGAAACATCATGGCACCCTTTTTCCATGTTTTGGGGGGGTGGCTAATCACAATGCAAATGCATCATAATGAGTTTAGGGGTTACCCTGGGGCGGAGGTAGAAGAGGAGAGCACACGCTCTACACCTGTTACTCCAAGGTCTTGGAAGCTCCAAGATCAGGATGTTGTACCTCTGGGCTTCTAAGATGTACCGTATTTATCACCATCCTTTCCTCAAGTTCATGTCTCTTTCATTCCCCAATGAAGGACTTGGGACTCTGCCTTGGGCTGTTCATTCTACTGCTCATACCTAGCTTCTACCTAACAGCTTATAGCTCACAAATCTGTTTATCTCTTCTCTTCTTCATTTTCAAGCATCTGACTCCCTGCTAATGCCAGCTCATCTCCTGAGGCTGTCAGGGTTTTTAGGATGGTTGGATTGCAAATCTGAATTTGGCCACAAGAATGAGTGACTCTGCTCAAAGACTTCTATAAATTCCATCTCTTACCAGTTAGGGTCTAGAAGCATATAGCAAAGACCCCGCATTTCTAGATTTTCATTCTCTTTTATTTTTGCTTGCAAACCTTGCCACTTTTTCTTAGTCCATCTCTTTATTAGAACTATTACCAAACGAACAGCAGAAACAACTGGCACATACTGTTAATGGTTTGTTTTCTAACCTCTTTCCCTAAAATAAGTTCAGCAGACACAGAGTGTAGGTGACGGTTTTTGAAATGTGTGCAATACATAATACGGACCTCTAGCATTAAACCTGTGATATCTGTTTCCTCATCATCTACCATCTGACCACTAAACCAATTCTATACATTTTATGCTTCTGTTATGGAAGTACTCAATTTTCTATATTTTTTAGAGTTTCTAGTTTCTATAATATTTAGAGTAAGATTTCTGATAAAATAAACAACTTTGAAATTCAGTGGCTTATTAATAAGTATTCATGTCGCAGTCAATGCAAGTTGCTCTGCTTGGTCAGTTAGGGACCCAGGCTCCTATCTTCAGTATAAATCTCCAAAATACTGCTAAGGAGAATAGTGAAAATGCAGGATTTTACAAATGGTTTGTAGTTGTGTTTATACATCAATTCTACCCCAAATCTACTAGCAGAACTAAGAGATATAAACCCCAGCCTGAGACCAAGGCAGTCTCAGTATTAGGTCTTCCTGTGTTCCTAGGAAAATGAAATGGTTTAGAAAACACATAGCATTTTTCAAATATAGTCTTCAAGTATAATCTTCTCTCTTTTCTCTCTAACTAAATAGTCAAAGGTAGTTCCAAGTCAGAGGATAGGGGCTGGGCAAACATCATGACCCATTCATTCATCTGTTCAGGGACCAGGCTGCATCAGCTTTATCATCTTCAGGTCACTCTGAGCTTTGATATCCAGCCAATAGATAGTAAAGGAAATGGGGAAAAGGCATACCCATTTTTCAAATATCTGGGCCAAAAGTAGTACACATTGCTTCCATCCATTTTCTATCATTTAGAATAGGCCCCATTTAGAGACAAGAGGGGCTTGGAAGTGAAGTTCTGGGATGACAGCTTGTTTGCTAGCAATAATGCTAGCAATGGAAGAAGGAAAATTTGAGAGACTTTTATAAAGGGCGAAAGTGCCTATAAATAAGAGAAGCTTCAAGACAAGAGAACAAAGTGAGGCTGAAAGGCTTACTCATATATTTGCCTAGAGTTTGTCTTGTGATGATTCTTACAAAGGTAATATATTTTATCATCATTTTAAGTGTGATTGCCTGAATTTATGACACATTATTATCTTAAAGGATTTGTTTAATTTACTAGCCTTTTTTTTCTCATCATCTTATTGTTTAGGTAAATGGGTGTCTTGCCTTATCAATTTGCCATGGGTGTGACTTTCCCTTTTGAATATCTGGGTGTGAGCACATAGGCTATAGCATGACCATTCTAGGCCACACAGTGTATCATTTTTTTCTTTTCTTTTTTTTAATGTAAATAACCATGATGAGTCTTTTTTAGGACTGAGAGCAAGATCCATAGCAGCAGTAAACACTAGCAACTTTTAAAAGCAGTTTTCACTTAACAAAGCCACAAGGACAATCAACCCATAGTTACAACTTCATTGCTCAACTTTTCCACCTGGTGTCTGAGGCAAGGAGAAATCTGACTCAACTGCCTTAACTACTCCACCAGTTAAGTTGTATATTTACCAAGATTCAGCGTGTGTATTCCTAAACATGTTTATGCCAAGAGCACTTTTTATGCTAATTATATAAGATATTATTTTGTATACTGTTAAAACACTGTTAAAATAATGCTGTTAAATACTGTTAAAAATGTGAGATAGAATTATTTGAGGGTAAAATGACTCTAAAGCTTTGGAGAAATCATAGAATTTTGAAAACTAAATCATCTAAATGAATCTGCACTTTGCTTTCCAAGTATCTTTAATTTCTCACTCACTTAAAGGAATGAAATATTATTAAAAAAAGAGAATAGTTTTTTTTTTATTTTATTTCTTTTCAGTATCCCAGAGGTCATTGTTTATGCACCACACTCAGTGTTCCATGCAATACGTGCCCTCCATAATACCTACCATTAGGCTCACTCAATTCCCTATCCCCTTGCCCTCCAAAACCCTCAGTTTGTTTCTCAGAGTCCATAGTCTCTCATGGTTTGTCTCCCCCTCCAATTTCCCCCGCTCACTCCTCTCCATCTCCCAATGTCCTCCATGTTATTCCTTATGCTTCACAAGTAAGTGAAACCATATGATAATTGACTCTCTTTGCTTGACTTATTTCACTTAGCATAATCTCTTCCAGTCCCATCTATGTTGATACAAAAGTTGGGTATTCATCCTTTCTGATGGAGTCATAATACTTCATTGTGTATATGGACCACATCTTTATCCATTCATCCGTTGAAGGGCATCTTGGTTCTTTCCATACTTTGGTGACTGTGGCCATTGCTGCTATGAACATTGGGGTATAGATAGCCCTTCTTTTCAGTACATCTGTATCTTTGGAGTAAATACCCAGTAGTGCAATTGTAGGATCATAAGGAAGCTCTATTTTTAATTTCTTAAGAAATCTCCACACTGTTTCCCAGTGTGGCTGCACCAATTTGCATTCCCACACAAAGTGTAAGAGGGTTTCCCTTTCTCCACATCCTCTCCAACACTTGTTGTTTCCTGTCTTGTAATTTTGGCCATTCTAACTGGTGTAAGGTGGTATCTCCATGTGGTTTTGATTTGAATCTCCCTGATGGCTAACAATGAGGAACATTTTTTCATGTGTTTTTTAGCCATTTGTATGTCTTCTTTGGAGAAGTGTCTGTTCATGTCTTCTGCCCATTTTTGGACATGATTATCTGTTTCATGTGTGTTGGGTTTGAGGAGTTCTTTATAGATCTTGAATATCAGCCCTTTGTCTGTAATGTCATTTGTGAATATCTTCTTTCATTCCATGGGTTGCTAATTTGTTTTGTTGACTATTTCCTTTGCTGTGAAGAAACTTTTGATCTTGATGAAGTCCCAAAAGTTTATTTTTGCTTTTGTATCCTTTGCCTTTTGAGACATATCTTGAAAGAAGTTACTGTGGCTGATGTCAAAGAGATTACTGCCCATGTTCTCCTCTAGGATTTTGATAGATTGCTGCCTCATATTGAGGTCTTTTATCCATTTCGAGTTTATTTTTGTGTATGGTGTAAGAGAATGGTTGAGTTTCATTCTTCTATACGTAGCTGTCCAGTTTTCCCAGTACCATTTATTGAAGAGACTTTTTCCCGCTCTATATTTTTTCCTGCTTTGTCAAAGTTATTTGACCATAGAGTTGAGGGTCCATGTCCAGGCTCTCTGCTCTGTTCCACTGGTCTATGTGTCTGTTTTTGTGCCAGTACCATGCTGTCTTGGTGATCACAGCTTTGTAGTAAAGCTTGAAATCAGGCAACGTAATGCCCCCAGTTTTATTTTTCTTTTTCAACATTACTTTAGTAATTCGAGGTCTATTCTGGTTCCATACTAATTTTAGGGTTGTTTGTTCCAGCTCTTTGAAAAATGCCGGTAGAATTTTGATCAGGATAGCATTGAAAGTATAGATTTCTCTAGGCAGTATAGACATTTTAACAATGTTTATCTTCTGCTCCATGAGCATGGAATGGTCTTCTGTCTTTTTGTGTCTTCTTCAATTTCTTTCATAAGTGTTCTGTAGTTCCTTGAGTACAGATCCTTTACCTCTTTGGTTAGGTTTATTCCCAGGTATCTTATGGTTCTTGGTGCTATAGTAAATGGAATTGATTCTCTCATTTCCCTTTCTATATTTTCATTGCTAGTGTATAAGAAAGCAACTGATTTCTGTACATTGATTTTGTATCCTGCCACATTACTGAATTGCTGTATGAGTTCTAGTAGTTTGGGGGTGGAGTCTATCATCATACTTTTCCATATAAAGTATGATGTTGCCTGTGAAGAGAAAGAGTTTGACTGCTTCATTGCCAATGTGAATATCTTTTATTTCTTTTTGTTGTCTGATTGCTGTTTGCTAGGACTTCTAGTACTATTTTGAACAAGAGTGGCAAGAGTGAGCATCCTTGTTGTGTTCCTTATCTCAAAGGGAAGACTGTCAGCTTTTCCCCATTGAGGATGATATTCGCTGTGGGTTTTTCATAGATAGATTTTATCAAGTTGAGGAACTGAGATTATTCCCTGCATATTCTTAGACCACAATGCTTTGAAACTGGAACTCAACTACAAGAAAAAGTTTGGAAGGAATTCAAACACTTGGAAGCTAAAGACCACCCTGATTAAGAATGTTTGGATCAACCAGGAAATCAAAGAAGAACTTAAACAATTCATGAGAATCAATGAGAATGAAGACACTTTGATCCAAAACCTATGGGATACAGCAATGGCGGTCCTAAGGGGGAAATACATAGCCATCCAAGCCTCCCTCAAAAAAATTGAAAAATCCAGAATATACCAGCTCTCTTTACACCTTAAAGAATTGGAGAATCAACAGCAAATTAAGCCAACCCCACACACAAGAAGAGAAATAATCAAGATTAGAGCAAAGATCAATGAGATAGAAACTAGAGGTACAGTAGAACACATCAGTGAAACTAGAAGCTGGTTTTTGAAAGAAATCAATGAGATAGATAAAGCATTGGCCAAACTAACCCAAAAGAAAAGAGAGAGAACCCAAACTAATGCAATTATGAATGAAAAGGGAGAGATCATGACTAACACCAAGGAAATAGAAACAATCATCAGAAATTATTATCAGTAGTTATATGCCAATAAGTTAAGCAACCTAGGTGAAATGGATGCATTCCTGGAAACCTATAAACTTCTAAAACTGGATCAGGAAGAAACCGACAGCCTGAATAGACCAATATCTAATGATAAGATTGAAGCAGTGATCAAAAACCTCCCAAAGAACTAGAGCCCAAGACCTGATGGATTCCCTGGAGAATTCTACCAAACATTCAAAGAAGAAATAATACCTATTTCCTGAAGCTGTTTCAAAAAATAAAAATAGAAACAGAAGGAAAATTTCCAGACTCTGTCTATGAAGCCAGCATTACCCTGATCCCCAAATGAAGCAAAGACACCACCAAAAAGGAGAATTTCAGACCAATATCCCTGATGATTATGGATGCCAAGATTCTCAACAAGATCCTAGCTAATAGGATCCAAAGGTACATTAAAAAGATCATCTACCATGACCAGGGGGGAATTATCCCTGGATGCAAAGGTGGTTCAACATTCTCAAATCAACCAATGTGATAGAACAAATCAATAAAAGAAGAGAGAAGAGAGAAGAACTCAATTGATGCAGATAAAGCATTTGACAAGATACAGCATCCGTTGCTGATTAAAACGATTCAAAGTATAGGGATAGAGGGAGAACAGCTTTGGTTTAATCAAGAAGAATTGTAAGAAATTCCAACCAAGAACCCTGCACCCACCCCCTGCCTAATAACAGACACTGGGGGGTGCTTAGTGCACCATTCACATCTTTTCTGTTTCCCTACAGTTTCAGTGCAGAGTACCCAGTACATTTACAGAATCGCCTACTAGATTATTTGCTTTCTCTGACTCTGCTTAAGGACTACAGAATCAGTCCAGGACTAAGGCCACTCAAAGTGCTAGGGATTTAATACCTGCATGTGCAGCCTTGATTCAGTGAGGCATGGGGATCAGTGAATAAAAATACAGCCAGAGTCTATCTCTTTTTAGATGTACCACACAATTTTTCAGAGGCTTCTAAGTATGATTGAATTTCAGTAGCTATGGCTTAAACTACATATTGTTGGTTTTCTTACCTTCTCTGAATCTATTTTACAGCATTCTTACTTGTGCTTTCCGGGATCATTTCCCAAATAAGCCACCTGCACTTAATATTTAGATCAGTGCCTGCTAAACACAAACTAATATACCCACTGAAACAAAAAGTTTGGTCACATATGAAAATATGACCACATTTTTGCATATCTCAATTTCTTTTTCCATATCTGTCTTTTTATTTAATAAATTGCTTAAGATAATTTCTTACTTTAATTGGATTTTTGATTAACTGGTCAACTTCTAGTAGCCATTATTTTAGATAAGATTTCTATCAAAGTTTGTTTGTTTTTCTGTTTTGTTTTGTGATCCAGATTGAGCTTAGTGACTAAAAACTCAGATTCTGGATACTTAACTGCTTTGTGTATACCAGCTAAACATACAGATGTTTTAACAACATGATATTTGGGGACAACAATCAGCTTTAACTTCTAGGAAGTTATTTGTTGAAATACACCTTTGTAAATCAATGTTGAGGCAATTAATTACATCCATACAACGGGATATTACAGGGGGTCACCTGAAAGACCTAAAATTGTTGTTCCCCCCTGCACAATAAAATAATTTAAATTTATTTTCTGGTCAGTGTGAGAATCCATATATTTTACTTTTTTTAAACCCTAGGTTTTGTAATTTATTGACATAGACCTTCATAGATATATTTTTACAACTTTTTTTTTTTTTAACTATGCATTAACAACATGGGACATCCACTTAGTTTAGGCCAGTGCTGAGCAGATTTAAACCAAATTTTATATCATGCTTTTTTTGTGTCACATAAACATCTATAGGATCCACAAAATTATTTCAGAATGGCAATGCTCTGATTTCAAAGTTTCTCAAATGAAGACAACCTTCCCGGATTAGCTTACAAAAAAACACAGTTATATAAAGCCTAAAATTCACCATCTATTTTGCATGAAGCATTTGTAGCTCACTTTTTTCCCATTTTATCTTATTTTATTTCTTCTCAGTGTTCCAAAATTCATTGTTTATGTACCAGTGCTCCATGAAATACCTGCCCTCCATAATACCCACCAGCAGGCTTACCCATCCCCCCTGCTCCCCTTCCCTCCAAAACCCTCAGTTTGTTTCACAGTCCGCAGTCTCTCATGGTTTGTCTCCCGCTCTGATTTCCCCCATTTCACTTCTCTTCTCCATCTCCCAATGTTCTCCGTGTGTTATTCCTTATGTAGCTCACTTTATGCAAGCAGCAACAGGAAAGTGCTACAAGCATTAATCCAGGAGTGGTTTTACTGTACAGTAGAAATGTGCTAGGGAGAAAAAAAAAAATTAGTGGTGGAAAGATTAGCTTTCTTTCTTTTGGATTTTTTAGTCATGAGGATCTTTGTTAAGGAAGGGAATTTTAAATCCTTTGGACAAGAAGAGAGAGGAAGAATGACAGCACTGAGCAAGAGAAGTCAAACAGGGTTTCCTGAATGTTCCTGAGTGGAACAATTGGAGAGATCAGAGAAGTCATAATTCAATGCAGTCACACAGTGTATTTAAATAAAGTTTCCTTTGCCTAAAATAATTGTAAAATTTAAATTCCAGCCAGGTATTAGGTATAAAATGACTCTCTTTTTCTATTTAGTTATTCTATGAAAGTGTAGAAAACCTTCTTGTACACCTGTAAAATTGAAGGAGCGACCATACTTTCCCTATCTATTAAACGTTGATTTTTACAGAAAAAGAGAAAAAAATGTGTTCAAACTATAATGAAATACTAAATATCCATTAATAGATTTTGGTAGTCTTTGGGGTGGGGTATTTGGGAACATAAACGAAGTTTTTCTTCAGGAAGATTACAACTCAGAGTGGCTAAGTTATTTTCAAAATTTCATAATTCTGGGTCATTTTCAGCAAGTTGCCTAAGTTAAACAACTGTTTTAAATTTAATAATAGCCAATTCTTCCACTGTTGGAAGCAGAGATGCAACAGCTTTTATAAAAGTTCTTGCCTTATTAACAAATGCTAATTATGAGTAATGGAAGTCAAATTAGTTTCCATTTCTCCAAGAGCTGTACTGTATTTGCAAAGAATTTTAAAGAAATTGAATTAATCTGTTTGTTTTAATTACAATTTGTTTTCATAACAGCCAACCGACAGGTGATACTTACACTTGCTTGAATTACATCCACGGGTTATGTTTTCATGTTTGTAGCTGTATAATTTATTTTAGCTCAATGATAGTATTTAGTCATAAAATAAAACATAAATATTTTAAGAACAGACTGAAGATGTTTATTCCCTAAATAGATTATTACCTATTGGGCATGCACTTAACATCTGTGATATCGAATATAAAATCCAAATTACCTTGAATACTCTCTGCCTCATTTCCTGAAAAGTTTACATTTTCCTCTCATGAATTGGGTTGCCATGTTTAGCAAATGAAACTAGACAATGACAGTATATTTTCCTACATTTTTTTCTCCCCCATCCCACTGTTACCTCAATTATTATAAGGTATATATTTTTACTTTTTAAAATGGTAGAAGCCAAACAAAAAAAGAAATTGCTTTTTCTGGTCAGCAAATCATAAAGCTACTAAGGGATAGATGTTCCTCTTCCTTGCTTTAAAAATTGAGTTCCTTATTAGACACACTACGAATGCTTCCAGATAAGGTTCTAGTGCAGTTCAGTGGGGGAAGCAGGGAGAAGTATCGCTATCAAGGGCAGGTTTTATGAGGGTGTATTGCATCCTAAGGGCCAGGAGTCCGGAAGGTTCTTTTTGTTGCTTTTGTTGTTGTTGTTTTAACTTCTTTGAAAGGAGTGTCTCATGGGGGAAAAAATGAAATCTTAGGTTATAGGAGTTAGGAAGGAGGTTTAGTTAAATATTGTGGGATAAATCATTTAATTTCCTTGAAGTTCGATTGGTATCTCTGGGGATTCTAGATATTTTTGTCAATCAGAATTTAATGATTATTCTGCACTAAACTGCAAGAATCATAGGAAGACTTGATTTCTATCAGGGAGCCCAACTGATTGCTAATCCTAATACTGTAAAATAAAATCTCAATACTTTGGTGAGCCTTGATTTCCTTATCTGTGATACTAGACTGGACCAATCTACTCTTAACCAAACAGAGGAGGTAACATTTCTTAATCAATTGGGGTCTTAAAATGACTGAGTTTTTAAATGAATTACATCAACATTTATATAAACCTTCTTGTCTTTGGATTTTCTTCTTGTTTTTTCATGTCGTTGTTTCATTTACCCACTCCAAGGTTAAATTTGATCAGATGTTTGAATATAGAATTCATACAAATATTGTGAGATTCACTTTTCCCATAGAGTAGAAGTTTGGCATGTAATTTAATAGCTCTGATTATTGCTATAAACATCTCCTTCTCCTCCATCTTCTACTTCATCTTCCTTTCTTCTTCCCTTTGTTAAACTCTTATACTCCTAAATAAGGGATTAGTGGTAGGTCAGTAATTTTTATTGTTTGCTAAATGCTTTTTTCACTTACACATTTTTATGTTTTCTCTGACCAATGGGAAACAAACTCAAATGGAGCTCCTGCTGTTGCAGTTTACTCTCTTGCTCATTGGGTCTTTTGAAAATATTTTATTTTGATCCCTGGATATGTTTCAAAAGAATACCACATAAAAGACCTTGGAAAAGATTAACTGGATACGGATGGGAAGTATACATACATTACCTGAAGACCTAAGATAGTGTAATACTGTGTAATACTTTTACTCCAGATGTATATGCCATTGCTTAATAATCTAGACATAAATAATTTTTAGAATACTTAATGACCAGATAAAAGATCTTCCTTGAAATTCTTCTAAAATTATTTCATTATTTTAACCAAATAATGTTTTTCTTACAAATACACTTCCTAATCTCAGATGGCTACTAACCAAAACCTCATTATTTCTTAGAAGATGGCTTAAGTCTCATTCTCCCTGAAGTTTGCTTCTGGTACCTGCAGCGAAATCAGGCACATGTTTTGTTTCGTTTTGTTTTGTTTAAGATAACAAATTGATCTCTGCAGTCTATATTGTGGCTGACTGTAGTGTCCTTACACATTGGGTCAGCTATCCATGTTGACACAAGGTTCAGAGAACTCATCTCTGAGCAGCATTCATCATTCCCTGGAAGAAGGAAGGATAATGTTTAAGGATAAGAATGATGAAATCATGATGGGATCTGGATTACTTAAGTGAATGAAAGAAAAACAAGACAAAATCTCTGGAATAGAGATCTTAGTATTTTTCTGTTTGTTTCTAAGTTTCTATGACATTCAGGAAATACTAGTATCACTGCCACTTCTAGTGATAATTGCCCTCCCAATAAATGTCCTTTCCTGACTTTATGAAAGTATAGATTATAAAGGTTTTTTATCAACTTAATTTAATTTCATGAGATATAATAATGATAAAGAATCAAATTTTCCTTCCACATGCTTTTTCAGGTCTTCACCATTTATCAGAATCTCATTTTATTTGAGACACAAATAATTATGTGGATGTTTTATTAGAGGAAAAAAAGGCACTCTGTTAATCAAATTTAGATTTTTTTTGTGTGAATACAAAATTAAATAGAAAGCTGAAATTGTAATCTTGGAATTCTGCCAACATTTTCCTCTTGAGAAAAACAGTTGGGATCTGGGTTATCCATATTGGCTGTCTTCATTTTCACACTCATTTCACGATTACTTTTCTGTCCACGTTATTTTTCTTGAATTGACATATATTTAAAGAAACTGTGTTTTATGTAGTGTTTAATGTTTCTTAGTAGATAACTTGCATAGATATAGTACCATGAACCCAGTCATTCACCTGAAAGCCTTTCTGTGAAAATAGGCACTTTTAAAAATACAATGGACTACCTGTTTTCAAAATTTTACTGCATGACCACTGGGATATTCATGTTACTGAGGAAAGGTTCTTGAATGCTATTGAAGTTTTATCAGTTCTGTCTGACAAGAAATAGCTTGGATTGGCTATGAATGGAATGAGCCAATAACCGAGATAAACATCAGATAATATGTGAGTCCTTAAGACACTTTTGAGATATGATAAAACATGTCAGGGGAACCTATCTCAGTAACCTTCGAACCACAGAGTATTAGTTTTGAAAGATTAATCTTAATAGAGTTTGAATCAATTTATGCAATTCCCACACACACAATGAGACAGCAAGGTGCTTCTGTCTATTCTATTTATATTCCCTGAAGGTTAACTTTCAAAATGTATGTGTACTTTGCATTTGGAGAGCTGTCAGATGATTTTTAAGACTAGAAAACAGATTAGATTTTGAGACTGAATTTCTTATCCCACAGGGAATTTACATTTAAGCAGAAAGCCATTTTATGTATAAAAATGAAAGGAATTTAAAATTTTTACTTGATTTTTGAAGGATAAAGAATACAGACATTACATTAATTAAACCATAGGTAAAGTTTTAAGTATATTTCAAAATGGGCTATGTTCCTAATTACATTGGGTGTACAATTTAAAATACATGGTTTTAAAATTACAGAAAATATTCTGAGGCACATATTTTCATGGAAATTCTTGAACTAGTTTGTATGTTTTATGCATGAACACTTGCAGTGGCAAGCCAAAATGACTTATTGGAAAGAGTGTATTTCCCGTAAGCACCTGAGCACTTGGGTGATCTATGCTTTTGGTATGGCACTAGCTTAACTAGATGTGAGAGGGTTAGGTATTTTGGGATTAGGGTCATTAACATAATGTGGGTTATTCTGAAGTCAGGGGAATATAGGTGATCTAAACACAATCAAGGTCATGAAGCAGCAGCTGATGTTCAAGTCAGCTAACATTTTTTTTTTTTTTAAATTTAGGCCACCTTGATAGAAGGATATTTTTCCTAAATATATATAACCATGTTAAGCCCATTATAAGATTATATAAGGAAAGTGATTGTTATACCAGCAAATATGCCTTTGTTGAGCCTATCCTGTGAATGTGGTCTTACACATGTGCAATTAAGGTAGAAAAGAAGCCAGTTTAAAGAAAAGGCAAATTCAGTATGAATTCAATCTTTTTTTTCTCCAAGATTTCATTTATTTATTTGACAGAGAGAGAGAGAGAGAGCAGGAACACAAGCAGAGGGAGTGGGAGAGGGAGAAGCAGGCTTCCCACAGAGGAGAGAGAGAGAGAGAGAGCAAGAACACAAGCAGGGGTGGTGGGAGAGGCAGAAGCAGGCTTCCCACAGAGGAGGGAGCTTGATGCAGGGCTTGATCCCAGGACCCTGGGATCATGACCTGAGCCAAAGGCAGATGTTTAAGGACTGAGCCACACAGACACCCCTGAAGTCAATTATCTTAGTTAAAATTTCTCTCGAGGCACCTGGGTGGCTCAATGGGTTAAAGTCTCTGCTTTCGGCTCAGGTCAGGATCCCAGGGAGCCTGCTTCCCTTCCTCTCTGTCTGCCTGCCTCTCTGCCTACTTGTGATCTCTGTCTGTCAAATAAATAAAATCTTAAAAAAAAAATTTCTCTCTAAGCAATGATCCTTAATGATGGTGAATTAGATGAGCTGCCTTTTTTAAAGAGAGAGGCTGTGGCAAGATAAGATGACAGTAATATGATTTGTAAAATTTTCTTTCTGGAGCTTTTATAGTTAATAATTAAACCTAATTATAACTCTCCCTCAGTAAATTATAACAATATAAAGTTGATGACTGCTAAAAATCAGCAAGTTTGCAGTGTTTTCCAGCAGCTATTTCAGGCTACTTTATGAAGGGTGTGAAACAAAGATCAGTCAATCAAATCAGGATGACATTCATTTACAAGAATTTTGAAAAGACTAAAGATATAGCTGAAATTGTTAGCTCAGCTATAAACCCGATTTAGAGAAATTATCCATGTAATTTCTTGTCTACTCTACTCTTGTCTACTCTTTTTACTTCTTGTCTTCTAGGTCAGACATGGTTTTATGTGTAAGTCCAAAGTTGCAGTTTGCCATTTAAATAATTACATAGAAAGTTACAAAAAAGGGCAGAAAATCCTATCTAGGTACTTCCCTTTGACATTGTCACAAGAGAAATGTAATGTATGCCATTACCTTTAGATAACACTGCATGATTCCATCCCAGGCTCCTATGAGAATTAATGATCAACATGGATATTGTGTTTGAGGGAGGATTTCAAGTGTTCCTTGAAGTCTCTCTTAGGTTTGTAAATATTTGCTTCAGACAAAACTCAGATGTAGACGAATCTTTTATATCTATATCATCTATATCTATGTCTATGTCTATGTCTATATCTATCTGTAATTGCACAATCTAATCTGTAATTGCACATAATTTTATTTCTAGACCCATATCAATGCTTTTAACCTTTTCTCACAGATCTTCTTGAATCATTTCCATTGCTCTATTCTGGACACATTCCAAGGTTTCCACATCCCTCTTAGTCGTGGAGACACACAACAGTAGTGATTTTTTTTATGAGCAAAGCTGAATGGAATCTCACTTGTTTTTCCTTCTGCTGCAAGACTTTGTGGGACTGTCAAGGAGAAAATAAATATTTGTTACTTTTGGTAATGAAAAATTATGTATGACTCAGCAACACATGGTGAGCAGATGTCTTGAGTAAGAGCCCACTCCTGTACATCAGACCTGTCACTGAGTCTATAAATAGAGAAAAAATAAGGGAGAATAAGCTACATCTCTGATTCTGCTCAATTACATTGATTAGAAATGCTAAAGTTTGGGTTTTGGATGTAACAATGATCCTGTCTGTATGGATGACTGGTCAACACATATTTAAGTGAGCCATGCACCTGGAAAACAACTGTCCCTCAAGCCCCATCACCACATACAGAGGCTATCTGAATAAATGAGAGTCTTTTCGATGTTCAAACACAGAAATTCAATGGTGGATATCTTGCTTTAGAATTGCTAGGTTTGCCTGATTAAGTTGACCATCTCTGCCTTTTCCATTCTTGCAGGTAAGAGCTAAAATTTTACCTTACCCATCCTGCATAAATTGGACTTGCTCTGACACTTCTCATAGAAGATGTTACTGAGCTTCCAGTATGTAAAGTAAATGCTTACAAAAGACATTTCTTCTGGATAGAAATCTGCCCTATCAAATTGCCCCTCCCTTTTTCCCCAGATCATTTTTTCAGTTTGGGAATTGACAAGAGAACTAGATTTGGATTAGTAACTGCAGGAATTGAACTGTGTAGAGTTTACAAGGTGTCTGTATGGCTTAGTCTGTTAAGCATCTGCTTTTGGCTTAGGTCATGATGCTGGCTCAGGGTCCTGGGATGGAGCACCACATTGCATTGGGGTCCCTACTCAGGGGAGAGCCTGCTTTTCCCTCTGCCTCTGCCCCTTCCCCTGCTTATGCTCTTTCTCTGTGTGTGTGTGTGTGTGTCAAATAAATAATTAAAATCTTTAAAAAAAATATGGAGAGTTTACAAAAGGGCCACTGCTTAGACAATAAGTATCCTTTTTTGTAGGTGCTGATTCCCTAGAAATAATACACTTGTAACGTTGCAGTGTGACTGTTTTCAAGCTTGCATTAATACTTTGATACTTACAGTAGAGTATTGTTTTCATAATACTGGTAAAATGCAATGGGACATATATGCTCCTATGTCTTATAATTTTCTGGATAAATGCTCTATAAACATAAGAAAGGCTGGGCAATTTGAGAGATCCTATGAGAAACCTATTGTGTTATCATATTGAAGTCCAGGAACCAGATTTAGTTATCTTTGTATATGATAAAACACTACTATGGTCCCCAAACATAGTACATACTCTGTATTTTTGTCAGATTACATTAATAGTTCTCTCACAGCTAGCCACTATTAGAATGAGATTTTGAAGCATTCTCCCAAAACCCTAAGTTAAGAGTTTTTTCCCTCTCAAGCTATCTCTTGGTCACTTCGTGAAGATGTTTTCCTTCGTTGTAATCATAACCTTTCAGGTTATGAAAAGGTTCTTAAAAAATTGATAAGCCTATTAAAAAAGTCTGGGTTTTTTTTTTTTTTTTTGGTTTATTTAAGCAGATTGAAAAATTTACCTTCAACAATAAAGGCAAACTTTAACCCTGGGCTTTGATATCATATAGCATATGTTCCTTTATTTCAAAGTTGAAAATACAGTAATAGCTAATGAAATAACTATGATCACTGGATTGTGATGGAACATACTTACTTTTTAAAATCAGTCAGTAGCTGAGACACTGCTTTAGTATCTGTACTAGAAAGAAGAATTGATAAGAAATTTTTCTATACTGTGCCATTTAGAAAATGCTGATTAACTGTCATTTAGGTAGGAGTCTCACTCAGCTACAGGGCAGCATTTATTAGAATGTCATTCTTTCCTTTTGCTTTCTACTCCCTGATTTTTCTTTTATACTTTGTTGCCAGGACTGCTTATTCACTGAAAATTACTAACACTTTGACCTCTTATTTGAGAATGCCTTACTGATAGACATGGAAAAGACTGATAATTTGCAGAATGACCTAACTAAACTTCATTGCAAGGAAATCTAGTGGCCAATCTTTGTCAGCAGCGGACACCTGGTTATTATCCTAGGAAGAGACGTTTTTTGCTCCTTAGGCTCATGGATGATAGGCATTTTATAAGCTCTTTCTAAATGCTATAAAGTTAAGGTCAATAAACCTTTGGGTTAACTATAGTCAGGAATAATTTTATTCTCGTTTTTTACCAGCAAAATAAAATAAAATAAAATAAAAAAATCTTTCTCTCTTATGTTTTATAGCCCCCAATTTTTTAGCCCCTCTCTAGTATTTTGAGTTAACTTCTAGTCTCCCATCTCACTTCTTTTTCCTCTCTTCCTCTATTTATCTTAGGCATCAAAGTCTCCTAAAATGAATATCTCCTTCCCATAATTTAATGTATTATTTCATTGGCCTTACTTATAAATTGCTCATTTTCTTAATATATAGAAAAATAACATAATATATAATATAATACAAAATAATTATCTATGTACAAATTAATTACATACAATGTGGAAACACTCCACTATAATTACTGCTCATTGACATAAATATCTGCTCCAAATCAGAAGTTTCACTTGCAGTTTTGATGGTTGTTTTATTTTTCTCTTAAGAATAGATGCTCTTGTTTTCCTCACTACTTTATGCTTAATTCAGTTTTATTGTAAAGCCTTGATCAATTACTGAACCTTTCTGGCATACATACGTGTGCTCTCTTCTACCCCAGTATTGTGTAGTGTATAATGTGTATCATCACCAGTTCCCCATTTGTCATCTGTCTTGTCCTAAACCAAGTCTTGCCCATGTTAAAAATTCTATAACTGCCATCATCTTGGAAATGTCATGACATTCATGGATCAATAAAATTCTTTCCCAGAGAGGATGAGAAATATATGAAAAGAGCTTACTAAATTCAAACGGTTTCTTTTAAAGGTCCAAAGGATGAGTAAGAGATTTGTATGAAAGTGATTTCAGGGAGGGGTTGTTGGATGAGAGTAGGATGACACTGACAAGGTAGGTTATAATGGTGGGGAATTGAGGGGGTGAGAGGAAGTTCAATTTGAGATGTCTTTAAGATTCCTTCATCCTAGAGATTATTTTCCTTAGAAGAGTGCAAGTAAAAGGGTGAAGAATTCAGGACTGCAAAGTGCAGAGGCTCCTTAGTGGCCATCAAGTCTCTGCAGTTTACTAGGCCACACTAAGATATAATGAGGTGCTTTGTATGCGCTGTGTGTAAGAGAGAAATCAGCTCACCAAATGCCTTTTTTGGGAGGGTGGGTGCTGTGATGACTTACAGTCAGGGGCAGCTTTGTGAATTTGAGGGATCATAAAGATGCTGGAAGGAGTCCTGTGTGTCCAGGGAATCAGATAGAAAACAAAAAAGGATTTTGATGTCCGTGCCCTCAATGTCACCCTAGAGCAAATAAGGAAAGGGAAGAATTGTGTGATAAAGGCTGTGACATCAGAAAAATGGGCAAAGTAATTTTGCAGTTATAGTTAGAAAATCATTAAAGTCTGATGTTTAATAGGTAACTGAAATGAAGAAGGTAAGCAGAATGTCAAGGTCCTTTTAAAAAGCTCAAAGATTACAAAACAAATCAAACGTTCTGGCAGCTTCTCAGACGCTTGCAGGCTGGAGAATTCACAGAGTAACAAGGTGCATGGGGTTTCTCAAGTTTCCTTTCCTTGAACAAAAAGCAAATTTAAACAAAAAGGGTATACAGTATATGTAACAACAATGCTGCCAGATGTACATGATGAGACCTTTAAAATTTACCCATTTTCTAAAATCAAACAAAAATTTTGGCTTATTACTTTCTATGGACTTCAATAGGAACAATTCAGGTAGATATGCTTTTTCAAAGCATTTTTTTAATATAATTTTTTATTTTTTATAAACATATATTTTTATCCCCAGGGGTACAGGTCTGTGAATCACCAGGTTTACACACTTCACAGCACTCACCAAAACACATACCCTCCCCAATGTCCATAATACCACCCCCTTCTCCCAAACCCCCTCCCCCCAGCAACCCTCAGTTTGTTTTGTGAGATTAAGAGTCACTTATGGTTTATCTCCCTCCCAATCCCATCTTGTTTCATTGATTCTTCTCCTACCCACTTAAGCCCCCATGTTGCATCACCACTTCCTCATATCAGGGAGATCATATGATAGTTGTCTTTCTCCGCTTGACTTATTTCGCTAAGCATGATACGCTCTAGTTCCATCCATGTTGTCGCAAATGGCAAGATTTCATTTCTTTTGATGGCTGCATAGTATTCCATTGTGTATATATACCACATCTTCTTGATCCATTCATCTGTTGATGGACATCTAGGTTCTTTCCATAGTTTGGCTATTGTGGACATTGCTGCTATAAACATTCGAGTAGACGTGCCCCTTTGGATCACTACGTTTGTATCTTTAGGGTAAATACCCAATAGTACAAATGCTGGGTCATAGGGCAGTTCTATTTTCAACATTTTGAGGAACCTCCATGCTGTTTTCCAGAGAGGTTGCACCAGCTTGCATTCCCACCAACAGTGTAGGAGGGTTCCCCTTTCTCCGCATCCTCGCCAGCATCTGTCATTTCCTGACTTGTTGATTTTAGCCATTCTGACTGGTGTGAGGTGATATCTCATTGTGGTTTTGATTTGTATTTCCCTGATGCCGAGTGATATGGAGCACTTTTTCATGTGTCTGTTGGCCATCTGGATGTCTTCTTTGCAGAAATGTCTGTTCATGTCCTCTGCCCATTTCTTTTTTTTTTCTTTTTCTTTTATAAACATATATTTTTATCCCCAGGGGTACAGGTCTGTGAATCACCAGGTTTACACACTTCACAGCACTCACCAAAACACATTCCCTCCCCAATGTCCATAATACCACCCCCTTCTCCCAAACCCCCTCCCCCCAACAACCCTCAGTTTGTTTTGTGAGATTAAGAGTCACTTATGGTTTGTCTGCCCATTTCTTGATTGGATTATTTGTTCTTTGGGTGTTGAGTTTGCTAAGTTCTTTATAGATTCTGGACACTAGTCCTTTATCTGATATGTCGTTTGCAAATATCTTCTCCCATTCTGTCAGTTGTCTTTTGATTTTGTGAACTGTTTCCTTTGCTGTGCAAAAGCTTTTGATCTTGATGAAATCCCAATAGTTCATTTTTGCCCTTGCTTCCCTTGCCTTTGGCGTTGTTCCTAGGAAGATGTTGCTGCGGCTGAGGTCAAAGAGGTTGCTGCCTGTGTTCTCCTCAAGGATTTTGATGGATTCCTTTCGCACATTGAGGTCCTTCATCCATTTTGAGTCTATTTTCGTGTGTGGTGTAAGGAAATGGTCCAATTTCATTTTTCTGCATGTGGCTGTACAATTTTCCCAGCACCATTTATTGAAGAGGCTGTCTTTTTTCCATTGGACATTCTTTCCTGCTTTGTCGAAGATTAGTTGACCATAGAGTTGAGAGTCTATTTCTGGGCTCTCTATTCTGTTCCATTGATCTATGGGTCTGTTTTTGTGCCAGTACCATGCTGTCTTGGTGATGACAGCTTTGTAATAGAGCTTGAAGTCCGGGATTGTGATGCCACCAACGTTGGCTTTCATTTTCAATATCCCTTTGGCTATTCGAGGTCTTTTCTGGTTCCATATAAATTTTAGAATTATTTGTTCCATTTCTTTGAAAAAGATGGATGGTACTTTGATAGGAATTGCATTAAATGTGTAGATTGCTTTAGGTAGCATAGACATTTTCACAATATTTATTCTTCCAATCCAGGAGCATGGAACATTTTTCCATTTCTTTGTGTCTTCCTCAATTTCTTTCATGAGTACTTTATAGTTTTCTGAGTATAGATTCTGTGTCTCTTTGGTTAGGTTTATTCCTAGGTATCTTATGGTTTTGGGTGCAATTGTAAATGGGATTGACTCCTTAATTTCCCTTTCTTCTGTCTTGCTGTTGGTGTAGAGAAATGCAACTGATTTCTGTGCATTGATTTTATATCCTGACACTTTACTGAATTCCTGTATAAGTTCTAGCAGTTTTGGAGTGGAGTCTTTTGGGTTTTCCACATATAGTATCATATCATCTGCGAAGAGTGATAATTTGACTTCTTCTTTGCCGATTTGGATGCCTTTAATTTCCTTTTGTTGTCTGATTGCTGAGGCTAGGACCTCTAGTACTATGTTGAATAGCAGTGGTGATAATGGAGATCCCTGCCACGTTCCTGACCTTAGCGGAAAAGCTTTCAGTTTTTCTCCATTGAGAATGATATTTGCGGTGGGTTTTTCATAGATGGCTTTGGTGATATTGAGGTATGTGCCCTCTATCCCTACACTTTAAGAGTTTTGATCAGGAAGGGATGCTGTACTTTGTCAAATGCTTTTTCAGCATCTATTGAGAGTATCATATGGTTCTTGTTCTTACTTTTATTGATGTGTTGTATCACATTGACTGATTTGCGGATGTTGAACCAACCTTGCAGCCCTGGAATAAATCCCACTTGGTCGTGGTGAATAATCTTTTTAATGTACTGTTGAATCCTATTGGCTAGTATTTTGTTGAGTATTTTCGCATCTGTGTTCATCAAGGATATTGGTCTATAGCTCTCTTTTTTGGTGGGATCCTTGACTGGTTTTGGGATCAAGGTGATGCTGGCCTCATAAAATGAGTTTGGAAGTTTTCCTTCCATTTCTATTTTTTGGAACAGTTTTAGGAGAATAGGAATTAGTTCTTCTTTAAATGTTTGGTAGAATTCCCCCGGGAAGCCGTCTGGCCCTGGGCTTTTGTTTGTTTGGAGATTTTTAATGACTGTTTCAATCTCCTTACTGGTTATGGGTCTGTTCAGGCTTTCTATTTCTTCCTGGTTCAGTTGTGGTATTTTATATGTTTCTAGGAATGCATCCATTTCTTCCAGATTGTCAAATTTATTGCCGTAGAGTTGATCATAGTATGTTCTTATAATAGTTTGTAGTTCTTTGGTGTTAGTTGTGATCTCTCCTCTTTCATTCATGATTTTATTTATTTGGGTCCTTTCTCTTTTCTTTTTGATAAGTCTGGCCAGGGGTTTATCAATTTTATTAATTCTTTCAAAGAAGCAGCTCCTAGTTTCGTTGATTTGTTCTATTGTTTTTTTGGTTTCTATTTCATTGATTTCTGCTCTGATCTTTATGATTTCTCTTCTCCTGCTGGGCTTAGGGTTTCTTTCTTGTTCTTTCTCCAGCTCTTTTATGTGTAGGGTTAGGTTGTATACCTGAGACCTTTTTGTTTCTTGAGAAAGGCTTGTACCGCTATATATTTTCCTCTCAGGACTGCCTTTGTTGTGTCCCACAGATTTTGAACCGTTGTATTTTCATTATCATTTTTTTCCATGATTTTTTTCAATTCTTCTTTAATTTCCCGGTTGACCCATTCATTCTTTAGAAGGATGCTGTTTAGTCTCCATGTATTTTGGTTCTTTTCAAACTTCCTTTTGTGGTTGAGTTCTAGCTTTAGAGCATTGTGGTCTGAAAATATGCAGGGAATGATCCCAATCTTTTGATACCGGTTGAGTCCTGATTTAGGACCGAGGATGTGATCTATTCTGGAGAATGTTCCATGTGCACTAGAGAAGAATGTGTATTCTGTTGCTTTGGGATGAAATGTTCTGAATATATCTGTGATGTCCATCTGGTCCAGAGTGTCGTTTAAGGCCTTTATTTCCTTGCTGATCTTTTGATTGGATGATCTGTCCATTTCAGTGAGGGGGGTGTTAACGTCCCCTACTATTATTGTATTATTGTTGGTGTGTTTCTTTGATTTTGTTATTAATTGGTTTATATAGTTGGCTGCTCCCACGTTGGGGGCATAGATATTTAAAATTGTTAAATCTTCTTGTTGGACAGACCCTTTGAGTATGATATAGTGTCCTTCCTCATCTTTTATTATAGTCTTTGGCTTAAAATCTAATTGATCTGATATAAGGATTGCCACTCCTGCTTTCTTCTGATGTCCATTAGCATGGTAAATTCTTTTCCACCCCCTCACTTTAAATCTGGAGGTGTCTTCAGGCTTAAGATGAGTTTCTTGGAGGCAACATATAGATGGGTTTTGTTTTTTTATCCATTCTGATACCCTGTGTCTTTTGACAGGGGCATTTAGCCCATTAACATTCAGGGTAACTATTGAGAGATATGAATTTAGTGCCATTGTTTTGCCTGTAAGGTGACTGTTACTGTATATGGTCTCTGTTCCTTTCTGATCTACCACTTGTAGGCTCTCTCTTTGCTTAGAGGACCCCTTTCAAGATTTCTTGTAGAGCTGGTTTGGTGTTTGCAAATTCTTTCAGTTGTTGTTTGTCCTGGAAGCTTTTAATCTCTCCTTCTATTTTCAATGATAGCCTAGCTGGATATAGTATTCTGGGCTGCATGTTTTTCTCATTTAGTGCTCTGAAAATATCATGCCAGCTCTTTCTGGCCTGCCAGGTCTCTGTGGATAAGTCAGCTGCCAATCTAATATTTTTACCATTGTATGTTACAGACTTCTTTTCCCGGGCTGCTTTCAGGATTTTCTCTTTGTCACTGAGACTTGTAAATTTTACTATTAGGTGATGGGGTGTGGGCCTATTCTTATTGATTTTCAGGGGTGTTCTCTGAACCTCCTGAATTTTGATGCTCATTCCCTTTGCCATATTGGGGAAATTCTCCCCAATAATTCTCTCTAGTATACCTTCTGCTCCCCTCTCTCTTTCTTCTTCTTCTGGAATCCCAATTATTCTAATGTTGTTTCGTCTTATGGTGTCACTTATCTCTCGAATTCTCCCCTCGTGGTCCAGTATCTGTTTGTCCCTCTTTTGCTCAGCTTCTTTATTCTCTGTCATTTGATCTTCTATATCACTAATTCTTTCTTCTGCCTCATTTATCCTAGCAGTGAGAGCCTCCATTTTTTATTGCACCTCATTAATAGCTTTTTTGATTTCAACTTGGTTAGATTTTAGTTCTTTTATTTCTCCAGAAAGGGCTTTTATATCTCTCGAGAGGGTTTCTCTAATATCTTCCATGCCTTTTTCGAGCCCGGCTAGAACCTTGAGAATTGTCATTCTGAACTCTAGATCTGACATATTACCAATGTCTGTATTGATTAGGTCCCTAGCCTTCGGTACTGCCTCTTGTTCTTTTTTTTTTGTGTTGAATTTTTCCGTCTTGTCATTTTGTCCAGAGAAGAGTATATGAGGGGGCAAGTAAAATACTAAAAGGGTGGCAACAACCCCAGGAAAATATGCTTTAACCAAATTAGAAGAGATCCCAAATCGTGAGGGGGAAGAAAGCGGATAAAAAGAGGTTCAAAAAGGAAGAAAGAAAAAAAAGAAAAAAAAAAAAAAAGAAAAAAAAAAAAGAAAAGAATTTAAAAAAAAAGAAAACACCTAAGAAAAATATAAAAAAGAAAAAATATATGTATTAGATAAACTAGTAAAAAATCGTTAAAAAAGAAAAAGGTAACAGTTAAAAAAAAATTTTTTTACCCGAAGGCGAGAAAAAAAAACAAAAAATGAAAAAGAAAAAAATTAAATTAAACGCAAGACTAAAAAAAATCACAGGGCAAAAGCCATGAGTTCCGTGCTTTGCTTTCTCCTCCTCTAGAATTCTCCTGCTCTCCTTGGTATTGAAACCGCACTCTTTGGTAGGTGAACTTGGTCTTGGCTGGGTTTCTTGTTGATCTTCTGGGGGAGGGGCCTGTTGTAGTGATTCTCAAGTGTCTTTGCCCCAGGCGGAATTGCACCGCCCTTACCCAGGGCCGGGGTGAGTAATCCGCTTGGGTTTGCTTACAGGAGCTTTTGTTCCCTAAGCGCTTTCCGTAGAGTTCCGGAGGACGGGAATACAAATGGCGGCCTCCTGGTCTCCGGCCTGGAGGAGCCAGAGCCCAGGGCCGCACTCCTCAGTGCGCGCTCAGAGAACCGCGCCCAGTTACTCCCGTCTGCCTGACCTCCGGCCGCGCTCCGAGCTCACCAAGCCTGCGACCGGTTCAAGGTCACCCCGAGCTGCGAGCTTACTGTCGGCTCTGTCTCTGTAGCCGGCTTTCCCGTTCTAATACCCGCAAGCTCTGCGACACTCAGACACCCCCGATCCTTCTGTGACCCTGCGGGACCTGAGGCCATGCTGACCCCGTGTGGGCTTTGCCCCGGGTAGCCTCTGGAGCGATGTCCCTCAGCGGAACAGACTTTTAAAAGTCCTGATTTTGTGCGCGGTTGCTCCGCCGCTTGCCGGGAGCCGGCCCCTCCCCCCAGTATTCATTGTTTTTGCACCACACCCAGTGCTCCATGCAATCCGTGCCCTCTGTAATACCCACCACCTGGTACCCCGACTTCCCACCCCCCGCCCCTTCAAAACCCTCAGATTGTTTTTCAGAGTCCATATTCTCTCATGGTTCACCTCCCCTTCCAATTTCCCTGAACTCCCTTCTCCTCTCTAACTCCCCATGTCCTCCATGCTATTTGTTATGCTCCACAAATAAGTGAAACCATATGATAATTGACTCTCTGCTTGACTTATTTCACTCAGCATAATCTCTTCGAGTCCCATCCATGTTGCTACAAAAGTTGGGTATTCATCCTTTCTGGAGGCTAAAGTGAGCTGATTACCTTCCAAAGAACTCCATGATCACCCACGAAATCAGCCTGAGATCAGAATTATACACGTCTGGATCTCTACTGCTCCTCCTGCTTTTGCTCTCTGTCCCTCTTTCTCTCTGTCAAGTAAATAAATAAATCTTTTTTAAAAAAGGAAAAGAAAAAGTTTATTTTAAATCATGCATAATTTAATTTTGTAACATAATCAGTTTCTAGTTTCGTCTCTTGGTGGGAAATATATTAATAGAATTTTCAGAGGTCACAGATAAGGCTGAATCTAGAGGGCATTAGGATACTTCCCTTTGTGTTTTACCCAATACCCTCCCTTCCTTTGAAAACATTTATCTCTAATCAGATTAATATGTATATGATTTCAATCAGAATGGGGGAAAGAAATGTTATGTATTTTGGGGAGCTCTGAGGTACAATCCTGAAGTCTCTTCACACTAACTTTATTCACCAATTCTCCATTATGCTTTAGTTTCCTAATTCATAATGATATGTATAAAAGACATAGGGCCATTATAAAGAAAGTATAGGTGAAAAGATGAATATCTATTCCTTAAAAGAAGTATTTTCAAGGGTTCTGTCCTTAAGTAGAATCAAGGGAAAGAATGTAAAGAGTTTAGGTAGAGGAATTAAGATGTAGGAAAACCGTCAAAGTGTGTATCTCTTTAAGAAGAAACGAAACTCTTAACGGCACCTTTTTGAATTTACTTGGATGATGTCTTAATTTCCTGGACCCTGTACACCTGAGATCTGTTATCCTTATTGGAGTTTTTTCTTCATTGGGCATATCGTCCACTCAACATCTTTCTTGCATTCCCATGGTGACATGATTCTTAATTTTCGTAGGTTTCTTCTCTGGTTTTCCAATATCTGGGATCTGGATCTAGTATCCAGGATAGTGTCTAGCACACTATGTGTGCTCTTTAAATTTTAGAGAAAGAAGGAAAGCAAAGAAAATTTCAGTTGCCAGTGTATTCTGAAGGGAAAACATTCTATAAGTGCCCATCTGTGGAGAACCTGGGTTTTCCCAGGAGTACACAATACTATAGTGTTAGATGATGAGGACTTGGCAGTAGATTTCCACTTTAGAGATCCAGAGTTCTTGTTCGTTGTGACTCTCTCCTCTTGGGCTTGTCTGCCTCTTCGTTCTTCTAAGCATGACAGTGATATCAGCTGAATTTCATTCCAACTCTTCTCCTGAAATTGGAAAGCTTTGAATTTCCCTCTTGGCTGCAAGGATCAAGTTTAAATGCTCTTTCAGCCTCTTGCTGCATAGGGAGCCTACAGGATATATTCTGTCTTTGCCATGGTGAACAGGCCTATCAAGCATGTGGTAGAAAACCTAAGGGGGTTGCTTGTATACAGAAATTGGCCAGTATAGTGAGCAGCTTGCTTCAGCCCTTATTGCAAACATGTTAATTCAGGCTTAGTTATGCTAAAACCTCGAAGGCCTGCCCTTTAAAAATTAAATCTGTTCTTTCACACAATTATTGGCTGAATATAAATTATACTGTGATCCTAACTAAAGCTTTGCCACAGCTGTGAGAATAGTTTTGCACAAATCAGCTAGCTTAGCCTGAAAAACTGCCATGGCATGGGGAAGTAGAACTTTGGTCACATGTGTTTTGCTTTGCAGTGTGTCAAATGGCTGTCATGGCAAAGGACTATTTCCTGAATAATATTTCAGAGCTCTGGGCTACTGCCCTTTTGGAGTGATCCACCTGCAAATTGGCTTACTAGAGATATTTGGAGGTCTAAAACTGTATTTTAAAATGATCCTGGGTTATTAGTAAGTTTGAATACTCATTATTTGGGTCTTCTATGTTTAGATTGGCATTAATAATTTAATAATACATTAAATTTGACCATATGAAATTGACATTATTCAACCATTTTTGACCTACAAAAATGGTATTTTCAACGTAGTTCAGCCTAAAAGCTTTGATTTCTAAAGCCACTTAAATAATTCCAATATTTCTATTCTAGGTATTTAAATCACTAAATTATTAATCAGTTGATAAATATGAACAGTAGGGAAATTGGCTCATCTTAAATTCTCTTTTTGAGGCCTTAGAGCTTTGGGGAACATTTTTGCTTTGATTGATGTAGTCCTTCAGAAAGGAAAGGAGCCTTCATGCTGATGTGGGAAACAAAGGCAAAATAAAAACTGAATTTCCTTACTACCTACAGCCCACTGACAAGTCCTTTAACAGGCAGAGTGTCATTCCTTCAGGACCTTAGTTGCCTTGATATTAATACTTTGCTAAGGGCAAAAGGCAGTCTTAGCTGACCCCCAGGATCCTGTGAGTCTACTTTAACATATAAAAATTCCTTTGGAAACTTCCCTTATCTCTACCCTCCAAGGTATATGCTGGCAATCATCCCCTAGGCATATAGCCCACACATATACATCAGAAGGGTCTCATGACTAAGGTTTTGTTGGTCAGTAATAAGTGACTTTTTCCTAACATTAGCTAGCCCTTCTCAAGGTCCTGGAAACCTTGCTTCCAAAATTCCTTGGAGATAAGCTATTCCTAACCCACTCCCAACTTGGAAGTATATAATGGGCCACTCCTCCTGACTGCAGTGCAGCTCTTTCTGCCCACAGGTCCTGTCCCTGTGCTTTAATAAACCACCTTTTTGCACCAAAGACATCTCAAGAATTCTTTCTCGTCCTTCAGCTCCAGACTCCAACATCTTTCCTATATCAATGCTATCCTTTTTTTTTTTTTTCCTTTATATTTCCCAAGGCAGATGTCCTGAGGGTTAGGAACTCTCTATTTTTTTTCTCTTTCTCTGGCTCGTTCCTTCCTTCCTTCCTTCCTTTCTTTTCTTTCTTTCTTTCTTTTTTTTTTTTTTTTTAAGATTTCTTTATTTGGGAGAGAGAGCCAGCACACTCATAGGAGTGAGGGGGAGGGGCAAAGGAAGAAGGAGAGAAGCAGACTCCCCATTGAGCACAGAGCCAGATGTGGATTGCATCCCATAATCCTGAGTTCTTTATTTGAGCCAAAATCAAGAGTTGCCCAACTGAATGAGCCAACCAGGCACCCCTCTGGCTTCTCTCAAGAAAAGTTCTCATTCTGTTCTCTCTTATTAGTTGATAGTTTTGCATTAGATAAGAAAAAAAACATCTTCAAAGTTTTACTTAGAGTTCTGAAGAGGAACCCAGCTTCTCTTTCCATAACTCATAGAAGCCAGAATAAGCTCAAACTGCCGCTGCTTGCTTCTGAGCCAGGGTACTTCACCAGCAAGAGCTGCCACTGGGTCAGCCCTCCTTTTTACTGATGGTGTGATCCTAAACAGATTAACCTAACCTATTTGAGCAAAGTCTCATCACTGGTAATATGGGGTTAATACCACCTGCCTCACAGGCCTAACGGAATGGCTAAATTTATAATATATAAGCTATGAAGTGTGCACTGTCCATAGATACTCAGTAAATGTTATAACCATTTTATTTCTTTAGGTTCTTCAAACCCAAGACAGATTTCAAGCAGAGAATTATGTAGCTGCAGACTTTATTTTCGCTCCTTTTGCCATAGCTGATAGGGGAAATTAGAGAAATTGCAAGGAGTTTTATTTTCACTTCTTTCACTAAAAGTTTTATTCCCCTAATAGTGGAACTCTGTTCTAGGAGGGTAATGTTTTGTGCCTTTGTTGTGTTCCAGGACTTCCCTGATGAATTTGGAGTAGCTTGTAGAATAAGCAGCAAAGGGAGCTGCCAACATGATTTTCAAAACACAAAAAAGAGTATTGGGGCGCCTGGGTGGCTCAGTAGGTTAAAGCCTCTGCCTTTGGCTCAGGTCATGATCCCAGGGTCCTGGGATCGAGCCCCACGTCGGTCTCTCTGCTCTGCAGGGAGTCTGCTTCCTCCTCTCTCTCTCTGCCTGCCTCTCTGCCTACTTGTGATCTCTGTCTGTCAAATAAATAAATAAAATCTTTAAAAAAAAAGAGTATTTGTGATTGTGCATATCACTGGTATGAAAGCACTTTGCAATATTAGTTATGCTATAAATTGAAACTAGTAGTTTGCATAATATTATTACAATTCCCCAAATGTTAATGAACTCAATTGTAGATGTGTATGATATAGATGTAGGTCTGTATGTTAATTCATCCTGAAAGTCTTGAGGATTATTAAGGACAAAGAGAGATGAAAAATTCGTAAGCCAATGATTCTGATTATAGAATATATATCAGAATGGTTTTTATTACCTAATTTAGTATTTTTTTGAATTTCTATGCTAAGCCCATCACTGTGCTAAGAGCACAATCTCTCTTGCTGCTCCTTTCCCTGGTCAATTACTTGTATTTCCTTACTCAATCCCTATTGAAAAAGCTCTGAGAGACCTCTGTCAGCTTTCTGGAAAGTCTCTGCTCAGAAACAGAGAGGTGTCTGTGCTGTATCTTTAGAGAACAGAAGTGTGATAGTCGATGGCTGTACTGGGTGCAAATACAGCTATAGAACTGAGTGAACTGCCTACTGGATATAGCTCCTTCTAATTCAAATGAACTTCCTTATTTGTTTAATATTGCCTTCAACTACCAGTATTGCTTTGGGAAAATTCTATTCTCTTTGGAAACACAAGGTTAGACAGGAGCCTAGGAGTGTAAAATGTAGGGATGGAAATACCAAAGCATCTATATTGTTTATTGTCCAAGTCGTACTTTTGCTTTTTTTTTTTTTTTTTTTTCCTGCAGGCTCTTGTATTCTCAGTCCATGAGAAGAGGAGAAGCAAACTTTCACTTCAAGGCTTGAGAATACATTTTACACATGTTATATATAACATTGCCAGAGGTGGGATTTAAACTGTTTTGAATTTTTATAATTGGTAACATCATGGACGGCTTTAGGTGTTTTAGTTTTACTTGCTTTTATTTTTTTCTCATAATGTTAGATTCTTATAAAAGTTTTATTGTTAACTTTGATGTACAATTAATGTTTTCTATCCAGACTTCCTATTCCTATATCTGCTACAGAAAATACAACAATTGTGTCACGGAGGAGTATGTAATATAACCATGATATACCTACTAATTTGTTGATGACCAATTTTTAAAAATTCTGTAATGTAGATTCCATTATTGATAATGGGTATAAGAATGTGTTCCTTACATTTTTCACAAATGAATTGAGAACATCCATTTTGGTTGAATGCAATTATTTTTACTAACATGATTAAGATATATGCCATAAAAATATAAGCTTTACATAAAAGCAGGTGTATATTTTTAAGCCAAACACTTTTTTACTTTAAAAGAGTTATACTCTGACCAAAGATAACTCAGATAATTGCACTATTATATAAATAGCCAATCTGTTTTTTTAGATTGATCTTTTTATTTATAAAATGCAAGTATTCCTTTGGAGAAATTTTCATTAGTTGTTCTGTAGAAACTCTTATTACTATTGCTGATCCCATTTTGTTAATGGTGCATTAAAAATATATAGAGGCTTTTAGGTTAGCTAAATGTCGCACAGTAAATTTTTGAGAGACAGGTACTAGAATATGCAAGCATATCTTTTATAGGAGAGCATTAATTTATTCTACCTCATGCTTTTCAGATTATTTATAGTTTTTACTTAATGAACAAAATGAAAAACACTGACCATTGTAGATTGTTTTGGTAAAACTGCATCCCTATGTCTTTAGGGTCTTTGTAGCTTTCAGATGTATGAGAGTGGTAAATACAATAATGGGAGTATGAAGAGTCAAAGTGATGAGGAGGGAGAAAGTCCAGAATAATTTGTGGAATGATTTGTGGTGTCAGAAGGGGCACATGGAGGCTGTTTTACTGTCAGAGTTGTCAATGGATGCAAGTAAAAGTAAATTTTTTATTTGATATTGACAAATTTGGCAGTGATGAATCATAGAACTTGAATAATGTAAAGCAAAGGGATTCAGAAAAAAAATAATAGGAAAAAATGGATAGCGGTTTCCTCGCCTCTTTCCTACTTTGTTATGGTTGCTTACAGTGATTTCATTAAATTCCATTGAGAAATGAAAATAGAAAAAATGAGGTCATTTAGTAATTTAATAATAGTCAATTTATTTTGGTATATAATATTCTAGGTATCGGTCTTGGAACAATTCCCAGTGGATACATACACTCTTAAATTCTTCATCATTCAGTAAGAATAGCCTTTATGCCACTAAGCCCCTGGACAAAGATTTATGCCAAAAAATCTGTGTGGGTTTGGTAAGACAGGCTCTCATCACTAATTTCATTTAGAATAAGAATCCCCCCCCCCCCAACAAGTGGTATTAGTAGCTAGGTAGCAGAATCCAATTTGAGCACTTAAGCATGAAATTTAAAAATAAAACAAAAAGAATGGGGTGGAAATACTGAGAGCCTCCTATGAAATAGTCTATGTCGGTTATTCTAGGGTTAACTGCTAAGTTCTCATTACTGGGATATTGCTGACATCCCTGGAAAGTTGTAGATGGGACAATAGCGTTTTGAGATCCAGTTTCCTCTTCTGTTAACCTCTGAAATGAGTTGTCTCTCATTGTAAATGCTAGGTTGTTCTGCAGAGGAGGCCTTACACCTTTAAGTTCCATCTTTATAAGCTTACTGCCTCACCAACACAGATTTCATCAATACTACTAATACAGTTCTAGGTTTACCTAATGCTCTATACCATTCCACAAATGTACATAATGCAAGAAACTCCTGAAATCTGGAGGATTGTCTCTCTTTATCTGCAGATAGACTGATGCTTATTAAAAGAACCTCCTAAAAGAAATAACTCAGTGCTGGAGCTGCCATCTGAAGCAGGAGAGTTCTAAGAGATTTTTTATGCTTTCAGTAGCTCTGAATGTTCTCCCCATTTATTCACATAAACATTATGTTGTGGTTATTTCTTGTCTCTCCATTTAAGCTGTCATTCGAGCAACCAGGACTAGGGTTAAAAACTATTTTCAGGGGCGCCTGGGTGACTCACTGGTTTAAGCCTCTGCTTTCGGCTCAGGTAATGATCTCAGGGTCTGGGATTGAGCCCCACATCAGGCTCTCTGCTCAGTGAGGAGCCTCCTTCCCCCTCTCTCTCTGCCTGCCTCTCTGCCTACTTGTGATCTCTCTCTATCAAAAAAAATAAATAAAATCTTTAAAAAATTAAAAACAAAAAACAAAAACTATTTTCAGTTGCAGTAATAGTGTCTTACCCAGCTTTTACATTGACCTATCTTATCTAAGCCAAATTTCAAAAATATTTTTTAACTACTCATGTGCTATTTGATGGCCAAAAATAAGTTAAGTGGGACTAACATAAGTGGTACAGTGTGGCACGAGGGATAAGAAAAAGTAAATAACCACTATAGTGAGACATATCAAAAGTGAATAGCAGGAACAGACCAGTTTGATTGTAGTCTCATTATAGAAACATGTGTTTGAGCTTCACAAGATTTCTATGTTTTAAACCCAATGCCAAGTTTCACAAATGAAGTGACAACAGATACTTCTAAAGCATGAGACATAAGCCATTAATAGATTTAGACCATAACACTATATGTAAAATAAATACATAAATAAAGTTAGGATTTCTAAATTTAGACTGCTTTACTTCTGAAGAATTAAGCAGTTATATAAGAGATAGATAGTAGACATATCTTGACAGGGAAATGTCTGTTTCTATACTAGAACTCTCATAGATCTTCATAATTCTAGGAAAATGTGTGTGATTTTCTCCAACTAGAAACCAGTAGTTTCAAACAAATCACATTGCAGATGGAATTCCAATATCACCAGCTGCTTTAAATGAATCCCAGAAATACTAGAAGACTCACTTTTTGTTCATTCTTGCCCTTGGTCCACCTACCAATTCCCACCTACCTGAGAAAATACAGTTTATAACATCTGTAACAACCAGCATAATGTTAATGCCATGTCCACAGTGACTTTTCAGTAGAAAGTTGTTTATGATTAAAAAAAAAATGAGGACTGTTAATGCAGTGCAAATTACATGGAAGGCTTGTGTTGATGGCATTTATTCACTTAGGCAATGGTTAGCTAACCGCTGCTTTTACAAATAATTAAATCTCCATTCAGAAAGAATTATTACAAGTTTGGCTGCCAAAGACTTTTTATTATGAGTATTCTGATTAATTGAAGGGACACTTATGATCTAGGAACACATTTTGAAATCACTTTTATCAATTAATTTTATATATACACACTATACGTTATATTCTGTGAATGGCTCAAATAATTCTTATCTCCTGAAAGTTTAGATTCACTATTCCAGATTGTATTTTTTCACTATTTTGTGTTTTATAGCAGCTATCAAATGAGCTCAATTATTTTCTTTTACTGGGTATTTGGAAAAAACAAAAAAACTGTTAGTTGTCCCTTCAAGTAAAGTGAACATATGTAACAATAGCAATGTCAGTATCCCTCACTCTTTGTAAGTTTCTTTTCTGGATTGAATGTTATTTAATAGTGTTCTAAAATCATGATTTCTGCTGTACATCATCTTTATCATAATCATATTTATTAAGTACTAGCTGTTGTCTATATCTATCTATCTCTATATCTACATCTATCTGTCTGAAGCCAGAGGTTATATAATCTCAAGTGAGAAGGACAAATGATGGAAAAGATCATCCCAAGGAAATATGGGTTAATAGCACATTGATTAAGACCATGGCCAGCCTGAATAATACAGTTCCCTCTGAGCCTTTGAGGTCTGTGAGTTTGTGAACACCCATTTTATCTTTCTGCATTCTCAGTTTCCCACTGGAATAGGAACTTTTTAGAAACACCATAGCATTTTTTTCCCCTACCAAATGGACTTACTCAAGAAACAGAATAAACATTTAGAGAATTTTTTAAAAGTTGGTTTCTAAATTATGCTAAGTGAAATAAGCTAGAGAAAGAGAAATACCATATGATTTCATTTATATGTGGAATCTACAAACCATAACATTAACAAACAAAACAGAAACAGACTCATAAATACAGGAAACAAACAATTGGTTACCAGAGGGAGGAGTGGTTTGGAGGGCAAGCAAAGAAGTGAATAGAATTAAGAGTCACAAACTTCCATTTATAAAACAATCCTGGAGACATACAACATAGGATATATAGTTAATAATATTGTAATACCTTTGTATGGTGACAGATGGTAAATAGATTTATGGTGGGGATCATTTTATAATATATAAAAATATTGAATCACCATAATGTGTACCTGAAAGGGACAGAAAATTGTGTGTTGATTATAATCCAATAAAAAAGGAAAAGTGAGAGTATGAGATAAGAAAAAGTGCACAGTGCATGAGACTGAATCAAAATTATTAATTAAGGGGTGCCTGGGTGGCTCAGTGGGTTAAAGCCTCTGCCTTCGGCTCAGGTCATGATCCCAGGGTCTTGGGATCAAGCCCTGCATCGGGCTCTCTGCTCAGGAGGGTGCCTGCTTTCTCCTCTCTCTGACTGCCTCTCTGCCTGCTTGTGATCTCTGTCTGTCAAATAAATAAATAAAATCTTTAAAAAAATTATTAATTAAAACAATGAGAGCAATGACTAATAGTCATGATTATGCTGAAAAATTAAACCAGTAAAAAAGATGAAAAACTGCAGAAAATTCTCCTAACTCAAAAAGAAAAGATGTGACATGGAAGAGAGACCTAAAACATAAATGATATGATATATGATATGATATGACATGATATGATACTATATATATATATATCTTTATTTAAAGTTATATATGTTTTTAAAATTCCAGATTGAAAAATAATAACTGATAGAGATGTCATAAATAAATAATTACAGTATACTATCCTAACTTGGAAAGACTTGGATCTTTGAATTGAAAAGGATTACTGTTAGTCAAAATTCACCTAAGAAATTTTTATTTCCACATATGCTGGATTTTTTTACATTTAAAAATAAATTTAAAAGACAAGAGGCACCCAGTTAGGAATAGAAAATAGGTTCAGACAAAAGGAAAAAGATAATCACATTGATTTCATATTTCTCATATGAAAGATCTGGATTAGCATCTAGAGATTTTCCTTAAATCTAAGAATTCTGTCTGTGTGAAGACAACAGAAAAGTATTCTCAGATTTCTTATATCCTTTTGCTAAAGAATACATTCAGATAAAGGCATAAAAATCACGACTTGATGAAGGAATTAGTTGCTTCTAAAAGGGATTGAAGCCAATTAAATAAAGATCTGTCTTACAATAAATTAATGCAGTTTTCAAAGAAAAATTCCAAGTTTGAAAAAAGATGATTCCATAAAAGTAATTATAAGAAGCTGACATTTCACATTTTTTTTTAAATCTGGGAAAAGAAGGTAGTCAATGGAAAAGGATTATGAAGATTGGCATACTAAATATTAAATGCTATATTAGGCAGGTTAATAAATTTATTATTATTACTGATAATCAGACAAAATAATATGAACTAAATATAAGCATAGTAGATTAAAATAAAAATATGTCTTTCAAATCACTAGGATAAAAAGTAATAACACACATTGAGAAGATTATAAAACAGAATATAATGGATAATCCCAATTATACAGACACATTTATACATATGTAAATATAAATTATTCATATACATTTATTAACATTCCATTGAAAGATAATTATCTTTAGGTGTTGGTTGGCACATTATTATAGATTTTTATTTGTTTTTATTTTATATACTTTTGACAATAATTATCAATTATATAATTATAGAAAACAATAATATGCTTTTACTAGTCATAAAATTCAAGCGAATTTTATATACAATGACATGATTAGTACTTCTGGGGATTTTAGATATCAGAGTATTTTCAGTGACAAACTTGAAGAGATAAACCTGACTTTTTTGAATTACTTAAGTCTGTTACCTTTATTTTTATTTTTAAAAAAGATTTTATTTATTTATTTATTTGAGCGAGTGATCGAGGGAGAGAGAGAAAGAGATGGAGAGTACATAATCCAGGGAAGAGGCAGAGTGAGTGAGAAGCAGATTCCCCAGTGAGCACCAGATGTGGGGGCTCCATCCCAGGATTCTGGGATCATGACCTGAGTCAAAGACAGATGCTTAACTGACTGAGCCACCCAGGTACCCCAAATAAGTTACCTTTATAATATACAATGAGAGTAACATTTTTTCAAGAAAGAGAGGTTTAATTGTGTATTTATGATGTATTTGACTTAATACACAATAGAAATGAAAAGTAGTTAACATGGAAATTGAGAGAAATAGTGAGCCTTACACTGTACTGTACTATAAGTGCATGTATTCAGCAATGTCTTGAAGAGGCAAAGACCTCAATATCCCAAAAAATCATATTGAAAAAAATATTCAAAGCAAGGCCAATACTGGGTTTCACTTTGTTTTGAGTCTTTAGAAAAGTGCACAAATACAGGAATGAACATTTAGAGAATGAGCATTTCTGATACTATTTAATTTTAATAATTTATAAAACTCAAGTATAATTAACTTTCAGTGTTATATTAGTTTCAGGTGTACAGTATAATGATTCCATAATTCTATACATTTCTCAGTGCTTATCAAGGTGAGTGTACTCTTCATCTCCTTTATCTATTTCACCCATTAGTTCACCCATCCCTCCTTCCCTCTGGCAACCACCAATTTGTTCTCTGAATTTAAGAGTCTGGCTTTTTGTCCATCTCTTCTTTTGTATATTTATCTGTTTTGTTTCTTTAATTCCACATATAAGTGAAATTGTCAGGTATTTATTTTTCTCTAACTTATTTCACTTAGCATTATACCCCATCTGTGTTGCTACAAATGACAAGATTTTTTTTAAATAATTCCTACCCACAGATTTATAATTGAATGAGAAAGTATGCTAAGAATTTGATCTACTTTTAAAATTTCAACGAGAAAAATTAGGTAAAAGATAACATGTCTGCACTTGGGGCAAAAAGAGCTTACTTCCAGTTATAGGCTGATTTAAAGAATATTTAAAGTTGATTTGTCACCTGGTGACAAATGTTTCTTTACTAAAAAGTTGAAAACTTATTTTAGGAGACAAGTGAATCTTCTGGACTGTTTATAATTGAAATTGGAATGAGAAATCTAAATAGCTTTATATTTTGAAGTTATGTTGCAATAGAAACAAGGATTACATCCTAACTCATAAAAGTATTCTTTTATAAAAACTTTGTGTGGTAAACATTTTTATTCCAAATTTTCCTTAGAAGAATTAAATAGAAGAAATCTTATGAGCTAAATGTGCTAGAACCTATTTTGGTGCTTGGAAATTGCATTTGTCACCCACTTTTCCCTTTCCAATACCCACCCACCACAAGCTGACTCAATAGGTGGAGCAGGTGTCATGAATTCCAGTGAGCTCATGAAATGTTGAATGTTGTTCCCATTCCAGTCACTGTTGCACTCTTATTCTTAAATCCTTGTAGGAACTCACCATTCTTTGTTGACTTAACAATTCAGTTGACTTGTACAAGAATTTAGACAACACTCGTTTTGAGCAGCTGTTTTATTTTGTCCTGGTGAGATTATTAAAGTAAATGAATCAGAGGTTAAGGGAAATGATGATACTCTTTGACCAAATATTTCAGGTACAGAAAGTCTCTTAAAATTTACTTCTTTGGGGGCGCCTGGGTGGCTTAGTGGATTAGGCCTCTGCCTTCGACTCGGGTCATGGTCTCAGGGTGCTAGGATCGAGTCCCTTGGAGGGCTCTCTGCTCAGCAGGAAGCCTGCTTCCCTCTCTCTCTGCCTGCCTCTCTGCCTACTTGTGATCTGTCTCTGTCAAATAAATAAATAAATAAAATCTTTTAAAAAAAATTTACTCCTTTGTTATATGGACTAAACATACAACTTCCAATTAGGAAACTTAAGATCTTTCTAAAATTTGAAGCCACTTTCTTTATAATTATACCATATATAAAGTTAGTCTCTCTTATGTAAAGTTTTAGAAGAAGGATTGAGGAAATTCTTTCAATACCTTCTTACACTCACTTATAACAAGTTGTGAATTCAGGGTTTAAAATTCACTGATTCTTATTCTATAAATTAATCTCCTTTTTGCTTAGATTAATATGCTAACAAATGATTTTCTTTTATGTAGGTTAAGCACTGTTATGAAATTTTATTGGCTAATTAAGAAAATAAAGCTAAATCACAAATATCTGTATGTGTAGGTAATTCATTTTTCCTTCTTATCCCAAAACTTAATTTGGGCTCCCTTTAGTTACTGAATTTACATTACTTGTGAAGACAGCCTGGTGTAGTGGAGGAAACATGAACACTTGAGAAAGACTACCTTTGTTTTAAGCCTGGCCCTCTACCTCTTTCATATATTAGTAGGATATAACATTGGAAAAATTAATAAAACTAGAAGGTTCATCTATTAATGGGGAAAAAGATAAATACTGCACAGGAACTTTTTAAGGGCTTAATGAGGCAAGATATTTTAAATGCTTGATATTATTTAGTTCATGGTTGGTATAACAAAATCTTTTCTGCTTCTGATCATCTTTTGTTGAAAGTTCTAACCAGCTGTGAAATAAATGTTCTAAAGCAGGCACAAAGAGAAGAAACCTAGATAATTCACAGACAAAAAAAAAAAAAAATCAGTCTCTGGATGATCATCTACAGTTAGAATAGTCAAGATAGATACTGTCTTTCTAATTCTATTGTAAATGACTTTGAGATAATTATTATATGTATCCAGTATTATTATATGTATCCAGTTTTTAAATGAGCATTCTGTGGCATTTAGGATTTATGTATGTACCTAAACTTATCAAATTGTGTACATTAAATATGTGCAGATTTTGTAAATAAATTATACTTCAGTAAAACTTAAAAAAAACAAAACAGTAAATAATTATTCAAGAGATTCCTCAAAAAATATGGTGAAATAATAATGTATTATCTAGATTGTCATTTTTAGGGCTAACTCATTTTCTTGAGTTGTACTAGATTTCACAATACTCTTAATATTTATCAAAGTAAAGCAATGTCTAATGTAGCAATACAGGCAAATACTCCTGAGAATTATGGTCAGTGAGGTATTTTAAAGTTATAGTTACTCACAGACACCAACTGATGCAGAGACTACTGTGTATCTGTATCAGTTAGCTGCTACTATAATAATGATATATAACAAACAGCTCCACAGACCCACCTCCCCCAACTCAATAGCTTATATCAACAAACTTATTCTCACACGCACAGGTTTGCGGGCTGATTTAGGTTGGGCTAAAATGAGTCGTTCTGATTCAGGCTGTGGGTTGGCTGGGCTTGCTTCCAGACTCATGTCTGCTCAGGTTTTGGTCTATTTCACATGTCTCTCATCCTCCTCAGGGCATGCTCTTATCAAGGTTAAGAAAAAAATGCAAGGGCAAGCCAAAAATCCCTAACCATATTAAAATTTTTGCTTTCATTCTTCTGCTAACATTTCCTTTGACCAAAGAGAATCATATGGCCAAAGCCAATGTTTTTGTTTTGTTTTGTTTGTCTTTTAAAGATTTTAGTTATTTATTTAGAGAGAGCATGTGAGATAGAGGGCATGGGGAGGATGCAGCAGAGGGAGAGGGAGAAACAGACTTCCCACTGAGCAGGGAGCCCGATGTGGGCCTTGATCTCAGGATGCCCAATCATGACCTGAGCCTAAGGCAGATACTTAACCAACAGAGCCACTCAGGCACCCCTAGCCAAAGCCAATATTGATGAGATGAGGAAATATATAGTGCAAACTCCCCTGAAAAGTACTCTAAAATCATATGATAAAAGGTATAGATACATGGAAAAAGTGAAAATGTGAGAACAATCCAATCTACTATGGTGTTCACTAATTTTTCCCCCAAGTAAACTATTAAATTATATTTTCCTTACAGATAGGTGATCCCAAGTGTCTGAATGATGCCAGTACAATGTGGTTAGAAGTGATGAACACCAGTTCCACGTTTGGTGCATATAAAATATCTCATGGTAGTCTCCATACTCTCTTTTAAATTGTCTGCTGGCTGATTGTGGAGGAGACCAAGGCCCTAGAATAATGGAAGGAACCCAAACCTCTACTTTATAAATATAATGAAGTCCCTAAATAACCTCACATTTATCTATGACATTAGGGATAAATAAACTTATTGTGTGAATCTTTTCATATTTTTGGCATTATTTGTGATAATAGGCTACACATATTTGACTTTGCAACTTTAAAAAATCTATTCCAAATATTCAAGTGTCTAAAATAATTTTACTCATAACTCAAATAAGAGATCATTCTCAAAATTCCATCAAGAATGTAGGGGATTTGGGGTGCCTGGTGGCTCAGTGGTTTAAAGCCTCTGCCTTTGGTTCAGATCATGATCCCAGGGTCCTGGGATCAAGCCTCACATTGGACTCTCTGCTCTGTGGGGAGTCTGCTTCCTCCTCTCTCTCTGCCTGCCTCTCTGTCTCCTTGTGATCTCTGTCAAATAAATAAATTAAATATTAAAAAAAAAAGAATGTAGGGGATCTAATAGGACATGACTCCAGAGGCACTTCATTTGGCAGATTGGGGTAAGAGAGTGGTTACAGACTGAGAAGGCTATCATTCATAATGGTAGGATGGAGTTCAGTAGATGCATATACATATTTATAGGTGCTTTCAAACTGAGTTATTTGACAAGTGTGGTTAGGGAAAAATTTGAAAATCTGTGGGCATAAATTTTGTTCTTTAATCAAACTACTCTCCTTCCACCAAAATTATTACACATACATGAAAAAAAATTCAAATTGTGTAAGAGGATACACAGTTAAAAGCTAAGTCTCCATGTCTTCCCAGATATAACTAAGTTAATGATTTCAAATGTAAATCTTTTCTCTTCGTATATACCCTACGTATGTCTTGTGGTGATTCTTAATGCTGGTATGAATACTGATCTTTATACTTTTAAGAATTGAGTGTTAGACCTATACCTTTTTAATTCACTGCTGTGTAACTAATGCCAGATGGTACCTTGACAATATCTGAGGTGACGCTGTGTGACAGTACCTATTGTGATGATCAAAATTTATGCTTCAAAGATTTTATGACTGGGAGAAGATGCCAAATTTCCTTCTAACCAAAAATATTATGTTCATTCCCGATGCAATTTTAAAATATTCAAATTTACTTTGATTTATTTCTACTTGGGAATGCAATCTGGAATTTAGGGAATGTATGTTTTCTGTAGCAAAATGATGCATGATTGCAGGTGAAATTATGTAATTTCTGTGAGTAAAAGAACAAGGGTGTACAATCTGAATCTAAGTGATTCCACTCACTTTTCCATAAGTACCTTAGGTTAGAGATTATTTCTCTTCAAGTGACAGGGTCTTTTGTGTATCTCTACCTCTGCTCTTAGTAAGTGATTAGTTAGGGGACTGAGAATCCCATTTTCCAAAGCTGTAAACCACACTTTGTATAAGGAGGAATTGGAGAGGTCATTTGTACCACTGGCGTCCAGATGGCTTTGAAATTTTGAAGAAGCTCAGTGTGGAGGCTGTTTGGAATCAAGGGCAGATTTGAAACCATATGGGACTGTTTTAGTCTAAAAAAGTTAAAATTTATAAAGAAGAATGACTAAAAATAAACCCACTCTTGGACAGTGACTAGGGGAGGAGCAATCACTCAGAGTTTGGAATACTGGGTTCTTGGCTCCTTGACATAAAAATGTGAATTTTCTCCTCCCCTCTCCTCCCCTTTCTTGGCCTTTCATGACCCTCCATCGCTTTGTTTCCTGCTTGCTTTTTCTGAATGGGGACTTTGTAATTTTGTTGTTTACTGTCTGTGGTGCAGGACTGTTACTGTCAGGTCTGTTGAAAGGCTGCTATGGAAGGGGTCAGCGTAGTCATTTGTTTTTTATGGAACCTCTTTCTATGCTGGCAAAGCCCTAAATCATACCCTTGTTGTAGTAGACAAAATAATAGACAAAATGGGTATTTAAAACAGGGGAAATAAAACATCAGTCAAAAATCCCTAACAGAATTGTTTATTTTACTCTCACCTTTAATCACAAGTAGAATTATTCTTTATTCCCAAATACAGTGAATCTAAGCTTTTAGCTGAGCATTTAGTGGAACATCTACCCAGTAAGCTTTGCTTATGTTGCAGACAGCTACCCTGAGGAGTGATTTGAATTTAAATGTGATTCCCTTATTAGTTTCTGCTAACTGCAAATATCCCAGGCACTTAATTAAGTGGCTGAGTAATGTATGAATGCTCACTTCTGCTTGTCATGCAGAACAAAGTGATGTATTTATATTCCATGCACAATATGAAATTTAATGACACGGGCAACAGTAATTTAGAAAACCTTTGTTTTTATTGTCCTTGTTTTTGCTTAAGCAATTTCTCCGCTTTGTCATAGTTTGGCCAGGACAGCGATATAAGACTTGGTCCAAAACTTAGCTGCTGGCAGGTGACATTTCCTAATGAACCAGAGGTTCTTCTATGCCGTCTAATAACTTGAATCATTGGTGGGGTTTTTTTTAACTATGATTTTTTACTTTTGTTCCTTACTATAATTTTTAATTTAATAGCAGAGAACAATTGTTTTTATTTAGGTGTTTAAACATTGAAACAAAAGGGAAAAGGTGGATTCTCCTAGGGTTTGATTGAATATATTGGGTTGCAAAGTAAACAAAAAAGCAACCAGTACTGCCTTTTGAACATTAGATTGTGGGGAACAAAATATTGAGGCCACATCTCCTGCTAAGTGTTTTAGAGAACCTTTTCATGTCTGTAGGTTTAAAATGTGTGTGTGTGTGTGTGTGTGTGTGTGTGTGTGTGTGTGTGTTTTAAATATATGTATTTTCCCAAAGCCAGGACCCCAGTTTTCCCTCTATCTCAGTTTCTCTGGGTCTCTCTCTCTTAAGCTCACATAATACTTCGAATACCTCTAAGTTAAATGTTTATGTTTTGAGCGGTGCATATGTTTTTTCATTTGGACAGCTGTTTGACTTGTCAGATGGTGCTTCTGTGGTGCAAAGCAGAAGGAATTTGTGTCCTTTCTATTTCAGTTCCTCTGCTCCACGTGTGGGGTTGGGAGGCTCCTTTAATTGGAGTCCTAGCTCTCTGTCTGTTCTGGAAATCCTAACCTCAATTAGTTGATTCTCTTTATAAAGACGAATTTCTTTTGTTTCTTAATGGACTTCAGTGGTTGATGAATTGGGTCAAAGTTGCAGCATATTACTTTCTGGTATAAAATGTATTTTATATCCTGAATTCTGTACCACAAGAAAGCTATAGCATTCACCTGAACTGTAATTCCTGACTGGTTAGGGAACTGTATGTAAATTATATACTCCTGCTTTCACAGACCAGCATCATCTCATTCTTGTCAACCCCAGCCACACTCTACCCAAGCCTAACCCAAAGCAAAGCAGAATGACATCAGGCTGCCTGGACAGGGCCACCTCACAGTAGGTGAGGATGGATGGAGAGGCCATCCACATCAGTGGATGGAGAGGCCCTACTGCACAGTCAGTTCTTGGCAGAGCTTTTCCTTGATGTCTCATAATCATAAACTACTCTGTGTAAAATGATTCATTCATTTATCATAAAATGATACATTTGGCAAAATTCATAGTTCTGATTTGAACATATTTCAGTCTTTGCTGCTCTTCCCTTATCAAACACCCAGTTTTAGGTGTGCTGACAAGTCACTGAGCATAGAAGTGGGAAAACGCTGTAAAAGTAGCACAAATGCCAGGAGTTGTTCTGATATCCTAATTTCTGTGCACCTGCATTTGATGGGCTTTCTCTCCCTTGCTCTGAAATCCAATATTCTCTCTCAGCCCTTTCAGCCACTGTGACCTCACCATATGCCCCTGACTGGAGAGAAGCCCAAGTTGGCTGCTTGTGATCAGAGTCCGCATATGTTGAAGGGATGGACCTCGGAAAGCGGCTAACAGTATTCCTTCAGCCAGCAATCCCTTCAGTGAAAAGAAAGGTGCTTCCTGTGCCTGCATTATGCTACAGACTATATACAAACTCCAGCTAAAAGTGACCATGGCCAGTGATGGCACCTTCCCTTAACCCTCCAGCTATAGAGCTCAGCTGTGAATATTATTCATCTTGGCAGGGGAAAATCCTCCTTTTTTCTTTTCTTTTCTTTTCTTTTCCTTTTCTCTCTTCTTTCTTTCTTTCTTTCCTTCTTTCTTTCTTTTTCTTTTTCTTTTCTTTTTATAAAGATCACTGTCTTTCAATATTCAGCTGATCAGCAGTGACAAACCCCATTTGATTGCTCACTTCTCCAGTGAGGCTTCCAGCTTTTAGGCATCAAGATTAGTGAGCCTCTCTTCTGGGTAGACCGGTTTGTTTCTCAGTGACATAAGAGCATTGCCTGGGGTGTGCACTGGGTAAGGCTTGTCAGTTGAAATATAATTTTGCTCTTTTGATGGATATTCCAAATATTTACTACAAGCTAAAGAGACTAGAAGTATATATGCTCCTCTGTCTCTCCTAATCACATTAGATTCTTTTTATTTTGAATGTCTGGTCATTCCTAAGAGCAGAATATCAGGGTTGAAAAGATAGTTCAGTCTATGCATCCATCTGGAAAAGATAGTTAAATGTTCAGTCTATATATCCATCTGGTGCTTCGGTCCTCGTCATAGTACCTTAATGTTATCTAACCTAGGTTTGAATGCTTTCAGAACTAGAAGATGCCTACTCTTAAAAAGCAGACACTTTTGTCTTTGGATAATTCTGTTCAATAGGGTCCCTCCTCACCCCCGCACACAGACAAACACATTGAGCCCTTGCCACTAAATCTCCTCTCTTCTTTCCTTGAATTGTTGGAGTTTGGAGGATAGATATCAGATGGAACACTTACCAGTTATTGCTGAAGACCAGCTCCAGCTATAAGAGCCTATTGATATTTTTTGATAATTTCTGATATGCAAGGTATTCTCCTCCTGATTTGACATCTGCAAGTGTGATTGGTACATGTTACTGAGGACAGTATAGACTAGTATTTGAGTGGCATTGTGGGTGAGATGAGCCTGGGTTCTAAGTCTAGCACCATTGCATAATCCATTTTCCAGACTTAGAGTTAGTTACTGGACCTCTGTGAGTTTTAAGTTTTTTTATTTATGGTAAAATTTCTGTTTATTTTTTCCAAACTTAATATAACCTTTAAATTTTTTAGCAAAAGAAACACAGGATGAGTTTGGATTATTTTCCAAATATAATTGTTATACCATCAGAATCAAGTAGTCATTTTCTTAAAATAACTTTATTAAGGTATGGTTAACATGTGAAAAGCTGTACATGTTTAATATATACAACCAAATGAGCTGGGGATAAATATATTATGTATCTGAAACCATCATTACTATCAAGGTCATAGACATATCCATCACATTCCAAAGTTTCCTACCATTGTCTTTATTATTATTCTTACTGGGCTTTTGTTTTTGTTTTAAAAGCCAAAGTTTTTTATTTATAAGAAAGGGAGATGTGATAGTACTCCTTCATAGAGTGGTTTTCAGGAGTACAGGGATGATATAGAAAGGATGTTTTCCAAAGTGTCTTGCACGTACATGGGATTTAATAAAAGCCATTATTATTGCTGTTATACTGTATATTATATATAATTGTTATATATAATATATACTTATAATATATATTATATAGGATACTTCCTGTCTATATTCAAATTGAGGGCCAAACTGTGTGTTTTTTTTTAAGATTTTATTTATTTATTTGAATGAGAGAGAGAGAGAGAGAGCACGTGCATGAGAAGGAAGAGGCATGAGGGACCAAGGAGGAGGGAAGAGGGATCGAGGGGGAGGGAGGGGGAAAGGGAGAGAATCTCAAGCAGGCTCAGTACTCAGCCTGAGTCTGACAGGGCCCTCCACCTCAGGATCCTGAGATCACAACCCTGAGATCAAGACCTTAGCAGAAACCATGAGTCAAACCCTTAACCAGCTGAGCCACTCAGGTGCCCAAGGGCCAAAATGTTTATAAGGAATGAAGCAAGGCCAGTCTCTTTTAATCTATGTCTAGATATTTCTCAGATTGATGTGGATCATTTTAGTAAGATAATTTGAACTTAATTTTTTTTAATAATTAAGAGCATAGCTAGTTGTACAGGCATCCAGATAATTTTTATCCATCTCTCTCATATGTTTATCTTGAGATTTTAATCTACAATAAAGACTTACAAATAAAGATAGATTGTTAGTATTTGTTCTCTGTGGAACTGGATTATTAGGACCCACCTCTCTCTCTTTCTTTATTTCTTTTTTCCATCTAACTATTTCTTTTATTAAGTTTCCTATAGTACTTTCTGGGAAATTTTTCAAATGGAATCTTCCTGTTTTCCATTTTTAAAAATGATAATTATAGTATCCATCTCCATTTTTTTTAAAGATTTTTTTATTTATTTGTTTGACAGAGAGAGATCACAAGTAGGCAGAGAGGCAGGCAGAGAGAGAGAGAGGAGGAAGCAGGCTCCCTGCTGAGCAGAGAGCCCGATGCAGGACTCGATCCCAGGACCCTGAGATCATGACCTGAACCGAAGGCAGCGGCTTAACCCACTGAGCTGCCCAGGCGCCCTCCATCTCCATTTTTGTATAATCTTCAGTATTCTTCTGTGGTCACCTATCATGCCAATAATTGTTTTGTGAGTGCTCGCCTTACTCTGATAGGCATTCTTTAAGCTTCTCTTACATGAATGTTATTTTAGAATTCTGATAGTTGAGAGTTGTTAAACTAACTTGGCATTGTTAAATGATGATAGGACAGCTATAACAATTTTATCTTCAGATCTAGACTTTGTGTCTCTTTATAATCTGAAATTCAGCAAGCAATTCAGTAAAATAAATGTTCAGACATGGAAAAGGACACACACATTCAAGCACTCTGTGAAGTACATTCATTAGTTTTGGGGATATAAAACAAAAGTAAGGAAAATTCATTGAGTGCAATGTGTCAGGTATTGTTTAAGCTCATTTCATAACCTTATTTTATTTGCTTCTCCAAACAACCTCATGGTGTAGAGTGACATTACTGACTTTTCAAACAGGAACAAACTGAAGTTCAGAGAGATTAAAGGACTTTGTCCAAGATACTTGTGTGAGTAAATAGGTAGCAGAATCTAAATTTAAACAAAGGTCTCACAGATTTCATTTGGCTCTTAAGGATTTGAGAAAAGTGTATGCATCTTATAAATAAATCAGATACTACATACATGTGGAAATTTGATGTTTCATAAATTAGTATCTGTAGTCAATTTTAATTTAACTTTTATTAAATACTCTAGGGAGATGCATACTGTGTGTGTGTGTGTGTGTGTGTGTGTGTGTGTGTGTACTGTGTGTGTGTATATACACATATATATGTCATATGTATACCATCAGTTTAGGAAAGTGGTTTTCTTTTTCTTTGCCTGGCTTTTCTGAGATAAAACTGACTTGAGAAATTCAAATAGTGGTGATGGTGGTGGTGGTGGTGGTGGTGGTGGTGCCAGGGTTAAATATTTTAGAAGAAAAAAAACTGTACCAGAGTGTACTAGTTTAAATTTACTTTATACTGAAACCAACCAGACTAAAGGTGGTAAAAAATAAAGTTGGTTAGTGTTGTGCAGATTTATAGAGTTGAATGACATCAGTTTATCCTAAAGTCCATCTTCTTTGAATAACTTTAGAGAACAGGTCAAATCAGGATTATGAATGGTATAAGACTGAGTATAGAAGGGATTTTCTCTAAGAAGACTGTACCTTCACTAATCTAAGCTTTCTGTTTACTGGAGAGAGAACAATATTAAAAGTCTATCCTATCTGCTAGTTCAAGTGTACTTTATGCTCCTGACAGATTTCTGCAGAAATCTTACTAGTCACATGTTGGTTAAAGCTGGCAACACTGTTTTTGTTTTTTGTTTTGTTTTGTTTTGTTTTGTTTTGTGTTTTTCCCTTTCTCAGGATGCAATGCAACATTCTCTATTTCTAGGGGTATCTTGGTCTTACTAGATATATATGTGTGTGTGTGTGTGTGTGTGTGTGTGTACACATAGACAGATATCTGACATCAGATACTAGATTGAAATTGCTAATATATATTCTAGTTTAGGAAATTAGCATGACCCTAAGTCATATATATATTTACATTTGATGATACAAGAATAATCTCATGGGTTATAGAGAACAAAAAGTTGCTTTCCAAGATCTGGAAGGTGCTAAAAAATATATTTTTTAAAGATTTATTTATTGAGAGGGGAGGTGCAAAGGGGAGAGGGAGAGAGAATCTCAAGCACAATCCCCACTGGCACAGAGCCAGAGGTGGGGCTCAATCTCACAACATGACCTGATCAAGACCTGAGCCAAAAGTCGAGTTGGATGGTTAACTGACTGGGCCGCCTAGGTCCCTCAGTGATGAAAATTTTTAAATGAGTTTCGTTGTTCTCCTTGCAAAGTAAAGGTACATTTGGAGTTGTAACTTTGGTCAAATTCCACTATAAAAGGATCAATGTTGTTAAAAGATAAACTAAGGTACATAAAAATTTTAAGCATTTGTTTGAGCAATCATTGATTCAAATCTGGTAACATTAAACCAAAAGTGATTAGGAGCACCCCTGGACAAGAGCTAGGAAGACGTTTTTATAGAGTGGATGGAATCAAAGGAAGGAATTTATTTAATTGGCTATAGCTTAAGTGATTACCTTATTTGGGAAAACCTAATGGCTGTTTGTGATTGGTTGTTCTTGAGTTTCATTTTTTTACATACAAATGCCTTGACTCTGAGTCAGCTTTGTGTTTGCTTGCATAAGCTACCAAGGCATTAGAGCTACTCCAGTCTAATAACCTTGTTTAATTCCTGTAATGGGGTGAGTCTCTGAGAAATAGAGAAGGAAAGCTTCATTGCTGCTGCTTATAATTTTCTTATTTAACTAATAAAAATATTATGAGGCCAGTCAACTTATATATCTTACTAAACATGGTTCCTTCATAAGCATTTTGAAGTCACTTGAACTCTACTTTAACAGAAATGTCTTATGGGAGTGACCTTGCTCCTGCCTTTGTCAAAACCCTGCCATCATGCTTCTAAGCCATGACCAAAGATCTAAGCCTAGGGCCAGTCTCTTCTAAATGGAATTTGGAGTTCTGATATGTGATTCCATTACCTACTGTAATGGCTGCCAATCCTGACTGATCACCAGAAACACTTATGAATCTTTCTTTTACAAAATTACTCAGATTCTTATTTCTGCAGGTTTTAAAGAAGCATTTCAGGCAACTTTGTGAGTAGCCACAATTTCAGCCACTAGTCCAGTCAGGTTTGGACAATACCATTCTGCTCAATTGCTCTCTCTCTCTCTCTGTTCTTATCCATAAATATTTTAAACACTGTATAACAGGTACCATTATATAAAGACCAGTAAGACCTTCTGACTTCAGAGAAATTATAGTCTCTCTTACTATGTGCATTATCATCTTCAGGAATAGTTTCCACTCTGCCCTCCCAGATAAAACTTCTTTAGCCTGTGTCAAGAGGTACCAATTAGGCATACCATTTTTCCCCTTAATTATTTTTATTAACATATAATGTATTATTTGCCCCAGGGGTACAGGTTTGTGAATCATCAGGCTTACACACTTCACAGCACTCACTATATCACATAACCTCCCCAATGTCCATAACCCAACTACCCTCTCCCTACACCCCATTCTCCCAGCAGCCCTCAGTTTGTTTTGTAAAGATTAAGAGTCTCTTATCATTTGTCTCTCTCCCTGGTCCATCTTGTTTCATTTTTTCCTTCCTTACCCACCAAACCCCCCACACTGACTCTCAAATTCCTCATATCAAAGAGATCATATGATAATTGTCTTTCTCTGATTGACTTATTTCGCTCAGCAAAATACCCTCTAGTTCTAACCACGTCGATGCAAATGCCAGCATTTCATTTCTTTGGATGGCTGCATGATTATATATATATATAATATATATATACCACAACTTCTTTATCCATTCATATGTTGATGGACATCTAGGTTCTTTCCGTATTTGGCTGTTGTGGACATTGCTGCCATTAACATTTCGGTGCACATACCCCTTCTGATCACTACATTTGTATCTTTAGAGTCAATACACAGTAGTGTGCTTGCTGGGTCATAGAGTAGCTCTATTTTCAACTTTCTGAGGAACCTCCATACTGTTTTCCAGAGTGGCTGCACCAGCTTACATTCCCACCAAAAGTGTAATAGGGTTTCCCTTTCTCCACATCCTTGCAACATCTGTCACTTCCTAACTTACTAATTTTAGCCATTCTGACGGGTGGAGGTGGTATCTCATTGTGGCTCTGATTTGTATTTCCCTAATGCTGAGTGATGTTGAGCACTTTTTCATGTGTCTGTTGGCCATCTGGATGTCTTCTTTGCAGAAATGTCTGTTCATGTCCTCTGCCTCTTTCTTGACTGGATTATTTATTCTTTGGGTGTTGAGTTTGTAAGTTCTTTATAGATTTGGATACTAGCCCTTTATATGACATGTCATTTGCAAATATCTTCTCCCATTCTGTCAGATGTCTTTTGGTTTTGTTGACTGTTTCCTTAGCTGTGCAAAAGCTTTTGATCTTGGGGCGCCTGGGTAGCTCAGTGGATTAAGCCGCTGCCTTCGGCTCAGGTCATGATCTCAGGGTTCTGGGATCGAGTCCCGCATCAGGCTCTCTGCTCAGCAGGGGGCCTGCTTCCCTCTCTCTCTCTCTCTGCCTGCCCCTCTCTCCATACTTGTGATCTCTCTCTGTCAAATAAATAAATAAAATCTTTTTTAAAAAAAAAAGCTTTTGATCTTGGTAAAGTCCCAATAATTCATTTTTGCCCTTGTTTCCCTTGCCTATGGTGATGTTTCTAGGAAGAACTTGAAGCAATTGAGGTCGAAGAGATGGCTGCCTGTGTTCTCCTCAAGGACTTTGATGGATTCCTGTTTCACATTGAGGTCTTTCATCCATTTTGAGTCTATTTTTGTGTGTGGTGTAAGGAAATGGTCCAGTTTCATTCTTCTGTATGTGGCTGTCCAATTTTCCCAACACCATTTGTTGAAGAGACTGTCTTTTTTCCATTGGACATTCTTTCCTACTGTCTTGAAGATTAGTTGACCACAGAGTTATTTTAAATTTTAATAAAATAAGGTTTTATTTTTTTTAAGAACGTTATTGTTAAGATAAACTAGTTTAAAAATGTAAAAGAGGAAAGAGGAAAAGTTAAAAAAAAAAAACAGAAAAAAAATTTATTTAACTTTGCAAAACTAAAAGATCATGAGAAAAAAGCCACGAATTCCATGCATTGCTTTCCCCCAGCTCTGGAGTTCTGCTGTTCTCCTTGATCTGTGAGCTTGGTCTTATTGGGTATTCTTGCTGATCTTCTGGGGGAGGGGCCTGTTGCAGTGAGTCTCAGTTGTCTTTGCCTGAGGTGGAATTGCACTGCCCTTGTCAGGGGCCAGGATGAGAGATCTGCTAGGGTTCACTTTCAGGAGCTGAAACACTTTCCTGAGCACTTTCCATAGAGCTCTGGAGGACGGGAATTAAAATGTGGCCTCCCATTCTCCAGAGTGGAGGATCCAAAAGCTCAAGCCCCACTCCTCAGTGCTCCCTCAGAGATAAGTAATCACTCCTGTCTCCCTGGTCTCTGGCAGCACTCTGAGCTCACCTGGCCTGTGACCAAACATTTCTGTCTCTAGTGTATAGTGCCATTTGGAGTCTCCAAACCCAGCAGATTCCTGCCACACTGTTCCTCCCAGGGAAGGAAGGTGAGTCTCCCTGGATCTGCCACTTGTGGTGTCCCTGCTCAAAGAGCAGTGGTCCATCTGTGCCATGGATCACAGTTTAAGGTAACCCTGAGCTGAGAGCTCACTCCTCTTCTCTGTCTCTGTAGTTGGCTTCCTGCTCTGATACTTGGGAGCTCTTCCACACTCAGAAACTCCCAATCATTCTGTGACCCCATGAGACCTGAGACCACAACTGTCCCTGCGAAGGCTCCTGGAGCAGTGTCCCTCAATGGAGCAGACTTCTGAAAGTTCTGATTTTGTGCTCACTGCTCCAGCGCTTGCTGGGAACCAGCCCCTCTCCCTGCAGTCTTTCCGTCACTTCAGATTCACCTCTCCACACATCCTACCTTTCAGAAAGTGGTCAATTTTCTATTCCTAGAATTGCTGCTCTTCTTCTCTTCAATCTGCTGTTGAGTTTGTAGGTGTTCATATGGATTGATAACTATCTAGCTGAACTCTTGCAACCTGATGTCATTTCAGTCTGCTACTCCTCTACTATCTTGCCTCAAGAGTCAGACATACCATTTTTTATGTCTGTCAGGTCCCACACATACCAATTGTTCTGTTACCAAAAACAAAAACAAAAATTCTGACTATTTTTGAAGAGCTGTTTCCTGTCTTTTTTAAATCATCTTTCTAGTTCTCTTCACGATCACCTTATATGCTACAGATGATTCCTTGACTCATAAGTAGGTCCAATATGTATATTTATAATCCTGTTTTTAAAGTATGTTAGAGATAGACTAAACAACAAGAGCAGTATTAGTGAAAAGACATTCCTCTCAGTTACTTCCTATCTGCTTTTTACTTATATACCATGGTTATCTTTTCCCAAAGATTTTCTAATACACCGTACAGTAACTGTGGTTATTACACCCATTCTAATTACACCCATTTCTAATACACCATACAGTAACTGTGATCATTACTATAATGTCCATGATCTGCTATGTACTCAGGCATCTTGTTGATGTATGGAGGAGTTGATGAGTATACAGTATGTACTGTATGGATCATTGTACCTCAAGTATGAAATACAGATTATAGAACATAGAATATAGAATAGTAATAACGAACACTATATTTTATACTCACAGTAAATTTATAAATTATCCTTAGTATTCATATTATAGATGGGCAAGTTGAATATCCATGAGTATTGCCTATTGACTCATGGCTGATAATTACAGCTCTGGATTTTGAACCCGGGTTTCAGGAATTCCAAAGTGAGATAATATATCATCTTGTCATAGGACTAAGAATATTGACATGTGTTTGTTTTTAGAGTCCTGAATTATTGTCAGCTCTTTAATACCTAGAATGACATTCACAAATCTTTGCATTTTATTTAAAAAAAGAAAGAAGACAACCTAGGATCCAGACATATATATACCTACTCTAAAAAATGAAATAGTGATTTTATGAAGAAATAGGGTAAGTCATATAAAGAAGGTGGATACATTTATTTTCTCATATTTACTGCTTTTTATTTTATCACTCATTTCTCATTTAAAAATAATTCTTAAGTTTTTACTATGTGGGATAAGCAATATTATACATGTAGATTAAAACATTACCTTTTCATAGGAAATAGGTGAACCTAAACTACTTTTCCTTACCTCTCCCTATGCTTACTAGCAAATAATAGTGGAAATGTTTAGCATTTACTTGACTTTCAAGTACTGTGTAGATAAAATATGCACATCTTCAGATATGTGACCTCGTCTAAACTACCTTGTTAAATTTTCACATAGTGAATAGATGCCTAAATATGTTTTAATTTAACTTAAAATAGTAAAGAATAGCCAAAGAACATTTCTGTCTGAGAACTTTTAGAAAAGAGCAGCAGAGCTATCTTCTTTTGTTAAATTAAGAGCAAACCTGCTTGCAAATAGGAGGATAAGAAAAAGTTTTTCTGACATCTTTTCCAGCACTGGTATTGTACTGTTGAATCTATTTATGATACCCATTCCTCAAGTTCAACAGACAATCATACATAGAGTTCTGCCTGAAAATAGATATAATAAACTTACATGACATGACTGTCCACTTTCTCTCAGGGTCAAGTACAGACACACAAAGGTACTCACATTCTCTCTATGTATGTCTACACACACTCTCCTCCCATTTAGAAATAAAATTGTAGTTCTCTTGCATTTATTTTATCCTGTAAGAACTGAAAGTTTTCTAAGTATTGACTTATAAAATGAAAATTTTTCTTCTCCTTTCCTCTTTATCCCCCTCCTCCTTTCCCTCCTTTTCTTACCTCCTCTCTCACTCAACCCCCACTACCCTATTTCCTCGCTCACCCTCTGTGTTATCTATTCATCCTTCCCTACCTCTTAATTTTGAGTTCCTTGAAAGGTCAAATACTTAACTAACAAAAATTATTTTATTTAGAGGGAGACTTTATAGCTCAATATTTGCTTCAATTTTAAAGCATAAAGATCTCAAGATTATAATTAAAAGGACATTTCTATAATTATTAACTATACTTCCCAAATAAATAAAAATAAACATGCATTTTTAATTTAAACAAGAAAAATGACTTCATGCTCATAGAATGCTCCATTTTCTTTTCTTTTCTTTCTTTAGAAAAAGAGCCAAAGGCACACTCTATTGACTGAGCCACTCAGGCATACCAAGACTACTACATTTTCATAAACACCTGTGGAAACTGAGGTTTTAAATTTTGTTTTCTGAGAATATATATACGTCTTATTTTCCTTGTCTAATAACTGGGGAGTTGAAATTTAAGTTTTTCCCTCTCTGTTTTTAATATTTTAAAGAATTAAATATAAACTTAAAAATTCCATTTTAAAAAGGTTGATTTTGGGACGCCTGGGTGGCTCAGTTGGTTAAGCAGCTGCCTTCAGCTCAGGTCATGATCCCAGCATCCTGGGATCGAGTCCCACATCGGGATCCTTGCTCCACAGGGAGCCTGCTTCTCCCTCTGACTCTGCCTTCCACTCTGTCTGCCTGTGCTCGCTCTCACTCGCTCTCTCTCTGACAAATAAATAAATAAAATCTTAAAAAAAAAAAAAGGTTGATTTTTTTTTTTACAATAATGTGTTTATTTTATTTAGTTTACGTGTTTAATTCATTGCCCAAAGTTACTCATGTGGGAGGTGTCTAACTAGACTTCTTGTTTCTTGTTCTCCTGGAACTGAGAGTAGGAATGAAAAGCTTTCTCCTGGTGATTTCCCCCTGGACATTTGAATTCTCAAGAAAGATTCTTCTATATTAATTTCCCTTTGGCTTAGAAATTAGTTCAGTATAACTTTTTCCAAGTCCTCCAGACAAAGCAGTTTTCTCATACTATTTTCAATAATTGTTTTCCATAATTAAATTCATGTTTTTCTTCTTTTATGGATAGATTTTATAAAATAAGAGGCAGTCTCCATAAATATTTATCACTTTCCTTTCTGCTAACAAACACGAACATACACATGTGATTATGCTTCATTCTCTCTATTTTACCTCTTGTATTATCTGTATTTGTGTTTTTTCACATATTATTAAAACATTTAATAGATAGATTTTGGTTTTGTTTTATTTTTACAAAATTAAATCTATATACCCTAATAGCCAGAACTATCTATGTTCATATATACCTAGTCTAAGAGCAATAGATACTGTCCTATGTCAGTTTGCATTTCTCAGTACTTCTTAAAACTGCAGCAATGTATTTATAGCCAGGGCAGAAGCCCATTGTCTTATCTGGTCATGTCATCTCATTCCCCCAAAAGCACTTTTCAAGGCTTCCTCCTGTGAGAAGGCATCTCTTCCCATTCTGGTTCTCTTAGTGTCTCCTCTTCCTTTGGGTCTCTTTTTCACTAGGACTCTGAGGCACAGATTTTAGTTCTTTTGTATTGTTAGTGTGACTTTTCAAATAGACAGGATGATTCCGAAGGAAAGAATTTCTTACTATGCTTCTTTGATCAGAGAAGCAAGTGCAGTGGAATTTAAACACATATTGATTGGAGTGTACTACATTTTATAGTTCAGAAGATTCCAAATATATAGAGGTTTTGTTATTTACATTATGAAGATTATTTGAATTATAATTCCTTCAAGTTTATAAGATAGGAATTATAGGACCATAGGAAAGTTATTCATTAAAATTCCTTACATTTTTTTAATATGGTCATACTTTAAAATACATATTTACTTACTGTTAAATTCTATATTGAAGTTTTATATTTTATTTCAGTACTCATATATCTGAAACACTTGTTATTTTAAGAAGTAGTTGTTTCCTGATAAGTCATATCATATGAACAAATTAAGACTTATCGAATATCAACTGTCCATGAATATGTCCATATTATAATAAATCTTGAGAGTCTTTTTGACCTGGATTCAAGAGTTTGATGGAGAACGTTGAAATCCCATTATGACTGATAAAATACGTACAATTGTTATTTCTTCTGCTTCCTCTACATGCAAAACAGAAAGGTAGTACACATTTAATTTCCCAACCACTTACACCTTTGGATTCTAAGATCTCATCTCCTTGAACAAGTTGGAAAAGGCAAAGAGCTGTATCTTGGTGCAGATGTATCTTGGTGTAGAATTGGAGTGGCTGGAGAGTACTATGTAAACTATCCAGTCCAGGAGTTGCTGTTTTTCATTACAAATTCTATTCACTGTATTATGGCTCTATTGTTGCTACCAACATACCTTGTAATTCAGCTTTCAAAGAAGATTGAAGGGCATCATATAACTTTTGAATTAGTAGGTTAGATTCATTTATTCATTTATGCAGATTATTTTTATTGAGTGCCTTTGTGGAAACTGCCTGGCAATTTCCCAGCTTGTTCACTGATTAGCTTTCTTGTGTCAGACAAGTTATGTAACTTCTTTAACTCTATTTCCGAAATTTTGAAAGTAAGATAATATTCTGAAGATTAAATGAGATGATATATTTATAAAGCTTTGAATCTAGAAGATAGTGACCATTCAACAAATAGTAGAACTGCTAGCTCCTGCATAACTAAAGACCCTAAATCCTAACAATATTACAAAAATAAATAGATTATCAAAAATAAAATAGAAGAAAACCTTGGGACAATGGCAGCTTTATGTACTTTTAAGTTATTGCTCTCTGTGATGGAAAAAATGTTTCAACACTATATTGAAATGGATGGAAAAGAATTTGATAGAAAAATAGGAAGGAAAAACGATTCTAATGCACCCTCAGTTACATTTATGCAGTAGAGAGCTTTGTGTCATTTAAATAGAAAATTTTCTGGTTTTTATTCTGTTTTCCAATAACAGACATATCAAGAGTAAAACAAGAGTAAAAAACAAGAGTAAAACATGTATTTTAAATACAAAAATATGATAGACAATGAAGAGAAATTGTAACAACAGAAAATTTGATTATTGCCTAATGTTGTGACAGAGTTCAGTGAAATTTTCTGAAGACATTAAGTTTCTCTGGTATTGGAATTATAGGGTTATTAGTCAAAGGAAAAACTCTGTTCATTTTCTATTGGCAGAATTATTTCTTTTTATTATGGAAATTTTCTATCACACAAATAGAGAATAACTTTTATATATACAACGTAATCAAATATTGATTTGTTAAAACATTAAGGAATTTAAGTATTATAATAACCCTTCTCTCCAGAAACTCAGTGGATCCAGATTTTACAGTTTACCTGAATAAAATCAACTAGTGACACCATACCAATATAAGTTTTTAAAATATTTTTATTACAGGATATTCTCAAGGTATAAGATGGTGACCATTCAACAAATAGTAGAACTGCTACCTCCTGCATAACTAAAGACCAGAGTTTGATGGAGAACGTTGAAATCCCATTATGACTGATAAAATACATACAATTGTTATTTCTTCTGCTTCCTCTACATGCAAAACAGAAAGGTAGTACACATTTAATTTCCTAATCACTTACACCTTTAGATTCTAAGATCTCATCTCCTTGAACAAGTTGGAAAAGGCAAAGAGCTGTATCTTGGTGCAGATGTATTGGGAATTACTATTTATTATTAATTGCTAATATTTATTATCATTAGCCATCTTCTTATTAGTCAACAAAAGACAATAAGTAAAGGACACAACAGCTGAAGAATTCTTAAATAGAAATTGATGAAAAAATATATAGAGAAATATAAAAAAATTTCCAGATGGAATAGACATAGTTCTTACTGTTACTGCCACTAAGTGCAACTGAAAATGCTGAAAATTATATATTAAAAAACAAAACTGTAAGACACTGAAAGGTGATGAGAAGAAGGAAGACTGGGTAGGGAACTTGAGAAGCAGGATGAGTTCTCTGTTTTCTTTGGCTTCATATATTCCCAGACCTGGAACAGAAGGAGTTGACAAACTGAAAATGCCAATGTGTGCAGATGGAAAAAAAAAAAAGTGTTCCAACAAACACCTGTTCTTCTAGCCAAGGGCCCTTGAAAGGAATAGCCTAGAAAGGCAAAGTTTTAGATAGTATCTGCTCTACTCCATCCAAACCCATAAAAAATCTATGGCCTCATCCCCCCCTCAACCCCATGCTAACAAAGGCCGGATGGGAGCCTAGACTTCTAGTCTCATGAGCCTTTAAGGAAGCATCCAACAGCCCATCAAGGTGGTGTCAGTAAAGGTCAAGAAGGAATATGGGATATTCATTCCTTATGGCCAGTAATGAGGCACTCCAGGACTATCAATGGAGAATTCAGATGGTGAAACTGGACATTCGGAAAACCCAGCAATATAAAGGTCAGAGGAGGTCTCATAATGAGTTGAACTTATACCATCACCCAGCAGTAACGATCCCAACCATGGTGTCAATGGAAATGACTTGGAACTGTTCTGAGAGGGGAGTTTATAGCAATACAGGCCTTCCTCAAGAATCAAGAAAAATCTCAAATAAACAACTTAACCTTAACCTAAAAGAGATAGAAAAAGAAAAACAAACACAATCTTAAAACCAATAGTTGGATGAAAATAATAAAGATTAGAGAAGAAATAAATGAGACAGAAACCAAAAAAGCAAAACAAAACAATAAAAGAGATAAAATCTCGGAAACTAGGAGATGATCTTTGATAAACCTCTAGCCAGACTCATTTAAAAAAAAAAAAAAGAAGAAAGAAAGAAAGAAAGAAGAAAAGGAAAGGAAAGGATAGGAAGAGAGGACTCAAATAAAATCAGAAATGGCAGAGGGGGAATAATAACCATGACAACAGATCTACAAAGGATTATAAGAGAGGGAGGAGTCAAGATGGCTGAAAAGTAGCAGGCTGAGACTACTTCAGCTAGCAGGAGATCAGCTAGATAGCTTAGATAAAGATTGCAAACACTTGCAAATCAATAGGCAGATCGAAGAGAAGAAGAACAGCAATTCTAGAAACAAAAACAACCACTTTTTGAAAGTTTATCTAATATATATATATTTTTCTTTTTTATACTTTTCTTTATTCGTTTTTTTTTTAATTCCTTTTTTGTTTCTTTCTTTCTTTCTTTTTGAACCTCTTTTTATCCCCTTTCTCCCCCTTCACGATTTGAGATCTCTTCTGATTTGGTTAAAGCATATTTTCCTGGGGTTGTTGCCACCCTTTTAGTATTTTACTTGCTCCTGCATATACTCTTATCTGGACAAAATGACAAGGCGGAAAAAGTCACCAACAAAAAAAGAACAAGAGGCAGTACTGAAGGCTAGGGACCTAATCAATACAGATATTGGTAATATGTCAGATCGAGAGTTCAGAATGACAATTCTCAAGGTTCTAGCTGGGCTCGAAAAAGGCATGGAAGATACTAGAGAAACCCTCTCGGGAGATATAAAAGCCCTTTCTGGAGAAATAAAAGAACTAAAATCTAACCAAGTTGAAATCAAAAAAGCTGTTAATGACGTGCAATTAAAAATGGAGGTTCTCACAGCTGGAATAAATGAGGCAGAAGAAAGAATTAGCGATATAGAAGACCAAATGACAGAGAATAAAGAAGCTGATCAAAAGAGGGACAAATAGCTACTGGACCACGAGGGGAGAATTGGAGAGATAAGTGACACCATAAGACGAAACAACATTAGAATAATTGGAATTCCAGAAGAAGAAGAGAGAGAGAGGGGAGCAGAAGGTATACTGGAGAGAATTATTGGGGAGAATTTCCCCAATATGGCAAAGGGAACGAGCATCAAAATTCAGGAGGTTCAGAGAACCCCTCTCAAAATCAATAAGAATAGGCCCACACCCCATCACCTAATAGTAAAATTTACAAGTCTTAGTACAAAGAGAAAATCCTGAAAGCAGCCTGGGAAAATAGGTCTGTAACATACAATGGTAAAAATATTAGATTGGCAGCAGACTTATCCACAGAGACCTGGCAGGCCAGAAAGAGCTGGCATGATATTTTCAGAGCACTAAACAAGAAAAACACACAGCCAAGAATACTATATCCAGCTAGGCTATCATTGAAAATAGAAGGAGAGATTAAAAGCTTCCAGGACAAACAAAAACTGGAAGAATTTGCAAACACCAAACCAGCTCTACAGGAAATATTGAAAGGGGTCCTGTAAGCAAAGAGAGAGCCTACAAGTGGTAGATCAGAAAGGAACAGCGACCTTATACAGTAACAGTCACCTTACAGGCAATACAATGGCACTAAATTCATATCTCTCAATAGTTACCCTGAATGTTAATGGGATAAATGCCCCAATCAAAAGACACAGGGTATCAGAATGGATAAAAACCCAAAACCCATCTATATGTTGCCTCCAAGAAACTCATTTTAAGCCTGAAGAGACCACCAGATTTAAAGTGAGGGGGTGGAAAAGAATTTAACATGCTAATGGACATCAGAAGAAAGCAGGAGTGGCAATCCTTATATCAGATCAATTAGATTTTAAGCCAAAGACTATAATAAGAGATGAGGAAGGACACTATATCATACTCAAAAGGGCTGTCCGACAAGAAGATCTAACAATTTTAAATATCTATGCCCCCAACGTAGGAGCAGCCAACTATATAAACCAATTAATAACAAAATCAAAGAAACACATCAACAATCATACAATAATAGTAAGGGACTTTAACACTCCCCTCACTGAAATGGACAGATCATCCAAGCAAAAGATCAACAAGGAAATAAAGGCCTTAAACGACACACTGGACCAGATGGACATCACAGATATATTCAGAACACTTCATCCCAAAGCAACAGAATATATATTCTTCTCTAGGTCAAATGGAACATTCTCCAGAATAGATCACATCCTCAGTCCTAAATCAGGACTCAACCAGTATCAAAAGATTGGGATCATTCCCTGCATATTTTCAGACCACAGTGCTCTGACTAGAACTCAACCACAAGAGGAAGTTTGGAAAAAACCCAAATACATGGAGACTAAACAGCATCCTTCTAAAGAATGAATGGGTCAACCGGGAAATTAAAGAAGAATTGAAAAAAATCATGGAAAAAAATGATAATGAAAACACAACGGTTCAAAATCTGTGGGACACAACAAAGGCAGTCCTGAGAGGAAAATATATAGCGGTACAAGCCTTTCTCAGGTACACAACCTAACCCTACACCTAAAGGAGCCGGAGAAAGAACAAGAAAGAAACCCTAAGCCCAGCAGGAGAAGAGAAATCATAAAGATCAGAGCAGAAATCAATGAAATAGAAACCAAAAAACAATAGAACAAGTCAACGAAACTAGGAGCTGGTTCTTTGAAAGAATTAATAAGATTGATAAACCCCTGGCCAGACTTATCAAAAAGAAAAGAGAAAGGACCCATATAAATAAATGAATGAAAGAGGAGAGATCACAACTAACACCAAAGAAATGCAAACTATTATAAGAACATAGTATGAGCAACTCTACGCCAACAAATTTGACAATCTGGAAGAAATGGATGCATTCCTATAAATATATAAACTATCACAACTGAACCAGGAAGAAATAGAAAGCCTGAACAGACCCATAACCAGTAAGGAGATTGAAACAGTCATCAAAAATCTCCAAACAAATGAAAGCCCAGGGCCAGATGGCTTCCCAGGGGAATTCTACCAAACATTTAAAGAAGAACTAATTCCTATTCTCCTGAAACTGTTCCAAAAAATAGGAATGGAAGGAAAACTTCCAAACTCATTTTATGAGGCCAACATCACCTCTATCCCAAAACCAGACAAGGATCCCATCAAAAAAGAGAGTTGTAGACCAATATCCTTGATGAACACAGATGCGAAAATTCTCACCAAAATACTAGCCAATAGGATTCAACAGTACATTAAAAGGATTATTCACCACGACCAAGTGGGATCTATTCCAGGGCTGCAAGCTTGGTTCAACAGCTACAAATCAGTCAATGTGATACAACACATCAATAAAAGAAAGAACAAGAACCATATGATACTCTCAATAGATGCTGAAAAAGCATTTGACAAAGTACAGCATCCCTTCCTGATCAAAACTCTTCAAAGTGTAGGGATAGAGGGCACATACCTCAATATCATCAAAGCCATCTATGAAAAACCCACCACAAATATCATTCTCAATGGAGAAAAACTGAAAGCTTTTCCGCTAAGGTCAGGAACGTGGCAGGGATCTCCATTATCACCACTGCTATTCAACATAGTACTAGAGGTCCTCACCTCAGCAATCAGACAACAAAAGGAAATTAAAGGCATCCAAATCGGAAAAGAAGAAGTCAAATTATCACTCTTCGCAGATGATATGATACTATATGTGGAAAACCCAAAAGACTCCACTCCCAAACTGCTAGAACTTGTACAGGAATTCAGTAAAGTGTCAGGATATAAAATCAATGCACAGAAATCACTTGCATTTCTCTACACCAACAGCAAGACAGAAGAAAGAGAAATTAAGGAGTCAATCCCATTTACAATTGCACCCCAAACCATAAGATACCTAGGAATAAACCTAACCAAAGAGGCACAGAATCTATGCTCAGAAAACTATAAAGTACTCATGAAAGAAATTGAGGAAGACACAAAGAAATGGAAAAATGTTCCATGCACCTGGATTGGAAGAATAAATATTGTGAAAATGTCTATGCTACCTAAAGCAATCTACACATTTAGCACAATTCCTATTAAAGTACCATCCATCTTTTTCAAAGAAATGGAACGAATAATTCTAAAATTTATACGGAACCAGAAACGACCTCGAATAGCTAAAGGGATATTGAAAAAGAAAGCCAAAGTTGGTGGCATCACAATTCTGGACTTCAAGCTCTATTACAAAGCTGTCATCATCAAGACAGCATGGTACTGGCACAAAAACAGACCCATAGATCAATGGAACAGAATAGAGAGCCCAGAAATAGACCCTCAACTCTATGGTCAACTAATCTTTGACAAAGCAGGAAAGAATGTCCAAGACAGCCTCTTCAATAAATGGTGTTGGGAAAATTGGACAGCCACATGCAGAAAAATGAAATTGGACCATTTCCTTACACCACACACAAAAATAGACTCAAAATGGATAAAGGTCCTCAATGTGAGAAAGGAGTCCATCAAAATCCTTGAAGAGAACACAGGCAGCAACCTCTTTGACCTGAGCCGCAACAACATCTTCCTAGGAACATCGCCAAAGGCAAGGGAAGCTAGGGCAAAAATGAACTATTGGGATTTCATCAAGATCAAAAGCTTTTGCACAGCAAAGGAAACCGTTAACAAAATCAAAAAACAACTGACAGAATGGGAGAAGATATTTACAAATGACATAACAGATAAAGGACTAGTGTCCAAAATCTATAAAGAACGTAGCAAACTCAACACCCAAATAACAAATAATCCAATCAAGAAATGGGCAGAGGACATGAACAGACATTTCTGCAAAGAAGACATCCAGATGGCCAACAGACACATGAAAAAGTGCTCCATATCACTCGGCATCAGGGAAATACAAATCAAAACCACAATGAGATATCACCTCACACCAGTCAGAATGGCTAAAATAAACAAGTCAGGAAATGACAGATGCTGGCGAGGATGCGGAGAAAGGGGAACCCTCCTACACTGTTGGTGGGAATGCAAGCTGGTGCAGCCACTCTGGAAAACAGCATGGAGGTTCCTCAAAATGTTGAAAATAGAACTGCCCTATGACCCAGCAATTGCACTATTGGGTATTTACCCTAAAGATACAAACGTAGTGATCCAAAGGGGCACGTGCCCGCGAATGTTTATAGCAGCAATGTCCACAATAGCCAAACTATGGAAAGAACCTAGATGTCCATCAACAGATGAATGGTTCAAGAAGATGTGGTATATATACACAATGGAATACTATGCAGCCATCAAAAGAAATGAAATCTTGCCATTTGCGACAACATGGATGGAACTGGTGCGTATCATGCTTAGTGAAATAAGTCAAGCAGAGAAAGACACTATCATATGATCTCCCTGATATGGGGAAGTGGTGATGCAACATGGGGGCTTAAGTGGGTAGGAGAAGAATCAATGAAAGAAGATGGGATTGGGAGGGAGATAAACCATAAGTGACTCTTAATCTCACAAAACAAACTGAGGTTTGCTAGGGGAGGGGGGTTAGGAGAAGGGGGTTGTGGTTCTGTACATTGGGTGGGTATGTGCTTTGGTGAGTGCTGTGAAGTGTGTAAACCTGGTGATTCACAGACCTGTACCCCTGGGGATAAAAATATACGTTTATTTAAAAAAAAAAAAGGATTATAAGAGAATGTGATGAAGAATTACATGCCAGCAAATCAGACAACCTAGAAGAAATGGATAAATGCCCAGACATATATCCTCCCAAAATTGAATCCAGAAGAAAGAAAATATGAACAGACTGATTGCCACCAAGAAAACTGAGTCAGTGATCAAAAAATTTCCCAAAACAGAAGTCTAGGACCAGAGAGTTTCACAGTTGAATTCTACCAAACATATAAATAAGAATTAGTACCTATTCTTCTCAGATTATTCAATAAAACTAAAAAGAAAGCTTCCAAATTCTTTTTATTAAGCCAGCATGACCCTGATACAAAAGCCTGATAAGGAAACCTCAAAGAAAGAGAACTACAGACCAACATATCTGGTGAACGTAGATGCGAACATCCTCAAGAAAATATAAGGAAACCAAATACAACAATACATTTAAAAAGTCATTCACCATGATTAAGCGGGATTTATTCCCAGGATACAAGAGTGGTTTAAAATTCACAAATCAATCAACATGATACATAGTATCAACAAGAGGAAGGTTAAGAGCTATATCATCATTTCAATAGATACACAAAAACCATTTAACAAAGTACAACATCCATTCATGCTAAAAAAAAAAAAAAATACAAACCTTTCCACAAAATAGGGTTAGGGGGAGCAGGCCTCAACATAATAAAGACCATATATGAAAAGCTCACAGCTAACATTCTCAATGCTTAAAAATTGAGAGCTGTAGGGCACCTGGGTGGCTCAGTGGGTTAAAGCCTCTGCCTTCGGCTCAGGTCATGGTCTCAGGGTCCTGGGGTCGAGCCCTGCATCAAACTGTCTGCTCAGTGGGAAGCCTGCTTCCCCCTCTCTCTCTGCCTGCCTCTGTGCCTACTTGTGTTCTCTATCACATAAATAAATAAAATCTTTTAAAAAAAATTAAGAGCTATCCTCCTAAGTTTAGGAACAAGACAAGGATATCCACTCTCACAACTTTTATACAGCATAATATTGGAAGTCTTAACTGCAGCAATCAGACAAGAGAAAGAAATGAAAAGCATCCATATTGGTAAGGAAGAAATAAAACCTCCACTTGCAGATGACATGATACTATAAATAGAAAGCCTAATGATTTCACCAAAAAACTACTAGAATTGTAAAATAAATTCAATAAGGTCCTAGGATACAAAATCAATATACAGAAATCCATTATGTTTCTATACACTGATAATGAAGAAGCAAGAGAAATTAAGAAAACAATCTCATTTAAAATTTCACCAAAAATAATATAATGCCTAGGAATAAACTTAATCAAGCAGGTGAAAGACCTGCCCTCTGAAAAACTACAAAATATTGGTGAAAGAAATCGAAGATTACACAAACAAAAAGAAAGATACTCCATGCTCATTGATTGGAAGAATAAATATTGTTAAAATGTCCATACTAACTAAATTGATCTATAGATATAATGTGATCCACAGAATTAAAACAAATATTCCTAAAATTTGTATGGAACCAAAGATGGTCCAAATAGCCAAAACAATCTTGATCAAAAAACAAACAAACAAACAAACAAAAACCAAAAAATAAAGCTGCATATAGTATAAATCCAGATTTCAAGTTATACCACAAAGCTGTAGTAGTCAAAACAGTATGATACTGGCACAAAAATAGACACTTAGATCAACGGAACAGGATAGAAAGCCCAGAAATAAATTATCAGTTATATGCTCAATTAATTTTTGATAAAGCAAGAAAGAGTAAGCAATGGGTAAAAGTGTTGGGAAAACTCTTAAAAATGTTGGGAAAACTAGACAGCTACATGCAAAATAATGGAACTGGACACTTACTTATACTATACATATAAATAAAATCAAAATGGAGTAAAGACCTAAATGTGAGGCCTTAAACCATAAAAATCCTAGAAGAGAGCATAGATAGCTATTTCTATGACATTGGATATAGCAACATTTTTCTAGATATATCTTCTGAGTAAAGGGAAACAAAAGTGAAAAGAAACTAATGGACTGCATCAGAATAGAAAGCTTCTGCAAAGTGATGGAAATTAACAAAACTAAAAGACAGCCTATAGAATGAGAGAAGATATTTGCAAATGACATATCAGATGATGAATTAGTATCCAAAAAAGAGCTTATACTCAAACCCCCAAAGTAAATAGTCCAATTAAAAAATGTGAAGAAGGCATAAAACAGACATTTCTCCAAAGAAGACTTGTAGATGGCCAACATACATGTAAAAAGATGTTCAACACCACTCATCCTTAAAGAAATACAAATCAAAACCACAATGAGTTACTACCTTACAGCTGGCAGAATGGCTTAAAAAAAAAACAAAAAGCCCACAAGAAACAAGTGTTGGTGAGGATGTGGAGAAAAAGTAACTCTTGTGCACTGTTGGGAATGCAAATGGGTGCAGCCATCAGGGAAAACAGTATGGAGTTTCCTTAAAAAGTTAAAAATAGAAGTACCCTACCTTCAAGGAATTGCACTACAGGGTATTTACCCACAAAATAAAAAAACACTACCTAAAAAGGATTTGTGCACTCCTATGTTTATTGCAATATTATTTTTAATAGCCAAACTATGAAAACAGCCCATGTCCATCAATAGATGAATGTATAAAGAAGTGGTTGTGTGTGTGTATGCATGTATGTGTATATATATATACACACACACATATATACATATATATGTATACATATACACATATATACAAACATATATAAATAATAATCCCCTTATACATATATATACATATATACTTTATACATATATAATGGAATCCTAATTGCCACTTGTAACAACATGGATGGAGCTACACAGTACAATGCTAAGTGAAATAGATCTGTCAGATAAAGACAAATACCATATGATTTCACTCAATGTAATTTATGGTACAAATGAACAAAAGAAAAAATAAAAAGGGAGACACACAAAATACGGATTCTTATCTATAGAGAACAAATCACCAGAGGGGGGATGTGTGAGGGGGATGGTTGAAATTAAAGAGTACAGTTATCATGATGAGCATTGAGTATCACATTGTTGAATCACTATATCACACACCTAAAATTAATATCATATTGTATGTTAAATATATTGGAATTTAAAAATTCAATGAAATTTTTTAAAAAAGGAAAGCTCAATGTATGGTATCAATAAAATAATGGAGGGGAAGAGGAAAGAATCAGTTAATTGAGTGATAGGAAAATAAAAGTGACACAATCTTGAAAGACAGAGAGAAAATAGACTGAACAACAGAAAAAAGCCTAGAGAACATTAGAAAGCATTAAAAAAAAAAGTTCATACTATTGGAGTCCCAGAAAGAGAAGAGACCAAGATTTTTAAAATACTTGAAGAAATAATTGCTGAAAAGTTTCTTCATTGGTCAAGAGACATAATGCTACAGTTTTTTTTATTTTTTTTTAAAATATTGTATTTATTTATTTGATAGACAGAGATCTCAAGTAGGCAGAGAGGCTGGCAGAGAGAGAGGAGGAAGCGGGCTCCCTGCTGTGCAGAGAGCCCCATGTGGGGCTCGATCCCAGGACCCTGGGATCACGACCTGAGTGGAAGGCAGAGGCTTTAACCCACTGAGCCACCCAGGCGCCCAATGCTACAGTTTCAAAGAACTAAGGAAACCCCATACAATAATTCAAATAAATCTATACCAAGACACATCATAAACTTTTGAAAATTAACACGAAGAAAAAGCTTGAAAGCAGCAAGAGAAAAACAGGAGTTTACCTATTGGTGAAGGTCAGTTAGAATGAGAGTAGAGGGAGGTAAAGGGAACATAAAGGAATCAGGTTTTCTACTCATATGAACTGGTGAAATGATGACACTTATGAACTTTGATATATGTGTATATATAACTTAATACCTAGAGCACCCACTAAGAAAGTTATACAAGGTGACATACTCAAAAACACTATTTACTAAGCAAAACAGAATTCTTTTTGTTGTTGTTTTTTTTTTTAAAAGATTTTATTTATTTATTTGTTATAGAGAGAGAAGCAAGAGCAAGCACAGGCAGACAGAGTGGCAGGCAGAGGCATAGGGAGAAGCAGGCTCCCTGCCAAGCAAGGAGCCCGATGTGGGACTTGATCCCAGGACACTGGGATCACGACCCGAGCTGAAGGCAGCCGCTCAACCAACTGAGCCACCCAGGCGTCCCAAATTCTTAAAAATATTTAAATTATCCAGAAGAAATCAGGAAAAAGAAACAATAGAAACAAACTAATATTGAACTGGAATAAAATTATTTTAAGCCCTAACATACTGGTAATTACATTAAATGTCAATTGTTTAAATATACCAATTTAAAGCAAATCAGGAGGGAGAGTGGATAAAAAAAAAGACATAATTTTATGCTGTCTGAAAGAAACTCACTTCAAATATAATGATACAGGGAAGTTGAAAGTAAAAGGATGGAGAAAGGTGTATATTGCAAGCATTAGTTGAGAAAAGTAACAATGACTATTAATAGCTGATAAAGTAGACTTAAGAGCAAAGAAAATCAGCAGAGCGATATTATATAATGATAAAGTGAGTCCACTAAAAGAGCATGGCAATCCTAAGTGTGTGTGCATCAAGTAACAGAGCTATACCATATGTGAAGCATCAGTGGTGGAATTGAAAGGAAGGATAGAAAAATCCACAATTACATTTGGAAACTCTTTCAAATATTGGTGCCACAACCAGGCAGAAAATCAGATAGGAATTAAAGAAACTCAGCACCACCATCTACCAATGGGATCTAGTCAGCAATAAAAATAAAGTATTGATTTACACAACTTGACTGAATCTCCTGGGAATTGTGCTGAGTGAAAAAATCAAATCCTAAAAATTATGTTTCAATTTTATAAAATTTTTGAACTGACACAATTTTTAAAATGGTGAGGGATTAAGGAGGGGGTAGGGTTAGAAGGAAAAGGGATGTGATAATAAAAGAACAACCTTAAGGATTCCTGTGGTGATGAAAATATTTTGTATTTTGACTATATTATCAGTGTCAGTATACTGGTTGTGATCTTGTATGAGTTGTAAAAACTATTACTATTGGAGGGAAATAGGGAAATGATAGCAGTAATCTTTATTATTTTTTATGAGTGCATATGAATCTACAATTTCCTCAACATAAAAAGTTAAATTAGAAAAGGTAAATAGGCAAAATAATAATCTATTAAATAATATTATAAGACAAAGATAGGTTAATATGATTAAAGGTGGCCATCAAAAGAAGAGTATGAAATGTCTGTATTAAAAATAAATGGAAACATGGAGCAATTTTTCAGCATTATGGAAGACCAAACCAGGGGAAATGTATTTTTGTATATGGGTCCTTCTTCATTGTTTTAGAAATTCACATTAGAGACTTGGAAATAAAGCCAAAATGCTTCTCTTATCAGTTTTAATGTTATGATTCCAAGTTACCTTATTTTTATAGTCAATTCAAGAAGATGCAGTATTGAGTTTTCTTAAGTGTTTCCTTCAAATTCTTCCCTCTTTCATGCATATGCTATGCCCCCAATCAAGAGATGAGGCTAATTTTCCTGACCTCTGACTCCCTGAAACTGGTTTTATCAATAGAATATGCCTGAAGGATCCTTTTGTCATTGTGGGTCTGGCATTTAATTGGCATGGGGTTCCTGTTTTTCCCCTTCTTAAAATGCTCATTCTGGAGGAAGGTACCTGACAAGTAAGTTTCTACCTATAGATACTTGTGAGATGGCAAGCTGAACAAATTAGAAGTTATGTGAACAACCAATATGCAAATATCCCTGCCATCCCAGCAAAGGCACCAGACATGTAAGTGAGGAAGCCATCTTGACAATGCCCAGTGAAATCTTCAGATGACTCTAGGCTCTGCCATCATTGTATTAGAAAATTATCAGAAACTCAGTTGAGAATTGACTGGATGAACTGTCAACCACAACAGTCCTGTAAAACGATACTGTATTAAGTCACTGGGTTCTGGAGTGATTTGTTGCAGAGTGGTAAGTAGAACACACTCCTGATAAATGAGGCCAGTGTCACTGTCAAGAATTAAAACTACTTGTGCTTATGCCAAATGTCTGTGGTTTAATTTTCCATAGGTATAAGAATGAACTAGTCATAATAGTTACATATTTTATATATGTGTATTATATGTATATGCATATGTACAGCAACATATATATGTATTGGAGAATTATTATTCAATATTATGCAGTTCTGTTGCCATGTTGAATAATCCTGTCTTCTAACATCTTTACAGATAAATGTTTTTTCTATCCCTTTAATAATTTTAGGTTCTGTTTTTTAATCTTCTGAATAAATTACTGATCATATTAACATACTGCAAGAATGTTCTATATTTACATTAACAGAATATTTAAGTCAAAGTTAAAAGTGAAAGGAAAGGCAATTATTTTGTAAAATTCAAACTGCATAGCAATAGAAGAGGTTTTGTTTTTATAGAAAAAAATCCCTGCATTTACATCCTTATTATAAAGCTATAATAATGCGTTAGATTAAACTAAGCTTTTTGGAGGCAACTGTGTAGCTCAGTTGGTTAAGCCTTTGACTCTTGGTTTCTGCTCAGGTAATGGTCTCAGTTCCTGAGATTGAGTCCAGCAAGGGGCCCCTTGCTCAGTGCAGAGTCTGCTTGAGATTCTCTCCCTCTCTCTTTGCCCCTCCCCTGCCTGAGCATGCATGCTTTCTCACCTTCTCTCTCTAAAATAATAAAGTAAATAAATAAAACCTTAGAAAAGATTAAGCTTTTGCTTTTTAGTTCAGCTATTCTATATCAGTAGAGAATTATTATTTGAGTTATTATCTACTAAATTTTTATTTTTAGAATCAAGGAGTTAGGTCTAAAGCTGTAAGTTCTTGCAAAATAATATTTAGTCTTCATTAGAAAAAATGTAAACTGTATTATCATTCTAAAAATCGGTTCTACACATTAATTTCTGTAGCAAAAGTTTATACTTGTTTTAATATATACCTTTTAAAGTTTTTAGAAGAAAATTATCTGCTTAAACATTTATATAACTCATTATAGAAAGAATGGAAAATATAGAAAAGTTTAAAGAAGAAAATCATCTTACATATTTTCAACTCCTAGAGATAGCTGATATTAGTTAATGCTTTGGCAGTTTTCCTAGAATTGTTACATAATGATGATTATATGGAATTTATGAGATTATATTATCCTATGAAAAATAGATTTCCTATTATAAAGCAATGCATGTTCACTTGATAATATTTGTAAAATAAAAAAAATTCAAAGTAAAATACCGAATTCCCATTCCCAGTGACAGCATGAATATGTTGGTATATTTTAATTATTTTATTCGTATATTTTAATATGAAAATGATAATTCTGTACAAAGTAATTTAAAGCCTAATTAATACAATAATTCCAGGTCCTAGATGGATAATATCATGGGGGAAAAAAAATCCTAGGAAGAAATAATTTCTGCCACTGAGTGATATTATTTTTTAACAATGATTCAGTTCATATATTACAAATCACATATTTCAAAATGTGCCAGATGTTTTTAAATTCTTTGGTTTTATTTGCCTTTATTTTTCTGGTTAAGATTGTTTCTTTGAGATAGTTCCTCTTTTTAAATATATGCATTTACTGCTATAAATTTCTCTCTAAAAACTGATTTAATGTCATGCACAGATTTTATATGCTAAGTTTTTGTTTTTACTCATTTGAATACACTTATTTACTTTAGAGTTTCTCTTTGACCCATAGGTTATATAAAAATGGGTTATTTAGCTATGGATTTACAAGCAATTTTTTAATGTTTTATTGATGTATAATATATTATTTGCTTCAGGGGTATAGGTCAGTGAATCCTTAGTCTTACACAATTCACAGCACTCACCATAGAATATACCCTTCCCAATGTCCATAACCCAGCCCCCCTATCCTTCCCACCCACCCTCCAGCAACCCTCAGCTTGTTTCCTGAGATTAAGAGTCTCTTATGGTTTGTCTCCCTCCCCGGTCCCATCTTGTTTCACTTTTTTCCCCTCCCTTCACCCCACGATCCCCTTGCCCTGCCTCTCAAATTCCTTATATCAAAGAAATCTTATGATAATTGTCTTTCTCTGATTGACTTATTTCACTTAGCATAATACCATCTAGTTCCATCCACATTATTGCAAATGGCAAGAATATAGTTTTATGATGGCTGCATAGTATTCCATTGTATATATATACCACATCCTCTTTATCCATTCATCTGTTGATAGAAACCTAGTTTCTTTCCATAGTTTGGCTATTGTGGACATTGCTGCTATAAGTATTTGGGTGCACATGCCCCTTCAGATCACTACATTTGTATCTTTAGGGTAAATACCCAGTAGTGTGATTGCTGGGTCATAGGGTAGTTCTACTTTCAACTTTTTGAGGAACCTCCATACTGTTTTCCAAAGTGGCTGCACCAGCTTACATTCCTACCAACAGTGTAGAAGTTCCCCTTTCTCTACATCCTCGCCAACTTCTGTTGTTTCCCGACTAGTTAATTTTAGCCATTCTGACTAGTGTGAGGTGGTATCTCACTGTGGTTTTGATTTGTATTTTCCTGATGCTGAGTGATATGGAGCACTTTTTCATGTGTCTGTTGACCATTTGGATGTCTTTGTTGCAGAAATGTCTGTTAAAGTCTTCTGCCCATTTCTAGATTGGATTATTCTTTGGATGTTGAGCTTGATAATTTCTTTATAGATTTTGGATGCCACCAATTTTTGGTACTTGAATACATTTAAGCTGAGATTTGCTACTGCCTGAGATATGAACTAATATTATATTTGGTATGCACTTGAAAAGATATTGTGTTTTGCTACTGCTGGGTTGTGTTTTATAATTGTCGATTAGTTCACTTTGGTTCATATTGCTATTGAAGTCTTCTGTATTTTTTAATTAACATATAATGCATTATTTGCCCCAGGAGTATAGGTCTGTGAATCATCAAGCTTACTACACATTTCACAGCACTCACCTTAGCACATACCCTCCCCAGAGTCCATAACCCAACCACCCTATCCCTATCCACCTATGCCACCAAAACTGTCAGTTTATTGAGTTTGGTAAGTTCTTTATAGATTTTGGATACTAGCCCTTTATATGATATGTCATTTGCAAATATCTTCTCCCATTCCATCAGTTGTCTTTTGGTTTTGTTGACTGTTTCCTTAGCTGTGCAAAAGCTTTTGATCATAATGAAATCCCAATAGTTCATTTTTGGCCTTGTTTCCCTTGCCTATGGTGATGTTTCTAGGAAGAAGTTGCAGTGACTGAGGTCAAAGAGGTGGCTGCCTGTGTTCTCAAGGACTTTGATGGATTCCTGTTTCACATTGAGGTCTTTCATCCATTTTGTGTCTATTTTTGTGTGTGGTGTAATGAAATGGTCCAGTTTCATTTTTCTGCATGTGGCTGTCCAATCTTACGAACACAGTTGGTAGAAGAGACTGTCTTTTTTCTATTGGACATTCTTTCCTGCTGTCTTGAAGATTAGTTGACCATAGAGCTGAGGGTCTATTTCTGGGCTCTCTCTATTCTGTTGCATTGATCTATGTGTCTGTTTTTGTGCCAGTACCATACTGCCTTGATGATTACAGCTTTATATTGGAGCTTGAAGTCTGGAATTGTGATCCCACCAACTTTGGCTTTCTTTTTCAACATTCCTCTAGCTATTTGGGGTATTTTCTGGTTCCACATAAATTTTAGCATTATTTGTTCCATTTCTTTGAAAAAAATTGATGATATTTTGATAGGGATTGCATTAAATGTGTAGATTGCTTTAGGTAGCTTAGACATTTTCACAATATTTGGTCTTCCAATCCATGAGTATGGAACATTTTTCCATTTATTTGTGTCTTCCTCAATTTCTTTCATGAATACTTTATAGTTTTCTGAGTATAGATTCTTTGCCTCTTTGTTAGGTTTATATTCCTAGGTATCTTATGGTTTGTGGCACAATTATAAATGGGATCAACTCCTTAATTTCTCTTTTTTCTGTCTTGTTAGTGTGGTAGAAATGGAACTGATTTCTGTGCATTGACTTTATATCCTGAACTTTACTGAATTCCTGTATGTGTTCCAGCAGTTTTGGAATGGAGTCTTTTTGATTTTCCACATAAAGTATCAACTCATCTGCAAAGAGTGAGAGTTTGACTTCTTCTTTGCCAATTCAGATGCATTTTATTTCTTTTTGTTGTCTGATTGCTGAGGTTAGGAGTTCTAGTACTATGTTGAATAGCAGTATTCATAGTGAACATCCCTGCCATGCTTCTGACCTTAGGGGGAAAGTTCTCATTTTTCCCCATTGAGAAGGATACTTGCTGTGAGCTTTTCATAGATGGCTTTGATGATATGAGGAATGTACCCTCTATGCCTACACTGTTTACAGAATTTTGATCAAGAAAGGATGCTGTACTTTGTCAAATGCTTTTTCAGCATCTATTGACAGTATCATATAGTTCTTGTTCTTTCCTTTATTAATGTATTGTATCACATTGATTTGCAGATGTTGAACCAACTTGCAGCCCAGAAATAAATCCCACTTGGTCATGGTGAATAATCCTTTTAATGTACTGTTGGATCGTATTGGCTGTATTTTGGTGAAAATTTTTGCATTTGTGTTCCTCAAGGATATTTGTCTGTAATTCTCCTTTTTGTTGGGGTCTTTGTCTGGTTTTGGGATCCAGGTAATGCTAGCCTCATAAAATGAGTTTGGAAGTTTTCCTTCCATTTCTATTTTTTGCAACAGTTTCAGGAGGAAAGGCATTAATTCTTCTTTAAATGTTTGGTGGATTTCCCTGGGAAGCAGTCTGGCCCTAGCCTCTTTTTTGTTGGGAGATTTTTTTGTTAAAGATTTTTTTTTAAAGATTTTATTTATTTATTTGAGAGAGAATGAGTGAGAGAGAGCATGAGAGAGGAGAAGGTCAGAGAGAGAAGCAGACTCCCCAAAGATCTGGGAGCCTGATGTGGGACTCGATCCCAAGGCAGTCGCTCAACCAACTGAGCCACCCAGGTGCCCCATTGTTGGGAGATTTTTGATGACTGCTTTAATCTCCTCCCTAGTTATGTGTCTGTTCAGGCTTTCTATTTTTCTTGGCTCAGTTTTGACAGTTTTTATGTCTCTAGGACTGCATCTATTTCTTCCAGATTGTCAAAATTCCTGGTGTATAGTTGCTCATAATATGTTCTTATAATTGTTTGTATTTCTTTGGTGTTGGTTGTGATCTCTCCTCTTTCATTCATGATTTTATTAATTTGAGTCCTTTTTTCTTTCTTTTTGACAAGTCTGGCAAGGATTTTATCAATCTTATTAATTCTTTCAAGGAAGTGGTTCCCAGTTTTGTTGATTTCTTTTCCTGTCCTTTTGGTTTCTGTTTCACTGACATATGCTCTGATCTTTATGATTTCTCTTCTTCTGTTGGGTTTAGGTTTTCTTTGCTGTTCTTTCTCCAGATCCTTTAGGTTTATGGTTAGGTTGTGTACTTGAGACCTTTCTTGTTTCTTGAGGAAGGCTTGCATTACTCTATACCTTCCTCTCAAGACCACCTTGGTATGTCTCAAAAAGTTTGAACAGTTGTGTTTTCATTTTCATTTGTTTCCATGAGTTTTTTTCAATGCTTCTTTAATTTCCTGCTTGACCCATTCATTTTTAGTAGGATGCTCTTTAGCCTCCATGTATTTGAGTTCTTTCCAACTTTCTTCTTGTGATTGAGTTCTAGCTTCAGAGCATTGTGCTCTGAAAATATGCAGGGAGTGATCCCAATCTTTTGATACCAGTTGAGGCCTGATTTGTGACCCAGGATGTGATGTATTCTGGAGAATGTTCCATGTGCACTAGAAAAGAATGTATATTCTGTTGCTTTGGGATGGAGTATTCTGTGATGTCCATCTGGTTCAGTGTGTCATTTAAAGCCTTTATTTCCTTATTGATCTTTTGCTTAGGGGATCTGTTCATTTCAGTAAGGGGGTTATTAAAGTCCCCTACTATTGTTGTATTATTGTTGATGTGTTTCTTTGATTTTATTATTAATTGCTTTATATAATTGGCTGCTCCCATGTTACGGGCATAGATATTTAAAATGTTAGATCTTTTACTTGGACAGACCCTTTGAGTATGAGATAGTATCCTTCCTCATCTCTTATTATTATAGTCTTTGGCTTAAAATCTAATTGATCTAAGGATTGCCACCCCAGATTTTTTTTGATATCTATTTGCGTGATAAATTGTTTTCAACCCCCCCACCCCCATTTTAAATCTGGAGATGTCTTTGGGTCTAAAATGAGTTTCTTGTAGATAGCATATTGATGGTTTGTTTTGTTCTGTTTTGTTTTGTTTTTTATCCATTCTGATACCCTGTGCCTTTTGATTGGGGCATTTATCCCAGTTACATTCAGGGTAACTATTGAAAGATATCAATTTAGTACCACTGTATTGTGTATAAAGTGACTGTTACTATTTATTGTTTCTGTTCCTTTCTGGTCTGTTACTTTTAGGCTCTCTCTTTGCTTAGAGGACTCCTTGCCCTATTTCCTGTGGGGTTGGTTTGGTGTTTGCAAATTCATTTAGGTTTCGTTTGTCCTGGAAGCTTTTAATCTCTCTTATTTTCAATGACAGCCTAGTTGGATATAGTAATCTTGGCTGCAACATTTCCTCGTTTTGTGCCTTGAATATATCATGGCAGTCTTTCTGGCCTGCCAGGTCTCTGTGGATAAGTCTGCTACCATCTAATATTTCTACTGTTGTATGTTACAGACTTTTTTTCCCAAGCTGCTTTCAGGATTTTCTCATTGTCACTGAGACTTGTGTGTTTTACTATTAGATGACAGGGTGTTGACCTATTTTTATTAATTGTGAGGGGAGCTCTCTACACCTCCTGGATTTTGATGCTTGTTCCTTTTGCCAAATTAGGGAAGTTCTCTACAATAATTTGCTCCAATATACCTTCTGCCCCTCTCTCTCTTTATTCTTCATCTGGGATCCAAATTATTCTAATATTGTTTCCATCTCATGATATCACTTATCTCTTGAGTTCTCCCCTCATGGTCCATGGTCCAGTAGTTGTTTCTATCCTTTTTGGTCAGCTTCATTATTCTTGTTTGGTTTTCTATATCACTAATTCTCTCTTCTGCCTCATTTATCCTAGCAGGACGAGCCTCCATTTTTTATTGCTTCTCATTATTAGCATGTTTGATTTCAACTTGGTTAGATTTTAGTTCCTTTATTTCTCCAGAAAGGGATTTTATGTCTCCAAAAAGGGTGTCTCTAGTATCTTCCACACTTTCTTCAAGCCCAACTAGTACCTTGATAATTGTCATTTTGAACTCCACTTCTGACATATTACTAATGTCTATATTGATTAGGTCCCTAGCCTTCAGTACAGCCTCTTGTGGTTTTTTTGTTGTTGTTGTTTTGTTTTGTTTTGTTTTGTGGGGAATTTTTTATCCTATTATTTAATACAGATAAGAATAGATGAATGAGAGAACAAAATACCAAAAGGGTAGCAACAACCCCAGAAAAATGTACACTAACCAAATCAGAAGAGACCTGAACCCACAGGGAGAAGGAAAGTGGAAAGAAAAAAGGGGAAAAAGCATATATATATATATATACATGTATATATATATATATATATATATATATATATATATGTATATATATGTTAGAGTGGGAACAGAACAGAGTCACACACTTGATTTTGGGTGTATTTTGTTCTGTTGAAAGAAACTATCTCCCAAAATTTTAAAGAAAGATAAAGTTATATGTGTACAAAAATAAGGATAAACACAATGAAGGGATGGGATATGATTGTAAAGATGAAAATTAAATAAGATTCTGAAAAGGGAATTGATAAGAAGTTGGTTGAAAAAAAATTAAAAAGAGGAAAGAATGTGATCAGGCTGGAAGTAGAACAATGCTATGGGTTAGACTTAGGGTATATTTTCATCTATTAGAAGAAACTGTATCCAAAACTTTTAAAGGGAAAAAAAAAGCCTATATGTATACAAAAAATAATGTTAAATACAATGAAGGGATAACATATTACTATAAGAATGAGAATTTAAAAAGATTTTTAAGAGGTATTGATAAGATAAAATAGTTTAAAAATGTCAAAATAGGGGGATCCTGGGTGGCTCAGTGGGTTAAAGCCTCTGCCTTCGGCTCAGGTCATGATATCAGGGTCCTGGGATTGAGCCCCACATCCGGCTTTCTGCTCAGCGGGGAGCCTGCTTCCTCCTCCTCTCTCTCTCTCTCTCTCTTTCTCTCTCTCTGCCTGCCTCTCTGCCTACTTGTGATCTGTCTGTCAAATAAATAAATAAAAATCTTTTAAAAATCTTTTAAAAATGTCAAAATAGGAAAGAGGAAAAATAAAAAATATAATAAAAAATAAAATTAAAAAAAATTAACTTTGAAAGACTAAAGGATCATGGGGAAAAAGGCATTAAATATATGTGTTGAAAACTTGTTCTTGGCTGGATGTTCTTGCTGGTCTTCTGAGGGTGGGGCCTCTTGCAGTGATTCTCATATGTCTTTGCCTGAGTCAGAATTGCACCGCCCTTTCCAGGATCAAGCTAAGTAATATGCTTGGGTTCACTCTGGGTAGCTTTTGTTCCCTGAAGTCTTTCTGTATAGCTTTGGAGGAAAATGAAGATGGTGGCTACCAATCTCCTTATGAGCTGAGAGCTCTGGGCCCACTCCTCAATGCACCCTCAGAGAAAAGCAGTCAATTTCTCCCATCTCCCTGGTCTCCAGCCACACTCCAAGTTGTGACCGAGCATTTCTATCTCAGATGCATGGCTCTCTTTGGAGTTTCCAAACCCAGCTGATTCCTGTGCCACTCCTCCTGGAGGAGGAAGGTGAGTCTCCCCAGATCTGCTGCTTGTTGTGTCCCTGGTCATAGAGCAAAGGCCCAAATATGCTATGGATCCCCATTTAAGGTAATCCCAAGCTGAGAGCCCACTCCTTGTCTCTGTTTCTACAGCCAGCTTCCCCACTCTGATACATAGGAGCCCTGAGGCACACAGACACACCTGTCCTGGGATTGCAATGTCTCCCACAAGTGCTCCACCCTCCGCTTAGCCTCTGGAGGTGATGTCCGTCAGTGGAGCAGACTTCTAAAAGTTCCAATTCTGTGGTCTGCTGCACTCTCACTTGCTGGGAGTTGGCCCTTCCCCCCACAGTCTATCTTCTTGTCGCTTTGGATTCACTTCTCTGCATGTCCTACCTTCCAGAAAGTAGTCGATTTTCTGTTCCTAGAATTGCTGCTCTTCTCTTAAATCTCTTGTTGAGTTTGTAGATGTTCAGGTTGTTTTGATAAACATCTAGCTGAACTCTTGGGACCTGATGATATTTCAGTCTTCTACTCCTCTGCCATCTTGCTCCTTCCCCCTCTAAAGTCTTCTGTTTTCTTAGTGATTTTATGTCTACTTGTTCTATCAACTCTTAAGAGGGAAGTATAGAAATGTCCAATTATAATTGTGAATTTTCCCATTCCTCCTTACAGTTTATCAGTTTTTGTTTCCTGCTCTTGAGACTTTGTTATTAGATGCATATACTTTTATGATTCTTTTGTCATCTTAATAGTTGTCTCCTTGTCATTATGAAATGCTCTTTTTTGTATCTGATAACATTCTTGGCTATGAAATTTACTTAGTCTGCTATTAATATAGCTACCTGACTTTTTGATTAGTGATAGCTAGGTGTTATGGGATGAATTGTGAATTGTGAATTAATATATTACACTGAACACCTTCTCTTGAATTCATGCTAAAACTCCAAATCCCAATAACTCAGAACATGACTTTATTTGGAGATAGGGTATTTAAAGGAGTAATTAAATTAATATGAGGTCTCCCAACTAACAAGAATTCAGGGCTGGAAGTTCCAATTCTGTGGTCTGCTCAGCACGGAGCCCAGGGTAATTCTACCAAACATTTAAGGAATTAATACCAGTTATTCTGAAGCTGTTCGAAAAAATAGAAAGAAGAAAAACTTCCAAACTCATTCTATGAGGCCACTATTATTACCTTGATCCCCAAACCAAAGACCCCACCAAAAAGGAGAATTACAGACCAATATCCCTGATGAACATTAATGTCAAAATTCTCACCAAGATACTAGTCAGAAGGATCCAACAGTACCTTAAATGGATTTTCTCCCATGTCCAAGTGGGAGCTATTCCTGGGATGCAGGGTGGTTCAACAACCACAAATCAGTCAGTGTGATACATCACATTAATAAAAGAAAGGACAAGAACAAAATGACCCTCTTAATCGATGCAGAAATAAACATTTGACAAAAATACATCATCCTTTCTTGATTAAAAGTCTCCACAGTGGGATGCCTGGGTGGCTCAGTTGGTTGGACAACTGCCTTTGGCTCAGGTCATGATCTCCGAGTCCCGGGATCAAGTCCTGCATCAGGCTCCCAGCTCCACGGGGAGTCTGCTTCTTTCTCTGCCCTTCTCCTCACTCATGCTCTCTCTCACTGTCTCGCTCTCAAATAAATAAATAAAATCTTTTTAAAAAATGATAAAAAAAAAACCTCTACACAGTGCATGAATAAAGAGAATATACCTCAATATCATAAAAACCATCTATAAAAATCCCACAGCTGATACGATTTTCAACATGGAAAAACTAGGAGCTTTTCCGTTAAGATCAGGAATAGGACAGGGATGTCCACTGTCACCACTGTTGTTCAACATCGTACTAGAGGTCTCTAACCTCAGCAATCAGACAACAGAAAGAAATAAAAGGCACTCAAACTGGCAAAGAAAAAGTCAAACTCTCACTCCTTGTAGATAACATAATACTTTATGTAGAAAACCCAAAATAGTTCATTTTTGCCCTTGCTTCCCTTGCCTTTGGCATTGTTCAACATATCAGATAAAGGACTAGTGTCCAGAATCTATAAAGAACTTAGCAAACTCAATACCCAAAGAACAAATAATCCAATCAAGAAATGGGCAGAGGACATGAACAGACATTTCTGCAAAGAAGACATCCAGATGGCCAACAGACACATGAAAAAGTGCTCCATATCACTCAGCATCAGGGAAATACAAATCAAAACCACAATGAGATATCACCTCACACCAGTCAGAATGGCTAAAATAAACTAGTCAGGAAATGACAGATGCTGGCGAGGATGCGGAGAAAGGGGAACCCTCCTACACTGTTGGTGGGAATGCAAGCTGGTGCAGCCACTCTGGAAAACAGCATGGAGGTTCCTCAAAATGTTGAAAATAGAACTGCCCTATGACCCAGCAATTGCACTATTGGGTATTTACCCTAAAGATACAAATGTAGTGATCCAAAGGGGCACATGCCCGCGAATGTTTATAGCAGCAATGTCCACAATAGCCAAACTATGGAAAGAACCTAGATGTCCATCAACAGATGAATGGATCAAGAAGATGTGGTATATATACACAATGGAATACTATGCAGCCATCAAAAGAAATGAAATCTTGCCATTTGCGACAACATGGATGGAACTGGAGCGTATCATGCTTAGTGAAATAAGTCAAGCAGAGAAAGACAACTATCATATGATCTCCCTGATATGAGGAAGTGGTGATGCAACATGGGGGCTTAAGTGGGTAGGAGAAGAATCAATGAAAGAAGATGGGATTGGGAGGGAGATAAACCATAAGTGACTCTTAATCTCACAAAACAAACTGAGGGTTGCTTGGGGTGAGGGGGTTTGGGAGAAGTGGGTGGGATTATGGACATTGGGGAGGGTATGTGCTTTGGTGAGTGCTGTGAAGTGTGTAAACCTGGTGACTCACAGACCTGTACCCCTGGGGATAAAAATATATGTTTATAAAAAATAAAAAATTTATAATCATCCCTAAAAAAAAAAAAAGAAAACCCAAAATATTCCACCCCAAAATTGCTAAAACTCATACAGGAATTCAGTGAAGTGTCAGGATATAAAATCAATGCACAGAAATCAATTGCATTTCTATACACTAACAATGAGATAGAAAAAAAGAAATTAAGGAAACAATCCCATTTACAATTGCACCAAAAACATTTATTTAGGAATAAACCTAAATAAAGAGGTAAAGGATTTGTACTCTAAAAGCTATAGAACACTTATGAAAGAAATTTAGGAAGACACAAAGAAATGGAAAAGCATTCCATGCTCATGCATTGGAAGAATAAAATATTGTTATAATGTCTACACTACCTAGAGTAGTCTGTACATTCAGTGCAATTCCTATCAAAATACCATAGACACAAAGCTGGAACAAATAATTCTAAAATTTGTATGGAACCAAAACAAAACAAAACAAAACCAAAGAGCCAGAGGAATGTTGAAAAAAAAAAAAATCAGAATTGGTGGCATCACAATTCCAGACTTCAAGCTATATTGCAAAACTATAATCATCAAGACAATATGCTGATAGCACAGAAACTGACACATAGATTGGTGGATCAGAATAGAGAACCCAGAAATGGACCCTTAATTCTTTGTTCAACTAATTTTCAACAAAGCAAGAAGGAATATCCAGTGGAAAAAAGAATAGTATTTTGAACATACAGTGTTGGGAAAATTGGAAAGCATCGTGTACGCTGGACCATTTTCTTACACCATACACAAAAATAAACTCAAAGTGAATGAAAGACTTAAACGTGAGACAGGAATCCATTAAAATCCTTAAGGGGAACACAGGCAGCAATATCGTCAACCTCAGCTGCAGAAAAGTCAAGGGAAAGAAAAGCAAAAATAAATTATTGGGACTTCATCAAGATAAAAAACTTCTTCATAGCAAAGGAAATAGACAACATAACTAGAAGGTAACCTATGAAAAGGGAGAAGATATTTGCAAATGACATATCAGATAAAGGGCTGGTATGAACATCACTCGGCATCAGGGAAATGCAAATCAGAACCACAGTGAGCTACCACCTCACACCAGACAGAATGGCTAAAATTGAAAAGTCAGGATACAACAAATATTGACAAGAATGTAGAGAAAGGAACCCTCTTACACTTGTGGTAGGAATGCAAGCTGGTGCAGCCACTCTAGAAAACAGTATGGAGATTCTTCAAGAAATTAAAAATAGACCTACCCTATGACCCAGCAATTGCACTACTAGTATTTATCCCAAAGATACAAATGTAATGATTCAAAGGCTCATATACACCCCAGTGTTTATAGCGGCAATATTCACAATAGCCAAACCGTGGAAAGAGCCAAGATGTCCATCAACAGATGAATGGATAAAGATGTGATTATATATATATGATATATGTATGTGTGTGTATATATATAATATATATTTCCTATATTTCCCATATATATATATATATATATATATATATATATATATATATATATATATGAAAACTGAGGGAGAAAACCATGAAAGACTCTTAACTATAGAAAAGAAAGAGGGTTGCTGGAGGCTGGCTAGCTGGGTAGGGGGATAGTGTAGTTTGGTGATGGGCCCTAAGGAGGGCATGTGATGTGATGAGCACTGGGTGTTATATGCAGCTGATGAATTACTGAACTCTGCCTCTGAATCTAATGACATACTATATGTTGGCTAATTGAATTTAGATTAAAAAAAGAAATAATGAAAAATAAAAAAATAAGTTTATTAAGGTGGACTCTAATTCAATATAACTGGTGTTAATATAAGAAGAGGAAATTTGGACACAGATGGGTACAGAAGTAAGACCATGTGAAGACACAAGGGAGAAGATGGCCATCTACAAGCCAAGTAAAGAAATCTCAGAAGAAACCAGCTGCACCAACACCTTAATCTTGGACTTCTAGCCTACAGAACTGTGAGAAAATATATTTCTCTTGTTTAAGCCAGTCTGTGGTACTTTATTATGACAGCCCTAGAAAGCTTATATACAAGGTACGCCATTTTATAATCTTTAACTTTTTAACCAATTTGTCTATTTATATGTTTAATTGGTTTTTAGGAGACAGCATAGAGTTGGGTTTATGCTTTATAGCCAGTCTGACACTCTTTACCTACTATTGGATATTTAGCTCATTTATATTTATTTGATAATTCATACAGTTAGGCTTAAGTCTGTAATCTTGCTGATTTTATACTTGTCTCACTTATTTACTTTTTTCCTTCTTTTCTCTGTCTTTTTTTGGATTTAGAACTTTTTATGATTTGATTTTGTCTTCTTTGTTGGCTTATTAAATTTGGCTATTTTTTAGTGATTGGTTTAGGGTGTGTAGAACATGTCTTTAACTTAATACAGTCTAGCTTTAAGTGCTATCATTTCCCAAGAATCCTACAACAATATATTTCTATTTCTCCCCCTTCTGGTAATGACAATACTGTCATACATTTTGCTTTACATATTTTATGCGATCCACACCACATGTCAAATTTTAAAAAATCAGTGATATCTTAAAGATATTTATGTGGTGTCCATTTTCAGCTCTCTTTTTCCTCTGTGGTGATCATTTTTTTTTTTAATTTGTTATTTCTTTCACTTTAAGGTCTTCCTTATAGTGTGGCTCTGTTTGAGAAAATTCTTTCACCTTTCATATGGCTGCAAAAACGTATTTTTTCAATTTAATTTTTGTATTTTCTGTTGTTGAGTATTTTGTATCAGTATTTTGAGGTGTCACTCTGTCTTCCTGATTACATTGTTTTAGCAAGAAATCCATTACCATCCTTATCTTTGTTCTTCTGTATGTTTCTCTGGCTGCTTTGAAGGTTTCCTTTTTTTTTATTGTGGTAAAATATACATAATATAAAATTAACCTTTTTAATCATTTTTAAGTGCATAGTTGTTGTTATTTTTTAACATGAAGTACATTCACATTGTTGTGCAACCATCATTGTGGTTTATTTCTAGAATATTTTTATCATCCCCAACTGAAATTCTGTAACCAATAAGCAATAATTTTCCTTCCCCCATTCTTCCAACACCTGGCAGCCACCACTCTATTTTTTGTTTTATGTACGTGGCTAACCTAGGAACCTCAAACACTATATCCTTTAGTGGTTAGCTTATTTCACTTAGTATCATGTTTTCAAGTTTCATCCATGTGTCAATATTTCCTTCCTCTTTAAGGTTGAATAATAGTAGATTTTATACGTTATGTTTTTGTTTTTGTTTCATTTTATTTTGAAAAGATTTTGGTTACTTTCTGTTCAAATATATGTTTATGACATGTTAAGTTTGTTAGATATTATTATATTTATTAAATGTAATATTTATTTTAATAAGTAATACATTTATAAATAATTGAAATAATAGTAAATTTAATGTCATATATAACTATGTATGTCTATTACTATGTCTTCAAGTTTACCAATCTTTTTTTTTTAAGATTTTATTTACTTATTTGAGAGAGAGAGAGAGCATGAGAAGTGGGAGGGTAAGAGGAAGATGCACACTCCCTGCCGAGCAGAGAGTCCGATGCAGGACTCCATCCTGGGACTCCAGGATCATGACCTGAGTGGAAGGCAGTCGCTTAACCAACTGAGCCATCCAGGCATCCCTACCAATCTCTTTTTATGTAATGTCCATCTATCCACTACACTTTATTTTTAATCCCAGATGTTTTATTGTTCATCTCTAGATGTTTTATTTTTATATTTTATTCCAACTCCCATACTTTAACTTAACTTTTAGATCATAGAATGCAGTTATAATAGGCTGTTTTAATGTCCTCATCTTCTAGTTCTAACTTTTTTATCAGTTTGGGGTCTGCTGTTATTGGTTATTTTATCTTCTTGTGATATATTTTCTTGTCATTTAGCATGCCTGGGTATTCTTGACTGGTTGCCAGATATTCTGATGTTTAAGTTTAGGATGCTGGATATTTTGTTTTATAATTAACGTTCTTGATTTTAGTTAATATTCTTGAGTTTATAATTAATATTCTTTAGTGCATTTAAGGTATTTATAAATAATTTTATCCTTTTAAGTTTTGCTTTTGAGATTTTTTAGGCAAGACAAGACTGGTGTTTAGTTTAGCTAATTATTCACCTCTATGATGTCAAGATTCTTCTGGATAGTCTATCCAATGACCTTTGATTTATAAGGTTTTAAAACTGGGTAGTAGAGACAGACATCGCTGCTATGCCTGAGTGGGTATTGAGCATTGTTATTTCTCATTCTTTGGGGTGATTCTCTAGCCTCATATTGTTTCCTCCCATGCATCCACTGATCAGTGGTCTGCTAAATACTTGAAGGGTACCGAGACAGTGCAGATCTCCATCATTCTGTATGCAGAAGAATCCTCTCTAGTATTCTTCTCTGTGAATTACATCTGTCTTAGTTTCCCTGGACGCTTTAATTATGTTTCTTCAACTCAGAAGTGTGCTAGGATGTACCTGGTTCCTCTTCCTGAGTAATCCCTGAAAAGTTTTTAAGGCAGTAAGCTTTTCATTCAAAGGGCACATTATATTTGTTTTCTGTTGTTCAGTGATTACAGTCTTTTGCTGCCTAGTATACAGTGTCTTGAAAACCATTGTTTCATCTGTTTTGTCCAATTATTTGGTGGTTTTATGCAGGAGGGTAAATCTAGTATGTATTAGTCCATCTTAGCCAGAAAAGGAATTTTTTGTTTGTTTGTTTGTTTGTTTGCTTTTTATTTATCTCTTAGTTGGATGATAAGAATACTCTTAGTTTTTGCAAGGGAAAATATGTGATATGTTTTATGAATCCTTGCCTACATGAATATGTCTCTAAAAGTTTTTTAACTCATGAAAAGAAGAATTACTTGACTGGGCATAAAAATGCTTGGGTCCCATCATTTGGCACTAAACATTTCTTGGAGTCATATTATATTGCCTTCTGTTAGACTATTTCAAAGAAAATCTTGAGCCTGATTTCCTTCATTTTTAGATATATTCTCTGTATTTTATTGTGAAATAATACTTTACTTTATGTACCCCATTTTAGAAGGCAAATTTAAAATTTTATTTTAAGTAAACTCTATGCCACACCTAGGGCTCAAACTCACCACCCTAAGATCAAGAGTTGTTTGTTCCACCAACTAAGCCAACCAGATGCCCCAACAGGCCAGTTTTAATTTTTTTTTTAATTCTTTCTTTGATAGAAGCTACTTACATCTCTAAGTAATTTGATGATATTCTGGATATTTTAGATTTAAGGATTATTGATTTACTATTGAAGGTGTTGATGTACTGTTTTTTCATCCCTCACTATAACCAAAACAAATATAATTCCCATCTTCCTACCTCCCCTGTATTGTAATATTCAAATTCTAGTTTTTTCAATACTATGTTTATTAGGACTTTATAAACTCCACTTAGAGATGAAATATGTGAAGTCCTATAATTAATTTTCTTGGAGGACTTTTTGATTTTCCTAGAGTATAGATTTTCTTTCCTTGCTTATATGCCTGTTTGTTTAGTTTTTTCAATGTATTTATCATGGATTTGTCCCTAATCTCTCCTCAAGTTGTATAAATATTTGCTTAATGCATTAAAAAATATCAGGAATTCTGTCAATTTTAACTATATGGAAGTATTCCCGTAAATTTTTATGTGTTCCAATCTGGTTGATTTATTTTGAGATGCACTGTACAAATGTGATCTTGAAGGTCTCTTTTGTATTTCTGTTTCCATTGTATTTCTTTCTCTTCCCCTTTTTTAAAAAAAATGTATTCCTTTATTTTTGTGGAGAACATTCTCCAGTGGCTTCCTCAGAAAACTTTCTTTGGAGATAATATATTTAATATCTTGCATTTCTTATACTGTATTTTACTACTCACTGATAATTTGTTTAGGTCAAGAATTCTAGGTTGGAAATCAATTGCTCTACAAAGCTAGAAGGCAGAGCTACTGTTGAAAGTCTGATAGCATCATTCTCTTAATCTCTTGCAGGAAGCCTATTTTTATTTTCTGTTTCTCTTTAAAGCCTTTTGGATTAACTCTTTGCTCTTATGATCTGAAACATCATGGAGATATCGTTATCTTGAGTCTATTTTCATCCATGGTTTGAGGTTTTCATCCAGTGAATCCTGTCTACACATTTATGTTCTTCTATTTTGAGGCACTTAAAAGAAGGATTCCTTGATTATTTTTCTCCTCATTTTAAAATTATTTCATCTTTTAGAAATTCATTGTTTTTACCTTAGACTTCCTGGACTGATCTGCTATTTTTTTTTGTATTGTCTCTCTTTTCATATTTGTGTTTTTTTCCCCTCCTTTTTAAAAGATTCCTTCAACCTCATAATCCAGTCCTTCTAAATTTTTCATTTCTGCTACCATTTTTCTTATTTACAGTGTATATTTTCTGTTTTTTATGCTTTTGTAATGCACCACCCAGATACCCCTCTTGGGGTATGTTTAGATCAGGGAATTTTGTTTTTCTTTACTTTATTGTACACTGTTACAGTGCACTGATATTCTTGGGCCAGCTATGTGTGTATTGTTCCGTGTATATTCTCCCACTCTGTTTTCTTCTCTCTCACCATTTATCTTTATTTCCATTCTTTCTTCTGGTATCTAAGAGTTTCTCAAATCATCATTGACATCTGTGATTTAGCTCCCTAAAATGTATGTTATGGCTTTTAATGCTTCTATTCCAAAATCTAATTTTATTATTGAAAATTGTTTCCTCAGCTCACTTTTCATAGTGTGTTCTTTCATTTCTTCTTCTTTTCTTGACTGTCTGCTCTTGTTTCTGCAACTTTTTTATTATATTCCATTAAGAAGAACTCAGAAAAAGTCTGTATTCTCTATGAAGACTATAGTTGTGTTTTGTTTGGCTACATAACTTCTTCTTGTCATTCATTTGATTTGTTGGAAATCAACATGGTAGGAAAGAAAATAAGGAATAGAGGGAGGAAGGGAGGAAAGAAAGAAATGTAAAAAAAATTCCCCAAATTGCCAGGGGCATGTAGATGGCTTAGTTGGTTAAGTGTCCAACTCTTGATTTCTGCTCAGGACATGAGCTCAGGGTCCTAGGGTGGAGCCCTGCATTAGTTGAGCTCTGTGCTTGGCAGGGACTCTGCTTGAGGATTCTCTCTCTCCTGTCCCTTCCCCACACGCATTCTCTATCTTTCTCTCTCTCACACAAATAAATAAATCTTTAAAATTCCGCAGATTGCCAGAATCAGAAATCTAGTAAAAATAAGGCCATACTCATGTTTGACATTTAGATGGTGCTGATTAGTGTCTGTCTCTTTAGACATAGTTTATATTGGCCATGTTCCTCATTCTTTCTACCTGCTATTGCCCTTTGAAATTTTGACAAGACTATACTGGTCTCTGCAGATATTGAAATAGCTAGCTTTGTGTAGACTACTGAATTGTCATACATATATACGTGTGTGTGTGTGCGCACAAATGTGCATGTGCACATGTGTATGTGTTTGTGCACACAATAACATGCACATCTTTTTCTTTTGGTTCCTGCAGTTGAAGAAGTAGTGTACTATGTTCTTCCTCAGATTCTTCCAGTCTTTTCTTTCTTATATTCTGTAGTATTTTTTTCTATACGTTTCTAGTTGTTATTTTTTCTCTCTACTCATCCTTGAATGAGAAGAGAACTTTTTAATTCAGTATCTGTCCACAGGCAGGTTATGTGGCCATTTTTTTGACTCTGTTCACTAACACGTGAGAGATGCTAGAATTCCTTCCTCTCCTCTAGAGTTGTAGGGCATGGTGATGGGCATTCTTTCTTGCCCAGTTTCTATACCCTGGAGACTGTACTTGACAACTTTTCTCCTACTTTACAAGATCTCATACACTGATTTGTTCATTAATGCTCTGGACTGGAGTCCAGGAAAAAGCATAAACTCCAAAATGCACTTCCAGGAATCTTCTTATTCCTTGCTTCTACCTAAGGTGATTCACATCTAGGGATAATGTATATGAGAATTAATGTGTCCAAATCCACAATATTTACAGAAATTTGTCTAAAACTAATTAAGCCTCCCTTTTTTAATTAAAAAAAAAAGTTTTTATGTTATCAGTATGGTTTCTTATTTGATTCCTGGTCATGATATAATCGCATTTACCCATGATTAGAATTATATATAAAGATAATATGCCTCTCAAATATACAATTCTATGTCCTGTAGTAATTCCTGTTATCATTTTTCTATAATTATTTAATTATCTTCAATTCTATAAAGTTATAAATGTATAATGTTTAAATCACTGTTTCTTATTCTCACATTTAGGACTCACGGGTAGTATTTTTTTAATTAAATTAATTTATTTATTTTCAGAAAAACAGTATTCATTATTTTTTCACCACACCCAGTTCTCCATGAAATCTGTGCCCTCTATAATACCCACCACCTGATACCCCAACCTCCCACCCCCGCCCGCCACTTCAAACCCGTCAGATTGTTTTTCAGAGTCCATAGTCTCTCATGATTCACCTCCCCTTCCAATTTACCCCAACTCCCTTCTCCTCTCTAACACCCCTTGTCCTCCATGCTATTTGTTATGCTCCACAAATAAGTGAAACCATATGATAGTTGACTCTCTCTGTTTGACTTATTTCACTCAGCATAATCTCTTCCAGTCCCATCCATGTTGCTACAAAAGTTGGGTATTGATCCTTTCTGATGGAGGCATAATACTCCATAGTGTATATGGACCACATCTTTTTTATCCATTCATCCGTCTAAGGGCATCTTGGTTCTTTCCATAGTTTGGCAACCATGGCCATTGCTGCTATCTCCAATCAAGACATACAAATGGCTATCAGACACATGAAAAAATGTTCATCATCACTAGCCCTCAGGGAGATTCAAATTAAAACCACATTGAGATATCACCTTACACCAGTTAGAATGGCCAAAATTAACAAAACAGGAAACAACATGTGTTGGAAAGGATGTGGAGAAAGGGGAACCCTCTTACACTGTTGGTGGGAATGCAAGTTGGTGCAGCCTCTTTGGAGAACAGTGTGGAGATTCCTCAAGAAATTAAAAATAGAACTTCCCTATGACCCTGCAATTGCACTCCTGGGTATTTACCCCAAAGATACAGATGTCATGAAAAATCACGGGTAGTATTTAAAAATTAAAGAAACAGTATCATGACCAGAATATTTCCTAACTTAGGATCCATGAATGATAAGGGGTGGTACGTATTCCCAGGTGAACTTGGAAGTATGTGAGCTTTGTGTTAGTACCTCCTGCTGCTGGGTTTATGATGTCGGCAAGAAAAGCCTTGCAGAGATTAATGAGGGATGATCCCTAGCAGCTATTTTGAAAGTAATGATTTTGCTTATTTACATTCAACAAAGCCAAATCAATCTGCAAACAGAAGTAGGGAGTCCGCCTTTCTTTGTGTTTAAACGTCTGTATTCCAGTTTCATTTGCTGGAGTGACCAATCACATGGAACTGGGCAAAAAACAAAAACTGTTATATAATTGCAGAGATAAGAACTTTATTTGTCAAATTTCCTTTGTTTCTTTTAGCTGAATAATATAATGAACACTTTTATATTTAAAGGAAAAAATAACTGAAAAACAGATGCTAAGCAAAGAGAAACTGTGCTTAAGTTCTCCCTGAAACTTTAAGGACACAAAACCAACAGGATTATTAATTTCCTAAAAATGTCAGTTTATGAAAATAACTATATTTTCTGAGTTTACCTTTATTATTCTCACCATTGAAAATGCAGGTGGTTCAACTTATCATTTCAGGTCTTGAATAAGGGGGGGCACTTGGGTGGCATAATCCATTGGGTCTCCAACTCTCAATTTCAGCTCAGACTATACTCTCAGTGTTGTGAGATCAACCCTGTGTTAGGATATGCACTGAGTGGGGAGTTTGCTTATCTCTCCCTCTGCCCCCATCTCACATGCTTTCCTTTCCCTATCTCTCAAATAAATAAATAAATAAATCTTAAAAAATGTAGGGGTGCCTGGGTGGCTCAGTTGGTTGGACATCTGCCTTGGCGCAGCTCATGATCCCAGGAGCCTGGGATGGAGCCCTGCATTAGGCTCCCTGCTGATTGGAGAGTCTGCTTCTCTCTTTTTATCTTCCTCTGCCTCTCTCCCTGCTTGTGCTCATATGCACTCACTCTCTCAAATAAATAAATGGAATCTTAACCAAAAAATAAATAAATAAATAAATATATATATATATATATATATATATATATATATGAAATAAAATCTTGGGTAAAGAGAGAAAGTTCTGTTTTGGAAAAGAGAAAAAAAAATGTTTACCAATAAAAAAATATGATTTTTTTTTCTCATTTGCAACTAGGTTTATAGCCCTGTCAGTAAATTCTGATCACTTATTTGGATTTTCCAAGATATGTCTTCAGAGACAAAATGTGTACCCTTTTCATTCCTTGATGCTTTGTGCTTACTAAAATGCATAACATTTGGAGACCACCTGGACCATCAGGTAGAAGGCATGTATTTGTGGTCAGGGAGTAAACAGTGGGAATGATTGCTTAACTCTCGAATGGTTATGTTTGGATTTCACTTATATGTGAGAGAAATAAGTTTCTCTTATTTTTTTTTTTTCAGGTGTTGTTGTTGTTGTTTTGGTCAATTGCATTCAAACCTGTATTTCTGACTGATGCAAAGTTTTTCACCCTTTATCCTATTTTTTCAAATCTTATCTTTTTTTCTATTACTAAAGTCCAGCCAGATTAGATGTTCAGCATTCCTTTAGTAAGCATTATGCCTTTTCAGGTTTGACCTTTTGCTCAATCTACTCTTTCTGCACGACACAAGATATTCCCTGGTCTGTCTGTCTGGAATTCCTAAACACATTTCAGCTTTCTTACATCACAGTGGAGTGATCTTTCTCTAAATTCCTATATTATCATTCTATGGAATTTTTCATAGATAATAAGCTTCTTGAGGGATGGAATCAGTTTATTGCAACAAATAACAGTGAGCACCTGTTAAATGTCAGGCATTAAGATAGAGATGATTGAAGTAAGAGACAATAGAGACTGTCTTTGCCCACAAAAGAAGGTATTTTTACAAATACATTTTTTCAAAAACTAAAACATGAACACAGTATAATGAAAAACACTTTGTAGAATTACAAATGAAAAAGTAATCAATTCTTCTGAGGATGGATGGGAAGGAAGTCCCAAATGATTTTTCTGAGCAGATGATATTTGGGCTGACCTCAAAGGATCAATATGCATTTATTTAGGAGGCAATGTAGAGGAAACTGTATGATGAAGGTGAAAAAAAGCTCTGCACCTTGAGAGAGATCTGGATATCCAGCAGGTAACAGGTGTTGATTTTGTGATGAAGAGTGTTGGAAGAAATAAATGCTGCTCTTCATTTGAAAAGAAAGAACTGAAAATGAATGTGAGCATGGGACAAAGAAACAAGTGCTTAACATTTATATACTTTTGTGGGGTTTTTTCATAAAAAAGGAAATATCTGAAGAAGATAAATAGATTAAATGGGGGCAATTAATGTGGTCAGACTATCCAAAGTGGCAACACATGAAACTGAGAAAGTTGGAAATGGGTCACCATAAAAGATTATGAATGAATTGTAAAGAAGAAGAGACTGATTTGGCTAGCCTCTGGAGGGGGAGGGTTGTTGTTGGTGGTGGTTGTTTATAGATTTGGACCTATACTAAGTTTCTAAGAGAAAGTTGCTATAAGAATGTGGACTGGGAAATTAAGGTAAAGATTTAGAAGAGCAGTTGTGGAAAATTGGAAAGAGAAGAAAAGGAGTGGGGTAGGACAGAGGGGGATAGTGTGAGTATGTAGTTAAAGTGAAAGGCCAAAATATTCACACCTAGATTAGGAAGGAGACCAGGAGCTAGACTAATGGACTGAGGAAATAAGTAGTAGTGAAGAAACTAGAAATTTATTTAGATTGGATTTGGTGGGATAATCATACTTCTTTGCTTCTATCATACTTCTAATGCCTTCTATTAAGTGAGTTGTGATAAATGCTTATTGCATTAATATACTGTCATTCATGCTAAATTACCTTGTTTTTCTTATATTTTCATTTAAACTTTGTGAGTTCTTAGGGAAAAAGTAACAGGAAACAAGTTCTTCTCTAAAAGAGCTATGGGATATGGTGGCATAGGACAAATTTATCTCCATTTGTGGGTGTTCAGTAGAACCTCATGGGCTGAATTTAGTCAAAGTAACCTTCACTCTAGCTTTCTAAGAGGGTTGATAGGATTGACTATATCTCTTATTTAGCCTTTTTTATATATTTTTTTTCACTTACTTTGTGGACAAAGATGAGGTATATAGAGGAATATATAGATACAGCAAAGTGTAGTCTAAGTTGAGCATTAGGTAAACAGCCCAGAGGCTCAAAGATTTGTCACAATATGCGAGGCTTCCTGATATCACAGTATTGCTTCTTATTAGAAAAGATCTAGCGTTTATAGAAAGTGCCATTTAACGGACTGTAGCTCAGAGGGGAAAAAAAGCAATATTCCGGTAGGCTGCTTTTTGAAGCAATAAACACCTTTTATGTCATTTAATAATGGCTTGGATAGGTTTGAAGAACTATGTGTCAAGTATTCTGAAAACAAGGAATATAAGTTTGGTGAACTCTTTCAGTAATTTGAATCTTAAATCAACCAGCCACTGTGTCTTAAAGCAGCTTATTTTTTTCATTTAAGCTTGTGGGTAGAGTAGGGATAAAATTCTCAGGCCTATTGTTATTTCATTTATAGTTGATATGCATGATTAATGTACATGACTGTTTTCTCCTTTTTATGGCATGTAGCAAACCAGTATATGGTTTTAAGGGGAAAAAAAGGCTTATGTTTTCCATGTTTATAATAGACAAAACAAGCCATTTATAAATAAAACAGATCATAACCCCCACTGAGCTCTAGGCCAAAGACTAGTAATTTTTGTTTGGGTCACAAATGGTTGAACAGTTTAGTGTTTTCTTTCTTTTTTTTTTTTTTCTTTTTTTCAGTTTACTGTTTAGAATATATGATTTAATGATCAATCTATGAACTATGGTCCAATAGAAATTTCTTTTTAAATTTGGGGTGTTTTGTTTGATTCTCATATTTGATTATTTTGAGGAATTTTTTCCTGCTAAACTGCTTCCAGATTGGAAGTTAAAAATTTCCAATGATTTTAAGTCGTTGCATAATAAATAGGCTATTTCCTCCCTCACTATCTCAGCCTACTTTCATTTTCTTCATATTTCTTTACACATTTTTGTAATTTTGTTCATGATATAGGTTACCTCCCGAGAAATCCTAAGTATATAAATCAAGCTTCATGCAATGGTAATGTCATACATCAATCATTTCATAGGCTATACCCATATTATTACTATATTTTGCATTCAAATAAACTAATTTTATTCAAAAATATTCACGCTGGTCTTTAAATTCAGGCTAGAAGTCTAGCTGCATGAGATTGTTATTAGTTTCTGGGTTAACTGCTGTCACCAGGAATGCTGAGATATCACTTAGCCCATAATCTCATTGGATTGAGTTGAGCACAAAAACAAAAACAACTTAGAGTAGAAAATAAGTGGATGAAATTTTGTTTTATTATGAATATATATTATATATGAAGATTATCTCTATATAGATATATTTGGAATGGCCTTTTAAAAAAGATTTTATTTATTTGACAGAGAGAGAGAGAGAGAGAGAGAGCACAAGCCGGGGGAGCGGCAAGCAGAGGAGGAGGAAGAAGCAGGCTCCCTGCTGAGCAAGAAGCCTGATATGGGACTTAGTCCCATGACCCTAGGATCATGGCCTGAGCTAAAGGCAGACGCTTAAGTGACTGAGCCACCCAGGTGCACCTGGAATGGCCTTTTAACAAAATAGGGTAATGATTAATACTTCATCTCATCTCCTTTGTTACAACATTAGTCAGAGATAATTCATTTAGTATTTGTGTGGAAAGATTAAATAATTTATGTATAGGTCTTGACTTTGGTTCTTTTTTCCTTTTCTGTTTGTTTTTTTTTTTTTTGTTTGTTTGTTTTGTTTTTCTTCTGTCAAACTAACATTGAAAAACTAAATGAGTAAGACTCTGATCTGATGGCAACTAAATTAAGAATAGATGAGTTATGAGTTACAATAGATGAGTTATAATAAGCAAAACCTCTATATCTCTCTATTAAGAATATGTGAATCTGATACTAATAAGGCAAGGTAGAGTGTATGTGTTTTTGTTTTTTCAAACACAACTGATTAAAACATTTTGAAGTATACTGCGTCTATATTTGTTTAGGGCTCAGAAAGATTTTGAAAGGTTATCTGATACATTGTTGAGATACATCTCAACTACCACACAGTGTCCTGTATAAGAGTTCTGTGGGTTCTAGAATGAAATATCCTAGATTTGAATCTCAGTTCTATTACTCAGTTGTGGGCCTGAATAATTATTTAATGTTTCCAGATCCATCTTATAGAGAAGTTGTGAATATTATGTCAAATATTTCATTTAAACTGTCTTCCAGAGTAAATTAATTTTTTGTTGGGGTAACATCTCTTGTGTAAATGCCTTGTAAAAGTAGGTTCCCTAGGGGGGCGTGAGTGGCTCAGTCATTAAGCATCTGCCTTCAGCTCAGGTCATGATCCCAGCATCCTGGGATGGAGCCCCACATTGGGTTTCTTCCTCAGAAAGGAACCTGCTTCTCCCTCTCCCTCTGCCTGCTGCTCCCCCTACTGTGCACTCTCTCTCTCTCTCTGTCAAATAAATAAATAAAATCTTTAAAAAAGAAAATAGATTCCCTAATACCACTCTTTATTTCCTCAAGCTAAAATTCCATGTGTTATCTAGTCTTAATTATTTCTACACAGTTTGGGTCAGTATCTTTCATATGTCAAATTAAAACAAAAAAATATATATACTTATTTTCTCATCTTTCTCAATGAAAATTACCACTATTACTTACATTGTCGTTTTTACTATTGTACTTCTACTTTACTATTCTATTTCTGACCCTCTTATGAAACTTGACTTAGTGTGATTTTTAATTAGGGAACTTACTTAATTGAAATATTTTGACCCTAAACAGCAGTAAAACAGAAAGAAAAGAAGGTCTCCATACCCATATTTAACAGGGTAGGTGATTTAGACTAACTGCCCCATCAAAACAAGTGACAAATTTGAGTAAAATAATTTAAGATACGTTTTGAAAGCATTGAGGTACTGAGAGAATGTCAGCGATTACAAGACAATAATCTAAAAGAAAGCTATAACTAAGATAGGTAAGTGGACCAATGGAGATTTAATGAATCTAATGAAACTGAAGTTAGCATTTGATTGCCTTTCAGGACAAAAATGAGAGGGATCAATGCTTAGGGCCAGAAAAACACTATTAGGCAACACTTTATCAATGAAACAGGAGCTCTAAAAGGATGTATTTTCAGCCCAGGGATGAAACAAAATATACCTGCCTCCTCAGAGAGAAATAAAATATAAAAGCCATAGAAATTATAACCATAGTTCTAGTAATTTACAAATATGTAGTCAAAATTAGTATTATCTGAACATATTCAAAACCCTTATACCAAAAATTTGGTTTAAGATGTTCCCAGACTCATGGTACTCCGAGGTCTGTGGCAGAAAGAACCCAAATCATCTCTAGAGGAATACAGTTCATCCTTGTTCTTAATTTGCATGAATACATTCTTGGGGAAAATGATAAAATCATAGGAGAAAAAACAATACATGGCAACAAGTTACAATGAGTTGAAAATTAGTGGGGAAAAAACCAAAAAACAAAAAAAACCAGTAGAATCAGGCTTATAAATCTTCAAATTCTGAAATAATCAGATTATAAACTAACAATAGTATATTTAAAAAGATAAAAAAAGAGGTTTGAATATATTTATAGAAAAATAAATCTTTAAAATAAGACCTGAAAATATAACAGTGGAAATTGAAAACCCAATGTACACATTTAAGTGCATACAGACACAGACAAAGAGAGAATTAGTGAATTGGAAGAAAGGTAAGAAGAAATTAAAAATACATAAAACAAAGGTCAGAAAGAAATATGAGAAAGCATAAGAAGCATGGAAGATAGAGTGAAAGGTTTAATCAGTTATACAGAAAGAGAAGGCAGTGAAAATGGGGCAGTAAGTAATACTTGATTACATATTTCCTGAAATTGTCCCAGAACTTGATGAAAGTCACTGAATAGATCTAGTCCATAGGATCTCAAGCAAGGGAAATAAAAAGAAATTCACACCTAGATGTATTGTCATAAAAACTACAGGTATAAAACAATAGGGCAGGGGTTACAAATTAGTTGTAAAGGAGTGACAGCTAATCTCTCAACAATCATGAAAGCTAGAAGACAGTGAAATAATTTCTTCAGTGTCCTGACAGAATATAATTATAAATGTGTTTTCTATATCCACCCAAAATATCTTAAACAAGGGAAAAATAATCAGCTCCTCCTACTCCAAAAACAAACAAAACAAAAAATAGACAGCTGTTTTCTTGTCTAATTAATTTAATCTATACTTCTGATAGTTGCATATTTTTTAGTATAAAAGGATTTAAAATCTACCTGATTTAGATGCTGATATCACTCAAAGATGTGGATGTCTCTCTTTCATCATAGAGATTAGTGGGACATAATCACAGTCATTATAGGTTGAATTCATTAATATTCTCCTAAAGGAAAATATGGTTCTAGAGCAGAATTGAAAAGATTCACTACTTTTCATGACACCTCTATATCCCCATGGAGTGTTTCTCTGGTTCTTGTGGTTGGTTAGATAAGCTATTTTAGGAATTGTGACAATGGAATAAAGGTCATATACTCATCCCTAGGATAGTATAGGCCAGTAAATTAAATGCTTTTTCATGGTCATAGACCACTCAGTGACCCATAACATGTTTGAGAGTAAGGATCAAAGTGTAAATAAATCAGAATGAACATGTAACCACCATAAAAAAAAATCTCCTTTAAAGGGCTTATCCTGCTGACTGTAAAGAATCATTCATAATTCCTTAGATCAAGGGACTATGTAGAAAATCCAGCACAATATACTTTAGAAGACTGATGTTAAACCCATAGGACTTTGGATACATTTATCCTCAGTTTTCCCATTCAGCAATCCAAAATGAACTATCATAAATAGAAAATGTCCTGTAAGACCTTCAGATTCTCTCAGATAGGTACTTTTAGTGCTTTACAAAGTATTAAACTCATCTTACAGAATTTGAAAGTACATCAAATACAGTAATGAGGAAAGGGGAGAAATCTATGAGTTTCAGAGATTTCCTCTGAGACTTGTAAAATATGCATTAGAAGTGAGCAATTTAAGCACCATGAATTTTATTACCAACCCAAAAGTTATCCTGGGCCTTATATTTTAGCTGATTTACATTTGTGCTGTCTTCAGGGGACAATAATGAGTTCAGTCTTGTATCCGAGTCCAGGTTGCATGGGGCATGCAGGAAAAGTTGCTTAGTTAAAGTAATATAAGCAGAACTCTACATTATTATTTTATAATTTGCTCTCTACTTCTAAAGAAAAATAGCCAAATGTAATATTTTATGAAATTTTACCCAAGGTTATGTTTTCCTGTTAATTTTTCTTAATCTTTAATTCTGGTTTATGATTCCTAGACTTTCATTATAATTATTTTTCCCATTTTTTATTTTTCCACATAATCAAAAAAAAAGCCTAATGCAAAATTTTACCAATTCATTTTTATTTTTTCTATCTACCCATCTATCTATCATCTGTCATCATCTACCTTGAGACTGCACCTATTGTTACTATCATTGTTTAAAGAAAAGAATGTATAAAACATGCTCATTGGCATTATATAGTGAAGAGTTTAAATTAGTTTCTTAGTGGATGGATGATACATATTTTAATATACTTCCACTTATTTCTGGGAAGTACATCAAGCAAAACAAGAAGGTCAATATGATACAAAGTAAAATAGCCCCAAATTTCCATGCTCTTGTTATCTCAGTGATCAGTAGCGTATATTCCAATCACATACAAAACAAAAACAAAAACAAAAAAACAAAAGCTCTGCAAACCTGGGTTTGTTTTCTTATAAAAACAGAAACTATGAATACTGTCAGTGTTATATAGTGCCTCCAGTTTGTTCAACTGTTTCTTTTTTCTTATTCAACCATCTTAGATTATTAACTTAATTTTTTGATTATTAGCTTAATGTTGTGATTCACCCTGATGTGTCTCCAACTAATTTTAGAATCCCAACTAAAATCTTTCTCAATATATTGTCTTGACTTTTCATAAATACTTATGTAATATTATTCTAAATATATGATGGGTAAGCCAGAGGATGGATCTGAAAGAAATCATACAAATATTGATAGCATTGCAGAAGCGATCACTAAGCAAATAATCTATTGTTAGTACTGGTTTTCTTTTTTCTATTAAGTTATTAAGTTTTGGTTCAACTGTTTTGAATTTCATTTATGATGATTAGAAACAACACATAGAATCTATAGGCTTTAAAATTCAATCTGCCTAAAACCTGTATCTTTTGGGATACACCCTTCAATTTGATTTTCCAACTGATTTGTTAATGTTCTCAAAACCAATATTTATGATTATCCAAAGATTATCAAGAATAGTGTCCTTATAATCCTGAAAAATTATTAGAAATGATGTGTACAATGACTTAATGAAATCTCCCCTATAGCTGATGATCAACATTAAAATGTTAATGTTAGGGGCACCTGGGTGGCTCAGTGAGTTAAGCCGCTGCCTTCGGCTCAGGTCATGATCTCGGGGTCCTGGGATCGAGTCCCGCATCGGGCTCTCTGCTCAGCAGAGAGCCTGCTTCCTCCTCTCTCTCTTCTCTCTGCCTGCCTCTCTGCCTACTTGTGATTTCTCTCTGTCAAATAAATAAAAATCTTAAAAAAAATGTTAATGTTAGTTGAATGCTTACCATATGCCAAATATTCTAGAAAGCACTTTATATGCATTATCTCATTTAGTATAATCATCCCAATAATACCATTAATATCTCCTTTGTACTAATAAGAAAATACTATTTAAATATTACATCGGCTACTTAGTGCTGGAGACCGAATTTGACTTTGTCTGATTTCAGAATTTATGTTCTTATACTACATAGTATTTTTTCTTTCAAGAGGCTGCTTAATATCCTAGAATGGATTTGAGTATTTGATCTGAGTAGGACAATGTGGGATTTTAAGGTCATTTAATAGCAAGTTGAACTGTTATTTCTCAAGTTGTATTTTTTTCTCCTCTGAAATTATAAAATGCTCACCCCATCTTGAGTCACATCTTGGGTTGGTTTCTTAGCAGTTGTCAGCATCTTTGCCACATGGTTGGAGGCCAGATATCAGTTTGTCACCATATAATGTATTCTCCCTATCTGGTTGGGAGCATAGAGCAGGTGCTTGGAAATCTTGCTATCATCCATTCTCCACACATGACTGGTCCATGTTCAGCTGAATTATGGTGAATATCACTTGAGAACTGCTGTAGTGGCTGCACTCCAAGACCTGACTATAATCTTGCCTACAATTTGATATTCAGCAGAGCACCTAGATGAAATTTTTAAAACCACTCAGAAATGCTTATATCATCTTTAAGTCTTATCAAACTTATCAGAAATGAGATATGCTTATATCACCTTTAAGGCTTATTATCTTATGGTAGCTATAGTAGTGTTGTTCTGAAGGAATTTAGCTTGACCTTGAGATTGGAACAGAGTTGAAATAGCTATTTGATGGTTTGCTATTAAACAGTGTACTTTTTACATTAATTTCTGTTATTTTTAATCTGCTGAGTTATAATTGGGAAACTTAGATAGAAATTGACAACAAAAGTTTATGTAAACAGACTTTTGGAGACCGTTTTCATTAATTCAGAGTATTTATATTAAAACCTTAAAGGGTAAAAATTTGCCTTCATTTAGCATATTTTTTCAACTTTTTAAAATTAACATATACTGTATTATTTGCCCTAGGGATACAGGTCTGTGAATCATCAGGCTTATACATTTCACAGCACTCACTATAATACGTACCCTCCCCAATGTCCATAACCCAGACTATATTTGGCATATGTTTTAAACAAAAATTAAGACGTAAAAGTATTACAAATTAGAGAAGTCCTAGTCACTCTGGAAAATAATCCCTTTTAAAATTTCTCTAAAATTGCATGTGAACACCTAATAAATGACTTGATTGAGATATATTTCTTACAACTTTCCCTTATCAAATACTGAGTATACATAGCAGATATATTTGGGATCTGGAAACTTCATACTCAGGTATACATTTTTAGATGCGTAGCAAACCTCCAGATGTTGGTGGACTTTGAATATATTTTAGATGCAATGTGCTTTGAAGCAAAATACATTATTTGAAGAAAGCAACCTTAAGTTATAGAAGAGGGAAGCATTTTTTGTTGTTGTTTCCAAAGCTCAGGTTTGAATTTTCTTCTCTTCATTTATTTCCCAGCAGGTGTCTCTATATAGCAACTTTACTCAGAACAAGATGTCAACTAATCGTACAATAAATAAATAAATAAATAAATAATAAAGCAACTAGAGAAATGAACTGTCTATGGAATATATCAATGTTAACGGTATGGAGTCAAGTACTTTAAAGATATGTGCTATCCATAAGTAGTTAGATAGAGTATTTTAGTTTGTTTATTGATTTTATTTGTTTAAGCAACTTTTTCAAAAGAAACCTAAAAAAAGCATTTGAAGCACTTATACTATTTATAATCTAAATGCAAACACAGACCTTTTCTAACAGGCTATTAATTTACATTTTGGGATCTTGATCTGATAACTTCTTCATCGTTGTGGATGAAACATAAAAGAAAAATCTCTGCCATGACCCTAAACAGCAATTTAAAATTAGTAGTGGGCAGTAGCAGGATTACAAAGTGGAAAGAAAATATAAAATAATTTTATACAAAGATGTAATTTATCCAGTTTTTCTTGATCAGTGGATTACAAAAGTCACTTTGTTCTATTTTAAATGATATGTAAAGTGTTGAACATTTTTAGTGCTTAATAGTCAATATGTAAGCTTTAAAAAAAAAAAAGATATTATTTATTTATTTGACCGAGATCACAAGTAGGCAGAGAGGCAGGCAGAGAGAGAGAGGGAGAAGCAGGCTCCCTGCTGAGCAGAGATTTCCTGATGTGGGACTCAATCCCAGGACCCTGGGATTGTGACCTGAGCCCGAAGGCAGAGGCCTTAACCCACTGAGCCACCCAGGCGCCCCTATATGTAAGCTTTTTAACCAAACAAAATTTATGCTTTGATGGATCTCAGTTGAATTTCTACCCTAATTAGGGTGTAATCAGGAATTTCTACTTTGCTAAAGGGAATTAGGTGCTTTCCTGCCTTTTTATTATAATGGCAGATTCAATGCACCACAATTCTGAAGTGAATAATGAAATCAATAAATACTCAAAATTCTAAGCAATATTAATTAAATAGTTTTTAAGCTTTAAAGTTTTAGCATGTAGGGTTTCTTTTTCACAGGAAATAAAAATGTACCTAGTTTAAAAATGTTTGAAAGCTATAAATATATAACATGTTATGTTAAAACATGAATATAATGTATTAATTTCATTAAAAAGTTTAAAATGGATAAAATCCTGACTGATTTTATATCAGGGACATTATATACTATACTTTTATACTACAGTTTTATGTTTATTGGAGTCTTCAGTACATAAGTAGAAATTTTAATACCTTAGAACCAAGTAATAACAAAAATACAAGAGTGTATTGGACAGTTAGAAGTTATGGAATAATTACACTCATTTAGGCCCCAGTTTTCCTTTCAATCTGATGTTACTATTTCTTTTATCCTTAGTGATTGAAAAAATATATATGTTGATTTGTAAGGCCACTAAAGAGATTTTGCAGGCTGCCCCTGTACTTTCTGAAAGAGATAAACTTTTCTAAATCATTCTACTTAAATAATCTACTTAGGCACTCTTTTTGGAAATTAACATATAATATCTTTTGGTTTAATATGATGGACTGAAAATCCATTTGCTGCTCTTTTCTCCCAAAACTTCTTTTGAATGATGAAAACATAATTACAAAAACAAATTAGTAATGATAAACAAGGAAGGGAGAAGTGAAAAGATTGGAAAATTTGAGAATTCCCAGGACAAAAAGGACACTGAATACAAGTTTTTGTTTTGTTTTGTTTTTAATCAGACTAGATAAGCTATATCCCAAGAATGAACATGGTTCTGTCCAAGGGAAGCAAGGAGAAGCTCCGGGTTCTAAGTCAGCAAATTCAAAGGAGTGAGTCATAAAGTCACATAAATGGAGTCCATGAGAGAGAGTTTCATTTATCTTGTTCATTGCTGTAACTCTAACATCTAGAATTGTGCTTGACACATAAAATCATTTAAGACTTTATGAAGAATTTTACTTCTGGGAGGGTAGGGAGAGCCATATTCCTTTTATAGCTCTTTTGTTCTCATGATAGCTAATCAAGATACAGAGCTGTATAACCTCAACTCTGTTTTCATTCTCAGGCTCCATTTTTACCTCTGGGAATCTTACCAAGACATAGGATGAATGGTGTGCTATAGTTGGCCTCTATTGCCTCTTGCGAACCACTTGTTAATTTTGGGGGGAATTTTTTAGGAAGATTTTTTAAATGCGGCCAGTTGTTAATTCTATAATACAAACTACACTTAAGTAATTTCTAATAAAAACAGAACCAATAAATACTCAAAATTCATTACTTCCTAATTATTTTGCTACATTTTATATTATTTATGCTTTTGAGGTTATTTACATCTATCTGCATGGTGAAAAACTTATATAATGGTGTAGCACTGGGCACTTTTTTCCTAATTCTGTGTTCGTGCTAGAAATTGGTTATAGTAAGAATATTATCACCATGGAATACAACAGATGCTTCAAAAAAGAGCTTTTATACCCCCTGGGAGACCTAATTTTTACGTATTTACCATCATATCATTATATAAAGTCAACTTTTTTTAAAAAATGAGATTTATTTCTCAGGCTTTGATCAGAGGATAAACACAATTGTTACTAAAAATTTTTATTGGGGCTCAGTCAGTTAAGCATGTGCCTTTGGCTCAGGTCATCATTCCAGAATCCTGGGATTGAATCCCACGTGGAACTCGCTGCTTGGCAGGAAGCCTGCTTCTCCCTCTCCTACTCCACCTGCTTGTGTTCCCTCTCTTGCTATGTCTCTCTCTGTCAAATAAATAATCTTTTTAAAAAATTATTTTGATACAATGGAGACTTACAATGGAGAGAATGATAGAACAAATAAGCCATGTGCTCTCTTTATCTCAATTCACCAACTGTTAATATTTTGTCCCAGTTGCTTTAATTTGCTCTCTCTACATATGCATTTCACAAATCCCACCCTTTCCTACCCCCTGCTGAACCATATAAAAAATAAGTTGCTGACATATGATGGATATTCACTTTACATAACCACCAAAACCAAGAAGTTTAGCCTGTTACAAACCAAGAAATATAGCCCTGGTATAACAGCTTTATCTTACTCATTCTATACCTACTCTCAAATGATGTCAAAATGTCTTTTGTAGCTCTGATATAGAACCTGGTACACCTGCTACATCTGGTAATCATGTCTCTTTCATCTACTTTAATCTAAATCAGAACCTATCTTTTTATGCCTCTGTCTTTGGTATTTTATAATACTCATCTTTTTAAAGAGCCTAGGCTAGTGTCATGTTGAATTTCCTAGTATCTGAATTTGTTTGATTGTTTTTTCCTGATTAGGTAGTAACAGTCTCTTTCACATACATGATATCAGGAGGCATGTAATGTGAGTTTGTCCTACCATATGTTAAGTTTATTTGCTTAGTTAAGGTGCTAAACACAATGCTATCCTTTGTGAAGGTGAATTTCCCCTAAATGAATGAAGGAATATTTTGAGGTTGTCTAAATCTGTTTCCATAACTTTTAACACAGTACTTTTAACATTTATTACTGGTCTTTGTCTAAATCAATATTATTATTGTGAATACTGATAAAAATAGTATTAAATCTTATTTAATGGTTCAGAATTCTTAAAAAATTATTTTACAAAGCACACATAACACAGTGATAATCATAATAACAATGAAGAATGAAAACTGTATAAATCATAACAATAATAATAACAAACATTTGACTTAGGTAAATGGAAAAATGATACAGTTCTGATTACCTCATTTTTCATAGAAAGGAGTCATTTAAATCAAAGATTGCTTTCAAGATTATTGTGAGGCATTATCTAACGTCATATAGGCAAGATTTCTCAACAGCAGCACTACTGATTCTTTCAGATTGGATGATTCTTTGTCATCAGGGACTGTTCTATGTAGTATGCTTAACAGCATCTCATCTCTACCCATTAGATGCCAGTAGCAACCCCCAGTTGTTACATCCAAAAATGTCTCCGGATTTGCCAAATGTTCCCTGGGGGACAAAATTGCCCTTGTTCAGAACCACTGCATTTTATGATATAAATATGTCTACCAACTCAAAATATCAAAAAAGGAGTGATGAGAGGCAGAAAGTATTTTAACTGCATTATATCTTTTGTTACAGTGCAAAATCCTTATATAGCTGCCCAATTATGATAAATTAATAGAGTTATATCATTTAGATTTATAATAAAGATAAAGAAAATTACTAAAATGTAAATTTTTTCATTTCGCTTCTGCAGAGAGGACAGGAGAGAGCGGATTATATTTCCTTGATGTTCAATTTTTCTTTCTGTTTAAGGTTTTTCTTCACATGAGGATATATCATGACTTTAGTGAGCTAAAACTAGAATGGGTGTGAATATACAAATAAATGAATAAATTTCAGAGAAAATAGACAGTTCCTAAGCAAATGGCAAGGAAATTAATTCTGTCTCTCCTTTCTTACACGTATTTTCCTAATTATAGTGATTCTTCCTCTTGTCTTCTCTTCCAGCCTGAAGCCCTCTGGCTCCACAATGCCCTTTTAAAATATCTGGTGCTAAGAAAATATTATTTACTCTGAGCTACAGCCCTTTTATCATGCTGTACCCTCACTCTCTTTTACTTCCCTACACTGGGATAGGAATATTAAAGATTTGTGGGAAAGGAGGGAAGGGATCTTGTTCTTTTGTATTTGTCACTAAGTATCTTATTTTTCAAACTTCAATAAAACACTTACATTTCCAGATGCCTGAGAGCTTGTCTTAAAATAAGTGCGATTGATTAGGTGATTCAATTCTTCTGCAGCTCTAAAATTTCAAATTTCTTGGAAAAAATTAATTAACCCTTTTTTATACCTACAATCTATTGTTATACTTGAGTGAATGATAAAAATACTATTTTTGCAGAAAACAAATTCTGAATAATAATTTTAGTGCTTTAAGATTAAATTTTGGGGGGTTAATCCATTAAAATAATATTTATATATGTGCTGATACATATATTTATGTATTGAAAAGCATTAAATAATGGTTCCTTAGATACATTTATTGCATTTGAATGAGAAGATTTATACGTTAGTTTTCAAAGAGTATATCCCATTAAAAAATTTTTTTCCTCTATACTAATTCTTGTTTCTGACAAATGTTTGGCTCTGTTGCTTGACTTGAGACATGAAAATATACCTAGAACATTTTTCTGAAAGTCATCTAAAAAGATGAAAATTTTCCTCTCAGGAAGGCATTTGGACTTTTTCATGACACTACATGGATGACAAATAAGCACATTAATAAGATACTGAAAATCAGCAGTCATTGGGGAAATACAAATTAAAACCAAGAGGTACCATTATATACCTATTAGGATGGCTAGAACAATACCAATGGCTTGCAAGGATACAGAGCAACTGGAACTCTCATCCATTGCTGGTAAGAATAAAAATCATACAACCATTTTAGAAAAACAGTTTGAAAGATTCTTATAAAGTTAAACATGAGCTTATCATATGACTTAGTAATTTTACTCCTACACATTTACCTGAGAGAAAAGAAAACTTCTGATTGCACATTAAAACCTGTAAATAAATTTTTATAATGGTCTTATGAGTGTCAAAAATAGGGAAACCTGAGTGTACCTCAGCTGGTGAATAGATACATAAATTGTGATAGATCTGCACAATGGAATATTACTCAGCAACAAAAAAAGAACAAACTAGTGATATACACAACAACATGGATGAATCTCAAATGCATATGCTAAGTTAGAAACCAGAAACCAGATAGAAAAAGTAACATACAGGATGTTTTTATCTATAAGGGATTCTGGAAAAGTTTGCCATGAGCTAAGGTCATAGGAAGGGTTGACTATAAAGGGCAGCAAAAGGAATTTCTTGGGGTGATGAAATTGTCTTGCATCTTAATTGTGCTCATGGTTATATGACTGTAAGCATTTATCAAAATGTATAAGACTGTACATCAAAAAGTGAAGTTGATTTCATGTAAATTTAGAAATTGACTAAAATAGTAACAATTACAAGAAAATAAAAGCCTGGATGAGAAATGATGAAAAAAAGTGAGTGACACAGAGAAAGGAAGTAACTTGGGGTGCCTGGGTAGCTCACGTGGTTGAGTGTCCAACTCTTGATTTTGGCCAAGATCATGATTTCAGGGTCCCCTACTCCGTGGGGAGTCTGCTGGAGATTTTCTCTCGCTTCCCACTTGTGCTCCCTCTCTCACTCTAAAATAATAAATAAACACATCTCTTTTAAAAACGGAAGTAACTTAATGCCTAATTTCAAATTATCTATTAGAAGGTCAAATCTTAGCTTCGGTGTTCTCTCCTCAAAAATACTTCCCTGATATGGTTTGGGGAGGAATCAAGATGGCGGAGAAGTAGTAGGCTGAGACTACTTCAGATAGCAGGAGATCAGCTAGATAGCTTATCTAAAGATTTCAAACACTTACAAATCCAACGGGAGATTGAAGAGAAGAAGAACAGCAATTCTAGAAACAGAAAATCAACCACTTTCTGAAAGGTAGGACTGGCGGAGAAGTGAATCCAAGGTGATGGGAAGATAGACCCTGGGGGGAGGGGCTGGCTCCCAGCAAGCGGAGGAGCAACAGGGCACAAAATCAGGACTTTTAAAAGTCTATTCTGCTGAGGGACATCGCTCCAGAGGCTAAACCGGGGTGAAGCCCACGCATGGTCAGCATGGCCTCAAGTCCCGCAGAGTCACAGAAGGATCAGGGGTGCCTGAGTGTTGCAGAGCTTACATGTATTAGAATGGGGAAGCTGGCTACAGAGACAGAGACGAGGAGTAAGCTCCCAGCTCGGGATTACCTTGAACTGGTCGCAGGCGTGGTGAGCTCAGAGCGCGGCCAGAGGCCAGGCAGATGGGAGTAATTGAGCGCTGTTCTCTGATGGCGCACTGAGGAGCAGGGCCACGGGCTCTCAGGCCCTCCGGGCCAGAGACCGGGAGGCCGCCAATTTCATTCCCATCCTCCAGAACACTACGGAAAGCGCTCAGGGAACAAACGCTCCCGAAAGCAAACCTGAGCGGATTACTCAGCCCGGGCCCTGGTAAGGGCAGAGCAATTCCACCTGGAGTAAAGACACTTGAGAATCACTACACCAGCCCCCTCCCACAGAAGATCAACAAGAAATCCAGCCAGGACCAAGTTCAACTACCAAGGAGTGCAGTTTCAATACCAAGGAGAGCAGCAGAATTCCAGAGGAGAAGAAAGCAAAGCATAGAACTCATGGCTTTCTTCCCATGATTCTTTAGTCTTACAGTTATTTTAATTTTTTTCTTTTTCAATTTTTTTTCTCTTCTGCTAAATTTATTTTTACCTTTTACCCTTCTCCATTTTAACGTTTTTAAACTAGTTTATCTAATATATATGTTCTCTTTTTTATACTTTTTCTTTATTCGTTTACTTCTTTTAATTGCTTCTTTTCTTTCTTACTTTTTTTTTTTTTTTCCTTTCTGAACCTCCTTTTATCCTCTTCATACCCCATCACGATTGGGATATCTTCTGTTTTGGTGAAAGAATATTTTTTTAAGGTTGTTGCCACCCTTTTAGTATTTTACTTGCTCCTTCATATACTTATCTGGACAAAATGACAAGGCAGAAAAAGTCAACACAAAAAAACGAGCAAGAGGCAGTACCGAAGGCTAGGGACCTAATCAATACAGACACTGGTAATATGTCAGATCTATAGTTCAGAATGATGGATTCTCAAGGTTCTAGCCGGGCTCGAAAAAGGCATGGAAGATATTAGAGAAAACCCTCGGGAGATATAAAAGCCATTTCTGGAGAAATAAAAGAATGAAAATCTAATCAAGTTGAAATCGAAACAGCTATTAATGAGGTGCAATCAAAAATGGAGGCTCTCACTGATAGGATAAATGAGGCAGAAGAAAGAATTAGCGATATAGAAGACCAAATGACAGAGAATAAAGAAGCTGAGCAAAAGAGGGACAAATAGCTACTGGACAACGAGGGCACAATTTGAGAGATGAGTGACACCATCAGACGAAAAAACATTTGAATAATTGGGATTCCAGAAGAAGAAGAAAGAGAGGGGAGCAGAAGGTATATTGGAGAGAATTATTGGAGAGAATTTCCCAAATATGGCAAAGGGAACAAGCATCAAACTCCAGGAGGTGCAGAGAACCCGCCTCAAAATCAATAAGAATAGGTCCACAACCCGTCACCTAATACAAGTCTTAGTGACAAAGAGAAAATCCTGAAAGCAGCCCAGAAAAAGAGGTCTGTAAAATACAATGCTAAAAATATTAAATTGGCAGCAGACTTATCCACAGAGACCTGGCAGGCCAGAAAGAGCTGGCATGATATTTTCAGAGCACTAAACGAGAAAAACATGCAGCCAAGAATACTATATCCAGCTAGGCTATCATTGAAAATAGAAGGAGAGATTAAAAGCTTCCAGGACAAACAAAAACTGAAAAAATTTACAAACACCAAACCAGCTCTATAGGAAATATTGAAAGGGGTCCTCTAAGCAAAGAGAGAGACTAAAAGTAGTAGATCAAAAGGAACAGAGACAATATACAATAACAGTCACCTTAAAGGCAATACAATGGCACTAAGTTCATATCTCTCAATAGTTACCCTGAATGTTAATGGGATAAATGCCCCAATCAAAAGAAACAGGGTATCCGAATGGATGAAAAGCAAAACCCATCTATATGTTGCCTACAAGAAACTGATTTTAAACCCGAAGACACCTCCAGATTTAAAGTGAGGGGGTGGAAAAGAATTTACCATGCTAATGGACATCAGAAGAAAGCAGGAGTGGCAATCCTTAGATCAATCAGATTTTAAGCCAAAGACTATAATAAGAGATGAGGAAGGACACTATATCATACTCAGAGGGGCTGTCCGACAAGAAGATCTAACAATTTTAAATATCTATGCCCCCAATGTGGGAGCAGCCAACTATATAAACCAATTAATAACAAAATCAAAGAAACACATCAACAATAATACAATAATAGTAGGGGACTTTAATACTCTCCTCACTGAAATGGACAGATCAACCAAGCAAAAGATCAACAAGGAAATAAAGGCCTTAAATGACACACTGGACCAGATGGACATCACAGATATATTCAGAACATTTCATCCCAAAGCAACAGAATACACATTCTTCTCTAGTGCACATGAAACATTCCCAGAATAGATCACATCCTCGGTCCTAAATCAGGTCTCAGCTGGTATCAAAAGATTGAGATTATTCCCTGCATATTTTCAGACCACAATGCTCTGAAGCTGGCACTCAATCACAAGAAGAAATTTGGAAAGAACCCAAACACATGGAGACTAAAAAGCATCCTCCTAAAGAATGAATGGGTCAACCAGGAAATTAAAGAAGAATTGAAAAATTATGGAAACAAATGATAATGAAAACACAATGGTTCAAAATCTGTGGGACACAATGAACGCAGTCCTGAGAGGAAAATATATAGCAGTACAAGCCTTTCTCAAGAAACCAGAAAGGTCTCAGGTACACAACCTAACCCTACAGGAGAAAGAAAAAGAAAGAATCAGATCAGAGCTGAAATCAATGAAATAGAAACCAAAAAACAATAGAACAAATCAACGAAACTAGGAACTGGTTCTTTGAAAGAATTAATAAGATTGATAAACCTCTGGCCAGACTTATCAAAAAGAAAAGAGAAAAGACCCAAATAATTAAATCATGAATGAAAGAGGAGAGAGCACAACTAACACCAAAGAAATAGAGACAATTATAAGAACATACTATGAGCAACTCTACACCAACAAATTTGACAATCTGGAAGAAATAGATGCATTCCTAGAGACATATAAACTACCGCAAATGAACCAGGAAGAAATAGAAAACGTGAACAGACCCATAACCAGTAAGAAGATTGAAACAGTCATCAAAAATCTCCAAACAAACAAAAGCCCGGGGCCAGACAGCTTCCTGGGGGAATTCTACCAAATTTAAAGAAGAAGTAATTGCTATTCTCCTGAAACTGTTTCAAAAAATAGAAATGGAAGGGAAACTTCCAAACTCATTTTATGAGGCCAGCATCACCTGGATCCCAAAACCAGATAAGGATCCCATCAAAAAAGAGAACTACAGACCAATATCCTTGATGAACACAGTTGCGAAAATTCTCATCAAAATACTAGCCAAAGGATTCAACAGTACATTAAAAGGATCATTCACCACGACCAAGTAGGATTTATTCCAGGGCTGCATTTTTGGTTCAACATCCGCAAATCAATCAGTGTGATACAACACAATAATAAAAGAAAGAACAAGAGCCATATGATACTCTCAATAGCTGCTGAAAAAGCATTTGACAAAGTACAGCATCCCTTCCTGATCAAAGCTCTTCAAAGTGTAGGGACAGAGGGCACATACCTCAATACTATCAAAGCCATCTATGAAAACCCCACCGCAAATGTCATTCTCAATGGAGAAAAACTGAAAGCTTTTTTGCTAAGGTCAGAAACACGGCAGGGATGTCCATTGTCACCACTGCTATTCAACATAGTATTAGAAGTCCTAGCCTCACCAATCAGACCACAAAAGAAAATTAAAGGCATCCAAATCGGCAAAGAAGAAGTCAAACTATCACTCTTCGCAGATGATGTGATACTATATGTGGAAAACACACAAGACTCCACTCCAAAACTGCTAGAACTTGTACAGGAATTCAGTAAAGTGTCAGGATATAAAATCAATGCACAGAAATCAGTTGCATTTCTCTACACCAACAACAAGACAGAAGAAAAAGAAATTAAGGAGTAAATCCCATTTACAATTACACCCAAAACTATAAGATACCTAGGAATAAACCTAGCCAAAGAGGCAAAGAATCTATATTCAGAAAACTATAACGTACTCATGAAAGAAATTGAAGAAGACACAACGAAATGGAAAAATGTTCCATGCTCCTGGATTGGAAGAATAAATATTGTGAAAATGTCTATGCTACCTAAAGCAATCTACACATTTAGCGCAATTCCTATCAAAGTACCATCCATCTTTTTCAAAGAAATGGAACAAATTATCCTAAAATTTATATGGAACCAGAAAAGAACTCGAGTAGCCAAAGGGATATTGAAAAAGAAAGCCAAATTTGGTGGCATCACAATTCCAGACTTCAAGCTCTATTACAAAGCTGTCATCATCAAGACAGCACGGTACTGGCACAAAAACAGACACATAGATCAATGGAACAGAATAGAGAGCCCAGAAATAGACACTCAACTCTATGGTCACCTAATTTTCGACAAAGCTTGGAAGAATGTCCAATGGAAAAAAGACAGCCTCTTCAATAAACGGTGTTGGAAAACTGGACAGCCACATGCAGAAAAATGAAATTGGACCATTTCCCTACACCACACATGAAAATAGACTCAAAATGGATGAAAGACCTCAATGTGAGAAAGGAATCCATCAAAATCCTTGAGGAGAACACAGGCAGCAACCTCTTCGACTTCAGCCACAGCAACATATTCCTAGGAACATCGCCAAAGGCAAGGGAGGCAAGGACAAAAATGAACTATTGGGATTTCATCAAGATCAAAAGCTTTTGTAAAGCAAAGGAAACAGTTAACAAAACCAAAAGACAACTGACAGAATGGGAGAAGATATTTGCAAGCAACATATCAGATAAAGGGCTAGTGTCCAAAATCTATAATGAGCTTAGGAAACTCAATACCCAAAGAACAAAGAATCCAATCAAGCAATGGTTAGAGAACATGAACAGACATTTCTGCAAAGAAGACATCCAGATGGCCAACAGACACATGAAAAAGTGCTCCATATCACTCGGCATCAGGGAAATACAAATCAAAAGCATAATGAGATACCACCTCACACCAGTCAGAATGGCTAAAATGAACAAGTCAGGAAATGACAGATGCTGGCGAGGATGCGGAGAGAAGGGAACCCTCCTACACTGTTGGTGGGAATGCAAGCTGGTGCAACCACTCTGGAAGACAGCATGGAGGTTCCTCAAAATGTTGAAAATAGAACTTCCCTATGGCCCAGCAATTGCACTGCTGGGTATTCACCATAAAGATACAAACGTAGAGAGGGGGAGGAGTCAAGTAGGCGGAGAAGTAGCAGGCTGAGACTACTTCAGCTAGGAGGAGATCAGCTAGATAGCTTATCTAAAGATTGCAAACAACTGCAAATCCATTGGCAGATCGAAGAGAAGAAGAACAGCAATTCTGGAAACAGAAAAACAACCACTTTCTGATAGGTAGGACTGGCGGAGACGTGAATCCAAAGCGACGGGAAGATAGACCCCGGGGGGAAGGGCTGGCTCCCGGCAAGCAGCGGTGCAACGGAGCACAAAACCAGTACTTTTAAAAATCTGTTCCACTGAGGGACATCGCTCCAGAGGCTAAACTGGGGCGAAGCCCACACGGGGTCAGTGTGGCCTCAGGTCCCACAGGGTCACAGAAGGATCGAGGGTGTCTGAGTGTCACAGAGCTTGCGGGTATTGGAATGGGAAAACCGGCTACAGAGACTGAGCCAACAGTAAGATAATAGCTCAGGGTTACCTTGAACCGGTTGCAGGATAGGTGAGCTTGGAGCACGGCCAGAGTTCAGGCAGACGGGAGTAACTGGGAGCTGTTCTCTGAGGGCGCACTGAGAAGTGGCGTCCCGGAATTTCGGCTCCTCCGGGCCAGAGACCAGGAGGCCCCCACTTGTATTCCCATCGTCCAGAACTCTACGGAAAGCGCTCAGGGAACAAAAGCTCCTGAAATCAAACCCGAGCAGATTACTCAGCCTGGCCCCTGGTAAGGGCGGTGCAATTCCGCCTGGGGCAAAGACACTTGAGAATCACTACACCAGGCCCCTCCCCCAAAAGATCAACAAGAAATCCAACCAAGAACAAGTTCACCTACCAAGGAGTGCGGTTTCAATACCAAGGAGAGCAGCAGAATTCCAGAGGAGGAGAAAGCAAAGCACGGAACTCATGGCTTTCTCCCTGTGATTTTTTTCAGTCTTGCAGTTAATTTAATTTTTTTTTTAATTTTGCCTTCTGTTAAATTTTTTTTAACTTTTACCCTTTTCTTTTATAACGTTTTTTAACTACTTTATCTAATATATTTTTTTTTCCTTTTTTATATTTTTCTTTATTTTCTTTTTTTTAAAATCCTTTTCTTTTCTTTTTTTATCTTTGCTTTTTTCTTTCTTCCTTTTTGAACCTCTTTAAATCTCCTTTGACCTCCCTCAAGATTTGGGATCTCTTCTGATTTGGTTAAAGCATATTTTTTTAAGGTTGTTGCCACCCTTTTAGTATTTTACTTGCTCCTTCATATACTCTTATCTGGACAAAATGACAAGGCAGAAAAAGTCAACACAAAAAAACGAGCAAGAGGCAGTACCGAAGGCTAGGGACCTAATCAATACAGACATTGGTAATATGTCAGATCTAGAGTTCAGAATGACAATTCTCAAGGTTCTAGCCGGGCTCGAAAAAGGCATGGAAGATATTAGAGAAACCCTCTCAGGAGATATAAAAGCCCTTTCTGGAGAAATAAAAGAACGAAAATCTAACCAAGTTGAAATCAAAAAAGCTATTAATGAGGTGCAATCAAAAATGGAGGCTCTCACTGCTAGGATAAATGAGGCAGAAGAAAGAATTAGTGATATAGAAGACCAAATGACAGAGAATAAAGAAGCTGAGCAAAAGAGGGACAAACAGCCACTGGACCACGAGGGCAGAATTTGAGAGATGAGTGACACCATCAGACGAAACAACATTAGAATAATTGGGGTTCCTGAAGAAGAAGGAGAGAGAGAGGGGAGCAGAAGGTATACTGGAGAGAATTATTGCGGAGAATTTCCCAAATATGGCAAAGGGAACGAGCATCAATATTCAGGAGGTTCAGAGAATGCCCCTCAAAATCAGTAAGAATAGGCCCACACCCCGTCACCTAAAAGTAAAATTTACAAGTCTCAGTGACAAAGAGAAAATCCTGAAAGCAGTCCGGGAAAAGAAGTCTGTAACATACAATGGTAAAAATATTAGATTGGCAGCTGACTTATCCACAGAGACCTGGCAGGCCAGAAAGAGTTGGCATGTTATTTTCAGAGCACTAAACGAGAAAAACATGCAGCCAAGAATACTATATCCAGCTAGGCTATCATTGCAAATAGAAGGAGAGATTAAAAGCTTCAAGGACAAACAAAAACTGAAAGAATTTACAAACACCAAACCAGTTCTACAGGAAATATTGAAAGGGGACCTCTAAGCAACGAGAGAGTCTACAAGTGGTAGATCAGAAAGGAACAGCGACCTTATACAGTAACAGTCACCTTACAAGCAATACAATGGCACTAAATTCATATCTCTCAATAGTTACCCTGAATGTTAATGGCTAAATGCCACTGTCAAGAGACACAGGGTATCAGAATGGATAAAAAAAACAAAACCCATCTATATGTTGCCTCCAAGAAACTCATTTTAAGCCCGAAGACACCTCCACATTTAAAGTGAGGGGGTTGAAAAGAATTTACCATGCTAATGGACATCAGAAGAAAGCAGGAGTGGCAATCCTTATATCAGATCAATTAGATTTTAAGCCAAAGACTATAATAAGAGATGAGGAAGGACACTATATCATACTCAAAGGGGCTGTCCGACAAGAAGATCTAACAATTTTAAATATCTATGCCCCCAACGTGGGAGCAGCCAACTATATAAACCAATTAATAACAAAATCAAAGAAACACATCAACGATCATACAATAATAGTAGGGGACTTTAACACTCCCCTCACTGAAATGGACAGATCAACCAAGCAAAAGATCCACAAGGAATAAAGGCCTTAAACGACACTGGACCAGATGGACATCAAAGATATATTCAGAACATTTCATCCCAAGGCAACAGAATACACATTATTCTCTAGTGCACATGGAACATTCTCCAGAATAGATCACATCCTCGTTCCTAAATCAGGACTCAACTGGTATCAAATGATTGGGATCATTCCCTGCATATCTTCAGACCACAATGATCTAAAGCTAGAACTCAACCACAAGAGGAAGTTTGGAAAGAACCCAAATACATGGAGACTAAACAACATCCTTCTAAAGAATGAATGGGTCAACTGGGAAATTAAAGAAGAATTGAAAAAAATAATGGAAACAAATGATAATGAAAATACCACGGTTCAAAATCTGTGCGACACAACAAAGGCAGTCCTGTGAAGAAAATATATAGTGGTACAAGCCTTTCTCAAGAGCCAAGAAAGGTCTCAGGTACACAACCTAACCCTATACCTAAAGGACCTGGAGAAAGAACAACAAAGAAACCCTAAGCCCAGCAGGAGAAGAAAAATCATAAAGATCAGAGCAGAAATCAATGAAATAAAAACCAAAAACAATAGAACAAGTCAACGAAACTAGGACCTGGTTCTTTGAAAGAATTAATAAGATTGATAAACCCCTGGCCAGACTTATCAAAAAGAAAAGAGAAAGGACCCATATAAATAAAATCATGAATGAAAGAATTGAGATCACCACTAACACCAAAGAAATACAAACTATTATAAGAACATAGTATGAACAACTCTACGCCAACAAATTTGACAATCTGGAAGAAATGGTTGCATTCCTAGAAACATATAAACTACCACAACTGAACCAGGAAGAAATAGAAAGCCTGAACAGACCCATAACCAGTATGGAGATTGAAATAGTCATTAAAAATCTGCAAACAAACAAAAGCCCAGGGCCAGACGCCTTCCCGGGGGAATTCTACCAAACATTTAAAGAAGAACTAATTCCTATTCTCCTGAAAATGTTCCAAAAAATAGAAATGGAAGGAAAACTTCCAAACTCATTTTATGAGGCCAGCATCACCTTGATCCCAAAACCAGACAAGGATCCCATCAAAAAAGAGAGCTATAGACCCATATCCTTGATGAACACAGATGCAAAAATTCTCACCAAAATACTAGCCAATGGGATTCAACAGTACATTAAAAAGATTATTCACCACGACCAAGTGGGATTTATTCCAGGGCTGCAAGGTTGGTTCAACATCCGCAAATCAGTCAATGTGATACAACACATCAATAAAAGAAAGAACAGGAACCATATGATACTCTCAATAGATGCTGAAAAAGCATTTGACAAAGTACAGCATCCCTTCCTGATCAAAACTCTTCAAAGTGTAGGGATAGAGGGCACATACCTCAATATCATCAAAGCCATCTATGAAAAACCCACCATAAATATCATTCTTAATGGAGAAAAACTGAAAGCTTTCAGCTAAGGTCAGGAACACGGCAGGGATGTCCATTATCACCACTGCTATTCAACCTCTAGTACTAGAGGTCCTAGCTTCAGCAATCAGACAACAAAAGGAAATAAAAGGCATCCAAATCGGCAAAGAAGAAGTCAAATTATCACTCTTCGCAGATGATATGATACTATATGTGGAAAACCCAAAAGACTCCACTCCCAAACTGCTAGAACTTGTACAGGATTTCAGTAAAGTGTCAGGATATAAAACCAATGCACAGAAATCAGTTGCATTTCTCTACACCAACAGCAAGACAGAAGAAAGAGAAATTAAGGAGTCAATCCCATTTACAATTGCACCCAAAACCATAAGATACCTAGGAATAAACCTAACCAAAGAGGCACAGAATCTATGCTCAGAAAATTATAAAGTACTCATGTAAGAAATTGAGGAAGACACAAAGAAATGGAAAAATGTTCCATGCTCCTGGATTGGAAGAATAAATATTGTGAAAATGTCTATGCTACCTAAAGCAATCTACACATTTAGTGCAATTCCTATTAAGTACCATCCATCTTTTTCAAAGAAATGGAACAAATAATCCTAAAATTTATATGGTACCAGAAAAGAACTCGAGTAGCCAAAGGGATATTGAAAAAGAAAGCCAAAGTTGGTGGCCTCACAATTCTGGACTTCAAGCTCTATTACAAAGCTGTCATCATCAAGACAGCATGGTACTGGCACAAAAATAGACACATAGATCAATGGAACAGAATAGAGAGCCCAGAAATAGACCCTCAACTCTATGGTCAACTAATCTTCGACAAACCAGGAAAGAATGTCCAATGGAAAAAAGACAGCCTCTTCAATAAATGGTGCTGGGAAAACTGGACAGTCACAAGCAGAAAAATGAAATTGGACCATATCCTTACACCACACATAAAAATAGACTCAAAATGGATGAAGGACCTCAATGTGTGAAAGGAATCCACCAAAATCCTTGAGGAGCACACAGGCAGCAACCTCTTCGACCTCAGCTGCAGCAACATCTTCATAGGAACATCACTAAAGACAAGGGAAGCAAGGGCAAAAATGAACTATTGGGATTTCATCAAGATCAAAATCTTTTGCACAGCAAAGGAAACAGTTAACAAAATCAAAAGACAACTGACAGAATGGGAGAAGATATTTGCAAACGACATATCAGATAAAGGACTAGTGTCCAGAATCTATAAAGAACTTAGCAAACTCAACACCCAAAGAACAAATAATCCAATCAAGAAATGGGCAGAAGACATGAACAGACATTTCTGCAAAGAAGACATCCAGATGGCCAACAGACACATGAAAAAGTGCTCCATATCACTTGGCATCAGGGAAATACAAATCAAAACCACAATGAGATATCACCTCACACCAGTCAGAATGGCTAAAATCAACAAGTCAGGAAATGACAGATGCTGGCGAGGATGCGGAGAAAGGGGAACCCTCCTACACTGTTGGTGGGAATGCAAGCTGGTGCAACCACTCTGGAAGACAGCATGGAGGTTCCTCAAAATGTTGAAAATAGAACTTCCCTATGGCCCAGCAATTGCACTGCTGGGTATTAACCCTAAAGTAACACTACAAATGTAGTGATCCAAAGGGGCACATGCACCCGAATGTTTATAGCAGAAATGGTCACAATAGCCAAACTATGGAAAGAACCTAGATGTCCATCAACAGATGAATGGATCAAGAAGATGTGGTATATATACACAATGGAATACTATGCAGTCATCAAAAGAAATGAAATCTTGCCATTTGCGACAACATGGATGGAACTAGTGCATATCATGCTTAGTGAAACAAGTTAAGCAGAGAAAGACAACTATCCTATGATCTCCCCGATATGAGGAAGTGGTGATGCAACATGGGGGCTTAAGTGGGTAGGAGAAGAATCAATGAAAGAAGATGGGATTGGGAGGGAGACAAACCATAAGTGACTCTTAATCTCACAAAACAAACTGAGGGTTGCTAGACGGATGGGAGTTGGGAGAAGGGGGTGGGATTATGGACATTGCGGAGGGTATGTGCTTTGGTGAGTGCTATGAAGTGTGTAAACCTGGTGATTCACAGACCTGTACCCCTGGGGTTAAAAATATATGTTTATAAAAAATTAAAAATTAAAAAAAAAAAGATACAAACGTAGTGTTCCAAAGGGGCACGTGCACCCAAATGTTTACAGCAGCAATGTCTACAATAGCCAAACTATGGAAAGAACCTAGATGTCCATCAACAGATGAATGGATAAAGAAGATGTGGCATATATACACAATGGAATACTATGCAGCCATCAAAAGAAATGAATTCTTGCCATTTGCGATGACGTGGATGGAACTAGAGGGTATCATGCTTAGCAAAATAAGTCAATAACTATCATATGATCTCCCTGATATGAGGAAGTAGAGATGCAACATGGGGGGTTAAGGGGGTAGGAGGAGAATAAATGAAACAAGATGGGAGTGGGAGGGAGACACACCATAAGCGACTCTTAATCTCACAAAACAAACTGAGGGTTGCTTGGGGGAGGGGGGTTAGGAAAAGGGCGGTGGGGTTATGGACATTGGGGAGGGTATGTGCTTTGGTGAGTTCTGTAAAGTTTGTAAACCTGGTGATTCACAGACCTGTATCCCTGAGGATAAAAATATATTATATGTTTATTATAAAAAAAATCTCCTTAGCCATTTAGGGTCTTTTCTAGTACCATACAAATCTTAGGATTATTTGTTTCAGTACTTTGAAAAATGCTATTGGAATTTTGATTGGAATGGCATTGAAAGTATACTTTGCTCTGGGCAGATGAACTCAAAATGGATAAAAGACCTCAATGTGAGGCAGGAGCCTATGAAAATCCTAGAAGAAAACACAGGCAGTAACCTCTTTGACATCAGGCACAGCAACTTCTTTCAAGACATGTCTCCAAAGGTGAAGGAAATAGAAGTGAAAATGAATTCTTGGGACTTCCTCAAGATAAAAAGCTTCTGCATAACAAAGGAAACAGTCAACAAAGCAAAGAGGCAATCCATGGAATGGGAGAAGTTATTTGCACATGCCACTACAGACAAAGGGCCGACATCCAAGGTCTATAAAGAACACTTCAAACTCAACACTCAAAAACCAGATAATCACATCATAAAATGGGCAAAAGTAATGAACAGACACTTCTCCAAAGAAGACATACATATGGCTAACAGACACATGAAAAAATGTTCATCATTAGCCATCAGGGAGATTCAAATCAAAACCACATGGAGATATCACCTTACACCAGTTAGAAAGACCAAAATTAACAAGACAGGAAACAACAAGTATTGGAGAGGATGTGGAGAAAACGGAACCCTCTTACACTCTTGTGTGAACAGAACCCTCTTCCCTCTTGGTGGGAATGCAAGTTGGTGCAGCCACACTGGAAAACAGTGTGGATATTCCTTAAGAAATTCAAAATAGAGCTTCCCTATGACCTTGCAATTGCACTACTTGGTATTTACCCCTAAGATACAGCTGTAGTGAAAAGAAAGGCCTTCTGTACCCCAATGTTCATAGCAACATTGGCCACAATTGCCAAACTGTGGAAAGAGCCAAGATGCTCTTCAACAGATGAATGGATAAAGAAGATATGGTCCATATATACAATGAAGTATTATGCCTCCATCAGAAAGGATGAATACCCTACTTTTGTTATCAACATGGATGGGACTGGAAGAGATTATGCTGAGTGAAGTTAAGTCAAGCAGAGAAAGTCAAGTATCATATAGTTTCACTTACTTGTGGAGCATAAGGAATAACATGGAGGACATTAGGAATAGGAAAGGAAAAGTAAATTGGGGGAAATCAGAGGGGAAGACAAACCATGAGAGACTGTGGACTCTGAGAAACAAAATGAGGGTTTGGGAGGGGAGGAGTTGGGGGGTTGGGTGAGCCTGGTGGTGGGTATTAAGGAGGGCACATATTGCATGGAGCATTGGGTGTGGCAAATAAATAATGAATCTTAGAACACTGAAAAAATAAAATTAAGTTAAAGAAAAAACCTATAGGCCTGTATCTGATCTTCAGAAGTTACATATAAAACTTCAACTTTAAAAATGGGAAGGTATTTCCCTATATCTATGCCTGCCCATCTCTCTTTCCTTTGAATTGCAATAAGAAATTGGATCTTCCAGGGATAAGTAATAAAAGCATCTGTTTTTGAAGGGTCTTGGGTAGGTTGTGTTGAGTCATATAGGACAAGCAAGGCATGAGGACGTTTACAGTTATGCTTCTCTGAGGCTTCACCTAATACAAGCAGGGCAGTGAACAACTAAAATGGGAAACGGCGTTCTGGTACTTGGTTGGATTAGAATAAAGACAATGCTCTTCAGATTTCAAAACAATTTTATGTTCATGCTCTATGTATCCTCATTTTTAGATGAAGAGAGGGAAAGACTGAATAATCTAACCAAGATCACACAGTACATGAATGTACATCATTACATGAATAATATTGGTCTAATTATTTCAACTTTATACATTTTCTTTTTTTCTCTAAAAAAGAGAAATTCATGGTACCTACCTCAGAGTTGAGCTGTGAGAATGAAACGAGTAAAATGTGTAAAACCCTTACTAGAGTTCTTGGGCATAAAGTCATTGAGTAACTATTAATATTCTCATTAAGAAGTTCATCATACTGAACTGATAATAAGAGGCACTCTTTGTTATACTCACTGAAGTTTGATTCTCTACATAGTTTCCTGCTGTTAAAGAAAAGCAATGTTTTAAAGTCATAAAATAAGGCAATACAAGGGAAAGTGTTTGGTGGCTGATGTGTGCCCTGGAGGTGCTGAGGTTTGTTGTATTATAAATAATACTGTTCACGTCATCCCTCCTGAGTTTCTGCAGCATGGTAAAGGTAATAATGTGTAACCGATGGAATTTCAAATAAAGCATTTATTAAAATATTTGTTCAGTGACCTTTTTGTTCTTTACCTTTTGTCTTCTTGTGGCTGTTAACATTCTGGTACAATCTCCATCCATCTTATACATTTCTTTCTGTTCTACTCACAGTGTCTCCTTAATTGGTTCAAGACATCTATTCTCTTTTCTTTTTTGGAACTGAGATATGTGACGGTACTTGTTAAGAAGTTTATATCCTAAGTTAGGAGATCCAGGTCTGAAGAAAGACACAGTTATGAGTAGATGTCTTATTAAAAAAGGAATAAAACATCAGTCAGCTTCTCATGGTGTATGAATTACAATAAGTACTTTGGAGGACCTTTTGCATTCTACAGCCTAGCAGGGTGCCAGATGGTAAAATTCTTCCTTGGTACTAAATGATGCTTTTGCCTGTGTGGGGTGCTAAATCTGTCAGTGGTATTTTATTCCTGACAATCGAGAATGCTGAGATAGTCTATAAACCTATTTACATATTTACGATATTCTCAGGATATAATTCACAGATTGGAAAATTTTAGATGAAAACAGCAGAGGAGGGCAGAAACAAGAAAGCATACTTTTTCAGGAAAAAAATGCTTAAAAGAACAAGAAAAAATATCTTCTCATGATCCATGGATTAAGGATGACTCAGAACATCCTCACAAGAACAGTCTGTTTCCACAAGGCATAATATTCAAGGTAGCTCAGAGAACTGAAATCTTGCTTTGTCAGGATCTATGTCAGGGAACATTTGGTAGGGATAAGTGGGTACCTGTTAAGTTTATCAGACACATGAATATTCCAGAGTCTAGGTTTGTGATGTAAAGAATCAGGTTCATTAAAAGCCTTCTAGGCAAATAATTTCTTTACAATACCATGGGATTTATAAAATTAAAAATAAAGCTTCAGTTTTCTATAGAAGATAAATATACAAAAATAATGAAATATACCATAATTCCAAGTTGATATCACCTGTGAATTTCTCTTTTTCTGAACAAGAGGGTAAATAGCACATAACATTTAGTACTTCATGACTAGAGAAGGACAATGGAAAGGAAAATATATTTCAAAAGAAACAGACCTAAAGGAAGATAGGGAACTCATAAAATTATATGTTTAAAAAATGTGTAACTGGACAAAAATCCTCAAAAACCAAAATTCAGTAAAGAATTTGTATCTATTATAAAAAGAGGATAGCTCTTCTAAATTCAGCAATATGGCTAAATAGGTTAATATTGTGACCCCTTCCCCTACAAAAACTTGGAAATTCAGCATAAAACAAAGCAACGATGATAAATGAATACTGAATACTAAACCAAGTTTAAAAGGAAAAAATCAAGTCAGCAAGCGCTGGAATGAAGAGGGATCACAAATACAGAAATAAGGATACAAGTTGATATTATGGCTTATATGAATGCCTGTATTTACCTCTTATAAGAGTTAAAAATTTTTATTTGAATTTCCCAGTTTTGAAAACTCGAAACAACAATGCAAGTGACTCAGCTCCTTTCTGTGTTGATCAACAAACAATTGTAGTAAAACAATGTAGGTAACTGGGTCATCTGACTTCATCACTTGGTGCATGAATTACTAGTAGATACAGAGTTGCCTGATACTCAACACATTCAGTAAAATGTGACTTGATGGTGGGTCTAAAAAAACCCCCCACACTTTTGTCTAATCATGGATATAAATAAGATTTTGAGATATTTGCAAAAGTTGTAATGAGGTATAAAAATATTTGTGATATTGGGGAACCTAGGTTTCTCAGTTAGGCATCTGACTCTTGATTGCAGCACAGGTCATGATCTCAGGGTCCTGAGACTGAGCCCTGTGACATATCAAGCTCTACACTCAGTGGGGAGTCTGCTTCTCTTCCTCTCTCTTCCTCTGCCTCTCTCGCATCTCACTGCTGGCACGTTTGCACATCCTCTCTCTTTCTCTCTCTCTCTCCCCTGAATAAATAAATCTTTAAATTTTTTAAAAATCTGTGATACCTAATGATAATGCCACAGCTCCTTTTAATACTATTGTAATGTATTGCCTAGACTCATGATCAGAGGGAACAGTACATTTTAGTTACAGCTTGAACAAAATGAAAATATAATTTTTCCACCAAATCCCAGGCCCTAAAATCTATCCATGGATCTGATGATTAAGAATCTCTGCTTTTTGTCCCCTGCCTCATCCAACCTTTATAGGAACCCTATAAAGTAAGCATTATTATTTAACTGATGATGAAACTGAAGGATAGTTTGAATCTTTCTATTGATTCATATCATACAATAGGGAAATTGTGAAGTTAGGATTCTAACAGAGGCAAACTGACTTGGCATGTTTTTCTTTTTGAACTAAATTCCTATGCATTGTTATACATTTATGCATTAAATAGTTCTATATCTATCTAACCAATTGTTCTTTTCTATTTATTTGTGAGCCACATCTATGACACTTCCATTGCAATTTTATAATACTTCTGGAATTTGGTAGGATAATTTCTTTCTCAATATCCTACACATATTTTTCAATATCCAGATTAATTATCTGAATTTAAGACACATTTTTAGAATTCGGGCCTATGGAGGTATAATCTTGCATACACTAAAATTCATCCCTTTTTGAGGTATAGTTAATGGGTTTTACAAATGCACGATGCCACCATAATGGAACATTTCCATTTCCCCAAAAGTTCCCTTATTCTCCTTTATGATCAATTCCTTCCCCTCTAAATTTTAAAAAAGTTTAGCAATAAACATTAAGCTATAGAAAGTAGGAAGGGTTGTTTTGTTTACCAGATCAAAGAATAAGTACATAAAGCATAAGACAGAGTGAAAGGTTGTCAATATTCATTACATTTTAGTCTATATATTAAAAAGCTTCTTCTAAATAATTGAAAAAATAAGTTTAGGTAAATAGAAGTAATATCATTTAATAATAATAACAGACCACTCCAGCTATAGGAGATTGAATAATGGTAAGATTAAATTTAAGGTTTGGATGGGATTATGTTGGGTAAAGTTTAGGAAAAGAATTATGAGAGAAGAAAAATAAAGTTGGGTTGATGAGACACTCTGTACATAGAGGTATCATACATACAGAACCTGGCAAATTGTAGACTTGGTGAGCTGCAAATTTTATATTCTAACAGCCAGAGAGGGTAAAAAGGAAGCCTGTGCCTCTGGACTTAATTCTGGCTACCAGGAATATACCAGTTTAAGTGCAAATAACAAGAGATTTGCAAGAAATCAAGCACATTGTCTTTCCGTTAATCAACAGAGATATCTGAAATATCCAGCTATAGTTCTTGGATTGTAGGTACATAATTTAATAAAAACCCAGCAAAAGGAGATTTGATCCCATAGCCTAAGATTTTAAAAAGTGATAAAAAAAAAGATCATTGAAAGTGCTTCAAAAACACAAAGTCAAGATTCTGTAAAATCCTTTCAATTCCTTCTATAAGAAATATTAAAATTACCTTTCATAAGAGGATAAAATAAAGTACATATTATGGCACTACAACATATACAACTCATTGTATTTCTCACTCTTGGTGGAAGAGGGTTTGGCTTTATGGAAAAACTCTTGTACAAAATAATAGTACTCTAATTATAAGGTTTTGGATATTAGGTAGCAGAAAAATGAAGTAATTTACAAATGGATTACATTTCCTTTGGATCAGTGATAAAACATCACATATCCTTTCTAAGATAAATATCTGATAATGTGTTTTGCCTTTACAATTCCTCTTTTTCATGCCATTCCTCCTCAGACCACTGCGATCTCACTTGTGCCTCTACTAAAACTATTCCTAATTCTGTGATTACTGACTCCTAAATACAACAGATATTTTCAGTCTTACTTTGTTAGTTGATTTCTCTGCCATTTTAAATATTGTCAGATCACTTCCTATTGCATAAAACTTTCTACTCCACTCATTTTATAACACTATACTCCTGTAATTTTCTTCTATATAATGTTGTTCTTCTCTCTTTTATCTCATAAATTCTGGTACACTCAATTCTTTCCTCTCCACCAAATGAATTTTCTTCTATTAAGTTTCTCTTTGAATTATCTCTACCACTTTTGTGCTTTTAAACTACTATCTATGCTCTTATGATATCAAAAGTAACATGATTAACCATGATCTCTCCTAGCACTAAACACATATATATACCTAACTTTTGGACCTCTCCACTTGATATCTCAGGGCTATTTTAAAGTCCAGATGTCTAAGACGGAACTCATATTCCTTCCAAATCTGGTTTTTCTCCTAAATTCCATACGTCAATTTGTAGTTCTACCAGACACCAATCCAGACACCTAGCCAGAAACTCTGGGTTTTACTATTATTGTTATTTTTAGTGTCCTCAGCCTTACTCTTATTATATCCCTAATCTATATTCTGTTGGACAGATTTACGTACCAATTATTTACCTACTCTAGAAAAACATTTTTATTTCTGGGTCTACTCTACCCACTTAACCCTTCATCCTCTTTGGCCTAAAATAAAATATACCAACCATTTTATATTCTAGGCCCCTCAAACCCATCCTCCATGCTACCAATAGATTGATTTATCTAAGGCATATAGCTGATGCCACTAATTTCCCTAAAATCCTCCAAAGTGTCCCATTTATCTAAAAATCTAAATTTTTATACATATATAGCACAATCTACACAGCCTTGCCCCACATGCTTCTCTAGTTTCATTTCCTCCTGTGTGCCTAGAACTTAAGCAACAATTACCAAAAAGCACTGAACAGATTCTGTTAATCCACGATTATACCATTTCCCCAAACTCTTCCCTAAAGCCACCTTTTCTTCTTCCAGTAATCAAACCCTTGTCTTTTAAACTCAATTTACATGTCACCTACCTCAGTAATTCTTACATTTCTCCTTTATTAGGATATTACAATATCCTAACAAAACGCATTGGTATTTTGATTCTTAAAATAAAGTATCACGGGGTGCCTGGGTGGCTCAGTGGGTTGAAGCCTCTGCCTTCGGCTCAGGTCAGGATCTCAGGGTCCTGGGATCGAGCCCCACATTGGGCTCTCTGCTCAGCAGGGAGCCTGCTTCCCCTCCTTCTCTCTCTGCCTGCCTCTATGCTTGCTTGTGATCACTGTCAAACAAATAAAAATATTAAAAAAAAATAAAGTATCGCTTTATATTCCTTTCTCTTTTTACTCCTTTCTTCACAATAATTAAGAGTTTCATTCTTCTTTGTATCAACATAGCCTGATAATTACCTGATATGTAATAGAGCTCAATTAATGATGGAAATGGAAAAAAAAAAAAAAGCAGTTGACATGGGTTGTCTTAAGAGAGAGAGTCAATTATCATATGGTTTCACTTATTTGTGGAGCATAACAAATAGCATGGAGGACATGGGGAGATAGAGAGGAGAAGGGAGTTGGGGGAAATTGGAAGGGGAGGTGAACCATGAGAGACTATGGACTCTGAAAAACAATCTGAGGGTTTTGAAGGGGCGGAGGGGTGGGAGGTCGGGGTACCAGGTGGTGGGCATTATAGAGGGCACGGATTGCATGGAGCACTGGGTGTGGTGAAAAAATAATGAATACTGTTATGCTGAAAATAAAAAATAAATTAAAAAAAAGATGATAGAGATATGCCTTCAGAAATTATTTAAAAATATTTAGATATTCCAATGCCTGTTCTATCTCTTCAACATCCTCCTCATGGCTGTTATTGAAGGGATTCATATGTCAGACAGAGGTTCCAGCTAAAGGAGTCTCCTTAACTCAAAGCATCCATGTTTCCAATTATACTGTTCTTCCCTTCAAGCTTAATTTCCAGCTTCTAATACTTAGGCACTAATAGAATCCCAGTTAGTAAATAATAATCTGCATGTGGAGATTCGGGAAACAATGTATTACTAATTTGTTTGTGGCATCTTATTTCCTGGAATCTGATATTTGATCTCCAAAACTATTGTTCATTTCATGCTCCTCAAACAACTTTTACTATCATTAAAACTGGTGTATGATTTGCACAAAAGGGAACAGAATACAATAGAATTAATTGATTTACACTGTTCACTATATATAGCAGGGTATATAACCGATTTTTGAAATGTACAACTACATTTGAAAATGCAATTATGAAACATATAGTTTGTTGATTTTATATTATCTAGACTGAAAAACTCAGCTATTATCCTTCTTGACCTCTTATTGGATTTTTTACTGGAAAGTGCCATGCATTTTCTCTTTAGTGCTCTTCTTCTCTGATTAGACTTTCTAAACACTTACCAAAGAAACTTGTGATTAATGACAGTTAGAACTTATTGGACTTGAAGGACAAATACTTGCTTCACCAGTTAAGAGAATGAGCTAATCAAAATGAAGAAGTGCAGGGCAAGGGAGAACAGGGAGAGAAACGAATGCAGTGAATCTATGTGGATTCGCTTGAAGTGATGAGCTGAACTGCTAACTTTTCATTTACTGCATCACAAACTTGACTCAACCTTTGTCTATATTGAGAATAATGGAGCAGTTCTTATAAAAAAGTATTAAACTTCTCAAAATAAGCCTCCTCCCCCCTTTATTTTTATAGCTACTGGTTGGTATTATTCCAGCTTCTTCACAGTAAATATTTCACACTATCTTTCACAGAGTGGAAAACTTTTCCACCTCCACAGTTACAAATCCTACTATAACAAACCAAACTGGCTTTCTCTTCAGAGACTATAATTCATACTTCAGCATGAAATTGAGACTGAACTTTTTATTTGCTAAGAAGATGCCACAATTTTCTTTTATATGGTGTGATCTCATTCTTTGCCTTTCCAGTGACCTCAAAGGAGTAGGTGCCTTAAATATTTCAATGCCAGATTGTTTGTGAACTAGAGATGAATCAGTCTTGAAAAGGAGGCAGAAATCCTTTTTGGTGGAAGGGTGCCAGGCAACAATTCAGAGTTTGCTGTGTTGATACTTGCAATGTGTTTCATCAAAAAAAGTGCACTATCAATAAACATTCAGGCATCTAGCAATATAACGTATGTGTTCTCCCTTTAAAATTAATCTCTACAAAATAAAAAAAGGGTTAGAAAAACAAGGATGAAGTTTAGTGTTGTCTGAACATTTCTGTACATATACAATAGTACTGGGGGGGGCAGTGTGTTTCCTACATGATATGGAAAAAATTTCCAACCAAAAAATTATACCTATGCTGATTTTCATAATTTGTGTGAAGATGTGCTATATTAGGACAGAAAAAAAAAGGGGTTACTGTACTTGAAAAATTAAAGAACCTAGGAACTTACTTTCTTTTTGTTACTTTTGGTTCACCAGAGAATATTCATTTGTATCTTTCTTTAAAATATTCTGTTCTAGGGGCATCTGGTGGCTCAGTCAGTTAAGCATCTGCCTTTGGCTTGGGTCCTATCCCAGGGTCCTGGGATTGAGCCCTGCATCGGGCTCCCTGTTCAGTAGGGGAGACCGCTTCTCCCTTTCCCACTCCCCTGGCTTGTGTTCTCTCTCCCTCTTCCTCCCTCTCTCTGTCAAATAAATAAAATCTTTAAAACTAAAATATAATATTCTGCCATAGATGTGCTAACCTAGTAAACCACAACATGGGCCAAGCAGAATGACATTATGGAAAATATGAAGTAATTTGGGCATTTTTATTCTTTATTGTCCCTTTTTACTTTTAAGTTTTTATTTTAATTCAAATTAGTTAACATAGTGTTGTATTACTTTCAGGTATACAAAAAAGTGATTCAACATTTAGCTACATCACCCTGTGCTCATCATGACAAATGCACTTCTTAATCCTAATAATCTATTTAACCCATCTCCTCATCCACCTCTCCTCTAAAAACCATCAGTTTATTCTCTGTAATTAGGAATCTGTTTCTTAATTTGTCTCTCCCTTATTTTTTCCCCTTTGCTTGTTTCTTAAATTCAACACGAGTGAAATCATATGGTATTTGTCTTTCATTGACTGACTTATTTCTTTTTATTATTGACTTATACTCTCTAGCTCAATCCACGTCACTGCAAATGACAAGATTTCATTTTTACGGCTATTATTCCATATATATATGTGTGTGTGTGTGTGTGTGTGTGTGTGTGTGTGTGTAATATTTTAAAATATTCCATACCAATTTGGATGGCCTTTATTTTAAGATTTTACTTATTTATTTAAAAGAGAGAGACATAGCGAAAGAGGGAACACAAGCAAGGGGAGTGGGAGAGGGAGAAGCAAGCTTCCTGTGGAGCAGGGAGCCCAATACTGGGCTCGATCCCAGGACCCAGGGATCATGATCTGAGCTGAAGGCAGATGCTTAATGACTGAGCCACCCAGGCACCAATGAATGCCTTTATTTTATTGTTGTTGTTGTCTGATTCCTGTGGCTAGGACTTCCAGTACTATGTTGAATAAAAGTGTTGAGAGTGGATGTCCTTGTCTTGTTCCTGACCTTTGGGGCAAAGCTCTCAATTTTTCACCAATAAGGATGATGTTACCCAGAGGGTTTTCATATACAGTCAAGATATGTGCCCCCTAAACTTTATTTGTTGAGGGTTTTTATGAGGAACAAATGTACTTTGGCAAATGCTTTTTCTGCCTCTATGGCAGGATCATATGGTTTATATCCTTTCTTTTATTGATATGATGTATCACATTGATTGATTTGTAAATGTTGAACCAATCTTAGGATCCAGGAATAAATCCCACTTGATCATGGTGAATAGTATTTTAATGTATTTTTGGCTTCAATTTGATAATTTGGGGGGGGGGGTTGCATCTATGCCATCAGGGATACTGGTATGTGGTTCTTTCTTTACTGGTGTCTTTATCTGGTTTTCTTATCAGAGGAATGCTGGCTTCGTAGAATGGATTTGGAAGTTTATCTTCCTTTTCTATTTTTGAGATAGTGTGACAGAATAGATAGTAATTCTTCTTTAAATGTTTGGGAGAATTCACCTGTGAAGCTATTTGATCCAAGACTTCTGTTTGTTGGGAGTTTTTGTTACAGAGTCAATTTTATTGCTGGTTATCAGTCTGCTCAAATTTTCTATATCTTCCTGTTTCAGTTTTGGTAGTTTATATCTTTCTTTCTTTCTCTCTGTCTCTCTTTTTTTTGTAGTTTATATGTTTCTAGGAATTTATCCATTTCTTCTAGGTTGCCCAGTTTGTTGGCATATAGTTTTTCATAGTATTTGCTTATAATTTTTTCTATTTCTGTGGTGCTAGTGGTTATTTCTCCTCTCTCATTTCTGATTTTATTTGAGTCTTTTCTTTTTATCTTGATAAGTTTAGCTAGAGGCTTATCAATTTTACTGAATTATTTTTCAGAGACCCAGCTCCTTATTTCACATCTGATCTGTTCTATTGTTTGTCTGCTTGTTTTAGTTTCCATATCATTTATTTCTGCTCTAATCTTTATTATTTCCTTCCTTCCATTGGTTTTAGATTTGTTTGTTGTTCTTTTTCTAGCTCTTATAGGTATAAGCTTAGGTTCTTATTTGAGATTTTTCTTCCTTCTTGAGGAGGGCTGTATTGCTCTAAACTTCCCCCTTAGAATTGCCTTCGTTACATTCCAAAGGTTTTGGACTCTTGTGATTTCATTTTCATTTGTTCCATGTTTTTAATATTTATTCATTTATTTATTTTGAAAGATTTTATTTTATTTATTTGACAGAGAGAGCACAAGTAGGGGGAGTGGAAGAGGTAGAAGCAGGTTCTCTGCTGAGCAGGAGCTTGATGCAGGACTTGATCCCAGGACCCTGGGATCATGACCTGGGCGAAAGGCAGTTGCTTAACCAACTGAGCCACCCAGGTACCCCTTCATGTACTTTTTAAATTTCCTTTATTTCCTGGTTGACCCATTTTTTGCTCAGTAGCATGTTATTTAACCTCCTTGTACTTCTGGTATTTCTGTATTTTTTCCTTCTGATTGACTTCTAGTTTCATAGCATGTTAAAAAAAAAAAGCATGGTATGATTTCAATTTTCCTGAATTTGGTAAGGTTTGATTTGTGGGCTAATATGATCTATTTTGAAGAATGTTCCAAGTACACTCGAAAAGAATATGTATTCTGCTGTTTTAAGATGGAATTTTCTGAATATAACCATTACATCCAATTGGTCCAGTGTATCACATAAAGCCACTCTTTCTTTGTTTATTCTTTGTTAGATGATCTGTTCACTGATATAAGTGGGGTGTTAAAAGTCCCCTACTATTATTGTATTATTGATTAGGTTCCTTTATGCTTATTATTGCTTTGTGTATTTGTGTGGTCCTAAATTGGGTGCATAAATATTTATAACTGTTCAAACTTCTTGTTTTATTGTCCCCTTAGTGATTATATAGTGTCCTTCTTTGCCTCTTGTTACAATTTTGTTTTAAAATCTATTTTGTCCAATATAAGTATTGCTACTCTAGCTTTTTTTAAAAATTTATGTGCATGATAGATGTTTCTCCATTCTTTTTTTGTTGTGGGGGAGGGGGTCCAAACTCAGGATCATGAGATCAAGACCTAAGCTGAGATCAAGAGTTGGATGCTCAACCAACTGAGCAATCAGGTGTCCTGCCCCTATCCTCTCTCTTTCAATCTGCAGGTGACTTTAGGTCTAAAATGAGTCTCTTGTAGGCAGAATATAGGGGAATCTTGCTTTTTTAAAATCCACTCTGTCACCCTATGTATTTAATTGGAACATTTAGTCCATTTATTTTCAAAGTAATTATTGTTAGGTATGTATTTATTGCCATTTTATTACTCATTTTGTGGCTATTTCTAATGATTTTCTCTGATCCTTTCTTGTCTTTTTTTCACATTTTGATGATTTTCTTTAGTAATATAATTGGATTTTTCCCTCTATTCTTTCCATATTTATTAGTGGTTTTTTGATACATGGTTATCATTAGGTCTGTACATAACTTATTCTGCATAAAGAAGTCTATATTAAGTTGAAGGTCATTTAAGTTTGAACCCTTTCTTTTGTCCTCTCCTTCCCACATTTAAAATATATGTAATTACATTTTATATCTCTTTTATTTGTGAGTTCCTTGACTGATTTTTTTTTTTTTTACTGAAATATTAATGTTGGGGGTGACTGGGTGGCTCAGTTAGTTAAATATCTGCCTTCAGCTCAGGTCATGAACCCAGGGTCCTGGGATCAAGTTCCACATCTGGCTCTCTGCTCAGCAGGGCACCTGCTTCTCCCTCTACCTCTGTCTGCTGCTCTACCTACTTGTGCTTTCTCTCTCTGCAAATAAATAAATAAAATATTTTTAAAAAAAATATTAATTTTTACTGTTTCTGTGTTTCCTAACTCTATACTGTTGCTTTTGACCTGTCTTTTCCACTCAAAGAATCCCCTTTAATATTTCTCGCAGGGTTTGTTTAGTGATCATGAACTGCCTTAGTTTTTGTGTGCCTGGGAAACTCTTTATCTCTTCTTCTATTCTGAATGATTGCCTTGCTGGTCAGAATATTCTTGGCAACAGAGTTTTTCCATTCAGCAAAATGAATATATCATGTCACTCCCTTCTGGCTTTCAAAGTTTCTGTTGAAAAATCTTCTGCTAACCTTGTAGGTTTTCCCTTGTAAGTTACTGACTTCTTTAGTTTTGCTACTTTTAAATTTTTTTCTTTATCATTATATTTTGCCAATCTAACTACAATATGGTATGGGTCTGCTATTGTTGATTTTAATGGCATTTCTCTAGATGTTAGGGAGGTTTTCTACTATTATTTCTCAACATAAATTTTCTGCCCCCTTTTCTCTCTCTTCTTCTGGGACTCCTATAACATGAATTTTATTACCTTTGATGCAGTCACTGAATTCCCTAAGTCTATTTCATTTTGCATAATTCTTTTTTCTCTCTTTTGTTCAGTTAGTTTACTTTCCATTGCCCTGCCTTCTAGGTCACTAATTGATGGCTGGGCAAGGCTGGGCGCAGGGCACAATGGTAGCTGGGGATGTGGCTTGGTGTCCAACAACAGGTGGGCACAGCACAGGACAGCAGCTTGGGGCATGTGGCTGGTTGCAGTAGATGGGTACAGCATGTGACAGCAACCGGGTACCTTACAGCTGGGCAGGACAGATGCACAGTTTTAACAAAATTGCCCTTTGCCCAGGGCCAAAGCCAGCAGGCTTAGAGAACTCATAGGCATGGTGCACTACTAGCAGGTTAGGTAGCAGGTGTCTGTGCAGCCCTATCCTGTATGTGGCTCCTCTGTTTATGCTGGGGTGGGGAGAGGAAAATGGTACCTGTCAATTTGGGTGAAAGTCCACCAACAGCCTCTGAAATCAGTGTGAACATATCTGTCTCCCATTTGTGCTGGCATTGTATAAACTGTCATTTTTATGTTTCTTCCCCATGCAGGCTGCTGCGTCTTTAAAGGCAGCATCCCCAGCTATCACTCTCCCTCCTAGCTGTCTCAGGGCTTAGTCAGCTGACTTTTGAAGTTCCAGGCTCCAAGTCCCAGTCCCACTTATTTTACAAACTCATAGAATTTAGCCCCTATGTTTTTCGAATCCTATTTTTTGAAACCTATTTTTTGAAAAGCTATGGAATTGTTCTTCCTCATGTGAATTCCCTTGTGTGAGGGCCCATTTCTCTGCCATCTTCACATGCATAGCTCCCTCCTTCCTGCAGGCAGCCTCTCTCTCTCTCTCTCTGCCTCCCTGACTTCTAAACTTTCAGATACAATTTCTTGTCTATATGTAGTTGTGGAGTTTGTTCTGTCAGATCACTTTCTGGTTTACTGACTTGGGTGCAGATACCTAGTTGTAAAAGTGGGACACGGTAAGTTGAGGGTCCTCCTACTCCATCATCTTCTTAACCTCCTAACAGAGCATCTTTTTTGTTGTCTTAAATACCCTTTTCTTCCTCTAATAATGTCTGAAAAAAAAGCACTTTTTGTTCCATTTAAAAATCTCTAGGGGGCGATGAAGAGAAACATCATATCCTCTGCTAGTTACTCAAAGCTCCAATGGAGTAATGGGAACAATGTTCCCAAAACTATTCTTGGACATCAGATGTCTGTTTGATTTGGCAGATTCAATGGCTAGTACTCTTCCTTCAGCAATTTTCTGGAATTGCCTCTCTTTCTTACTCTCTCCTTTCTTCTCATACACATTAGTTTCCTGTAGAATCACACTACTTTTAAACATTTTTAGAATGATCATTCTGTTTTGTATTAACAGTTTATTTTTTTCTTTCTAATGTACAAACATTTCATAATTTTCCTTTTCTTAAACAAATCTTTCCTGTTTTTGGAAACTACCCTATAGTACATCTCAGAGGATAAATTCTAATACTTAAGTGCAGTTCTTAAAAATCACTTTGACATATTATTATTAGATTTATTAATATGACAACTTTCTTCTCATTAGTAAGAATTTAAGTTTATTGTCTCTTCATTTAAATTGTGTAATGTGTTTTTAAACCATTTGTTTCTGTAGTCAATTCATCTATTGTACAAACCTGAAATCGAGAAGTTTAATAAAAGGTACATCAGAACCTCAAGGAAATTAATCTGTGAAGCTAATTCTAAAGCCTCTTTGAAAGTACACAAGAAATAGAATAACAACACATTTTTGGAAAAAAAAGAATGAGGTGAGAGGAATGTCACTTTCTGATTTTATGACTCAAAATAATGCTATAGTAATCAAGACACTGGTCAAAGAACAGACACACAGATCTATGGAACAGAAAGAGCAATGAAATAGCACTAACAAATATGGTCAGTTGATTTCTGACAAAGGTGCAAAAGCAATTCAAAGGAGAATGGAGAATTTTGCCAATAAATTTTGTTGGAAAACTGAACAACCATATGCAAAAAAATGAACCTCAATCTAATACTCTCTCCATTTACAAAAAGTGGTTCCAATTGTTTTGTAAATCTAAAAATAAAATGAATTGTAAACCTTTTAGAAGGGGACATGGAAGAAAATATCCTGATCTGAGGCTAGGTAAAAAGCTCTTGGACATGACATGCAAACGCATTCTGTAAAAGAAAAAAAAATTGATAAAACAGAATTCATCAAAATTTAAAACTTTGTTTCACGTAAAGCACTATCAAGAAAACTAAAAGACAAACTACTGAGCAGGAGAATATATTTGCAAAGCCCATATCTGACCAAAAATATATCTACAATATGTTATATACAGACTATAATTAAGAACTCTACAACATAATAAAACAAATAAAACTCTCTACAACATAAGACAAATGACCCAATTTTAAAATGGTCAAAAACTTGAACAAACATCACTAAAAAGGATGAACTTATGGAAAATAAACATATGAAAAGATGTTCAACATTAGAACATTCACTCAAAGTTATTGTGAAAATGCAAATCTTACACTGGTAATAAGTGTAAAATAAAAAATAATGACAGTATCAAATGTTGATGAGGATAAGGAGAGTAGGGAGAATTGGAACTCTCATAAATTGCTTCTGGAAATGCAAAATGGTGTGGGTTCTTTGAGAAATAGTTCACTGGTCTCTCATAAAGTTCTATATACACATAAGACCCAGCAATCTTACACATAAGTATTTTCTCCAGATAAATGAAATCATGTCCACACAAAAAGTCCCTTTACTGTATGTTAACTTATTAATAAAATTTTTAATTGAATCTGTATAAAATAAGAACAATTTTTTTTATTTTATCAATACAAAGAGGTTAATTCAATAAGGCTCTTTAAAAATATATTTTGAGGATAAAAACTTTTTCCACTTTTTCCCTGGAGTTAAAACGAAGAGTAAATATAGTTAAATTTTAGCAAAAAATATTTTAAACAATTTTAGAGAAAGAGAACTGGAGTTAATGAGGATATGGCTTAAAGTCTTTTCTACATATCTAAAATATACAATTATTTTTCATTAGCTTCAGCATAGTCAATTGGTCAAGAACTATGAAAATATTCATTATTTCATACGGTCAGCAAGAAACAACACTGGGGTTGACATAAAGTACAAATCAGGCAACAATGGCGGTTCTTCAAAAAAAAAATTTAGTACTGTAAATTTTGTTTATTTTTTTGGAAATGTACAATTTCGCAAAACTTAAAGTTTTGTTTATAAAGATAGTTAATTCATTTTTCAATACTGAAAGAAAATGGTGTGGAAGTAATTATACTTAGGGTAAAGATATCATAAATAAAAATATCCTAAAATAGTATTGTATTTGATGGTTATGTTATATTAAAATCTACTTTAAAGCATGCCTGGATGACCTTTCAAACCCTAGTATTATAAAACCACCAGTGAAACATGGCCAGCATTCAAGCTGAGCAAACATCTGCAAATTCCCTTGTTCATTTTGTCAAAATTACAGCAAAATATTAAAATTGACAGCCAAATTAGTGCAAATTCATTTATCTTCCCATTTACACAGGTATATCATATACAGTAATGTGGAATAGACAAGATATCCTTGTTACCAAAAAAAAAAATTATAATAAATTGAACAAAAAACTACTCAATAAAGCAGTATAAAGAGAAATAGATATTCACAAATAACTTCTGAAATCATCCTGGTTTTACATGTTACTAGTTTTCTAAAACTAAGGACTTCAAAATATACTGGACTTGATTTTATTTACCTCTGACAATTTCTTGGTATCATTCATGAAGTAACTGATCAGCACAGTCTTATGATTTGTTTCTCCTAGCTTGAACTGACATTTAGATATTTTTTTACTATGACCTTTATATGACCTTTAGGATCTACTGTAAAGTATAATTCTTTAAATCAATTTTTTAAATTTTTATTTCATATGATTGGTAACAACCAATAATTTTAATGTGTAATAGTTATTACTGTGCACACAGTTTTTTATTGCATAAAAATACAAAACTTTTCAGTGTACTTTGTTTATAGTTATTGGATTCTGAAACAAAAAAAGGATTTTGGCTTTTTTATTGATTTTGTAGTTCCCTGTAACAAGAGCATTACAAGACAAAATTAATTGGCTTATAACATAGAAAAAGAAGTTTTAAATTAACAAATGTGGGGTATACATAATTTTTAACTTTATGGGTAACTCTGTATGACTGTACCTTCCCCAAAAGTTTAGAAACAAAAGCACAGGTTCCATAGGCCATTGCAACTACTAACTATGCAAAAGTTGGTATATCCTTTCATCTCCCTGTAATAATATTTCTTGTTCATACTGTAAAGGAGAGAATGGCACTGACTTATGAGGATTAATATGAAAGTTATTGCCTTGAGGTATTCTCTCTTAAATGTCATCCAGTACAATATTGCCCCTTTAATGCATCAGACTCCAGGCTCAGGGTCATAAAATAAGCACAATAAAGTGTCTTTTGTGCTCTCCAGTTGTCAACAGCCTCCCTCACAACCATCCATCCCCGCAGGTGATAGATTTGGTTTTTCTGGCTATTTCTTTTTTTTTTTTTTTTTTTAATATAATTTTTTATTTTTTATAAACATATATTTTTATCCCCAGGGGTACAGGTCTGTGAATCACCAGATTTACACACTTCACAGCACTCACCAAAACACATACCCTCCCCAATGTCCATAATACCACCCCCTTCTCCCAAACCCCCTCCCCCCAGCAACCCTCAGTTTTCTTTTGGCTCTTGTCTCTATGAATAATTTCCCATTAACAGCTTTGTCTCACACTTTGGAAATGATATTTCCTATGTCTTCTGTGACCTTGATTTCTGGCTTCCCTCCTTGACCACAATTATGTTACCCATTGCTTCGTCATCTCAAATGTTGTTGCCTGGACCAGGAAGTCTATGGTCTTAACAAAAGTGTACCATGAGCTTTATCATTTGGCTTACTCTAAGTATACTATAGTACTTTCAGAATGTGAAAAATGTTTTCATTTATATTATTGTTATTCATAATAACCAGTTTGGTTACTCAGAGTAGATAAAGTCATTTCGTACACAAAAGTTAAGAAAACTGAGGCTTACAAAAGTAAAGTACATAGACTAAGGAGTTAGCTATAATTTGCTGAAGGGTTTACAAGTGTCTGGCTAGGCCTGCTGATTCCTGTTTCAATCCTCTTTTCACAGATCCACATTACATCTAATTTATCTCCTGGGAGAATGAAACCATAAACAGTAACTATTGCTTCTTAAAGTTTCTAGTTTTGTTTGTTTGTTTGTTTGTTTTTAACTTCCAAATTCTAAAATTTCTAACAGTGGTCATATGAACTTACTTTCTCTTTTTTGAATATAAATATTTTATAGCTATAAACATGTCCTTTTATGCCCTGCTATCTACCAAAAATATATATGACTAGGCCTACACAAAAAAATCAGGTAGTATTTTCTAATAGGAAAATTTAATACACTCAGCTTATTATTTCTCTACCATTCTTATTAGTTTTGCATGAAATCTGCCAATAAATTAACTCTTAGGATCCACTGGGTAGAGGATATGCTGATGCATATGTTTTCTTAGTTTTATGGCAAATAATAGTTTAGTGCAAAAAAGTCAAGGAAAGAAGAAAGTAAAATGGGAAGCAAAGTTAAGATCAATGCCTATTTTTCAAGAGAATTTGTATCTATATCCCTTTATATATTAATATACTTGACAAATATTTCAATATTATTCATTTTTAACTCATCTGAATATGTGCTTATTAGTTATCTATGAGGATATAAGATACAGTATATTATCCATTATTGTTCCTAAGCTTCTGATCGTCAGTTAAAAAACACAAATTTAACCAGATAATTGCCCAAGTGGCTTTTCTATTTGAGAATTAGTCAAGCTGTTCATAAAAAGAACAAACACATTTTAAGTACTGCATAAATGCCTCCTATTGTAATGATTGTTAATATTATGGAATGAGATCAATAACATTGAGAGAATAATTTAGCTTACATTATGCATAGTGATTATAACAATATGCACATGCTGCTCATTAAATAGCCCAAAGTTTTCTAATTTCTATATGTAATTTCAATTAAAATCCTATTAAAAGTATACTTGAATATTATTTTTCTTGAATATTTTGGTTTTTAGTTCTTACCCTTCAATTAATATTTATTTTATTTTTTAACTGAGAGAGAAATATTTATCTCATAAAATATAAGTCATCCTTTTGGTTTCTTCACTCAGTGAATGCAGTATTATAACCTTTTTTATTTTTTTTTTCATTGCTTATTTTTTTTTAAATTTCAACAAATTTTCTTATTGAGTTCAAATCTTTTTAAATTCAAAATTTAAATTTGACTCCAAATTTATATTCAATGTCATAAGAAATCTGTCCGTGCTCTTAAGTGAACTCTCTCTTGTCTTTGTAGTTCTTATATATAGAGACATAAAGACTTACAGGTGAGGCACTGTTCATCATCTTTTACTTGAATAGAGATGTTAGGGAGTTTTTGGATATTAATCTTAGAATATTGCCATAAAGCAGACAACTCCCTATTCTTGGACAGGCCTACTTTTGATTTTTTTTTTTTTTCTATTAAGCTTAAAGTTTTGAAACACGACAAGACAAGGACAAACTCTTTTTTTTTTTTTTTTCCCTCTACACTAAAATAAATACCAACCTATATTCAGATAGTATCCATACACTTTCCAGATCTCTGCTGGTGAGATTTCTTTCTCCTTTCAAACATCTTATTCAGCATCTCTTTTTTCTTGGGGAAACTTCTCCTGTTTCTTCCCTTAAGTTACTATTTTATTTTTTCATATAGAAAAAGAATGATCTAAGCATTTTGTAAAATAGTTCATGTTATTTCCCTTTGTTGCAAAATTGTTATCTTTTAAGAACTGATATTCATAGCCTTGTCAAAAATGTCACATCAAGAGTATAACTAAATGGCAGGAGCATTGGCACATATTTCCAAAGACCCCCAGCTGCAAGTAAATGTCTCAAACAAGGAACAATAACCCTGAACAAGGACAGTTACACTACAGACATCTCATAAATGTCTCTGAATAAATGAAAGGATGAGGAAATAACTGTTTAAGATAGACTTGCAGGCCATTTCTAATTTGCAGGATGTTCTTGATTGCCTATTGGTTCATTTAGATCTTAGAAGATATTTAAAAAGAAACCTAAAATGCTCAGTTTCCATATTCAGCTAGTGATAATTGTGTTAACAACTCCCCGCTCTAACTCCTATACCTGGGCAACCTCATCCTTGGCAAACAGTAACAGTGAAAATAGTTGGAGTAGTATATTTACAACAATTCTCTCAAGATCACTACAATCCCTATTTATTAGTCAGGACTTCAAGAGAATAAACTGTCAGGTCTCCCATTTAGGAACCAGTCTTATCAGTGATAGATAGGCTGAGGAATCCAAACAAGATCAATATGCTTTCTACAATTTTTTTCAGAATTAAACTGATAGAGATAAGTCATTGAGAAAAAATAGTCCATATATAGAATACCATATGTTCACAGACAAGCAAGTCTATATTTGCACACTTAATACAAAACTCAAACCCAATATTTTTTAGTCCCCCTCCTTAATTTCATGAGTAAATAATTAAATGAGAAAGTCCTGATTGGGTGATCCCACACTGTCACCCATTTTTATGCCTAAACCAAGGATATATAGCAAATTCCTAACTATATTTCATTTTAATGTGGTGAGTTAACTGGTATCCTAAACTGTATTGTTTGCAATATGTGAAGTCATTTCTTGGTGACAATCTTAAGGCTAGTTGCTTTTCTTCCAAGTATGTGCAAACTACATAATATTGTTCTTGCCCAAATTATGCAAAATCTATACCCTTTTCTTTCATATTAAAGATTTTTTTTATTTTTAAAGATTTACTTATTTATTTATATGAAAGAGAGAGCAGGTGTGCACACACACAAGTGGGGGGAGGTGCAGAGGAAGAGGGAGAGCATCCCTAGCAGATACCCTGATGAGCAGGGACATTGACCTGGAGCACCATCTCAGCACCCTGAGATCATGACCTAAGCTGAAATCAGAAGTCCGACACTTAACTCACTGAGCCACCCAGGCATTCCTTACAGAGTTTTAAGTTGAACTGTTTTTCCTTACAGATCTTGAACTTTTAGTTCAAACTCTTATTTATGCTCATTACTTTTATCTTTTCTTAATGCACTATCTAAATATTTTAGTCAAGTTTGTCCCTTATTACTTTACTTTCCAATTAATATTAATCATATATGGATATTTATTAAATACGTACTGCTTTTTGGACACTTCTACTTGTCATTTCCATTGTGATCAATTTTATTACACGACTTGGTCATTTCATTAAAAATTTTATCTATAGGGGCGCCTGGGTGGCTCGGTGGGTTAAAGGCTCTGCTTTCAGCTCAGGTCATGATCCCAGGGTCCTGGGATCGAGCCCTGCATCAGGCTCTCTGTTTGGCAGGGAGCCTGCTTTCCTTCCTCTCTCTCTGCCTGCCTCTCTGCCTACTTGTGATCTCTGTCTGTCAAATAAATTAAAAAAAAATTTTATCTATATAACCTTGAAGATCCAAGACTGACTTTATTCCTATTCAGTCATTCAACATTTATATGTATGATCTCTTATGCCAAATGTTATTCTAAGTCCTTGGTTCACAGTTGTGAATGAGACAGAAGAGGTCTTCACTCTTATTGGAACTTACATTCTAGCACAGGTATACAGATAATAAAAAATAATTAAAAAAAAAAGTAAATGAGAAAATGTTAGACTAGAAATAAGTGTAAGGCAGAGAATTAAATTAATATACTGTGATAAAGAATGACAAGTAGAGGAATGCCTGGGTAGATTGGTCAGTTAAATGTCACACTAGATTTTAGCTCAGGTCATGACTTGCGGTCATAAGATCAAGTCCCCATTGAGGCTCTGTGCTAATCATGGAGACTCTTTGCCCTCTCCCTCTACTCCTCCACAACACTCATGCACACCCTCTTTCTCTAAAAGAAATAAATAAAATCTTAAAAACAATGAGTGAAAAGTTGATACTTTAACTCAATAATCAGGGAAGAATTTTTTATTTCTTTTTTAATTTTTTTGATAAACATATATTTTTATCCCCAGGGGTAAAGGTCTGTGAATCGCCAGGTTTACACACTTCACAGCACTCACCATAGCACATACCCTCCCCAATGTCCATAACCCCACCCCCCTTCTCCTAACTCCCCTCCCCCAAGCAACATTCAGTTTCTTTTGTGAGATTAAGAGTCGCTTATGGTGTGTCTCCCTCCCACTCACATCTTGTTTCATTTATTCTTCTCCTACCCCCTTAACCCCGCATGTTGCATCTCTACTTCCTCATATCAGGGAGATCATATGATAGTTGTCTTTCTCCAATTATTTTGCTAAGCATGATACTCTCTAGTTCCATCCACGTTGTTGCAAATGGCAAGACTTCATTTCTTTTGATGGCTGCATAGTATTCCATTGTGTATATATACCACATCTTCTTGATCCATTCATCTGTTGATGGACATCTAGGTTCTTTCCATAGTTTGGCTATTGTAGACATTGCTGCTATAAACATTCGGGTGCACGTGCCCCTTTGGATCACTACGTTTGTATCTTTACGGTAAATACCCAGCAGTGCAATTGCTGGGCCATAGGGTAGTTCTATTTTCAACATTTTGAGGAACCTCCATGCTGTCTTCCAGAGTGGTTGCACCAGCTTACATTCCCACCAACAGTGTAAGAGGGTTCCCCTTTCTCCGCATCCTCGCCAGCATCTGTCATTTCCTGACTTGTTGATTTTAGCCATTCTGACTGGTGTGAGGTGGTATCTCATTGTGCTTTTGATTTGTATTTCCCTGATGCCGAGTGATATGGAGCACTTTTTCATGTGTCTGTTGGCCATCTGGATGTCTTCTTTGCAAAAATGTCTGTTCATGTTCTCTACCCATATCTTGATTGGATTCTTTGTTCTTTTGGTATTGAATTTCTTAAGCTCTTTATAGATTTTGGACACTAGCCCTTTATCTGATATGTCACTTGCAAATATCTTCTCCCAATCTGTCAGTTGTCTTTTGGTTTTGTTAACTGTTTCCTTTGCTGTACAAAAGCTTTTGATCTTGATAAAAATCCCAATAGTTCCTTTTTGCCCTTGACTCCCTTGCCTTTGGCGATGTTCCTAGGAAGATGTTGCTGTGGCTGAAGTCGAAGAGGTTGCTGCCTGTGTTCTCCTCAAGGAGTTTGATGGATTCCTTTCTCACATTGAGGTCTTTCATCCATTTCGAGTCTATTTTCATGTGTGGTGTAGGGAAATGTTCCAATTTCATTTTTCTGCATGTGGCTGTCCGGTTTTCCCAACACCGTTTATTGAAGAGGCTATCTTTTTTCCATTGGACATTCTTCCAAGCTTTGTCAAAAATTAGGTGACCATAGAGTTGAGTGTCTATTTCTGGGCTCTCTATTCTGTTCCATTGATCTATGAGTCTGTTTTTGTGCCAGTACCATGCTGTCTTGATGATGACAGCTTTGTAATAGAGCTTGAAGTCCGGAATTGTGATGCCACCAACTTTGGCTTTCTTTTTCAATATCCCTTTGGCTACTCGAGTTCTTTTCTGGTTCCATATAAATTTTAGGATAATTTGTTCCATTTCTTTGAAAAAGATGGATGGTACTTTGATAGGAATTGCGCTAAATGTGTAGATTGCTTTAGGTAGCATAGACATTTTCACAATATTTATTCTTCCAATGCAGGAGCATGGAACATTTTTCCATTTCTTTGTGTCTTCTTCAATTTCTTTCATGAGTACGTTATAGTTTTCTGAATATAGATTCTTTGCCTCTTTGGCTATGTTTATTCCTAGGTATCTTATGGTTTTGGGTGCAATTGAAAATGGGATTGACTCTTTAATTTCTCTTTCTTCTGTCTTGTTGTTGTTGTAGAGAAATGCAACTGATTTCTGTGCACTGATTTTATATCCTGACACTTTACTGAATTCCTGTACAAGTTCTAGCAGTTTTGGAGTGGAGTCTTTTGGGTTTTCTACATATAGTATCACATCATCTGCGAAGAGTGATAGTTTGACTTCTTCTTTGCCGATTTGGATGCCTTTAATTTTCTTTTGCTGTCTGATTGGTGAGGCTAGGACTTCTAATACTATGTTGAATAGCAGTGGTGATAATGGACATCGCTACCGTGTTCCTGACCTTAGCGGAAAAGCTTTCAGTTTTTCTCCATTAAGAATGATATTTACGGTGGGTTTTTCATAGATGGTTTTGATAGTATTGAGGTATGTGCCCTCTGTCCCTACACTTTGAAGAGCTTTGATCAGGAAGGGAGGCTGTACTTTGTCAAATGGTTTTTCAGCAGCTATTTAGAGTATCATATGGTTCTTGTTCTTTCTTTTATTGATGTGTTGTATCACACTGATTGATTTGCGGATGTTAAACCAACCATGCAGTCCTGGAATAAATCCCACTTGGTCGTGGTGAATGATATTTTTAATGTACTGTTGAATCCTATTGGCTAGTATTTTGATGAGAATTTTCACATCTGTGTTCATCAAGAATATTGGTCTGTAGTTCTCTTTTTTGATGGGATCCTTGTCTTGTTTTGGGATCCAGGTGATGCTGGCCTCATAAAATGAGTTTGGAAGTTTTCCTTCCATTTCTCTTTTTTGAAACAGTTTCAGGAGAATAGCAATTACTTCTTCTTTAAATTTGGTAGAATTCCCCCGGGAAGCTGTCTGGCCCCGGGCTTTTGTTTGTTTGGAGATTTTTGATGACTGTTTCAATCTTCTTTTTTTTTTTTTTTAAGATTTTATTTATTTATTTGACAGACAGAAATCACCAATAGGCAGAGAGGCAAGCAAAGAGAGAGGGGGAAGTAGGCTCCCTGCTGAGCAGAGAGCCCAATGCGGGGCTCGATCCCAGGACCCTGGGATCATGACCCGAGCTGAAGGCAGAGGCTTTAACCCACTGAACCACCCAGGCGCCCCGACTGTTTCAATCTTCTTACTGGTTTTGGGTCTGTTCACGTTTTCTATTTCTTCCTGGTTCATTTGCTGTAGTTTATATGTCTCTAGGAATGCATCCATTTCTTCCAGATTGTCAAATTTGTTGGTGTAGAGTTGCTCATAGTATGTTCTTATAATTATCTGTATTTCTTTGGTGTTAGATGTGCTCTCTCCTCTTTCATTCATGATTTAATTATTTGGGTCTTTTCTCTTTTCTTTTTGATAAGTCTGGCCAGAGGTTTATCAATCTTATTAATTCTTTCAAAGAAGCAACTCCTAGTTTCGTTGATTTGTTCTATTGTTTTTTGGTTTCTATTTCATTGATTTCAGCTCTGATCTTTATGATTTCTCTTCTCCTGCTGGGTTTAGGGTTTCTTTCTTGTTCTTTCTCCTGTAGGGTTAGGTTGTGTACCTGAGACCTTTCTGGTTTCTTGAGAAAGGCTTGTACTGCTATATATTTTCCTCTCAGGACTGTGTTTGTTGTGTCCCACAGATTTTGAACCATTGTGTTTTCATTATCATTTGTTTCCATAATTTTTTTCAATTCTTCTTTAATTTCCTGGTTGACCCATTCATTCTTTAGGAGGATGCTTTTTAGTCTCCATGTGTTTGGGTTCTTTCCAAATTTCTTCTTGTGATTGAGTGCCAGCTTCAGAGCATTGTGGTCTGAAAATATGCAGGGAATAATCTCAATCTTTTGATACCAGCTGAGACCTGATTTAGGACCGAGGATGTGATCTATTCTGGATAATGTTCCATAGCACTAGAGAAGAAAGTGTATTCTGTTGCTTTGGGATGGAATGTTCTGAATATATCTGTGATGTCCATCTGGTCCAGTGTGTCATTTAAGGCCTTTATTTCCTTGTTGATCTTTTGCTTGGATGATCTGTCCATTTCAGTGAGGAGAGTATTAAAGTCCCCTACTATTATTGTATTATTGTTGATGTGTTTCTTTGATTTTGTTATTAATTGGTTTATATAGTTGGCTGCTCCCACGTTAGGGGCACAGATATTTAAAATTGTTAGATCTTCTTGTTGGACAGATCCTTTGAGTATGATATAGAGTCCTTCCTCATCTCTTCTTATAGACTTTGGCTTAAAATCTAATTGATCTGATATAAGGATTGCCACTCCTGCTTTCTTCTGATGTCCATTAGCATGGTAAATTCTTTTCCACCCCCTCACTTTAAATCTGGAGGTGTCTTCGGGTTTAAAATGAGTTTCTTGTAGGCAACATATAGATGGGTTTTGCTTTTTATCAATTTGGATACCCTGTTTCTTTTGACTGGGGCATTTAGCCCAACATTCAGGGTAAGTATTGAGAGATATGAATTTAGTGCCATTGTATTGCCTGTAAGGTGACTGTTACTGTATATTGTCTCTGTTCCTTTCTGATCTACTACTTTTAGTCTCTCTCTTTGCTTAGAGGACCCCTTTCAATATTTCCTATAGAGCTGGTTTGGTGTTTGCAAATTCTTCCAGTTTTTGTTTGTCCTTGAAGCTTTTAATCTCTCCTTCTATTTTCAATGATTCGGCTAATGATTTGGTAATATGTCAGATCTATATTTGGCTGCATGTTTTTCTTGTTTAATGCTCTGAAAATATCATGCCAGCTCTTTCTGGCCTGCCAGGTCTCTGTAGATAAGTCTGCTGCCAATCTAATAATTTTACCATTGTATGTTACAGACCTCTTTTTCCGGGCTGCTTTCAGGATTTTCTCTTTGTCACTAAGACTTGTATTAGGTGACGGGTTGTAGACCTATTCTTATTGATTTTGAAGGGGGTTCTCTGCACCTCCTGGATTTTGATGCTTGTTCCCTTTGACATATTGGGAAAATTCTCTCCAATAATTCTCTCCAATATACTTCTGCTCCCCTCTCTCTTTCTTCTTCTTCTGGAATCCCAATTATTCGAATGTTGTTTCATCTGATGGTGTCACTCATCTCTCAAATTGTGCCCTCGTGGTCCAGTAGCTATTTGTCCCTCTTTTGCTCAGCTTCTTTATTTTCTGTCATTTGGTCTTCTATATCGCTAATTCTTTCCTCTGCCACATTTATCCTATCAGTGAGAGCCTCCATTTTTGATTGCACCTCATTAATAGCTGTTTCAATTTCAACTTGGTTAGATTTTAGTTCTTTTATTTCTCCAGAAAGGGCTTTTATATCTCCCAAGAGGGTTTTCTCTAATATCTTGCATACCTTCTTCAAGCCCGGCTAGAACCTTGAGAATCCGTCATTCAGAACTATAGATCTGACATATTACCAATGTCTGTATTGATTAGGTCCCTAGCCTTCGGTACTGCCTCTTTTTCTTATTTTTGTGGTGACTTTTTCCTCCTTGTCATTTTGTCCAGATAAGTATATGAAGGAGCAGTTAAAATACTAAAAGGATGGCAAAGACCCCAGGAAAATATGCTTTAACCAAATCAGAAGATATCCCAAATTGTGGGTCGTGGGAGGCTAGAGGATAAAAGAGATTCACAAAACATTCCACCCTAACACAACAGAATACTCATTCTTTTCAAGTGCACATGGAACCTTCTCAAGAATAGACCACGTACTGGGTCACAAATCAGGACTCAAAAGATACCAAAAGACTGAGATTATTCCCTGCATATTCTCAGATCACAATCCTTTGAACCTGGAGCTTAATTGCAAGGAAAAGTTCAGAAGGAACTCAAACACCCAGAAGCTAAAGGCCACCTTGCTTAAGAATGCTTGGATCAACCAGGAGATCAAAGAAGAACTGAAACAATTCATGGAAACCAATGAGAATGAAGACACATCAGTCCAAAACCTATGGGATACAGCAAAGGCGGTCCTAAGGGGGAAATACATAGCCATCCAAGCCTCCCTCAAAAAAATTGAAAAATCCAGAACACAGCATCTTTCTCTACACCTTACAGAACTGGAGAATCAACAACAAATTAAACCTACTGCACACATAAGAAGGGAAATTATCAAGATTAGAGCTGAGATCAATGATGTAGAAACCAAAGATACAGTAGAATGTATCAATGAAACTAGAAGTTGGTTTTTTGAAAGAATCAATAAGATCCATAAGCCTAGAAGTTGGTTTTTTGAAAGAATCAATAAGATCCATAAGCCAGTGGCCACAGTAATCCAAAAGAAAAGAGAGAAAGCCCAAATTCATAAAATTATGAATGAAAAGGGAGAGATCACAACTAACACCAAGGAAGTAGAAACAATCATCAGAAATTATTATCAACAGTTATATGCCAATAAGCTTAACAACCTTGATGAAATGGATGCATCCCTGGAAAACTATAAACTTCCAAAATTGAACCAGGAAGAAATCAACAACCTGAATAGACCTATATCTTGTAACAAGATTGAAGCAGTGATCAAAAACCTCCCAAAAAACAAGAGCCCAGGACCTGATGGATTCCCTGGGGAATTCTACCAAACTTTCAAAGAAGAAATAACACCTATTCTCCTGAAGCTGTTTCAAAAAATTGAAGCAGAAGGAAAACTTCCAGACTCTTTCTATGAAGCCAGCATTACCCTGATCCCCAAACCAGGCAAAGACCCTACCAAAAAGGAGAATTTCAGATCAATATCACTGATGAATATGGGTGCTAAGATTCTCAACAAGATCCTAGCCAACAGGATCAAACAAAACATTAAAAAGATTATCCACCATTACCAGGTGGGATTCATCCCTGGGCTACAAGGATCGTTCAACATTCGCAAATCAATCAATGTGATAAAACAAATTAATATGAGAAGAGAGAAGAATCACATGCATCAATTGATGCAGAAAAAGCATTTGACAAAATCCAGCATCCGTTCCTGATTAAAATGCTTCAAAGTATAGCTATAGAGGGAACATTTCTGAACTTCATCAAATCTATCTATGAAAGACCCACAGCAAATATCATCCTCAATGGGAAAAAGCTTGCAGCCTTCCCGTTGAGATCAGGAACAAGACAAGGATGCCCACTTTCACCACTCTTGTTCAACATAGTATTAGAAGTCCTAGCAACAGCAATCAGAAACAAAGAGAAATAAAAGGTATCCAAATTGGCAATGAAAAAGTCAAACTCTGTCTCTTCGCAGATGACATGATTCTTTATATGGAAAACCCAAAAGACTCCATCCCCAAACCACTAGAACTCATACAGCAATTCAGCAATGTGGCAGGATACAAAGTCAATGTGCAGAAATCAGTAGCTTTCTTATACACTAATGAAAATACAGAAAGGGAAATTAGAGAATCGATTCCATTTACTATAGCACCAAGAACCATAAGATACCTGGGAATAAACCTAACCAAAGAGGTAAAGGATCTGTATTTGAGGAACTACAGAACACTCATGAAGGAAATTGAAGAAGACACAAAAAGATGGAAGACCATTCCATGCTATTTTATCGGAAGAATAAACATTGTTAAAATGTCTATGCTGCCTAGAGCAATCTATACTTTTAATGCCATTCTGATCAAAATTCCACCGGTATTCTTCAAAGAGCTGGATCAAATAATCCAGAAATTTGTATGGAATCAGAAGAGACCCCGAATCGCTAAGGAAATGTTGAAAAACAAAAATAAAACTGGGGGCATCACGTTACCTGATTTCAAGCTTTATTACAAAGCTGTGGTCACCAAACAGCATGGTACTGGCATAAAAACAGACACATAGACCAGTGGAACAGAGTAGAGAGCCCAGATATGGACCCTCAACTCTATGGTCAATTAGTCTTTGACAAAACAGGAAAAAATATACAATGGAAAAAAGACAGTCTCTTAAATAAATGGTGCTGGGAAAACTGGGCAGCTATATGTAGAAGAATGAAACTTGACCATTCTCTTACACCGTACACAAAGATAAACTCAAAATGGATAAAAGACCTCAAGGTGAGACAGGAATCCATCAGAATCCTAGAGGAGAACATAGGCAGTAATCTCTTCAATATCAGCCACAGCAACTTCTTTCAAGATATGTCTCCAAAGGCAAAGGAAACAAAAGCAAAAATAAACTTTTGGGACTTCATCAAAATCAAAAGCTTCTGCACAGCAAAGGAAACAGTCAAAAAACAAAGAGGCAACCCACGGAATGGGAGAAGATATTTGCAAATGACAGTACAGACAAAAGGTTGATATTCAGGATCTATAATGAACTCCTCAAACTCAACACACACAAAACAGGCAATCATATCAAAAAATGGGCAGAAGATATGAACAGACACTTCTCCAATCAAGACATACAAATGGCTATCAGACACATGAAAAAATGTTCATCATCACTAGCCCTCAGGGAGATTCAAATTAAAACCACATTGAGATATCACCTTACACCAGTTAGAATGGCCAAAATTAACAAGACAAGAAACAACATGTGTTGGAGGCGATGTGGAGAAAGGGGAACCCTCTTACACTGTTGGTGGGAATGCAAGTTGGTGCAGCCTCTTTGGAGAACAGTGTGGAGATTCCTCAAGAAATTAAAAATAGAACTTCCCTATGACCCTGCAATTGCACTCCTGGGTATTTACCCCAAAGATACAGATGTCATGAAAAAAAGGGCCGTCTGTAACCCAATGTTTATAGCAGCAATGGCCACCGTTGCCAAACTATGGAAAGAACCAAGATGCCCTTCGAGGGACGAATGGATAAGGAAGATGTGGCCCATTTACACTATGGAGTATTATGCCTCCATCAGAAAGGATGAATACCCAACTTTTGTAGCAACATGGACGGGACTGGAAGAGATTATGCTGAGTGAAATAAGTCAAGCAGAGAGAGTCAATTATCATATGGTTTCACTTATTTGTGGAGCATAACAAATAGCATGGAGGACATGGGGAGTTAGAGAGGAGAAGGGAATTGGTGGAAATTGGAAGGGGAAGTGAATCATGAGAGACTATGGACTCTGAAAAACAATATGAGGGTTTGAAGTGGTGGGAGGGTGGGAGGCTGGGGTACCAGGTGGTGGGTAATATAGAGGGCACGGATTGCATGGAACATTGGGTGTGGTGAAAAAAATAATGAATACTGTTATGCTGAAAATAAATAAATTTAATTTAAAAAGAAAAAAAAAGAACAAGCCTAAAAAAAATAGTTCAGAAAAAAAGAAACAATTAAAAAAAGAAAACGAATAAAGAAAAAATATAAAAAAGTAATATATATATATGTATTAGATAAACTAGTTAAAAAACGTTTACAAAGAAAAGGGTAAAAGTTAATAAAAATTTAGCAGAAGAAGAAAAAAAATGAAAAAGAAAAAAAAATTAAATTAACTACAAGACTAAAGAATCATGGGGAGAAAGCCATGAGTTCCATGCTTTGCTTTTTCCTCCTCTGGAATTCTGCTGCTCTCCTTGGTATTGAAACCGCACTCCTTGGTAGGTGAACTCAGTCCTGGCTGGATTTCTTGTTGATCTTCTGGGGGAGGGGCCTGTTGTAGTGATTCTCAAGTGTCTTTGCCCCAGGTGGAATTGCATCACCCTTACCAGGGGCCGGGCTAAGTAATCTGCTCGGGTTTGCTTTCGGGAGCATTACAACTCATTTGACTCATTCTTCTGATGGTTTTGTGAAATACCTTGGTGTAAAAGCAGTTGTAGCAGCTTGCTGTTTTTGTAGTTCCCTGCTGCCACCATGGGTAGTAAACCCTGTGTAAGGAAGTAAAACAAGTAGAAGAGAGGTATTATCTGAAAGATATGTTGAATGAATTCAGACAAGTATTGGCATTATGCATTTGTCCAGTAAGAAGCTCTGTGACCTTGTGAATTTCAGTTCTGGTTGCATTAGCTCCCTGGGAAGTGTACATTTATGATGTGATCTATAGGGTTTTTGCAGAGCAAGTATCATGAGGACAACAAAGTAGAATGGATTGTTACCTAGACAAAAGACCTGAAGGAGTCCCAAAATTGAACTGAAGGATTGGCAGAGGAGGTGTCAGAGTCATTCTATTTGGGTTTTCACCAGGACCTAAAACATAGTAAGAGGTTCATGGACCATTGTTGATAATGCAATTTCATTGTTAAATCTATAGTAATGCTGATACCATTTTGATGTGGGTGTAGCCTAGATTCAAGAATATTCCAGTCTGGAAAATTTTATTACAAAGAGAATTCAAAGTGATGCACGGGACTGAGAAATTATATGAAGGGAAGAGATAAAGTTCCAGTGACAAACTTCTGGCAGGCATAAAGAACTACAAGGAAGTTATAAGTAGAAAATCAATCAAGGGATAGGTCCAACTCCTTAAATAGAATCAAAAGCAGCAAATAAATAGTTACTTAGACACTTTGAAAAAGAAAAATGATCACTTCTAGGGACCTTTTGAGGTTAAGGTTCTTTCAAATGGAACTATTTTCTTAGGAAGTGATATAAATTCCATCTTCTCATGGGCCCCTGGCATACACATCCGGAAAAAGTATTTATCCTGGCATAACATTATTTTATTCTTACTCATTCATTCATTTTGTTAGCCATTTATCTCTTGGGGAAGTTTTTAAAATATTTAATGCTTCATGTTTATTATGCAGCATACCAGAGACTGTTGGGTTTCTAAAGGGACTATAGTGACTTACACTCTAATGGTCTGGAAGTTTATATTCATATCAAGGAATTCTTCTTGCTCCTCTGCAAACTCATCCTTTGTTTTATTATTATTCATTGGAATAGGGAAACAACTGTAACCATAAGTCATGAGTTCTTTCTTTTCTTCTTGCCAACCATTATTAACTCATTCTTTAGAAAAATGACTTAATAAAATGGTATCTTCTAGCCTCCCTTTAATCACCCTTCTACTTCCTAAAACTCAAAAACTATCTGAGCTTTTTCAAAGCCTCTTCAAATTGGAGGCTGGTATTAGATGCAATATACCTTAGAAAACCAGATGAAATGTTACCTATTTAGATATGATGCTTTTCTCACTTTTAAGTACACAGTGTTTCATTTGTTCTTGGTTTGTTTTTAATGTGATCTTCTTATTTACCTTTTAACCTACCCCTCAAAAAATTAACAAATTATTTTAAAAAAAGAAAAGAAATTATCAGCCTAGGAATTTAAGTGATTTTGAAATTATCTTTATTGATCCTATTTTAAGACTAAACTCTGAAAGATTGAAACCGCCCAAAACGTATCTTAAAAATCTTCTTTAAAAAACTATGAGGTTCTGTTTGATGGACTCTGCATTTCCAGTTTCAAGAAAAACTTATTTTCCAATTCAGTTACAACTTCTTTTTTTTAAAGGTGTGATACTCTCTGGGAGAAAGATGCCAAAATTCACAGATTTGAAAACATTTGGAAGAAGACAGTATGAGATCACCGTCTAGTCTGCAACAATTTTGGCATTATCACAAAGCAGTCCACAACCTGACCTTTCAGCTTTTGATGCTACTTGTTTCCTTGTTTGATTGTTCCTTTCCCTAGCATATCTTTTTTAGCAATAGTCACTAATTTTCCTGGTCCTAGGAGCTTATCTCAATCATTTGCCATTCTACCAAACTTTAGAATGATTTGCTCATGTGTTTAAAACTTTTAATTCCTACCTTTAAATTCTGCAATGTTTATTCTTTATTGTTTCAGGTTGGCCATTTGTGTGGCATTATTGAAAAAAACCCAGGTGGTGATAAGAGATCAGGATTGAAATTTCAGATCTGAAATATATCAGCTATTTGAACTTGGGCAAGTTTCTTAACCTTTCTGATTTTTCAGTTTCCTCATCTGTGAAATGGAAAAAATCAATAACTCTATAGTTATAGGTAGCAAGTGAAAGAATGTGTAGAAAGGACCAAGGAACCTGCTGGCAATATTAAGGCTATAAGTGCTATTGTTCTCCTTTCTTCACTGGGTTCCTTTCCTCAACTAAAAACATGCAATAGAATATGGCTATGTGGCCTGATTTTTTTGTTGTTGTTGTTGTCAGTATGTTACATAATCTAAAACATTTAAAATTCTGTAGAATAAGTTTACTTATAAAGGAGGACTTCTACTTTCAATTGGTCTGCTCACTTGGGGGCATCTTTTTTTGAAGTTCCTTCAAAAGTCTTGAATTGATGTTTACCCAGCAGTAGCATCAACTAGTAGAAGACAGCAGTTATAAGGGAAATGAATACTGGGAAGCTATTATAATATCAAGATAAAATTAATGAAAATATATGAATATATGTACATACACTCTAAAGTAGAGAAAGGACACAGCGGCAAGTACTTGACACATCATCATTTAATTAGAAAACACAGTTTTTATACCTCTTTACTTCATCAAATGTAAGTCCATTTCACTCTGGATTGTCAAGAGGCTGTTAATAAACAGGAAAGACTCTTACGGAGTAGGGGAATGTGTATGTGCATAGCAGATTGAAGGAAATAATGATGACAGAAACAGCTCCTGCCACCTATGTACTGCCACAGAGACATCTTAATAGAGGTGAAAGAAATACTTTTCTTTTTTAAAGCCATTTTAGGAAATGATTATAGACCTCCAGAGCAGATCAGGGAGGCAGATCAGGAAATATTTATGCAGAGGAGAGATGCCTATAAAAACTGTAGAACATTGATCATAAGGGATTGCAGAATAACGCTGACACTGACTCAAACTGGAGCAGGACAGTGGCCACCAACAGTGTGTATATTTTTAAAACAGCACAGGCCAGTGGCTGATAAAGCAACTGTTGGAACAGAAAATGGTCTTCGTCTTGAGAGTCTGATCATATAACCATGCAAACTTCACTTTTAAATAGTAATGAGAGTTTTAAGGAGCCTTACGTGTCATAACCTGATTTCCCTTGCTTAAGTCACTCTCTGGTCGTAAGTCAGTGTGGAGATGCTTATTCATTCTTGGAGGCTAGGAGGACACTGAAGCAGTGTGGTGCTAAGTATACTCCAGTGGGATAAAAATCCGAAATGCCACCAACAAAGACTGGAAGACAAAAATCTCACTGCACACATATATGTATTTTCTTTGAGTCAACTTTGTAGCAACAAGGTCAGACAGGTAAAACTGTGAAATTCAACTTCAGTAACTCCTTCTTCTCCTTAGCTGAACACCAGATTTTCTGAGGACAATAGCTCTACATTCTTTCCTTCCTTGTTATCCAAACAAACTGACCTAGCTGTTACATATAATGAACTGATAAAAGAAACCAATTCACTTTAAGGATTTAATGATACAACTGTTTAATTTGTCCTTCTTTCCAAGAGGGAAATTACAGGCATCTGGGCTAAGCTCCTGGGAAAATGTTTTTGAAGATAGCCCTGAATCACTTGGCACAAAGCATCTACCTAGAATCTTGTCAGGCAGTTGCAAACTGGAGTCACTGTTGACTCTCAACATCCTATTGAGACTGGTAGGGTGGTACTTTACAGGAGGAGAATTCTGATTTGAATTTAACTGCCTGTCCTTAAAGGAAAGGAAAGTTCAGCACAGAGTGAAAAACAACCTTTGAGGTATCCCACCTCTGATGTGTGCCAGTCATACATTTACTAAACCTATACAAACAAACAAAAGTTGGTTAAATGTGAATTTAACCTTTAGTTTATGAATTAAATCCTTAATGTGAATCACAGTTTCTTGTTTTATCATTTAATTGGAAAGGAAGAAAATAAGAACACTCTTGATGAAGTTAATGCTATTTGATTAATCAACAGAAGTGCCTTCAACTCAGGAAAATATTAGAGTAATTCTTAAGTATAGGTTCTTGAACACACTTTCTTCTTTGGTCCTTATATCTTTTATACCTAGAACCTGCTTATATGTTTCTCTGTAGTTCAGAACCCTTACAGGACTTGACAACAATTAAGTCTCAGATTCCTTAAGTAGGAACCGACCTTGAGAGGCATGCATTACCCCAAAAAGCCACAATGTGAACAAATGTAATTGTATTTAACACGCATGTGCATGTGCAAACACACACACACACACACACACGGAGAGAAAAGGTACAACAAAATATCCTGTTCAGGTTTATTATTATGCATGACAAAGAACCTCAAAACTTCATGACTTAAATCTGTAATAATTTGTTTAGTTTATGAATCTGAAATTTTGGCAAGGTTTAGTTAGATAATGCTCCTCTCTGTTCCAGAAGGCTGAGCAATCCACTTCCAATAGGGCTCACTCAGATGTCTAGTGAAGTACCACTGTTTGTTGGTGGAGAGCTCAGCTGGGACTAAGGGTCAAGGATTTTAGTTCATCTTCACTGGATTCTCTGTAGGCCACCTGGCTTACTCTGGGCATCCCAGTGACTGTGTCCCAAAAATGAGTAAGTATCCCAACCAGACTTGAAAAGTAGAGGTTGCATTTGCTGAGGTGTGAGTTCAGAATCAGAAGCAGTGTTACTTCCTTCTTAGTTTACTAGTCAAGCAATCACAGAGCCAAGGTTCTGAAAGATGAAACATATAATCTAAATCTTAACTGGAAGAGGGTTAAGAATTTGGGGTCCATATTCAAAATACTACATAGATCTTTGAAAAACTCCCTTGGTGAAATCTGAAATCTACTTGATGTAAAAGAGAATTCATTGTACAGATGATTTACAGAAATGGTCTACTGTTTAAAATCTAGTATGACTGCTTTAGAAAATATTCCTATTATTTCTCATTACTGATACTACATTATTCCTAACACCATCAGAGCCACTGTTGTGATTTCTACCTGATTCACCAAAACAGAGGTTAATTCATTTTGCTGTGATAAATAACCCATTATGGAAACTGACTTCACCCTGGCACACCACTTTAGCAATATTTCATGTTCTATTGGAATGATCTGGAAGAGTTAATGCATCCCTTTGAAAGGGCTAACAAATAAATACTATCAGGAAGGGTCTTAGGTGCTGAAAAATCGGATTCATTGTGTAAAATGGTGCATGAACTCTCTCCCCTAACTCTGAGAGGACTTTTTGAAGCAAATGGAAATTTTGTGCTTGTATAAAGTCTACCATAAAGATTACTGCAGATGAATTTAAAATCTTGGCCAAATGACTTAACAAAGAAATGAAGAGGAAACAACACACACACGCACACACACACACACACATATGCACACACACACACAGTCATACACAGATGCCCCAAATTTGAACATAAAACATAAGTGTATCTATTTCTTTAGTCCCATTTATAGGTTTTCCAATAATTTGAAAATAAACAAAACCTTCTGGCTTTGCATGTCTGTGGGGAGTTTGGGACTTTAGGTGCACATATTTGAGAATCTTTTGCATAAATCTGCATATGTTTACATGCAATGACAGACATACTGCCGCTTCCCAAATGTGGCTAGGATAATTTAATCTTCTGCAACATTTTGCATAGCATATGTAGGTGTAATATGCTCAGAAACATTACCTGAATATATGCAAAGTACGCTTAGCTCATGCTTATATAGTTCTCATATCAAAAGATGTAGTTAGAATACATTTTGCAGCTTTATTCTATGCGTAAAAAGAACAAATAAAACCCAATTATCTATAAAATGAGCTTTTTAAAAATTTAAATTAAAAATACTTCAAGATTTGCTTATTGTTCATTCTTTGAGCTAATTTGTATTTTTGTGGCTATCTTCTTATATTTTCTTTGAAGTTACCATGTTTTTTTAAGTTATTCAACACTGTGAGTTGGAGATCATTGAAAGATATTATAACAAGGATTATGAGAACAGTAAAGCAGTAAGCAGTAAAAATAATAAAAAAAAAATTGGCCTAAGAATAAATTGCCTTTGAATATAAGACACTGGTGCATTTTTAAAAAGGGAAGTATTTTAAAATTCATAAAATTTATTGAAGCATATAGGCACTACTCTTAATTTTTTTGTTGATAGGAACATACCCTCTGTTTTTATAACTCCCTGATTTCATAGGCTAGCTCTTTGTTACAAATTTCTTAATCTAAATGAATGTTTAATTTCTGTCTACCCAGGAAATATGTATTGTAGAATATTGTAAAAATACAAGTAAGCAAAAAGAAGAAAAATCACCTATAATCCTAATCAACTGAAGTACTGTTACTAGTCCATCCAGATTTTTTCTTTCATGATCATATTTTATTTGTACAAAGTATCATATACATTTCTTTCCACTAAATCATATTATTAAATATTTTTCTATGTCATCTAAGTGTTTTCTCTAATATTCTATGCACTGCATGATTTCTAATTATCACTTTTTTGAAAGCAAGTTTCTTGGACTCTCTCTTATGTATTACCTTTAGTTAGAGATGATCTCTTAAAGAATATGCATCCTTCTGAACAAAGCAATTAAATAAATTCATATTATTTTTTTAAAGATTTTTAAAATTTATTTATTTGGCAGAGAGAGATCACAAGTAGGCAGAGAAGCAGGCAGAGAGAAAGGGGAAGCAGGCTCCCTGCTGAGCAGAGAACCTGATGCTGGGCTCTATCCCAGGACCCTGAGACTATGACCTGAGCTGAAGGCAGAGGCCTAACCCACTGAGCCACCCGGGCGCCCCAATTCATATTATTTTTAAACAACGTTGAAAGCAGCTTTTCCTCTGCTCACTAGTCACTCCCTTCTATTCATTCTCCCCTCTTGCAGGTTTGGAGTCTTCCATACTGAGTGTCCTTCATTCATTCATGTGATTAATCTCCATGCATCTCATTACTATTTAGAATAGCACTTACACTGAGAATGTAATGACCACTCCTGGAACATTATTTACCCGTGTTCACAAATATAGAGTTGCATTTTTTAGACATGTTATTTAAAAACTAATGTGCCTCATATTCATGAATGGTGAAGATAAAATTTTAAAAGTTCATATCATTTTATTTTATATATTATATTCTAAACTCTCAAATAGCTAACACAGATTTTAATTTATATAACCTGATTAGGGTATGTCTCTGCTTAAAACACCTCAACCAGTCCTATTACTTCTAGAAATAAAGCTAAAATCCTAAGTGTGACACAACAGGTCCTTCACCATCTACCCCTGCCTCACCTTCCCATTTCTCATTCCAACCTTGTCTAACACACAACTTCTCCATTCATACTGAACTAGCTGAAGTAGCAAGCTCCCCTTTCTGCTTGGAATGTCTTTACTTCTGTTTTCATTTGACTGTTGTCTTCTCTACCTTCCAGACTTAGCTCAGGCTTGTTCTCCCCATTAAGCCATCCTTGACCCTGTTCTAAAGCAGGTTCCCTTTCTCTATGAGCTGCAATCCTATTTTAATGTCCCATTTAGTTCTACAGCTGTGAGCAACTTGAGGACAGGAATTAGGGAAGGAAATTAGTTTACTTGTGTCTTTGAAAACAATAATTTCAGATATGTTGTTATGTAGGTAGCCCTACAGATAGTTCCCTTTGGGCTCTCTATGAACCTATCCAAGAACAAATTATGCATTTGCAAATCTATTATTTTTCTTTGCATATTGAAGGGCATGTGTATTCCAGATCCCAGTAGCTTTGTTTCTGCTAGCCACAATCTAGCCCTGGGTAATAAGTATGCTCTGTGTTATATATGGAGTTCTCAATTGTTTTGTTTCTGCTTCAAGTCTGTGGCTGAAAGAATCTATATGACACTTGTTAGTGTCTCTTATTCATTTATGTAATCACCATCTGTATCATAACTACCAGATACCAGGAGCAATGACCAGCATTGGAGCCACAAAGCATTGACATTGTTTATGCAAGACAACACCCATTGTTTGCCTTTAGATTTCTGAGGTATGCCTTTGCCCTACCACTTCTTTCTTTTGTTGGCTGTTTCAACTGCTATGTTATTAAACAGTGAGATCCTGGGAGCTATGGAATATAATGAAAAACATGACTCTGGCCCTTGAGGTGTCTTCACAGTAAATGGGGATAGCAGTGCAAAAGAATAATGTGTAAATGGGGCACAAGAGACATATAAACATTTTAGAAATTCTAGTAATTAAGCAATAATATCAACTAATATTTAATATATACCTCATAGAATTATGAGGATTAAATGAGCTAATGTATATAGAACACTTGGACAGTGCTTGGAAGTATCAAAAACTTTGTGTTTGCTATTATTACTATTTACTAATAGCTAGATGCTATTGTAAGCTCTTTACATATATGAACCTTATGTAATTCTCATTCAAATCGTTATGTAACTCTATGAAATCATTGTATTATCATCATCCCCGTTTTATATGTGAAGAAATGGAGACTTAGAGACATAAGTAACTTAGCCTAGGTTATCTAGAATTCATGTCTCCTCTCTCTCAATTTACTTCTTTTGCCACTGCAGAGAGCTTCCTCATATTTATCTAGCAGTTAGACTCCCTTTGAGTCTGCTACTCTATAGTCAGCCCTGAAATGATTTTACTTCATATTTATTGGAAGTACTAAGTGCCTCTTGGTTGTAGATAAATAGAGGGCAATGGTGTCAGTGAGACCGAAGAAAAATGGTAGAACATTTTCCTTTCAATTTTCTACTCACTTAATTTTTTTAACATCATATGGCTCTAGTAAAGGTCACATAGAGTTCACTGTTCAAGGGAATGGTTATTTTAAAATACTTTACTCAAGTCTCCTCTAACTCAACATTCAATTAATTTTAGATTTTGTATTGATAATTTTCCTCGGCAAAGATAAATTAATGCTTTAAATCAAAGCTGTAGAAGTTAAGAATTGACCAGAGTGAATAATAAGGTCTCTTTAATTTCTTCCAACAGCATCTAAAGAGTTGTAAATTTCCAAATCTATGCTTCTGTTAGTAGGGAGTTTAGTTATTTTTAAACACAAATTACAAATCTATAGCTATTGAAGACAAATTTTTAAGTAAGTTTATTATTATCAGTGTCTTTCTAGTTACATTTTCCTACTGAAAAGTTTCCCTTAAAGGTTGGTTCAGTGTAATTTTAAATGTTAGCTTTCATATTACTTTAAGGTTCTCTGACAGGGCTAAATTATTCACATCTCTATTCCCTACAGATTCTAAACCAATTGAGAAATAACTGAGTCAGAGACTGAACTACTGCCATTATGACCAGTAAAGTCAGAATGTGGCATATGGCTTAATTTACAGCTAGATCAGGTTTAACTCTTAATTGACTTTACTTACCTCTTCATTGCACGGGAGCCCAGCAACACAACCCCGTGTCTTCAAGGGACAGGGTCTGTCTCAGTGGTCATAAACTGGGGGCAGATGAGATGGCACATTAATTCCAGGTAAGCAGGTCCAAGAAAGGCTAAGCTGTGCATGCTTACAGACCCTCTTCCTAAAGCTTCACATTAGATCATCTCATTGCTCCACCATAGGAAGTGATCAGGGAGCACTGAGTAAGTGATGGGTCTGGAAGGTTGGAGAGTGGAAGGGAAGACCAGAAGCTGTCTCCCAGTATTTCTTAGGAACTCCTATTTTACAGGCTGAAGTAAGGGTGTGGGCAAATGTTTGGTCAGTTTCCTTTACATATTCATATATTTCTAAATTTTAAAATTATCTAAAAATGATAAAGCAAGAGCATTATGCTATATGATAATAATAGCCTATTTGGAAAGACAGACTTTTTAAAGAACCAATGACAATGGAACATATTAAATACAATAAGTAAATACAGTTAAACAAGCATAGGATACCATGAGAAATACTGGACAGACCCTGGCTCAGCTTAGGGAGATGGAAAGCTTGGGAAGTATTCCCAGAAGAGGAGCTATGATACCTAACTTGTCAAAATAGAAGAACACCAGATAATGATTTGCAGTGGTCATGATTGTCTATGGTGGAAGGGTGTTTATAACATTTCAGAGCCAGGGAGATTTGATATGCAAAGACATCTAATAGTACAGACTGTTCAGGAAAAACAAACAAACAAACAAACAAACAAAAACCCCAAACACAAAAAACCAAACTTGACATAGGGGTGCCTGGGTGGCTCAGTGGGTTGAAGCCTCTGCCTTTGGCTCAGGTCATGATCCCAGGGTCCTGGGATCAAGCTCTCCCACACCCACCCACCCCCAATTGGGCTCTCTGCTCTACCTGCTTCCCTTCCTGTCTCTCTGCCTGCCTCTCTGCCTACTTGTCTGTCTGTCAAATAAATAAATAATCCCTGTTTGTCAAATAAATAAAATCTTAAAAAAAAAAAAACTTGACATACAGTTCAGTGTTGGAATGTGGTAAGAAGGAAATTAGAGAGGTAGGTAGGAGCCACTTCACAAAAGTGTTATACATTATGTTAAGAGGTTCATATTTTGTTGAAAATGGAGTGCAGAGTCTTTGCTAGTCTTCATGAGGGGAGTAACATGGTCACCCCATACATTCCCTATATATGTGGGAAACAGGTAATAGGATAAGGTTAGGAAGCAAGAGAAGCTTTAAAAGTTCATGGAGGAGTGCCTGGGTGGCTCAGTGGGTTGAGCCTCTGCCTTCAGCTCGGATTGTGGTCTCAGGGTCCTGACATCAAGCCCCACATCGGTGTCTCTGCTCAGCAGGGATCCTGCTTCCCCCTCTCCCTCTCCCTGCCTCTCTGCCCACTTGTGATCTCTCTCTCTCTGTGTCAAATAAATAAATAAATAAATAAATATTTTTTAAAGATTTTATTTATTTATTTGATAGAGAGAGAGATCACAAGTAAGCAGAGAGAGGGGGGGAAGCAGGCTCCCTTCTCTGCTCCCTGCCGAGCAGAGAGCCTGACATGGAGCTTGATCCCGGGACTTTGAGATCATGACCTTAGCTGAAGGCAGAAGCTTAACCCACTGAGCCACCCAGGTACCTCAATAAATTAAAATCTTAAAAAAAAATGTTTCTGGGAATCTAGATAAGAACAAATGAAAGTAGGGAGGGAGAATTTTTGAGAAATATTAACATGGTTCAGGGGCACCTGGATGGTTCAGTCAGTTAAGCATCTGCCTTTGGCTCAGATCGTAATCACGCAATCCTGGGATGGAGCCCCACATCGGGTTCCCTGCTCAGCAGGGAGTCTTCTTCTCCCTCTCCATCTCCCTCTGCCCCACCCCACTGCTCATGCTCTCTCTCTCTCTGTTGCTCTCTTTAAGATAGATAAATAAAATCTTTAAAAAAGAATAGATGGTTCAATTTATAAATTAACTGGAAAGGTTTATGGTAAATTATTGAGTGTGGGGTTAAGGCAGAGAGAGAACATTAGTCATCAAGATATCTGATACTTTGTACTTAGCTCTAAAATAACACTTAACATGATCAATTGTAATTACTTTTTTCTTATATGTTTACTATCTGTACTCTCATAAGTATATTACCAACATTTTTTCAGGAGATAAAGAACTAAGATATTTTAATGGTAAAACATAATGAAATTTGCTAATTAAGTAACCTCACTGGATCTGTTTTTACAAATGTGAATGCAGATGGGTCGGAGAAAATATAAGATAATAATAACTTTTTGTTTTAGTCTCAAAGCCCTAAGGCTATGTGGTAACAGTTTAAACCCTTAGCTGTTGGTTAAAATTCTAACCATTAAGAGAGGTTTCTTTGTTTTCAGCAGCAGCATCACACACTTACATCACACACAACCGAATGATATCCTTATTTTTTCTAAAGTTACATTCTATATACATATATTTTTATCCCCAGGTCTGTGAATCACCAGGTTTACACACTTCACAGCACTCACCAAATCACATACCCTCCCCAATGTCCATAATCCCACCCCCTTCTCCCCAACCCCCTCCCCCCGGCAACCCTCAGTTTGTTTTGTGAGATTAAGAGTCACTTATGGTTTGTCTCCCTCCCAATCCCATCTTGTTTCATTTATTCTTCTACCCACTTAAGCCTCCATGTTGCATCACCACTTCCTCATATCAGGGAGATCATATGATAGTTGTCTTTCTCTGCTTGACTTATTTCGCTAAGCATGATACGCTCTAGTTCCATCCATGTTGTTGCAAATGGCAAGATTTCATTTCTTTTGATGGCTGCATAGTATTCCATTGTGTATATATACCACATCTTCTTGATCCATTCATCTGTTGATGGACATCTAGGTTCTTTCCATAGTTTGGCTATTGTGGACATTGCTGCTATAAACATTCGGGTGCATGTGTCCCTTTGGATCACTACATTTGTATCTTTAGGGTAAATACCCAATAGTGCAATTGCTGGGTCATAGGGCAGTTCTATTTTCAACATTTTGAGGAACCTCCATGCTGTTTTCCAGAGTGGCTGCACCAGCTTGCATTCCCACCAACAGTGTAGGAGGGTTCCCCTTTCTCCGCATCCTCGCCAGCATCTGTCATTTCCTGACTTGTTGATTTTAGCCATTCTGACTGGTGTGAGGTGATATCTCATTGTGGTTTTGATTTGTATTTCCCTGATGCCAAGTGATATGGAGCACTTTTTCATGTGTCTGTTGGCCATCTGGATGTCTTCTTTGCAGAAATGTCTGTTCATGTCTTCTGCCCATTTCTTGATTGGATTATTTGTTCTTTGGGTGTTGAGTTTGCTAAGTTCTTTATAGATTCTGGACACTAGTCCTTTATCTGATATGTCGTTTGCAAATATCTTCTCCCATTCTGTCAGTTGTCTTTTGATTTTGTTAACTGTTTCCTTTGCTGTGCAAAAGCTTTTGATCTTGATGAAATCCCAGTAGTTCATTTTTTCCCTTGCTTCCCTTGCCTTTTGCGTTGTTCCTAGGAAGATGTTGCTGCGGCAGAGGTCGAAGAGGTTGCTGCCCGTGTTCTCCTCAAGGATTTTGATGGATTCCTTTCGTACATTGAGGTCCTTCATCCATTTTGAGTCTATTTTTGTGTGTGGTGTAAGGAAATGGTCCAATTTCATTTTTCTGCATGTGGCTGTCCAATTTTCCCAGCACCATTTATTGAAAAGGCTGTCTTTTTTCCATTGGACATTCTTTCCTGCTTTGTCGAAGATTAGTTGACCATAGAGTTGAGGGTCTATTTCTGGGCTCTCTATTCTGTTCCATTGATCTATGTGTCTGTTTTTGTGCCAGTACCATGCTGTCTTGATGATGACAGCTTTGTAATAGAGCTTGAAGTCCGGAATTGTGATGCCACCAACGTTGGCTTTCTTTTTCAATATCCCTTTGGCTATTCGAGGTCTTTTCTGGTTCCATATAAATTTTAGAATTATTTGTTCCATTTCTTTGAAAAAGATGGATGGTACTTTGATAGGAATTGCATTAAATGTGTAGATTGCTTTAGGTAGCATAGACATTTTCACAATATTTATTCTTCCAATCCAGGAGCATGGAACATTTTTCCATTTCTTTGTGTCTTCCTCAATTTCTTTCATGAGTACTTTATAGTTTTCTGAGTATAGATTCTGTGTCTCTTTGGTTAGGTTTATTCCTAGGTATCTTATGGTTTTGGATGCAATTGTAAATGGGATTGACTCCTTAATATCTCTTTCTTCTGTCTTGCTGTTGGTGTAGAGAAATGCAACTGATTTCTGTGCATTGATTTTATATCCTGACACTTTACTGAATTCCTGTATAAGTTCTAGCAGTTTTGGAGTGGAGTCTTTTGGGTTTTCCACATATAGTATCATATCATCTGCGAAGAGTGATAATTTGACTTCTTCTTTGCCGATTTGGATGCCTTTAATTTCCTTTTGTTGTCTGATTGCTGAGGCTAGGACCTCTAGTACGATGTTGAATAGCAGTGGTGATAATGGACATCCCTGCCGTGTTCCTGACCTTAGCGGAAAAGCTTTCTAAAGTTACATTCTAAAGGGGAATTGCTAAGTTTATAATTTGGGGATCTGTGTGTTTAGGAGTAAGTGTGTATGTGTGTGATGTATGTGTGTGTACATATAAAATTTACCTTCAGAATATATTTTTAAAATATATTAAAATATGTTTTCTTTTCCTAGTGTTGGAAGCATTTAGATTCATTTGCATTTTTTGCTTAGTCCCCTTTGGAGAGAAAAATTAAGACAAAACAAAATAAAAACAAGAAACTGTTCAAATATGTCATTGTACAGTATGGTCCTCACCAGATTTATTTGCCTATCTGGCCACTCTTCTGCTCCTTCCATAATCCTGCTTTGGGAACTTTCTCTGACCTTCTTCATCCATATCACATAATAAAGCAGAGATGCACAGGGTAATAGTTGGAGGGGTACATCATTCATTCCAGGGGGTGTTCGGCTTAGAAAAGTATCTCAGAAGAGATACTGTAATATCCAAACAGTGATGGTTAGTGTGGGAGAGCACCAGGTAATGAAGAGCAGCAGAGGTCACAGTGATCAGCATGGACCTGCACCCAGGTAGAATAAAATGATTTTCCAATGGTAACCAATGTTTTCATATTGCACTTAATAGATTTCTTCTTTGAGCACATATAATACAGAATAAGATATTACATCTCTTTCTGAATCTCTTTTGAGCAAGAAGTATAGACTTGGAATTTTTTTTCTCAATGAACATTTTATTCCAAGGTAGTTTAGGAATTAGAAAAAACTTCCCAAAGCCAGTGGAAGAATACAACACATCTGTGGAGAGAAGCAGAGATAAACAATGGGGTGAGGGTCCTTCTTGTGTTCTCTAGACCACACCCATGCCTGATTACAGTCCTTTTTTTTTTTTTTTTAACTCTGAAAAATACCTTCTCACATAAAGTTGTCCCGGGTGGGGCAATTCTGTGTTTTTTTTTTTTTTTTATTCTTTTTTTTAAATTAATTTTTTATTTTTTATAAACATATATTTTTATCCCCAGGGGTACAGGTCTGTGAATCACCAGGTTTACACACTTCACAGCACTCACCAAAGCACATACCCTCCCCAATGTCCATAATCCCACCCCCTTCTCCCAAACAGTCCATTTTTAAGGTTTGGCTGTATCCCTCCCTTTGGGTTCCATAAGACACTAAATATTCTTAGAATACAAGATTCTTAGAATACAAATAGCTCAATGTATTTTCTATTACACCACAGGAAAGAGTTCTATATAACACAGATATAATACAGGAAGGTTTCTTTGGCTGTTGCTGATTGGTCTGCCAGAAGAGACAATAACAGTATTTTGTGATAATGTGGTATGTCTTTTTTAAAGCTCTTTGCTATTTTTTCTCATTTGAACATTTCACCAAAATACTGTAACTTCTAAGCTATTAGACTTTTCCAGGTGAATGGGAGACTAAGTGTTTGTACAGTAGAATGCAGTCAGCATTTTTAGAAAACGTTAGGAATAGGATCTCAATAAAATCACAGTGGATCTAACTTGCTCAGCAAAAGTGTAACTACTCAACCAAAGTAAAATTTACAAAAGTGGGGAAAGGAAAAGCAGAAAATACACCATTGTCCAGGTTGTTCTGTGGTGTTTATGAAAATCTGTAATAACAGGATCCCTGGCTGGGATGGACATAGACAAGATAAATACTGGGAGAAGTGTGAGCAGTTTGGGGAGGTATTGTGGATAGTTTCTCTCTAATTAAAAAAAAATACTCAATTTTTTCTCAATTTTAGTTTCCAGGGTAATGATGGATTCATAAACTAATCACTCTCAATAGGATTAAAATGCAATAAATATTTGGTATAATTTCCAGAGCAATACTAGCAACTAAATTCACATAGATGCATAACACCTTAATCAAGAATCTCTGTTAGAGTGGTGAGAATTTCAGATATCATGAAAAACTGATGAGTGGGGTTTATGGTATCTCATACACAATGCCAGATGTGACATGAGTTTCTGGGACAGGGCAGAGATTATGGTTTGCCGTCTTTGTAGACTTGGAAACTAGTTTGTCATCTGGTTCAGGTAGGCACTTCAGTAAATGCATGGGTGGGGATGTTTTTTTCTCTTTCCTGTGTAGACAGTGCTGTGTTAGTCAGATGCTTATTGCAAACAACAGAATTACATGCTATCTGATTTAGTCAGAATAGGAGTTTATTACATTCCCTTTGGGTTACTCAAAGTATTGTTTGTAGGGCTAGAAAACCAATTCTGAGATGACAGGATCAGGAACAAAGCAAAAATAACAAAGTAGGCCTGGCCCTATGAGAACATTATGCCACCAGTGGTGAACATTATTCATTGCAGCTTACCCCTCAACACATCTGATAAAAGAATTGGATGCCACTTTACCACCATCTGTTCCTATTGCCCAGAGACATGTGCAAAGAGCATGGGGGCAGAGCAGATTCCCTAACTCACATCTAAAGTCTGGTGCAGAGTCATCTGATTGGAGGACACACTCCCTATGCATAAGATAGGCTGTGAATATAAAAATCTACCACTTTCAGATTTTTGGGTAAGAGGTGGCTTATACCTCCCACCAGGAATCCTTAAATGGAAGGTTACCCAAATATAGAAAGATTTAGAATAGGAACAGCCAAAAAGAAAGGGGAAAAAAAAAGTCTACTTCAAGTATCCCCTGGAGGTGGATTTGGAAGGTTTATGTATACAAGATGTTGTCATGCATGAGTCCCAGTTTCTGTGTCTATAGCTAACACCGAATAAATTGAGTCTTTCTTTACCAGCTCATTTACAGTTCTCCACATTGCACAGTGATTATCCAGCTAGCCATCAATCCCTACTTCTCCCTCCTCATCCCACTCTCCAATCACCACTACCAACATGACTCAAACACTTTTCAGGTTGCAAATGCTTGACAGAGAGAGTACTTGTGTTTCTTTAAAGAGTTAAATCAATGCTCAGAAACAAGAGATTATTGACTAGAATTTTAGTACAAAAAAGAATTATACTATTTTAAGTATGACCTAAGTGGGAGAACAATTCCATGAGGCAATGAGGAAAACACAAAAGATACAATGGTTGGAAACATTTAAGATGAACAGTGATAGAAATTATCAGGCTTACTGAATTTGAATCCCAGTTTTCTCTTTGAAAATTGTCTGACCTTGGGTCATTTTACTTAACCTCCTCTTGCCTAAGTTTTTCATTATTATATAATTCAGAGGTTTGTTAATGAGGGTTAAATTGATAGATACTTTTGACTTCCATGATACTGTCTTTGGATGAAGAGTACTTGTAAAAGGCATAAAGCAGGGTGTCAAAAATATTGCTGTGTATAAAATAGATGGAAGACATTATATTCATCTTACCTTATATGGTAAGTAATTTCAGAAATGATACAAAAAACCTGTCAACAGTAGTTATTGTGAGGATAAGGAGAATAACTAGGCAGAGTAGAGGCAGCAATGAATTTTGTTTGATATTTATTTGTTTATTTATTTAACAACATGGTCAACCATTCCATTCATTCATTCACTCATTTATTTTTTATTTCTTTTTTAAAATGAAGGACATGGTTAACTATTTCATTTATTTATTTATTTATTTTAAGAAAAAGAGTGAGGGGGAGAGAGAGGTTGGCAGAAGGAAAGAGAGGAGAATATCTACTCAGCCTAAATCCTGACACTCACAACCCTGAGATCATGACCTGAGCTTAAATCAGGTGTTGGAAATATAACTGGCCTAGTCACCTCATAACCCCTTGTTTGATTTTGATTTTTGTAGTTGAAGCTTTATATATATTGCTAGTCATAAACTGTATTTTGGCATTTTTAAACAATAATACAAATAAAAAATAACTAGGAAAATTCTGAAAAAGAATATGAAAAAAACTTAGTCTAATAGATACTAAAATACAGTACATGGAAAAATTAAATGTTATGACAATAGTAAAGAAGACAGACATACCGAAGAAAAAAGACTAGGTATTTCAGAAATAGGCAAGAAAATATGAGGATAAAATATATTTTTAAAATGGTGCCCAAAGTCAGCTTGTGGAGAGAGAGACTACTTAGTAAGTGGTATTGGGACAACTGGGGAGACATCTGAAGAACATGAATTTTGACCAATATCTCCATATGCAATAGGATATATTTCAAATAGATAAAATATTTAAATATAAGGAATAAAAAATGCTAGGAGAAAACATGAAGTGACTTATTTATGAATTTGGGGTGCAGAGAACTTTGGGACTTTGACTGAAATTCCAAAAAGCATGAAGAAAGTGATTGCTAAGTAGAAGAGATAGCAAGACAGCAAACGACAGACAGAGGGTGAGAGTAAATGGCAATCATTACATTGACACATTTCCAAAAGTTTAATAATACTCTGATGTAGGAACTATAGAACAGGCACTTATAAATAGCAGTTGAAAATATAAGTTTATATAATTCTTATGGTGAGTAAATTGAAAAACATATTAAGATTGTAGAAAAATATACTAAAATTATATACCTTTTAACCTAATCCTAATTTCCACTTCTGCAAATTTGTACTAGAGTTCTATTACCTCTGTCAAAAATTACAAATATGCAAGGCAATTAGTCTAGTAGTGTTTATGTTAGTTTGAACTATATGAACTTTATTTACCTTTTTTATGGATCAAAAGTGGTTGAATGTTAGCATTCATATGGCTTGGCCTATAATAGCAAATAATTGAAGAAAATGTTCCTTAATAGGATACAGTTCAATAAATTATGTTGTATTAAGGCAAAGGAATAACATGAAAATAATTAGAATGATCTGTTCATAGCCCTATGTAAAGATTGCCAATATATATTGTTGAGAAAAACAAACAAGATTTTTAAGTTTGTACTATAAAGTGTATTTTGTGTACAAATGAGGGTATTATAAATACATGTCATATTTTAGGTGTGTAAGCATAAAATACCTTAAAAATTATCCTAGTGATTAGTTTTTGGGAGGAGGTGGGTCAGAGTTTCTGCATATGGACATACATCAGGAGATGAGATTCACATGGAATTGGGAAATACATGACCCTCATAAGGGGAGGGCACCTGTGTGGATAGGGCCCAGAGGTACATGTGGGAGGTAATTTGCATTACATTCTTTTTTTAGGATTTATGTATTTATTTTAGAAAGAGCACATGCATGTGTGAGTAGGTAGAGGGACTGAGGGAGAGGGAGAGAGATAATCTCAAGCAGACTGCCCCCAGAGCTAGACGTGGGGCTTGATCTCATGACCCCAAGATCATGACCTGAGCTGAAATCAAGAGTTGTGTTCAGTGATTCATCCATTGCATATAATACCCAGTGCTCATCACATCACATGCCCTCTTTAATGCCCATCATTGAACACTACATCTGAAACTAATGATGTACTATAGTTGGTTAATTGAATTTAAATAAAAAATATATATCAACTGACTGAGCCACCCAACACCCCATGCATTATCTATGTTTTAATATGTTTTGATATTTGAACCACACACACTTTTTTTACCTATGCATAAATATTTCCTGTATAAAACACAGTTTTTTCATGGTCACTGTGGGCCAGGTGATTTTTCTTCATTCATAGATTATACTCTCATAGCATACTCTCTTATTCTGATATATAAAGGTATCTTTTTGACATTATAAATATTTAATGGGCTAAAATAAGATTAGTTTAATAAGTATTTCTTTAACTCTCCAGAAAATGTTTCAAGCAGCCTGCTTTGGTACAGTGGCAGAAATTAGGATTTGGATTCTAGCTCTACTACATATGAACCTCCCATGTGGTCTTCAGAAAGTGAGTACATCTAAACCTCTATTTTCTCACCTGCAAAATTAAAATAATTACCACTTTTTATAAATCAAAAATACTTACAAAATTTTTGCATATAAAAATTGTGTAAAGTAAAAATTGTTGAACGTTTGCTTTGAAACATAAATATTCATAATAGTAGGAGTTACTAGTTTTTGCTATGTGAACAAGGAGTACAGAGGAGTTACAATATGTGAGCTGCTAAATACATACAAAAAGAGAATCTTATAGACTCATAGGGAATGGTCTAAGAGTAGACAATAGGGTGAATATAAGTGTCACAAGCACATAACGGGCCACAATGCACTCAAGACTATGACAGATGTTCCTCTTGTGTATCCACCACCACCCCACCATTACCAGCAGCGTCAACACAAGGGTAGCTCTTATTCACTAAATCCCGACTAATTGTTAGATTCAGTATGGCACATCCCATCTAATTGTTATAAAATTTCAATTGTACAATTGCTCAATATTGTGCAGCCAGTGGAATACCAGTATTCCATTTAGTTTCAAATTTTAGTGGACATTGAAATATGTCAGAAATGCAGATTTTTCTGACCTTGTCCCTGAGTTTGTAGTTTGCTGGCCCTGAGTTACCTGCATTGTATCATCTTTTCCAGTGTTTCTGATGCTATTGGCCAGTAGGTACTTTCAGTAATACCATGCTATTTCCAACTGCTTCTTAGTCCTTGTTCGTGATAAAGTATCTGCAAATGACTTCTGTTGACAATCCTCTGTGTTTGCAACATAGAGGGCTGGGAAGGGAATCATTGTTTCTCTATGCTGTGCTTTCAGGCTCTTGGTCTCCAGGTTCAGCCTCTCAGTTGATGATGTAGTGGCAGAGAAAGTGTTGTAGGCTGTGGCTTCTTTGGTGGAACAAAGACAGAGTTAGGAGCAATCTGCATAATCTGGGTTCTAAAACCATTATTGGAGATTAGAATTCAGATCTCCAGTGAGGTTTTTTTGTTTGTTTGTTTGTTTGTTTTTGCAGTTTTGAAAGGGTTCAGAATGATTCTGATAATTAGGCGGTTTGAAAACAACTGAGCTAAATCTTTTCCAACTTCTTTCCTCTCTACTCTGTTATATGATTAAATAACTTCCCAAGTCCTGCTCAAGAAATGAAACAGTAAATCTTAAGCAGTTGTACCTTGTCTTATTAGGATAGTCTTCATATTTTTAACAAGTAATTTTTTGAATATTGTTTTTACAAGGCACAGAGCAAGGTGCATGGGTGGATGCAAATATGGAGCAGACATATGGTAAATGAGGCATGTCCACAAGGAAAGTGAACTACAGAGTTGAAAATCTGTTGAGAATCAAGATGCATGAGAGTGCTGTAAGAAATCATTAGGGGAGAAGAGACAGAATTTTTAGTGGGGGGATTTGGGAAAATTTCACAGAGGGAATGATACTGGACTAGGCTTTGAAGAATGGACATGATTTTAACAAGCTAAAACAGCATGGAAAATCACACCAGGCCAAAAGAGTACTATGAGCCCAGATAGGGAATGTATTCAGCTTTAGCCAAAACATGTTTTTGGATAGTAGTACTAAACTATTGGGTTTCTATATATAATATATTTAAATAATATTTTTAGAAAATTAACATTAGTAAACACTGTAGATCAAAATTTATGAAAAAATGTAAAGTAGGAATAACAAGGTCCCGTGCATACACGGTCTTTGTCTAGCAGATACAATACAGTGTAGGAAGTGCTATGTAGAAGTTATCTGCTAACTACTAGGGAACTGTTTTCCAAACTGTATTCTATGTACCGTGGGAGTCTTGGGACTTGTTCATAGGTGCTGGGGAAAAAAGCTTTTTGGTCAATAAGTATGGGAATTGCTGGTTTAAACAAAATCAGTTATTTTTTTGCTGTGGAAATTTCTAGATCCACTAATATGTCATACAGCATTTCTCCATGATCTCTCTATTTATTTATATTTATATTATTTAATATTATTAATTACTATTTATTTTGTAGAGCACCTATTAATATCTTCTTGAGCACTAATGTTCTGAACACGGTTTAGAAAACTGTGCTGGAAAACACAGTAAAGGAGTCAGTCACTGTTTTTCTGGAGTAAGAAAAGAGTTCACAGAAAACCAAAAAAAGACAGTTAATGATAGATAAACTAAGTTATAAATATGCATTTCAATGGAAGGATATAATCTTAATTTATTCATAAGTTTCATATTATTTAATTATATATCTATTATATCTGTTAAATAGAAATTAGACCAATCCCTGTAGAATATTTTTTTTAGAATATTTTCTTTATATTAGGGCTGCTTCTCAGATGAGAAAGAAAATCTCTTTACTGTAGTAGTACATCTAGTTTCTACTGTCAAAATCCAAGCACTATAGTGGGATGCCAGGGTGGCTCAGTCCGTTAAATGTCTGCCTTCGGCTCAGGTCATGATCCCAGGGTCCTGGGATGGAGTCCCATATCAGTTTCTTTGCTCAGCAAAGAGTCTGCTTCTCCCTCTCCCTCCGCCCCTCTTCTCCCCACTGCCCCCGCTCTCTTTCTCTCTCTCTTAGATAAATAAAGTCTTTTTAAAAATTTAAATCATTCATTCTACTGAAAAGCAACATTAAAGAAGTCCTGGGGCACCTGGGTGGCTCAGGGGGTTAAGCCTCTGCCTTCAGCTCAGATCATGATCCCAGAGTCCTGGGATTGAGCCTGGCATCTGGCTCTCTGCTCGCAGGGAGTCTGCTCCCCCCTTCCCGGCCTCCTGTCTGCCTCTCTGCCTACTTGTGATCTTTGTCTGTCAAAAAAATAAATAAAATCTTTAAAAAAATTAAAGAAGTCCTGTAGTCCTCATATTATTTGACCCTCTTCTATTTGGATGAGTGTCCTCAATATTTCCAGGGTAGCAAGTCAAAGGAAGACTCTATTGGATGTATTTTTAAATTTTTAACTAGATTATCATTTCATTATTAATGAAATAGTGGTACCCTAACTATATTTTCAAAGCTTTCTTTTTTCTTGTTGTTGTTAAGTCCATGTAGATGACAGTAATCATGAAAGTGTCCTTTGAACAATAACAGTGCCCCCCTTCTTCCTAGATTTTTCAGTTGTTTACACATATTTCTTGGTTGTTGAGTTAATTTATGTACCCATAAAATGGCTAACCAAGATGTAAAACTTATATAAGCTGACAGTTCCTATTAACTATGTAACCTAAGAAGATATTTTAATTTTGGTTGGTAGAACATTACTGCACTAAAAGTATATGGCCCCGATTCAGGAGTTTCTGAAATGGATAATAATATTGCAGTCCACATAAAGTAAACCTGCAAACAAAAGTCAGGCCATTTTGAAAGCGAAATGATCAAGAAAATGAGGCTAATTTCCTTTCAGTTCAGAAGAACACTAACATTTTAATGTAGCTTTTTTTGAGCAGATTTTATGAAGACCAGAGAGATGAGAATGTTGGTCCAAGGTTAACAAACATGTTCTAGGAAGAGCTAGAACTCAAAGACTAAGTCCCCATCTCTGCTCTTTTTATTACATATATTCTGTCCTCTTTTCTAATTCTATGCTTTTGACTCGCTCCATGCTCCATTCTATTTCTAAAATGCTGCGTCTTAAATTTAGTTGGCGAAGACCACATGTAGCTCTAAGCATGAGTTTAGTCCTCCACGTAGAAACCAAACCAAACACTAAACTGTTTAAAAAAAAAAAAGCTTCCTATTGTTTGAAAATACCAGTTTATTCAGTAGATTGTAAAAATGCATAGGTCTCAGATAAGAGAATTGGCTGTACAAACGTACTTCCCTTTCACAGTATTCCTTTTTACTTCATATTCGAGTTATTGCTTCTGCTGTAGGATTGAACTGTTACAGCACTAAAAGGCAACTATTTAGGGAAGACGCAGAAAAAGGAAGAGGGAATGTGTGTAAGGCAATATTTCTTTTAGGTACAATAAGCGTAATAGTGTTTTAGGAAGACAAGACAAAAATTACTCAAGGCTAGCTTGGTTCTCACTGGATAAAAACAATGGGCTAAATACTGAGCTCCCTGTATCAATCTAATAATCAATGCCTTGGTCGCCATATTGGTATTCTCTGGGGTAGTCATCTATGCTTTTATCCAGTTTTGTTTTGTAAATCCTCTGTAGGGCTCCATTATGCCAGAAGCTGTGTTGCTGTTATTTTCTTTCTCTGCTTATCTGGATTATCAAAATAAAATAAAAATAAAGCAGTCAGTGTTTATTTAACACCTACTTTGGACCCCTCAGTTTTTAAGCTAGGATAATTACAAGGTATATTTATGTCCATAGTCTTCTCCAATGGTAGTACATATACAAGTCAAATAATTTGGCTCCATCTTGAATATTATAAAGAAAATAATAATTTTTAAATTATTATGAGGAAATCCCAGTTTTCAGTTCTGTTTTTTTTTTGATGTTTTTAAAATCAGCAACATAATGTCTAAAACTTGAAGTTTGGCTTATATCCAGCTGTATACTTGACATCTCTACTTGGATTTTTAGTAGGCAGAACAAAATTAATGTGTCCAAGGCCCATTTATCAACTCATCCCTTTCCCAATCTTACTTACTTCAGAACATGATAATGCCATAAATTCAGTTGCTCAGGCCAAAAATCTTGGAGTCTTCCTTGATATGTTTTTTTCATACCCCATATCCAAGCCATCTTTGTTGGTTCTACTCTCAAAATTTATCCCAAGTCTGACATCTACTCATAACCTATCATTATCCTTCTATTTCATTGTCCATACTGTTGCATAACATCCTGATTGGTTTCTGTTTCTGCTCTTTTGCTACCATGTCAGCTAGAGGAAACCTTTTAAAACTAAAATTGGATTATTATATTACTGTTCTTAGACACCTTTCTAACACACTCAAAATAAAATTCAAATTTTAAACTCTTTTTCTTGGCCTATGATATTGTTATGATCTCAACACCTCTGTGTGTTCTTATCTCATTTCCTGCTTACTCACTCACTTCTAGCATCACTAGTGCTTTGGCTGGATTTTGGCCTACCAAGCACACTCAAGTTCTTTGCCCTCATTATTCCTTCTGCTTAGGGTTATCCTTGCCCAAATATTTGTAATACTTTCTCTTTCATCTTTCGCTGTTATTTGTTCAAATATCCTTTCTGTGGAAATAATTTCCCTGACCACCTTACCTGATATAATAATCTCTACATTCCCTTACCAGCTATCCTGCTTTATTTGCCTTTTCTCTCTTAGTACTGCTTAGCATTATAATGTGTAGTATACTTGTTGTTATCTACCTTTCCACTTGTTTGTTAGTTCAGTAATTACAATTGTTTACTGCTGTATTTCAAGTGTTCAGTATAGTGAGTGACTCATAGATGACATCTAGTAAGTATTAAGTATTTAAATTACTTATGTAATTAAGTAATTAAATATTAGCAAATGTGAGCAAAAGCAGCTATCAAAAAAATATCAAATTGTAACTCTAAGTTCTATAAAGGACACTTGACTGAGTGGTTTGTATCCCCCTCCAATTTCCCCCTGCACACTTCTCTCCATCTCCCAGTGTCCTCCATGTTATTCTTTATGCTCCACAAGTAAGTGAAGCCATATGATACTTGACTCACTCTGCTTGACTTATTTCACTCAGTATAATCTCTTTTTTTTTTCCCCTGTGCTTATATCATTCAGTTTTTTGGAAGGCCCTCCTCATTCAATCAATGTCAGACCAATACTTGTCATTCCTCTTCTAGAAAGTCTTCCAATTTATACTCTGGGAACCATGAGAATAATTTGTCAATACTCTAACATGATCAAAGATGGAGGCTGTTGATTATGTTTTTGTGTCCCTCACAATATCTAGCTCACATCTCTATTTGTTCAATATTAAATAGATACTTATTGAATAGCTATTATGAGCCAGGCACTGGTAAGAGCCAAACAAATAGCGCCAGTTGAACTACTGTAGTTCCTTCCCTTTTGAGTGCTGGGATGAGCTCTCTAGCACAGAGCTCTGGTATTCAAGGTGATGTGCAATGGCAGAGATGGTACCCTTCTATGGCTAATTTGAGCTTCTTTTTTTTGTTGTTTCTTATATGGCTCACATTAGTTTCCACCATTTCAGTGTTTGAGAGGAAAGAACAATTCCTTCTTTCTTTTGAAAATGATGAAACCTTAATATTTAAAAGCCTCTCTATGCAAGGCTGTTGGTATGAAATATCACAATATCACATCTGATAGTTCAATTTAAATATTAATGAAAAACTTAAGCTTTATCCGGAGTGGTTAATTTGGAATTTCAATTCGTATTCACATCCTTGTGCAAAAAGAAGAGAGAAGAAAGGGGGAGCTTGTGTGATTTAAGGGATTTGTGAGTAAGATTCCCCAGCAGACGTACTGTTTGCAGACAAAGCAGCACAGATGTTACTTGTCTGTCATAGAGAATGCTAGTCTATAATGAGGCTTACTTGACTTGGTATGTGTATGTGTGTGCATGAATGTGTGTAGGTCAAAGCTAACTCACTGCAAAACCCAACAGTAAGTGCCAGTCAATCTGCCATATACATAGCTTGTTCTGTAGGAGAACAACAGAAACAGAAAGAACAAGGAAACCAAGCTCTAGTCTATGAAATTTAGTTTAAAATAGGGCAAAATAAGTGTAGACTTTTTTTAAAAGATTTTATTTATGTATTTGACAGACAGAGATCACAAGTAGGCAGAGAGGCAGGCAGAGAGAGAGGGAGAAAGCAGGCTCCCTGCTGAGCAGAGAGCCCAATGTGGGGCTAGATCCCAGGACCCTGAGATCATGACCTGAGCTGAAGGCAGAGCCACCCAGGAGCCCCAAAATAAGTGTAGATTTAAGATCATCTGAAATCTGTGAATCTATTTGCTGATTAATAAATGACATTAAGGTTTAATTATATGACATAAAATAGTAAGCATTTGCAAAGTGTAATTTTATATAATACCTAAGAAAATTCTTAGATAAATGACATTTAGGGAATGTATTTCTGTGTCCCTTTGGATTCAGGCATAGGAACAGCTTGCTGCTTTTCAATCTTTTTATGAATGCCCCCAAGAAAATATTCTTGAATTTGGCTCATTGTGTAATATGAACGGTGATTGATCTTGTCAGGAGAAAGTCAACCACACTTAGCCCCTTGCAAAGCAAACAGCGCGGCCTATATCTTAGTCAAGTTTTCTTTGCTGTTGCTTCAGCTGTCAAAGTCACTGGTGCAATGCAGCATTCAAGGTAATTTCCATTTAGTGGTGAAAGCTGTTTTCTTCAATTTCTTGGCTTCTTTGTCTTTTTATTTGCCCCCTATCCATCTAATACCATTCCCATGTCATTGGCACACTTAACATTTGCCTCACCTCGCTGATTTCTCCCCACCTGCGTGACATGCCTAGAGCCCCAGTGCTGCTGATGCATTATCCATGCAGGACTTTTGTGTGGTGACATTCCAGAGCAGAGCTCAGCCCATGGGCATCTGCCAATGTGTAGGAGCTCTCCTCTCCGGCAATTATTCAGTTTGATTACAAACAATGATAAGCTATTAAGAGGCACTCATGCACAGCTCTTTATTTACCAACAGTTGAAATCTCCCATTTGCTTCCACTATGTGAGAAACTAATTGTGGTGAAGTAAACAAAAGGGAAAGGCATTCACCTGTAGTGGGGAACAGTGCTACAAGGCAGTGAGTTTAAGTCTCCCAAATAAAACTGGTGTCAACAGCCCAACTGGATCCATTTCCCCATCTAACACGTAGTGTAGCTAGAAAGGAAGTATGTCTAGTGGATAGACCATGTAATCTAGTTTTCAGAATCCTTATTCCTGTTTCTAATCATTTAGTTGAACATTTTATTAGGCCAGAAGGGGGAATAATCTTATATGCACTCATACTTTATCAACAAAATGCAGATTGGGATTTTGAAAAGTGCCTATACAAGGAAAGTTCCTTACAACAAAAACTATAACACTAGCTATTTAAATTTCCCTGTCTCCATTTATAATCTGTAGACTGCTGCTTTATTAATTTGGTTACAAATGTATTTTCTGTGTAAATATTCATAGTAAATAACACTTTTCATAAAAATTCCTATTAGTATCATTCTCTAACTCTAAAGAAAGTGCTTAATGGCAGACTTGCATGTTGAGTGCATGTAAGTACCAGTTGTTTGTGAGTCTCTTTCCATTGTTAGAGCTAAACAGCTGTTTTAGAACAGAATCTTTTTTTTTTTTAAGATTTTATTTATTTATTTGACAGACAGAGATCACAAGTAGGCAGAGAGGCAGGCAGAGAGAGAGAGAGGAGGAAGCAGGCTCCCCGCTGAGCAGAGAGCCCCATGGGGGGCTTGATCCCAGGACCCTGGGATCATGACCTGAGCCAAAGGCAGAGACTTTAACCCACTGAGACACCCAGGTGCCCCAGAACAGAATCTTTTATTCTGAAAAGAAATCTATCTGTAATAAGGCACCCATAATTCCCCCTCATACATGCTCACCTTAAATAATTACAAACACCCAGTCAAAAAAAACTTCATTTCTAATGCCCCTATTCCTGCTTTCCACAGTCCCATACTCCCAGCCCCTAAAACAGGCATTTGGAGCCTAGAGGAAGAAAGAGGAAATTAATTTGTTTATCAGGTAGTGTTGGAAAGTAAATGGCTTTCCTTTGAGGGTTTCTTTCCTTCTTTTCAGTGCATTGAATTTAGAGCCCTTCCTCCCCTAGCTTTTTTCCCACTTGTTAATGCACTTCCTTCTCCCAGGGAAGTATCAATAAAGAGACCTGGGGATCCTGTTTTGAGTTTGTTTGCTCTCAGCCATAACTGGGAATATGATTTCTAGCAGCATACAATGAAATCTTGTTGTTGTGGTGGGGGGGGAAGGAGATGAAAACTAGAATGTCCGGTGGAGTTCACTGTAATAAAAATGAATTGCACCCGTGTAAATAAATACTACACTTATTTATGTATTTATAAACTATTATCTATATGTCCATATGGAAAGTTGATTCTAACATGCACAGTCCGTGCACCATAGGTAAGTATAACTATAGAGATGACAAAACTAATATGTTTTTGTACAAACCCACAACTGTATATAGGTCCTAAACTGGTATAGCTATTTTATTTTATGTATATGTTTTTCAGTGACTCATCTCTGAAAGTCAATAACTGAGATAAATGTTTTAGATGTAAATATAACTAATTCCTTTAAGCACAGTTAGCTCTCTGAAAAACAAAACAGAACAAAAACCTTCTAAACACACTATCTTTTCTAAGACCATCAAATCACAATTATTTTGAGGTGGACACAGAAAACAAGAAATCTGATTAGAATTTACAGAATGTTTAAGTTACCTACAAGATGATTTTATTCTGAATCATCTGTCTTCACAAACTAATACTCAGAAGATCTAAACACTTCTAAGAGAACTATAGTTCTCTTTATCTTATAAATAAAAATCTTTATAAAAAGTAAAATGAAATTAACAGCTTTATTTACATGCTTTAAGAAAAAGATATATAAGTTCACAAAGACTATATTAAATAAATTCACATAAACAAATTAACCTAGACAGTCTCCAGGTATTTAAGAAAGATAACCAATATTCAGAGATATAAACCTATATATGTATATGTGTATGCATGTGTGTGTGTATACACACACACAAACAATGTTGTTGTATTGAGTTTCTTTCTTTCTTTTTTTTTTTAAAAGATTTTATTTATTTATTTGACAGACAGAGATCACAAGTAGGCAGAGAGGCAGGCAGAAAGAGATGAGGAAGCAAGCTCCCTGCTGAGCAGAGAGCCTGATGCGGGGCTCGATCCCAGGACCCTGAGATCATGACCTGAGCCGAATGCAGCAGCTTAACCCTTTGAGCCACCCAGGAACTCCTTGTATTGAGTTTCTTATAAGAACTTTAATTTCTTTAGTTTTTTATCAAGAAAATATTCTTCTAAGTTTTATTCCAAATAGAAATTTTCCTTGATGGTGGCATTTAATAAAGAACAATTCTCACCCTTCAGTGTACTAGGACATTATTTCAGACTTTCATTCTGTAGATAGACTATAATAGACTTTCCATAGACTATCTTTCCATATTCCACAGAGCTGGTATTATACTGGAAATCTTAAGTTGTTTGGTTTCTAGGCTATTACATTGTCTTCAAGATATGTAATCAGAAGGAATACTTCCTAGTATTTTTGTCCACAGGTCACTCCAGCAATGCTGCTGTAAAGCAACTAAAACCAAGGAAGATACAAACTTCAACTAAGTCAAAAAGCAATTAACATGGATATTGGTATTAGCCTATTTATTACAATGGCTACTGTGTTAATATTATTCTATGGTGAAAACATTTAGCATTGTGATCAATAGGATTATTATGAGTTATTAAAAATACAGAAGAGGGCACTTGGGTGGCTCAGTGGGTTAAGCCTCTGCCTTCGGCTCAGGTCATGATCTCAGGGTCCTGGGATTGAGTCTCACATCGGGCTCCCTGCTTGGCAGGGAGCCTGCTTCTCCCTCTCTCTCTTCCTGCCTCTCTTTCTACTTGTGATCTCTCTCTCTCTGTGTCAAATAAATAAACAAAAATCTTTTTAAAAATTACAGAAGAAAATTTGGAAATTCCAATTCATCCTTTAGTATTTTCTGTTGTATAACAATTCTCTTTGTTAAAATGAGATTCAATCCTGACTGCTACACTTATTTTAAAATAGATCCTGTAAAGTGTGACTACCTTTTCCCCATGCGGTTTCATTTTTCTTCTAATAATGCTCTAGCCTGGTTGGTATGCTTGACAAAACCTACTAATCCTTCAAGAAGACCCAACTATTTTGTCATCTGTTGTATAAAGCCATTGTCTCTCTATCAAATTAGCTCTCTTCCTCACAAGCCCTTCCACAGACCTTTGTCCCCGGTTCCCCTAGAACCATGATTCTGTTGCATAGGAATTGTCTCTGTTACAGTTTATGTTCCTGACTGAAATAGTGCTTTGTGAGGGCAGGGATTATGTCTCATACCATATCTGACACATGATAAAATGCTCCATTGGAGGCAAAGTGGTAGAGAAGTTTTTATTTAAATGTGCATGGGGGTTGCCTAAGTAGATGTCAGTTGAGCAGTGGACTCTTGGTTTCAGCTGGGGTCATGATCTCAGGGTTCTGAGATGGATCCCCTCATTGGACTCTACACTCAGCAGGGACCCTGCCTGAGAGTCTTTCCCTCTCCCTCCCCCTCAACCCCTCTCCACACTTATACATGTGTATTGTCTCTAAAATCAATCAATCAGTCAATCTTTGAAAAATAAATATGCTTTCAAGCTCTTCTTTTGTTTATTTTGTTTGGAGAGCGGTAGTTTCCCTTAGTGGGGGTGGGGCAGGGGGAATAAATTGCAGACATCCATAGGGCAAGGAACTTGCTTTATTTGTGTCTTCTCAGAGCACAAATATAAGTGCTCTCTGTAGCGAGCCTTCAGTGAATACTCTAATGAGTCAATCATCTTTAAAGCAGGTCGTGTCCACAACTGAAAATAACCTGTCAGAAAATAAGCTTGTCAGTTATAAGTGTCATAATAAAGATACTCTTTATAAGTAAATTCACTGTCTGATGTTAGGAAAGTAATTAAACATTATTAAAAGTGTTTTTGCTATCTATATTCCACAATTAAAGCAAAGCAGATAGATATGCTAACAAAAGTGTTGTCTCTTTATTGTCTTCAAGATATTAACTTACTCATTTACATGTCCATTCATTTATTTTGTCATTCACTCAGTGATTATTTATTATTTATATGCTATCTGTCTAGTGTGTGTACATAGTACTGCTTTTCATGTGGTTTACAAGATGGCAATGAAGACAGATGTTAAAGAGATAATTTCACAAATAATGGAAAATACAACTATAAAAGTGCTGGTTGGTACTAGAGGGGTTGTAAGGGAACCTTAACCTTGTTAGGGTTGGGGGAGGATAAAGTAGATTAAGGAAGGAATTTTTAAGGAAACATCACTTAAGCTGAATCCAGAAGTAGGAGAGATTGCCTATCAAAGGGCTGAAGGGAGGAAATAGAAAAGTGAGCCTTTATGGTAGAAGGAATGATGAGGTAATGTTCTAATGCATGAAGGTAGATTTTACATGAGGCAAGAATAAGGTGAGTGGGGTATGACAAGGGAAAAGTCAAAAGATAACAAATTAAGAATTAGATAGGAGTCAAAAGAAAAATAAATGGCATTCATGAAGTTGTCAGTTCTTTTAAATGAGCATTTATATTTTTAGTATTTTGAAAATATTTTAAGCAAGCATGAAAAATTCTTAGTTTCAACCTAAAATATTTTAATTTTTAAATAATTATTCCATACTTTATTTATATGGATTGCCAGTGACTTATTTTTAAGGGACTTGAAATTAGAAAATATAGGAGCTGGTTATGGGAGTTTGTGACTAATTGAATTGGCCTGGCTCTCATGAATAGGAAGAGGAGAGTGGGTGTGATGAACATTTAAGAAGGTAGAGCCAGGCCTAAACAGTAGCTACCCCTAGTACACTCAATTTTCCAGACAAAACCCATGTTTTAGATTTGCTGTTTTAAGAAAAGGATAGCTCACCTAGCTCTGGGCAAGCAATAGTAAGGAACCAACCTTACCAAAAGGACTGTACAGTAGGTTCACAAAATAGAAGCTCTCAGTGTAAATTCCTATCCCTGGCTTTTCTATGTAAGTCACATAGATGATAAGCTATTGTTTTTTATTGTACTAAAATGCACAGCCCTTGTGTATCAACAGAATGTAAAGCAAGATATATCACTGTGGCAACTGTAACTCCAATCTCAAACCAGAAAATGGACATTCTGTGATGTGTAGAATTTTATGGAGGTAGTGATCTTGTGCAGTTCCTAGGGCTCTGGTAGCAGAGACAACGTTGGACTAAGAAGTCAATAGATGGTGTTCTGTAGATTAGTAGGCAGCATCTTTACATAGCTCATTTCCTCTAGTTTGTCCTGCCATTATTCAGAGATCATTACTTGTCTGAAGCATGATTTTGGCATTGTGAGAAAGAGGTTGACTACTGACAAATGTTTCCTCATGGCTTTGACTTTCTGTATTATCCTGAATTGATTGTGGGTGGTTTTGTACGTTTATAAGCAATATCATGTATTTTCTTTTCAATGCTATTCTTGGAACACTTCAACTAAGAGATAGATACCAAATTTTCATCTATTCATGTTTGTCTATATATTTGCTTATAAGCAATACTGGTAGAAATTTAAAATGCCTAGAAACCAATTGTGGTATATTCCTATGTCATAGTAATACATTTGCTCTATTAGATGGATTAATATAAAGATGATCAGTATAGGATTCATATTGGTAAGTGATATGTTATGAGGAATCTTGTGGGGAAAGGATTAAAAGATTAAGAGCCATGCTTTTCATTATGCAGTCTTCTGAAGAAGTTAATTTTTTAAAATCATTTTTCAAATTCAAACAAAAAATTTATGAGAAAGGATTTTTTCACTTTGAATCAGTGAATTGAATGTTATCAAGAGACAACTAGAAAGCAATATTATTTTAAACTTTTCTTACATTGATAGAAAATATAAAATCTTTTTTATAGGAGAAGGTCTAAGTCAAAAATTATGTTTTAATATGTTTATGAAAACACAATTTATTATTAAAAATGTGAAGTTCTGGTCAAGCGTATGAAACAGTAAATGAGGATTTTAACAACTTGGATATTCACAACAACTTAAGATTAACCCGTTTTGTTTCTTTTTCTTTTCACATAAATGTGGACAGAAAATATCTTCAATATCAATAATTTATTCTCTAAATAACTCTGTTAAGGAGGGAAAGGAAGGTTGACATGAGCAAGTGAATTCTGAAGGAAAGGTAAGGGAAGAGAAATAAATCACTTTCAAATATTTTTAATGATTAGAAGGCCTCCCTTTTATTTACATTCATTTTGCACTTGACTCCTCATTAACATATGCCCTTATTCATCTTTTCATTAGCAGAGTTCATAGCAACCTAGAGAGAGACAGATAGACATTGTAAGCCTTCTTGCATGATAGGGTGGAGGACAAAGTTGTCTTGTTTGTATAACTTTAGCCTTTTTGATATTACTGAGGAGTAATAAAGCAACCTCACAAGAGCAACCCTGAATTATAGACACTGGGATGATGAATGAGCAATTCATCCAGAGCTTCCTTTGGATAGGCAAACAGTCTTAGACCTGTGTGTGAACTACTCTCCAGGCAGCTGGGGAATAGGTCAAGTCAATGTCATTATTTCCCTGAAAGTACTTTCTGTTCTAAGCATGGAGTCTTTTCAAGGCAGCAAGAAGTATCACACAGATGACTCAGCGTCATGCACAGGTGCTGGCTGGATTCAGCCCTTGGACCTGGGATTATAGCCTATTCAGATAATCAGCGAGATGTTAAAGAATTCAGTCCAGGATCAAAAACAAAGCAAGCATTTTCCTGTTTTGTTTTGTTTTGTTTTCCAGTTGGTTTCCCATGACCCTTTTCAAGTGTAAATTCTATTTATATTCCTAAAATTCATAGTCAAATTACTTTCTTAGTTCCTGACTTATCAACTGTTTCATTTCTCTTTGTGACATTACTGAACTATCTTTATTCAGCTTTACTGTTTTCATCCATGAACATGAGGATACTATATCCTAATTCACAGTGATATTTCCAGGATTAAAGAGATAACACATGGAAAACTATGGCAGAATCTTTGGGACATAGAAAGTCAGTCCTCTTCCAAACATAGAAATCATGGGTTTAGCCCTCCAAAGCATTTTGTTGTCATTCTTCCACTCTTTCTGGTAGGTAACTATTAAAGATAAAAGTGTGGGATGCCTGGGTGGCTTAATTAACTAAGAGTCTGCCTTCAGCTCAGATCCTGATCTCAGGGTCCTGGAATCAAGCCCTGAATTGGGCTCCTTGCTCAGTATTTCTAAATTCCTTTACATGTCATGGGACATCTTAGAAGGTGGAACCAAATACTTTTACGTGTGTAAACTCATAACCTGTTTTAACAATCAGTAGGAAAAAAACATAAAACAAATATTCTGATTAGATAAAAGTTGGAATATATTTGAAATTTTAAAAACTTGTTTTTTTAAATTTTTTTTTTGCATAGACATTTTAAGATGATCAGAGTTGTGGATCATGAAGCAGAGTGTGGTCAAAAGTCTTTATCCCAAAATTTATCTTGAAAAGTATAATCAATAATGTCATTTTCATTTAGGAACAATCATTTCCCTGCTATTAATATAATATTTAGAATTATTATGATTAAAATTAATGCTTCCTAAAATTCCACTATATCAGAAAACCCATGACCTAATTTTTTTTAAAGGTTACTAGGGTCTTATACAACCAAATGAAATTTCATCTATAAGTAGTCTGCCGTAGTAAAGAATGTAGCAATATAACTTTAGTCAACAATATAATTTTAGAATCACCATTCTAAGATTTGCTTTAAGGTTATTCATATTGAAGGAGCTCAAAACATCCATAATAATCAAAGTATACAAAACTTATTTGGTAGAGGTTTGTAGAAACAGATCTTACTTTCAAATCCTAATGATTATCCAAATGTACTTAAGAATCAAATTTTGTTCCTTTTTCTAATTTTGTAGTAATCTCAAAATTTTTTCTTACAATTAGTTAAATTACTGCTAAGTTTGACTATGGTCATGAAATTATAAATCTTAGGGAAAATATTCTGGTTCTTTATCAAACATGGCAATGAAACAAATCATCTTAATTTCCAAGAATACATTAATTTTTTTTCTCTCTAAAGATGTTGTCAGTTCCTGAGTGTACCATGTTTTGGGGAAGAAACATTAGAGTGTACATTCTAAGACTTACTTTTAATTTTGTTTAGGGTAGAAGCCGATTGAAATTTAACTGATTCAACTTGTCGTAACATAGAAAGACTAAGAAATGGGTAATTGAGAAAACATTCTGAAAATAAAGTTTAACTTGTTGATCTCTTATAATATCTTGCTAAAATTTAAGCTGCCAGGGAATAATTAGTCAATGAAATGAATGTAACATTAGTTAGATGTTTCACTAATGTACAGCTTACTATCTTAGTAACTATTATTTAGTATTCATTCAATACACATTCACTGAGCATTATAAGGTACATAGTATCTTGTTAAATGTTCAAACACTTAAAGCAAAATTGTTGGAGAGGTAACCTCAAATTAAAACTCAGATAAAAACTTATACAATTGAGGAATAATTAAAATCAAAGTAAAAGTATTTGCTAATGATACAAGAGTTTAGAGAAGGGGGAAAGTGATTTATGAAAGAAAGCCAATTAAAGATGTGCCATATAAGCAAATGTTGAAGTGAATGGGCATGATTTGTAGAGGAAGAAGATTAAAAAAAATTCTGAAGTAAAGGTAACATAAATAGAGGCTTGAGATCAAAAAAGAGTGTATTGTATTTAGGGGACAGTCAGGAACTATAAAGTTCTCTCAATGGAATATTTATAGTAGTGTGAAGTAAGGTTAGACAGAATTTTGAAAGCCAAGCCGAAGTTTTAGAATTTATACCATGAGCACTAAGGAATTATGAGAAGTTTTGGAAGAAACCCTACCCTGCTGATGGTAGTCAAAATTGGTTCAGTATTTCTGAAAATTTTCTTATTCTTTGACCGAACTCTGACAATTCTGGGAATCTATCCTGAGGGGAGAAAATCAGAGATGTCTTAAAAATGAATATTGTACAATGCTATTAATAACATTGAGAAACTGAATTTGGCCTAAATGTCTAACAATAGGGTTACAGTTAAATGAATTATACCTCTGGGAACATGATATGCTCATTGAACCCCAAGTTCTAAAAGAAAATCTATGACCCCAAAATGTAATTTAGTACATAGTATTTCCAAAACATAAATAAATCGGAAAGTAATTTGTGACAAGATACTAACATAAATACTTCTAAATTTTAGAAGGAGCAATGCATGAGACTATAATGATAAGATATGGGTAGCAGGAGGCATATATAACTGTATATGCTTGAAAGGATTATTAGAATGGAAATAGGTGAGTAAAAGAAACATGATCAGTATTTGATATCTGCTTGAACATAGGTGTGAAGGATAAAATGTCAAGCCCGAGGGACGCATGGGTGGCTCAGTTGGTTAAGCAGCTGCCTTCGGGTCAGGTCATGATCTCAGCGTCCTGGGATCGAGTCCCACATCGGGCTCCTTGCTCAGCAGGGAGCCTGCTTCTCCCTCTGCCTCTGCCTGCCATTCTGTCCGCCTGTGCCTGCTCTCTCCCTCTCTCTCTCTGATAAATAAATAAAATCTTAAATAAAAAAAAAAATGTCAAGCCCGAGAACTGATGGAAATGAAAATCAGTACTTTCAATGATAAGATCAGTGATGATTTTGGTATTGAATTATTAAATTTTAGGATCATAATTGGTACCCAGAATATGATGATAGAGCTTATATGAAACAGAGGAAGTAAAAAATATGCATTTAAGCATCATCAAGTAGTATTTAAGCTGTTAGAAATGATCTGCTAGAAAATGAGAAGACAGTAGAAAAGAAAGGAGGCCCAATCTGAAGCTCGAAGAATAAAATCCATAAATGGAGGAGGATAAAACAGCAAATAACTTAGAGAAAAGTGGTCAAGGGGCAGTAAGTTGGAGAATGGAGTAATCTACAAGTCACTGGAAAACAAACAAACAAAAAAAAAGGAGTGTTTCAATGTGACAGTTGTTAATGTTGTCAAATATGGTAGTGTTCTGAAAAAAAAAAAAAAGTGTTGCAAAAGAACGTCACCAAGGTAGAACATTAATAAAGGGAATGGGCAGAGGAGAGGCTTGTGTGCATCCTTAGTAACCACAGACGAAGTTGAATTAGAAACTGTTGCTTAAAAATCTGGTACAACATGAATAAGCTGTGAATATTCGGAAATTGTCCTTTGCTGCCTACCTGGAGTCCATGTGCACAATGTTGTCCATGAATGAAGTGTATGATGCTTTCTCTACTTTTATTTCAGGTGAATACCTTAGCTGGAGTCAAGAATTTTACAGTGTTTTCCTAAAACTTCAATTCCATGGGATTTTCTAGTGTGAGAGTTAAATAAGCAAGGTGTTCTGGAGTAAAGTGATTTGGGGAAAAACTGAATTATACAAAACTGAGGTTTCTTTAAAGAAAGACTTCTATTACTGCAACTTACTATTTTTATATGTATTATGAATATCCATGGAGGGGCTTTGGAACAATTTCCAAGATTCTTTGAGCATAGAATTCTTTTTTCATGGAGCACCTCTTAGACTAGTTTTCTGTGTACTTGATAGTGGGAAATAATGACAGACCTACTGTAGTGAGAAGTTTAGCCTCTCCCCACCTGCAAGGATCACCTATCCTACCACTTCTGTTTTGAGCTCTTCAAGCTTAGAACAACAGAGATGTTAATTACTATACATTTATGGAACTTCTCCTCATCTTTCACAGTTTTTATTTAGAATCACATAGTAAAATATTCTTAGAAGGTAACTGCAGATGGCATAAGACCAAATAGATGCTGTTCTTCTTGAAAAAAGGAAAATGTGACTTTTGATCTTTGATGGTATGTAGCATTCCAGCTCTTTCCTTTAAGAAGAGCTATCATTTAGCTGTAGTAAATAGTTTAACAATAATTTGAGGAAAATTAATTTCAAGATTAAAGTATCGACTTCACATTCAGTATTTCCTTTTCTGTTACACCACATATATGGACTGTTTTTCAGTCATACACCTGAAATGGCTCGACATTCTCTGCTTTCTCTATCTACTGACTTTTGTTTCCTAAGCATAATTTCATGAAGAGGATTTCTATGACTTCTAGGCTGAAAACCCCCATAGAAGATCTCTGTGCCTACTGCTGTCAAACAGTTTACCACCCTGCATTGTAGTTGCCTGCTCTCTGGTCTGTTTTTGTACTAAGTGTTTTTGGAACCACCAAATGTGTAGTGTCTAGGATCTAGTCATTGCTTAATAATGGTTGAATAAATGAGTACAAGTTAATTAATGGATCTTCTGTGCATTTATGAATTCTGAAACTCTATGGAAAGTGGTTATAGGAGGTTATACAAAGCTCAAATAATTTACAAATGCAATGTGTATTTTATTTTATTTTATTTATTTATTTATTTTACTTTTTGAATGACTTCCTTTGGATTTTTCCCATAGTAGTGAGTATTTGAGATTTTAACAATTTTTATTTAAAGCTATACTTTACAAATATCCAGCAAGAAATTTCTCCCAAGCTTCATTTACCTTCTTCTTCATTTTTTTCTAATAACCTTCTTTTCCTTCATCCTTTAAAATGAACAGATGGGCTGTTCCAAAGTTTTTGCAAATCTACTTGCTAAACATTCTTATAGACTAAGTAAGCAACAATTGAAAATGAAATCCAACAGTCGTTTTACTGTTCTCCCATCAACTGGAGCAATAAAATGATTCCACGGGAGCATTTCTACCACTAGAAAATGTGATAGTGTTGTACTCTATCTCCTTTTACTTTCATAAGTGATAATAGATGATTTCTTCTTATTTCTCCCTTTCTCCTCTTTCTTGTCTTCTGTATATACTAGTGATCTCAAATTCCCTTAGCTGCAGAAATTTTCTTTAAAAATATCTTATGTTTTGGGGCACCTGGGTGGCTCAGTGGGCTAAGCCTCTACCTTCGGCTCAGGTCATGATCTCAGGGTCTTGGGATTGTGCCCTGCATCGGGCTCTCTGCTCAGCAGGGCGCCTGCTTCCCCTTCTCTCTCTGCCTGCTTTTCTGCCTAATAGTGATCTCTCTCTCTGCCAAATAAATAAATAAAATCTTTTTAAAAAATTAAATACCTTATGTTTCTAGTTACAGAAAAGTAGAACTGCTCTGTATAGCAGTTGGCGGAAATGTAGGAAAGTGAACTCCCACCTTGTTTTAAGCTTCTGTGGTGGCCTTTGTGATATATCTTTGGAACATAAATGTGGGCTAGAAGTTTAGCTTTTTTTTTTTTTTCTTTTTAAAGAATGCAGGACTCTAGGGGTGCCTGGGTGGCTCAGTGGGCTAAGCCTCTACCTTCGGCTCAGGTCATGATCCCAGGGTCCTGGGATGGAGCCCGCATCGGGCTCTCTGCTCAGCAGGGAGCCTGCTTCCTCCTCTCTCTCTGCCTGCCTCTCTGCCTGCTTGTGATCTCTCTCTGTCAAATAAATAAATAAAATCTTTAAAAAAAAAAAGAATGCAGGACTCTATAGTTGACATTTTAATCTAGTCTGCCCTTCTGTAGCAGGATTCGCTAGGCTTCAAAGTTACGGCCAATTCTTTAAATATTCTATCACTTGATTATTAGCATTAAAGTCATTCAATAAACTAAAAACACAGAATCATACTTTGGCTTGTTTTCTTGTATTATGGAGGATGTATAACCTGTGTTTTTGTCTGAAAAAATATATAAATATGGAAGAGGAAACAATAGGGGTCTGGATGATTTAGAGCATTAATACGAATAAGACATAAATTTACCTCTAGGCTAATAATCTGAATTTTCCCAAAACAATAACAACTAAAACTTGTCAACCTCTGACAGCTGTTTGATGGTTGATAGAAAATGTGGTAGGACTCTCCATCTCATTCACATTATGCAGGTGTCCACATTTTTAAAAAATCATAATTGGCACTAATTAAGACTATTGTTGGCAGCTTCAGCAAGAAGGCAGACACTGAGTGGGCAGGAAGATCTGCCTGGCCTCTCAGCCCCAGACTTCCTGGCAGGTCACTGCTGAATTGTATTAACAAAGCTAAGTTATTCTTGCTCTTCTAATTCTGTAGAAAGAAAAACTCAATTTGCTACTACTAACAAAATAAACTATTCCAGTATATTTATTACTATACATTTACTACATATATTGGAAAGTCCAGGCTCAGGATGCTCTTTGGTAATAAGAATGAGCACATGCATTATGCATCATCCCTTATGAGAAGGCAGTGTAGCCAGATCATCAGCACAAGCTCTGCACAGTGAAAGTGTACACGATTGACAGGAGAGGTAATTCTTATTAAGTGTGTGATGGACCTGTATCAGTTGATAACCACGAGCTTTGCTTTTAGGACTTGCTGCCAATACCTCTGTGATGGTCTTTGTATTTCAGTTGTGATGTGTGAGTCGTATTTGCCACCAGACACATTTGTGACTTTTATCTTGTTCTCACATGAAAATGACGTTGGCAATTAAACTTACTGTCTTGGGATTCCCATCCTGAAGAGTATTTTTATATTTTCTGTGATGAGAAGATTTTAAGCATAGAAGATTCATTCTCCTTGGTTGAGGAAGAGAGAAGTGTGTCTGCGTAGGCCAGTCAATATGAAAAAGGTATTTGGTGTTGGTTTCTTATAAGTGTATTTACAAATTATTCAGCCTTACAGACCCATGTTCACTTTTACATTCAGATGAAGGTCTGGATTAGGGGTAGGAGGAAAATAAAGCTCTGAAGTGGGGTACCTAATCATATGAAGGTTTGCAATTTTGTTAGGAATAATAGAGAAGCAATATTGAGAACTGTGGGGTTAATGAACACGGATGTGGCTTTCATGTGCAAATTTCTTTTGATTAGATGGAACAACAATTCCCAGAGTTGAGACTGGTGTCCACACACCCAGGCCTGCATCTGCATGTAAATGGCTTCATTAGAAGCCAGATCTGTGTGCACTAATGAACTGTACAAGGCACTCACAGAGTCTCCACTTCATGGGCTGCTTTCTTGCTGTGTCTGTTTCCTGTTCAGAAAATAAGTGATATATTTCTCCTTTCTGCCAAGCTATTGAAAAAAAAAAAAAAAAGGAATAGATTGAGAACACGAAGGGGTGAGGACAGTGTACTGTTAATATATTTGTTCTCTTTTTCTTATTCTTATGGACTACAGATTGGAAACCTATCCTTTTATATATCTGAGTGAAATTAAACTTCCTCAAATTTACCCGGCCATTATCAAGGTTAGAATTTTTGTGGTTTGCCATTTATTTAATGCTGACTGGAGAATGGCTCTTGTGTTGAGCAAGAGTATCACTGAATATACAAAGAACTGAACTGTCTGTTCATTCTACCTAGGTTGAACCAGACCTCTAAAACTCCCTGAGTTTTTATTTTATGATTCAAGGCTTACCGCTAAGGAGAACAGTCTCCTTTGTGAGAGAAAAGGGTGAAATATGTTGTCAATATTTGGTTAATGAAATTCTGAAGCATCACTAGTTTTCTAGGGAATTTTTATCAATAATCAGTTGATTTATAAATCGAACTGGTTTGCTTTCAGCAGTAGTCCATTTATTTTAGATGGAATTCATTGGTGCCTGGTTTTGGGGTGGTGCTAATTTTGCGGGCTGTGAGGTAGTAAGACCTGTATTATATAATAAAAATAGTTACCAGGTTATTTCTGCTCACAATTTTTTTAGGGGAACAGTTTTAATAACTATTGAGATTTAATTTACAAACCATAAAATACATAGATTTTTAAGTGCAGTAAAGAATCTTGCTAGGTCTTTATACCGTAATCAAGATATAGAACATTTTCTGACCCCAACAGATTTCCTTATGTCTTACCTAATAAGCTTTCCCCTATCCCTCAGCTTTTGATGACATTGATCTGCTTTTGATCAATGTATTAGATTTTCTTCCTTGCAGTTTTAAATAAATGGTATCACATGTATTCTTTTCTGTCTGACTTTTGTTCTCAGCATAATGTTTTAAATATTCATTCACATCATTGTACGTATTTGTAACTTATTCCTTTTTACTGCTGAGGAATATTCATTTTGATATACCATGACTTGTTTATCTATTGACCTGCTAATGTTCTTTTAGGCTGTTTCCACTTTGGGACTATAATGAATAAACTTGCTGTAAACATTTGTGTACAAATCTTTATGTGGATTTACATTTTTATTTCTTTTGAGTAAATACCTATGATTGCTGGTTCATATGGTAAGATCATGCTGACCTTTATTAGAAACTTCCAAACTATGCTAATGTGACTGCTAGTTTGCATTCCCACTAGCAATATGTAAGAATTTCAGTTGTTCCATAGTCTAGCTGATATTTCATTAACCATCTTTTAAATTTTAGCCCCCACTTCTAATGACTATTAAATGATATTTCACTGCATTTTCATTTCAATTCATATTTCACTAAATTTTCATTTCTCAGGGAACTAACAATATTGAACATTTGTTGCTATATACACTGGCTTTGCATATGTCATCTTTTGTGAAATTTTGCTCCTGTTTTTATTACTTTTGCATTTCTCTTTTTGATACATGTGAGTTCTTTAAATATTCTGGATCTGGCCACAAGCTTGTTTTCAGCAATATTAATTGTAAATATTTTCTTCTAGTTAGTGTCATGCCTTTTCATTTTCCTAATCATGTCTTTAGAAGAGTTTTTTTTTTTTTTTTTTTAAATCATGACGCTTAATTAATTGTTTCTTTTATGTTATTGCTTTTAATGAACTTTCCAAAAATATTTGTCTTTTGTAAGGTCACATAAATTTGTTTCCTAGAAATTTTATAGTTTTAACTTCTATGTTTAATTCTAATTCTAGCTCCATTTCAAGTTAATTTTTGTGTGTGGTATAAGATGAGGTTTGAGGGTTGCTTTTTTTCTTTTTCTTTATAATGATACTGTTATTTTACCACTTTTTTTTTGAAAACACTAATCTTTTCACCATTGAATTGCTTTAACAACTCATAAAAAATCAAGTAAGTTGGTAAATCAAGTAGGTTGCTAAATCAAGTACATATTGTGGATTTATTTCTGGAATATTTCTTCTGTTTCATTGATCTGTATCTCTATCCTTAAGCCAGTACCACATTGTTTAAATTATTGTAGCTTTAGAAAAAATCTTGAAATCAAGTAGTGTAATTCTTTCACCATTTTCTTTCATCTTCAGTTTTAATTATTCTAGATCCTTTGAGTTTTCGCATAAATATAAGAGTCAGCTTATTAATTTCTACCAAAATAAACTTCTCAATTTTTTATTGTACTTGAGAAGACTCTAGAGCTCAGTTTTGGGGAGAATTAAATTTTAACCATATTGAGTCTTATAATCCATCAACATGGTATATCCATTTACTTAGATCATTTTTTTCTCAGAAATCTTTTATAATTTTCAGTGTATGGATCTTACAAAAACTACCAATTTATCCATAAATATTTTGTGGTTTTCAATGCCATTCTAAGTGTTATTGTTTTAATTTTGGTTTCCATTTTTTCCATGATATAGAAATACAAATAATTTCTGCATATTCACCTAATATTCTGATAACTGGCTAGCATTATCTATTAGTCTTTTTTATTGAAAGTATTTTATTTTATCCTATTGTGTGATTTTTGAGTGATTATGCCAGATACTGTGCTAAGCATAGAACAAACATTACCTCTTCAGTAATTAAACAATTCTTGAGATAGAGTCTATTATTATTTTTAGCAGCTTTATTGAGGTATTTGGTGTACAAAGAACTGCATATATTTAATGTGTACAATTTTGATGAGTTTGTATACATGTAAACACTCATAATACATCCCATAATCAAGATAACAGACCTATCCAAAACCTCCCAGGGTTTTTTTGTATCCCATTTTTTGTGGGGAGAGGGCTAAGTAAGCAACAATATGATTCCATTAAAATGGATTCCATTAAAATAATTCCATTAAAATTCTATTTTAAATGAATTATGAAGTGCACAACACTGCATTGTTAACTCTAGGCACTAGTATGTGGTACAGCAGATCTCTAGAACTTATTCATCTGGCATAAGTGAAACTTTATATCCCTTGAATAACACCTTTCCATTTCCCCCATCCCTTAGCCCATGACAACCAGTACTGTTCTCTCCTTCCATCAGTTTGGCTATTTTAAATTCTTCATATAAATGGAATAATGCAGTATTTGCCCTTAGGTAACTGGCTAAAGCATAAAAAATGTTAGAGAGGTTTGGAGAAATTGGAAGCATTTGGTAGGAATGTAAAATGGTGCAGCAACTGTATGAAACAGTATGGTGGTCCCTCAAAAAATTAAAAATAACCCTACCATATGATCTAGTAATTCCACTCTGGATATATAGAGAAAATATCTGAAATCAGGATTTCAAAGAGATACCAGCTCTCTCATGTTCATTGAAGCACTGTCTACAATACCAAAATCTGGAAACTACCCAAGTGTTCATTGGCAGATAAGTGGATACAGAAAATGTGGTATACACATGCAGTGGAATATTATTTGATGTTTAAAATTTAAATAATTTAAAATTATTTGATGTTTAAAATTAAGGATTTTATGTTTAAAGTTAAATTAATCTCAGGATTCCTGGGGTTCTCAGTTGGTTAAACATCCAACTCTTGATTCTACCTTGAACGTAATATATTGCTTAGGTTGTGATGTGGGAGTCATTAGCAAGCCCTGCATCAGGCTCTACACTCAATGCGGAGTCTGCTTGAGATTCTCTCCTTCTCCTGTCCCTACCACTGCTTGCTCTCTCTCACACTCAAATAAATATATAAATCATTTTTAAAAATTATTAAAAATTTAAAAATAAGGGAAATCTTCAATTTACAAAACCATTTATTAATTCTTGAATGACATTTGTACTCTTAAACCAAACTTGCATTCTTGAAATAAACTTCATGATGTAATACCCTTTTTATAAATCACTGCTTTTCATTGTTAATATTTTGTGAAGGCTTTTTTCATCTATGTCCATGAAGATATTATTTTCTTAGAGTATTTGCCTGATTTTGGTATCTGGGTAATGCTTTCTTCATAAAATTCACTGACAACTTTTCCTTTCTTCTCAATTATTTGTTAGAGTTTATGAAATCTGGCATTAATTCTTCCTTAGATGTTTGATGAAATTATTTAGTATGGACAGCTGGGCCCTGTATTTTCTCCATGGGAAGTTCTTAACTAAAATTCAGTTTCTTTAGTAGATATAGGTATACTCTGATTTTCATTTTCTTTCTGAATCAGTTTTGTATTATGTCTTTTAGTGAATTAGTCTGTCTCATCTGAGTTGTCAAATTTATTGACAGTGTTCAGATAATTCTTTTATTATTCTTTAACTATCTATAAGATGTGTAATATTCTGCATTTATTCCCAATATTACTATTTTTGTCTTCTTTCTCTTTTTGTTGTTGTTTTTGATAAATCTAGCAAGTGATTTAATAATTTTATAAGTCTTCTGCAAGGTTGTTTTTTTAAATTTTTATAATTTTTTAAAATAAACATATAATGTATTATTAGCCCCAGGGGTACAGGTCTGTGAATCATCAGGTTTATACACTTCATAGCACTCACCATAGCACATACCCTGCCCAATGTCCATAACCTGCCACCCTCTCCCTACCCTCCTCCCCCCAGCCACCCTCAGTTTGTTTTGTGACATTAAGAGTCTCTTATGGTTTGTCTCCCTCCCGATCCCATCTTGTTTCATTTATTCTTTTCCTACCCATCAACCCCACTACGGTACATCTCCACTTCCTCATATCAGGGAGATCATATGATAGTTGTCTTTCTCCGATTGACTTATTTCGCTAAGCATAATACCCTCTAGTTCCATCCACATTGTATCTTATGGCAAGATTTTATTTCTTTTGATGGCTGCATAGTATTCCATTGTATATATATATACCACTTCTTCTTTATCCATTCATCTGTTGATGGACATCCTGGTTCTTTCCATAGTTTGGCTATTACGGACATTGCTGCTATAAACATTTGGGTGCGCGTGCCCATTTGGATCACTACATTTGTATCTTTAGGGTAAATACCCAGTAGTGCAATTGTTGGGTCGTAGTGTAGCTCTACTTTCAACTTCTTGAGGAACCTCCTTGCTGTTTTCCAGAGTGGTTGCACCAGCTTGCATTCCCACCAACAGTGTAGGAGGGTTCCCCTTTCTCCATATCCTCGCCAGCATCTGTCCTTTTCTGACTTGTTACTTTTAGCCATTCTAACTGATGTGAGGTGGTATCTCATTGTGGTTGTGATTTGTATTTCCCTGATGCTGAGGGATGTGGAACACTTTTTCATGTATCTGTTGGCCATGTGGATGTCCTCTTTGCATAAATGTCTGTTCATGTCCTCTACCCATTTCTTGATTGGATTCTTTGTTCTTTGGGTGTTGAGTTTGGTAAGTTCTTTATAGATTTTGGACACTAGCCCTTTATCTGATGTGTCATCTGCAAATATCTTCTCCCATTCTGTCAGTTGTCTTTTGGTTTTGATGACTGTTTCCTTTGCTGTGCAAAAGCTTTTGATCTTGACTAAGTCCCAATAGTTCCTTTTTGCCCTTGCTTCCCTTGCTTTTGGTGATGTTCCTAGGAAGAAGTGGCTGTGGCTGAGGTCAAGGAGGTTGCTGCCTGTGTTCTCCTAAAGGATTTTGATGGGTTCCTTTCTCACATTGAGGTTTTTCATCCATTTTTGTATCTATTTTCATGTGTAGTGTAAGGAAATGGTCCAGTTTCATTTCTGCATGTGGCTGTCCAATTTCCCAACACAGTTGGTAGAAGAGGCTGTCTTTTTTCCATTGGACATTCTTTCCTGCTATCTTAAAGATTAGTTGACCATAGAGTTGAGGGTCTATTTCTGGGCTCTCTATTCTTTTGCACTGATCTATGTGTCTGTTTTTGTGCCAGTACCATGCTGACTTGATGATGACAGCTTTGTAATAGAGCTTGAAGTTCAGAATTGTGATGCCACCAACTTTGGCTTTTGTTTGCAATATTCCTTTGGCTATTTGAGGTCTTTTCTGGTTCCATATATATTTTAGGATTATTCGTTCCATTTCGTTGAAAAAAATAAAGGGTGGTATATTGTTAAGGATTGCATTAAATGTGTAGATTGCTTTAGGTAGCATAGACATTTTCACAATATTTGTTCTTCCCATCCATGAGCATGGAAGATTTTTCCATTTCTTTGTGTCTTCCTCAATTTCTTTCATGAGTATTTTATACTTTTCTGAGTATAGATTATTTGCCTCTTTGGTTAGGTTTATTCCTAGGTATCTTATAGTTTTGGGTGCAATTGTAAATGGGATTGACACCTTAATTTTTCTTTCTTTTGTCTTTTTGTTGATGTATAGAAATGCAACTGATTATTGTGCACTGATTTTATATCCTGACACTTTACTGAATTCCTGTACAAGTTCTAGCAGATTTGGAGTAGAGTCTTTTGGGTTTTCCACATAAAGTATCTACTCATCTGCAGAGAGTGATAGTTTGACTTCTTCTTTGCCAATTTTGATGCCTTTAATTTCTTTTTGTTGTCTGATTGCTGAGTCTAGGACTTCTAGTACTATGTTGAATAGTAGTGGTGATAATGGCCATCCCTGCCATGTTCCTGACCTTAGCGGAAAAAGTTTTTTCACTCTCAGTTTTTCTCCATTAAGAATGATATTTATGGTGGGTTTTTCATAGATGGCTTTGATAATATTGAGGTATGTGTCCTCTATCTCTACACTTTGAAGAGTTTTGATCAGGAAGGGGTGCTGTACTTTGTCAATTGCTTTTTCAGCATCTATTGAGAATATCATATGGTTCTTATTCTTTCTTTTATTTATGTATTGTATCACATTGATTGATTTGAAGATGTTGAACCAACCTTGCAGCCCTGGAATAAATCCCACTTGGTCTTGGTGAATAATCTTTTTAATGCTTTTTATTAATCCTTTTTAAAAAAGGATGGTATTTTTAATGTACTGTTGGATCCTATTGGCTAGTATTTTGGTGAGAATTTTTGCATCTATGTTCCTCAAGGATATTGGTCTGTAATTCTCTTTTTTGATGGGATCCTTGTCTGGTTTTGGGATCCAGGTGATACTGGCCTCATAAAATGAGTTTGGAAGTTTTCCTTCCATTTCTATTTCTTGGAACAGTTTCAGGAGAATAGGAATTAGTTCTTCCTTAAATGTTTGGTAGAATTCCCCTGGGAAGCCGTCTGGCCCTGGGCTTTTCTTTGTTTGGAGATTTGATGACTGTTTCAATCTCCTTACTGGTTATGGGTCTGTTCAGGTTTTCTATTTCTTCCTGGTTCAGTTATGGTAGTTTGTATGTCTCTAGGAATGCATCCATTTCTTCCAGATTGTCAAATTTGTTGGCGTAGAGTTGCTCATAGTATGTTCTTATTATAGTTTGTATTTCTTTGGTGTTAGTTGTGATCTCTCCTCTTTCATTCATGATTTTATTTATTTGGGTGCTTTCTCTTTTCTTTTTGATAAGTCTGGCCAGGGGGTTATCAATCTTATTAATTCTTTCAAAGAACCAGCTCCTAGATTTGTTAATTTGTTCTATTGCTTTTTGATTTCTATTTCATTGATTTCTGCTCTGATATTTATGATTTCTCTTCTCCTGTTGGGTTTTGGCTTTCTTTGTTGTTCTTTCTCCAGGTCCTTTAGGTGTAGGGTTAGGTTGTGTATTTGAGACTTTTATTGTTTCTTGAGAAAGGCTTGTATTGCTATATATTTTCTTCTCAGGACTGCCTTTGCTGTGTCCCACAGATTTTGATCCGTTATGTTTTCATTACCATTTGTTTCCATGAATTTTTTCAATTCTTCTTTAATTTCCTGGTTGACCCATTCATTCTTTAGAAGGATGCTGTTTAGTCTCCATGTATTTGGGTTCTTTCCAAATTTCCTCTTGCGATTGAGTTCTAGCTTCAGAGCATTGTGGTCTGAAAATATGCAAGGAATGATCCCAGTTTTTTGATACCGGCTGAGACCTGACATATGACCCAGGATGTGATCTACTCTGGAGAATGTTCCATGTGCATGAGAGAAGAATGTGTATTCTATTGCTTTGGGATGGAATGTTGTGACTATATCTGTGATGTCCATCTGGTCCAGTGTGTCATTTAAGGCCTTTATTTCCTTGCTGATCTTTTGCTTGGATAATCTGTCCATTTCAATGAGGGGAGTGTTAAATTCTTCTACTATTATTGTATTATTGTTGATGAGTTTCTTTGATTTTGTTATTAATTGGTTTATATAGTTGGCTGCTCCCATGTTAGGGGTGTAGATTTTTTAAAATTGTTAGATCTTGTTGGACAGACCCTTTGAGTATGATATAGTGTCTTTCCTCATCTCTTATGATAGTCTTTGGCTTAAAATCTAATTGATCTTATATAAGGATTGCCATCCCAGCTTTCTTCTGATCTCCATTAGCATGGTAAATTGTTTTCTACCCCCTCATGTTAAATATGGAGGTGTCTTTGGGTCTAGAATGAGTTTCTTGTAGGCAGCATGTTGATGGGTTTTGATTTTTTTATCCATTCAGATACCCTGTGTCTTTTGATTGGGACATTTAGCCCATTAACATTCAGGGTAACTATTGAGAGATATGAATTTAGGGCCATTGTATTGCCTGTAAGGTGCCTATTACTCTATATTGTCTCTGTTCCTTTCTGATCTACTATTGTTAGGGTCTCTCTTTGCTTAGAGGACCCGTTTCAATATTTCTTGTAGAGCTGGTTTGGTGTTTGCAAATTCTTTCTTTCTTTTTTTTTTTTTTCCTGGAAGCTTTTTATTTCTCCTTCTATTTTCAATGATAGCCTAGCTGGATATAGTATTCTTGGCTACATGTTTTTCTCATTTAGTGCTCTGCATATGTCATGCCTGTTCTTTCTGGCCTGCCATGTCTCTGTGGATAAGTCCACTGCCAATCTAATAATTTTACAATTGTATGTTACAGACTTCTTGTCCCAGGCTGCTTTCAGGATTTTCTCTTTGTCGCTATGACTTGTAAATTTTACTATTAGATGATATGGTGTGGACCTATTCTTATTGATTTTGAGGGAGGTTCTCTGCACCTCCTAGATTTTGATGTTTGTTCCCCTTGCCATATTAGGGAAATTCTCTACAATCATTCTCTCCAGTATACCTTCTGCTCCCCTCTTTCTTCTTCTTCTCAAATCCCAATTATCCTAATGTTGTTTCATCTTATGGTATCACTTATCTCTCGAATTCTCCCCTCATGGTCCAGTAGTTGTTTGTTTCTCTTTTCCTCGGCTTCTTTTTTCTCTGTCATTTGGTCTTCTATGATCACTAATTCTTTCTTCTGCCTCATTTATCCTAGCAGTAAGCGCCTCCATTTTTGATTGGCCCTCATTAATAGCTTTTTTGATTTCAACTTGGTTAGATTTTAGTTATTTTATTTCTCCAGAAAGGGCTTTTATTTCTCTGGATAGGGTATTTCTAATATCTTCCATGTCTTTTTTGAGCCTGGCTAGAACCTTGAGAATTGTCATTCTGAACTCTTGATTTGACATATTACCAATGTCCATATTGATTAGGTCCCTAGCCTTTGGTACTGCCTCTTGTTCTTTTTTTTTTTTTTTTTTTGTGGTGAGTTTTTCTGCCTCATCATTTTGTCCAGATATGAATATATGAAGGTGCAGTTAAAATACTAAAAGGGTTGCAAAGACCCCAGGAAAATATGCTTTAACTGAATCAGAAGAGACCCAAATTGTGGGGGGGAGATAGGGGGTAAGAAGAAGTTCAGAAATAAAAAATTTTAAAAAAGAAAACAAATTAAAAAAATACAAAAAGGAAATATATATATATATATATATATATATATATATATATATATATATTATAGACTGGTGACTAGAACAGGGTCACTCACTTAATTTTGGGAGTATTTTGGTCTCTTAAAAGAAACTATCTCCCAAAATCGTAAAGAATGAAAAACATATAGGGGTAAACTCAATGAAGGGATAGAATATGACTATAAGGATGAAAAAAAAATTTTTAATTTCTAAAAAAGGAGTTGATAAGGTAAGTTGGTTGGGAGAATAAAGAAAAAGAAGGTGGAGAGAATTTGCTCAGGCTGGAGACTAGAACAAGCCCGGTGCTAGATTTAGGGTGTATTTTGATCTATTAGAAGAAGTTGTACCCCAAATATTTTAGAAAAAGAAACCCGATGTGTATACAAAAAATAAAGTTAGATACAATGAAGGATAAAATATGACTATAATGATGAAGGTTCATAAAAGATTTTTTTTTAATGAAAGGTTTTGTTATGATAACCTAGTTAAAGAACTTTAAAAGAGGAAAGGGTGAAAGTTAAAAAAAAAATTAGCAGAAGAAAGAAAAAATTAAATTAAATTAAATTAACTTTGCAAGACTAAAGATTCATGGGGAGAAAGCCATTAATTCCATGCTTTGCTTTCTCCTCTTCTGGAATTCCGCTTGGTAAGTGAACTTCGTCTTGGCTGGATTTCTTGTTGATCTTCTGAGCGAGGGGCCTGTTGTAGTGATTCTCAAGTGTCTTTGCCCCAGCCAGAATTGCACTGCCCTTACCAGAGGTCAGCCTAAGTAATCTGCTCAGGTTCGCTTTCGGGAGCTTTTGTTCCCTGAATGCTTTCTGTAGAGTTCCGGGGGACAGGAATGAAAATGGCAGCCTCCCAATCTCTGGTCTGGAGGAATTGAGAGCTCGGCACTCCACTCTTCAGTGCGCCCTCAGAGAAAAGCGCTCAATCACTCCCATCTCCCTGGGCTCCAGCTGTGCTCTGAGCTCACCCAGCCTGTGACCAAGCATCTCTGTCTCTGGCACACAGCTCCACCTGAAGTCTCTGAACCCCACAGATCCCTGAGCTCTTCAGGGGGCTCCCCGGATCTTGTGGGGACCCCCTCACAGAGCAGTGGCCTGTGCCATGGATTACAGTTCAAGGTAACCCCGAGTTAAGAGCTCACTCCTCTGCTCTGTCTCTGTAGCCGGCTTCCCCATTCTAATACCTGCAAGCTCTGTGACACTCAGACACCCCTGATCCTTCTGTGACCCCACGGGACCTGGGGTCACGTTGTCCCCACATGGGCCTCATCCCAGTTTAGCCTCTGGAGCAATGTTCCTCAGTTGAGCAGACTTTTAAAAGTCCTGATTTTTGTTCCATTGCTCCGCCACTTTCTGGAGCCAGTCCCTCCCCCTGCGGTCTATCTTCCCGTTGCTTTGGATTCACTTCTCCACCAGTCCTACATTTCAGAAACTGGTCAATTTTCTGTTTCTAGAATTGTTGCTCTTCTTCTCTTATATCTCCTGTTGGATATGTAGGTGTTCGGAATGGTTTGATAAGCTATCTAGCTGATCTCCTGCTACCTGATGTCCTCTCAGCCTGCTACTTCTCTGCCATCTTGACTCCTCCCCCTCTGCCAGGTTTTATTGATTTTCTCCACTCTGTTTTCTAATTCATTTGTTTTCTCTTTATCTTTAATATTTTCTACCTTTTGCTTACTGTATTATATCTGTTCTTCCTTTTTAGTTCATACAAAAACTTAGATCATTGATCTGAGGCCCCTATTTTTTCTAATCTAAGAATTTAAAATTAAAATTACATTTTTCCTACATAAGCTGCTATAGCACCATCCCAGACTTTTTGACCTACTGTATTTTCACTTTCATTCAACACAACACAAAATAATTTTTAATTACTTTTTCAGTTTCTTTGAATCAAGAGTTATTTAAACTGGTGTTTTAAACTTTTCAATTTCTAGGGGTTCCTATAAAGTTTTGGTTGTTGATTTCTATTTAATTTCAATTTGGTCAGAAAATATGCTCTTATGGTTTCAGTCTCTTTAGATTTCTTTAGTCTTGCTTTATTGTCTCCCTTTATGAATGTTTCATTTGTTCTTGGAACTAATGTGCATTCTGATTATATAAGCTGGAGTATTCTATAATGTCAATAAGATCAAGTTAGTAGGCAGTATTATTCAAGTTTTCTATAAGGTTTCTTATTTCTTCAAGATTATTGAAGTCTTTAACTGCAATGTGGAAGTTTAATTCTCCTTTCAGTTCTGTCATATTTTGCTTCAAATATTTTGAAGGTTTGTTACTGGGTATATATACACTTAAAGCTTTTAGGTTCTATTAGTGAATTGACTCTTAGTCATTATGAGTTATCTTTTTTTTTTTAAAGATTTTATTTATTTATTTGACAGATGGAGATTACAAGTAGGCAGAGAGGCAGGCAGAGAGAGGGGGGGAAGCAGACTCCCTGAGCAGAGAGCCTGATGAGGTGCTCGATCCCAGGACCCTGAGATCACGACCTGAGCTGAAGGCAGAGGCTTAACCCACTGAGCCACCCAGGCGCCCCTCATTATGAGTTATCTTTTGTTATCATTTATAATATCCCTTGTTTTGAACTTTGCCATGTCTGATATTTACAGAATTCCCAACTTTCTTATTATTGTTTGCAGGGGCTATATATCTTTCCAGAATTTACTTTTAGCCTATCTATTTCTTTGTATTAAAAATGGATTTCTCATAGAGAATAAATAGGTCTTGTTTTTTTATCCAGTGTGTCAATCTCTCCCCTTTAATTGGGGTACTTAGATCATTTACATTTAATGTAAGTATCAAGTTCATTAGGTTCGGGGTGCCTGGGTGGCTCAGTGGGTTAAGCCGCTGCCTTCGCCTCAGGCATGATCTCAGGGTCCTGGAATCGAGTCCCGCATCGGGCTCTCTGCTCAGCAGGGAGCCTGCTTCCTCCTCTCTCTCTCTCTGCCTGCCTCTCTGCCTACTTGTGATCTCTCTCTGTCAAATAAAAAAAAAAATCCATTAGGTTCGTATCTATGCTATGCTATTTGTTTAAACTTTTTTCCCATCTGTTCTTTTCTTTCTTTTCTTTTCTGCCTTATTTTGCATGAGTTAAGGAAATTTTGATATTCTCATTCTAAATCACTGACTGGTTTATTAACTGTATCTTTTAGGAGTTGCTCCACATTGTGTAATATGCATCTTTCACTTATAACAATCTACTTTCAAGTGATATTATATCACTTTACATGTAAAAATAGTTTTCTAATTTAAGTGAGTTGACCTTCATATAAGAAAAGTTTATTGTGATTCACAATCTACATCTCAGCCTATTGGTGTTGGCCTATTTTTCTTAGAAAACATATTATTGCTGTCCTGAATATATAGGCTTTTGGCCACAAGGGTACTGGGATAAGGTGGCAAGGGTATAATGACAGACTTTTCATGAAGCATAAGACAGATAGTTGGGTAGGAACTTGGAAGTTATGTTTTACATATCATTATATCCATAGAGCACAGCACAAGGTCAGATCAAGTTCATCTGGAGTTCTGAAAGTATATGTAGTCAGAAGATAAATATATGACACAAAGGATTGCTAACATAACCTGGACAAATAGCCGAGAGCTCTAGTACACCATCTAATTTTCCGGAGTGCCTTTGCTACATCTTTTTGGTCAGAGTCATCAGACTTATTATAATTTCATTTAAATAATTTCATATATCTGAAAATATATTTATGAGGTGAGAGGTTAAACTTGTTGAGTAAAGGGTTTTAAAATCTTTTCTTTTTTTTTTTTTAAAGATTTTATTTATTTATTTGACAGACAGAGATCACAAGCAGGTAGAGAGGCAGGCAAAGAGAGAGAGGAGGAAGCAGGCTCCCTGCTGAGCAGAGAGCCCCATGCAGGACTCGATCCCAGGACCCTGAGATCATGACCTGAGCCGAAGGCAGAGGCTTAACCCTCTGAGCCACCCAGGCGCCCAAGTTTTAAAATCTTTTCATGTAGAACTATCAAATATACTGCTTTGAACTTAGATTATGTATTCTTAATGTGATGCTGTAATAAACCTGAGCAATTTGGAGAAGACAAGATAAGTCAGAGTGGTCTCTATCTCTTTGCTTTTTCTTATGGACCCCAGAAAGCCATGGCTAATGAAGAAGGATGCTGTGTTAGCACAAGGTTTGAATGTAGGAGAAATCCCATAGGCAAAAAGATGAATTAGAATATTCTGAAGAAAATTATTCTGTACTGTGTGTCTATGTATTTTTTATCCAAAGTGTTATTCTTTAAATTAGATGCTATTTTGATACAATTTTGCCTACCTTGTTCTGTTTTTGATTAGTTGTTGTTAAATTAGAGGTTAAAATTTGAACTCTTTTTGGGAAGTCAAGTAGGTAAAAATGTATTTCCAAGACATGTTTTGGTTAACTTTCACAAACTATGAATTAAGATATTATTTCCAAGAGTTATGATCATTATTTCTACTGTCAGAAGAGGAAAAGTGGCATATGTTCATTATATGATGTACTTAAATCTTTTTTTTAACTTTTATTTATGTTTTATTTTAGAAAAAGAAAGAGGGGCTGGGGGAGAAGTGCAGAGAGAGAGAAGAAGAATCTCAAGCAGATTCCATGCTGTCACAGGTCCTGACATAGGGCTCAATCTTATGACCCTGAGATCATGATCTGAGAGGAAATGAAGAGTCAGATGCTTAACTGACTGAGCCATCCAGGTGCCCCTAAGTCACTTCTTTTTGTATTCATTTCTTCTTTGATACTAAAGTCAGAACATCTCTTCTCCCCCTAAATTCTTTAAAGATGCTATATCCTTATTAATTTATTATTTTCTGATTAAATATATGTGATTTAATAAATGACATTTTTAAAGTTTTAAAATGAAATTATTGTAAAGAGAAATTCTTCTCAACATTCTAATAAATTTGACTCTTAGATATATCTGCTGTTCGGGATGCTTGGGTGGCTCAGTAGGTTAAATGTCTGCCTTCAACTCATGTCATGAGGCCAGGTCTTGGGATTGAGTCCCATATCGGGCTCCCTGCTCAGTGGGGATCCTGCTTCTCCCTCTGCCTTAAGCTTCCCCTGCTTGTGCTCTCTTTCTGCCTCACAAATAAATAAAATAAAATCTTTGAAAAATATATCTATTGCTCAAGGTCTCATTGATGACTGTATTAAATACATTTCTCTAGAGTTTTGGTTTGCTGTGGAGGATTTCTTTTGATGAAATATTTCAAGTCAAATAGAAATTTTCTTTTCTCTATGTGAGTGTAAACTGCCAGTGACCCTTAGAACTCTGGGTCTCAAGTGAGTCATCACATCTGAAGTAGGTAAGCTTACTTCTGGAATTTCTTCAAGGCATATTAATTTCATTTAAAGTATTTATGAGAAATTTAAATCCCTTATATTATTTAACTTTCATATCCTATGATTTAATAAATCATTCAGTTTATTGAAAACCTATAATGAACAAGGTCCAAGGGAGGTAAACGAATGAAAGAAACAGGGCTCCTGGGTGGCTCAGTCGTTAAGCATCTGCCTTCAGCTCAGGTCATGATCCCTGGGTCCTGGAACTGAGCCTCACATTGGGCTCCCTGTTTAGCAGGAAGCCCTGCTTCTCCCTCTCCCACTCCCCCTGCTTGTATTCCCTCTCTCACTATGTCTATCTCTGTGAAAATAAATAAATAAAAATCTTTTTAAAAAAATGAAAGAAACATGGTTTCTGCCCATTTTACAATTTAAATAGGGGAGCTGCTATAGATTGAACATTTTTGTACCTCCACAAATTCATTTGTTGAACTCCTAGTCCCCATTATGAAGGTATTAGGAGATGGGAATTCTGGGATGTGCTTAGGTCATGAAGATGGAGCCCTCATAATGGGATTAGTGCCCTTAAATGAAAATGACAGCATACGATATGAGAGTTCACTCTGTCTCTCTTTCTCTTTCAACCATGTGAGGATACAATGAGAGAGTGGCCATCTATAAACTGGGACATAGGCTCTCAACAGACACCACATCTGTCAGTACTTTGATATCAGATTTTTCAGCCTTTAGAACTGTAAGAAGTAAATGCTATGGTATATAGAAGCCCAAACCTAAGATAAGAACTAATACATAAACATGGAGAAGGCAGTGCTTTTTGTAAGAGGTTTAGAGGTAAGAGAGGAAAATTTTGGATGGAAGTTTGAACAAAATGCCAATGACAGGCAGAGTTTTGATGGACACCTTTGCTGGAAGGACACTTTATGAGTTATGGCATTATGAATACAAACATGCTGGAAGAAATACAACTCATAATCTAACAATGGCCAATGGTTTTGTTCTTTTTGGTGGTAGTAGGTGTCAAGTAGAGGTGTAGAGGTTAAAGCTGAAAAGCTCTAACAAAATACTGATTTCAGAAGGTGACTGCAAGATTATGTAATCTAACCTAATTTCATAAATGAGGAAAATGAAGGACACAATTATTTGCTGTCCATCTAGTGCATAGCTCCAAATTTTTTTCAATTCCATTTTGCCTCTTCAGGGTATTATGTCTAGGGGTCATACTTCAGAAAACCCTGATCACTTATGTGTTCAGATTTGATCTGGTAAAAAATGGTCATCATTTACAGTTTTTGAGGAGGCAAGTAATATGATCAGATTCATGCTGAGGAAGATTCCTCTGAAGTTATCTGGAAGATGGATTAGGATGCAGAGACACTGATGGGAAATAAATTATCAGTTGATTTAACAGCCTAGAACAGTAATAAGAGTCTATGCTATAATGATAACAATAGTAACAAGAAGGAAGAGATTGTGATAGAACAGATAGATAGACGCAGATATATGTGCATTTGTAATATACACACACAAACACACTTTGCTTAGTGTTATCAATTGGATGTTTGTCTTCCACGAAAATTCATATGTTGGAGCCCTAATCTCTAATGTAATGGTACTGAAAGTGGAGCCTTTGAGGGATAATTAGGTCACAAAGTTGGGAACAGTCATGAATGAGGTTAATGATCTTATAAGAAGACAACATAAGAGACATGTGAAGATGCAACAGGACTACTTCTGTTTGCAAACCAGTAAAGTGGGGCTTCACTTTACATAGAATTTATGGGCACTCTGATATTGGACTATCCAGTCTCCATAACTGTTAGGAATAGGTGTGCATTTTTTAAGTCACCCACAGTCTATGGTAATTTGTTACAGCAGTCTGGGTTAAGACACTTAAGGTAGAAGTGGCTAGATTATTGTCTAACTGACTGTGAGATGCCAGGGTAAAGAACCAAGTGGACAATGACTTAGAAATATGGTCTTCTGGATCTGGAGTAAGGCAGTATTGTTCCCAGACATAGGACATTGCTCTGATCTAATAAGAATCATGTGCATGTACACACAAGTGCATATGCATACACACACATAGACCAAAAAAATCACTCCAAAAAGCTTTATTTTCACCATTGAGAAAGCGTCTCTCAAAGTGCTGGTTCAGCTAGACAGGCTAGAAATGGGACACAGAGATAATTCCTCTGGAGCCATTATTCAAGAGGGTCAACTGTGATGGAGATATATCAGATGACAGGTCAGACACTCAGAGGATGACAGCCTGCCTCTCTGTCCCAGAGCATAACACATAACAAAAGGAACAAGTAAAAAAGAACCTAAGATGTATTCAGATAGGCTGGATTGTAATTACTATTTTTTTATTATTGACATATAATGTATTATTTGTTTCAGGGGTACAGGTCTGTGATTCATCAGTCTTACACAATTCACAGCACTCACCATAGCACATACCCTCCTCAATGTCCATCACCCAGCCACCCTATCCCTTCCACCCACCTCCACTCCTACAACCCTCAGTCTGTTGCCTGAAATTAAGTCTCTTATGGCTTATCTCCCTCTCTGGTTTCATCTTGTTTTACTTTTACCTCTCTTCCCCTATGATCCCCTGCCTTGTTTCTTAAAGTCAGTCAGAGAAAGAGAATTATTATATGATCTAACTGATATGGGAGTTTACAGATTGTAATTATTTTTAAAATTAGAGCTGAAAAATACCCCATGAACCAAACTTATATTTTTTGTAATGGGAAACAATACAAATAAACATGTATGTATTTTATGGCAAACAACAGAGTTTGACTAGTTGGTCTGTAGGGTGAAATAACTTGTTCTAGTACCATGTATCCTGACTTTCAGTCTAATCTTCTTTCCATTGCTTTAAGGATTTTGACTAGAAACACAAAGACAAAATTGTAAAGAAAAATCACATGAAATTATATGAAAGGTCTAGGTTAGGACTAAGTTATGCTAGCTACTTGAGAACTAAATTTCTCAAGCTACATTGTGAGGCATGCAACCCCCTTTTCTGTAGTTCAAGCAAATACTTCCATTTACTCCTTCTTGTAACCTCTAGTTACTTTTGCTAGACTTCCCATTGTCCTAATTGGAAGGGAGAAAATAAGGCATTGTTACCATAAAAGTACCTTGTGTGTTTTCATGCTTCCTGCTTGGGAGACCAAAACTTATAAAAGGCTGGTTTTACAGTAAAAACCTTCACTACTGTAATCTTCCATATGCATCTATCTGTTCTGTTCATTAGTTTCAGACCATCTGCTGCCCTCTTGTGGCGGTATAACCCACCTACCTATGCCCCAACTCCCAGCCCTTAATGGTTTTGCTCAATTGAAATGGTTTTATCAAGTCAAATAGAAACAGACATCTCAAACTATAATTAATCTCTTTGTTATTGTACTTTATTACACCATTGTATTTTGTTTCAATTAGGCTCTAAAATATGTAGGTATTATATAATGCTACTGGTCATCTTAAAGACAACATATCTTAATACATCATGGATTGAGTATGTCTCCTGGGGAATTTGGAAGTAACACCTTTTACTTTCTCTTAACCAACTGAGCCACCCAGGTGCCCCCACCTTTCACTTTCTCAAGTGGAAGCTTAGATAAGCCATTTTATATTAGCAAATAATGTTCAAAAATAGAAATAAAATCACCTACCAATAGTAAGATATATAAAGTTGTGAAAATACTCTTAAGAAAGCCATCATTAAATTCTTGATTAAAGTGTGTTGACTAAAGCATATCTTTCTGTAATACTACTACTACTAATGGCAAAAAGAAATTATTTCAGGTAAAATTATTAATTATATCTTTTTAATAGGTTTTGAGAATTTGGTTTTCTAAGAGATTCTAAATTTCAATACCCAGTAATACATGAACCAGTATGTTCATCTCTAAAGTCATTACACTTCATTTTATAGCCTTCTCTTTTATATCAAGATTCCAATGTTCTTTTTTGGTCAAAAGAATGAAGCCAAAGCTAAACCAAGGATAAAGAATTCTTTTATTAAATTTGACATGCATGTCCCTGATATTTTCTCATTCCACTGCCTTTTATTTTCAGCTTCTCATTACCATTTTAAATTAGGAGCAAAGATATTTAACTTATTCAATATAACACTTTAATGAAAACTAAAGAGCTAATTCAGAGTAACACCATATACTCAGCTACTCTGAATACTCAGCAAAGCTGACAATTCCATTTAAGGGGAACTTTTTTTTTTTTTTTTTTTGAATGTTGTTTAAAGACTATATTAGGTAATTCAAATGTTTCTATTAAAATGATTCCTAATTAAAATACTCAAAAAGATTAGGAGAAAGGAAACAAATTAAATGTTAAAGTATACTGCTACTGCAGTGTTGATAATCAAGGTTTTGTCACTCTGAAACACCCAAGACACAGGTCAAGATTGTGCTTAGGGCTCAGAAAAGAACACCAAATCTTTTTTGAAGATGATTTTAGATAGGATTAAAAAAATCAAAGTCTCTATGGAAAAATCAGAAACATTGCAATTCCCAATATTTATTTTACGGGTTAGTACTGTTCATGGTTTGAATGTGTGTGGAGTGCATCCTTTTAAAGTTGTTTAGGGTCTCTAAAAGTCTTAAACTAGCCATTAGAATCATCACACCAGGGATGCCTGGGTGGCTCAGTCAGTTAAGTAGTGAACTTTTGGTTTCAGCTCGGGTTATGATCTCAGGGTCCTGGGATTGAGCCCCACATTAGTCTCTGTGTTCATGGGAGAGTCTGCTCAAGAACTCTATGTATATATGTATGTATGTATGTATGTATCTATCTATCTATCATCTATAACATAGTTTCTCTCCTTCAGAATTGAGTGCAGTGGGCAGACATTGGTTATTTGGTAAATGTGACTACTCAGTGTTTGAAGTTCTTCTATGACTTTTCTTCTTTACCATCACAGGATAATCTGTCCTGGAAGACAGAGTCAAAGGGGTTGTCTTAGGTTGTTTTCGAGAAAAGAATGACTCTAGTAATTACTACTTTAACTCAGAACATTCCTCATTATTAAGTAAAAGCATTAAGTCTTATATATGCAAAAACTAAATTTTTCCCATTTGAAAGATAGTCTGGATACTACATAAAATCTGCTCTACTTGTATAAACAAAATAAACAAGAGGTATCTATTTATTTCTTGGTCATATTAGTTTATTAATAATTTTAGCATTTCACTAACTGAATCTAAATCTATCCACAACCTAAAAGAAAATATTTTTTTCTTTGCAAGGTATTTGTCATGAAGAAATAAACAAAGAAACATTGATCAGGGAAAATTCTGCAAACTCAAGTCTCCCCTTAATGGGCACCCCCATTCTGAATATGTACATAATACCGAAGAGTCAAGCTTTGTATTTGTAAAAATGAACTTTAGGTATTTTTTCTTTCAATACAAAGAAAAGATGTCATTTCTTACTGCCTTTCCTCAGGGTTTCATGAGACAAAGAAATGAGCAGTTAAAAACAATCACATGTGTAAAGCAGCATGGTAGGGGTGCTCTCAAAGTTTAAACATGATTCTAAATCATTGAAAGCTGGATTATAAAACTGTATTATAACAGTTACATTATAAAATTAGAACTTCCTAACCCACTGTGTTTCTCATTTTTAAAATTTATAAAATAAGAAAGGTGTTTGGCCTTCATTAGAAATTTAGTGAGACTATTTGAGAAATAAAAATTTTAATTATAAATTATATGAAACCTTTCAAATACAATATGGGGTGAATTAATTTGGATCATTTACAGATATATGCCAGTGGGAATATTCGATACATGTTTATTATTCACTATGCACTAGGAATTGGTTCTTACTTGATTTTTATTAAGCATGTATTTATTAAATAATAATATTATTTTTATGTTCAACTGGTGCTCTTTTCTATGAGCCATGATTTGTTATTGGAAAGATTTAGGTGTAATTGTGCTGTTTTAAGAAAAGAAGCAAGTCACCTCCCTGTGTCCCTCTCTCCCCGCTTCCTCCCTTTCTCTCTCTCTTTCTTTCTTCCTCCCTCCTTCCCTTCCTTCTTTCCTTCTCTCATCCCAACTATCCCCTTTTCTTTTCCTTTCTATATCCCATGAGATGCCCATGTACACCAGCAGGATAGATGCCTTATCTTGTGAATAAACTGGCAGTGTTGATCTACAGCTGTATGCAGACCACATCTTTCTTCCAAAGCGGCAAGGCACACATTTAAACTCAAATCTCAGAGATTGCAGCACCGAGATTGCAGTACAAATTGGTATGACCAACCAAACCCAGCAACCATCGATCTTCATTCTTCCTGCCACCCTGGAAACTGAACCCTTTTGTAGCAAGAGGTAACTAAAATTCTGAAGTCGACTTGCAATAAAGGGAAGCAACAACTTTAAGATTGGACTGGAATATCTGACAGCTCTCTGAAACAAAACAAAAACAAAATGTACCCAGGTTTCAGTTACGCTCTATTTGGTTTCTTTTCTTGTTAAATAAGCCCTGGCATATTACTCATTAGACACCTTGTGGGCAGCCCCACAAAGATGTGGGCAGTTCAATTTAGAGTAAGTGGGAGGTGTATAATTCAGCATTTACGCTTCTGGATAAATCAGCCTTCAGCATATAGAATTTTGCCATATACTTCAAATATTCTTATTTCCCTAGCTGCTGGCTCAAGTTTGAATTTAAACAGAAATATAAACAATACATGGGGAGTCGGGGGAAGCCATTTTTCTAAAATAATTTCCATTAATAATGAAACCTTGTTTGAGGCAGTAAACCAAGAGAATTTGTTTCCCTGATATGTTCCTTCAGTTTGTATGTGGACGGGAAGAATGTGCCTAGGAAGCCAAAACCAGAAGATCGTGCACTTAATCCCTTGCCAGGTGGTTCCAAATATTTTTATGTACCCTTGGAAACATTAACTGTGGCTCAGAGAATGTATTTTTAATAGAGAAGGCTTCAGCAGTTTCTGTCTGCTTTGTATCTCATCATTTCTGCCCTATGGAGGGCCTTTCCCAATACAGACAATACGCCCAAAACAAATGGTTACGTATCCCCAAGAATGAATTGACCTAAATCTGTTAAATGGGCAGACAGTGGACTAGAGACAGTTGTGAATTTCCCCCATCAGGAAAAACAAAGCCAAAAACAAATAAAAACTGAAGTGAAAATCATCCCTTCTCACCTGAAGATGATTAGAATGTTGTAGAATAGGATTTCCACAGTTACCAAAATGAAGTTCATTACTAAGCATCAACAAGTAAAATAAAACAGCAACATATTATTATTTCCCAACCAAATTGTCAAATATTTACCAATGAATAATTTACCCAATGCTAGTAATGGTGTTAGGGTATTAGCATTTTTTCTTGCCATAGATTATTAGCAAAAAATGACAGGACCTATTCCCCTGTCTGAATAACACCCTTGGTATGTTCGCAATTCCTCTTGTCAAGAGGTGGAGTCTCTTTGCCCTCCTCTGGAGTTTGGACTGGCTTTGTGACTTGCTTTGAGCAAAAGCATGTGGTAGAAGTGATGTTTGTGCCAAACATAAATATATTTTTAATGTCTGCATTGAAAATCCTAGAAGGTTTTCTTTCTCTCCTGTCCTTGGCACCTTTTACTTCTGCAGATCACTAGTCATTATCTTGCTGAGGGGTGGAGTCTGTTATTAAACCCATTCTCATCATTCTGACTCAGGTTAAGAATACTGTCTTCTCCTGTCTTCTCTCAGAAAGACTGGTTTATATTGCTTCATACCATATATAGTTTACTTTTAGTATAAGCATTTTTTTTGCATTCATTAATTTTTAATTTTTTATAAACATATATTTTTATCCCCAGGGGTACAGGTCTGTGAATCACCAGGTTTACACACTTCACAGCACTCACCAAAGCACATACCCTCCCCAATGTCCATAATCCCACCCCCTTCTCCCAAACCCCCTCCCCCCAGCAACCCTCAGTTTGTTTTGTGAGATTAAGAGTCACTTATGGTTTGTCTCCCTCCCAATCCCATCTTGTTTCATTTATTCTTCTCCTACCCACTTAAGCCCCCATGTTGCATCACCACTTCCTCATATCAGGGAGATCATATGATAGTTGTCTTTCTCTGCTTGACTTATTTCGCTAAGCATGATACGCTCTAGTTCCATCCATGTTGTTGCAAATGGCAAGATTTCATTTCTTTTGATGGCTGCATAGTATTCCATTGTGTATATATACCACATCTTCTTAATCCATTCATCTGTTGATGGACATCCTGGTTCTTTCCATAGTTTGGCTATTGTGGACATTGCTGCTATAAACATTCGGGTGCATGTGCCCCTTTGGATCACTACGTTTGTATCTTTAGGGTAAATACCCAATAGTGCAATTGCTGGGTCATAGGGCAGTTCTATTTTCAACATTTTGAGGAACCTCCATGCTGTTTTCCAGAGTGGCTGCACCAGCTTGCATTCCCACCAACAGTGTAGGAGGATTCCCCTTTCTCCGCATCCTCGCCAGCATCTGTCATTTCCTGACTTGTTGATTTTAGCCATTCTGACTGGTGTGAGGTGATATCTCATTGTGGTTTTGATTTGTATTTCCCTGATGCCGAGTGATATGGAGCACTCTTTCAAGTGTCTGTTGGCCATCTGGATGTCTTCTTTGCAGATATGTCTGTTCATGTCCTCTGCCCATTTCTTGGTTGGATTCTTTGTTCTTTGGGTGTTGAGTTTGGTAAGTTCTTTATAGATTTTGGACACTAGCCCTTTATCTGATGTGTCATCTGCAAATATCTTCTCCCATTCTGTCAGTTGTCTTTTGGTTTTGATGACTGTTTCCTTTGCTGTGCAAAAGCTTTTGATCTTGACTAAGTCCCAATAGTTTCTTTTTCCTTTTTGCCCTTGCTTCCCTTGCCTTTGGTGATGTTCCTAGGAAGAAGTGGCTGTGGCTGAGGTCAAAGAGTTTGCTGCCTGTGTTCTCCTCAAGGATTTTGATGGATTCCTTTCTCACATTGAGATTTTTCATCCATTTTTAGTCTATTTTCATGTTGGTGTAAGGAACTGGTCCAGTTTAATTTTTCTGCATGTGGCTATCCATTTATCCCACACCATTTGTTGAAGAGACTGTCCTTTTTCCATTGGACATTCTTTCCTGCTTTTTCAAAGATTAGTTGACCTACAGTTGAGGGTTTATTTCTGGGCTCTCTATTCTGTTCCATTGATCTATGTGTCTGTTTTTGTGCCAGTACCATACTGTCTTGATGATGACAGCTTTGTGATAGAGCTTAAAGTGTGGAATGGTGATATCACCAACTTTGGCTTTTTTCCCAACATTACTCTAGCTATTCGAGGTCTTTTCTGATTCCATGTAAATTTTAGTGTTATTTGTAAATTTAGTATTATTTTTTCCTTTGGGAAAAAAAAAGGATGGTATTTTGATAGGGATTGCATTAAATGTGTAGATTGCTTTAGGTAGCATAGACATTTTCACAATATTTGTTCTTCCCATCCATGAGCATAGAACATTTTTCCATTTCTTTGTGTCTTCCTCAATTTCTTTCATGAGTACTTTATAGTTTTTTGAGTACAGATTATTTGCCTCTTTGTTTAGGTTTATTCCTAGGTATCTTATGGTTTTGGGTGCAATTGTAAATAAGATCAGCTCCTTAATTTCTCTTTCTTCTGTTTTGTTGTTGGTGATAGAAATGCAATTGATTTCTGTGCATTGATTTTATATTCCTGATACTTTACTGAATCCCTGTATGTGTTCCAGCAGTTTTGGAATGGAGTCTTTTGGGTTTCCCACATAAAGTATCATATCATTTGCAAGGAGTATAAGTTTGACTTCTTTGCTGATTTAGATGCCTTTAATTTCTTTTTGTTGTCTGATTGCTGAGGCTAGGACTTCTAGTGCTATGTTGAATAGTAGTGGTGATAGTGGACATCACTGCTATGTTCCTGACCTCAGGGGAAAAGCTCTCATTTTTTCCCCATTGAGAATGATACTCGCTGTGTGTTTTTTATAGATAGTTTTGATGATATTGAGGTGTGTACCCTCTATGCCTACACTCTGAAGAGTTTTGAGCAAGAAAGGATGTTGTACTTTGTCAAAAGCTTTTTCAGCATCTATTGAGAGTATCACATCTTTCTTGTTCTTTCTTTTATTAAGGTATTGTATCACATTGATTGATGTATAAATGTTGAATCAACCTAGCAACCCTGGAATAAATCCCACTTGATCATGGTGAATAATCCTAAAGGATTACTGTACTGTTGGATCCTATTGGCTAGTATTTTGGTGAGAATTTTTGCATCTGTGTTCATCAGGGATTTAGGTCTATAATTGCCCTTTTTGGTGGGGTCTTTGTCTGGTTTTAGAATAAAGGTAATGCTGGCCTCATAAAATGAGTTTGGAGTTTTCCTTCCATTTCTATTTTTTGGAACCATTTCAGGAGAATAGGTATTAATTCTTTAAAATATTTGGTAAAATTCTCCTGGGAAGCCATCTGGTCCTGGGCTCTTGTTTGTTGGGAGATTTTTGATGACTGCTTCAATCTCCTTAGTGGTTATGGATCTGTTCAGGTTTTCTATTTCTTCCTGGTTCAGTTTTGGTAACATATATGTCTTTAGGAATTTATCCATTTCTTCCAGATTGTCAAAATTCCTGGTGTATAGTTGCTCGTAATACGTTCGTATAAGTGTTTGCATGTCATTGGTGTTGGTTATGATCTCTCCTATTTCATTCATGATTTTATTAATTTGGGTCCTTTCTCTTTTCTTTTTGACAAGTCTGCCCAGGGATTTGTCAATCTTGTTAATTCTTTCAAAGAACCAGCTCCTAGTTTTGTTGATTTGTTCTACTGTTCCTTTGGTTTCTATTTTATTGATTTCTGCTCTGATCTTTATTATTTCTCTTCTCCTGCTGATTTAGGCTTTCTTTGTTGTTCTTTCTCTAGCTTCTTTAGGTGGAGGGTTAGGTTGTATACTTGAGATCTTTCTTGTTTCTTGAGAAAGGCTTGTATTGCTATATACATATACTTTCCTCTCAGGACCGCCTTTGCTGCATACCAAAGATTTTGATCAGCTGTGTTTTCATTTTCATTTGTTTCCATGAGTTTTTAAATTTCTTCCTTAGGGGGCGCCTGGGTGGCTCAGTGGGTTAAGCCGCTGCCTTCGGCTCAGGTCATGATCTCAGAGTCCTGGGATCGAGTCCCGCATCGGGCTCTCTGCTCGGCAGAGAGCCTGCTTCCCTCTCTCTCTCTCTGGCTGCCTCTCTGTCTACTTGTGATTTCTCTCTGTCAGGTTAATAAGTAAAATCTTTAAAAAAAAAAAAATTTCTTCCTTAGTTTCCTGGTTGACCCATTCATTCTTTAGTAGGATGTTCTTTAGTCTTTATGTATTTGAGTTCTTTCCAGTTTTCCTCTTGTGATTGAGTTCTAGCTTCAGAGCATTGTAGTCTGAAAATATGCAGGGATATCAAAAGATCCCAATCTTTTGATACCGGTTGAGACCTGATATATGACCCAGGATGTGATCTATTCTGGAGAATGTTCCATGTGCACTAGAGAAGAATGTGCATTCTGTTGCTTTGGGATGGAATGTTCTAAATAGATCTGTGATATCCATCTGATCCAATGTGTCATTTAAAGCCTTTATTTTCTTCTTGATCTTTTGCTTAGATGATCTGTCCATTTCTATAAGGGGGTGCTAATGTCCCCTAATATTATTTTTTTATTATTGATGTGTTTCTTTGATTTTGTTATTAATTGGTTTATGTAATTGGCTGCTCCCATGTTAAGGGCATAGATGTTTAAAATTGTTAGATCTTCTTGTGGGACAGACCCTTTAAGTATGATATAGTGTCCTTCCTCATATCTTATTATAGTCTTTGGCTTAAAATCTAATTGATCTGATATAAGGATTACCACCATAGTTTTCTTTTGATGTCCATTAACAGGGTAAATTGTCTTCCAACCCCTCTCTTTAAATCTGGAGATGTCTTTGGGTCTAAAATGAGTTTCTTGTAGACAGCATATAGATTTTTTTTTTAATCCATTCTGATACCCCGTGTCTTTTGATTGGGGCATTTAGCCCATATACATTCAGGGTAATTATTGAAAGATATGAATTTAGTATCATTGTATTGCTTTTAGGGTGACTGTTACTGTATATTGTCTCTGTTCCTTTCTGATCTGTTACTTTTAGGCTCTCTCTTTGCTTAGAGACTATTTGTTTAGAGGACCCCTTTCAATATTTGCTTAGAGGACCCTCTTCAATATTTCTTGTAGGGCTGGTTTGGTGCTTGCAAATTATTCTAATTTTTTGTTTGTCCTGAAAGCTTTTTATCTCTCCTTCTATTTTCAGTGACAGCCTAGCTGGATATAGTATTCTTGGATGCATATTTTTCTCATTTAGTGCCTTGAATATATCATGGCAATCCTTTCTGGCCAGCCAGGTGTCTTTAGATAGGACTGCTGCCAATCTAATATTTCTACTGTTGTATGTTACAGACCTCTTGTCATGAGCTGCTTTCAGGATTTTCTCTTTATCACTGAGAATTGTAAGTTTTACCAGTAGATGACTGGGTGTGGACCTATTCTTATTGATTTTGAGGGGGGGGTTCTCTGTGCTTCCTGGATTTTGATGCTTGTTCCCTTCACCAAATTAGGGAGATTCTCTACTATAATAACCTCCAATATACTTTCTTCCCCTATTTCTCTTTCTTCTTCTTCTGGGATCCCATTGTTCTAATATTGTTTCATCTTATGGTATCACTTATCTCTCAAATTCTCCCCCATGGTCCAGTAGTTGTTTGTCTCCCTTTTGATCAGCTTCTTTATTCTCCATCATTTGGACTTCTATATCACTAATTCTCTCTTCTGCCTCATATATCCTAGCAGTAAGAACCTCCATTTTTGATTGCCCCTCATTAATAGCTTGTTTGATTTCAACTTGGTTAGATTTTAGTTCTTTTATTTCTCCAGAAAGGGATTTTATTTCTCCACAAAGGGATTCTCTAGTATCTTCCATTCTTTTTTGGCCCAGCTAGCATCTTGATAATTGTCATTCTGAGCTCTAATTTTGACTTATTACTGATGTCCATATTGATTATGTCCCTAGCCATTGGTATTGCCTCCTGTTGTTTTTTATTTTTATTTTTATTTTTTTTGAGGTGAGTTTTTCTGCCTTGTCATTTTATCCAGATAAGAATAGATGAATGAGAAAACAAAATGCTGGAACAGTAGCAACAACCCTAGGAGAATATACCCTAACCAAATCAGAAGAAACCTGAAACCTGGGGGTAGGGGTAAGAACAGGGGAAAAATAGAAGAAAAAAATATGTATATATATATAAAACTGGTGAATGGACCAGAGCTACACACTTGATTTTGGGTGTATTTTGGTCTGTTAGGAAAAAAAAAAAAAAAAAAAAATATATATATATATATATATATATATACACACACACAAAATAAGGGTAAACATGATGAAGGGATGGAATATGACTATAAAGATGAAAATTAAATAAGATTTTAAGAATGGAGTTGATAAGAAGTTGGTTGAAAAAAGGGGGAAAAGAAGAGTAAAGAATGTGATCAGGCTGGAGACTAGAACAAAGCCATGCTCTAGATTTAAGGTATATTTTTGATCTATTACCCGAAATTGTACCCTAAAATTTTAAAGGAAAAAAAAACTATATGTATACAAAAAAAATAAGGTTAAATACAATAAAGAGATAAAATATAACTATAAGAATGAAAATTAAAAGACTTCTAAAAAGGTATTGACAAGATAAAATAGTTTAAAAACCTTAAAATAAGAAAGAGGAAATTTTTAAAAAATAGGATAAGAAATAATAAAATTTAAGTATTTAACTTTGAAAGACTAAAGAATCATAGGGAAAAAGCCATAAATTCTATGTATTGTTTTCCCCTAGCTCTGATGTTACACAGTTCTTAGTGATTGGTGAACTTGGTCTTGGCTGGATGTTTTTGCTGATCTTCTGGGGGAGGGGCCTGTTGCAGTGATTCTCAAATGTCTTTGCCCAAGGCAGAATTGTACCACCCTTGCCAGAGGCCAGGCTAAGTAATCTGTCCAGGTTTGCTCTCATAGCTTTTGTTCCCTGAATGCTTCCCGTACAGCTCTGGAGGACAGGAATGAAAATGATGGCCTCACAATCTCTGGCTGGTAGGAGCCAAGAGCTCAGGGCTCCACTCCTCATTACCGTCAGAGAAAAGTAGTCAATCCTTCCCATCTCCCTGGTCTCAGCCACACTCTGAGCTCACCCAGCTTGTGACCGAGTGCTTCTATCTCTGGCACTCAGACCCTTTTGGAGTCTCCAAACCGAGCTGATTCCTGCAGCATGCTCCTGTGCCACTCCTCCTGGAGTAGGAAGGAGAAGAGACCTCTCCAGATCTGCCACTTGTGGGGTCCCTGCCCAAAGAACAGTAGTTGGACTGTGCCACAGATCACCATTTAAGGTAATCCCAAGCTGAGAGGCCACTGCTTTGCTCCATCTTTGTAGCCAGCTTCCCCACTCTGAAACCTGGGAGCTATGCCACCCTCAGATACCCCTGGTATTTTAATGTCCCTGCAGATCCTGAGACCACACTGTTCCCATGAGGGCTCCACCCCCTGCTTAGCCTCTGGAGCAACATCCCTCAGTGGAGCAGACTTCTAAAAGTTCCAATTTTGTGCTCTGCTGTTCTCTCACTTGCAGGGAGCCGGCTCTTCCCCCAACAATCTATCTTCCTGTTGCTTTGGATTCACTTCTCTGCAAGTCCTACCTTCCGGAAAGTGGTCAATTTTCTGTTGCTAGAATTGCTGCTCTTCTTCTCTTCTATCTCCTGTTGAGTTTGTAGGTGTTCCGAATGGTTTGATAGCTATCTAGCTGAACTCCTGGGACCTGATGATATTTTACTCTTCTGCCATCTTGCTCCTCCCAACTGAAGGAAAGTGCTTTTGTTGTTTTTGTTGGTTGCATGCTAGTGAAAGAGGCTTGATAATGTTTAAAAGCCACAGCAGGAAATACTCATTCCAGATGAGGAACTGAATCCACAATGGAGAGGAAAACCAATCAATTTACTCAAGTGACTATGAGGCAGAAAGGAATGAGCTTCAAATCCTAATATCATAGATAGATGATGCAGATTATGATGCAGAGAAGGATAGAATAGGTACAAATACAAATGGTTTGTTGGTAGTGAAGACAAAGGAGCAAATTTCCATCATAATATCATAAGTGTACTTCTGTTATGATCACTCTCCTATGATTGTGTAGTTTATGAGCTTGATTTCAGCCCCAAGTATAAGTAGGACATCTTCTGTATACTATTTTGCTAAGTTACCAGGAACTTCCTTTGCTCTTGCTCCTCTGTGGAGATGGTAGTGGTGGTGGGGGGGTCATTCCCCATGAAGCAGTCATAATAGCAAAGGAAAAGTTCCAACATTTCTGTTGTATTAGTTTTCTCTTACACTGTAATAATTTACTGCAAATTTAGTGGCTTAAACAAGATAAGTTTGTTATTTCACTATTCTGTAAATTGGAAGATTAACATAGATCTCATTAGGCTGAGGTCAGGGTGTTAGTGGGTTGCATTCCTTTCCAGAGGCACTGGTGAAGACTCTTTCTAGGGCTTCTCCAGCTTCTAGAGGCCATCTGTTCTCTGTGGCTCCTGTTTCCCTTTTTCTACCTTCAAAAACCAGCAATATTATGTAAGTCTTTTTAATGCCATTGTCTTTCAGGTTATTTTTTTCTAACTTTTTAATATGCTTTTAAGGACTCTTGTGATAAATTTAGGCCTACCTGAATAATTCAGGATAATCTCCCTATATTAAGGGTTGCTGATGGCTAACCTTAATTGTTTAAGCAACCTTAACTTCTCTTTTTCATATAACATAATTTATTCACAGGTTCTGGAGATTAATATATGAACATGTTTCTTTTTGGGAGGTGGGGTGGATTAGTCTACATAATAGTAGATTGCCTCAAACTTTATGTCTATCCATGCAGTATTCCCTTAATGAGGTTTTTTGACACAGGTGCCATGAAGACAGGCTGATCAGCTATCCCAAACTCTGACTCAGTAGTGCCGAAATTTAAATGGCAATGATTGCAGGGTCCTTTTGGATTACTTATCTAGAACTTCTGAATAGACAGACCTTTTCTCAATCCACTCCTCTAACTTGAATCCTACTCTCTTACTCCACTACTTTCAGAACTTCTAGTTCCTCTGTATTACTTTGGAAGAACTCTTTGCTTTCTTTGGCAATCTCCATAGATTACAAATTAGACCAGATTGTGTTTCAATTATTAGAAAAATCAGTTACTCTTTCTTGAAACCTGGGAGGGCTCTGTCTTTTGAAACCCAATGATTTGGATATCCATAAGTTATGAAGGAATAAATAGGAGTAGAACACTGGCATTCTGATTCTATCCTAGGGAAGTCAGCATCCCTCACCCCCATAATGTAAATGGATTGAATGGAATTAGCTCAGTGATTCCTGAAACAGCAAAAACAAACAAAAGCCCAATGTAATCTGATTGATCCTCTGTTAAGGGTCTCTCTGTCTTCTCTTTCGGACATATATGTTTGACATTATAACATATTAATATGTATTATAAAGGATTTTTGAGGAAAGAGTACAGATACCAGGAGGCTACTCAAAATCATTCAGGCTAAAATGGTCTGTTTTTAATGCTAAAGGCTAATTATAAATAACTGATGCAATGCTGTGCTCTGAAACTTACACTTCTCTTCTAGAAAACAGAACCACTGGCAAAGAGTCCAATCTCTTGTGGAGTGTTAGACTAAATTATCCTTAGAAATCATTGATACAGTACATTGAGAGAGAAGTGACATTTGCTCATCTACCTATTAAGCTGCAGGCCTTGGAATAATGTCCCCTATATCCTGTGATGCAGGACAGAAGGCTTGATATGCTTGACTTTTAAATAAGAGGGATTCTTTAAAAGGAGAGAATATGTAATGAAAAACAGTTAGAGTTGAGATTAGGCCATGAAGATGAGCTGTTGGCTTCTAGAAGCAACATGTGGAGACTGTTGGTTCTTGGGATTTGTATAAGATTATGTTTAGAGTTTGAGAAGCAAGCATGGCCAACAGAAACCTTTGGTGGAGTTGTTGAAAGACAAAGTTTATTTATAGCCCTAATATATTAAATATTAATTTCTATATTAATCTGCCTACTGGACTGAGCCACACATGTGCCTCCAATGAGCGTATTAACAGCAGATTCATCTAGGTAATCGGTATTTCCCAGCCTAGAAAAGAATTAAGAATATTGGTTTTTCTTTTTTACACTCCCCCCCCCTTTTTTTTAAAACCCATCCGAGTTGTAAGATTTTTTTCTCTTAACTATCTCTTAACTATGGTAGGAGTTAGTGAGTAGACTGGATCTGTTTGTGATACCCATAAACAATTTGGGACTTGTAACAATACAGTGACAATGGAATGAAAACTTGGTAGATTGAGAAGGACAATTCAGGGAATTAATCTTCCAGACTAAAGTTGAGATTGTCAGAGATTATAGAAGGAGTATCATCAGGCAGTCCTGAGGGCTTACAGTGGGGTAAACATGTGACACACACAGTGTATCTAATAAGAGACAGACAACTCTTATGGTAATAAAAGAGCTCGACCCTGGTAGAATTTGGCCAGATAAGAGTGCAGTGGTATATGAACTCTCATATGCACTATGTCCCTTCTATACCCTACACTATTTTAATTCTGAATTGATTTGCCTTCATTCAACAGGTTGCATTGTTAGGGCTCCAAAGCCTTTTCCTCATTGGAATACTACCTTGTGTCCTAAAATACTCTCTCCAAAGGCACAGCTCTTTCTGAAGGTACCTTCTTTTGTGTTTCTCCTCCAGCATTTGATCTGCTGCCTTGCACACAAGACTGTATGCAGTAAATTGTGGTGGCTGGAAGATTTAAGTAAGTTTATTTATAAGTTCTAAAAAGTCTCACAAAACACACTAAGTAGGGATATAGATGTGAAAAGTTAAAAAGTAGCCAACGCCTATAATAGACAACATGCTTTTTAAAAGTGATGCCATTAAGTTTAGAATAAATTGGGAGAAATAATTCACCTTTCTGATGGATTAAGACAGTACTACTAATGAGACATGCAAATGTTGATGACATATCTTCTAAAATGCAATTGGATAAAATAATAGGGTTGGTCAATAAATCAGCTTTGAACAAAAAAGAAAGACCATGAAAATTTAGTTCAACATAAATTAAATATATGTTGTTGAAAATATGAGCTCTGAGATTATGATTAATATAACTAATTGTTTGATTTCAATATAATTGGGGGTTTTATACTCATTATTCTGGGATTAGACAATGAAGTTGTTAAAATATATTTTTATCCCAAGGAATGATGCTAGAACATGATATCAAAAGTGGATATGCATTTTTATTTTTTGGGTGGTATTTTAAATTTTTAAAACAATTTTTTTTTATAAAAAAAAAAAAAAAAAAAAAAAAAAGTGGATATGCAGGGTCAGAGTTAAATAATAAGAATTTCCAAAGATAAGAAACCTAGAAGCTAGTTCTCTTTTATTTCCAAGTAATGTAAGGCAAATCATCTTTGGTTAGGGGGATTTCAGATATATCTCTAATATAACAATTCAAAAAGATTTATTGAGGTTCAGATTTATTCCAAGCATTTTTGAAGAAGGTGGCCATCAACCTGAAATGTTTTTAGCCTTAAAAGTCCATTTCCATATCTAGATTTTATGATTTTACTACTTATAACTGTGCTTTGCAATGTTCAAACCTGCTGATACCGTGTTTTAAACAAATGTGACATGGGATCACAATATATACGCAGATCAGAGCATTGATTCAGGTGTGGAGAACTTATTTTCCAACTTCTTGACAATACCTTTCAAAATTTCTCCTACACTACCCCCAAAGAACTCTATGCTATAGTCAATTACAATTTAATATGGACTTGACTGACTAGACTACATTCATCAATATTAGTTTAATAGAGAAGAAAAGTAAATAAAGTAGATGTACTATGTGAAGATATGTATCTTTCCCTTGCTCTAAATCTATCAATGTTTCCATACTTTGACAACATCTGTTCCTGGCCTTCAAGGTAGTCCTTAATTTGGCCTTACTTCCCCTGGGCTAGTCAAATTTCCTACTCCTCCTTAGCACAATACTGAAATAGACTGATTTTCCTCAAGAACTCAACTCTGATTCTTGCCATAATACATCTATTCAGATGAATGCGTTGTTTCATGAAGTCATCTCCATTCTCTTCCTAATTCTTTTCTGGATCAAGTATCAGTTCTTGACTGAAATATTCCAATTTTTTTTAAGTCTGGTGAATTAAGCACTAAATTGTACATCAATTTATATTACTTGCTATTATTTTATGTATAGCTCTTTTGGCTCCTGACTCTTCTCTTGATAGCCATGTGTAATCACTGTGAGAAATCCCTTAATTTTTTCTATCCATCTTTAACAAATCTGTCTGCCTAACAAAACTCTTTAAAATTGCCAGAATTTAATTTACATAGTGCTCAAGGCTTGGTGATGCCTCCATTTTGATTAATGTGGTTTTCAAAGGTGTTCTAGTTGGCCCAAGTCATGAAGACCATGAGACAAAACTTAGAAATAACTGTTTCAGCACTGTTCACATTTTCTGTTGCCTTAAATTCCAGTCTTCTTTCTGGAGTATTGGCCTATGGAATCCTTAAGTCTATAGGGATATTCCACTTTCAGTTATGCTTTGTACACCTTATACCCAATTTTAAAGGAAATCTAGGTATCCAATCATGATGTCAAAAGGGGATAAACTTGATTGAACATAGTTCTAACATCCAAGGAAATCGGATTTGATGACTGGATCCTAAGAATGGGAATTTCTAGATGATGTCAGTGCTCTGAAATCAGAAAGAAAGCAGATGGGGATGATAATTACCTAAAAAGTCTGGAAAAGATGGTTGAGATCTTGAGAATTTGAAGCTGATAAGGGCAAGCCAAATGTCTAGGTCTCTAATAACTAGTAAGGTTTTAGGGATGCCTGGATGGTGCAGTCAGTTAAATGACTGACCCTTAGTTTTGGTTCAGGTCCTGTCTTGGGCTTGTGATCTCAGGGTATGAGATTGAGCCCAGGGGCAGTCTCCATGCTCAGCACTGAGTCTGCTAAGGTTCTCCCTCCCTCTCCCTTTGCCCTTCCCACTATGCGCTCTCTCTAAAATAAATAAATAAATCTTGAATAAAAAACAACAAACGAACGAACAAAAACCTAGCAAGGTTTTAGCCCCTGAAGAAGAGCTTGAATCCCAATCAGTAATGAGGACATAAATCCATACATTTGGACTAGAAAAGGGAGGCAGAGATGCAATAAGGAGCTGTGGATCTAGAGACAGAGGGGAGTTTGGGACTCAGATTCATGGCCTTCAATGCTGAGTTTATAGTGGAATGACAAATTTAAATCACCAGGAAGAATGTCTTCCTTATACATTTTCTGCATAGCAGAGTGTCTCTGAACATGTATTAGGCACTTGATAATTGATGACATGCAATTTCATTTTTAGAGTCTTAAATTAAACCAACTAATACTCTATTTAGTTTTTATCTTCTCTATTATGTTTATCTTTTAATAGGATATTTGCATTTTCATCTTAAACATAGAAAATACCATCATTATTTTATTTCTTTTTTTTACAAAGCAGAATTTTTTTCATTTTGTATGTTTAGCAAATATTATGGATAATAATTTCAGTACATTGTTCATCCATGAAAGCCTATGTACAGAATGCAATAGAATAAAATCTTATAGGTGATGAAGTAATTTATTTTTTTACAGGCAAAGATTATTCATGCTAAGGTAAGTATGGACTAAAAGACCCCCAGAAGTAAATGTGTCAACTGATTTAAATTTATTAATAAAAAATCTTTTAGAAAAAAAAATCTTTTAGGTAGTGAGGAAACAATGACTGCAGCAAATTTAAGTAATAATATTTTCATCTATCAGTGTTTTGTTTATATTAATAAAATGTGTGATATATTACTGAAAACACATCTTATATAGGAAATAAATAGTAATGAATTAATTAAAAAGCAGTATGACTTTTGTTTCTTAAACAATTGTGGAATATTATGGTTGAGGCATGGTTAAGAAATCTGTTATGGGATGATGTCAATATTGTTGCAATTTCATTTCAGACCAAATCTGTATAAGTGTGGACAAAATGCTTTCTGTAGCATAGAGATGTTTCGAAGCCATAGTTGACCATCTGAGAGTTACAGCACTGATAGTACTGGTGGAAATCCCATATTTTATAGACAAAAGAATGGTCTGTTTTTAGTGTCCTTTAAAATATGTAAAGCAGGGGCGCCTGGGTGGCTCAGTGGGTTAAGGCCTCTGCCTCTTCAGGGGCTCCGGTCATGATCTCAGGATCAGGTCATAATCTCAGCGTCCTGGATTGAGCCTCACATTGGGCTCTCTGCTTGGTGGGGAGCCTGCCTGCTTCCCCCTCTCTCTCTCTTTCCCTCCTCTCTGCCTACTTGTGATCTCTCTCTCTGTCAAATAAATAAATAGGGTTTTAAAAAATATGTAAAGTACTTTCATTGTGCTTTTGCATCCGAACCTGAGAAAAATCTGAGGTAATGTATTGTACTTATTATAGTAATACAGAGCCTGAGATTCAGCCATTTAATTGATCTGTCTCAAGGCATACTGAATTGCAGAGTCTAGACTCAAACTCAAGTTGTCAACTCCTAAGCATTATTGCCCTTATTTTATAATAGCCTATGTCCTTCTGTCATAATAGCCTCTGTCAGAAGGCTACACATGTAATTGAATGAAGCCTTGTGGTATGGAAAAACATGCCAACAATTTTCTAGGTTTTTAAATAGATTTTTGGATCAACATCATATTTTGGGTTTACTATTTGCACTTGTAGAACACAGCTTGTCAAAACCATAGGTGGCGTCTGCTTCACTGGACCTAGAAGGGAACATGAGTGCTTCTGGTATGATGGTTATAGAGGTGTTTTCAGTTTGTGACAAATCCACTGAAATTCACTCTCATATGTATATTTTCTGTATGTGTATCATGCATTAATAAAATTTTATAAGGTCATTCAGCTTATTATGTTTGAAAGGCAATGGGCTTTATAAATATGGACTTATGCAGATTTTAGGGTTTGGAATTTTATAAGCCACTGGAAAGGAACCATATTTGTTGCTTGGTTATTTAACCCTTGAATATATTTAAAATACCTACATCCCTTATAAGTTACACACATGGTGTCAAGAGGTAAATGCCTAGGAAATTAATGTTAGAGAGAAAATTCCCAAGTTGAACTACAAATAGAAACTGAAAGGACAATGTTGAGTTCCTAACCTGAGACATGAGATAAAATATTCTGAATAAATGCCTTGAATGTTGTTCATTCCACCAAAGATGATTTAAAATGCATTCACATCTTGCTGAGATATTATCTATCATATATAAGAAATTTAAGCCCAAAATACCTTACTTACCAAAAAATACCTTTTGTGACAAATGTGAAACCATTGTGAAAATTCAAGATCTCAACAAGATTTTCCTCAATAATGAGATAGTTTGATAAGATCTATTAAAAAAAAAAAGATAGAAAAGAAACCTCCTCAGGATTTGAAGGCTGATCTTATTAAGAAAAATATATATAAGATAAGCAAAACTTGTTAATTGCAGTTCTGATCTGCTATTTGACTTTGCAATTTTTATATCTGTATCACTGACAACAAAAATTACCTTGCTGTGTATTGGTTTTGGAAATAAATGTGGTACTCAGGTTGAGATTTTAACACTAGGTAAAAACATAGCATTTTATATCATATAAGAAGCGATTGTAAGCATATAGCATAACTTCTTGCATTTATAAGAAAGGATGATACTCTTTTGGGTAATTCTAACCTTGTTTAGAGCTGTGAAAGAAAAACCTGTGGGCTAAATGCAAACAATGAACAAAGAAATATAAACAATATGGAAAGATAGAGCTCATCATTTCTGGTCAATTTGAGGGAACTATATAGATATACAATATAGATGTGAACTATATAGATGAACAAGGCTGGAAAGAAATTGGAAGACCTGCTTATAGTTCTTGGGATCTTTCTTTGTTTATTTGATAAATAAAGGTAACAGATAATAAGGATGTTTTATTCTGCTTAAAACATTGAGGCTGAAAAGAATAGAAATTATAAGATTGAAAGAATATGACCAGCTTATTTTGTTCACTCTTGACTCAATCATAAATTCTTTCTAAGAAAGACATACTAAATTCAGTTGAAAATGTTAATAAGTAAAGTTAAGATGTGATTATTACTAATGTTACATGGGCAATGAATGTAAAATGTCTGAGTGCCTCCAAACAACAGCATCCAGGGTCACTTAATGATAGATAGGCCAGGTTCCTTATCATCCTCAGGAAACTGATAGTGTGTGGACCTTGTTTTTACTTTCATATTTTCTGAAGATTAGTTATTAAAAGTTATGTTTATTACTAACATGAGATGTTTGTTTGAAAAGGAAACTAGTTTTGAATCTAAAACTGTCCTAAAAAATAGTCTCCTATAGGGACATCTGGGTGGCTCAGTCACTTAAGTCACTACCTTTGCCTTGGGTTGTGACCCCAGGGTCTGGGATGGAGTCCCACATCAGGCTCCTTGCTCAGTGCAGAGCCTGCTTTTCCCTCTGTCCCTCCCTTTACTCACAATCTCTCTCTCTCTCTCCCCCCCCCTGACAAATAAATAAATAAATAAATAAATCTTTAAAAAATTTTAAAAATAATATAAAAACAAGTGATCGTAAGGCACATAAAAGAACTGGTATCTAAAATATACATAGGAGAATTAAAACCCAATAGAAGTAACCAACCCAATTAAAAAATGGCAAAATATTTGAACAGATACCTCATCAACAAAGATACACAAATGACAAAGCATATGAAAAGTTACTCATCATAACTTCTCATCAGGGGATTGAAAATTAAAACAATGAGATGCCACCACATACCTATTAGAACAGCTAAATCCAATATCTGACAGCCTAAATGCTAACAAGGATATGGAGTAACAGGCATTCTCATTCATTATTAGTGAAAGTTTGAAATAGTACAGCTCCTTGGTGTTTACCCAAATGAATTGACAAGTTAGCATCCACACAAAAACTTGCAAGTGCTTGTAGCAGCTTTAGTCATAATTTCCAACATTTGGAAGCATTCATTAATTCAGGAAGTGAATTCACAGAATATGTGCAATGAACATTCTTCAGCAATGAATAGAAATGAGTTATCCAGCCACAGAAAGAAATGGAAGGATTTTTTTTTTAAAGACTTTATTTATTTGACAGCTGAGATCACACATAGGCAGAGAGACAGGCAGAGAGAGAGAGAGAGGGAAGCAGGCTCCCCGCTGAGCAGAGAGCCTGATGCGGGGCTGGATCCCAGGACCCTGAGATCATGACCTTGAGCAGAAGGCAGAGGCTTAACTGAGCCACCCAGGTGCCTGGCCACCCAGGCGCCTGAAATGGAAGGATCTTAAATACATATTGCTAAGTGAAAGAAAGTAACATGTATTTTGTTTTTATTTTTTGAAAAGTCTACATAGTGTATCATTCTAACTATATAATATTATAGAAAAAGCAATGCTGTGGAGACAGCAAAAATATCAGCAGTTGCCAGAAATTTGGGGAGAGGGAAGGGAAAATGAAAAGGTGGAGCACAGGACTTTTAGGGCAGTGTAACTACTCTGTATGATACTGTAGGGGTAGACACATGTCATCTGTCAAAACTCATAGAATATATAAAAAGGGTGAATCCTGATGTAAACTATGAACTTTAATAATAATGCATCAGGATTGTCTCATAGGTTATAACATTTATCACACCAGTGCAACATGTCAGTTAGCTGGGAAATTGTGTATATGTGTAGGAGGAGAGGACATATGGGAACTCTCTCTACTTACTGATCAGCTTTTCTGTAATCCTAAAATTTCTCTAAAAACCAATCAGTTGATTTTTTAAAAGTGATTTTTGTTATCAATAATTTGTTTCCACTATCAATTTCCTCTTCAAATATTATCGGCTTCACAGTTGCACACTGAACTACTATCTGGGAGCTTTTATCAAGTCTTAAGTGGAAGCTTTGACTGAATATATTAAATATAAGCCTTAGGATATGAATTGCTGAGGAAAATATTCTAAGTTATGAAGAAAAATTTTTTAAATTAACAAAAGTTAGAAGAATTTCATTTCTCCCCTTACACAGCTCTCAAAATCATCGGTTCCACAGAAAATGATATGGCAATGTAAATGTAGCTTTTAAATTATAGCAGCTTTTGAATCATGTTTATCTCATGGTAAGTCCAGAGATCTTTATTACATATCTAGAAATCCTACACTATTGGTACTTTTATGTCTAAGTGCGTTGATGAAACCATTTGTACTTCCATCTAATTAAAATCACAAGGCTGATCTCACAAGGCTGCAGATCCTCCAACACTTTCCTTCCGCCAACACACCTAATAAAACATTTCATACTTTAGTATGAAGTTGTGTAGTCCACTATACCTAGAGGCATAGGGAAGATACGATGTCTCTGGGACAGACAAGAGGTTATTTGTCAAGGCTGAAATCTAAGAGGGTCTTAACTGGGGTATTGTCAGAGAGGCGGGGTTGGGTCATTACAGAGAGTGCATGGGAAGAACATACAGGAATGAGTTTACAATTTCAGTAAAGTGGATACAAAGGGCTGCGTAGATTCCTGTTTCAAAGTAGATGTAACTGTTTTGAAGGAGTGTTAAGAGAAAATGTTAGCATCTGAAAGCTAAGATTGCTTCATCGTTCCCCTTAGGCCTCATCAGGCTGGTTAGCATACCTGTTATATTTTCTTCTTCCATCAGCTCTTAGGAGTGTACCAAATAAAAAAGAAATACAGGAGTTGTTAAAAGCCTTTCCAAATTCCTTCTCTGCTCTCATAGACTCCTTCCTCACCTCTCTCCCAAACTCTGTCCAAATCTATATTCAAATGCATTGGTTTTTATTTCGTTGGATGATCTCATTTCTTCAGACAGGTTTTGAATGATCTAGGAAGTACACCCATGCTCAAAGAGCAAGAGTATTAAAGTCACACCATAGTAGCGATGTTAACATTTATTGAACACTTACAATTTGCTAGAACTTCTAAGAGTTTTTTACATGATCAGTCTCATTTACTCTCTTACCTCTTACTACTCTCATTTAATATTTGAAGTAAATGGAGTATGGAATGGTCCCATCTCTTTTTGAAGTCACACAACTAGTGAGATTATTAGGGTTCAGACCTAGGTAGACTGGTTTAGGAGGTCACATGGTTAACTGATAAATGAAACTGTCCCACTCTAGTACTGTATTTTGTCTGTTTTTGTTGTTGGTGTTTTTTGGGTTTTGTTTTTTACCTCTTGTTTTCCACTCCTCTGCAAAAGCTTTCTCATTATGCCTACCAGCGCTGAATCAGTTAAACTAGTGTTATCAAGTCTCCTAACTATGAATGTAGAAGAAAAATCTGAGGAGAGAACCTGCATTAGTTTTATCGATCTGCTTTTGCAGAATTGAAAACAAAAAGCCATCTTGAAGCACATCAATAGAATTATGGTTTCCCCTGTGAGAATTTACTGCATTGGCGTTCTGATTTGTTCTCTTCTAAAGAAGGAGCATGGAAAAAAATTATTAGGTGCTAAAATAGGCTGGCCCTGATGAATTAGTGACAGTTCCACATATCTTTCTAGCATTTTGTTTTCCCCAACTCATGCTAACATTACTCATCCTGTACTTTAACAGATTATAAAGGTTTTATTCAGATTGACTCTTTTTTTTTTTAAGAAAGAGTAAGGCCCTAGGACATCAAAGCAGCATACAAATTACAAGTCATTAAATGAAGTTCTGCCATTAATACATATTTCACAGTATAGCTCTTCTTTCATCCCTTCTACCTTAAATCCATCTCTGTTCATGAGGACATTGATATGGCTATTGCATGTCCTAGTTATGCAATGATGACATTGAGTCAATAATGGTGACCTGTTACTGCTTTCAAGGAATTTTGGGGGGTATAAAACTATACATGGATTTCACACATGTGTGTGTGTGTATATATATATATATATATATGAATATATATATATGTGTGTGTGTGTATATATATATATGAATATGTGTATACATGGGAATTACACATAAAATCCATACATATGTGGTATACATGTTTGCATATATATACACACAGACACACATGTACACACTTCCACATATGTGCACATGAGAAATTTCAGAGCCTAACCTGATGCCTGCCCCAAGTCAAATATGTGTATGCAAATCAGTTTTAGTCATTTTTTTGCTGAAGAATTAGTTTTAGGAAGGTAACAATTCAAATTTGCACATACTGAAATCAACTAGATCATCTATAAAATGTATCTTTCTCAAAAAGAGTTGAAGAAGAGATAATCCATACAGTAACAGGAACACAGTAACAGGAACAAAGTGGTTGTATCCTTTTTTTTATTTTAAGATTTTATATACTTAAGAAAGAGAGAGAGAAAGGGAGAGAATACAAGCAGGGGAAGTAGCAGACTCCCTGCCAAGTAGAAAGTCTGATACGGAGCTCCATCCAGGACAGTGGGATCATGATATGAGCCGAAGGCAGATGCTTAACTGACTGAGCCACCCAGGCACCCAAAGTTGTTGTATCCTATGTATTTTTCTCTGTTGTGGTCTCTTCTTTGGAGGCCACCTTGCAGTTTGTATGTCACTGTGGAAGAAAAGTTTAGAAAACTTGTTTGGTGCCTCATAAGTCACTAGGCTTCAGTGATCTCCACCTTACATGGTCGTTTACATGGCTTGCCCAGCTTTCTGGCTACCCAGGAGAAACAGTTTCCTAGCTAGATTCTGGAAGTTATCATTTTCACCGGGAACAAAACACTGAGCTCAGGGATAGTGCAGCCATTGACTGAGGATCACAGATACTGAAGCCAAACAGCATTCCTTTTCTCACTCGATGGGACACAATATGCTAAAGAGAAGTGGAGGGAGCATCATTGCTTGGTTAGAAAGTATGGGGAAGTCATGAGATTTGGAAAGCTGGGTAGCAAGGATTTCTTTAGAATTTGGATTTTCTATTTGAAATATATTTAAGCTTTGATGTCAAGTCAACCACTTCATTTTTATTTTATTTTATTTTTTATATATATTTTTAAATTTTTTATGAACATATAATGTATTATTGGCCTCAGGGGTACAGGTCTATGAATCACCAGGTTTACACACCTCACAGCACTCACCATAGCACATACCCTCCCCAATGTCCATAACCCAACCACTCTCTTTACCCCCTCCCCCCCACCACCCTCAGTTTGTTTTGTGACATTAAGAGTCTCTTATGGTTTGTCTGCCTCCCGATCCCATCTTGTTTCATTTATTCTTTTCCTACCCCCAAACCTCCCATGTTGCATCTCCACTTCCTCATGTCAGGGAGATCATATGATAGTTGCCTCTCTCTGATTGACTTATTTCGCTAAGCATAATACCCTCTAGTTCCATCCACGTCATCGCAAATGGCAAGATTTCATTTCTTTTGATCAACCACTCCATTTTAAACATTAGGATAGAATTGGGAAACTTCCCTTGCTTAACTTTTTCCTCTATTCAGAAGTACCTGATTGGCTGCAGAGAGTGTTTTTGAGAAGAGCCTGTGAAACTACAAGTCCTTCTGAGTTGACCTTTTTGGTGAAGCAGTGATCTGATGCCACTGGGTGAGAGTTAAACCGTTTATGCTTCGCGCTTTTAAAATGGGTTATAAACGACATGCGGCTGCCTTTATTCAATTACCTTTTCTTTTTTAACAAACACCATCTGTTTGGGCTTGGCAAGTCTCCCACAGGAAAACGGAAAAAAAAAAAATGATATCCTGAAATAGAAAAGAGAGTATAACCTTTTTCTTCATAATTGACCCTGGTAATTTACTGAGGTTAGGTTATGCTGGTTCAGAAACACAGCTTATTAAGTTTGCAATACTAATTTAGTTACTTAGTTTTAGTTACTTGGTGCAAAAGTTTGACAGATTAAAAATAAATATTTGAAAAGCCATTTCATGTTGACTACTTTATCTGTTTTTCTCAACAGAGATGAGGGATGAATGATTTTCATATTCTGTTCTCCCATTTTATAGGTTAGGAAACTGAGGCAGAGATGTTGCTGCTTTTTAAAAGATGATATGGTGAGCAAATGTTAGAGCTAAGTCTCAAATTTAGGTTTTCAGACTACCTATCCCATATAATTTCCCATATTGCTGGACCAGCAGAAATGACATGAGCTTTATTGGATACCATCAAGATATGAATTTTATGAGGGCAGTGTCAGAGTAAGAACCTCCAACTGCTTCACAGCTCTGAGCTGTGTGGCACTTTTTGCACATCACTAGGGTACAGGTAGGAATGGGATCATGACTAAGCAGGCTGCCTCCAAATAGAAATTTGTTGAGACTACTTGATGGAAAGAGTCCAACCATTTTGGAATGTTTGACCAATAGCCTGGATAATGGCAGACACAAGAGAGTCAGCAAATGTAAAAAACACAGCTGCTCAGGGTTTTGATGAGATGACTTCTTTCAGCATCATCAATTATTGGGGATGGTCAGACTGAAATTCTGAAAGAAATGAGGCTAAAGCCAAATGAAATGAAGAGTAGGCAAAAGAACAGTTAAGATGAAAGGAATAATCCATGGTGTGATCATTATCTTGGTGGTTGCTTGCTGATTGTATTCTTTCTTAACTTTGTAAACAGTAGAAAGGAATTGTCAATTGCTCTGCCTGAGGTGTTAAAACAGAACTATCTCTGGCCAGAGTTCACTGCTGCTGATATGGAGGGTTGCTGTCTCTGGATTTAGAAAAATATGGAGACAATAATAAGGGCAGACTCAGGACAGGGATTCTGTACCTGTGTGGGGTAATTGTTGGAGTTCTGCTTTTGCCTGCAGATAGGACTAGAGAATTCAAAGATCCACTGGCATCCTAAGTGACATTGTGCTGATTCTTAATGCATTGTCTCTAAATTTAAAGTGTGGCAGTATTTGAAATTAAATTTTTCGTTTGTCTTTCTGAGTGCTGAGCCTGGAATAATTTAAACATGACTGATATTGAAGTGCTGGGTAACCAGTGTATGGAACATTCATAGGGAAGATGCATTTTGTCTGAGTCTGCTGCACATCTTTAGCTGGCTATGGCTAATTCTCTAGAATGTCCATAAAATAATCTTCCTTTAAGTCCTTTGCTCCTTATTCTAAATTCCTTAATGAGCAACACAGAGCTCTGTAATAGTGCTTGAAATAGCTCAAGAGGAAGTAAAATGGTTTATAGGAGTACAATCTCAGCTTCAAGGACAAAAATATATTAATTAATAGGAACGTATTTCAAAGTTCACTTCTAAAGCATTCCATTTCATTACTGTCTTGGCCAAAATACAAAGTGATGATGATCTTTATTATTTAACTCCAGTGGAACTGCTATGCAGTTTCTGGTATTCTTTTTTTTTTTTTTTTTTTTAAATAAATTATCTTGCTTTTATTTTTTTTCAGTCTGCCCCTTTGAAAGACAATGTGCTACCCTTCTTTTCTGCTTTTCATCCTCTGGCCCTTCTTTCTTTATCCCTATTCTCCCTCCTTAATCTTTTTCCCCAATCCCCTTATACACACTGTCCTGCACCTCAGCTTTTCTCTCCCTTTGACCTTCCCTTTCCTCTTTGTATCTTTGTGATATTTATTGTGCATCACTTAGAGTCTAGAAATGGAAATGTCATGTTTTTAAATAATCATAATATGAACTGGTAAATAGGAAGTCATAAAAGAAAAACATATAGAATGCAATTCTTATTCACAGTAAAAAGCATTTCCCTTTAGTTTGGTGGTGGGGAAAGGATCAGTAAAATTTGATGGATGGAGGTTCTCTAAGTTGAGTCTTAAAGTACAGGTAGAATTTGGCCATGTGAGCATGTCAGGGCAAAGGAAATCTCCGAGCAAAGGGATGGAAGTAGGAAAGATTGAGTAGTTGAAGTAGTTCAGTTTGTTTAGTTTACCATTAAATAAAGAGAAGAATAGGAAGTGAAGATGTAAGGTCAGAATCAGAAAATGAAGAACTTTAAATGCTATACTGAGTAATTGGCAGTTTACTCATTAAGTAAGGGGAACTGAGAAGATCATTTCTATGGCTCATGAAGATTAACATGGCAGTGAGATACAGGGTGGCTTAAAGTAACTGCTGCAATACCTCTTGCTAGATTAACAGGGTCCTCTTTTCCACTAAATGACTGTTTTATGTTGGGTTTCCTGAGAAGGGATTTGGAGATAAAGCTGAGCGGACAAGTCTGTTAGGGCATGCTCTTGGGAACAATAGCTGTGCAAGGAAAGGGAAAGGAGCACAATTGAATAGAGAGAAGAATCTCCAAAAAAAGATCTCACAGGACTTCAAGGGGTGGTATAGCTCATCTGAATTGGGCTACTCATAGAATGTGGACTGCCTTAGAAAGGGATAGAGGATTCAGGCAAGATTACTTTTCAGTGGAGATAATTCCTTAAAAAGCTTAACAGCTGAGTTCTGACAACAGTACTCCCTATAGCAGGCATGAGGGTGGCTCAGTAGTTAAGCGTCTTGCCTTTGGCCCAGGTCATGATCCCGGGGTCTTGGGATCAAGCCCTGCATCAAGCTCCGTGCTTCTCCCTCTGCCATTCCCCCTGCTTGTGTTCCCTCTCTGTCTGTCAAATAAATAAGATCTTTTTAAAAAAATCATTAAAACAGGGGCGCCTGGGTGGCTCAGTGGGTTAAGCCTCTGCCTTCGGCTCAGGTCATGATCTCAGGGCGCTGGGATCAAGCCCCGCAGCAGGCTCTCTGCTCAGCAGGGAGTCTGCTTCCCTTCCTCTCTCTCTCTCTGCCTGCCTCTCTGCCTACTTGTGACCTCTGTCTGTCCAATAAATAAATAAAATCTTAAAAAAAAATCATTAAAACAAACAAATATGGCTGAAGGAATAATTCCTTCAGTTCTGTCAGGAAACCTGGATAACACATCACAACATCTACTACAGTTGACTTGTTTATATCTTAGTGTCTAAAGTGTGTCCTAATAGAACCTTGAATATCCTTTCTCTGAGCACATTGTAGTTAACATTTATTATAGGTTTACTTACCTTTGCAACTAAAAAGTAATCTTTGTGTGGGCAAGAATTGTGTCCTATGGCTCTTTGTATTCATATTTTTTGTATTCTTTGTATTCACACCTATTTCTTACCATCTAGGATGATAAGATAGTAGGTGTTCAATAAATAATTTTTCTTACCATCTAGGGAAGGGAAGGGAAGTGAAAGGAAGGGAAGGGAAGGGATTTCTTACCTATTTCTTCTTATCTAGGATGTTCAATAAATAATTTTTGAATGAAAGAATAAAAGAATTAACCGATTTAATAAAATCATGTCTTCTCTAGGGGTGTCTGGATGGCTCAGTTGGTTAGGCGTCTGACTCTTGATTTCAGCTAAGGTCATGATCTCAGGGTTGTAAGATGGAGCCCCACGTCGGGCTCCCTGCTCTGTCCAGAGTCTGTCTGAGATTCTCTCTGTGCCTCTCCCCTGCTCACTCATTCTCTCTGTCTCAAATAAAAGTAAAATATCTAATAAAATTAAAAAATAAAATCATAGCTTCTCCAAACTTAGCATGACAGATTAACTGTTTTGAAAATACAAAAACAATTTAGTGATACTTTAATACCTCAAATCAACCATGTCTCAAATAAAATATAGGGGAAACATTCCCTCTCAAGATGAATGATGGATTCCAACCCTCCATCGTTTGGAGTCTGCATTCATTTTAGGCATCTGATAGGAACAAATTGATGTTTTTACATTCTAAACAATAAGTACATTAGTACCTTTATGAACTGGGGTCTCCTGGCTTGTTAAATAAAAATAATTATTTCTCCATTTTTAATCTTTTAAGGGTAAATCTTGGTTTAGGCAGGCTCTCTTGAAATGTACACTAGTGTTCACTATGGATTTCCTACTCTCTGAAGGTGATACTCATTTGTAAAGTTGTTAGCCATTGCTGCTAATGTCTATGTGCTTTCATTTTAAGCTATTGCTGAATATTCAAGCTTATTAAATGAATCAGCAAAGTGCAAAAGGAGTCCCATGCTGGAAATTATTTGAAGACACAAATGAAAGGAAGATATGATTCCTTTATTCTTAAATCTACATTATTATTGATAGGTAACACTTAACAAATTTATTCTACTCAGGAATAACAACAAAGCAATGTACAATGAATACTAAGTAATGCTGAATAATTAACAGGGAGAGAAGCATGAAAAGGAGTAATCAAACTGACAATAGTTTTTGGAGAAAAGATGTGATATTTAAAAATAGGGCTTCACAATTATTTAATTCTTCTTGCAAAGAAAGATGGAGTTTATGTCTTCTCACTTTGAACATAGACAGTCACAGGTTTGTGACTACTTTGATGCAAGATAGTATAGCTAAAGTATGGCTATGTAACTTCTAAGGCTATGTCAGAAAAGACCATGTACCTGTTCTCTTGAAACACTAGCTTCAGGGAGGTTCCATATCAGGAGACTATCAAAACCCAAGCACAATGCTATGAGGAGTCCAAACCACATGGAGAGGCCATGTTTTAATACTCTGTTCAATAGTCCCAATTGAGCCACACTTACAAATGAAGAAGGCATCTTGGAAGTGACACCTCCAGATAGATGTTACAACCCCAATCATTTGAGTCCTACTAGTCAAATCCCCAAACATCTTGAAACTAAAAAGATCAATTCTATTGTATCTTTCTAGATATCCAACCTGAGGATTTTGTAAGTACAATTATATGATGTTTTATGGCACTAAGTTTGGAGTGACTTGTTAAACAATGAATATGAGGATAACAAGAGACTTTATGAAGAACTATATTTAAAAAAAAAAAATATATATATATATATATATATATATATATATATATATATATTCTTATTGTGCTCTCAAACACTAAACACTCAAACCAGATTTTTCTGGAAATATCATACATTTTTAATTTCTCTTGTTCAGTGACGTAGCTGATTGCAGTGAGGTGAGTTACTGAGGCACAATTTCCTCATACTAGCAGATAACAAAAGTAGCAATTATAATTAATCATTAATTTAATGACGTAATTTGAGAGCTTCCTTTGTGTCAGGTATTGTGCCAGGTGCCTTATATGAATTTTTAATTTATTTTTAAAATATCCATCTTATTCCTCTAAAGCAGGAACTATCATTATATTTTACATATAAATATAATGAGATTTATATACTACATAAGTAAGTGGCCCAGGGACCTTTATACTTTCCATTCAGAGAGAGCTGGGAAGTGACTTAGGCTTGGTTAACACCAAAATTCGAAGTCTTAACTGCAATGATATAGAGCTTTTATTCTTGAGATAAAGTAGAAAAATATACAAGAGGAAGGTAGTATAAAATGGCTTCTGATAATACTTCTTGTGTATGGGAAAACAATGAATGTGCCATAATATCTTAGTAAGTTTTCATACCTTAATGCAAGATTTGGTGCAGAAAACTCTGGGTTGAACTCTCTTCCACAATATTTAGTGAGAGGAGGATCTTGAATTCCTATAAATGCTGCATAAAGTCAAGAGGATGATCTAAAAAGAATTCAATCAAGCATTGGCCTTTGAAGATAAAGATTTCTCATAAAGTAAAACGAATTATTGTTCTTGCCCATTGCACTAAAACTCTAATATGACAGTAACCAGAAAGCTGAAAAAATTTCATTTCAAGTAGGCCCTGTTTTGTGGCTCTGGACCTACAGATTGATTTTATATGCAGGTTTAGCACTCAGCAGCTGCCAAAAGCCATCAGTGCAATAGCCCATTCAGAGGAACACAAAATTTGAAAAGAGGACAGCCAGCAAGGACATACTATAAAAGGCAAAGGACAGATATGAGAAAGATCTACTGGCCCATTCTCTCAATCTGGACATTTACAATATCTAAAAAGAGAAGAGAAGACATAGGAAAGACTAATATCAACTTTAAACATGTGAAATAGAGATCATCTGCTCATTACATCTTATGTCTTTCCAAGAGAACTTAGAGTTGAAGAGAACTAGTTGAAATTGTATCATTTAAAGGAAGAAATCCCATTTGGTGTGGAGATGATGAGATTCTAGATTCTAGGAACTAGATGTATATGAGCAGTGATGAGATCCCATGACAATTGGAATAAAGCCCTCTTTTAGAGAGTTTGAGCGTGGGAAGGAAGCAGTAGATGATTGAGATGATCATTGGAGAGAATTCAAACACCTTTGACTTATGTTGATATGCAATAAAGTTAGGGTGTTTACTTCAAGAATTATGAAGTACTGGTATGTAAAGGACACTATAATTTTAACTTGGAAAAATCTTAACTTGGAATCTCATAGGGCTTTTACAATGTGAAACTTTAAATACAGCATTTTGTGTGGATTTATGTCTCTTAATTCTCAATGTAACTCTATATGCATCTCTAGAAAAGATCTATTTTTTAATGGCATTAACCACAAGGTAAACATTGATTTCGATGCAAAATTTTGAAAGTAATGGAAAATTGAATCCATAATTATTCACACTTCATTTCTATAATTCAGAAGGAATATCCCCTGATATTTTTGGTTGTATTTAACAAGACATCAGTGATAGCTTTGAAAAGAGATAATTCAAGACATCCAAATTTCTAAATAATAAAGGACTTAGTGTGTTACTGAACAGAATGCCAGTGCAGTGACCAGAGCCATGTGATGCTGGAGCATGGACCACTTTCTGTGAGGGTCTGATGTTCACAATATGGCATCCTGGTAGTAGACTAAAGTAGCATTAGGAAAGGGACTGTGGAGCCTCTGATATGGCTTGGATCCCCCTGTGCTCTGCAGGCTTCAGTAAAGCTTGACAAAGCATGCTGTCTGCATCCATGTTCAGATGTGCTTAAACATCTAAGTAGTGTGAGCTCTGGAGTGACTCTGTAGCAAGATGGAGTAGGAATTACAGATTTCCTTTTAGTGATTTCTTGTTTGGAATTATTTTATGGTATCTATCTGCTTACTGCCAATAAGTTCAAATTCAGCTTAGAAGCTAATAAGGCATCCACATATTTGAATCAATACAGCACACTATTGGGTAATTACAGTACTTTTCAAAGGTGAACTGTGTGGATTTTGGGTGGTAAATAATGAATGATACTAACTGTAAACAATACACAATACTTGTAGGGTGGTGACAAGTTATTATAGTCAGGGAAGCCTTCAGCAGAAATATTAAACTCAACACATTGATTTTTATTGCCATTCTAGATCAAGGTAAGAGAAAAAAATTTGATTGCAGAGCAATGCATTCTAAGACTGACTTTGTCAAAAATATGCCTATCTGGCTATCAGTAATGACCCTTTTAAACATTTGACCACGGTGGAACTGATCTGCTCCCCCCAGAGCTTTCTTCATTTTAGTTTAGCAATAAGCAAAACAGAAATGTGCTTGCCCAGTGTCTGACAACTCTGTGAAGTGATAAGCTGAATGATTTAGAGACTTCTCACCGGTGACATTTTTTTCTTGCCTTTGTTAATACTACAAATAATTGGGATGTTAATCCCTATTCCACTGAATTGAAGCTGTGTCAGTTTGGTATAACTTACTATGCTTGGTATTTTAGCTGATTTTAGCATTCATGAAAGCTATGTTGTCCTATTGAACAGGGAAACCATTTTTAACACCCTTATAGATTTCCTTTGGAAAGAGTTGAGTTTATAAGGAATTCACTTCAAGTAGTCACTTCAATCACCCCTTGTTTGCAGTTAGTGCTTTCAAAACAAGGTTTAATAACATTTCCTTAAAAATTTTAAGAGTTCTTGACTTACCTCAGTAATCTTTTCTTCTGTGTTAAAATTCTGATAGGCAAGATACTTTTTCTAGAAACCTTTACCTGTACTTCCAGTCTTTTTCTCTCTTTCTTTCTACTTTTTTTCTTATATCCTTAGAAATAGAGAAAAATTTATACAAAATCTTATACAAAATCTTATAGTCTACATAAAAAGAAAATACATTTTAGAGGCTAAAGAAGCTGAGTTAGAGCTCTGTCATAAGACTATTTCTCAACCCATATACACTCCTGCTTTCTATGTATTCATTTTCATGCTTGTATTGTGAGACTCTTGAAAATATAGAGTACACTTAAAGGATTAATCAATACTGAAGAATGTGTTTAGACAACATTTTATTTTTATTTTATTTATTCACATGTGTAGCCACACTTATTTCCTTGAATGAAAATTACTTCAAAAATCTCAGTCTTGAAGATAACTCTATGCTGACTAGGATTTATTTCAGAAATTCTGATATGACATGGGGAGAGGATTCTCAGCTTATACTCTGGGAATGTACACATACTCAGCAACTACACAGTTAAATTCCATCTCACTGTGTGTATTCATTTATGCTATTCTTGCTTGTAGTGTTCTCACTGTTTTCATTTTGTCTACACAAATCCAACCCAGACCAATGAGCTAGTCTCTATCTAGTTTGTTCCCTCCTACAGTCCTTTTCTTTTTTATTAACATATAATGTATTATTAGCCCTAGGGTACAGGCCTTTGAATCACCAGGTTTACACACTTCACAGCATTCACCATAGCACATACCCTCCCCAATGTCCATAACCCAACCACCATCTTCCTAACCCCATCCCCTGGCAACCCTCAGTTTCTTTTGTGAGATTAAGAGTCTCTTTTGGTGTGTCTCCCTCCTGTTCCCATCTTGTTTCATTTATTCTTTTCCTACCCCCCCAACACCCCCCCACATTGCCTCTCAAATTCCTCATATCAGGGATATCATATGATAGTTGTCTTTCTCTGATTGACTTATTTTGCTAAGCATAATACACTCTAGTTCCATCCACATTATCACAAATATATATATATATATATAATGGAATACTAGCAGCCATCAAAAGAAATGAAATCTTGCCATTTGCAATGATGTGGATGGAACTATATATATATATATATATATACATGTAGATGTATATATATATATATATCACTTGTGATATATATATATCACCTCTTCTTTATCTCTTCATCTGTTGATGGACATCTAGGTTCTTTCCATCGTTTGGCTATTGTGGACATCGCTGCTGTAAACATTTGGGTGCACGTGTCCCTTCCGATCACTACATTTGTATCTTTAGGGTAAATACTCAGTAGTGTAATTGCTGGGTCATAGGGTAGCTCTATTTTCAACTTTTTGAGGAACCTCCACGCTGTTTTCCAGAGTGGTTGCACCAGCTTGCATTCCCACCAACAGTGTAAGAGGGTTCCCATTTTTCCACATCCCCGCCAACATCTATCATTTCCTGACTTGTTACTTTTAGCCATTCTGACTGGTGTGAGGTGGTATCTCACTGTGGTTGTGATTTGTATTTCCCTAATGCTGAATGATGTGGACCACTTTTTCATGTGTCTCTTGGCCATCTGGATGTCTTCTTTGTAGAAATGTCTGTTCATGTCCTCTGCCCATTTCTTGATTGGATTCTTTGTTCTTTGGGTGTTGAGTCTGATAAATTCTTGATAGATTTTGGATACTAGCCCTTTATCTGATCTGTCATTTGAAAATATCTTCTCCCATCCTGTCAGTTGTCTTTTGGTTTTGTTGACTATTTCTTTTGCTGTGCAAAAGCTTTTGATCTTGATGAAGTCTCAATAGTTAATTTTTGCTCTTGTTTCCCTTGCCTTTGGTGATGTTTCTAGGAAGAAGTTGTTGCAGCTGAGGTCGAAGAGGTTGCTGCCTGTGTTCTCCTCAAGGATTTTGATGGATTCCTTTCTCACATTGAGGTCCTTCATCCATTTTGAGTCTATTTTCATGTGTGGTGTAAGGAAATGGGCCAGTTTCATTTTTCTGCATGTGGCTGTCTAGTTTTCCCAACACCATTTGTTGAAGAGACTGTCTTTTTTCCATTGGACATTCTTTCCTGCTTTGTCGAAGATTAGTTGACCATAGAGTTGAGGGTCTATTTCTGGGCTCTCTATTCTGTTCTATTCATCTATGTGTCTGTTTTTGTGCCAGTACCATGCTGTCTTGATGATAACAGCTTTGTAATAGAGCTTAAAATCTGGAATTGTGATGCCACCAACTTTGGCTTTCTTTTTCAACATTCCTCTGGCTATTTGAGGTCTTTTCTGGTTCCATATAAATTTTAGGATTATTTGTTCAATTTCTTTGGGAAAAAAAAAGGATGGTATTTTGATAGGGATTGCATTAAATGTGTAGATTGCTTTAGGTAGCATAGACATTTTTACAATATTTGTTCTTCCAATCCATGAGGATGGAACATTTTCCATTTCTTGTGTCTTCCTCAATTTCTTTCATGAGTACTTTATAGTTTTCTGAGTACAGATTGTTAGCCTCTTTGATTAGGTTTATTCCTAGGTATCTTATGGTTTGGGGTGCAATTATAAATGGGATTGTCCTACAGTCCTTTTCTAACTAGCAAACTATCAATTAACTTTCTCCTTCCCTAAAATTCTGCAAGTAAACCTTTAATTATACAAGGTATTTTTTATTCTCTTAAGGTATTTACTGCATATGCATTTACCAAAACCAAAACAAAAACAAACAAACAAAAAAACCTCTGAAAGTCTTTGAGAGTTAAGATTATGACTTAAACTTCTGTTGTATATTCACAATTAGCATAATGGTATAATGCTTATGAACACTTGATAGAGTCACACAATCAATTGCTATTCTGAGTCCCGCAGTTGATTTTTGCAGTTAAGTAGTTGAGACAGAGTGAATGTCAGTTGGAATTTCAGAAACTCCATGTCAGAATTCAGACCCAAGTTGTAGTTGGAATTTGGAGGAAACATTCTATCAACCTCAACTTGTAACTCTCTGTTTTTATCAAGGAAGCAATCAAACAAATAAACAAAATATTCTACTCTCTCTTTAGGCTTTCATACCTAAATTCTGACTACAAAATGTTACCAAACAAACTTGCTAAATGATTTTATAGAATGATCTTAAAATTTTTATCATTACATTAGCATCTGCAGTCTTTGGGAATTATAATTTCTTTGCCAGAATAATACTCTTATCCTTCAGATTTGTCTTTTGTTCCTTATAATTGGAAGATCCTAAAGAACCATATTACTACCTAAAAATCCTGGTGCTGGCAAAGTCCGTGCAAGATCATTTTTTTCATTCAGTTTTTCTAACTGGCAATAATTTGAATCTGAACAAAGCTGAAGTACAGAATAAGGCTGTCCCACTTCATTTCACAAACACTAAGTAGAAATTTTTGACACTTCATGTTTTGATCACTGAATGTAAACTTCAAGGGCAAGTCTCTCAGGTTTCATACTACTCTCTCTGCAGTGCTTAAACGGTCTCAGAAACAACACAAACATTCATTTTCCATGAATACGTTTATCTGTATTTCTTTGAGATTGCAATTATGTTCTGACTTTGTGATTTTGTTAATCAAAAACAGAGCCAATGAATCTTGGGAAGAAATAACCACCTCTTCCCTCTGGCTTTCAATTGATCTCAGCAACATTTGTTACTTCAGTTCTCTGCCTGTCTTGGGTATTGCCTTTGAACAACTAACACTTTTTTAAATACTGTACTTTTGAGATTATTTTGAATTTTGTACCAACCTAATTTTACATTTTATATTGAAAATAAAATTGTGGTTTTGAGTTATCTGCATTGTAGCATATAATCTTCTACCAATATTATTTTCCTTTTTGACATGTATGCTATATAGGCTGATGCCATTAAAGACCACCATACTGCCTACTGAAGGCCAACATATTCCAAATGTTGTACAGTAATGAAACCATGGCAATTAACAAATACCTTCATTGCTCTTGGTAGAACTACACAGATCTTAGCAGCTGCCTTTTAACTTGCTCCTCTTCAGAATTAATGACTTTGCTTTTAAAGGCAGTATATAGTTTTTTCCTCTACTTTAAACTCTTATTTGAATGAGAAATTCATCACACCCAAGAGGATAATTGCACAATGTCAGTGGAGAAGTATCAATACTCCTGATAGTCTCCATTACCCAGAGTGCCGAAGACATGTCAAATAAAAAAAGTATACTCTAAATAAAAAGAGTGTGTGTACTGTGCAACTGTAATTTCAAAATACGTTTTTTAGTACTCCTCTTACAACTAGATTTCTCTGTCTAAGCTCTTCTTATTTAGAAGTTCTGGAGTTTCCACTGGGAGGTATGTATAGAGATTGTGCAGTTATTGATTTGTAATAACAACAACAACAATAATAAAATACCATGTACCAAATGTTACAAAAAACAGCTAGCATATATGATCACATTTTAATTTTTACAGTGACTTTCAAAGATAGGTGTTATTTTCCGATATTTTTACTGTGTAAACAGATGTTTAGAAAGGTAAAATAACTGGCCTTAGGTCATACAATTATTGTGTCATAACTAAGGGCTAGAATTGGAAGCAGTATGTTTTACAGTAATCTGAGCATCTTGGTCAGCAATACCATATTGCCTCTCTCTGCTCTGGGCAGTTATTTTACACATCACTAACAGGGAGATGCAAAAAAATATATATTGCTCAATTTACTTGATTGAAGAAGGAAATTGAGCAATATATATTTTTATCTTTAAGAGAGAGAGACATTTCATACTTTTATCTATCAAAAATTATCCATCTTACAATAAAAAGGATTTGAATATAATAGATTTAAGAGATTTTTAGAGATTGGGAAAACATTGTAGTCATTTATTCAGTCATTCAATCAGGTAGCTGAGTGTCTACTACATGCCACCATTGAAGTAAGGCTCTGGATGTATATAGTTAGATATGCTCAAAGCAGAGGTTTCTTCAGTGAAAATTATACAGAAGTAAGTGACACATCAGAGATTTAATTATAGGGACTTTGATGGAAATGCTTCATTAAAGCTCTCCGTTCAATTTTATGCAATATTATGGAATTCTGTATTGCCAGGAAGAGACAACACATTGACCATGTCCTGTATTGTCACTGAACTTACTGTTCTTGCCATGTAATATCAATATATAATTTGTTCTAATTTGTAATTTGTATGTTTTCAAATTTCATGGTCAATCTTCATATTCAAAAATTGTGCTAATTCTGCTTATTAATTCTAGTAATTTGGCTATAGATCACTTCGAATTTTAAAGAATACAACTATGTTGTCTGGTATCATGAGTTTTAAATCCTACATTTAAATTCTTGTACCTTTTATTCTTACATTTCTGCAGTGACTAGAACATTCAGTACTATGTTCAATAAAAAGGAAAAAATAGACATTGTTGTCTCATTCCCAATCTCAGAAGTATAACTTTTAATTTTCACCATTAACTAAAATGTTTGCTTTGGGATATCTGTAGATACCACTTACAAGATCAACAAGGGAGTTCCCCTCTATTCCTAATTTGCTCAGTTTTAATTGATGAACCATTTTTTATTTGATCTTTCTTTTTTACTGTTTATTGTATTGATCACATCTTTGTTTTCTATTTTATTAATATAGATGGCTAGAAACTGATTTTACATTCTTGGAACATACTGGACTTTTTTGTGGTTTAATTTCCTGTTTATTTTGTGGGATTCCATTTGCTAACATTCAATTCATTTTTAAAAATTTCTGTAATTGAACTATATTTGACATGTAACATTGTGTAAATTTAAGGTGTACAACATGTTGATTTTATACATTTATAATATAATTTCCATCATAGTGACAATCACCTCTATGATCACATAATTATCATTTCTTTTTAGTGGTTAGAATAATTAAGATCTAGTCTCTTAGAAAGTTTGATGTTATAATATTATAGTCTATATTCATTATATTGTGCTTAGAGCTGCAGGACTTATTTACTACTCATTGCAACATTTTTCCTATTTTTCCTATTCCCTCACCTCCTAAACCCTGGTAACCACCATTTTATTCTGCTTTTACAAGAGTTTTTTTTTTTTTTTTTATTCTACATATAAGTTTTATCACACAATATTTGTCTTTATTTGATTTATCTCACTTAGCATAATAATGTATTCAAGGTCAATGTATGTTCCTGCAAATGGAAGTATGTATCTTCTTTCTCATGGCTGAATAACATGTGTGTATATACATGCATATGAATAAGATATATATATATATATATATATACACACACACATACATTAACATGTATATATATGCATGTGAATAAGGTAGATATATGTGTATATGTGCATGTGTATATATATTTTGTATATATATATGTGTACATCTTTATTTATTCATCCACTGACAGATTTTAAGTTATTGTTTCCTTATCTTGTCTACTGTGAATAATGCTGCAATAAACATGAGAGTGCAGATATTTCTTCAATATTCTGTTTTTTGTTTTGTTTTGTTTTCAATATTCTGTTTTTATTTACTTGGGTATATACCCAGAAATGGAATTGCTGGGTCATATGGTAGTTCTATTTTTAATTTTTTGGAACCACCATGTTGTTTTCCATAGTGGTTGAATCAATTTACATTCCCACCAACAATGTACAAAGGTTCCCTTTTCTCTACATCCTTGTCTGTGCTTGCTGGCATGCAAACTTTTAAGTGTAAGATGAATAGGGTCTAAGGATATAGTGCAAAACATGGTAACTATAGCTGGTAACATTGTGTTATATAATTGAAATTTGCTGAGAGTAGAATTTAAATATTCTTGCCAAAAAAAGGTATATGAGGTTATGTGTTATGTGTTAATTACATGGTGAGAAAAGTTTCACAATGTATACAAATGTCAAATAACTAATAAGTTTACTTTAAACATCTTTTAATTTTATTTGCCAATTATACCTTAATAATGCTGGGGGGGGACTTTAATAAGTGATTTTATCAGCAAATTAGAGCAGAAAATACAATTAGTGAACAATAGAAGACAGAACAATAGAAAATATGTATCTTAATTGAAAACAGAGAAAATATAATGGGAAATAAAGAAAAGGAGTATAAGACAAAGGAGATTTCCATTGTCTAACACAATAGTAATTAGAATTCCAGAGCTGGAGGCAATATAGAAAGGTACAAAATAATATTTGAGAGTATATAAATTTGACAAAGCTGATAAAACCTGACCTATAATGAAATTTAGGGGCATCTGAGTGTCTCAGTCAGTTAATTATCTGATTCCTGGTTTTGGCTCAGGTCATGATCTCAGGGTCATGAGATTGAGCACCATTTCTGGTTCTGGCTCCATGCTGGGTATGGAACCTGCTTAGGAATCTTTTTCTCCCTCTACCTCTGCCCTCCCCCCACCATTAAAATAAAAAGAATTAATGAGACTTAGAAGAAAATAGAAAGGTATCTAAACTATGGGACATTATATTGTATACCTTATGCTGCTATACTTTAAAAATGAACATAAAGTTATGTTCAACAACAAAAAAAGAAAAAAATGAGAATTTGTCATTAGAAAACATGAACTTAAAAATAATAAAGGATTTAGGTAAAAAGAAAAAAGTAATAGAGGAAAATACTGAAATTCAGGTAACAATGAAGAGCAATGAAAAGATTAAATACATGGCTAAATAAAATTAATATTAATAATAATTGTTTTGGAATTTAAAATATATATCAAAGTAATACCAAAGTCAAACAAGATGGAATAACTTAAAGGGTCCTGAATTTCCAGCATTATTTGGGAAGTTGTAAAACAAATAATACTGCACTGGGGTACCTGGATGGCTCAGTCAGTAAAGCATCTGACTCTTGGTTTCAGCTCAAATCATGATTTCAGGATTGTGAGATCAAGCCCTGCATTGGGCTTGGCACTGGGTGTGGAGCCTGCTTAAGATTCTCTCTCCTTCTGCCCCTCCCCAATCTAAAAAAAGTAGTACTGTACTGTAATAAATCAGGGATGCATAAAATGTATAGGATAACCATTAAAATAAAAACATGTAGTTTGGAATGGTTGATAAAGTAAAGACATTGCATAATCAATATTTGACTACTCTAGGTGAAGGACTTAAGAAAGAAAAAATATGAAACAGGAAATGAAGTATACAAAGAATATTTTTGACATTTTATACATATAGACATATATAAATGTAAAATCTTATAGTATGTGTATATATGTGTGTATATAAAATGTTACAATGTGTTTACATACATGCATGCTTATATATGCATATATTTGTATTTATATATTTGTGTCTAAAGCTTTTATCTTATTCATTTTTTCATTCTTCATTTTTTATTTTATTATTATTTTATTTTTAGAGAGAGAGAGAGAGAGCTAGATAGAAAGTTGTAGCAGTGTGGGGTGGGGTCAGAGGGAGAGAATCTTAAGCAGACTCCAGGCTGAATGGGGAGCCCAACATAGGGCTAGATCCCATGGCCTTGAGATTATGACCCTAGCTGAAATTGAGTCAGATTCCCAACCCACTGAACCACAGTGATGCCGCTGTTCTTTATTTCACTATGGCTTCTTCTTTTCCTTCTTTGGTTGTAATCAAGTATTTTCAAATTCCACTTTATCTCTTTGTTTTACATCTTGTGTTTTTTTGTTTTGTTTTGTTTTGTTTTGTTTTGGAGTATAGTTGACCTGCAATGTTACATTAGTTTCAGGTCTAGTATTATTCATTCATTAAGTTCTTACAGACTTGAGAAGATTATATGTATTTATCTATGTACATAAAGATATATATATATATATATATATATATATATATATATGAATTATATATGGTAAAGAAAAAATAAAGATGAACTTAAAATAGCAATAAAAATCATTATGTGTCTAGGGAAAAATGCAGGAAAATCAGTATGGAATTCTACACTGGAAACTATAAAGCTAATTAAAGAGAATTAAAGAAGATCTAAATAATTGAATAGGTACTCAATTTTATAAAGAAAACTTATACTTTTTCCAATATTTGTACATAGTTTTACCATAATACTATTCACAGATTTTTTATCAGCTCTACATTCAAAATGTATCTATATAATTGGCCTTCTTATTCCCACTCGCTTTACTAGTACCTTAGTTGAGTCACCATCATAATCATATTTTGCCTGGGCTGCTGCATTGATTCTTTCAGCTGGTCTTGTCCCTTCTGCTCTTGTTCTTCTGCATTCTATTCACATTATAGGAGCTACAGTGACACAATCACCTTGTATAAAGCACTCCAAGCTAGGCAGATTCTTTAGGGTAAAAACCAATATTCATAAGAATCCACAATGTCTTTCTTGATCTGCCTCTATCCCTACTATCTCAGATCTCATGTCCCACTACCCTTTCTCTGTTTACACTGCAGCAGCACAGTTGTCTTCTATTTGTATCTCAAACATTCTTGGCACTTGCTATATCCTTTGTCTAGATGGTTTTTCCCCAGATAGCCACAAGCTTGCACCTTTACTTCTTTCAAGCGTTTAGGATCTTCAGGCCTGCCTGATAACAACATTTAAAAATGCAGCCTCTCAACACCAGAATCTAGAACAGGGCCTGATACACAGTAAATATTCAGTGGCATTCATTCTTTATTCAGTAAATGATCGGTAAACAAATCTGATATACGATGGCCTAAAGAGTGCCAGTATTGATAAGATTCAATATTTGCTTCAAAGAAAGTGTTAAGTGGGATTATAAGTATAACATAACAACTAACATTTAATATAGGAGCTGCAATTTACAAAGCACATTTACCTATTTCTTTCATTTGTTCCTCATAAACAACACTGTTGTGGAGAGAGCAAGTGTTTCACAGATGTAAACTTGGAGAGGTTAAATAATTTGCCCAAATGGGAAACTATGTCTCAAAGCCTGACTTTCTGACTTGGAAACTTTTTTTTTCTTAAGTCACACAAGACTGCATTCTCTTTGGACTTTGGGGAATATAATAGAAGAGTAAAATAAAGCCTATGCCTATAATAAATTTGAGATGTTTGTGGGTCAAAGCTGTGGCATGAGAAACAAAATGAATCCCATGACAGTCAGTTTCCTCAGGTTAGTTTATAATCTGTAAAATGGAAATCATGCATACACAATTATCTTTGGAGACACAGAAAAGATTAATGAGGCTATGTTTTTAAAAAATCTTTATATAGAGAAAAACATTATCTTCAGAAAAGGAACTATTAATAATCCATATTTTTATACATAAGGTTAGCATATGACTTTGTGAAAGAAAATCCATGACTGTTTAGTTCAAACTTTGAAATTTACTATTATTTAAAAAGTAGTGTATGATTTAATAATCTAAATATTGCTTAAGTTCTTTACTAAAAAAATAAAAGTTAAGGACAGACATTTTCCAATGGAGTTCAAATTTGTAGACCATTCCATCCTACTATTAGGAGACTGAAAAAATGAATAACCTCTAAATTCTTAAACTTTGAGGCAATTGAATTTTGAAAGAAGAATATAAAATTTATCATGAAGAAAATTTAAAACCAACATTTGACAAAAGAATTAAAAGAGACCTATTTTTTCTCTTTAAACAAAAGGGAACTATTTCATTTCCAGTCTCAGGTGGATCATTAATATATGAGAAATGACATTTAATTAACAAAACATATATTTTTCTTTTTTGTTTTTTATTTAACAAAAACTATAAAGTGACTAAGAAATTAGTTTCCTTAGGAACATTAATTTTATTAAGCTTATGCCTTTTTATAAGTAGATTTGTAAAAAAGTGATAAAGCAGTGGTTATATAAAAAAGAAAAAAATATTTTCTAAACTGTAATCCTGCCTAAAGTACTAGGGAAACATTCACTGAGATGACTATTACCAGGGTTTAAAGTAATAGTAATCAAACTATAAGCATTAGCTTTGAGCTTACTAAAATCTATGAGTCTTCTTAAAAAAAAATATTTAACTACACATTCAAAATAGAAACTTCGTATATAGCTACTGAAACTTACTGAAAATGTATGAAAAATTAAGATAATGTAAAAATTATAAAATAAATGTTCAGCATCAGAATTTTTTTTTTACAAATTTAAATTAGCCTTTGAGGGCTTTTTAAAACAAATATAAGTTACTTTACCTCTCCTCCAGGAATTTTATCAGATTTTCTGCTTAGAAAATATTGTAGGTCATTTTTCATTTTGATGCATTTTCTTAAAATAAAGATTAATAATAACAATACTTCACATTCTTAAATAATATTTTAGAAATACTAAGAATTCACATTTGTTATTTTATAGCACTATATTTTTAATAATAGATTATAATGCAATACAATTTAAGTGGAATAGGCTTCTGGTCATTGAAATGGCAAAGGAGGAACTGTAACAAACAAAAATGTGATAGTTGTGTGTCAACTTAACTAAGCTGTGATGCCCAGTTGTTTAGTCCAAGGCCAGTCTACATGTTTCTGCGAAATTATTATTTAGACATGATTGAAATTTAAATCAATAGACTTTGAATAAAGTAGATTACTATCCGTTATGTGGATGGGCTTTATTCAGTCGGTTGAAGACCTTAAGAGAAAAAGCTGAGGTCCACTGTAGAGGAAGGAATTCTGCCTCAGGATGGCTCAGGACTTGTGACTGAAACATCAACTCTTACCAGAATTTCCAGCCTGCCACCCTGTCCTAAAAATTTCAAACCCACCAGCTTCCAAAATCACATAGGTCAATTCCTTGAATACATACATATCTACATACACACATGCATGTATCCTACTGGTTCTATTTGGAGAACCCTAACACAGAAAACACTCACCCATTACCCCCCTCCTCCCAAAAGAACACTAAATTCTATAGAAACCATGCTAGCATAAAAACAAACAACAAAAGCTTAGGAGGAAGTAAAGAAACAGTGGAGAAGGGCACACAGCTGTTTTCCATTCCTGAATTTTGCTTTCAACTGGAGTAAAAGCTTCGATATAATATGCCTTGAAATTTTACTTGAAAAATTAATTGAATTTGGCTGGGATGGAAACAGCCACATTATTGGTGCTAAAAACTGGCTTAAGACCATAATTCAAAGCAGAAAAAACCCATCGCAGTATATTCTTAATGAGTTAGACATGGAGAATTAGAATATTTAGAACAGTCAAGAGACTGAAAGTCAATGGTATTTTTATCTGAGTGAGATCTGATATTACCTCCCAGGAAAGGAGGTAATAAATCCTCTCAACATGATTTCAGAGATAAACAATTGGAATCCTGGAAATATTTTTGCAAATGGAGGTTGTGTTCTAAGCAGAATGAATTTGGACTGGGTTTTGTAACTTGAAGCTTATGGTATGAGAACAGCTTTGCTTAACTAAATATTCTTTACTCTTACACACTAAGGAGAAACATAAGAGTCTACAAAAAATACTTAAAGGAGATTGAAACTGAAAGTCCTCTAGGGTTTTTTTTTTTTTTAAGATTTTATTTATTTATTTGACAGACAGAGATCAAAAATAGGCAGAGAGAGAGAGGAGGAAGAAAGCTCCTTGCTGAGCAGAGAACCTGATGCGGGACTCGATTCAGGGGCCCTGGGATCATGACCCGAGCTGAAGGCAGAGGCTTTAACCCACTGAGCCACCCAGGGACCCCAAGTCCTCTAGGTTTCTGCCATGGAATCTCAATATCAGTCTTTTTGTTCATTCTTGAAGATAACTGCTCATGAATGTACTTAAGTACTTAGTTCTACAGCCAATCAAATAAAATAATAATTAAGATCACAAAATGGACTTTATAACTGGAGAGATGCTGTAAAAGGGATGATGACCAAACCAGTGAACATTAGAAAATGTGATCAGACTACAAATAAAGGATTTTGTTTCATCATAAGCAGACATTTTTCAGAACCATTCCTTGCTATGAATACTTGGGGACAAGTAAGAGGTTGAGTGAGCTGATATTTATGGATTCTTAACATTTTCATTTCTTATAATTCCTGTGCTAAGTTATTGGTTGCTAGTGTGTTTCTCACATTCTCTTGCTTTACTCTGTATTACAGATTTTTCTGTCTATTGACTTCTGGTTATATTCAGCAAATTGCAGATATTGGTGGGTGAGAAGAAACTAAATCAGGGTTTTACTCCCTATCCCTCTTTCCTGCCTACAGTCGCTTTCCTAGCAGTGATTATGTATCCATCTTGATTCCTGCTTCTGGTAGAAAGCCAGTGTTCCATGGTTCCTACTTCCGTCTGCCAAGCCGTAGACAACCCTACCTTCTTGCTCTTCTTACACCATTTCCTCTCATTGTCCCTTTTTGCCCTAGGAATACTTGGTGTCTTCCTGCTGTTGCTGCTATTTGTCGTGCTTCAAGGCACTCATTTCGGTTCTCAACTTTATCACTCGTTTAAATGATAATGTTAAATTTGTTCTGTATGAAGGAACTAAATGGATTTCTGTTCTTCTTACTTGGTATAGTTCTTAAAAGTGGTCACATAATTATGTCATAAGAGAACAGAATTCCTCCTAAGTCAAGTTAGATATGGTCTCACATGAAGACAGAAAATTAAGTTTTGTGGATTTCTCAATACTTCTCCAAGAATTATCATGACATATTATACTTTTGGGTGTTAAATGCAAATCAAAGAACTCATTTCTTTTGTTGCCTATGACATTTTACATTCCATCACTTCGTTAACAAGAAGTTAACCATAGGATTGCTCCTCCCAAAATACTTTTTTTTATTATTTAAGTTTTAATAGAGGATTTAAAATGTATTGTTGGTGAATTGGAATCACAACTGGGACCTTTCTATTCGTGTTCTGATCTTAGCTATTTTAGAACTGATTGTGTTGTTTGGTGTAACTAATTTGAAAAATATCTCTAGGCTGAGTGTAAATGCCAGTGTTTAGAAGAAAATTTATAAAGACATTGTATCTTCCAATTTCATTCTATCAAACAATATTTCACTAGACACTAAGTGATTACATTACAGATTCCTTATTGCACTGTTCTTGAGATTCTTGCCATGGGCCCACCTTATAAGCAAGACTGGAAAACAATTACTTCAAGTTATTTAAATGGTTTACTTAGAAGACGTATGTATACAAAGGCTTTTTTTTTTTTAATCGTAGAGTTCCATGATTTATTCCCTTGATCTATATGTGACTCATTACTTTACCCATATTTTAAACATTAATGTAGCCCACTGTATCCTTAAGAGTATAAGAAATCTGGCCACTGTGCTGAGCTGGACTTTGAGTGTAATCCAGTTAGACCCCAGGGAGAGAGTGAATATTAAAAGCAGCATGCACTAAAAAAGAAGTCCATTGGGAGAAGAGCAACATTCTGTTCTTCCTGGATCTGAGCTCAGTGACCCAGATGCAGCTGAATGACCTTGGAGCTCCCAAAACAATTCCTTAACTTCCAGAGTGAATGGCAGCTGGTACTTCAAACTCTGAAAAATCATAGTTTACATGTGTGAAAAATGCTGAAATGTTGGGAAATCATGTAAGGACTGGATGCATACTGAGTATATGTACGTATGTGTTTGAAAATTTGAATTTAAGACAAATTAACATATAGTAAGAAAATCATTCATGTACATGTGTATATATGCAGATAGATGATAGATAGATGATAGATAGATATCCCAATTTTAAATCAATTACCTATGAGTTAATCTCAATATATTCTAAGTATTAGAGAATTCTCTCAATCTTTTTATGATAAGTACTCAGATTCTACAACCAAATGTAGTGTATGTCGGAAAGCCGTAAGTTGCTTCAAGGTGAAATTCAAAGGAAATAAAAGATTCCTCTACATGTTGTTTTTTTTTTTTTTTTTTTTTTCCAAATAGAGTCTCTCTTCTGGTACTTGTGATTGACTCTTTATTCATCATTAGAATTCTTCTCAACGAAGTAGCTGAGAATCTCCAGACTTTTTATACGAAAAAGTTCTTCAGATATGATATTTCTTTTATAACACAAAAAGAATCAATAAAAGTCAGCTTTTTAGGATTAGAAGATTCACCAAATACTGGAGGGGTTTAAAGGAAAGATTTTGTTCCATTCCGTCTGCCAGCAGGTCAGGTTCAATTTGATGCCACACTTTTGTTTTTGTGGTTATCTTAGAGCTTTAACACAGTTGTAACACAGAAGTGGAATTCCAAACAGCAAAGGAATAGAAGAAAAAAAAGTTTCACAGAGTTCTAAAGGCTTTTATGAAGGAAGATTTCTCAAAAAAATAAAAAAAATATATATATATAAATAAAAAGTGAAACTAGGGCAAGGGAGCGTTAGAAATTTGGGCTTTTGAGTTTCAAGCACCACAGGAAAAAATATTTTGTCAATCTTGATCTAAATTTAACAGGCAATATGCAGGTGGTGAAGTATTTTGTCAACTACCTGTGGGTAATGAGGCTTTTCTTGACTACATATGAGTTTGCAGATCTCTAATTATATGCCAGAAATTCTGTACCTGAATTGGAACTAATATCTGTTATTTTCCTTATTATCAGTGATAGTTCAGTAACTAAAATTTAAGGAGGACTTAACCTGCATTTAAAAAGTGAAATACACCCTCCTACACTGTTGGTGGGAATGCAAGCTGGTGCAGCCACTCTGGAAAACAGCATGGAGGTTCCTCAAAATGTTGAAAATAGAACTGCCCTATGACCCAGTAATTGCACTATTGGGTATTTACCCTAAAGATACAAATGTAGTGATCCAAAGGGGCACATGCACCCGAATGTTTATAGCAGCAATGTCCACAATAGCCAAACTATGGAAAGAACCTAGATGCCCATCAACAGATGAATGGATCAAGAAGATGTGGTATATATACACAATGGAATACTATGCAGCCATCAAAAGAAATGAAATCTTGCCATTTGCAACAACATGGATGGAACTAGAGCGTATCATGCTTAGCGAAATAAGTCAAGCAGAGAAAGACAACTATCATATGATCTCCCTGATATGAGGAAGTGGTGATGCAACATGGAGGCTTAAGTGGGTAGAAGAAGAATAAATGAAACAAGATGGGATTGGGAGGGAGAGAAACCATAAGTGACTCTTAATCTCACAAAACAAACTGAGGGTTGCCGAGGGGAGGGGGTTTGGGAGAAGGGGTTGGGATTATGGACATTGGGGAGGGCATGTGATTTGGTGAGTGCTGTGAAGTGTGTAAACCTGGTGATTCACAGACCTGTACCCCTGGGGATAAAAATATATGTTTATAAAAAATAAAAAAATTATATAAAAAAAAAAGTGAAATACAATTCTGAAGTTGTTGTTGTTTTAAATAATTGCCAAGTAATGCATAATAAGATAATTTCCTTGTTATAGGGGTTTAGTGTTCTGTTGACCCCTTAGGAATTATAGATAGTGTGATATGAAGAGATTTCTATAACAGTGCTTAGATTTGATATTATTTAAAACTATATTTTTATAACAGCCATATGGCATGACTGCCTCTAGGGAAGTAGTTCTGTCTCTAATTCCTTTATGAGTTGCTATAGTTTACTGATAATGAAATAATATTATAGTTCTCAGTGCATGCAGCAGAAGTCAAGATGTCCTATTGACTCAAACAATAACTCAGTGGTATCTAGATTTATCATTTGTCAGGGTCAACTTTGCTCTACACTGCAGCAATGTTCTAAGATCTTACTGTAATGATAGCAAAATGTACCACAGAGATATTGTTTCACTTGCCTCAAATCTCACATGTTCAAAGTAAAAGTTGCTCCTTTGGGGGGCACCTGGGTGGCCCAGTAGGTTAAACCTCTTACTTTTGATTTCAGCTCAGGTCATGATCTCAGGGTCATGAGATCGAGCCCTTCATGGGGCTCCATGCTCAGTGGGGAGTCAGCTTGATATTCTCTCTCCCTCTCCCTCTGCCTCCCTCCCCAAATAAATAAATAAACCTTAAAAAGAAAGTTGCTTTCTTTCTCAAATAACTGCTCCATCCTCTACAGCACAGTGGCTAAGAACATGACCCCAGAGTTCCACAGCCTAAATTCGAATGTCGACCCTGCCAAGAGCTAAGCAGGTGACCTACAGCAAATTACTTGGCCTTTGAGACATCAGTTTCCTTACAAGTAAATGAGGAATAATGATACAAGTCATCTCCTAGAATTGTTATGAGGATTGAATTAGTTAATATTCAAACCAGTGTTGCTACTTAAGGAATCATGGGAGTGGTGTATGTACCTTATCCTTCAAGCCAGTGACTTAGGGTCTTCTGTCTCCCTCTCTTATCAAATCATGGTCAAAAAGTACTAGTTCTTTTCTTCCTTTCTTTTGTTTTTTGTTTTTTTCTCCCTTTTTTTCCCTATCAGATTTGTCTTTCTCATATTTTCCTCCATTAACCTTGAACTTGGGCTATTACAACTGTTGTCTCTGTTCCATCTTTTATACTTTTATACTCCTGGTAAAGTATTTGTGAGATTTCCAAGCTTGAATCTACTCAGCAGTTTCTACTTGATTACTGCAGTGGCTGTCAAATTATTAAACAAACAAACAAAAAAAGCTTCATTTAAATCTTTATACAAAGGAACTCTTTCATAGGTGTTCAATACATACAAAAGATAAATATTGAAATCCCCTAGTTGCCGTGGGAAATGGAGGTAGTAATCTTCCCATTCACTATACTTTACCTCCTCTTGGTCTCCTCGTGCCATTGGATTGTGTAACCTATTCACATCACTACTCCCTTTGTCAAATAATCTTATCTGTAGACTCATTGAACTCATAGTTCTATGTATAATTTATACTACTTAAATTTTATATACTTTATATACTTAAGTATATACTTATATACTTATATACTTAAGTATATACTGCTTAAATTTTATGACAGAATATCTCTGGTATTCTGTATTGCTATTTACTGGCCATCTTCATGGTGGTAAGTGTTCCTAGCACTGCATTAGTGATGAGGAAAGGAAAAGGTCATTTGAGTTAGATCCTTGTGGCACTGTGCTGATTTCAAACTCAGGGTGTCTGTGGGAGTCAGGTCTCCCAGGTGCCTCTCATCAGGAGACTTGACCAGGATGGCAAGGCTAAGGAGTTTCTGGGACTTCTGAGTTCCCACGAGATTCTGGCAGCAAGATACTGGAAGATCTGGCCTCAGGTGACTCAGCTACGGTGTTTTGGAGCTGGATGCAGACTGGCTGCCCTTTGTTTCCTCCACACATCATTGTGGCCCCAAGTAGCCCTCAAGGGTGAAACCCTGGTACTAATCAAAGGTAATCTTCCCGCGGATTCTGAGAGGCCAGCTTGTGTAAGCTTTGCTTCTCACCAGTGTCCTGCCCAGGACCTCTAGGTTTCTGTGCATATGGACCAACCCCACCCCCATCAGTCCCTTTTCCTGTTCTTAGGGGTTACCAGCTCTGCACTTACGATGCCTAGAAGAGCAGGAGGTTTAAGTGAGACCAGGAGACCCCATGCAGCCCTGTGCCTAGGGAAAGTAAGGGAACCTGTGAGATTCAGGTCTCCTAGGTATCTCTTACCAGCGAACTTCCTGACCATACTGGGAATGCAAGGCTTAGGAGTTACTACAAAATCTGGCTTTAGGGGAATTGGTAACTTGAGCTTTGGCTAGGGGCACTAGGGGTTGGCGGGTGGGAAGTGGACCTCGGTATTTCTATGAATCCCCCAAAAATGTACACTGGGGACCCTGTTCATCCCCAGAATTCCTGGACCTGAGGGCTGATGGCACAGTACCCTTATGTGGAGACACAGAGGCTCACACATGCTCTTTTCACTCTTGGTACTTGCCCCAGCATTTGGCCCACACCCACTGTGGACTAGGGCCTGCCTTTGCTCAGCAAGCCATCTCCCTGAGGTAGCATTTCTTACATTGATCCATTGGTGAAGAGATTTGAATGATGGTTATCCTTGGACGATTTGTGGACCTCTTGTTTTTATTGGACTAAGGTCCTGTCTCTCACACGTGTTTCCCAGTCCAAGATCCTGGGAGATCTGGCTCTGTGATCTCGTGAGATCAGGAGTCAGAGGAATGTGCTACATTGTTCTGGAGCAGGATGGATCCTTTTATCCCTGCGTGTGTATTAGTTGTAGTTACATATACCTACAGGTAGTTGTGTGGCCCATCTGTGGCCAAAACTCTCAGTACACCCCTATGTTCCCAACTGGGAGAGAAACAGGGGGAACCAGGCCATTGACCCAGAGTACCCAAGCATTCTCTTACCTCCCTGCACATTTCCTATCCTCAGGCTTGTTGGATTCCCCAACTCTGTGTACAGGGGAAGCTCAGCCCAAGAGGCTATCTTCTTGAAGCTAGAGTTTTCTTGAACTGCACACATTGCACAATGAGGAAAAGTATACTTTAGTTAGTTCCCTTGTGGATCTGTGCTGGAAAGAGACTCATGGCCTTTGTGGGAGACAGATACTCTAGGTGTCTCCCATCAGCAGACTTCCTAGCTAAGGAGTTCCATGAGATCTGTCTTCAGTAGAATAGGAAATGTGCTTTAAAGCAGGGTGGCCCTTGGCAAAATAATTAAAAACAAACAAAAACTGCACTCTGCATTTAAGAACATACATGAAGCTTACATTTTTTATATTCCTTGAAACCTCTAGAATATAATTATGTATACAACAGATGCCTAATAATTTGTGAACAATAGATCATTTATGGTTCATATCTGCTTTCTGTTCTCACTTAGGCCAAGAGTCACCCTGTGTCTTTTTCATAACCCATACCTTTCCCTTGTGTTTCTTAGCCTTGAAATGCCTTCCCAGAGTACTAACCCCTCTAGTCTGCCTTTCATTCTTGGAGGCAGAATTCCTAGGAATATCTTAAGTCTGACATTAAACAGCTTAATGCCTGGTATATTAGTTTTCTATTGTTGCTGTGACAGATTACTACAAGTTTTGGGTCTTTAAATAATCCAATCTATTGTCTTACAGTTCTGTAGGTTAGAAGCCCAAGGCTGGTCTCAGTGGGTTAAAATCAAGGTAATGGCTCTATTCCCTCGTGGAGGGTATAAGGGAGTCTCTTTCTGTACCTTTTGTAGCTTCTAGAGGCCATCCACAGACTCATTGACTCATAGCTGCCTTTGTCCATGTGGAAAGCCAGCATTAGTGGGTGAGTCTCTCTCAGATTTCATCATGCTGATCTCTTCTGCTTCCTTTTTTTATTATAAAGGACCCGTACATTGGGCTCACTTACATAATCCAGGATAGTCTCCCCCACCCATCCTCTTTTATTTAAGTATACCTGCACAGCCCCTTTTATAATGTTGGTAACATATTCACAGATTCCAGGGATTAGGCTGTGCACATATTTGGGGGCCATTATTTTGCCCACTGATCCTGGGGTTATTTACTAGAATTATGTTTGACAATAATACTTTGTATTTTCATTATATGTGTACCGTTTTTAAATTCCTTTTTCTTATTTCACGTAATCTACACAGTATTTGACAAGGTTATTCCTCACATAATTTTCCTTATGTTAGTCTTAAAAAACCTTAATTTATATATCTAGGATCATATAGGTAGTGTTAAATATATGATTCTCCATTATATCATAACTTGAACTTCTATTTCATTCATTTCCAAACAACATATAACTTATAGTTCATTTTCATTAGTTAAGTTACTGACTGAAAAAACTGAGGCTCAAAGGGGTTATGTCACTTCTCCAAACCAGTGTTTAAAATTCCTGAAGCTACAGCTGGTACTCAGATCTTTTGAATTATGTATGAACCAAAATTCCTTTCAGTTTACCCCAGTGCTGACAATATATTGGTTGACCATATAGCTTATCTTCTTTTAGTGTGGTTATAGGGATCTGAAGAGTCATATTTATAAATACATTGGGAAGTGTATAGTAATATAAGTTGCACACCATTATTATGGTAATTTAATGTAAAATTCCCAGGGTTGAAAAAATCTCCCAGAAAGAAATGAAGGAGTTTGACAAACAAAGGTATAGCAAAATCCTCAACACAAAAAACTCTTGTAGATTGTTTCAGAATAGATTCTATTTCTATCAGCATCAAACATACCAAAGTAGTATTCATTTATGCATAAAAATATCTGAAGGAAGTAAATAAGTAATCAAGAAAATTAAGGATTCAGAAGTTTTTGTTCTATCTAATAATTTGGTGATGTTGAAGAAATAAATAATTTAACATAGGGGAAACTTGGAGTCTTAAGGAAGAACATAGACTTAGAAAAATTGAGGATGGGATGGTTTTAATACACTTAGAGCTGACAAAGAGAAGCAGGAAACCTTCATATTAAGGGTATTATTTCCATATAATCACTGAGCTGAAGAAGGCATAATTTGAGGTGTGAAATTTGTGAAGAAGGTCTGGATTAGAATTCCAAAACCTTTGGTACTAGTGACTTCATTGTCGCTTGGAACCAGCTGGTTACCATAGGCTTTATTTTGTGTGTATCTCATTTTCAATCACACAGAACAGTCACACTCTGAAGAGTTGTATGCTTTTTCTGCAGACAAATAAGATGACACTTATTTGAGGGAGATTTCTCTCTGGAGCTTCATTGAACCTTGTGTTTTTCATCCAGATGCTGTGAAGACCTATTAGGGCCTTAGGATACAACAAATTGAGCATAATGACTTCAGGCTCTACTTCTTACAGCAAAGAAATGCCTCTGTGTTCACCTGCTGGTGATAAAATGTCTTTGGTGTTGAAAAGAAAAGAAAAGAAAAGAAAAAAGAAAAGGAAAGGAAAGGAAAAGAAAGGAAAGGAAAGGAAAGGAAAAAACCTTCTAAGGTTTGCATAATATGCCACTAAAACAAAGAGATAGAGTATCTTCAACCTTCTTATACACATTCTTTGCCTGACTTTTATTGACTTTACAGACTTTCAAATTAACTTGCTATCTAATTCTGCCAGTCCGAAAGAGTTTGTTCTCAGTGAGGTTTTCTAAGTCCCTAAAACTCTTGGGGGATTTTATATCTAATAAGTAAGAATATCCATTAAATGTACTTAATGAAAGTCTGTAGTTAGAGTTTGATACATAAAGCACAGGTTTGTATTTTTTTTTTTTTACCTTCTCAGGAAATGATCCAAGATTGACACAAAGTAGCTTTCCAGGGTTAATCTTTAGGGAAGTTCTGAGAGATTAAGTGAGAACCGCATCAATGATAGTATGCCATTAGGATACGACTTTAATAGAATAACCGTAATTGAAAAGCCATTGTCTTAATATGTTTAGAACAAACCAAGGCATTGAAAGCTGCTTTCTTTTTATTTTTCTCTTATGCCTAGAGATGGCATATAAATTTGAACAGGCCTCTGCAGATCATTTTCAAGAGAAGCAACATAGAGGGACACATATCAAGCAGAATTTAAGATCAGGAATGCAACTTTTATGAACTTAGTAATGTCATCATTTGTTTGAAACCAAGTTGTTCATTTTCTGTCACATAGATTTTATTCTGACCTTAATGAGAAAATAGCATATTCCTCTGTGTGTGTGTGTTTTCTTCTCTGAAGCTGTAATATAAAAACATAAATCAAAGCTGTTTTGACAGATGAACAACACAATTTTGTAACAGGATAGAAATTAAAAAAAAAAAAAAAGACTGAATAGCTGATAAAAGATGAGTCGAACTAGGAGGATTGATGTTAGAGCTGAAGGCACCATTAGAGATTAGATGCTCATTGGCTTTTCAGCAAGCCTGGTGACTCATTCTACATAAATGAAGTTTGTGATATGTAATGAAAAGCTTTCTATCTTCACTGCAAGCAAATTAGCAGGTATTTTGTGGCAGGAATGTTAATGTTATCTTGCATTTGTTTCTGAGCAGGAACACATTAACAGAGCAGGTTTGAAAAGAATTTCACTTTTATAACATCAGGTGCCGGAGGTATTAGAACAAGGTCACCTCTGTAAAGTAATGAGGGAAAATTAGGTTATAAACATGCAGCGCCTAAAAATACACTCAGTCTTCTCTGCAGAGTGAATGCCATATAGGATTGCCCCAAATTGCTAATATTCTTTTACTTCAGATTATACTCAGACCCCAAACCGAATCCAAAGAGTTAAATTAATAAAGCAAAACAGGGTGGAGGGCAGTTACTGAGGGTTATCATGGTCAACTGATCCAAATCAATGGTGTTCAAATATCTGTGTGCATATATATATATGCACACACACATACACAACTTGCTTCATGATTTGGAAATCAGGACATTTAGAATGTGTTATATAATAAACCATGAAAGTCCACATTATCTGTTTGGGAGAAATAGTGGAAAAAGGCAAATGAAAGCTAAAGGTAAAACATTGCCTATTTTGGATGACATTAAAACTTAAGAGGAGAGTGGTTGCAGGGGGTATGATCAGGATTAAGAGAGATGAGCTAGAAGATAAAATGGCAATAAGGTTTTCAAAAAGTAGGGTAATGGGAGTGTGAATGATTCTATTCCTTTTATGAGTGCATATAAAAAGACAAGATGAGTAATTTGTATGCAGAAGGCCCACCAGATCTGGATAATTGGGTTTTGGGCAGGATATCACCTTCTAGGATGGACCATTATGGCACCAATGACCCGAGTTCAAGATTGGGTAATCATACTTGCAGCTTTTCTGGATTAGAAAGAGACCTGCTGATGTAGTTCCTCATCTTGCTTTAAATATACACTCACTTGTCTAACCTCCTATCTCCTGAGCCATGTTTTTTGCCTTATTATTCATTTCTGCAACTAAATTAAAGCTTGTTGCAATCCATTTGTTCTGCCCAAATATGATGAGACTATAGGGTGATTATTAAAATATAGGAAACCAACAACTGACCTCTAACTACAAAAATCCTTCAGAGTAATATAACAATTTAATTACTTAATTAAGCAATTAACTAAGCAGAAAGGTGAAAAAGTGTTTGGAATAGCAGTTAATAAAATTTTGTTCAATTAAAATTTCATTTTGGTAAGAATTTAATTGTAAATGAAAATGCACTGCTGGTTATGGTAGTCACTTCTTAAAAAATCATGAAGCAGGTTCAGCGACTGGTTGATATTGGTTTTGTTCAATCTGGACTTAGTGTGTCCAGAATCTAGTAGATAAAGTTTGTTAGTCTAATAAAAGATTAAAAACAAATCATCTAAACTTTTAATTTTACAGGCAAAAAAATCTGAGATTTGGAAAGATGAAGTGACTTGCCCAAATTCACAAGGTAATTACTGGCAGACCCACTTGAACCTAGTGTCTTTTGATTCTTTTTGGTTTTTTATCAAAAACCAAACCAAGGAACCAAACAAACAAAAACAATTTTATTGACTAGTGCAATATACTTCTCACACCGGGCTGTTTGTTGCTATCACTAATGTCCAGGCAGTACTCCAGGACAATATCTCTGGGGTAAGGTGCTCCATGCATATTTTTATAACTCTTCTCCAAGTGATGTGATGCAAAGCCAGGACTGAAAAACACTGGGCCGTTTGGAGATTCCATTAAAAAATGTTGCAGTTCCTTTATCCCAGGACTGCAGTGCTATTTTACCCAAGGTAATTTTGAGAGGAAAAAATAGGAGGGTTTGTTTAATGATTGGCATAGAAAGTGCCCTATGTATGTCTTTAATGTTTCTGACATGTATTCAGTTAACAGCAGGGCATGTATCAAGGAAAGAGCCAGTGTTAAGGTAACATAGACCTCATTTTTGAAGCAATCTTTAAAATGAGAGGTCTGGAAAGATGAAACTCAGAAAATAAATCAATGCTTGTCTAAAGGTTATAGAGTAACTTGGGAACTATTTGAGCTCTAGTGATTACAAGATCAGAAGATTAAAAAATAACCCTGAGGGTGTGCTTTAGGAACCATTCCCTCCGAAGATATGTGAGAGATTTATGATTGAGTTGAAATCATTTTTGACTGGAAATAACTCCAACCCATGAGGAACATGAGAGTTAATACGAAATGGTGGAAGGAGCATTGTCAGAATATGTTCTTTATTCTCATTCTAAAGGCTAACCATTTACCACTGAAAAAATAAGAACCACCTAATAAATTACTACAACAACTAGTGAAAAGCCTACCAATCAAATAACTGCTAACTATAATTAAGTCAGTCGTAAGGATGAGATCAGACTACAAAGATCAAGGTAGTCCTCAAGCTCAGAGGCTTAGATATGACTCAAATATGACAAACATTTGAAAAGGTAAATAGCAAAAGAAGAAATAATTGACAATCTGATGCTATAATAGATTGTCATTTATAAAATACTTATATAGTCAAATGAATATTTAAAAAATAGGTACTTTGGGGAATTCAAAGGCAAAGAGAGCATAGGCAAATGACCATCTTCCAGATAAAATCCAAGTACCTTTCCTTGTTCCTCTTGTTTGATTAAAAACGCCCTCCATTTCTATGAGGTGATGGATGCTAAGTAAACATTGTGGTAATCATTTCACAATATATGTAATTCAAACTATTAGGCTGCACATCTTATACCAGACAGTGACATATGCCAATTATATCAGTAAAACTGGAAAACACAAACAAAACCCTCCTCTAAAAGGGGGATAAGTTATTATAATCAATTAGAAGTTTGATCATATTTTGAAGGTAGTTATTTAAAAATTTCAGATTTTATCCTTTAAAGAGGAATCCTGCAAAACATAATGATGACTAGAAAGGAATATAATATGATAGTATATTTTAGGTACTGCAATACATGGCTTTTTATTTGGTTATTCATTAAGTTAGTCCTCAAAAGTAGGTGGAACATAATTAATCGGTACGACTATGAGCCAGGCATGATGATGGCTCTAGGGTAAGATGAGACTCTTAAAACTTGATCTCTCACTGAATGAGGCAATAATATTGTGATTGAGAATAAGGTAGGCCCAGAAGTAAGTAAAATGCAAGATATATTATTAGTGTCATAGGAGAGGTAAAAATATTCGGGATCTCTCAAACCTGGTCCTCTATTAGAGAGTACAAGACCATCCATTCAATTTGTTAAGTCAGATGTATAGGAAGCAACACTGATGTACCACTGTACAGCAACCTCATCTCTTAGCCATTGGCAAATTAGTGACAATTTATATTAAGATCTTCTTTCTATTCTTATGACTTTGCTCCATCTCCTGTGTTTCTGTGCATATTAAATTTAGGTTCATCTGTCACCTACACTATTGTAGTTTCTACCTAACTTGTTTCCATACACAAGCTTCAATAAGAGTGTTCTTTTCAAAATGCAGATTGATTATATCACCACACAGATTAAACTTCATGAGGGCAAAGAATTTTTCTCTTCAATTCATTATATCTATAGAAGGTAATAGCTTGATAAATTCCAATAAAAAAATAAATTATAAAGTTGGGGGAAATCATTTTTTTTTATTTTTTTTTTATAAACATATATTTTTATCCCCAGGGGTACAGGTCTGTTTGGGGGAAATAGTTTGATGGAAGAGTTCTCAATACTGTGAAAATTTAACTCAGCTGAGAGAGACTAGTTCGCTCATGCCAGAGAATGTTGCTCACACAAAGAGGCTTCCAGAACTTAGCTGGCAAAATGCCATTCACAGCTCTTAATCTCCTAAGTATATCTACTTATTTTATTAATGTGAATTTGTAGATAAGTTTGTGAGGACAATATTTTCTACCTAAATGTTTTTGCAAATTTTTATCTGAAGTCCACCTAAAGTGAAATAAATAAAATTATGTAACTAAGAATGTCATTGGTACTACATAAACCCCTAGTGAACCAAAAAAGAAAATTTTTATATTTACAGCATACCAGTTCTTTACAATTTGGCCTTTATTTTTGTTCTCCCCCTTTCCCTCCCGTGTAACACCCTGACTTACCTCAGTAACCACCCTTTCTCTACTTTCAGCCCTTGCTTATTTGATGGTATTTGACTTCTTTCCAGCTTCTGAAATTAGGCACTACATTCTTTTGGCTAGAGTAATTGTTTGGTGGGGGGTAGGGAATCACCTGACATAGAGCTAATGAGTTGTAATCAGAGATCTCCTGGGACTATAGAACTTGCATTCACAGGATATGAAGCTGAAGCCATTGCATCCATTTTGGCACCACGAGGGGAATTCCTACCAAAGAATGGAGCCAACACAAAGAACACAGAGCAGAGTGTTTGAGAAAGATCAGATCCTGGTAACATTAAAGTGAGCCCCAGGATCAAGTCAATCCCCTTCTGTAGGTGAGCTAATCAAGTCATTTTTGAATAAACTGGTTTGGTTTGGTTTTCTGTCACTGATAAACAAGAGAGCCAAAACTGGTAATATCAGCAACTTCTATCTTCCCTGATGGCTGCAATGTGACGGTTCATCTGAGGCAATTGGCTTCAGCCTTGAAATGCGATAAATTGTCTTCTGGCCTGGGACATGGTTTCTTAGTGAGTCAGTTAGGCTAAAGAAGTGTAGGCTAGAAGCACAGAAATTAAACTAGCCTCTGCCATGCAGACTATGCCGTGACACTTATCTAATTTCACTGATAATAAGCTGCACCTGTTACTAAAATCATTTCACGGCCAAAAAGACTTCCAAAGTGAAGCCTGAGACAAAAAAGGTGACAGAAAAATCCAAACTGACAAAACATGCTGCTGCTTAACAGAAACCATTGATTTTATGACATTTACTGAGTAAACACTCAAAGTAGGGCCTCCTCCATGTATGTTCAACAACCATGTGGGAAACAGAGATAGGTTTTTCGAGCAAAAGGAATTTAACATTTTATGATGCATTTTAGGTAGAAACACAACTCCCCTTTTTATTCTCTAATTATTCTTCCTTTTATTATTTTATCTATTGAATATTTTCATTGCTTCTGCAGGGACAGAGGGGCCACCTGAGGGCAGTCCATACTTCGACATGGGGACCAGAGGAAGGTAAGAACTTGGCAGCAGCTCAGCTAATCCTAGCCGGCTGTCTCTGCCACTCAAAATGGTGGAAAGATGAAGACAGCAGTTATGTCACCATATCTGTCTGTAAGTGTTTGTTTATGTGTGAAATGGTATCTAGAGAGTGCCCCTGGATCAAAGGAGTTTAGGACGTGGGTGGATGAGGAAGAAACCAGGCTAGTAAAAGAGTTGAAGCCAGAAGCTTAGCTGTTTAGTTTTTGCTTCATGGTGCAATGCTTTCTTAGAGAAGCTCCTGACAATACATCCTCCAGACTGCTATCTGCTTGAACTTTGGAAACCATGTGTCTGATCATGTATTGGGGATAAATGAGGTAGCAGGCATTATTGCTGTCCTTATCGGGTCTTATTCTCAAACTGTAAATGCTAATCCAACATAACTTGAGCCAAGATCCAGTGAGAGATAAAAAAAAAAAAAAAAAAAGCGATAAAAAACAAGGAAGGTGGATGTTTCCATTGAGAGATTTTAGATGTAAAGAAGTTACATCTAAACTGTGACTTAAAAAATTAAAAAAAATAAACTGTGACTTAAAGGAAGGGTAAGGATTAATTATGTTGAGAAGAGAGAAAAGGATTTCTGGTTGAATCCTTGCATAAACAAAGCTCAGGGGAAAACAAGTGAAGTGTTTGTCAATGGGGAAGGTAAAGAAAAGAATTTGTGAAATAATATGTCCTTAGCAAATCTATTAAGGATCTTTTGGAGAGAATTACATAGTGTTTTTCTGTTATAATTTAACCTCATAGCAATAATTTCTTATAAATAAATTACCTGAGGGAAAATATATGTTTTAATTCACACTTGTATTTTTAGAAATTAAAAAAAATATATGGAGTTAGCTTATCATTTTTGATGATCTGTAAAACTTTACTAGACCCAGAGGAATTCCAATTATTCTATTAAATTACTCTATAATTGAACTAACATCTCCACTCTCAATAAAACAGGTTCTAACGTCCAAAGCAGTGTGTGAGCTATTGCTGAGTGTCTTAATGGCTCCTGTGTTTGCCTACATACTCTCATACTAGCCTCCAACTAATTACTTTGTAAAGCACTTTGGGATAATTTGGTTGTGAATAGTATTGTATAAAGCAAACACATTTCTTTTCTCAAACATTGGCTCATGTTGGGAGATGAAGAACTACAAGTGCTTTCTTCTTTCTTTCTTTTTTTTTTTTTGCCTTAGCAGTAGACGCTTTATGTTACACATGCATGCATTTTTAGGTCCTCTTTTAGAAGGACAGGGCACAAAAACCTTATATAATTAGTGGATCTATTCCTGCTGACATGGCCATGACACAAAGTATTTATTTTGTTCTGAAGTGTTTTATTAATGAATATGGAGTATTTTATAAATATTTCTCATGGAATACTTGTCCTTTAATATTTATTAGATTTGCATGCAGCAGACATTCAAATATAGGAATTTTTCCTCTCAGAATAAATACCAACAAAGTAAATTTTTTGAAAATTTGTTTGGAAAATTATAATTAGTGAACTCTGTCTCATCCTATGCTTTCTTTAAAAATTAGTGGCATTATGCCAGATTTATACACAGTTCTTTACTGATATTACTGATAATCTTTTTTTTTCCAAGTGCTGGAAATGGGATTTAGAACTTGTGCCTAGAATTTTTGGCTATTGTGCACATACACAAGAATATAATTGTTTCCCTACAACTCTATGGCATCTATGGAAGCTACTCTGGCTCTGGATTAGTTGTGACCTGTTCCAGTCATTTCTTTGTGGCTATTCCTAGAAAAACTCTTTCGTTACTACTCTTTAGTATTATGACTTTGACTTCAACATCCTGTGGAAAATTATGATTTATAATTTGTAAGAAATATGTGCAGTGTTTCCTTGTCCATATCTGAAAGCAATTACAGAGTTTGGGGAAGTATTTCACTCTCAATAATTTTTAGATAATCTTAAATCCATCAGGATTTATGGATAAAGGCTTGGTAATATTATCTACCTACAAACAAATCCAGGCTTTGAGTGCTAAAGAAACAAAAGCAGAATCTAAATTGTGCCCTTTAGATGGAATGGCCATTACTTATGTTCAGTGATCTAAATGCGTATGTATACACGTCTTCCACCTCTGAATGACAGATTTGAGAATCTCCATGTCCTGTGCATCCATTTGGAGTTGGAATTAACATTTTGTCCCTTTGATAAACTACTAAGTGCCTTAAATGAAGTTTAATGATCCTTTGTGAGTTATTAGTGGATTGTTCCATGGTGCAATGGTTCGATTAGTGAAATCTCACAGTGGCATAGTAACTGTATCCAAAGCAATCTGGAAATTGATGGATCTCTATGAAAGGAAGTGATATCTTTATTCTTCCCAATGTGTCTCATTATGTTCTTTTCCTTTTCATATGTACCTACCACTATTAAGAAAATATGACTGTATTACCTGAATTTCAAGTGGACTATTTCATGTGAATTGTTTCAGGATACACTTATGTTATTTTGGAGAATAATTATACAAAATTCTCAACTGTCTTGTGTACTTGATATTAAAACCCCTTAAGATTAAAATTTTCAAATGCAGTTTCTTTTTATGAGGTTTTACATTTGTGGTGGCAAGAGAATTCTTAGTCACATTTCTCCAGCAGCAATCTGTATTTGGGTACATTACAAATATATGATAGCTGGTATTGAGGGCCAGTTGTTGACTTCAGATTGCACACAAACCAAATGCTGACACCATCCACTGAGTGGTGTACATAGTTTGGACATGGTTTGGGAATAAGGTGTCATCATGAGCCAGTGAAATTACATGCCACTATGAACTGTGTTCAAGGGGATTTGCTTATAATTACTGTGGTTATCTTTGAACATCTTGATTTGGAAATGTGATATTTCAAGGAATGTTTTTATTGCTATGTATTGCTAAAAATTTGGCTATTGATAGATAACAAAACATGCTATAAGTTAGACAGGACAATCAAAATCAATGAATTAAAAGAGAAAGTCCAAGGATTCTCTTCATTCATTATCCAATAGCCTAGAGACTGAACTGCAGTGCTGAGAGGCGAGTTGGGATTTTAACTCAGTATGACAATATGGCAAATGTCCAGACCATGATCACAAAACAGCTGTTTTCCTCCACAACAGGGTGAATTATAGTACATAGTGGAGCCAAGAAACCTCTTAGTATTTGTGCAAAAGCTTCTTTTGCCAGCCAGAGAGGAAGCATCAACAAGCACTGGCTTTGGAAGAGTTGGCATCTACTTAACTATTTGCCCGTGATGGAAGTCTTCACTATGAGAAGTTTTGCTAACTGTTTCCTCAGGGATTTAAGATGTGATGAGGAAGAGAGTATCATAAGTGAAAATGTGGGTGACATTTTCATAAAAAACCTTTTTTTGAGGGTGTTCTTGTGTGATCTAAATATGGTTCCCAAAGGTAACATCATTAGTGCCTATAATATATTAAAATAATATAATTAAATCTGAAAACTAGGAAACCATTAAGACACATCATCATCAAAGTTGGAAAATTGGAGCCCATATGAAGTTACACTTCATTTCTAAGAAGGAGACTTAATTACCTTCCATAAAATAGTAATAAGATGTGGAAGTCATGTTTATCATACCCAGAAACTTAAAAAAAATAGACAAATCAAATAAGAGTTTTGGTTACTAATTGCAGGGAGTTTCAAAGAATGGGGAAAGTGAAGGCATTTTACTATGGAGAAAATATTATTCTTCCTATAGATAAATCTGGAAGAAAGCTAAGAATATGACCTCAAGTGGACAGTACCCAAAGGTGGGTATTATACTTTTCCTTTTGGCAAAGTCTGGACTGAGGGCTCCTGGAGCAGAAGTGGTGGATTGTGTTTTATATCCCCAGTCACAGTGACCAGTGTTACTTGAATTGACTTCCCAAAGAACGTATGTTTCTTTCTTTTCTTTTTAAGATTTTATTTATTTATTTGACAGACAAAGATCACAAGTAGGCAGAGAGGCAGGCAGAGAAAGAGGAGGAAGCAGGCTCTCCGCCAAGCAGAGAGACTGACACGGGTCTTGATCCCAGGATCCTGAGATCATGACCTGAGCCGAAGGCAGAGGCTTCAACCCACTGAGCCACCCAGGCGCTCCCATATATTTCTTTCTTATAACTACTTTTAATTTGTAGAATTAACACAGACTCTCAAAGCAAATACTCTAATAAGCATAGAATCGACATGAACAGCATTTTTCTTAACAATATTTCTTCTAACATGTAGTTCTCTCGGTCATCTCTGAAACTTTTCAAAAAGTGTATTTGGCTAGTTCTCTCCCTCTCAATATTCTAATTCAGAACTTTGGATATGGAGTGAGATTTCTTTATGTTAAAAAGGTTCATGGAATTTTGAAGTATTAAATGATCCCTGAATTGCAGAGATTATATATTTTTCTTATAGAAGTCGAGCTTCTTATGAGTAACGATGGGTTTTACATGTCAGTGCTTTGACTTCTGTAAGAACATGTTGCAATTCCACTGAAGTCAAGCCACACCTAGCAAAAAACAACTGCAAACAGCTGGTGTTCATTTTATTCTACATCTACCTTTTACCCAAATGCACTTCAAAACCAGTCTTGACTGCTTCATTGCATTTGTGATCTGTTCATGTGACAGCCCTTTTGAGTGTAGCCTCTCGGTTCGGTGAACTAATAATTTGCATATCCTGGCTGGTCGCTGTATATTCCTCTTTTAGTTATAGTACATTTTATCTTTCCTGGTTAGATAATCCTGGGAATGGTGTCTAACAGACTCCCGTGTTCAGTTTTCTTGAATGCTTACAGAATTAAGAGCAAGGGGTGTTATTATTCCTAACAGTCTTTTATGATCCTTTGTATTTCTGTGGTATCAATTATAACTTGGCTTATATTTTTTATTTTCCCTGTTTGAGTCCTTTCTCTCCTTCTCTTGGTGAATCTAGCTACAGGCTTGCCAAATTTATTTATCTTTTCAGAACACCAGCTCTTAGTTTTATTGATCATCTTTAATTATCTTTTCAGTTTCCACTTCATTTATTTTTGCTCCAATATTTTTTATTTCCTTCCTTCTAGAAGCTGTGGACTTTGTTCTTTTTCTAGTTCTTTGAGATACAAAGTTAGATTATTTGAAACTCTTTCTTGAGGTAGACATTTATTGTTATGAACTTCCATCTTAGAACTGCTTTTGCTACATCACACAAATTTTAGTGTATGTGCATACCCTAAATTTGCATTTGTCTCAAGTTTTTTTAAAATTTCTCTTTTTATTTCTTTGTTTAGTAGGATGTTGTTTAATATGCACATATTTGTGAACTTTCCAGTTTTTTTTCCATATAATTAAGTTCGAGTTTCATACTATTGTGGTTGTAAACAATGCTTGACATAATTTCTGTCCTCTTAAATTTATTAAGACTTCTTTGGTGGCTCAACATATGATCTGTCCTGGAAAATGTTCCATGTGCACTTGAAAAGAATGTGTGTTTTGTTGCCTTTGGATGGAATCTTCTGTATATATGTGAAGTCTGTCTGGTCTAATGTGTCATTTAAGTCATGTTTCTTTATTGGTTTTCTAACTGGATGAGCTGCCATTTGATGTAAGTGGTATTTTACATGTCCCTACTATTATTATATTGTTGTCTCTTTCTCCCTTTAGGTCTATTAGTATTTGGCTTACATATTTAGGTGCTCCTATGTCAGGTATATAAATATTTATAAATGCCATATCCTCTTTTTGGATTGACCTCTTTATCATTATATGACATCCATCTTTATTCTTAACAGCATTTGTTTTCAAATCAAGTTTTGTCTGATGTATCACTACTCCAGCTTTTTTTTTTTTGTTTCCATTTGTATAGAATATCTTTTTCCATCTCTTCATTTTTAGTCTGTGTATTTACATCTAAAGTAAGTCTCTTGTAGAAATCATATAGTTGGTGGTCTTTTGTTTTGCTTTTTCTTTTTATCCATTCAGCCACTCTGTTGTCTTCTTATTGGAAAATTCAGTTTATTTACATTTAAAGTACTTATTATGTATAGTTATGTGCCCGTTACCATTTTGTTAATTGTTTTGTCTCTTCCTTTCTTAACTTCTTCCTTTATGGTTCCTTTTGTCTGTTTCTTTGTGGTGACTTTTTAAGTGGTATACTTTTATTCCTTTCTCTTTCTCTTTATGTATTTACTATAGGTTTTTGCTTGTGTTTATAATGAGGATTATATATAATCTGTAACAGTCTATTTTAAGTTGATAACAACTTAAGTTTGATCCCATTTTAAAGTCAACTTTTTTTACTCTCCCTACTAAACATTTTATTTTTGATGCCACATTTAAATGTTTTTTATCCTGTGTGTTCCTTAAGTACTTATTGTCATAATGATTGTATTTACTAGTTTTGTCTTTTAACCTCCCTTCTACCTTCACTGTATATTTAGCTTTCAGTGGGATTTATTCTTTTGTAAGTCTTCTTGTTGCTCTTTTTTTTTTTTAAAGATTTTATTTATTTATTTGACAGACAGAGATCACAAGTAGGCAGAGAAGCAGGCAGAGAGAAAGGGAGGAAGCAGGCTCCCCACTGAGCAGAGAGCCAGATGTGGGACTCGATCCCAGGATCTTGGGATCATGACCTGAGCTGAAGGCAGAGGCTTTAACCCACTGAGCCACCCACGTGCCCCTTCTTGTTGCTCTTTTATACCCTTACTTTCTAGCTTAAAGAAGTCCCTTTAACATTTCTTATAAGACCAGATTAGTGGTGATCACATTCTTTAGCTCTTGCTGGTCCAGAAAACTCTTTATCTCTCCTTCAATTCTGAATAATTTCGCTGGATAAGTATTCTTGTTTGGAAGGTTTGTTTTGTTTTGCTTTGTTTTTCCCCCTTCTCTTTCTTCTCCTTTAAGCACTCTGAATATATTATACCACTCTCTTTCTGCTGAAAAATCTGTATAGTCTTATGGGGATTCTTTTGTATGTAATGAGATGTTTTTTCTTGGTGCTTTTAATATTCTGTCCTTATTTTTAACTTTTGACATTTTATTTATATTGTGTCTTAGTGTGACCCTCTTTGGGTCCATCTTATTGGGAATTCTTTGAGCTTCCTGGATCTAGATGTCTGTTTCCTTCCCCAGGTTAGGGAAATTTTCAGCCATTATTTCTTTAAATAAGCTTTCTGCCTCATCTTTCATTATTCTCCTCTGGAAGCCCTATACTGTGATGTTAGTCCATTTGATGTTATCCTATAAAGCTCTTAAGCTATCTTTACTTTTTTTTTATTCTCTTTTCTTTCTGCTGCTCTTATTGGGTGAGTTCCACTGCCTTGTCTTCAAGTTGAACAATTCTTTCTTCTGCTTCATCTAATCTGATGTAACCCCATAGAGTATATTTTTCAGTTTTGTTATTGCATTCTTCAGCTTTGTGACTTCTATTTGGTACTTTCTTGTATTTTCCATCTGCATGTTGCACTCCTCACTGTTAATCCATTCTTTTCCCTAGTTTAGTAAGCATCATTATGACTATTACTTTAAACTCTTTTCAGGTAAATTACTTATCACCATTTCATTAATTTTTTTTTCTGAGGTTTTATCTTGTTCTTTCTTTCATTTGAAACATTCCTTTGTTTCTTCATATTGCTTGACTCCTGTGTGGGTTTCTGTACAGTGGGTAATGCAACTGCTCTCCCAGTCTTGAAGAAGTGGCCTCATGTGGGAGATAAAACTTGCTGTTTAATCATTTAGGTCTTTGTCATCTCTAAAATTTTTGTATTTTCCCGAACAGCCTAATATATTTTAATAGTTCCAGTACTTGAGGATATGCCAAGGCCGGTCAGTGTCCCTAAGGGGAGGATCTCAGCATCTAGATTGAGTCTGTTTGGGAAGCCAGACCCTTAAGCAGCAGCTTTTAAAAGTATGCCAGTATATCCCACAGTATGCTATGGGACCATAGGCATAAGCCCTGCTGGCCCCCCAGAGTCAGGCAATCTGGCAGCAGTTATATAAATCAGGGCTCCAGATAAGTATATAAACTCTTTTCTAGGAGATACTGGTGAAGTGGAGCAAGGCAGGGGAACAGCACTAAGATGGTATCCATGGCCTATATTCATTTAAGCTGCTCCACAAGCCATTAGATGTACAACAAACCTGAAGCCCGTCCCTCAGGCTGAAGCTCCAGGACTATTACCAAAAAGATAAGTAATAACAAGTTTTGATAAGGATGTGGAGAAAAGGGAAGCCTTGTAGACTGTTGGTGGGAATGTAAATCTACATTATACAAAATAGTATGGAGGTTCCTCAAAAATTAAAAATAGAAGATTGCCTGAGTGGATCTGCCAATTAAGCATCTGCCTTCAGCTCAGTCTTGATCCTGGGGTCCTGGATCAAGTCCTGCCTCGGGCTTCCTGCTCAGTGGAGAGTCTGCTTCTCTCTCTCCCTCTGCTCCTCTGCCTTACTTGTGCTCTCTCTCTCTCTCACTCACTCTCTCTCAAATAAATAAATAAAATCTTTTTTAAAAATTAATAGAGCAGCAATGTCCACAATAGCCACGCTATGGAAAGAACCTAGATGTCCATCAACAGATGAATGGATCAAGAAGATGTGGTATATATACACAATGGAATACTATGCAGCCATCAAAAGAAATGAAATCTTGCCATTTGCAACAACATGGATGGAACTAGAGCGTATCATGCTTAGCGAAATAAGTCAAGCAGAGAAAGACAACTATCATATGATCTCCCTGATATGAGGAAGTGGTGATGCAACATGGAGGCTTAAGTGGGTAGAAGAAGAATAAATGAAACAAGATGGGATTGGGAGGGAGACAAACCATAAGTGACTCTTAATCTCACAAAACAAACTGAGGGTTGCCGGGGGGGAGGGGGTTTGGGAGAAGGGTGTGGGATTATGGACATTGGGGAGGGTATGTGATTTGGTGAGTGCTGTGAAGTGTGTAAACCTGGTGATTCACAGACCTGTACCCCTGGGGATAAAAATATATGTTTATAAAAAATAAAAAATTAAAAAAAAAATTAATAGAGATACCATATGATCTAGCAATTCCATTTCTGGGTATTCATTCAAAGAAAATGAAAACACAAACTTGAAAAGATAATGCACCCCATGTTCATTGCATCGTTATTTATATTAACCAAGATAAGGAAGCAATATAAGTGTCCACTGATGAATGAGTGGGTAAAGGAATTGTGTGTGTGTGTGTGTGTGTGTGTGTGTGTGTGAGTGATGGAATATTATTAAGGCATAAAGAAGAATGAAATCTTGCCATTTGTGACAGTATGGAGGTATCTTGAGGATATTATTGTAAATGAAATCAGACAGAAAAAGACAAATATGGTATGATCGCTTATGGATGAAATGTTAAAAAAAAAGATAAACAAGATAGATATAGAGAACAGATTGGTGGTTGCTGGAGATGGGGGGAGAAATGAGTAGAGGGAGTAAAAAGAAAAAGTAAAACAAAACAAAAATCCCAGAAACTGTCTACAAACATAAGTGAATTTCAGACCTGTACTTTGTAAGAGCTTGGTCCAATTTAAAGATGGTTAGGAAGCTCTATTCTTGTGCAATTACTTTAAAGCTATTTAAGGAACAGCTCATTCTAAGAAATATGTTTATTTCCAGACCACACACATACACATATGAATCCAGAAACAAAATTTTGCTGAACAATATTTATCCTTATTATAGGTCTTATAATTTATTTGCTGTTCATTTCATTAATTTTTGTTTCTTTTTGACATACTAATGGGTTGAGACTTTCAGCCCAATAAACACTTTTAAAGGATAATAAAAATAAATGAAGGTAAAGCTTTTCATCTCTTATTTGTTATAAGACCTAGAAGAAATTTAACTATAGTGATTTAAATAGTGCTCCCCCAAATTTCGTGTCCATCTGAAATCACAGAACGTGACCTTATTTGGAAGTAGGGTCTTTGAAGATATCATTAACAAAGGCTCTAAATAGAAAATCATCATGGATTTCAGGCAGGCTCTAATCTGATGACCAGTGTCCTCAAAAGAAGAGGCAAGGACACAAACATGCAGGTGAAGAGGTGATAGCAGTAAGGATTGAGGTGATATGTCAATAAGCTAAGCAATGCAGGACCCACCAAAAGGTGATAGTACAAGGAATGGTAATATCTGGAGCATGGGAGCATGACTCTATTGACCCCTTGATTTTAGACTTACAACCTCCACAACAGAATTGAGAGAGGATACATTCTGTTAACTTCTTCAGGAATGCTGTATATATAGTTGACCATTTGTATTTCCTGTGGATTTGAAAATCAGCTTTTTTATTTTGCAAAAAATAACTCATGAAAATTTTATTCCATGTTCATTTAATCTATTATTTGCATATATTTTAATTTTAATATTATTAAATATTCTAATTCATGAACATAGCAGATCTTTCCATTTATCCAGGTATTTGTTTAATTTCTCTCAGTAATTTTTTTAACTTTCTAGTGTTGAGGTCTGTTACATCATGTATTAAATTTATTTCTGATAATTAATATCTTTCAGGATTATAATTAAAATTTCACTTTCTATTTGTTTATTGCTGGCATATTGTAATTAAAATGTTTTTGCATATTGAATTTGTCTTTTGCAATCTTACAACATGTATTTTTAAAAATTTATCCATAGATTTCTTGGGTACTTTTAGTACTTCATAATTTTTACAATTTTTTTATTTGCTTTATTGAGCTAGCTGTTACTTCCCATTACAACTTTGAATGGAAAACTTCTTTTTCTCATTCCCAATCTCAAAGGTAAAAGTGCTAAAATTCCCCCACTATGCATGATATTTTTTTTTTTTATAATTTTTTTATTTTATATAAACATATATTTTTATCCCCAGGGGTACAGGTCTGTGAATCACCAGGTTTACACACTTCACAGCACTCACCAAAGCACATACCCTCCCCAATGTCCATAATCCCACCCCCTTCTCCCAAACCTCCTCCCCTCGGCAACCCTCAGTTTGTTTTGTGAGATTAAGAGTCACTTATGGTTTCTCTCCCTCCCAATCCCATCTTGTTTCATTTATTCTTCTTCTACCCACTTAAGCCTCCATGTTGCATAACAACATGGATGGAACTAGAGCGTATCATGCTTAGCGAAATAAGTCAAGCAGAGAAAGACAACTATGCATGATATTTGATTATTGCTCAAATAACCTTGACTATTTACATTTGTAATTTTTATTTGGCAATAAAGTGTGTCTAAAATAATATTGGAAACTGTAGATGTTATTATTGTCTAAGAGAAAGGATTATTTCTTTCTTATTTTGGGCAAGCAGAGTAATGTTCTGGTCACCTCTGTCCCTTCAAGAATTAGGCTGAGAAATACCTGGGAAAAGAGTTTGAATGAGACTGATTATGTATCCAAGTTGGCTTTGTATTCTTGTGTATTTTGACTTGGGAACTTGACAGATCTTTCTCTGCTCAGCTGGGTATGTTAAGTACTGACCTTCAGAGCCTTTTAATTAGCTTTTTAGCTTCCCATTCCATGGGGCTTCATAATTTGGACAGTGATAATTTCGACAGTGTTTTGAAGTGAAAACTGACCATGTGTTTGAGGTTCCTGAAGTTGTCAATTGTATCACTACCGCTTCTGAATGCTAAAATGATTGCTGCTTTCCCTATCCCCATCAGCCACTTGACAGGACCGACTTTGGATTCTTACCCTCAAACTGCACCCAGCACTGGAACACACTGTGTGTACAAAGAAGCTCGGTTCAGACTCAGCGTCAGTCCAGCATCTCTTTAGGGCTTTTGTCTTTTGCCTGTTTTGTTTCAGGCTCTCTTCCTCTGGTAGCTGTTTGCTCAGGACCCCATGACTGGGGGAACATTTCATTCTGTCTTGCAAAAGCTTTCAGCCAAACTTCTGAATTCAGCTTGAGGGGAAATTTGGTTGTGTTCTAGAGTCTCTCCAAGTCTCCAATTCTATTATTTGCATATGTTTAAGGCTCTGGAAACTGTTAAAAGCTTTGCTGGATGTCTCTTTCCCAGAAACTGCCCTCGGCTTGGTCAGACTTTGACCTTCAGTCTTCATTCAGAATCACAGATAAGTCCCCTGGGCTCCAGCCCATCTTCCATTCAAGATTGGAAGAAATTAAAATAAAAACAGAAACATCAAAAAAACAGTTATTTATTATCAGCCCACTTCTGACAAGCTTTCCACTTTCTGGAATTTTAATTTATCTGGTTGTCATTATAGTTGGCCCTTGAACAATATATGTTTGAACTACATGTGTTCATGTATATGTGGATTTTTTTCAATAAATACAGTATAATACTATAAATGTATTTTCCTTATGGTTTTTTTTAAACATTTATTTTCTCTAGCTTACTTTATTATAAATGTATAGCATATAATACATGTAACATGAAATATGTGTTAGTTGACTGTGTTATCAGTAAGATCAAGATAAAAGATCTGTACACTGAAACTATAAGACATTGATGAAAGAAGTTGAAGAAGACATAAATAAGTTGAAAGTTATCCCATGCACATGGATTGGAGTAAATATTGAAATATACAACCCAAGAAAACCTACAGATTCAGGGCTATCTCTATCAAAATTCTGAAGGCATTTTTTAAGGAAATGGGGAAAAAAAGAACCCTAAAATTTGTAGAGAACCACAAAAGACCCCAAATAGCCTAAGCAATCTTTAAAAAGAAGAACAAAGCTGGCAGGCTCACACTTTCTGATTTCAAAATATATTATAAAATTATAGTAATCAAAACAGTATGGTATTGACATAAAAACAGATACATAGATCAGCGGAACTCAGTAGAGTCCAGAAATAAGCCAATGTGTGGTTAGTTAGTTTAGGACAAAAGAGTCAAGAATATACAATGAGAAAGGACAGTGTCTTCAATAAAACCAGACCCACAGGCAAATCAAATGAAATTGGATAGCTTTCTTATACTATACATAAAAATCAATGCAAAATTAAATAAAGACTTTCACGTATGACCTGAAACATTAAAAATCCTAGAAGAAGAAAAAAGTCCTAGAAGAAAACATAGGTGGTAAGCTCCTTGGTATCATTCCTACTGATTTTTTGGATCTGACATGAAAAACAATGGCAACAAAAGCAAAAATAATAAATAAGACTATATCAGGTTAAAAAGTTTTTCTGCACAGCAAAGGAAATCATTAACAAAATGAAAAGGCATCCTAAGGAATGTAAGAAAATATTTTCAAATCATTTATCTGATAAGGGATTAATATTCAAAATATATAAAACTCCTACAGTCAAGAACAAAAAACTAAACATGCCAAGGGCAGAGGAACTGAATAGACATATTTTCAAAGAAGCCATACAAATGGACAACAGTACATGAAAAGGTTCTCAAATCACTAAACCAGATGAAGGATCAGATACATTGCTCAGACCATTTTTGAGAAATACAATGTGCTTCCTCAGTCCTTCCTCTGTCTATAACAGTACACATCTCTGCCACATGAAAAATGCACTCACCCTCTCTCTCAAGGCTCTCCAGATTTTCAAACCATTACAGCCTCAGGTTTGCAGTCTAGGGTCTCATTATCTAAATCAGTTGTATGTGGAAATAAGGTACCTCAGGCGTGGTTCCTTGATCACAGCTTTTCAGTTAATTCCTTTTTACTTGAAGATGTGGGAACTAAAGAAATAAGTTGTCTATTCTATACCACTCAAATACAATTGTGGAACAAACTTAACAAGTAATGGTGCAGCAAGAATAACCATTACACATCTTCTCATTCAAAAAATGGGATTACTCTTGACTCTGACTTCAAGGCTCTTGTTTTGCCCTCTGAGTCTCCCTCCCTTTTCAGTAGAAAGCCTATGTGTTGCAGCTGAGTAGTTCCTTCAGCCTGCTCTCTCTTCACAAAAGGGAAGGCGGGGTGGCTCAGCCAGTTAAGTGCCTGCCTCGCGTTCAGATTATGATCCCAGGGCAATGGGCTCAAGTCCAGCACTGGGATCCTTGCTCAGCAGGGAGCCTGCTTCTCCTTCTACCTGCTGCTCCTCCTGCTTATGTTCTATCTCTCTGACAAATAAATAACTAAATAAAATTTTTTAAAAAAATATTTTATTTATTTATTTGACAGAGAGAGACACAGAGAGAGAGGAAACACAAGGAGGGGGAGTGGGAGAGGGAGAAACAGGCCTCCTGCTGAGCAGGAAGCATGATGCGGGGCTCCATCCCAGGACCTTCGGGGATCACGACCTGAGCCGAAGACAGACGCCCAACGACTGAGCCACCCAGGCGCCCCACTAAATAAAATCTTTAAAAGAAAAAGTTGAGGGAACAAAGATGGTAGATATGAATGGTATCTCGTAGAAGTTGTATTCTCTGTTTAATGATTATTTTGAGTGTCTTTCTCTGTATTTTTTTCTTGTAATTTGCATATGCGTGTCTTTTATGTGTTTCTTATGTATTATTGATCTTTTTGGAATTGACAGGAATTTTTAAATACATATTTTGTATGTTAACTCTTTGTCAGAGTAAGTGTGACAAATATCTTATTGAGTTGTCTTTTCATTTTCTTGATATGTTCATGATATATACAATTAAATAATTCCAATTCCACTCTAATCACGTTTTTTATAGTTTGTACCTATGATAAATTTTTTTAACAAAAAATATTTATTCCTGTCTGTCGCGAGCAAAACCCCTGCGTCCCGCCAGGAGGTCGCAAGGTGTAAAGAAGAGATAGAGAGATGGATATGATGTAACTCACTTGATCTTTATTGGGACGAGGTCTGCACCACTATCGTGGCCCGGTCACGGTCTGCTGACATTGTCATGAAGAAGGAGATGTCGCCTCAAAATCTAGACAGAGAGGTCACCGCAGAAGTTGAGACTGAGGACCAGTGAGTGGTCGTCAACGAAACTGTCGGGACGTCGGTAGCACCGGCGATGAGGTCCTCCCGACAGGGAACTCGCTTCACCTCAGTCCAACCCCATGCCTCTTTATATACTGTGCTAAGTCTCCTTCATAAACATATTACATCACTTATTTTTCTTATGCTTACACACCAAAAACATACACACATCGTAAACGTGTTTTGGTTTACGATATTTCGCACAAGTTAAAATATTTACAACTTGTTACTCCACACTAATCTTATCACTACACACATATGGTCTAGGCTTATTTGCTATGTGGTATTTGCTATGTGGTTAGTTTGTTATCACTACATGCATATGGTCTAAGCTTATTTGCTATGTGGTTTGTTTGTATTTTGTTCTGTTTTTCATTTAGTAGGGGTTTGCACTTACTACATATTATTTATTTATTTATTTATTTATTTATTACACTTTATTTATTAAAGGTTCGTACTCACTATACTGTCCTAAACACTTAAAGATATCCTTACATTGTGTCTTCTCAAGGTTTTAAAATCTTATTCCTTACATTGTCTGATTTACCTATTGTGAATTAATTTTTTAAATATATATAATGCTAGGAAAGTATAATAGTTTCATGTATTAACTTGATGGGCTAAGGGATCCCCAGACAGATGGTAAAACATTATTTCTGGATATGTTTTGCCGCTTCCAGTCAGCGATGAGAGAAGAATTAGGCACAAACAAGTCAGCTGCAAAAGACTGGGAGCAGGGGACAACAGTCGAAAAGGACTGCTGCCATGAGCACCTCCACAGTCTCACTTTTATTGGATAGAAAACAATAGCCAACAGAAGGATCGATGAAGGTCAAACGTTAATCCTGTCTTGCAGACAAGCAAGAAGGAGGATAAAGTTTATAGTTAAACAAGCACATTCAAAGGACTCATCTAACTAACAACAAGCACTTCTGGGAAGAGAAAGGAGCGATCACGAAAAAGGGAAGCAGGCGGTTTTCGTTCCACCCTGAGCTGACCTGGCGTTCCCGGGTGCTCCGCTTCTGTGAAGGGGCTGCGTTCCGCCCTGAGCGAGCCGGGCATCCCCAGCTGCCCAGCTTCACGGTCGTACATCGTCCTTCTCCCCAAAGACCTGTTGTCAGTATATGTGTTTCTTAAGGCCATATCTAAATGTGCTTGGCAACTAGTAAAATCCTCCAGGGGTTACAGTGTAAGTAACAAATTGTTCCGAGGGGCAGCAGCATGGTTGTGAAGGTTTTTCTGGAAGATACTAGCATTTGATTCAGCAGACTAAGTGAAGAGATACATCCTTACCAATGTGCGTGGGCATCATCCAATCCACTGAGGGCCCTGATAGAACAAAAAGGAAAAGACAACTTTACTATCTCTTCTAGAGGCAGAACAGTTGTCTTTTCTTACCATTGGTCATTGAAGCCCCTGGTTCTAGACCCTTTGACTCTCGAACTTAAAACAGTAGCCCCATGGTTCTCAGGCCTTTGGACTTGGACTGAATTATATACTGGTTTTCCTGGTTATCCAGCTTTCAGACAGCAACCATGCAAGCAAACTTCTATAATAAACTTCTTCTTATATGTATCTGTATTTATCCTGTTGGTTCTGTTTCTCTGAAGTCAGTTTCTTTGACTAATACAGAAATTATTCAGTTTTGTTTTTTTTCTCCCAACTGTTCTTGAAGAGAATCATAGAAGAGTTTTGACAATAGTATTTTTCTATATATTAATTAGATTAACTTGTTTAACTGTATCATTCTAATCATCTGTAAATGTACAGATTACTTGATTGATTAATCTATTGATTACTAAAATAGGTTAAAATATCTCTCTCTAAAGGTAAATTTCTAAGTTTATACCTTAAGTTTGGTTAACTTTTTGCATTATTATTTTGAACTTATTAGATACAGTGTTAAATTTGTTATGTCTTTCAAGTGAATTTAACTTTTTGCCTAAATTTTACATACTGTAGAAAATACTTCTCCCTCTGTTTTGTTTTTATCCTAACTCAAAACTATAAATATTACTTCTTTGCAGATGACTTGCCTTATCTGTATTCTAAATTCTAACCCCTTCTCAGAGATATATTACTGCATTTCCAAAAACTTGCTAGATGTTTTCACTAGCACATTCCATTAGAATGTATAGTGTGTATATTCAAGTATAGTCTGTCTGAAATTAAATAACCATGTTCCTTCTTAAACCTACTCTTTCTATTTTATCTGTTTCTTTTAATAGTGTCCTTTTGTGTAAGATGCTCATGCTTATAGCAGGGCCTTTTTGCTCTCCCTTGTCTTGTATTTGTGATTTAGTTGTCAAGTGCTGTTGATTCTACCTCTACAGATCAGTCCCTACACTCTGCAACCACAGCTGAAGGTCCTCGGTACTTTCTCTTAGATCATTGCAAATCAACATGATTTCCCTACTTCCAACATCAACTTCATCTTATGTTTTTTATCCATTAGCTTGCAGATTTAACTTTCTGAACAAATATTTATACCGTATAATGTCTCTTTAAAAATGACTTAATAGCATAGCAATTAAATATATGGCTTTGGAATCTGATGGTCTTCTTGTACTAGATGTCTTCTTTTTGTTTCCTCGTCTATTCACATCCAGTCTCTATTCATTTCCACCTTGTTTTAGACTGCAACAAGGGGCTGAAGTATCATGAACTGTCATATTCCTCCTGCTCTTCAGCTTCTTATAGATTGTTTATTCACCCTGACTTGTCCTTGCAGTCTTGGGTCTGTCTGTGTTCTACTGCTAAAAGCCACAGCTCCCATCAGTGACTGGTCTTCATCCAGTGCCCTCCTTCCAGTTTCCAGTAATAGCTTCTTTCCTGTATGCCTATAGATATAGGAATATAACTATCTCTCCCTCCATCCTATCACTAGGGCTTTGCACTATCCCTAGTAGTTTCCTACATGATATCTTTATAGATAATCCATCCATTAAGCTCTTGTGTATTATACTAATTTTATTGTACCATCTATATCTTGATTGGAAATTATCTTTAAATCCTGGCCTTGCCACTTACTACTGGATAAATTTGGGGAATTTATTTGATGTTTTTGAATCTTATTTGGTCACCTGAAATGTGGACTAAGTAATTATCTAGAAAAGTTGTGTCATATATAATAATGAATAAATATTATTTATAAAATAAAATATAATTCTTTAGCTTTTAATTAAAGATATGTCAGAGGGAAAGGAAAGGCAAAACGTATTCTTAATAGGCAGACAAACTGGGACACACACTAAGTGATACACAGAACCTCTCCAGTGGAATTGAGCCAGAGTTGTCCACAATGAAAACCAGCTCAATAAAGTAACCTTGAACTGGCTTTTCCTCTTTGTGTGTTCTTGCTATTCTGTCTTCCTACTCCTCTATATTTGATTGTCTTCCCAAAGAAACACTTTGTATGTAAACCCTTACTTAAGGCTCTTTTTTCAAGGGAATCACAAGCTAGCACACAATTACTGGGATTAATTTTGGGGTGATATGGTCAAAAGATTTTTTGGTTAAAAGGTAAAGATCAAGCTCTAGTCACTAACACATAGTGTTTGAGAATCATGGAAGCTAATATTTTACTGTTCTGCAAAAAGCATTTCTTATTCCTTAAACTTTTATCACCAACATTTTATCAACATTTATTACCAACTTTTGGGACTGGGAGAAAATAAAAACTATATGTCTATACGTAGTGGTATTGAATGTGTGGTATAGGTAGTAAAGATAAAAAACTCAGTGTGCAACTTTAACAGGTAAATGATGGAATATTTTGGTATTGGCTGTTAATGTTTAATTCTGTTGACATAAATATAGTTGTTTCATTTGGAAGTATCTAATTTGTGGTAGTATCAAGCCAGTTTTGTATGATTTCATTTATTATGTGGCCCACTTTTTCCATTAATATATGAATTTTTATATACACTAAAAAGCAGAGTGCTCTAAATCACAGCAAAAAGTCCATAATAAAATGTTGCTCTTTTTGGAATTTATATTTCATTTTTGCTGGTTTTGACTGGATTATACTCTAATATGCATTTAGTGTAATTTAACAAATATTTACAGAGTGACAGTGCAATGGAACTAGATGCCTATACTTCAACAATTCTTTATCCCTGAGTTCAATATCTGGTTTATGAGGACTGAGCATCTGATTTAAAAATACCCTTGAAAATAGGAAAAGCATAAAGCTTGAACAGACCAGGGCCCAATTTTCTTAAGGTCTGTTAATGCAATAACAGAGAGTATCAGTGTTATGCTGAATAAATAAATAAATAAATAAATATAAATAGATATATATTTCTTTCAATATGTCAGACCTCAAGGGCTTACATTTTTCTTCTAAAGCCTAATGGTATAAAACACTCTGGAATCTTCCAGTGTGGCACATATCCTATTCTGCATGCATTGTATTTCTCACCAAACTATTGACGTACTAGACATAAGTGACTAGACAGTCAATGAAAAGCTATGTTTATTTACTCACTTACAGCCTTTTCTAGTGCACCTTTGTCACAACTTGTTTGCTAGTTCAATAGCAAATAGAGTGAAAACAATAACCCTTCCTACTAGTTTTGAGAATGGTGATTATCTCTGGAAGACAGCAGAAAATATGATGATTAGGAAAAGAATAATTGAGTAGTATCTATAATATTTTGTTAAGATAATCTGAAGCAAATATGGTAAAAGCTAATGTTTAACAATTTATCATTGGGTTTGGGGGGGTAAAAATTAGGATACAAGCTAATTTTGTGTAAGTGAATCCTAAATACAGAAGCTAAAAAAGAGAATGGAGTCTGTTTTCACTATACTACATGGTAGTATAGAAGTAGACAGTTCTGCTTCACAAACAAGATCAAGAGATAAGCTGGCTTTCTTATGTTTTAAGCTCTAGGATTCAAATGGGTGTTTGCCTAAATTGGATTGTTGAAGCTGGCACATCAGTGGTGCTTCCATCTCTAGCCTAGGAGAAGGCAAGTAGAGAGGCAGTAAAAAGCAGACAATTTTTTTTTTTAGGGAAATTAAGAGTAGATTGTATGTATCATTTTTTTAAATTTTTATTTTATTTTTTTAAAAATTTTATAAACATATAATTTTATCCCAAGGGGTACAGGTCTGTGAATCACCAGGTTTATATACTTCATAGCACTCACCATAGCACATACCCTCCCCAATGTCCATAACCCCACCCCCCTTCTCTCAACCCTCCTCCCCCCCAGCAACCCTCAGTTTGTTTTGTGAGATTAAGAGTCACTTATTGTTTGTCTCCCTCCGAATCCCATCCTGTTTCATTTATTCTTCTCCTACCCCCTTAACCCCCATGTTGCATCACCACTTCCTCATATCAGGGAGATCATATGATAGTTGTCTTTCTCCGATTGACTTATTTCGCTAAGCATGATACCCTCTAGTTCCATCCACATCATCACAAATAGCAAGATTTCATTTCTTTTGATGGCTGCATAGTATTCCATTGTGTATATATACCACTTCTTCTTTATCCATTCATCTGTTGATGGACATCTAGGTTCTTTACATAGTTTGGCTATTGTAGACATTGCTGCTATAAACATTTGGGTACATGTGCCCCTTCGGATCACTACGTCTTTGTCTTCAGCTGCAGCTGAAGCAGCTGCAGCAACATCTCCCTAGGAACATTGCCAAAGGCAAGGGAAGCAAGGGCAAAAAGGAATTATTAGGATTTTATCAAGATCAAAATCTTTTGCACAGCAAAGGAAACAGTCATCAAAACAAAAAGACAACTGACAGAATAGGAGAAGATATTTGCAAATGACATATCAGATAAAGGGCTAGTGTCCAAAATCTATAAAGAACTTATAAAACTCAACACCCAAAGAACAAATAATCCAATCAAGAAATGGGTAGAGAACATGAACAGACATTTCTACAAAGAAGACATCCAGATGGCCAACAGACACATGAAAATGTGTTCCATATCACTCGGCATCAGGGAAATACAAATCAAAACCACAATGAGATACCACCTCACACCAGTCAGAATGGCTAAAATTAACAAGTCAGGAAATGACAGATGCTGGCAATAATGCGGAGAAAGGGGAACCCTCCTACACTGTTGGTGGGAATGCAAGCTGGTCCAACCACTCTGGAAGACAGCATGGAGGTTCCTCAAAGTGTTGAAAAAAAATAGAACTGCCCTATGACCCAGCAATTGCACTACTGGGTATTTACCCTAAAGATACAAATGTATGTATCACTTTTTAAAAAGATTTATTTATTTATTTTAGAAAGAGAAAAAGTGCACATAAGTATGAGGGGCAGAGGGAGAAGGAGACAGAATATCAAGCAGACTCCACGCTGCATGTGGGGCCCAATGTGGCGCTCAGTCTCTTGACCCTGAGATCACGACCCGAACTGAAACTAAGAGTCAAATGCTTAACCAGCTGGGCCCCCCAGGAACCCCCATATGTATTACTTTTATTCATATTCTTTTGCAAAGACTGAGTCCTTGTTCACATGCAGTAAAGAGATTATCAAATATGATCTTTAGCTGGGCAGCTAGATGTGTACTGCTAAAGCCCTGAAAATAGGACTTAGTTTCCATTAAAAAAGAACAGTCAGGGATGCCTTGGCAGCTTAGTCAATTAAGTTGCTGCCTTTGGCTCAGGGCATTATCCTGGGGTCCTCGGATTGGGTCCTGCATCAGGCTCTTGTTCTGTGGGGGGCCTATTTCTCTCTCTGGCTCTACTTGCCACTCTTCCTGCTTATACACACACACACACACACACACACACTCTCTCTCTCTGAAAAATAAATAGATAGAATCTTTAAAACAATATGGGATGCTGTAGTCCAAATGAATTATAGGTTGGCATATTAAGAGTGAATTACTCACCATTCCCAAGTATTATATTAATAGATCATAGTGAATTTAGAGGGCCATTATTGATGGTATCTTATAGAGTTTCTTCTTGAATTATTCAATAAATGTTGCAGAGGTGAAACCGAAGTGGGGAGAGAAAAGCAAACTGATAGCTGTTAAGGATTTGTTGTGTAGGCCCTGCTAAAATTTTAATGTGGAATGTAACCTTTTACACATATAATTTGTTATACTTTATTATTAAAGGCAGATGGATGTTATTATCACAATTTTATAGGTAAACATGATTATATAACGGGCATAAAAGTGAAGTTTACTGAATCTATGGAAGACAAAGTTTAAGATAGCCAAAATATTGAATATGTAGTTAGAATTAGAAGCTGAAAGTAGCATAAGAATTTAGGTAGATTTTGAGATATTTATTGTGTTAAACAAGTATATATTTTAAACAAGTATACATTTAAACATTTACATTTAAACATTATATGTTTAAAAGTATATTAAATACATTTAAACAAGTATACAGTTGACAGTCAGTTGTAGTTGCCAAAAACAATGGAAGTTATATCAAATATTATCTGTAGAAACTGTGATGCTATCCCAAACATAGGGGTTAACATCCCCATAATATTGTTTTAGTCAAGTAGTTTGGCCTATTGCATTTACTTTGAGAGTCTTCATATTAATAGACATTAACTGCCTGCAATATGTCTGGATTAAAGGGATCAGAATCAAGGGTTATTTGGAAATTATGCTCTATGTAGGATGACAGGACCAAGAATAAGTATGTACGATATTATCTTAAAATTTTGAAGGATTTTCCTGGAAAATATGGAGTGTATTATTTATATCTTATGTCACTTACATGTCAAAATTAAAGCCATTGGTTTATAGGTAAGCAGATAATGACTCATGTAAGGAAAACATTTTTAACAACTTTGTAGTTATGGTTGTTCATAAGTGTAAAGTTACTTCCTATCAAGAAAAGAGTTCCAACAGAGAGAAGATCCCTCTCTAAAGTGTATCTGAATTTACTGGCAGGTGGAAATGGTAGTGGTTGTGTATCCTTTTAACTTTAAGTCATAGGAAATATTTCTGTCCCGTTCCATTTGTCTGATATTTGTCAGATACTGTTCATTGTTATCATGAAAAAATAATGTATATATAATATGTATGATACATAATAAATATACATTAGTCCTTTAGACAATTGTATCTTAGATGATTTTGCAGAAGGTGAAATGGACAAAGAAGATTACAGGAAATACTATAGCATTTTTCCAATAAAACTTGAAAACATGAAAGCAGAAACTTTTTTCCTGTTTTTTTTTTTTTCCTCCAAAACATTGAATGTAGGAAGAATTCTCAGGCTCCTCATTCTACGGGTCTAACCTAGGACATTTCTAAATGTGGCAAGGCATTTTTGGTTGCACAGTGACCAAAAGATAGCACTAGAATATATTGGGTTGGAGCCAGGGATGCTAAATATCCTGTTTGGAACCCATTAAGAAACACTGTCGGGGATGTTCCACCTTAGGAACTGACTTTTGTTTCACTTACTCATTCAGGAAAAATGATAGTGATTAGTTTTGTTCAAGTCACATCTAGGGATAAACAAACACACAGCCAATGCCCAGGACAGATGTAGTAAAGTGGAGAGGACTTGGGAGCAGAACATGAAACCCTTTGGCAGTGGCAGAGCGGGGCTTCTTCACATCCAGCAAAAAGTGTCTTTTTTTCAAAGGCTCTGTGCTTTCTTGGGGAACTTTGGGAGGACTAAGAAATTTGTACCTTTAAATGGTAATATGCTGTATCACCTCATTCTTTATTTAATCATCTAAGTTTCTTTATACTTTTATTTAAAAAAAATGTAAATCCCTTAATTATGTCTGCTTGTTTCTTTCTATATCACACCAGTATTTCTCAGGATGACCCGAATCATTCAAGAAAAAGACGAACTGAATCAATTTAGAAACATTTTAAAAAATCAACATTTTCTTTGAAAAGACAATCTGTGAAATTATCATTGGAATTATTAATTGAGTAAATACCAGTTATTTACACTGCCTTGTTGTTCAGTTGAATGGAGACTGGGGCTGAGAGTCAGGAGAAATGTGTCCTATCGATATCAATTTGATATCTAAAAAATTATGTTAATATGGTTTTTACTCAATCATATCATTGGAAAGTAAAGATAATCAATAATTGTTAAATATTGTTTTTATGGAAATAGAAATTTTATGATGGGATTTTTAAATGCTTTATAAAAGTAAGACTTTATTATTAAGGACAGTTGTAGATTATTAAAGACAGTTGTAAATTATTCAGAATAACTTAACAGATGTTTGGTAGTTTTGCATTCTCATTTCAAGATACCAAATGTGTAACTAAATCTCCTTGAAATTATGGTATCATTTTATAATGATTTCAGATATTGTTGTAAAGAAAGACATATCTGTGATAATACACATAAACTAGTGCAGCAAAAGAAACTAAAAAATGTATATCAAGCTCACTAACCTTGGGCTTTCGCCCCTCACAGGCAACACACATACAACAGAGCTTGTGACACTTCAAAATTCTCATTGAAATTCAGATTACAATAGTAAATAGTACAGAACAAACCACTGAAATCCATTCACAGCACAGAAAAACAAATAAGCAAAACACCAGGCTCCAGCATTGTCAAAACTGTACTGCTGAGTTAAGAAGTCAGGCAAGAAAATCAATTTTCTCTAACACATGAATTAAATGAATAAAAACTCAATATGAAGACAGAAGAAAAATAACCCAGCATTCCTAAGCCAACCTCAAAATGCCAATTTAATAGGAGGAAGAAACAGTATTCCTCTGCATGTTTTTACTTATTTATTCAACTATTAATGACTAGAAATAGTATTAGGCATTTGAAATACAGAGCTACATCCAATATGTGGCTTCTATTTTACTGTAAGTGCAAACATATGAGCAGGTACAATGTTACAAAGGTTTTGGTAAAGGATAAGGTGCATAGGAAGGAATTTTAAGAGGTACCTAATCCAGACTTGAAGGCCAAGGGAAGGATTCTTGGGTTGAGGTGACATTATGTGGCGCGCTGTGCCAGTTAAGAATGCATTAATCATGGCGATTCACAGACCTGTACCCCTGGGGCTAATAATACACTATATGTTTATTTAAAAATTTAAAAATTATTTTTAAAAAAGAATTCATTAATAATCAGATGAAGTGATGTAAAAGCATAAGCATACAAAGGAACAAATGCATAAATGGGAGGTGAGAATATTGACTGGTTTGTAATGGAAAAATGAAATAATTCAGTATCGTTAAAGCATAGGATGGAAGCCAAGCAAGAAGTGAAATTGGAGGTGACCATAGATCATGATGTGTGCCCTTCTGAGTACTATGAATGTGATGGAGAGTCAGGCATTTAAAGATCTCTGCAGGGAGTTAATATTGTTAGATAAAGCACTGGTCACAATCCTGGTACAACTGATAAGAGGATTTTCTAGGTATTATTGCATGAAAATCTTATTTTAATAAAAATAATAGTAGATAGTGGAGTTGAAAGCTGTACTTTATTATTCCCTATGTTTTGGTTAGAAATAATATAAAGTTGGAAATCATGGTCTTCATATATACTGTATTTCTAATAAGCCATGAGGTAATGGAAAATATGATACTTTGAATCACTAATTCTTTTTCCTAGACCATCTCACTGCCAGAAAAATTTGCAATTCCACTTGTAAAATGTGGAATGTAAAACGAAGTCATAACTGCTTTCTATCAGTTCACAGAAGCAGTAAGATTAATATGACAGTTATAAATATACATCTCAGAACTGATGGGCAGCCTGTTTACTTAGATGTAGAATACTGATAACCTTACAACTGGATGGATGTTATTAAGTATACAAATACAACCTTTCCCTATCTATTTAGAACACATGGTAAAGTTTATGCATGCCTCTTTTGGGGCCAGTGATTTACAATAAGGATTTGCAAAGGTTGCTTTGGAAAGCTGAATAAAAATTTCTGACTACTGTGTTTGCAACAAGATTTTTGTAGTTAGAGCTAATTATTGAAACTGCATGGATACCTCAAATAATAGAAATTATATTTAAAGACTTTTTTTAAGGGCTAAAATTAAAAAACAAAATGGTCTGTAAATTCACCTCAGCCTATGGAATTCCTGCAAGTCTGTATTTTCTTTCACATCAAGTTTTCCATGTGCCCATTATGCTTGGCCCACCTGTTTTCAACCTGGTCTTTCCCCTACCTGCTTAATCACTCCGGGAAGCTTTGTTTATCCTCCAAAACATTGTAAGATGACCCTTTCTTTGTCCCAGCCTTCTTATGGGACCTCATTCTCCTCCCTCTTTTAGACAGTGAGCTCTTAAGAAGTGTACACCATAAAAGAAAGAATAATCGGAACATGTTTAAAAATATTTGTAGAATGGATCAAGACACGTATCTCTTTAGAACCAAGAATTGCCAGCAATATTCCTCCTTGCTGTGTTATTTGTGAAAGACAAACCACAGCTTGTCAATGTCAAAATCACATGATAAAAGACTTACTTCATACACTTTAACTACTGTTTTAGTAGTGTTAAGGGATATTTTATGCTTTGAGAGAAAGATGCCACATGCAATAAGTCATGGTTAAGCAGAATATTTAAAAGGAAATTATTTTAATTATAGGAATTCTTTGTTCTTCGTCCATCCCCCAATGACACACACAGTATTTTTATTTAAAACCTTATTACAAATGATGTAGAATTTTATCTGCCAACTTTTCTGGGCTAGTCTATATAGAATCACGATGGAGTGAAGCATTCCTTGTGTGTTCACCATCTGGTAAATTTCATGGTCTGTACCTCAAAGATTGGGCTAAATCATAGTGAACCTAAGATATGTACCAAATCCTTCCTTGTAAGGGGGCATTATTGATTTTGCTTTCACTCTTGTGTTGTTGTTCACATTAACTTTACCTTACATTATTCCCTACATCATTTTGAGTATTAATCTATGGTTTTTAAGTATAGTTGTTTCTATCTTATATAGAATTGATGCTCAAAATAATAGAAACACAGCTTTCCTGCCTTATAGAAGGGATTTAAAGATAGTGCGGTAGTCACGTTTCAGAATCACTGACACCAATAGCTTAAAGTAAACAGATGCTTTGCTTTCATAGCTCTTTGGGTGTTAAAAGGTAAATTCCTCCTAAATTTGAGAACTATCTTTTCTTGGTCAGAAGAAGAGTATGTCTAGGAAGGTTTTTTGAGGAATAAAAGAAATTGTGTCTCCTCCTTAGAAAGGACCATTTTTGAATCAACTATAAACTGTTCTCCAGAACTTCCTGCCTAGAGTGTGCTGACATAGAATATAGAACATCTGCATAATTGTTATGTGAGATTTTCTAGTCTCCCCATGTGATACTGACTTCTGTGTTTGCAAGCATTTTGGAGCAAGTTGAGTACTTTTTCATGGAAATGTAGTTTTTTTTAACAATCATCAGCACTAGTACTGGGACATCTCATACCATCTTATAACCTTTGCATGCATATTTTGCCTTATTTTTTAAAAATTTATTTATTTGAAAGAGATCACAAGTAGTTAGAGAGGCAGGAAGAGAGAGAGAGGAGGAAGCAGGTTCCCCACTGAGAAGAGAACCCAATGTGGGGCTTGATCCCAGGACCCTGGGATCAATGACCTGAGCCGAAAGCAGAGGCTTTAACCCACTGAGCCACCCAGGCACCCCTTGCCTTATTTTTAAAAAATTCTGAGTGTTAGGATCCAGATTTTCCCATTGCACTACATTTTACCATGACTAGTTATTTAACTTAAATATGGAGTAAATGAAGAAAGGAAAGAAAGTATGCAGGCCAAATCAAACCAGAGTAGCTTGCAATGATGAAGTCATATAAAAATGCCAGTAAGGATTTTTAGAACAAATTAATTATGGTTTTGGTTTTTTTTTTTTTTTTTTTTTTTTTTTTTTTTTACAGATGGTAGCTTAGAGATGTTTCTAGATAGAGACATTCCCCCATGCATCCCCACCTTATTAGGAAGATTGCCCTAGTTACATTGACATATGGAAATTTGATGAGTTTATCATGGACAGATCAAATATTCTCTCCTATAGTATATCTCATATATGCATGTGCTTTCTGATGCATTGCCTTATGTCAACAGATAATAATACAAATTTAGAGCTCAGCAGATATATAATTTAAGTAAGCAATCAAATTTAGTATTTTTTAAGGAAAAGAGAATCATGTCTGTACCCAAAAACTAGTTCATCATGAAAAATGTGAGCTTTTTTACTTTACTCACATAAACACATTTTATCATTCATAATAAAATATGCAGAAAATACATGATGAGAGCTGGCCCATTTTGAAAGAGCAATAAGTAACCTAACATTGTACTGTAAAAACTAAACAAAACAAAATAAAAACGAGGACAGTTCATCAGGAAGAGGTACTTTCATGGGCATATTGTAGAAAAAAACCTTGTTTTCTAAGGCTACTCCACATGCTGCACACTAACTTATCATTACATTATTATTTCCCTCTAAAATTTGAAATAGTGTGATTGGAAAAGATTTTTTACTTATCAGGAGTTCTAAATTCTTAAATTTTCAGTGCTTTGCATTTTCAATTCTTTATATACTAAAAGAAACAAAATGTTCCAAGCTCTCTCTTTATTTTTATTTCTGTTCAGAGATGCTGTAGAAGCTGTCACAAAGAGGATTATCTAAACATGTGCTGAATTTAAAGCATGTATATGGATAAAGAGATATATGATTCAAGAGGAAAGAATAATACCTCCTGTATGAAAGTGCTTTTATCACTATAACTGATTCCATGCAATCATTATTATGCAGATAAGTTGGAAGCAGCTAAATATTGTGAGCTTCTAGCACAACATAATTAAATCAACACATTGTCCTTTGTGTTTTCAGGAAAGTGGCTATAGAACTTGCAGCCTTTGGCAGTTCTCCAAGGCTGGTGGGCATCTGTGGCAGCGTATTTTTGTTCTCTGACGAATGAAAACTATAATTAACAAATAGTCTTATATTCTGAAATGTGAGGAGGGGGGAAAAAAAGATATGTTTCAGTGTGTATTAGTTCTTTGTTAAGTATTGATATGTTATCCCAACAACATTTTGTGAAATATCCTAGCTGCATAATGAGGTACATGTTTGCAATTGTCACACCATATCTTGTGATACAGCAAGAACACAGTACAAGGGTGTCCAGATCAAAGTCATTTACTTCAGAGTGTGAAGTTAGATAAGAAGAGATGAAGGCGGAGCTCGGTTGAAAGCAGGAGGCAGGCTATAAAGTAGGGAAAATTTGTAGGGAGAGAGGAGGGTGAATTCTAGAGAGACCAATGATATGACCAAAAAGTGTTATCAGTCTTCAGATAAGAGGAATGAGAGAACATTTTAAGTAATGACTAAAAACCCACATGAATACAAGGTTGTTTCTCCATAATTTATCTGAGGACTGCAACATAAATAAAAATAGCCCTGAATACATAGGAATGGTAAATCCCCCATCCACTCTTCAATCTTCTTACAAGTATAGCCACTTGGCCATTATTTAAAACAGAATTCCTCGACCTCAGTGATAATTGACTTTTTGGGCCAGATAATTCTTTGTTGTGAGGGGCTGCCCTGTGCACTGTAGGATATTTAGTACCATTTACGGGGTCTACCCACTAGATGCCAGTAGCACACACCCTAGTAAGGACAATGACAACATCTGCAGAGATTGCTAAATGTTTCTGGAGGACAAGTGCATTTCTAGTTGAGAACTGCTGATCTGGAGTTTCTATCTCAAATGCTACATGTTTCTTAGAACAGAAAGGCTTAAGGGATTATATGTCAGCATTATTGGTTTTAGCATCAAATCATCCTTCCTCATAGACTAGTCTTGAGCCTGTGTTCAGTTTTATGAGAAGCAGACTCCAAACTGTGCTTCATTTTTTTTTTTTAAAGTGGACTTCTCCAGTATGACTTCTGCCTATTGTCTCTGTATTGTTAATTTGAAAATGATTCCACCGTTCTAGTAAACGGATCACTCCCTTACTCTTACCAAGGATCGTTCTTTCTTTCCAGACATATAGTAGCTTTTTTCCCCCCTTACACTCTACTATAATGATTGCCATAATATAATAATAATATTCATTATAAGTTTTGCTAATATGGCTGGCTTGTTCACCTAGGATCCAAAGTAGGACATATCTTTCACAGATATGACTGTGAGTGAGTTTTATGCTTTCTCCAATGAGAAAAGCAGATTTATTGTCAAAGACCAAGTGAAGAATGAGAACTTTCACATCTAGTCTGGCCAAGACAAAGTCATAAGGCACTCAAAGCAGAGATTGTTTTAGAATGCCAATGCTTCTGTTTGGAGCCAGAAACAAAATTATTGAGCAAATTTATTGAGAGAGATATATTGGAAGTTGTCATATAATTTCTTTGTGGTAACTGTTTGTTAGGAACCATATATATGTTATCACCATGATTCCTTAACAATATCATCTACAATTATACCTTCCACCCTTCTATATTTTCTGAAAGAACACTTGTTGGCCAAAGTAGATTTTCAGAGCATTTGTTATATAACCTGAATGAGAATAAGGACAAGAAAAGTTTTGTTTACAACCATAACATTCATAGCTGTATACTTTGAGCAAAACATCCAGTAGGCTTCAAAACAACCTTTTTTTTTTTTTTTTAAGATTTTATTTATTTATTTGTCAGAGAGAGAGAGTGCACAGGCAGAGTGGCAGGCAGAGTCAGAGGGAGAGGCAGGCTCCCTGCGGGGCAAGGAGCCCGATGTGGGACTCGATCCCAGGACGCTGGGATCATGACCTGAGTCGAAGGCAGCTGCTTAACCAACTGAGCCACCCAGGCGTCCCTCAAAACAACCTTTGAGGGACGCCTGGGTGGCTCAGTGGGTTAAGCTGCTGCCTTCAGCTCAGGTCATGATCCCAGCGTCCTGGGATCGAGTCCCACATCGGGCTCCTTGCTTGGCAGGGAGCCTGCTTCTCCCTCTGCCTCTGCCTGCCACTCTGTCTGCCTATGATTGCTCTCGCTTCTCTCTCTATGACAAATAAATAAATAAAATCTTTAAAAAAAAAAAAAAAAAAAAAAAAAAAAAAAAAAACAACCTTTGATATCATATTATTTCCCCTGTATGTTTTGTTCCTACTTCCCTCTCTGTTTTGCTCTCCACTGATGACCAAACTTTGTACTTAATTCAGAAATCAGAAATAATCAGACATGTGCTTTTTTTTTAACCTTCCCATCACTAAACTTTAAACCCATCCGCATCTGTGACCCCTACACTGTCTGACTTACCCATTGTTACTTTGGATTAAGTATCCTTCTTCCAATTAAACATGATAGGTGTATCATGCATTCCACCTTTCCCCAAAATGTGACCTCCGTAATTACCCACCTCTTTCCTGTTCCTCTGGGAGATAAAGGCAGCCTGGACTAAGGTTATTTGTGGGACCAGAAAGAGTACATAGATGAGAAATATGGTAGAGTGAAGATTGTAGCACATTTTCTAAACAAGCAGAAAGTGCCATGAATTGGACCTGGGGAAATAAGAGAGGAACATTAATCTTATGATCTTTGATTGATTCACATACATAAATGCAAAATTACTTCCTATCTTTCCCAGGTGGAGAGGATGTTGTGTCTTTCTATTACAAAATTTCTAATGCATCCATGAATTCTTCAATGATGTTATTTCTAGAAGAATCCTTTTACTTTTTACCTCCCACCTTTAGGAGAACCTTTTTCACATTCTAGTTAAAATCGTGCTCTATGCAGGGCACCTGGGTGGCTCAGTAGGTTAAGCATCTGCCTATGGCTCAGATCATGATCCCAGGCTCCCAGCTCAGTGGGGACACTGCTTCTTCCTCTCCTTCTCTCCTCCATCCCAACTCATGCTCTGTCTCTCGATCTGCTGCCTCTCTCTCTCTCAAATAAATAAATAAAATATATTTTTTTAAACTGCACTATGCATAAGAGGAATTCATATATTTATCTCGCTAATGGAATCCCAGTGTTTTCTCTTTGTGATGGTGGAGGTTTTATTTTCTTGCACTATATTGCCAAAAAAACTGTAAGAGCCTTAAAGGGAGAAATATAAAAAAGAAATCTAAAATGATGGTTGTAACTAAATTTCACATGTTCCAATGAATATCAATTCTTCTGATACATAGTTTGATATATAGTTTGATAATACTTATTCCTTTCTACTTTGAGTTATTATATCAAAATATTAGACTTGTTTTTCATTTTTCTAATTAAAAAAAAATTATTTATTTATTTATTTATTTGAGAGAGAGAGAGAGAGCGCGCATGCACAAGTGGGTTGAGGAGCGAGGGAGAAGCAAACTTTTTGCTGAGCAGGGAGCCGGATGAGGGGTTTAATCCTGGGACTTCAGGATCATGACCTGAGGCAAAGGCAGCCACTTCAGGGACTGAGCCACCCAGGAGCCCTCTTTTTCATTTTCCTAAAGCTTTTTTGTCTTGATAAAATTTACTTACCAGTACATAGCTTTTTATTTAAGAAATTAAAAGTGTTATAACTGATATTAATCTACTAGGTTCTTCTCTGAAATTGATAGCCATGATCTCTATTTCAATTTGAAACATATAAGCAGAACTTTAATCTGTTGGTTTCCACCAGTTGTCAATATCTATCGATTTAACAATCTTGAACATACAGCATTGGTTCTACACAAACACTGATACACACATACAATTTTATAAATGTTTATAAACTGTCACAAAATGACAGGATTTGTAAGGTAAATCCCATGAAATCACTTCTTTATAAATAAAAGGAGTTGTGTCTATATACTTCTTCTTGTATGGGCTGTTCATCATAAACTTGGAAGAGGTCAGTGAAAAAGGACCAATGAAAGGTACAAGGGAGGAAAGCCAGTAATATAGCAATAAGTTACCAGATTTTAAAAAAACTTAAAAATTTAGTATCCACTTCTATTTGACTGATCTCTATGGTTGAACAAGCATATATCAATTTCTTGGGACAGTATTGGTTTCAAATTGTGTGTTATTTTCCCCATGAGCACACTTAAATCAAATTATTAGTTGAAGGTTTGATTTAGAATATATTGCTACTCTACTTCAAATGAACTCAGACTCAATTTTTAAAAGTTTCTACAATCAAACGTGTTCTGAATCTATGTTCTAAAACAAGTAGAGGTAAATACTAGAATAGAGATGCCAAGGTTTGGTGAGTGCATTATGTTTCTTATATTTCCTTATAAAATCCATGGACACTATTCTCAATGAAACCCATATGTAAAAATGGGAATAATTCTCTTTGTAAAAATCATAGAGAAAAGTGAGATGATTTGAGATTCCTAAAATTATTAAAGAAACAGCATTAGCCTTTAGGTTTGTCTGGAGATAATCACATCATGGCTAGCAAAGCTTTCTAGGTCTTGTACTGTATCTTAACTCTTCATCTAAGCTTTTCATTTATTTCTCACCTCTATGTTAAAGAAAATTTACATATATATGAACTATTGAGGTCCTGAATTGTCCCAGTTTTTAAAAATAAATTTTAATCTCTCTTTGAAAGATTAACAGTAGCAATATAATCATTGTAAAATTATGTTTTATCTTAAATTTTTGCTCTTGGTTTGACATAGAACTTCCTGGAACAAGTGCTCTCTAAAGCACAAATTCCTGGGTGCTGGTTGGTCAGTTGCTTAAGTCTCTGCCTTTGGCTCAGGTCATGATCCCATGGTCCTGGGATGGAGTCCCACATCTCACATTGGGCTCCCTGCTCAGCAGGGAGTCTGCTTTTCCCTCTACACCCCCTCTACTCATGATCTCTCTCTCTTTCACTCTCTTAAATAAATAAATAAAATCTTAAAAAAATAATGAAACACAAATTCCTTGAAAGTTTCTTTATACAATGAATTATATCAATTACTTCAAATCATGCCATAACCAAAATTTTTCAGTAATAAAATATCCAGATTAGTTATAACCACATAAGCTTCTGCTGTAATAATATGCTACATTACATAGTTTAAAAATGTACTTATTAAAATTGGTCAAAATTGAGTTTTTTATTTCTTTTGCAGCTACAAAGAAGCCATAACTGCCACTCTTAGTATTGATTGTTAGCAGAGTAATTTCTTAGACCACCCCCCCATTTCATAAAAAGCATCAAGAACAGAAATCCTATTCATTTTCATTCTCTCAGTCATCCTGTTAAAATAGCATGAATTTTCCTTACAGTTTTCCAAGAAGGATTATCAGGTACACTTGTTGGTCCAGCGAAGCAACAAAACAGACATTAGCATTAAGCAGTGACCTGGCAATTAGAAGATACAGATTTTGTTTCTGCCTTCATCACTTTGTTCATTTTGTCACTTGACCATTACTCCTTCTCTTTGAGCCCAAGCTTTTATGTCTACAAAGTGTCTTGTGTAGTACAATAGATCCAGGGGATCCTTAGGAAATATTAAAAATGATAAATGGTAATGGTAAACCTAGCTCTTACCTCTTGACTGCAGAGTGTGCTTTGTGACTGAATAATCAAAAGGCTTTGAAATTGTGGATGAATTTTTTTTTTTTCCTAGCAGTAGTTAGTGCATTATTCTCTGCTTAATTATGAGCTGAACATAGAGGAACATACTCACGGAGACAGTGGATATCTAGATCTTTCTTTGATATGCTTACTGCTTACAGCAGTTCTTCACCCTCTTCTGCTGTTTCCAACTTTTTTTTTTTTAAGATTTTATTTATTTATTTGACAGACAGAGATCACAAGTAGGCAGAGAGGCAGGCAGAGAGAGAGGAAAAAGCAGGCTCCCTGCGGAGCAGAGAGCCCGATGCAGGGCTCAATGCGGGGCTCCATCCAAGGACCCCAGGATCATGACCTGGGCGGAAGGCGGAGGCTTTAACCCACTGAGCCACCCAGGCGCCCCATGTTTCCTACCTTTCTTAAAGGTTTATAGAAGACAGCAGATATGAAGTTGAATATACTGTAACTTTTCTGGTACTATAAGGTTATTTGAAAGTTGCCTTTCTCTAATAATAATCTTCTTTGAACTTTTGAATAAATTTCATTTCATTTCCCTCCAGATGTGTGCCTTATGTGTTACATGTATTTTATGAGTGGTTTTATCTATTTGTTTGTTTGTTTATTTACTTTGGACATTACTCTTACAACACACAAAATAATATTGCAAGTGGGCTGAAAGAATAATGCATCATTTGGTGAGTGCTGTGAAGTGTGTAAACCTGGCGATTCACAGACCTGTACCCCTGGGGATAAAAATATGTGTTTATAAAAAATAAAAAAAATAAATTTTAAAAAATTTTAAAAAATAATGCATCATCCCAAAACAAGAACTAAATTCATAGTTGATATCTGAATATGATTGGTTTTTTCAGATGTAAAATCATTTCAGAGCTGGGTTAGGCAAGCCCTTAAACTTACTCACCCCTCCCTAAAATTCAAGCTACACTTTAAAAAATAAATGCACTTACTTTAAAATTTGAAAAGATTTAAATCTCTATTAAATAAGCCAGTTGTAGAATTTTCTTTTAAATGGCTTTGTTATTTTTATGTTTTATGTGAAACAGTTCTTTCAGCCTTACTTTATAGTCTCAGGTTATCAAGATAATGGATATCATCCTTTTAATTTATCTCAATTCTTACCTTTTTATAAGAATTTATTATTTTCAGCCACAATAGGGGAGAGCCATTTTTTTTTTATCAAAATGGAGCTGATATTTATTGAAATAAACATGTATTTCTGATAGCATTTCTCAGAATCTAAGCAAAAGAGTTCTCTGGCTCTTTTTTTGTTTTGGTTTGTGTTTAGTTATGCTGACTTTGTTTTTGGCATATGATATGTTTTCTCATCTTTTAATCACTTTTATGTTTCTTTATTGATTGATAATGCTTGTACACAAAAACAGGACGTTGCAAAAATACTCAGCAGATAGTGAAAAGGTCCGAAAAGTATTCCTGGAAAGTCAATAGTTGGAATTCAAAAATAGTTAGATCCTGCATATGACAGGCATTTTTTTCCTATTTGTACTATACCTGAGAGGAGATTTCATTTTATATGCATAGAATAAAGTCTATTGTATGTATTAAAGCAACTTTATGACAACAGGGAATCTTTGTGGGTCTGAAAAATCAATGAAATATTTATAAGAAAAAATAGTTACTGAGAACATCCAGTCCCTGGTCATCATCCCGTGTTATAGGTGATGGCTTCAGCCATTTTCGAGTTACAAAATACAATTTATTAATGTAAAATCTTCCTCAACACAAAGCTGAGCTGTTTCCAAATTGATACAAGTTATTGCCCTGCAAGGAGGCAATGCCCATCTCCACTCAGAGCTCAAATAGTTAATGTTCAGCACTTGGGACCAATTTGGCTGACATGAAAGAGCCCCTGAAGCAGTAATGTCTCTTTGCTGGTGGTGATCTGTATATTACTGCACTTAAGTTCTAGAATGCCCGGAGTGCTTCAGATGTGATTTTATTTTGCTACTGGGCTTAATGCACCTACTTGAATATTTAGCCAAGTCAATTTTCTGTCAAACAAATTTATTTTTTGTGAGTATCAGGCACTTAAAGATAATGCTAATAAATAGGCAATGGATAGAATTTTTTTTTTTCTGCTTTATCAGGTTTTTGTTGTTGTTGTTTTGTTTTGTTTTTTCTTATTCTGGAAACACTAAGATCTGTATAAGCCTTCACATCCATTTTGAACTGGAGCAGCTATAGATCAACATGAAATATATAGACAAAGATGGACAGACCAACTTTGGTTTTACTTGGCCAGGTTTGCACTGCTCTCATGTGTGGCCATGCATCTTGGGCATTGCATAACTTTGTAGTCAACTCTAGTCTCTGCCTGGATAGTGCACAATTCGCATGACAGTATGTGGAGACACTACACAGATTCAAAGCAAGTGAAGAATTTGATTAAACCATTATTATAAAATTGCATAACATTTTCATGGCTGGTTACCTGAGTAAATCAGACCCTTACCTGATCTCATTGCTTTCTTTTCTTAATGGCCTTTAATCTTAGGCTATAAGACTCAGAATTAAGAGTTCCTCTACTTCAAACTTTTTACTATCTAGGAATAAACTAACACTCTTATCATCCAAGGACTGAACTAAGCCGCATAGCTAATTAGTGGCTATCAAAGCTAGATCTAAAATCCCAGTTTATAGACTTCCCTTCCAGTGATCTGTTTTCAAAATTCTATGCCCTCTTTAGCTTATTAATGTGTTGACAGCCACCTCTCACCTGAAGATTATACAACACAACACAGGGAAGTGACCTTACAATAATAGAATCCTGGTTTTAGTCTCTCTTCAAGTCCATTCTGCTATAGGGATTCTTCAGTTTTGATCTTGGCTTGTTAACCTCATTAGCATTGATTCTCAACACCTGTGCCTGTGGTTAGATGGGGACCTAGGGTGTATGACTTCTATGTACCAGAGCCCACAACCAATCATCATTTCTCTTGTGTCCTAATAGAATATGAATAGCCAGAAACAGTGAATCTGAAATCAGTTATGGATGTTAAGTAGGTTATAAAAATATATATATATTATACATTAATTCATATATATAGATATATAGATATAGATATTTCTATATCTATATATCTATATAGATATATCTAGATATCTATATCTATATCTATAAACAGAGGTTTTGGACCATAGGCAAAGCATGGCAAAATAATTTAATTTCTTTTTCTTTCTAGTGAGGCTGATGGGGTTTTGTTTACATTCCTAATGAGATGCTGATTTACATGTTTTGGAGAACCACTTATTCTGTGTTCTCTGTGCATGGTTTCAGCCTTGCAAATCTGGATTGGAGTCATGCATGAGTTCAGAGCAGATGTGTGCAACTGGACAAACCATTTGCCATTGCTTTTCCTTGGAATGGTAATCCACATGCCAGGATTTCAAATGAGTTTAATACACATTTTCTTGATTAATGGAAAATGGCAGAGTGTAGGAGACTGAAACAGTTCGTGCTTTGCTTGATTAATTAATAAGGGACTCTCTTTTCCCAGCTTCAACTCATTATGCTAATGAAGTGTCATCAATTAAGGCTTTCCCTTGATTATTGAATCTGTCAGGTACTGCTCAGTGAAAATGCTGCATTCCTTTGCTGTCTGGGTGGAATTGCCATTACAGCCCTTTATGAGCCGCTCCTTCCATTAGCTGCTGTTTGTTCTCTTTTCTCATTATTGTGTCTTTTTCTTGACCTTAAGAAAGATGATTATGGAAAGCTTGGAATAAACTGGAAAATTTTATCTCTGGGAATATGGATCAAGAAAATGTGGTAACAAAAATATATATCATTCTTCATTCAGAACTCATTTGTAATTAATGACACAGTAAAAAATGAATCAAAAGAATACAGTGAACTTTCTGAAGTAAGTCTCTGACATTAGATTAGATAAGCAGTTCTGAAATAAATGGTCATTAACAATTCCTCACTCTACTATTCAAACTAAATTTGGAGAGGAAGGGCTTTTCCTAAGGGAACTACTCTGAGAATAAAAGAGTGTGTTTTTAAATGCTTTATTCTATTCATGTGAAGTTCTAATTTGTTTATAAATATTACTTGTATTTGGATCCAAGGTGAATAAGGTGACAAAATGTAAATGGCTCTTTCCACAGTTTGACAACCCACGGAATGAGAGAAGATATTTGCAAATGACACTACAGACAAAGGCCTGATATCCAGGATCTATAAAGAACTCCTCAAACTCAACACTCAAAAAAAAGTATATTATGGCAAAAAATGGGCAGAAGACATGAACAGACACTTCTCCAAAGAAGACATACAAATGGCTAACAGACACATGAAAAAATGTTCATCATCATTAGTTGTCAGGGAGATTCAAATCAAAACCACATTGAGATACCACCTTACACCAGTGAGAATGGCCAAAATTAACAGGACAGTAAACAAGTGTTGGGCAGGATGTGGAGAAAGGGGAACTCTCTTACACTATTAGTGGGAATGCAAGTTGGTGCAGCCACTTTGGAAAACAGTGTGGAGATTCCTTAAGAAATTAAAAAGGAGAGACTGTTAAGCCATCCACTAAAGGCTGTGATGGAAGACCTGAGTAATCCACTCACGATCACCTATCCCATCTTGGCTTTAGTAATGCACATCTTAGGGAAGCAACATTAACACATGTGTTTCATTTTCTCATTTCATTTAACATAAATTTAAAAAAAAGTAATTTTATATTTTTATGTAACATCTCTGACTTTAGGGACAAAAGTTTTAAACCAGTGGTATCATCTGTTTAATTAACCCATCCATGTCTCTGTCTCCTTAGTGTAGAATGAGGAGATAATGTTCATTCATGGGTACTTTTCTAGAGATTTTGGGTATAAATAAATGGGAAAGAAAATGGGATACTTTGCTACTTGCTTTTAAGGAAAACATTTATATTTTGGTGCTCTGAGTTTTAAAATTAGAGGAAGACAGTTGATAGAGCTTATTGCTGAGTATATTGATACTTAGTTACCTCTATCAGTTATACTAAAGTTTAACTCTTTTTTAAGAGAGCACTCTTTTTCTCTTATTCTCTTTCAGGAATAATGTTTCCAGTTCAGTGGAACTCTAGATGTGCTTGTCTTTAGGTCATATCTTTAATTCTATCCTAGGTCCCAAACTTATGACAGTGCTGAGGAAAGACTGATTCATAAAGTGAACAAAGTATGCTGCTGAGCAGAGGCATTATCTACTGCCTCAAGAAAGAATCCCTGAATTATCTTCTCAGAAGGATTCTGGTAAGAAATATATCTAAATATAAGGGTGGACAAGTGGGAGGCTGGTATTCAAAAGAACTCAGGACTCACATTGTAGCAGTGCTACTCCTTTAGTGGACTAGCCCCAAGGACCAGATTCTTCACATGAGGTCCCCCACAAGGGCCATTTACTCAGCCTTCAAGGCCGGATTTGATTTGGTTGTCATACTTGCATTTGCACATATGGTTTGGAGAAATGGTAAAATAACCTTTTAAAACAGAAACTAGTGGAAAATCAAATTTCCCAAGTAAAGAAAAATTGGTTTTAAATTTTAAATCCAAGCCACAGTGCATGCATTCATTGTCATCATTTTAACCTTCTCTTCATTTTGTTTTATTTTGATATCAAAGTCATGATGATTGACCAGGCAAGATGCAAAAGGCTAAAAGATATCTTTTAGAATACATTACTCTCCATAAGTTTCTTCTTTTTAACAATAAAACTTTACTTTCATTGAAAAAAAAACAACTTAATTTCAACTTTGCAACAAAGGTACATGTTCATGCTGTCATTAAATTTGAAGTTATTTATAACACTGCAATGTTGGTTGAGTGAGAGAAATAGAAAAGTATCATAGGTTTAAGGATATGAGATATGACTGTCATTCATAACTAAAGTCATGCTGGGTGTATAACATAATCTCATTGTGTCTTGCCTGGTTTGAAATACTAAAATGTGTGTAGAGAGGAATGCCATATTTATGAATTTTAATTATTTCTAACAAAATAGACTTCAGGGCCTGAATATATGTGAAGTTTGCAGAGCAACAGATAAACAAAAGGTATTTTTTTCATATGGACAATGTAATGTGTTTAGTCAATTACCAAGAGTTAACCAAAAGGCAATAGGATATAATTAGTTTAATAAGCATGTATTATAAGAAAGCACTTTACTCAGAGTGCCAATGGGTCACTTGTTCCTCTAATAAAATTTATTCTTTGTGGGAGCTGAGCATTATGTGAGACACAGCATAGAGAAGTGGTTAATTATGTAAAGCATGGAGCCAAACAGCTGGAGGATGAATCCTAGCTCTCTCCTCTTTACCAACTGTATACACATGAGCAATCTCTTTAACTTTCCCATGCTTCACTTTCATCTTCCATAATAGTAATACATACCCTGCTTGATTGTGTGGATTAAATGAGTTACTAGATGCAAAGCTGCCAGAATTATGTTGGCACTGGGTAAATGCTATAAAAGTATTTGCTATTTTAATATAGGGCAATATATTATATTGGCAATTTTGATTGAATTTTAGGATCAGATAGATGGATATTTATATTCTGTCACTATAGGTAACTTTATTATTTTATTTTTTGTTTTTAGATCTTGGGTACATACCAAGACTATTGAGCCTCGATTTTCTCATCTGTAAAACAGGCACAATGACAGGATCTACCATATGTTTCATGAAGATTGAACAAGCTCTGTTAATCACTGCTTAATAAACATAATCATTATCTTTAATTTTTATGTACACATGGAATACCATTGCCACACTAATATAGTTTATTGTCCTTGACCACATGCAGGATATATTACAATCCTTTTGTTTCATATGTATAAGCTAGAAAGAGGTATAATTTAATATACTCCAGATTCAATATTAAATATGTACTACTTAGCATTTATTTTGCAGTCCAGTGTTCTTCCTTGCTGCAACAAACTCCTGAATTATATCAGGAAAACAGACATGACAACCCTAACATAAATGAATTATGCAGACACAGAAAATCCTTCCTACTGTTAAAAGATATTGGTTTTCTTAAAAAGGAAAGTAATGTTTGCCCTGTGACTGGCATAATTATTATCTAAGCCACAGAGTGATCAGAAATTAGAGCTTTATTGAAACTTGGAAGTTTACTTTCTGCCCTTTCATTTATTTATTTTTTGGCTAGATGCAAATTACTCTTGAAAAAATATAAAACCTCACAGCCTAATAATAATTTCATCATCACTGATATCAAAACATGTATAAGCAAAGAGACAGTGGCCAGGAAAATACATATTTTTCATCCAAGGAACTGAAAGAGGAAGTCTTTCCTTTCAGATTATAAAATGTAAATTATGAATGACTATAAATTCACTGGTTACTGCTCTCTCTGTTCAGCATGTTTTACTTTTACTTTTCTTCACCCTTAATACTTTTATGTTTTTTATACATATTTGATTCCTCACGAGTTATATAACCACTTTTGAGAAATTCAGAAGTGAGGTAAAGACTACTACCTGCTCACCCACTCTTTTTTTTCCCCCCCTGGGTGAAGATTGCTGTGAATGTAACCCAGTATCTTCTGGTAAATGTAAGGAAAATGATATGCACATTTCTGGGTCTGTCTTATAAAAATCATCCATGAGCACTGCTTTATACTTCTTCCCCTTTCTTCTGCCCTAAATAGAAAATACTAGAGTGCCTCTACCCAACCACCAGAATTGGCCATTGCCTAGGCAAGTCCTGAGACTGTTTGCATGACAATAATACTGTTATAAATTACATGTTTAGCTCCATTTTCTATAGCCCAGCTCACCCTAACTAGTAGAAAAATGATCATATCAAAATGGAGTGCTGCTATAAAAAATTTAAATTATGTTATAACATAAAATTTTGCTCAAACAACAAAAAACAAATGGAAGTCGTGTGGTAGGTGGTGAGAAAAAATGAATGCAGCAAGTGACAAAGTGGAATCAGGAGTTATGTGATGGCAAAACGTCTTGAAAACTCTCAGGTGTAATTATTTGGAAGGTAGAACAAATGCCTGCTGGTCCCATAGTTCTAGGGTAAGTGATGAGAAAAAGCTAGGAAGTTTATAAATGTGTGACTGTTATTTGTTACAATGAGCCACATATTATGAGAAAGAACTGAGCTCAGGGAAGAATTAGCTGGTTTTAAACACAGATTGAAGGGAATAGGAAAGCTAGATTAAAAGCATCATAGGGTTTGAAAATGCAACTTCTCTGAACCCTGAACAATGAGAGATAAGACTGAAAAAAGCTCTGAGAACCAAAGGCACATTAAGACCGTAAAATCAAAGGGCGTCAGCTCATGCAAAAATCACCTTGAGAGGGGCCATCTTCATGTGTACTCCTACTGTTTCAGATGACCTTAAAGCAATTTTGGTGAGAGAGAGAGAGAGGCAGGCAAAGAGAGGAGAGAGATGGAGAAAGAGGAAGAACCAAGATATAAAGCCAACTTAATAGAGATGACTTAAAAATTATGGCTAGGAAAAAAACTTTGGCAGCATTTACTGGAACATGGAAATGACTGGAACATGGAATTTATAAGGAGCATATACATTTTTAATGGAATTATATTGTCTCAGAAACCACAAGTCCATAAAATTATTAACAATTTGGGAATTTCAGTGATACGGATATGGGGATTTTAGTGTTATTCTTTCAACTTTTCTATAAGTCTGGTTTTATATTAAAAACTTAAAAAGAAGCCCTCATCTCCCTGTAAGGGGGCAAGGTAGAATGTGATCATCACAACCAGTCAATGCCAGGAATTTCACCAGCAGGGGTATAGGTATCCAAACTGTGAAATTTCCAAGTAAGATATACCTTACCCCACCCACTTAAGATGTAGCCACTGAAGACAAAAAGAAGGGACTTCTCAAAGAGCCAAGAGCCACAGGATACACTAAAGAAGAATGAAATATCCACCTGGAGAGCATATTGGATATAATCAAAACTTTCTGTAGGTACCTGGGAAGGGGCCTTCCACAGTGCCTACCTTGCAGGATTTTATCCGACCATAAAGTAGCAACTGATGTGTTTCTCATTTTGTCCTTTCTTAAACAGGAGTTTTCATACAACAATCCCCACTTTTGCCCTATTGTTGAGTGTGGAGGGGCTCATAACTTCTCTCTCAATTCATAGGTCATTAGAGTACAAGGAACCAAACTCAAACCTAATAGACTTCCCTAAGTAGTGGGTGATTAGGCTGTCTCACTTGGGCAGGAGTAAAAATACATGAGTGGTGGGACCAACTTGGGTGGCAGCTATTTGCAAGCCTCCAAGAAAACATATTCTTCTTTCTCCTAAACTACATTTCCAGCTACTCCGTCAGACAGATATGTGCATGTGCCTATATTTACTTCTATGAATACCCCTCATACACCACGATCTCTTAAAAGTACTCCTCCATGCTTATTTTCCATTCTGACTGGGAGTATGATCTCCAAGGCAACCTTGAACACTCCATATTGAAGTTAGAGAAGTTGCCCTCAGTTTGGATTCTCAAGTGATTTGGGGGAAGAGACATTCTCCATACCCTGTAAACTTGGAAATTCCAAGGAGCAAGAGTAACTTCCCATCATGCTGATCTTTTATATATCTAAGTCCAGTCTTTTGTTTTGTTTTGTTTTGTTTTGTTTTATTTTGTTTGATGCTAGATTTTCCCAAAATATTTATTAAACTTTAAAGTTAAAGCTGTTACTCTTTTAAGCAATTAAGGTATGATAAATTATGTAATAAAATGTATGTCTTAGAGGTTCACAACATGTTCTTTTAAAAAAAAATAATAAAACCAGTACATATTCATCCTAGGAGGGTTAAAAAAAAAAGAAAGGAAATTTACCTGTAATTCTACCAAGGTATGATCACTTTCTGTCTAGCTTCTTTCTTCCTATCTATTTCTCTATCTACCTTCCTATCTACCTATCTATCATATATCTATCTATCATTTATCTCACCTAATCTGGTATACTTTCTAAGCCTGTGTGTGTGTGTGTGTGTGTATGTGTGTGTGTGTATGATGTATTTTCTTTATTCTTACCAAATTGGATTATACTATTTATACAATTTTATCTTCTTCTTTATTTACTTCACTATGTTGTATTTTTATATCACTTATAATTATTCTTATAAAATAGAATTTTAGATATCTTCATGGAATTCTTTAAATAGATATACTATATATTCAGTCTATTTACCTGTACTCAAACATTTACAATTTCTAATTTTGTCTCTTACTATTTCTGTAAACACTTTTGTCACAATTCTGTAGCCCAGTTTTTATAATTGTAGATTCTTAGAGATGAAATTCCTTGGTCACAAAGGAACAGCCTCTTTTAAAGCCTGTTGACTTTAATTGCCAGAGTGGCTTCAGACTAGATGTACTAATTTATTTCTAGCCTACAATGCTTAAGAGGGCGTATTCATTGTTCCCTAGCCAACATAAAGTATTATTCTCATTATTAAAATATTTGATAATTGATCATTGAAACTGCATCTTTTTACTTTTTAATTGGCTTTTTTACTCAGAGATTGTATTTAACATCCATTTCTATGTTTATCTGTCATCTGTATTTTGTTTTACAATTTACATCTACATTAATGGTATAAACTGGAATGATGTTGAGAAATTGAAGTCATACCAAATATATTTTTCCTTAGTTTCTGAATTTAATGGAACTGCCCTAACAGTTTAGCTGTAAAATGTGATGTTGACTAAAATCATAGAATTTTAAACATAACCTTTAACTGAAGAGCAAAGGGAAAATCATGTGCTTATTTTACCTGTTCTTTTCGTTGTTTTTCTCTATTTCACTGCCTCATTTATTTCAAAGGAAAATGTTTCAAAGAATAATTATGCTGAATAATTTATATAGAAATTGAAATTGTCTTTTTCTATAATCTACAGCTGTATGGAACAAAGTAACAACAGGAATATTTTTCCTCACTAAAATATATGTATTTGGTTTAATATAACAAAAATTATCTAAGTTAGATCTCAGTAAACTAAAATGTAGCATTAATTACTCATTTACAGGATGGACCAAATTTAGTGTTTCAGTTTTAAAGGTTTGGATATATAAATTGATTTTATAAATTTTAAAGAGGGTATTCTTAACCTATCTAAAATAAACTATTTTGAAGAATTTTAGAAATATACTTTATATACAAATATATTATGTGCTAAGTTCAGCTATTTCTTGTCCATTTAATAAGCAAGTCTGGCAAAAGAGGCCTATTCAGCAACAATATTAGCTGCTAGTTTTGTGTATGCTATCAATTTTATTTCTAAATCGATTATACTTTTAAAAAACTATAGTAAACATGATGGAACACATCCAAGGAAGTATTATATTCTTTAATATTGTAATTCTGAAAGTTTCTATGCTGACTTTAATAACACTATCACTGTTTAAAACATTTTAAAATCTCCTCTGGTCCTGGCTTCAGTTGTTCTAAAATACTATCTTGAATATTTTTACTAGTTGCAATTATATTTTGAGTTTTCAAATCATAGAGCCATGTGGAGCCACATAGCTATATTAGGATATATGAGTGTTGTTCCAACACTATTTCACAAAAAGTACCACATGAACAAATGACTTTTTGATGAAGAACACTGTCATGGGACATTGATACACTTCATTTTTTTGCATTAAATGTAAACTTCCAGAGTCCTCAAAATTTAAACATTATAAATTTGACTGATCATATGACATTTCCACCCCTTTTTATGGTATAATTGACCAAATAGGAGTTGTATATATTTAAGGGTATACACTTGATGATATATGCACATATAGTGAAATGATCATCAAAATCAAGTACTTAATATATTCATCGCCTCTCATAGTTTACATTTTCTTTTCCTTTCCTTGGTTGTGGTGAGAATACTTGAGATCAACCTTCTTTTTTTTTTTTTCTTTAAGATTTTATTTATTTGACAGAGATCACAAGTAGGCAGAGAGGCAGGTAGAGAGAGAAAGAGGAAGGGAAGCAGGCTCCCTGCTGAGCAGAGAGCCCAATGCAGGGCTTGATCCCAGGACCCTAAGATCATAACCTGAGCCAAAGGCAGAGGCTTTAACCCACTGAGCCACCCAGGCACCCCCTTGAGATCAACCTTCTTAGCAAATTTCAAAAACACAATAAATTATTATTAAGTGTAGTCACCATAAGGTATGTAAACTCTCAAGAACTTGTTCAAATTCTGTAACTGAAATTCTCCACCTGACCAACATCTTCCCATTCCCTGCAACCCCCACCACTGACAACCATCATTCTACTCTCTGCTTCTATGACATTTAGATTCCACATGTAAGTGAGATTATGTAGCATTTGTCTTTCTGTGTCGATTTATTTCTCTTAACATAATGTTGTCTGGAGTCATCTACAATGTCACAAATGGAAAAATTTTCTTCTTTTTTAAGATTGGATAATTTTCCATTATATATATATATATATATATATATATATATATATATATATATATATTTGTTTTGTTTTATTAACATATAATGCATTAGTAGCTCCAGGTGTGCAGCTCTGTGAATCGCCAGGTTTACACACTTCACAGCACTCAAAATAGCACTTACCTTCCCCAATGTCCATAACCAAACCACCCTCTCCCTACGCCCCTCCCTCCACCAACTCTCAGTTTGTTTTGTAAGATTAAGAGTCTCTTATGGTTTGTCTCCCTCCCGATCCCATCTTGTTTCATTTGTCCCCCCCCTCCCAACACCCCATGATGCCTCTCAACTTCCTCATATCAGGGAGCTCATATGGTAATTGTCTTTCTCTGATTGACTTATTTTCCTAAGCATAATAACCTCTAGTCCATCCACGTTGTTGCAAATGGCAAGACTTCAATTCTGTTGATGGCTGCATAGTAATCAATTCTATATACATACCACATGTTCTTTTTCCATTCATCTGTCGATGGACATCCAGGTTCTTTCCTTAGTTTGGCTATTGTAGACATTGCTGCTATAGACATTCAGGTGCACGTGCCCCTTCTGATCACTACATTTGTATCTTTACAGTAAATACCCAGTAGTGCAATTGCTGGGTCATAGGGTAGCTCTATTTTCAACTTTCTGAGGAAACTCCATGCTGTTTTCCAGAGTGGTTGCACCAGCTTGCATTCCCACCAACAGTGTAGGAGGGTTCTCCATTCTCCACATCCTTGCCAGCATCCATCATTTCCTGACTTGTTACTTTTAGCCATTCTGACTGGTGTGAGGCAGTATCTCATTGTGGTTGTGATTTGTATTTCCCTAATGCCGGGTCATGTGGAGCACTTTTTCATGTGTCTGTTGGCCATTTGGATGTCTTCTTTGCAGAAATGACTGTTCATGTTCTCTACCCATTTCTTGATTGGATTCTTTGTTCTTTGGGTGTTGAGTTTGATAAGTTCTTTATAGATTTTGGACACTTGCCCTTTATCTGATGTGTCATCTGCAGATATCTTCTCCCATTCTGTCAGTTGTCTTTTGGTTTTGTTAACTCTTTCCTTTGCTGTGCAAAAGTTTTTGATCTTGATGAAGTCCCAAAGTTCATTTTTGCCCTTGCTTCCCTTGTCTTTAGTGATGTTGCTAGGAAGAAGTGGCTACAACTGAGGTAGTAGAGGTTGCTGCCTGTGTTCTCCTCAAGGATTTTGATGGATTCCTATCTCACATTGAGGTCCTTCATTCATTTTGAGTCTATTTTTGTATGTGGTGTAAGGAAATGGTCCAGTTTGATTTTTCTGCATGTGACTGTCCAATCCCAACACCATTTGTTGAAGAGACTTTTTCCATTGGACATTCTTTCCTGCTTTATCAAAGATTAGTTGACCATAGAGTTGAGGGTCTATTTCTGGGCTCTCTATTCTGTTCCATTGATCTATGTGTCTGTTTTTGTGCCACTACCATACTGTATTGATGATGACAGTTTTGTAATAGAGCTTAAAGTCTGGAATTGTGATGCCACCAATTTTGCCTTTCTTTTTCAATATTCTTCTGGCTATTCGAGGTCTTTTCTGGTTCCATGTAAATTTTAAGATTATTTGTTCAATTTCTTTGAAAAAAAAAAAGGATGGTATTTTGATAAGGATTGCATTAAACGTATAGATTGCTTTAGGTAGCATAGACCTTTTCACAATATTTGTTCTTCTAATCTATGGGCATGGGACATTTTTCCATTTCTTTGTGTCTTCCTCAATTTCTTTCATGAATACTTTATAGTATTTTGAGTACACATTCTTTGCCTCTTTGGTTAGGTTTATTCCTAGGTATCTTGGGTGCAATTATAAATGGGATTGACTCCTTAACTTCTCTTTCTTCTGTCTTGTTGGTGTATAGAAATGCAACTGATTTTGTGCATTGACTTTATATCCTGAACTTTACTGAATTCCTGGACAAGTTCTAGCAGATTTGGAGTGGAGTCTTTTGGGTTTTCCACATATAGTATCATATCATCTGCGAAGAATGATAGTTTGACTTTTTCTTTGCCAATTTGGATGCCTTTAATTTCTTTTTGTTGTCTAATTGCTGAGGCTAGGACTTCAAGTACTATGTTGAATAGCAGTGGTGATAATGGACATCCCTGCTGTGTTCCTGACCTTTGTGGGAAAGCTTTCAGTTTTTCTTCATTGAGAATGATATTCGCTGTGGGTTTTTCATAGATGGCTTTAATGATATTGAGGTATGCATCCTCTATCCCTACACTTTGAAGAGTTTTGATCAGGAAAGGATGCTGTACTTTGTCAAATGCTTTTTCAGCATCTAATGGGAGTATCATGGTTCTTCTTCTTTCTTTTATTAATGTATTGTACCACATCGATTGATTTTGTGAACCAACCTTGCAGTCCTGAGGTAAATCCCAGTTAGTCATGGTGAATAATCCTTTTAATGTACTGTTGGGGCCTATTGGCTAGTATTTTGGTAAGAATTTCTGCATCTGTGTTCATCAAGGATATTTTGTCTGTAATTCTCTTTTTTGATCTTTGTCTGGTTTTGGGATCAAGGTAATGCTGGCCTTATAAAATGACTGGAAGTTTTCCTTCCATTTGTATTTTTTGGAACAGTTTAAGCAGAATAGGAATTAGTTCTTCTTTAAATGTGTGGTAGAATTTCCCTATGAAGCCTTCTGGCCCTGGGTTCTGGTTTCTTTGGATATTTTTGATGACTGCTTCAATCTCCTTACTGGTTATGGGTCTGTTCAGGTTTTCTATTTCTTCTTGGTTCAGTTGTGGTAGTTTATATGTCTCTAGGAATGCATCCATTTCTTCCAGATTGTCAAATTTGCTGATGTGTAGTTGCTCATCATATGTTTTTATAATGGTTTGTATCTCTTTGGTGTTGGTTGTGATCTCTCCTCTTTCATTCATGATTTTATTTATTTGGGTGCTTTCTCTTTTCTTTTTGATAAGTCTGGCCAGGGGGTTATCAATCTTATTAATTCTTTCAAAGAACCACCTCCTAGTTTTGTTGATTTGTTCTATTGTGTGCTTTTTGTTTTGTTTTGTTTGTTTGTTTCTACTTCATTGATTTCTGCTCTGATCTTTATGATTTCTCTTCTCCTGTTGGGTTTAGGCTTTCTTTGTTGTTCTTTCTCCAGTTCTTTTAGTTGTAGGGTTAGGTTGTGTACTTGAGACTTCTTGTTTCTTGAGAAAGTCTGTTTTCGCTATATATTTTCCTCTCTTGACTGCTTTTTCTGTGTCCTATAATTTTGAACTGTTTTGTTTTCATTTTCATTGGTTTCCATGAATTTTTTCAATTCTTCTTTAATTTCCTGTTTGACCCATTCATTCTTTAGAGGGATGCTGTTTAGTCTCCATGTATTTGGGTTCTTTCCAAATTTCCTCTTGTGATTGAGTTCTAGCTTCAGAGCATTATGGTCTGAAAATATGCAGAGAATGATCCCAGTCTTTTGGTACCATTTGAGACCTGATTTGTGACCCAGAATGTGATCTATTCTGGATAATGTTCCATAGCACTAGAGAAGAAAGTGTATTCTGTTGCTTTGGGATGGAATGTTCTGAATATATCTGTGATGTCCATCTGGTCCTGTGTGTCTTTTAAGGCCTTTATTTCCTTGTTGATCTTTTGCTTGGATGATCTGTCCATTTCAGTGAGGGGAGTGTTAAAGTCCCCTACTATTATTGTATTATTATTGATGTGTTTCTTTGATTTTGTTATTAATTAGTTTATATAGTTGGCTGCTCCCACGTTAGGGGCACAGATATTTAAAATTGTTAGATCTTCTTGTTGGACAGATCCTATGAGTATGATATAGTGTCCTTCCTCATCTTTTATTATAGTCTTTGGCTTAAAATCTAATTGATCTGATATAAGGATTGCCACACCAGCTTTCTTTTGCTGTCTATTAGCATGGTAAATTGTTTTCCACCCCCTCACTTTAAATATGGAGGTGTCTTCAGGTCTAAAATGAGTTTCTTGGAGGCAACATATTGATGGGTTTTGTTTTTTTTTATCCATTCTGATACCCTGTGTCTTTTGAGTGGGGCATTTAGCCCATTTACATTCAGGGTAACTATTGATAGATAGGAATTTAGAGCCATTGCATTGCCTTTAGTGTGATTGTTACTGTATATTGTCTCTGTTCCTTTCTGGTCTACTACTTTTAGGCTTTCTTTTGCTTAGAGGACCCCTTTCACTATTTCCTGTAGAGTTGTTTTGGTGTTTATGAATTCTTTCAGTTTTTGTTTGTCCTAGAAGCTTTTTATCTCTCCTATTTTCAATGATAGCTAGCTGGATATAGTATTCTTGGCTGCATGTTTTTCTCTTTAGTGCTCTGAATATATCATGCCAGTTCTTTCTAGCCCGCCAGGTGTCTGTGGATAAGTCTTCTGCCATTCTAATATTTTTAACATTGTATGTTATAAACTTCTTGTCCTGGGCTGCTTTCAGAATTTTCTCTTTGTCACTAAGACTTGTATATTTTACTATTAGATGATGGGGTTTGGACCTATTCTTATTGATTTCAAGTGGGGTCTCTGCGCCTCCTGGATTTTGATGCTTGTTCCCTTTGCCATATGATGGAAATTCTCTATAATAATTCACTCCAGTATACTTTCTGCTCCCTTCTCTCTTTCTTCTTCTTTTGAAATCCCAATTATTCTAATGTTGTTTCATCTTATGGTATCACTTATCTCTCAAATTCTCTCCTTGTGGTCCAGTAGTTTTTTGTCTCTCTTTTGCTCAGCTTCTTTATTCTCTGTCATTTGATCTTCTATATCACTAATTCTCTCTTCTGCCTCATTTATCCTAGCAGTAAGTGCCTCCATTTTTTATTGCACCTCATTAATAGCTTGTTTGATTTCAGCTTGGTAAGATTTTAGTTCTTTTATTTCTCCAGGCAGTGTTTCTCTAATATCTTCCATGCCTTTTTTGAGCCCAGCTAGCACCTTGGGCATCATCATTCTGAACTCTAGATCTGACATATTACCAATGTCTGTATTGATAAGGTCCCTAGCCTTCAGTACTGCCTCTTGTTCTTTTTTTTTTTTTTTAAGACTTTATTTACTTGTTAGAGAGAGAGCGCAAGCACAGGCAGACAGAGTGGCAGGTTAGAGGCAGAGGGAGAAGCAGGCTCCCCGCCGAGCAAGGAGCCCGATGTGGGACTCAATCCCAGGACGCCGGGATCATGACCTGAGTCAAAGGCAGCCGCCCAACCAACTGAGCCACCCAGGCGTCCCATCTTGTTCTTTTTTTTGGTGGTGAGTTTTCCATCTTGTCATTTTATCCAGATAGAATATATGAAGGAACAAATAAATACTAAAAGTGCTCAAACATTCTCATCTCCCTGGGCTCTGGCCACACTCCAAGCTTATCCAGCCTGTGACCAAGTGTCTCTGTCTCTGGCATACATCCCCACCTGGAGTCTCTAAACTCAGCAGATCCCTGCTGCTCTTCTAGGGAGTTGTTCCTGGATCTGCCATGGATGGAGTCCCTGCTTAAAGAGCAGTGTCCTGACTGTGCCTCAGATCACAGTGTAAGGTAACCCCGAGTTGAGAGCTCACTCCTCAGCTCCGTCTCTATAACTGGCTTCCCTGCTCTAATACCTGCAAGATCTGCAACACTCAGACACCCCCGATCCTTCTGTGACCCCACGGGACCATGCTGTCCCCGTGTGGGCTCCGCCCCAGTTTAGCGTCTGGAGAGATGTCCCTCAGTGGAGCAAACTTTTAAAAGTTCTGATTCTGTGCTCCGTTGCTCTTCCACTTGCCAGGACCCAGCCCCTCCCACCATGTTCTGTCTTCTCATTGCTTTGGATTCACTTCTCTGCAGGTCCTGCCTTTCAGAAAGTGGTGGATTTTCTGTTTCTAGAATTGCTGCTCTTCTTCTCTTTGACCTCCTGTTGGATTTGTATTTGTTTGGAATCATTTGATAAACTATCTAGCTGACCTCCTGCTACCTGATGTCATCTCAGCCTGCTACTCCTCTCCCATCTTGACTCCTCTCCCACAATATATATATATATATATTTTACCCATTCATACTTTGGATATTGTAAATAAAGCTGCTGTGAACATGGAAATGCAAATATCTCTTTATGATTCTGATTTCAATTCTTTTGAATATGCATGCAGAAGCAAGACTGCTGTGTCAGATGGTAGTTCCTTTTTCTTTTTAAAGATTTATTTATTGTAGAGAGAAAGAGAGACAGAGAGTGCGAGTGGAGGAGGGGCAGAGAAAGAGAAAGAATTTCCAGCAGACTCCTACTGAGTTTTGCCTGAGTTCATGACTTGAGCCAAAATCAGATGCTTAACTGACTGAGTCGCCCATGTTCTATTTTTAATTTTTTGAGGAGTATCCATAATGTTTTTCATAGCAGCTGCACCATTTTACATTTCCATCCACAGTTCCAATTTCCCAACCATCACCAACACTTGTCATCTCCATCCTCACCAACTTTCCCCATACCTCACCAACACTTGTCATCTTTTATGCTTTTAATAATAGACATCCTAACAGATGTGGGGTAATATCTCACTGTAGTTTTGATTTGATCCAGCATGTCTTGATACTTAGAGTTTTTGCTCTGTGTTCAATATAGTATATATCACAATCTTAGAAGAAACTTTGTTTTTACTCAAATGAATTCATTTCCACATGTTTACATTCTGCCTTTTATGCCAAACTTAGTCAAAAAATATAATTGATCATATTTTGAAAACTGAAATAAAATAGTATGTAACTTCTTTTTTCTAGTGGATATGGACATATTTGGTTAATAAAGAGTTGTCTTTATGTGATTTAGTGACTTTAGCAACAACAGTGAAACTATACTAATTTTTAAATGTTCAAATAACTAACTAGTTAGTTACCAATTATCTGACTGGACATTTAAACAACAGTAAAAATTTGAAAAATAGCCTTAGGTTGGATATCTTTACATAATGCTCACTCATATCATGATGATAAAGCCATTATATTATGCCAGGGGAAAAGATACATTTAGTAGGTACTCATATTTATTCAACTCTGACTCTAATAAAATGGTTGGTACTCATATCTGTATAATACCAAATGGAATCCTTGAAGACAACATGTGGTTTTGATAATGAAAGAATAGTGGAGTCTTCAGTGAAAGAAATAGGAGGTCAAATTTACCTCCTTTGATCAGCCATTAAAAAATTAGTGTTACCGATTTCAGAGTTTATCTTTAGAGTTAACTTTTCTTTCAAACTCCAGATTTCTGAATCAGACTTTTACTGGATGTCTTCATAATAATGGTTCCACAAGCACCTTCATAAAATTAAGCATCTTTTTTTTTCCAAAATATTTTCTATTACCACTGCCTCTGCCCCAGTCTAGACACTTGCTGTTATACATTATCCAAATTTTTTCACTCGAATTGTTGGAATTATCTCTTAACTGGTTGCCCTACTTCTTGCTCTCTAATTGTTTTACTATCTGTACTGAGTTATATATATTTTTTAAAGATTTTACTTATTTATTTATTTGAGAAAGTACTTGATCCTAGGGGCTCCATCCCAGGACCCTGAAATCATGACCTGAGCAGAAGTCAGGTGTTTAACTGATTGAGCCACCCAAGTGTCCCCTGATGAGTTTTAACTGAGACCTGAAAAAAATTTGTTGGATTCCTCGTCAGATGGGTGTTGGAGAGCTTACATTCATGGAGAAAGGAATCTGCACGAGCAAAGTGGCATGAGAAAGCTACCAAGAGCAACTATTTTGATAAAATGTGAGTGCGATGTGCCTAGTTGAGATAGTCATGAATATCTAGTTTGTCACATTGAGCTAATGGACCACTTAAGCAATTAAAATGCAGAAATGGCACAATGTTATTTGTGTATCAGAAATATAACTCAGTGGGGTGCCTGGGTGGCTTAATCAGTTAAGCTTCTGCCTTTGGTTCAGGTCATGATCCCAGGGTTCCCCTGGGATGGAATCCTGCATCTGACTCCCTACTCAGCGGAGAGCCTGCTTCTCTCTCTCTCTCTCTGCCCCTCTCCCCCCCCCTCTCTCTTTCTCTTTTTTACTCTCTCTTTCTCTCACTCAAGTAAATGAAATCTTAACAACAACAACAAAAAAATCAAAAAACACCTCATTAGTAAAGTCATATCTGACTTCTCAAGGTAAACTTATGCTCTACTCCCACATATGAACAGTGCCATTAATTACACTTAAATTTTGTTGCTCAGTTTTCTTCTCTTGAAATTTAAGATCTCTTGAAGTAAAAGATCATGTGGGTTTTTGTTTGTTTGTTTGTTTGTTTTTTGTTTTTTAATCTTATATTTACATCAGGAAACAGAGTGGTTAGCCTATGGCAGAATCTAGTGCAATGATAGAACTCTCTTTGGGTACCACAGTGGAGTTGGCTATATTCACATCATTGATGGGCTCTGAGTCAACCATTACAGATTCAGTTTGAGAAATTGCCCATTTATCTGCTCTGCATGTTGGACTGTGGCATAATTTCTTTTGGGGAGAAGAAAGGCTATTAATTTTTGTTAAATAATAGAAGAGGTATAAGGTTTAGACTGAAAACGACTTTGCTATAAAAACTTCTACAGCATGTTGTCATTACTTGTTCTTGGACAGGTTACTGAATATTGAATCTTTAAAATAAGACTCACCATCTACATTTGTGAAAAGTAAAATGAAATAAGATACTGCTTTTATCATAAACTCATAGTTGTATAGCTTATTCGTTCCTTTATTAAATGATACTTTAAAACAGAACCAAAGTTACAGGTTGTATGAATAAATTTATGCATGGGAGATCTTACAGGTATAAGAATCATACCATAGGATTTTTCTGTATTTTCTTGAGCATGAATATCACAAGTCTATCACTAGACTTTTTTGGATAAGTCTAAGAAAAAAATTAAATATTCTTTTTGAACATTTGAGTAAGCAAAGTTGATCATGAATATTTACTATAGAACTTTTCATGTGGGCCACTACATGAAGTATTTTTCCAAGATATTTTACTACTAAACTTTTACCACTTATTTTTCATGGAACTTCTTTTCACATTTCACAGAACTTATTTTCCTATAAAATTGAGTTTGCAACATTATACTTAACCCCACAATTCCTCTTTAGTGAGACATAAAATACGATATTCCATCATAAGTGGTATTGAAAAACAAAAGAGTTCAAGTAATACTCCTGGTCATTTTACCAGCAATGCAAAGTAGAACTTCCTCTAGTAATGGAAATGGCCTATAAACTGTGCTGTCTGATACTGCATCCACCAGCATCATGAAGCTATTAAGAACTTGAAATGTGTATATTGCAGTAAAGAACTGAATATTTTATTTTATTTTAATTGATTTAAATTTAAATTTAAACAGCCATATGTGGCTGGTGACTTTTTATTAGACACGTTGGTTCTAAGCAATTATTCTGTTTTGGACAATTACTGCAAATTACCTGTCATTAGATGGTATGGATTAGTTTTCTTCACTTTAACTGAAAGTTGAATCATGCCCTAGTTTTTCTTAGTAATTTTTTATAGTTCTATCATTCATCAATTTGATGAAAATCATTTTGAATCCAGTTTAATTTCCTGCCACTGCCACTTCTTAGAACAAATAGTTCTTTAAGTTTATTACCCACTATGAATAAGGGCTTCCTGATCTTTACTCTAAGATAACTTTGCTCAGCTTCAGTGTTTTACCTCTTATCCTCTGTATCAGAATTAGGCAAATAAATGCATTGATAACTTGTTATTTCCCTGTCTACATAGATTTTGATCCTGTTTTTCCATACCTTCACATTTTATTTTATTTATTTTTTTTAATTTATTTTTTATTTTCAGCATAACAGTATTTATTATTTTTGCACCTTCACATTTTAAATTAAAAGAGTACCATCAGACAAATGTATTAGGTGATGGTACCTAATTTTCTAGAAACACATTTTTAAATTTTTATAAATTTATTTCTTATCATTATTTTCTTCTTTCTAATAAAGAGGAAGGGGAACAACAACAAATAACCCCAAACAAACAAACAAATCTGACAACTACTCCCCTTCTCCCTTCTTAACAACCATCTTATCTCAGTTTTTTACAAAGGTTGTTTTCCCATGTTAGCAAGGGTCATCGTTTCAGAGTTTGAAAGATGAGAAATGGCTGTCTTGGTTGTTCGTGCTCTGTGCTGCTGGAACTGAGCCCTTGAGTGATAATTATATTGGGAGTCAGGAAGGTGCTCTCCACAACATTAACCTTGTTCTTTAAAAGCATATTGTTTGGGGTGCCTGGGTGGCTCAGTGAGTTAAGCTTCTGCCTTCAGCTCAGGTCATAATGTCAGGGTCCTGAGGTGGAGCCCTGCATTGGGCTCTGGACTCAGCAGGGAGTCTGTTTCCCCCTCTCTCTCTGCCTGGCTCTCTGCCTACTTGTGATCTCTCTCTCCGTCAAGTAAATAAGTAAAATATTTCAATAAATAAATAAATAAATAAAAGCAAACATTGTTTTATATTGATTCAGGGCATTGTATTTTGGTTTGTTTCTACTGCTGTAATTAAAATGCATAAGAACTTGTTAAATATTTTAGTTGTGCCAACACGGGCTTTTGCCTGACAGTGAGAGAAAAATGACAAACCAAACCAAACATTGCCTGCAATATATTTTTTGTCTATAGATAGTTACACACAGTTTGAATTTTGTGCTGTTAATGTTTTTTTTTTTCTTTGACCTTCCCTATTCATTCTGGCTTCCATTTTTCTGCTGATTTTCACTTAATCATGAGATCTTATCTTTATTTCATTAGTGTCTTTCATTTATCAAAAAAGTTTTATGTTATCCAGCAACTTTAAGATTTCAAATCTTAGAGGCTTTATGAGTTAAAAAGATTATGATACACCCTGATCTCCATATGTAATCCCAAATAAAAGCAATAGAAACGTGTTAAATGACTATGCCAAAGTTCAAATTTCTTCTGACTTTTTCACAATTGTTCCATAATCCTGAGCTTATACAATGTATCTAAAAGGCTTTTGAAACAATGTTTTTTAAAAAAAATTTAAAAGCTTAAGTTATATTGATGCTTTTGCTATGGTCATTCCTTCTCGCTAATAAGAAATTAATTATATATTAAATTAATCCAATACCATTTATTCCAATTTTGCAAACTAGATATGTTTCTTTTTGTCAGATCCCATAAGTACTTATAAAATTCATCTTTGACTGGTTCTCCCCTTTTTTCTGGGCACATCCCCAAGCCCTTGGAGTTAGTCGCCAATAAATGACTCATATTTAAGATGTTTGGGAGTTCAAGTTTTGCTTGCATCTTGCAGTTCCCTTAAATCTTTGAATTATTAATCAATTTTGATACTGGGTAAGATCTCTGGTATTTAGAAGCTCAGTTAATTATCCTATTCTATGTGTCATCTCAAGTAGAAAGCAAAGAGTTGAATTCTATGGTCTAAGAGTATAGGTATGTTCAGCTTTAGTAGATAATGCCAAACAACTTTCCAAAATGATTTTCTCAACTTATACCTCCACCAGTAGTCTGTAAGAGTTCCACTTGTTCTACATCTCAACAATACTAGGTTTTGTTACTTTAGAAAATAAATTATCTGTTCTAGTGGGCTTGCAGAGGCATGGCATTTTTGTTATGATTTACAGTTTTGTAAGCCTATCTGTGATTCGAAATACATTCATTTGAGAATTGCCCAAGTCATTTTCCTTTTCTTTTTCTTTGTTTGGATTTTCTGACTTTTTACAATTAATTTTATGGGTTTTCATATAGATAGATGTAAGTCTATTGTGGAATGTAGGTATTGAAAGTATCTTCTAATTTGTGGAATTACCTTTTGGTAATTTTAATGAAGTCTAATTAAATGTTTTACCTTATGGCTATTTTTTTTAGTTCCCTCTTTAAGAAATCTTCAATTACTCCAAAATCATGAAGATTTTCTCCTATAAAAAGTATTCTTTTATTTTTTAAAGATTTTACTTATTTATTTGACAGAGAAAGAAAGAGAACAGGTGGGGGAGTAGCAGGCAGGAGAGGGAGAAGCAGACTCCCCACTGAGCAGGAAGCCAATTGTGGGGCTCGCTCCCCAGACCCTAGAATCATGACCTGAGGTGAAGGCAGACACTTAACCCACTGAACTGCCCAGGCACCCCATAAAGTATTCTTTTCTAACATACACATCTAAGTTCTACTTTAGCTTTATTGGAATTTTGGATATGTCTTAGAATTCATCATCTTTTGTGCCATATCATATCATGACAATTTAAGTATTAATAGTAATTTAGGGTTTAAAATAGCAATTAGAACCCACATGGATATGGGAAGAGATGAGGAAGTATAAGCCCAGAAGGCTACAATTGAGGTATTGAAGAAGTAGTCACTAAATGGCTTTCATTGGAATATCTGGATATATTTGAAAAGCCAAAGCTTGCAGGAAATCCAAAAAGGCTTCACATTTAGCTGTTAAGTTATATATAACATGCTTCATCTAGAATCTGCAGTTTTCTTCTTAGTGGTAGAATGCATGAATGTCAGTAATTTATTCTTTACTTTGGAGGGATTGTATCAGTAAGCCCCAGACCACCAAACACCATACTGATATAGTGGACCCTAGAATTAGTGAAGTTTTTTCTGTTACCCTCAGAAGTTCATGTGTTTTACCAAGGCCATTAGTGTACTTACCACTTCTTGCTTATCTGGTTTAATTAACATGATGCCCTCTATATATAGTAAATTGATATCCTATAGTGTGACCCTGTGTTCAGTTATCTTTGAAATTCTTTCAGTTTTTTTAACTCTATCTGAGTAAGCGGCTAAAGGTTTCTTTGGAGGAAGGAATGGGAAAATAAATATTTTGTTCACTTGCCATGGTGTTGCAGAGACTCAGTGTTTCCTATGTCCATGAGTTTCAAGGACTGGCTCTAATAAAAAAACTAAGCAAGAGCCTGGATTTTTTGTTGTTGTTGTTTTGCTTTTTGCTTTTGTTGTTTTTGTTTTTGTTTTTGTGACTAAAAATTTTATTTAATCATTTTTCTAATTTTGAACATGTTTAATTTTTTTTTATTTTGATGGAATTTGTTTGTTAAAGTATAATTAACACTAACTCCTATACTAGTTTCAGGTATACAACATAATAATTCAATAATTCTGTACATTACTTAGTACTCACCATGAAAGTGTAGTCACCACCTGTCAGCAAATGACAGTATTACAATCTTGTGCTATATTCCCTATGCTATACTTTTTCATCCCTATAACTGGAAATTTGTACCTCATTATCCCCTTTATCTATTTCACCCATCGTCCCACTCAACTCCATTCTGGTAACCACCCATTTGTTCACAAGAGACTGATTGTTATAGGGACAGCTGCCTTCAACTTCTTGGGTTTCTATTCTTAATTTTTTTTTTTTCATTTTTAAGTTGAGCAGTTTCTTTATTGGCAGCCCATTAATTTGTGAACTAGTGACATGGTGATCTGTTAACCATCTCCTTAGTTCTCAAAAGGACATTTTCCTTTGGCTGATACTTCAATGTTCACACTCACTTAAGCACTGCCATCTGGCCTCCATTAGGGCTTCTATCATCCTGGATTCCTGTTCTGAAACAGCATCTCCTATTATATCCTACACCATTGAGTTACCACTGAGCTTTTCAGTGATGATGGTGCCCCTTTCTCTAGAACATTCATTATTGCTTTGGTTAAAATGGAAAGTGTCTTTTGAGCCCCTTCTAAAACTTCAGTTAGTGAGTTTTTTAACTTTAGGTAACATATCTACTAAAGCATATCCATTTTCTGAGAATTTTAATCTCTTTCTTCCACTATCTTTTATGGAAATTTTGACATTTCTATTTAGTGTTAACCATCATTTTCTCCAACTTCCAAGAGCCTTCCAACTTCCAAGAGCCTTCCCACTTCCAAGAGCAGGATGTTATTACTATATTCTTGAGACCTTGTTAAGATGATAAATCTTGTATCATGAGAGAGTCTATATCTATAAGCTCTCCATTATCAACATGATGACTATAACTATAATATATATAGGAGAATTGTTAAGAGGATAAACCCTGAGAGTTCTCATCACAAGGAATTTTTTCCTTTAGTTCTTTATTTTATTTTTATTGTATCTATTTGAGAAAATGGGTGTTAGCTGTACCTATTGTAATTATTTCACAATATATGCAAATCAAACCATTGTGCTGTCCTCTTTGAACTTACACAGTGATGTGTGTCAATTGTTTCTCAATAAAACTGAAAAAAAAAAGAATATGTCTGGAAATTGGGATTTGCTGGCATATTTTTGTTTCCCATCTAGTGATAAGAGTGAATGGGCAATTTCATGTATCACATGATGGCAGTGAGGCTCCATACCCATTGGGAGTAAAGGTATGAACCTTCCTGTCAGAAAATGTAGGCCATCTAAAGTTCTACCCAAGGATGAGGGAAATCAGAATTGTGTAAACACATGTCTCTGATTACAAGAATATCCAAATACTCTTTTTTATCTCATTTTGGAAAAGTAAACACTTCCAGGGGCAGCCCTCAAATAAATGAGAGCCAATAGATAAGTTCTTAAAATGGATCCTCATGTGTATAATTTTAAGAGCCATTATATATGCTCTTTGGAAGGTTCCAAGCAGAACTAAGCACAGGTACCTACAATGACAACTTTGATAAAACACTCTTATAGCAACTTTCTCTCCTTATTTCAATTTCTCTACCCTTACTTCTATTCCCTGGGTTTATCTCTCAAACTCTTTGAATAGAAATAATTATTTCAGGCTAGGATAACAAATTAAAGTAGCCTGGAGTAGTAAAAAGAAAGGACTAAATGTGTAGTGAGTTATACTTCTACTAGTGGAAAGGAAAACTTACATGATTTATTTTAACTCTTGGCAAATAAAATCATAGAAGTAACTACCTTGGGGTCATCTCGGAAGGTACTTCCTAAGAAGGACATTTGGGGGCAAATGTGTGAAATGGCAAGCTTTGAGGTAAAAGGTGTATTTATTGGCTATTTTTGGTTGCATTACAAATGCCTAACTAGTTAAGGTTCTTTTTCAGTGAGAACAAATTATGATTCTGTTCATAATAGAAAGGATTCAATAATTTCAACCTGCCATCAGGTGGGTGGAAGATATCCTACTGTTGGTGCCATAGTGGAGCTTAGCATTGATTTCTGCTTAAAACAGAGTGTATGATGAGAATTCTATGCTTAATTACACAGTGAAGGGAATTTTATATCATTAAGCTTGTTTGTAACCTCCATTCTTCATGAAATTTTATACTCGAGTCTATTAAACAAGAAACAAGGTGCCTGGTAAAGTGATGGTCTCTCATGCATAGACTTCTTTATCTCATCCACCTGATTATGGAAAGTTTCCTCTGCAGTGGATGCTCTCTGATGACTATTCACGTGAGAAACAAATATTTTCACAGCCAGTGTCCATTTTGAGCAGTATACCATTATACCCCTATTCTAGGTTTTCTAGTCTTAGTGTTACAAACATTCACTCCATGTTCCTATCTTCTTAAAAAAAAAAAATGTTAAACATTACCACAACTCAGATACTGGTACCTGTACCTTTATTTAGTTATCCTTTTATTGAAAATAAACAATCAGAAAATCACTTCATATTTTGTCCACTTTTAAGTTCTCTTCACCACTACCCTTCCTGGTCATACAGAAGATGTATTGAGGCAACATGTATAGTCACCTGTAAATAAGGCCTGATGTTCTTTCACTCCATAGACTTGTCATAAGGAGCTCTCCAGAGGCCACTGGTGTAAGATGAAGGCAAAGTGGCAATAGAGTCTGGGCCACGTGAACTTGCTCTATCTTCTGGAGGGATTGACGTCTAATCTCACTTATACTGCATTTTTATCATAATAGATTGCTTCTATATACTTCCAGTTTTATGTCTTGGTGTACAGAAAGCTAGCAATTCATAATGGATATCTCATTTTTCAAAGGGAAATGAAAAATCAATTTACAATAAAATGATATTTCAATGTGTAAATGCTCAGACACAAGTACAATGGAAGGCATAACAAAGCAGAAATGTTCTGTATGTGTCTGCTACAAAGCTAAGCTAATACAAGTGTATCGTGTTGGTGACTCAATTTTGATCAGAATTGCCATTGGTGAAAAACTTTTCTGAAATAGTAAACAATTCTTGGAACATTCAGAACAAAATAAGGTAAAACTTTCTCATGATTTATTTTGGTGTTTGTTTTGTTGTTAATGTATAAAACATAGTTGGGTTTTGTCTCAGTTTTTAACCCACAACTGACTCTTGAAGACTGAAAAGGAGTTCAAAAAATAAGGTTGGAGTTGGGAGAAGTTGAAGAAATAGAAAACCATGTATCAAGAAAGAGATGTGCCTGAGAAAGTTATGTTTGCAGGATAGAGTAGTGAGGCCCATTATTTACCAACCTAATTCTCTTGCTGCAAAAATCTCTGTTATTCCATCCATGTTGTCGCAAATGGCAAGATTTCATGCTTAGCGAAATAAGTCAAGCAGAGAAAGACAACTATCATATGATCTCCCTGATATGAGGAAGTGGTGATGCAACATGGGGGCTTAAGTGGGTAGGAGAAGAATAAATGAAACAAGATGGGATTGGGAGGGAGACAAACCATAAGTGACTCTTAATCTCACAAAACAAACTGAGGGTTGCTGGAGGGAGGGGGTTTGGGAGAAGGGGGTGGGATTATGGACATTGGGGAGGGTATGTGCTTTGGTGAGTGCTGTGAAGTGTGTAAACCCTGTGATTCACAGACCTGTACCCCTGGGGATAAAAATATATGTTTATAAAAAATAAAAAATTTAAAAAAATCTCTGTTATTAGACAATAGTTTAATAAAACATCATACTATCTGGAGCCCAAGAAGCATATAGATTATTACCTTAAGCAATTCACAACTCAGTTTTCTTTGCCAGTAGTTGGTTTGGAAAAGGAAATGGGATCAATATTGGCCAATGATAAAGTAGTTGAAATTTTACAGAGTTGAGAGTTTCCACTGGTGTAAAAAATAGTCAAGAAGAAACTTCCCCTTTTTATTCATTGGATGTTGTTGACTCTGTATGGAATTGCAGTAGCCATCATGTTATAATGAGGAAAACAAGTATACACACTAAAGGTGTCAAAACAAAAAGAAGAAACATGGACTTTTGATCCTGACACTGAGTAAAGATTAACCAACATTTTAATATTCCTGACATCTGTATTTCTTGTTTCTTGAGTTAATATATGCCTTTATCAATTAAGCCATTTAATTTTATTTTTTTAAAGATTTATTTATTTTAGAGAGAGAGAGCGAGCCTGTATGTGGAAGGGACAGAAGGAGAGAATCTTGAAGCAGACTTCCCACTGAGCATAGAACACTAGTCTGCTCCATCCTAGGACCCATGAGATCATGACCTGAGTCTAAACCAAGAGTCAGGTGTTTAACTGACTGAGTCACCCAGGCACCCCAGTTTAAGCCATTTTTTTTAAATATAATTTTTTATTTTTTATAAACATGTATTTTTATCCCCAGTGGTACAGGTCTGTGAATCACCAGGTTTACACACTTCACAGCACTCACCAAAGCACATACCCTCCCCAATGTCCATAATACCACCCCCTTCTCCCAAACCCCCTCCCCCCAGCAACCCTCAGTTTGTTTTGTGAGATTAAGAGTCACTTATGGTTTGTCTCCCTCCCAATCCCATCTTCTTTCATTTATTCTTCTCGTACCCACTTGAACCCCCATGTTGCAACACCACTTCCTCATATCAGGGAGATCATATGATAGTTGCCTTTCTCCGCCTGACTTATTTCGCTAAGCATGATACGCTCTAGTTCCATCCATGTTGTCGCAAATGGCAAGATTTCATTTCTTTTGATGGCTGCATAGTATTCCATTGTGTATATATACCACATCTTCTTGATCCATTCATCTGTTGATGGACATCTAGGTTCTTTCCATAGTTTGGCTATTGTGGACATTGCTGCTATACCAGTTTAAGCCATTTTTAATCATAATTTCTGTACTATGCAACTGATATCATTCTAATTGCTATAGCAAGTGTTAAAGAGTTGTTTTAGCATTATATTTATATTCAGTGTCTAACCTATAATTTAACGACAAAAGGTTCTCAAGAAATGTGTTCATATTAATCATTAAATGAAATATTTCACTACTGAACCTAAGGAGTCATCCTATATTACTATTAGATATAAGAAAGAAAAAATTTATTTCTGTTGTTTTGATCCCAAAAGCACTCAGTAATCCATAATGGAAAGAAGGGGGTGGCCTATTCTATTTAATGTCTGTAAGATTAAATACTTTGCTAGTATAAAGGTGAATGAAAAATCATATGTACATTATGTTTATTACATACTCTGTATTATAAAAGTAATGCTATTTTAGAGTGATTTTAATGAAGATTACATATTAGTATTTTCTTTAAAAATTTTCAAAGTATTAGATTATGATACTGGTGATAGTGAAGATTGGTTTTCTAGCCTTTTCAAGAGGTGTTCAAGAGGTTTTACACACACACAGACACACACACATACACATACACACACACCAGAGGTACTCATTTCTATCTTTTATTTTGTGGTGAAATATAAAACTTAGTGTGTTACTTTCAAAATTATCTGGGATAGCCTTATATTATTTCTAGTAGGTAGCCAGTGTAAGGAAATCTCACAGAAAATATAATTATAAAGAATACAAGAGAATAAGAGATACAGGTTTCCAGTTATGAAATGAATTAATCTCAAGGATAAAAGGTAGAATGTAGGGAATACAGTCAGTGATATTTTTTGTAATAGAGTTATATGGTGACAGATGGTAGCTAGACTTGTGGTGCACATAGCATAACATATAGACTTGTCAAATTACTGTGTGACATGCCTGAAACTAATGTAACATCGTGTGTTAACTATACTTCAGTTAAAAAACAAGTTTTTACAATTGCAAACTAAAAGAGTAAGGGAACCTGGGGTGGACTAATTGGTTAAACATTGGACTCTTGGTTTCGACTCAGGTCATAATCTTAGGGTTGTGAGACTGAGCCGCACATTGGGCTCTGAGCTCAACAAGGAGTCTGCTAAATTTTTTCTCTTCCTCTCCTTTTTCCTCTCCCTGTGTTTGCACTCTCTCTCCCTCTCTCATATAAATAAATCTTTAAAAAAATAAAGGAGTAAGCTTTATAAGACTAAACGTGCAACTGTCTTGCTCTTACTACTGTAGGATGATCACCAAGTGTTTTCATCAAAGTAATTGGATAAGTACGGTCAATGCTGAAAATTATTATTAAGTCTATTGCATACATGAAATGTTGAGCAAAGTGTGGTGGGGGATGGGGAACTCAAGAAAGAATAGAGGAAAAATGGAGGAAAAGAAAAGTTCTTTTCTTTCTTTTTTTCAAAAGAAGCCTTGTCACAAAAACAAATTGGAAGGACCAGTCATTTTAATGAGAGAGATTGTATAAGGCAGAGACAATTTTTTTTCTGCATTCTATGATTCAGTTCTCTGTTTATTCAGAAATGTTAAAGCAATAAAGTCTAGAACATACTTTCATAATGTAATTACTAATGGTATGTGTCAAATGCTAACCCTCTGTCAAATTTGGCATTGTCCCTTATATTGGGTAAATGCAGCTTATTTCTTGGATGTATTTCATGTACTTCATATTAGATGTAATACTAATATTCCCAGAAGCACTTAGAAAGAGGTAATTTGTATGATGATTAGAAGAAAACTTGAGCATCAGGAGACATATTTCTTAAAGGACTTTTGTTGTGTAAATGTTTAAGTGTGAATCAGGCATAGAGTTTTAAATGTATGCTTCTTAAAGACTTAGAGAATCATCTATGAGAGAAACAACAATGATGAAATTGGCTATCTCTTCCATAAGGAGATTAGAATCTAAATCTGAAGAGTGCAATATATTAATTGACCTTTTAAATAACTGATTTCTCAATTTTAAAGCTTAGTGAGCCATCTTGGATTGAACATGGAGACAATACCTTTTCTGTTGTTTTTAAAAGTAACATTATGTTTTCTTACATTCTGCTAAAGTCTTCTGTTTCTATTTCTCTAGTTCAGATAGTAAATACTGAACCAGAATATTAACTGAATTCTCATAAAACACATAGGATGAGGCTTATACTTGTTTTTTGTTTTGTTTAGGAGTTGAGTTTGTAACACTGTATGACCGTATGTGATTTCTGATTGCTAATAAATTAAGTAAAAATGGACTTATACGGGGGGCACCTGGGTGGCTCAGTCGGTTAAGCGACTGCTTTTGGGTCAGGTCATGATCCCAGGGTCCTGGGATCGAACCCCACATCGGGCTCCCTGCTCAGTGGAAAGCCTGCTTCTCTCTCTCTCTCCCTCTGCCTACCTGTGCTCTCTCGCTCGCTTTCTCTCTCTCTCTGTCAAATAAATAAATAAAATCTTTTAAAAAAATGGACTTATACTGACATTGCCTATGTATCTATACATTATTACCATTTATTTTAAGAGGAGATTGGAAATTTCCATTTTTAATTGAAATAATCATATGTAATACAGTAATTAAATAATAATTCATATATCTAAAACTCTCATCCACTAAAGAAATACTATATAAAATATTAAAATATAAAACTTTCACATATATGTATAATATGTATATCCTTTGCTATTTCTTTACTTTTCATTTAGAATAAAAAGGCTTAGAAGCTGAAAAGAATTTAATTAATCAAGTTTCTTCTCATTTGATCTGAATATAATTTGAATATAATGATCTGAAATTTAGTTTTAAAACTGCAAAGATCTATCACTACATATTGTATAGAAACTAAATGGCAATAAGGAAAGCCTTAATAGCGGCAAACATGACAACTATATATAATGCACTTATTTCTTAAAAATACAACTTAAACTGACACAAGATGAAATAGAAAATCTGAATACTTCTATAGTAAAAGTTGAATTAATTACCAAAAAACTTTCCCCAAAACTCCAGGCCTACATGCTTTCTGATGAACTGTAGTGGATATTTAAGGAGTAAATAATGTCAATTTTACACAAGCTTTTTCAGAAAATAGAGAAGAGAATGATTTCCAACTCATTTTATGAAGTCAGAGGAGTCCTAATATCAAAACTTCATGAAGTTGTTGCAAATTTAAGACTACAAAAAGTACAGGGTAGCAATCAAACACACTTTCTTCTCATTAAAATAATACAATGTTACTGATTAAAATCAAGCTTTACTAAAAATGCACTTCCACATCCTGTGACGTTATTTTAAAAATCTCCTGACATTTGTTAGTGAGGAGAAAAAAAAATGAGGATTTTGATTATTCCATATGAAAGTGCAAATTCTTAGTTCCTTTGCTGTTGCAAATGAACACTGAGCATCTGCAGTTCTCTAATCTTAAGAATAAAGGACAAGAGATATATATATCAATCACCACACAATGTCATTGCTTTTATGTAGTAAAGTGTATAATCAGGTGCTACTTATCTGGAAGTTAAATTGCTGACCACCTTGTTCATTCGGAGAATAACCTCCATCTCGAAATATGTGTGAAAGGCCTTTCTAGCAGGACAGGACCATTTAATGTAGGTAAGGAGAGCTAAAGGAAGCTGTGTAGAGTGCCATTTGCATGTTATGTTAATTGGTATTATAACAGAAGAATAGTTTATTTCATATTAGTTATTTAATAAATATATTGAGAATCTATACGAACTGAAGTTTGGCAAATGGTTAAAAACAATAACATTATGATGTTGATTAAAATTTCTAAATCTTGTTTGTATGCTGTTGCACATTGTAAATTGCCAAGAAGGGAATAAAGTAAGCCTAAAAACAATATATGACCGTGCAGATTTTTAGTGCATAGAATTCTCCAGCTGAGTTTGTAAATGGTTGCTGAAATCCAGTTGTGCTTTACTCAGCAACCATGCTGTTCTTTTTTGAAAAGGGAACATCTTTTCTAGTTAGCTCAAAGTTGCCTGTTTTGCTTTCCTACAGTGAAGACATTTTTTCCCCCTAATTGGTTAATCTGGATTTTTTCCCAGTTTTATTGAGATACAATTGGTATATAACCTTGTATTAGTTTAAAGTGTACAACATGATTTGATATATCTATTTCTTGCAAAATGATCACTGTAGTAAGTTTGGTAAGCTTTCAATCATCTTAGATTAGTTTTTTTTTTTCTTGTGATGAGATCTTTTAAGATCTATTCTCAGAAACCTTATAATATAAAATATAGTATTGTTAACTTTACTAACCATACTGTACATTGTATCCCCAGACATATTATCTTACAACTGAAAGTTTGTACATTTTGACCACCTTCCCTTCTCTCCCCAAATTCCCTAAGTGTACAGTAGGTAAATACCCTGAAATTTTTCATTTCCTTTCTTTTCTTTGTCTCCTACTGCCCCACCACACACACATTTCTTGTTCCCAATTTTAGAGGAAAAATTTTGGTGTTCCACCATTAAGAATGATTTTAGCTCTAGAATTTTTTGTAGATGCCTTGTATCAGGTTGACGAGCTTAACTTCTACTCTTCTTTTGCTGAGATGTTTTGTCAGGATAGAATATGTTGGACTTAGTTAAATGGTTCTTCCGTGTCTATTGAGATGATCATGTGGTTTTCCTTTCTTATTCCATTCATATAATAAATTCCAAAAAAAGTTTTGGTTATGAAATCAAAGTTGCATTCTAATAAACTTCATTGAAATATCATTTACATATAATAATATGAACTCACTTCAAATGAACAGTTCAATGAGATTTTCAAATATATTCCCATATATTACTTATAATTATAACCCAGTCATTTTAGAATATTACTGTTACCCCAAAAGTTCCTTCATAACTCATTGCAATTATTCTTTTACAGCTAGCTCTTACCTAGTAGCACATTTGATATAATTGCTATTACTGCAGATTCATTTCACTTGTCCTAAAAATCTATGTAAATAGAATCATGCAATTTATACACTTTTATGTCTTGTTTCTTTCACTCACTGGAGTGAAGAGAAACTCAAGTGAGTGAGTTTTCACTCAAGTGAGTGAAAGAAACAAGACATACAAGTGTATAAAAATGTGGGATTTTTACATGTTTTGGTTATCTGTAGTTCATTTCTCTTCTTGCTGAATATTATTTTATTGTATGTATACACCAAAATTTATCATCTTGCCTAGTAATAGACATTAATGTTGTTCTTATGTGGGAGCAGTAATTATTTAAATGATCTACATTGATGTACAAGTTTTTGTATGGCCACGTATTTTTATTTTTCTTGGGGAAATACTTTAGAGTAGAATATCTAGGTTGGCTGTGGCTTTACATCAAGTAGATGTTAAAATTTATAATAAACTATCAAGCTGCTTGAAAAATAGTAACTGTTTAATATTTCCACCAGCAATATATGAAAATTTTGATTGTTTCACATCTGCAGTTGTTATTATCAATTGTTTAATTCTGGATATTTTATTGACTATATATAGGTATTTCATTATGATTAATTTAGATTTCTTTGATATCTAGGGATATCAGGCATTTTAACATTTATCTATTGGCCATTTATCCATATTTTTTATTTTATGAATTATCTGTTTAAATGTCACATTTGTCACATTGGGTTGTTTGTCTCATTATTTGGTTGAAATGTTCTTTTTTTTTTAAAAAGATTTTATTTATTTATTTGACAGAGATCACAAGTAGGCAGAGAGGGAATCAGAGGAGGGGGGGGATGCAGGCTCCCTGCTGCGCAGAGAGCCCGATGTGGGGCTCGATTCCAGGACCCTGAGATCATGAACTGAGCTGAAGGCAGAGGCTTTAACCCACTGAGCTACCTAGGCGCCCCTGAAATGTTCTTTATAAGGCATTTTTATTGCAAATATTTTCTTCCTGTGTGTGGCTTACACTTTTATTATTTTAATTTTGAAGCACATTTTTAAAATCAATCCCAAATTATTTTCTCTTATAATTTGTATTTCATGTACTATTAGAAATATTGTCCTGCCATGGATCAAAAATAATTTCTTCTGTATTTCCTTCTATATATTTTATTTGTTATTTCTGGAATTTCCATCTGGTTCTTTTTTTGTTCTCTACTGAGACTTGCCATTTCTTGACTAAAATTTTCATTCATTGAATAAATGGCCTTTTATTTCACTGAGGATGTAGTAGCCACTTTTAAATTTTTGTCTGCTAACATCTGTTTTCTCTTAGTTTGAGATTTAATTGATTTTCTTTTCCATTTTTGTGTTCCATTTTCTGGGTTCTTGGTATGTCATCATCTTTTGGATTGCATTTTAGACATTATGAGTATTATTGATTCTGTTATTATCTTCTATTATCATTTCCTTTCTTTTAGAAGGTGATTTTTTGTTTGTTTCTTTTTTGTTTTTGCTTGTACTTAACCTTTACAGTTTGGTTCTTGGGGAACAAATCTGGTCTTGATTCAGAAGTGAATTCTTCTTGAATCTGCTTTGCATGTGGGTACTTGAGGGATCAGACAAGTCATGGTTAGAAAGTTTGTAGACTCCCATTTCTGTGAAGACTTATATTTATGATTCCACTACTATCTTGTAATTCCTAGCTTCCTGGCTTCTCTTTTTGAGTTTCTCTAGGCCAGAAAACTATGGTATTTTCCAAGTGTATCCCCTGCTGCCCATATGTATATCTTTCAGACTGTACTTAAAAGGCTGTAGTTTGTGGAAACTGTAATCTATCTGTATAATATAGCTACTCATATTCCATCTTCTAAGAAAGCATACCACTCCAACCACAATAGTTTTGCTTCTGTTCACACTGGAGAATAATAAAATGTTTTTTTTTTTCATTATGTCTGTGTTAGATTCACCCAACTTTTGCATGGTTAGTGGTCTGACAAGAGAGTCCACCCATGATGAGGTACTTTGACCCATTGAAACAGAAATATAATCACTCTCTCTTTTCTCCTTAAATTATACTAAATACATCAGGATGAATAGAAGTGGGAGATGTTACTTGTATGGAAGAAGGAAAATTGTGTGGAGGATTTCGTTTTCTGCCACTTTGTCATATTTCTGATTACTCTGATTATCTTGTCCTCAATGGTAACATGTTCTTCTATGGGTATAAATTTTCATCATTTTATTATGAACCAATCATCATCTTACTTAAAAACTGATAGAATGTGCCTTTATTTTTCTTATAGTCACCTTGAAGTCTGAGCAGTCCTGGAATCACAAAAATTATCTGGTGTTATTTAAATCTCTATTATTGTTTATTTCCACGGCAGTTACAGTTCAGTTTATTGATTCTTCTTAATTTGGTTTTCATAGTAAGAGGTAAGTGCATTAAAATTAACATTAACAATTTTCATTTTTCTCTTGCTTTTCACGAAACATGTTCTTAATAACAGACATCTTTATTCTCCCTTTCTCTTCCTTTCATTTTCCTGCTGCCATTTTTTTTTTCATTTTCCATGTTAAATTCTGTTAATAATTAAAGCTGGACTTCTAATTTTCTTTCTTGGGCATGATCCCATTGTTTTATTTTATGAATACTCATAATGAAAAATATGGACAAAATATCCCTAGAGTCTCAAAATTAAAGTTAGACAAATCCTATCCATCTTGTGCTCTAATCAAGCATTGAACCCTGGCAATTTGCTTCCTCCTACTAGCAGCCTGCTCTATGTCAGGCATGTTACAAATTTTCTCTCTCCCTTTTCAACTTTGATGACTCTGTTTTTTTGTTTTGTTTTGTTTTGTTTTTTAAGATTTTATTTATTTATCAGAGAGAGAAAGGGGGAGAGAGCGAGCACAGGCAGACAGAATGGCAGGCAGAGGCAGAGGGAGAAGCAGGCTCCCTGCTGAGCAAGGAGCCCGATGTGGGACTCTATCCCAGGACGCCGGGATCATGACCCGAGCCGAAGGCAGCTGCTTAACCAACTGAGCCACCCAGGCGTCCCAATGACTCTGTGTTTTAACAGATAACACAACTGTGTATTTATGTTTTCAGCAAATTATGTACTCTTCATGGGAGCCACTAAAAAACTGTCGGTGTTGGGTCACAGGATGATAATTTCTACATAGAATATAAGCACAATGCAACTGTTTAAACAGAGTAAAACCATTTGATTCTATATAAACCTGTTCAAAATACTACTATGAAGTATTCCAAATGCAATATTATCCAGTTTGAACTTACCAAAATGCTTTAAATACTACCATTTGAATATTATAATTGATATTCACTCCTCTATTTATTAATCACAGCTGAAATAAATTTAAATTTAAAGTTCATAAAATTATGGGCTGTGATATCTGTACTCAGAAATCAGTGCAGGTCTTCAATGGGAAATTTCTAATACCACTGTGAAATATCTAATACCACTGGATACACAGGGGAGAATAATCTGATCTGAATTTGAAATAATTATAAAGATGAGGAACATTTTTATAGGTAGTAAGCAAATGATTTGAGTGACAAATAGTATATAAAATACAATTTTTAAAAATGTTTAGTAAAGATCATTTACTGCAGTCTTAGTAGCAGGATTCTTCAGTTATATCCAATGTGCTTAAATATACTCACCAGGCTCATTTTTTTCCCCCTAATAGACTCTATTTTATAATAGGCTTTTTTGTCACTCTTGATAAATATCAAGGAGCATAATTACTGGATTGCATGGAAATCCTATGTTGAGTTTTGTAAGAAATAGCCAAATGGTCTTCAATGTGGCTATACTTTCTTTGCATTCCCATCAGAAATGAATGAGAGCTTCTGTTGCTCCGCATCTGTGTCAGCATTTGGTACTATCAGTGTTCTGGATTTAGGCCATTCTAACAAGCATATAGTGATATGTCCTTGTTTTAATTTGCATTTTTCTAATGGTATAGGATGTGACTCATCTTTTCATATGCTTATTTGCTATCTCTGTATCTCCTTTGGTGAAGTGTCTATTAAGGACTTTGTCTCGTTTTTTTAATTAATTATTTTGTTTTCTTACTGTTGAGTTTTAATAGTTCTTTGTACATTTTGGGTAATAGTCCTTTATTAGATGTGTTTTTGCAAATACTTGATCCCAGTGTGTGGCTTGTTTTTTCATATTCTTGACAGTGTTTTTCACAGATTAGAAATTTTAAAATTTATTAGTAAATCTCAATTTTAAGTAAAAGCATAAGGAAGGTTCAAATCCAACAGTTCAATACAAATTTAATATATTTTTACTTTATTTCTGTGTATTATTTAAGAGTATTATTGCTAGAAGTGAATCCTCAATTCCCTGAACACTATTTTTGGTCTTATCATAAAAGTAGCTCATTCGTTTTGTAATTTTGGGGGGAAAGTAAAAAGCATAAATTAGCTAATAGCACATATTCTTTCAAAAAGCAATTTATTGGTATAGTTTACATATAACAAAATGTACCTATTTTAACTGTATAGCCTAATCATGTTAATATGTACACACACACACACACACACACACACATACCATTTAACCATCTTTGTATCAATATCTAGGTAATTTCCACCATCCCCAAAATCTTCATCTTGTCCCTTTAACTCTTTCTCTCTCTGACCTCCTTTCCCAACTCCCTTCTGCAATACACAACCATTTATCTAATTTTTCTCAGCATAGATTAGTGTTACCAATTTATAGTTATATACACAAAAACATAATACTGTGATTTTTGTCTGGCTATTTTTGTTTAGCACAACATTTTGAAGACTCATTCATGTTTTTGCATGCACTAAATATTTTCTCCTTTTTATTATTGAGTAGTTTAGATATACAACAATTTGATTTTCCATGCTTCTTTTCTGTTTCATACAGCTTTCCCCCCCTCAACTTCCTCATTTTTCCTTAGTATCTCAAAGTGAACATGTTTTAAACTTGATTTCTTATTTTTCAGAGATTTAAAAAATTTGTATCCAGTTTTTCATATGAAAATATTTGAATTTATTCTTGACTTTTCTAGTTCTTTTACTATTTCAATAAATGACCAAGTGTGTAGACTCCTAATCATGTGTACTATTTCTCCATAACCACTGATGCAATTTGAATTTTAACTACCAGTATTTCTTGCCTAAGATTTTGTAACTTTTGCCCCAAGACTATCTTCTCAAAGATAGTCTTGGGGCCTCTAATCAGTTCCTTCGCCATTTACTGGTGTGTGTGTGTGTGTGTGTGTGTGTGTGTGTGTGCGTGTGTGTGCGTGCGTGTGTGTGTGTGTTTTAATTTATTTAATTGACAGAGAGATAGAGAGCACAAGTAAGCAGAGTGGCAGGCAGAGGGAGAGAGAGAAGCAGACTCTCTGCGGAGCAAGGATCCTGATGTGGGCCTAGATCCCAGGACCCTGAGATCACGACCTGAGCGGAAGGCAGAGGCTTTAACCAGTGAGCCACTCAAGCACCCCCTGGGGTGTGTTTTTAAACAGAAAATGCTTTCCTGCTTACAATCTCCAATTGCTTCTTTCAGTTATAGAAGAAAGTGAATATCATAAATAGGCATAGGTGATTCTTACTGTCAGAGTAAGACTCTGACACTCAGTAGCCTAGTGGACTCTAATCCTTCTGCACTGAACTTTGTTAGCTCCAGTATTTTCATCCAGTACCTTCCTGCCCCAGGGCCTTTGGACAAGTTCCCTACCCTATTCATATGCGTAATTCCCACTCACATTTCAAATTTCACCTAAATATTACTTCATCAGGGAAACCTTTCTTGAGTTTACTGGTTACATGAACCTCTCTTATTAAAGTTCACCTATCATCATGAATCCTACTTTTTTCCATACTGCTTTTTGACTCTGATTCAATTATTAATGCATTTGCTCAATGTCAGTGTCTTGATGTAAGTGCCTTTATCGGTAAGGGGAGATGGCATGTTTATTTCAATTGTTGCTGTGTTCATAGCAGTTAATGAAGTATTCCTGTATTTTAAGTTCTTAATGTTTGCTGAATTAACTGTAAGGGAAATGAGTCTTTGACATTAGGTATATCAGTGATCTGGACTGTGAGATCATAGGAAATAAGACAGAAGGCAACACCTAGGGAGATGTGCAGAGAAATACAGAGAGAATAAAGCTTGTAGAACTAGAGAATAAAATGTTCTTCTGCCTGAACATTTTTTTTTATTTATTTGTTAGTATGATCAGAAGAGAAGATGCTCCAAAGCAACTACAGCAAAGCACCCAAAAAACCCTCATCCTAAAAAAGGCAAATACTTTTTATGTGATATTTAAATAATGATAACAGTTTTAAATTAGAAAATTATGAAATAATAATTCATTTCCTAAATACAACACAGACTTTATCCTATTTTGAGCAGTAAAATTAGAGGAGACCTGTACATGGGCTATTTTTCAACTCGATCTCTGATAAACAGTGTTACCTTGAGAAGCATCTAACTTTTTACTGTGGTACTTATGAGCTATGTGATATAGCAAAATTATTTAAACCTCTCCCTCCCTCAGTTTCCTGATTTACTTAAGATAATATTTTTTTTCCTCTTCCTGTTCTTTTTTTTTAATTTTTAATTTTTAATTTTTTATAAACATATATTTTTATCCCCAGGGGTACAGGTCTGTGAATCACAGGGTTTACACACTTCACAGCACTCACCAAAGCACATACCCTCCCCAATGTCCATAATCCCACCCCCTTCTCCCAAACCCCCTCCCCCCAGCAACCCTCAGTTTGTTTTGTGAGATTAAGAGTCACTTATGGTTTGTCTCCCTCCCAATCCCATCTTGTTTCATTGATTCTTCTTGTACCCACTTAAGCCCCCATGTTGCAAGATAATATTTTTTTTTCATAATGTTGCTATAAGGATTAGATGAGGTAATATGTCATCATTAAGCCTATACCAAAAGGATTTTTGCATACATGCTTGGGAACATAAGGCTATTAATATTGCTACTGCGTTATTATAGATATTCTCATTTCATCACCACTGCCATTATCACTAGAAGAACATTTGGCTAAGGGTAAGGAGATTGTGCCCTTTCTCAATAATGGAAAGAAGAATCTTTGGGCAAATGCACTAACTTCAAATTCAATACTATTTTCTTAAAAAATGTGATAGTGGTATTCACCCTGTCAACAGGAAAGGGTTCTTGTGAGGCCCAAATAAGTAAATGAATGTGAAGGCAATTTGAATATTGTAAATTCCTATCGTTACTTGGAAACACTGATTTAAAGCACAGTTCTAATAAGGACAAGTTTATATGTTTAATTCACTTATGTAAGTTTTGTTCAATGGCTTAGAACGATGTTCCTTACTGGAGACTAGCCAGTGTTCATACGTTCTCTCTATATTATAGAACAATGGTGATCATTTAAAAATACACTGTTTGATCAGCCAATGTACAACCATTTGAGCTCAAACAGTATTCTAATTAGAGGTTTGAAAGTATTTGGTCTCCTTGGCTTTAATGTGCTAATTTGATCACCTACATTATATTTTATGTAAATCTTCTTGTGTTGTCATATCTGCTCATTCTCAAGTGTTTGCCATTCCACCTTTGGCAGTAACCACTGCATCATTATCTTCCTGACTGATACCTTTGAAAATGTGTCAATAGCTATTTTGTTTAACATTTTAACATACTGTTCAACATAGTATAACATTAGATTCCCTGAATGTAGACTTTTTTTCATGTAGAAAAGAACAGAATTTGTTTTAGTTAAGACCTTTTTAGAACTTAATCAGTTTCACACAAATTCTCTTTACTTATTCATGAGAGATAATGTAATGTGGTGGGAAAATCTACATTTGAGTACTAGCTCTGTCATTTAATGATTTTGAGACTTTGAAGAAGTTATCTATGCTTTTTAACCTTCTGATCTTTTTCTGTAACATGGGGATACTAATAGACACCTTACACATGGATATTGTGGAAGTACATAAGATAACATGAGACACACAAATAGTGCTGCACCGAGTTTCCATTTCATGTTGGCTCCAAGTTACATGCTACGGAAGATAATGGAGAACCCAAATCAACCTCCAACCCTCATTTATTTACATAGTAGTTAAGTGCAAGCACAATTTGCTGTTTAGTTCTGGGAATAAAGAGTGACATATCACTTTATTGGGCACAACTGAATCCACAGTGTAAGGAGAGACAAGAGAGTTAACAGTCACACATAAAAATTATCTGAATGTAAGCTGAGCAGTTGAACTGCTTGATATATGTAAATTAAGTTCATATAGAGATTTTTAGTAGGCATGTGGGGTCTTAGAGTTTGAGTCTACAATTTAAAAGTTATTGGCAACTTACTGCCTCTAAATGGGAAGGGTCTAATTGTTTTAGAGCAATACCCCATTGTGACAAGACCCACCTACTCATTGTAGTTATGTAGATATTGGGAAATTCCTGCCACTCTGTAGATTGGCCCATGTCTGGAGCAGGGCTATAGCTTTTGGAGGATATATTTAAAACTTCATCTGTAGTGATGATTTTACCTCCTGTCCCAGAAGGTCTTCGGGCATAAGGGTATCAGTACCTACACTGTTTATTCATAAAGCACTTAGAATACACCAAGGACATGCTAAGTATGCTTCACAAATTTTATGATTTTTAAAACTTATGAGAAATGATATATTTCTACAGAAGTATAAGCTGATGCACTAACATAATAATATGCCTAAAATTCATATGGTGAAAAATGATGAAGCCAAAGTTTGAACTCAGGCAACTTTGTACAAGATCCCTTTCTCTTGTGAATGGCTAGTGGGAAAGGACTCAAGAGGTCTTGAAAGTAAGTTGTCCATAAAAGAGGACAGAAGGGGACTGTTATCAACATCAAGATGTGGCTGTTTCTGGATGCATAAGTAGCAATTTAAACAATTATGGAATATTGGCACATAATTGAGTAATATACTAACTCTATATACATGTGTATGGATCAATATATAAACTGATTTCAAGAAAAAAAAAACAAGATGTAGTTTCATTTTAAAATTTCTGTAAGGTGATGTTTGTATAGCATAGAAGATTTTTGGAAATCCATACATGACATTGATGTGGTTACCTGGGTGGAGCTGTGCTGAGTAGATAATAGCAATAAGTTGGGGGCACCAACTGTTCTCAGACTCTTTCTCATACTTAAACTAGGTGAGCCAAGAAAACTATTTTTAAGATTGAGAGAGCATATTAAATGTTATCTCAAATGGTCTACATTTAAAAAAAAATGTGTTTTATGTCCCAAAGAAGATTAGTAATATATGTAGGGACAGTATTGATTTATGCATACTGCTATCCCCTTAGTATTCTAGATAATCTCCTGGTTTGTTCTATCTTTGTCAGCAGAAAGTATGATTAGCATTTAGTCAAGGTATTATTTTTCATCTAGAAATTGAAAATGTGAGTTCTTTAAAAAGGGAAAGGGCAGAGCATTCACCTATTTTACTCAAGCAATTTACACTTTCGAAATGGTGAAAAGGCCAGATTGATAACACTGAACTGGTACATCAAAATAATTAAGCTTTAATCTCCTATTCAAAGACTTCAGCTTAGAGGTCATAAGGAGTCAAGAGAACTTTTTTTTCTTTTTAATCAGTCTTGGATGATTAGTGACTTTGTTTGTGGAATGATCATTTTCCAAGTACAGCAATGCTGTGTTAAAGTAAAATAGGAGAAAAAGATTAAGGAGTTTAATTTACTTGGCATGTTATAACTATGTTTATTAAAATGCTAAGAATTACAGCAAAACTTTATCATGTGTTAATATTACTTTTGCCTCAATGGGGGTTATATTGAGAAAGCAATATTCTAGACATAGAGGCCACTGCCAAGCTGTATTTTTTTTTTTAATTTTATACTTTCTTATAACCCCACCCCCCCGGTACTTAAAATGAAATCTATTTCTTTGTTGGAATGTAATTACTCCCGCTCCCTCAATAAGCTTTCCACCTCTGGTTATTATTGCAATGTTGTTCAAATAAAAAGACAGGTTCAGAATACTGATATATGAATCAGCATGCCTTATACCATAAGAAATAGGATAAAGGGGGCTGTGTAGTTTCTCAAGAAGTGTTTCATTTGTATAATGTGACACTTGGGATCCTCCTGGTTTTATCATGAAATGAATTGAATTCAGAAAGTATATACAGGAACCGTATTAAATGTAGAAAATCCATATTAAAAAAATAAACAAAATTAAACCTTCCCCAAAAAAGAATTGAAGCTTTTATTTATTTATTTTATTTTTAAATTTTTTTAATAAACATATAATGTATTATTAGCTCCAGGGGTACAGGTCTGTGAATCGCCAGGTTTACACATTTCACAGCATTCACCATAGCACATACCCTCCCCAATGTCCATAACCCAACCACCCTTTCCTGACCCCCCGACCCCCAGCAACCCTCAGTTTGTTTTGTGAGATTAAGAGTCTCTTATGATTTGTCTCCCTGCCAATCCCATCTTGTTTCATTTTTTCTTTTCCTACCCCCCAAGCCCCCACATTGCATCTCTACTTCCTCATATCAGGGAGAGCATATGATAGTTGTCTTTCTCTGATTAATTTATTTCACTAAGCATAATACCCTCTAGTTCCATCCACATCATTGCAAATGGCAAGATTTCATTTCTTTTGATAGCTGCATAGTATTCCATTGTATATATATACTACTTCTTCTTTATCCATTCATCTGTTGATGGACATCTAGGTTCTTTCCATAGTTTGGCTATTATGGACATTGCTGCTATATTCAGGTGCACGTGCCCCTTTGGATCACTACATTTGTATCTTTAGGGTAAATACTCAGTAGTGCAATTGCTGGGTCATAGGGTGGCTCTATTTTCAACTTTTTGAGGAACCTCCATGTTGTTTTCCAGAGTGGTTGCACCAGCTTGCATTCCCACCAACAGTGTAGGAGGGTTCCCCTTTCTCAGGATCTTCGCCAGCATCCATCATTTCCTGACTTGTTAATTTTAGCCATTCTGACTGGTGTGAAGTGGTATCTGATTGTGGTTGTGTTTGTATTTCCCTGATGCCATGTGATATGGAGCACTTTTTCATGTGTCTGTTGGCCATCTGGATGTCTTCTTTGAAAAAGATGGATGGTACTTTGATAGGAATTGCATTAAATGTGTCGATTGCTTTAGTTAGCATGGACATTTTCACAGTATTTGTTCTTCCAATCTATGAGCATGGAACATTTTTCCATTTCTTTATGTTTTCCTCAATTTCTTTCATGAGTACTTTATAGTTTTCTGAGTATAGATTCTGTGCCTCTTTGGTTAGGTTTATTCCTAGGTATCTTATGGTTTTGGGTGCAATTGTAAATGGGATTGACTCCTTAATTTCTCTTTCTTCTGTCTTGCTGTTGGTGTAGAGAAATGCAACTGATTTCTGTGCATTGATTTTATATCCTGACACTTTACTGAATTCCTGTACAAGTTCTAGCAGTTTTGGAGTGGAGTCTTTTGGGTTTTCCACATATAGTATCATATCATCTGCGAAGAGTGATAATTTGACTTCTTCTTTGCTGATTTGGATGCCTTTCATTTCCTTTTGTTGTCTGATTGCTGAGGCTAGGACCTGTAGTACTATGTTGAATAGCAGTGGTGATAATGGACATCCCTGCCGTGTTCCTGACCTTAGCGGAAAAGCTTTCAGTTTTTCTCCATTGAGAATGATATTTGCAGTGGGTTTTTCATAGATGCTTTGATAATATTGAAGTATGTGGCCTCTATCCCTACACTTTGAAGAGTTTTGATCAGGAAGGGATGCTGTACTTTGTCAAATGCTTTTTCAGCATCTATTGAGAGTATCATATGGTTCTTGTTCTTTCTTTTATTAATGTATCACATTGATTGATTTGCGGAAGTTGAACCAACCTTGCAGCCCTGGAATAAATCCCACTTGGTCATGGTGAATAATCCTTTTAATGTACTGTTGGATCCTATTGGCTAGTATTTTGGTGAGAGAATCGAAGCTTTTATAGAAGAGGTCAGTAATTTCAGATTAGTAGCTCTTTTAACTTTTGCCAGTTTTAGTAGTCAGATCTATCTTTTTCAGAATCAATAGATAATCCTTGGTTTCCAAGCCTGGATGCTGACAGAATATTGTTGAGATGTACAAAGTAAATACAAGGGAAAATATAGGCAGATTTCTAAGCATTGGTCATGATAGTGGTATGTTATATATAATACCTTGTGATAGGAACCATCTTTTCCATGAGAAAAGTAGTATTATATCTAGAAGGTATAAGAACATATTTATCAGGGTCAGAATAATATTTGGTAGGGTTTCCTGAGAGTTTAAAGAAAAAGAAATTATACTAAAAATGTTGGGACAAGATGTATGCTATATTTTCAAACAGGAGCTTGTCTTACCAGCCTACTCTTGAGATCTATGCCCTGTATAGTAGAATTCGTGTTTTTTTTTTTTTTTTCCTGCATCGAGAATTTTATGTTATGTACAAAGTCTGTGGGGCACACATCTTTTAGTGGGTGAATTACTTTATTAGAACTTTTAGAAATCCCTAAGTACCCTCATAGATGACTCTACAGACTGCAAAGAAGAATGCAGGATAAGCTGACAAAAAATAAGATTAGGATATGGTTTTATAAAGAATGTTGTTCAAATTGTCTGTTTGCTTTATGTATAAGATTCATAAATAATTGTGATTTGGGGTCTAAAACATCCAAAAATCAACTTTGAATAAACAAAAATAATGTCTTCTTTATCTTCACATACTACGAAGGCATCAGAAGGATTATATAAATATTACTAAGTTCACATCATTAAATGAGATGGATCTAATATATACCAACTGTCACCTTAATACAATTCCTATAAACACATTAAAAAATATAAACACTACATAATTCATTTTTATTAAAGCATATGTATATGTATATATATAGTGTGTGTGTATATATAAGTGTATATACATGTGTAGACACACACTTAAAAAATTCAGGCATAACTGATAAGGCAAGTATACAGCTCACTCTGTAATACTTTCTTAAGAATAGCCATTTCCCTTATTTCTCTTAATATAGTTATATTACTGTCTCTCTAAATTAAATATAAACACCTATTGACTCATTATTATGCTATTTCCACAGTAGTTTTCTTGTTCTCTAATTCTATTATTGACAATGTTTAAAAATTTAAGTAATGTATTTCAAATGTTAATTTTTACTTACACATGTTTAATTTACATATAGTAAAATTCACCTTTTTTGGTATTCAATTCTTCTATGAGTTTTGACAAAGGCGTAAAATTGTATAACTACCACAGTGAAAAACTTACGGGGCAATTCCATCACCCAGAATATACTCTAGTAGTGCTGTTTTATAATCACCCTTTTCCCCATCCCTAAAACCTGGCATCTATCATCTTTTCTTACTATCTATAGTTTTGCCTTCTCCAGGATGTCATATAAATGGAATCATGAAATACAAAGCCCTTGAAGACTGGCTTCTTTGCCTTATTATAATGTACTTGAAATATGTGCATATTGTTGTTTGTATCAATTTGTTCCCATTTATTGCTGAGTGATATTGCCTTGTATGGATTCATTGCAGTCTTTTTTCCTCTTACTAGCTGAAGGGCATTTAGGTTGTTTTTAGTTTTTGGAGCATATGAATAAAACTACTATAAACATCTTTTTTATGAACATAAGTTTTATTTATCTTGGATAAATAACTAGGTGGAGGATTATTGAGTCGTATGGTACATGTATGTTCAATCTTAAAAAAAAATGTTAAACTTTTGGCTGCATCACTTTTGCATTGCTACCAGCAGTGTATGAAATTTGTGGTTGTTCTGCAAACTCGACAGCATGTGTGGCTTTATAAGGTCATCATTTGCCAATCTAATAGAGGTTGTTTGCCAATCTGTATCACTTTATGGTTTTAATTCATACTACATCTAATGACTAATAATATTGAACTTCTTCATGTATGTATTTGCCACTCATATATTTTTTTTGGTGAAATGTCTTTTCAAGTATTTTCCTCATTTTTTTTTCATTAGTTCGTTCTCTTATTTTTGAGTTTCAGTAGTTCTTTATAGTCTGTGGGTCCAAGTTCCTTGTGAGACTTCACCTGTGCCAATATCTTTTCATCATCTATAGTTTATCTTTTAATTATTTTAAGGTGTCATTCATAGAAAAAAAGTTTTAATTTTGATTATGTCTAATAATTATGTTTTAATTTTGATTATGTCTAATTTTGATTATGTACATTCTTTGGGATCATGCTTTTAATTTTATAACTGAGAACACTTAGCCTATTCCAAGGGTCTCCAAAATGATCTATTTTTTCCTTTAGAAGTTTTAGGGTTTTATGTGTTGCATCTAGGTTTATTATATGGGATGAGAGGTCTTGTCAAAGCTTCTTTATTTTTTTCTTGCACGTGGACATGCAAATGTTCTAGCAGCTTTTGTTAAAAGGTTTTTTTCTCCATTGACTTTCCTTTGCATATGTGATAAAAATCAGTTGTCTCTATGGTGTGTGTCTCTATTTGTGGCTTTTTTTCCTATTTTTATTATATTTATATTATATATTTATATATATAATAGTATCATATTATATTATTATAAAATCTCATAAGTTATACTATTTTATTTATTATAAAATCTGTTGTTTTATATTTTTTTCTATTTTCCATTTTTTCTATCTGCCTGTCCTTTCACTAATGCCACACTGTTTTGACTGTTGTAGCTTTATATCAAACAGAATGAGTCTTCCAACTTTTCCCTTCCCTTCAAAACTGTTTTTGTTAATGCTTATTCCTTTTTCTTCCTATATGAGGTTTAGAATCATATTGTCAGTATTTACAATAATCCTGTTGTGGTTTTAGTTTGGATTATATTAGACCTATAGATCAGTTTGAAAAAAATGAAGATCTTAAGAATCATTTGATGGTACATGAACATGGTATATCTCTCTTTTTATTTAGGTCTTTTTTACCTTTTTATTGCTGTTTTGTAGTGTTCAGGATATGGTGCCTGTGTGTCTCTTGCTAAATTTATACCTATTTTATTATTTTTCAGTGCCATTATAAATGTCACTATTATAATTTTGACTACTGCTTGTTTATTACTAGTATGTAGAAATATAGTTGATTTTTGTACATTAACTTTGTAGCCAGTGATACTGCTGTATCACTTTTTAGTACCAAGAACTTTCATCATACAGTCTAAAGGTTTTACAGCATAAGCAATCATATTATCTGAGAATAGAGACACTTGAAAAAATTGCTGAGAAAAGTGTATTGGCAAAGAAACTACAAGTCCACAATAAAAGCCAAGACTACAGGTGTAAATTTATTTCAAGTCTGCAAAATTGCATAGGCAAAGCATAAAAGAGAACAGTAGGGGGGCATGACATCCAATATTTACTTCTGATATGGTCATACAGGGTAAGGGAGAAGCCATACTATGTAAGATAAGTTGTGGGGTATCATGGGGGAAGATCTGAGGAAGCAAAATGAGAGTCTGATCCAGATTTCCCCCACAGTCAAATCAAGGAGAAGCAGAATGTCTACCCCAGAAGATTTTATTGGGTTCTGGTCTGCATTTGCTGTTCTTCCCATTTATGTTTTCTTTTGTTAATGATAATCTAGAGGGGAAAAACTTATTAACATCACTTTTGTTAATGTATTGTCTCCTTCATCTTGAAGACATGCATTATACCAAGAAGAGTCCTTCGTTGAGAACCAAAGAGACTGATTCTGGTTACTTAAGCTTGATCAGAAATTCTGGGCAAATAGAGCTCACAGAATTAATTGAATGACTAGGAAACTCATAGTCCTGAAACACAGAGGAAGCAAATGCAGCCAGGCAACTTAAAACACAGCCAACATCACTAGAATGCATTGGCTGGAGAGCCGCTACAACCTTAATTGGATGTTGGTACTGGCCCAATCACCACTGGACAATGTATATCACTGATGATATTGCTGCCACAAGATAATGGATACCATGTCATCACCAGTGGAATGACAGGTAGAGTTGTTGATTTGTTATTACATTCCCCCAAGGGTAACACAGTAACAAATTCCCCAAATGAAATAAGACGTTCAGATACTGGAAGAAGAAGAAAAAATAAAGATGGATAAATGTACACTAATTTTTTTAAGGTACCTTCTAATTATGCTTCCAATTTTGACTGATTTCTTATATACTGCACTAGTGTCATCCTAGAACTCCTTTTATTACTTTTATATTATACCTTTCACTGATATATTATATACATTCTTTGGATACATTCAATGTTTGGAGTGAATTTTCAAATATTTCTCATATTATACATGGCTAATATTGATTTTCTCTGCTTTTCTGTAGGTCGGTTTCCCCAAACTGTTTCTCCTTTGATGGGAAGGCTGACTCAGTATTCTTCTAATGACATGAAGATAAGGAGAAGATAGAACAGCTAGCTTTCCAAAACCCTAGTTTGCAAAAATAAATAAATAAAATTGAATTTAAAAAAGAAATGGAAAAATTCTAGCATGCTAATACCTACACTAGTCCCTAGTCCTCCTTGATAGATCGTTCAGTTTCTTTCAAGAGTTCTTAAGTTTTGGTCTGGAGGTGACCAGGATCTCTGCCAATGCAGGGCTTACATGTGGACAGTAACGGCAATCTAGTCCTGCAAATGCATAGAAAGGCTTTAAATTATTGAAATGATTTCTGTCCTGTTCAGACTCCCGGATCATGAACCACTGTCACTAGGCTTGTACCCTGTTTAAATCTCTTTCTTTTTCCACTGAAGAGCTTTGCCCCCGTGTCTATTGTTGTCTTCACTTGCTCCTTTTTGTGAATTGTGGCTTTCTTCACTCTGTTTTATCTGTTGTTAAGATCCTATCTACCAGTCTTCCTATTAACATTGCTTACTATGTGTTTCCTTTATTTTTAAAATATATATCTTTCAGTGGGTGTTTAGTAAGGAAGAAGAAAAAATATATGTGCTGAGTTCATCATCTTGAACCAGAAATTTTATATAGAGAAGTTCTGATATGGACTTATATCCACCTTTTAATAAAGCATTAGTGAAAATCTCTGGCCATATTTGGCAAATGAAAATCTTCTTGCCCACGTCTGGTGAGTGAATTTTTTAAATTTTTTTATTAATTTTTTCTTTGTCTCTCATTTTTCTGGTTTCCCACCTGTTAGAACTAGTGTGTTAATTTTGTTCATTCCTCATATCAGGGTTCCTGTTACTAATTGCATAAACATTTAATATTTTTTCTGGTTATCCTTTCTTGTTCTCATCTCAGATAACAAATTTGTTTGCTAATTATCTCAGAATTATTGTTACTTATATCAAATGGAGCAGTGAAACTATTTAAGGCAGAAAATCAACTTGGAGCTTGCATTATTAATCATTATTGTATACATATTTAAAATCATTTTAATATTTTAAAGATTTATTTATTTGAGAGAGAGAGTACGTGCACAAGTCAGAGAGCATGGGGAGAGACAGAAAAAGAGAAAGAAAATTTAGCAGACTCTGCACTATGTGCAGAGCCCCATGCAGGGCTCAGTCTCACAACCCGGAGATTAAGACCTGAGCCAAAATCAAGAGTCAGATGCTTAACCAACTGCACCATCCAGGGGCCCCTAAATCATTTTAGTATTTTAAAAGAGTTCATTTTTCTGCCAGGTTGCCTGTCTTACAGTCACATAAAATGAGGAGAACATACTTCAGTGTATAGATTCCTGAATATTCAGAACTAGAAAGTTCAATGGAGCTTCTCTGACTCAGCCTCACCTTTTCATACAAGCTAAACAAAATCCTAATGGTCAAATAATATTTTGGTAAACTCAATAACTGGAAAACCTATAAGTCCCAGTTTCCTCCTTCTCATACACATTGCTTTCATTAAAATTTCTATTTTTAAAATTTTCCTTTAGAGTATACCACTATGACCAAAACAAACAAACAAAAATCCATTCACTTTAGCCTCACCTGTCTATTGCTGTATTTTGTTTTGATGTATAAATGCCTGATCTACTAACTGTTGAGGGAAGGTGACTAAATTCAGGCACATATCAGATGCAGGCTGGTCAGTAGTATGTAAAAGGCTAATTTACATTTACAGGAAACATTCCTGATCTAGTGGTTTTTCTGAACCACATTAGAATCTGTGTCACGTTTACATGTTTTAGACTTTATGAATATGTTATTTGCAAATGTTTGAGCAATAAAATAATACAATTATAAAACACCTTCTGTCAGGATGCTCAAAGCACTATGTATATATAATAATTACAACAGTATAAAAATATAATAAGCAGTCACCCACCAAGATAAATTTAGGATGAAAAAGTTTAGAATAGTGTAACATAAATGTAAAGATTAATTGTAAATTCAAAAAAGACTGCAAGCATGATTAAATGCAAAGACAAACACAAATCAAGCTGCACACATTTGTCTTTGGGAAAGGAATTATAAAAATGTTTGGCAGTAAAATGAAACTGCTTATAAGTCATTTCAAAATAATGATACACCCTGGATGATTTTATTGGTTTTATAACTTTAAAGCTGTGACCCAGTGCCTCATATGTGCCTTCTTGTAAAGTTATAATCTAATTATGAAGTGACCAAATATTAAAGAGCTACTGTGAATCTGCTGCCGCCTCCAAATGTTACCTCTGATGTTTAAGACTCTTCTAATGGAAATTGCATGCACTAACTATCAATAGAAAAAGATTAAATACTGTGGTGCAGCGAAGTGAAACAGAGATTGGTTTTTCTCCCTGTTGAGGTTGTGATTGGATTATTGTGAACTCAATATTTGTTCCAAAAGAAAATTATTTCTTTCTTTATATATACATTACAATAATTGAATAGACATGGTAATTCCTGGAAGTTAAGGGGTGTTTTGAAACTATTAGATGTACTTGAATATTATCTTTCCTTTTATCCTAAATATCCCTCTACCTCAATCCCAACTCTGTTGTTATTTTACAAAAAGATTGTACAGGTTTCTCAACTCCAGAAACTTTTTAGAATGGTGTCTTATACCTCTGTTTCTATTTAGGTTCTTCCATGTGTGTGCGTGTCTGTCTGTCTATGTATGTCTGTCTGTGCGTGTCTGTATGATGACTGAGTAACTAATAAAGGAGGAGGGGAAATCTAAGATCTGGTCAGCTTACTTAGCTCATTTCAATAATTCACAGCCCTTAGGAAGCTATTGATGGTTTTTTATTGTCTCTGTCCCCCTCACTTTTCTACTTTCTAGCATTCCTTTCCAGAATACCACACTGTAGTAGTCACTCAGGTGACTCTTTAGTTTTCCCCTAGAAAATACCCGTCCATGCTATAAAATGACATCATCATTCTGTATTTTCCTTCGCATGTCTGCAGCTATTATTCCTTAATTGCACATATTAGTTTTTTAAAAGTTAAAATTCTGACTAAGCTAACTCATGCTAAAATAGGTGAAAAATGACTATATTCTCATCTTCAGAAGTAATAATCTAATAAAACTCTGCTTACATATTCAAATAAATATATATTAGATGATAAAATTTTAGACAGGATAGGTATGGTAGATGAATTATGCTTCCAAGATGATTCCACATCTTGTCCCTCTGATCCCCAGACTGTGAATATGTGATTTAACTGTCAAAAGGAACTTTGTTGATGTAATTAAATTAACTAATTAGTTGAATTTAAAACAGGGAGATTACCCTGGATTATCCAGCAGCAGTGGCCCAACATAATCACATGATCCCTTAAAAGCAAAAGGTAAGGTAGAAAAGGAATTCAAAGAAATTCAAAGCATAAAAAAGATGCAGTTGTCATTTGTTTGCTTCAATTTGAAGGAATTCATGTGTCAAGAAAACAAGGATCTCAGTTCCACAACTACAAGAGACTGAATTCCATCAACGATCAGTATCTTGGAAGAAGGTAATAAGGCCTCCAGATGAGAATCATAGGCCTAGCAGATACCCTAATACCTTATAATGTTTGTATCATTCATCCATTTAAAAACAGTGTGCATTAAAAACTAACCACTTCGGAAAAAAATCAGATAAATTTCCTACCTGAAAACTTTCTGGAGGAATGGAAGAGATAAAGTACACATTGAATTATATGGAATGGTGGAAAGATAACATTTTTTTTTTCTTAAAACAGGTATGGATGGATCCATGCCTCTGAGACTTCAGAAAAGTGAACTGTTACTTAAAGTTAGGATATGTTGAAAGGCTTCTTGGAATAATTGGCATCTAGGCTGAGTTGACTCAAATTGCACCACTTTATTTTGACAAGCAATTGAAAGTGTTAATTTCTACATCATTTGCTCATCCAAGATCAGTTTTAGATTTGACAACTATTTAGTGATTATGTTTATTATTTTTACTTTTGCATATATTAGACTCCTTTTATGTCCTAAAATAAGATTCTAATGCTATTATCCTTATTAATCTGTACATATGTTTAAAATAATACAAAGAGTAGTAAAGTTTTGGGGGAAAATAGTGAGGTACATATGGCTATATAGTATTGTTAGCACTTAGTTGATAAAAATAAAAGATTACAATATATTAGCATTCCAAAATAGTTTGAACTAAAAATACTAATGATAAAGAAAGAGTGACATCATTAACTAAGTAATATTATTAAAAATAAAATTGGTCCCTTTTATATGAATTGACGGTATATCTGTAAGATTTTTTACAGATTAATCTTTTCTCCAGGGGAGATAGTGCAATATAAATTATTATTTAGTAACTGGGATTTAGCTGGGTACGATAGTGCTGGATTGAAAAGGCACACAGAAGAAGACACATTAAGAAAGTCATGATCTCTATCGTTCACCTTCTGTTTTATAGAGCAAGTTTTTACACCACCTCAGGTCTGACAACAAGCACAGGAGGTGAATCTCCTGGATGGTACCCCCTACATTCTTAACTCCCACTTTACCTTCTGAGCAAGGTATGTGTAGATACCTTTGTTTATCTTTTCCGAATTTGTCCCTCATGTTTTCATAGGCCTAATTTCATATTTTGGTTTTCCAACATTATCCTGGCCAATGTGTTCCTTCAGTTGTTATGTATAATGTTACATCTAAAGGGTGAACATTCCTTTATGCCAGCTCGTGCTAGCTAATTTATTTATTTCACAGCATACTCATATACTTTTTCAGAACTTTGTCACTTTTCTACTTAATTGGAAAGACTTATGAACAAAATCTGAAGACCAATATTTATGGAACAGAGGGTTTTCATACTACCCATCTCCCTGGCTGTGTATTTTCAAATTTTATGCCTCATCTGCTAAAATCTCTCTCAACACAAACCCAGACTGTGCAGCTGTGTAAATCATGTGTTCGTGTGCCCAGGTGTGCCAAGGATGACTGTGGAGATACCACCGTTAAGTAAGCCTCCTGCTAGAAGAGACACTGGTAACATTGACTTTCAGATGTTGACAGGTTGGCTGGCTTTGGAGCCAGATAGTTGAAGATTGTTCCAGAATGTTTTCATTTAAAACATGATGGTTGACAGTGTGTTATAAGCTTTAGGAACAGCAGGAGAACCTTCCCTATGCTAATAAATACTAGGAAGCATTGTCCTTTGCAGACTTCAGGAATCCTTAACATGCAGGCTGCTCTACTCTGCCAAGATTTTTCTATTTTCTTTCTGCTAATGCAGAAAAAAATTTTGATCCAAATCCTAGTTTTTTGTCCAATAAACATCAATCACTGCACATAATAGGGATATATTTATTTGTGTGTTTGCATATTTATTTCTTTAGAGTAGAGCTCCCCTGAGGCCATCAGTCATTATGAAGTTGTTGGTTTTTGGTTTTTGTTTTTAATTTAATTTTATGACAGGACTTGAGCAACGGCTACCTTGGTTATGCTTGTGATGGCTACATTGGAGTAAAGTGACACTGCCTTACTGCCTTGAGTTGAGAGGAAATCATTGGCTTTTATTGTAAAAGAGTGATTTATGTTAGTGTTCTCTAATTAAGATCTAATATGAAAAGTAGTGTTAAGGGAGTATTTTAGATCAGATCGGTATGTACTATTCCATCAGTTTGATGTTTAGACATATATTACATATTTGCCTTTTGAAAAAGTTGAGAAGTAATGTCTTTTGTTTTGTTTTTTGGGTGTTTCTAACCTATAATAGCACCCTACCTCATATCTCTTTTGCAATGTTGTTCACTCAGAAGTCCTCAGAAGTTATAGAGAAATAATGCTTTTCCCAAGCAGCTAATCCTTGTTCATACAATAACAAACTGGCATCAGCAAATGGTAAAGTGTTCAGCCAGTTAAATAAGGGAAGAGATTAAAAATATTTTGTATTGGTAATACAAGATAAGAAATAAATTAGAAAATTAAAACTTAATTGCTTGGATTTTGATCTTACTCAGAAAATCACTGATGCTATGGGACTTTTAACAATTTCTAAGCAGGAATAATACCTCCTACTTCCAGGCCGTATCAGAGACCAGTTGTGTGCATTAATGAAATAACTCTTACCAAGACATATTTTATGTAAAGTGGGCTGGATGAATACAAGATAGTGCTATTATTTGTCATGGAATTTTGAGGGTTTTTTGTATTCAATTTCTTTTAAATCTGTCCTTTCTCATTTTTCTGTTTAGTTGCTTGTTGTCTCCTTGATTCTGTGGTAGCCTACATTCTTCCTCCCATCAACTATATTTCTGCCTTTCTACTCAACATCTCTCATTGAAACAGTCCTCACACTAGAGGCATCAAAGTGTTGCATCTGGAGGCTTTGAAAAGTCTTTGCCTGAAGTTCTAATATAATGAAGAGCATTTGAATTTCAATCATGCCCAACAACATACTATATGGAAACTTAACATTAAATTTGTATTAAAAGAAGCCATTGGTAAATTTTGAAGGTATAATCTCTCTTAAATTTTATTTTGAGAAGCAATTCTAGTGTAATATCTAAGGCCTGTAATTTCTCCTTCATATTTATCAACTTAGGTCTTATTTGTCTCTTGATACTCTTTTTTTAAAATTTTTTTTTAAATTTTCAGCATAACAGTATTCATTGTTTTGTACCATGCAATGTTTTTGATCCATGCAATCCGTGTCCTCTCTAATACCTACCATCTGGTTCCCCCAACCTCCCACCCCCCCACCACTTCAAACCCCTCAGATTGTTTTTCAGAGTCCATAGTCTCTCATGGTTCACCTCCCCTTCCAATTTCCCCAAACTCCCTTCTCCTAACTCCCCATGTCCTCCATGCTATTTGTTATGCTCCACAAATAAGTGAAACCATATGATAATTGACTCTCTCTGCTTGACTTATTTCACTCAGCATAATCTCTTCCAGTCCCGTCCATGTTGCTACAAAAGTTGAGTATTCAACCTTTCTGATGGAGGCATAATACTCCATAGTGTATATGGACCACATCTTCCTTATCCATTCGTCCGTTGAAGGGCATCTTGGTTCTTTCCACAGTTTGGCGACCGTGGTCATTGTTGCTATAAACATTGGGGTACAGATGGCCCTTCTTTTCACTACATCTGTATCTTTGGGGTAAATACCAAGGAGTGCAATGGCAGGGTCATAGGAAGTTCTATTTTTAATTTCTTGAGGAATCTCCACACTGTTCTCCAAAGAGGCTGCACCAACTAGCATTCCCACCAACAGTGTAAGAGGGTTCCCCTTTCTCCACATCCCCTCCAACACATGTTGCTTCCTGTCTTGCTAATTTTGGCCATTCTAACTGGTGTAAGGTAATATCTCAATGTGGTTTTAATTTGAATCTCCCTGAGGGCTAGTGATGATGAACATTTTTTCATGTGTCTGATAGCCATTTGTATGTCTTCATTGGAGATGTGTCTGTTCATATCTTCTACCCATTTTTTGATATGATTATCTATTTTTTGTGTGTTGAGTTTGAGGAATTCTTTATAGATCCTGGATATCAACCTTTTGTCTGTACTGCCATTTGCAAATATCTTCTCCCATTCCATGGGTTACCTCTTTGTTTTCTTGACTGTTTCCTTTGCTATGCAGAAGCTTTTGATTTTGATGAAGTTCCAAAAGTTTATTTTGGCTTTTGTTTCCTTTGCCTTTGGACACATATCTTGAAAGAAGTTGCTGTGGCTGATATCAAAGAGATTACTGCCTATGTTCTCCTCTAGGATTCTGATGGATTCCTGTCTCAAGTTGAGGTCTTTTATCCATTTTGAGTCTATCTTTGTGTACGGTGTAAGAGAATGGTCGAGTTTCATTCTTCTACATATAGCTGCCCAGTTTTCCCAGCACCATTTATTGAAGAGACTGTCTTTTTTCCACTGTATATTTTTTCCTGTTTTGTCAAAGATTATTTGACCATAGAGTTGAGGGTCCATATCTGGGCTCTCTACTCTGTTCCACTGGTCTATGTGTCTGTTTTTATGCCAGTGCCATGCTGTCTTGGTGATCACAGCTTTGTAGTAAAGCTTGAAATCAGGTAACGTGATGCCCCCAGTTTTATTTTTGTTTTTCAACATTTCCTTAGTGATTAGGGGTCTCCTCTGGTTCCATACAAATTTTTGGATTATTTGCTCCAGCTCTTTGAAGAATACCGGTGGAATTTTGATTGGAATGGCATTAAAAGTATAGATTGCTCTAGGCAGTATAGACATTTTAACAATGTTTATTCTTCCAATCCAATAACATGAAATGGTCTTCCATCTTTTTGTGTCTTCTTCAATTTCTTTCATGAGTGTTCTGTAGTTCCTCAAGTTCCTTTACCTCTTTGGTTAGGTTTATTCCCAGGTATCTTATGGTTCTTGGTGCTATCGTAAATGGAATTGATTCTCTAATTTCCCTTTCTATATTTTCATTGTTAGTGTATAAGAAAGCCACTGATTTCTGTACATTGACTTTGTATCCTGCCACATTACTGAATTGCTGTATGAGTTCTAGTAGTTTGGGGGTGGAGTCTTTTGGGTTTTCCATATAAAGAATCATGTCATCTGCGAAGAGAGAGAGTTTGACTTCTTCATTGCCAATTTGGATACCTTTTATTTCTCTTTGTTTTCTGATTGCTGTTGCTAGGACTTCTAATACTATGTTGAACAAGAGTGGTGAGAGTGGGCATCCTTGTCGTGTTCCTGATCTCAACGGGAAGGCTGCAAGCTTTTTCCCATTGAGGATGATATTTGCTGTGGGTTTTTCATAGATAGATTTGATTGTCTCTTGATATTCTTGACCATAATTCATGTTGACAGGTAGGAAATTTTCCTATTTTAATGTTTACTGTTATTGTTTATATGCCTAAAACTGGATATTATGCAGCACTTTCAGAGCTGCAACTAAGATTGTTTTACATTGTAATTAGTATAGACATGTTAAACAATTTATTGTTTTCCAAATCCATGTATTTGTCCACTTGTTTTGAGAATTGGCTAGGGGAGATCACAATTCATTACAAATGCTCTTTCAGTGAACAACTGAGAGATAAATCTCATTTGTTCTTTTAAAAATATTTATTGGGGTTCCTGGGTGGCTCAGTCTGTTAAGCATTGGACTCTTAATTTCTGCTTAGCTCATGATCTCAGGGTTGTGAGATCAAGCCCTGCCTCAGGATCCACTCTGGCTGTGCCACCTACTTAAGATTCTCTCCCTCTCCCTATTGCTCTCCCTCTCTACTTGCATGCTTGCACTGTCTATCTCTTTCTCTCTAAAAAATAAATATAAAGTATTTATTAAGTGCCTCTTGTGCATCTTCCACATTTGAGAAAATTTTATAATATACAAATTAATACTTGTACTTCATATAAGAATATATATTATAGTAATTGGATATCTTGTCTGTGGTCCTTTTTTTTCAAAAATAGGGAGATTGCTAACTAGGCAGAATATTAAGAAATTTTGTGGGTAACGTGGGTTCTTCTTTAAGCCTATCTCAAAAAGAAATTGCTCAGGATTTTTATAACTCAGATTTCTCTCGTCTTCTAATTCAGTCTCCTTCCACCATAACACTTAAATTAGAGGACATTTATCTATAACCACTCATTTGTAAGAGAGGTAAATATTGTGAAGGTGCTGCTGCTGGTGATGTTACTTTGGGTAGGGTTGGGTGGGAGAGGTTAATAGGAAGTACTCAAATTCAACATTTATTTTTTCTAGTGAGAGATTCTTATGTATTATTTTATTAACTGAAATAGCTGGCAAGCCTATGGCTTGCTAAGTCCCATGAGATACCAAAAATCTTGTTATCTTGATTTTATATACACATTAAAGGTGATATAATTGCATCATCTTTTTATCATCATTTGTATTCACATGAACTCTGACTTTACACCCTGTATGTGTTCACTTAATATATGTTTAACTAGACAAGAATAAAAGAAGAAAAGAATCAAAGTTATCCAATACTAAAGGACCTATTCTGAGACAGGGACAAAGCAGCCTATTTGAGTTTTCTGCCTAAATTTATATAGGCTAATGTTAACATGGACATAGAATATAGTAAATAGTATGCTTCCTAATGATAATAGAGATGACAATGATTTCTTAGCATTTAGTAGTGTTAATATTTGGAAGATACCTTTGAGTTCATCTATTAGAACTTGCAGCCAACTTTTTTTTTGGCCACTTCCATAAATAGGAAACTCACTACTAGGGTAGTTTTGGTCTATCTTATACATTTTCTATTTTTGTATTAGACCCAAAATGCAGTGAACACTGATTTTGCAATGATACACTCCTCCCCTGACCAGTTCTCTGTTGTATAAGTAATTATGGCATAGATCTATAAAATAAATACCAAGGTAATCTCTTACTGTGTTCTCTATTTTGAAATTGTCTGTTTTTCATGTTTGTTTTGCTCTTTTCATTGTAAAGTTCACCTGAAGATGATGCAAGTAACTTCATCCTTTCTTCATTCTTACACTTAAAAAAAGCTAAGAGAGGACCTTTTTATGTCCTAACTTTTCAAATATTTGTCGACTTCATTCCAACTTCTTGTTCTGTGCCTTGGATGACAAGATTTGACTTCAGAAGTTTTTGATTCCCCCTCAGATGGGCATATATACATATGTATACATGTATACATATGTATATATGCCCATCTGAGGGGGAAAATGTATATATCCCAGTTGTGTAAAGTTGCTGTTTGCAGTGACATATGCTTTTATTTGCCAACTTGACCCAGATTTCTGTAGTTAATTTCAATCTCAAAATGGTCTGGTTTACTGTCTGGCTGGAGTGGTTACAGGCATTTAAAATATTGTGCATGGACTTCAGGCATACATCTGAACCATCAAAGCAGAAGTTACATGAGAAGAGAGCAAAATAATGAGACCCTTTTCCCCAGCACTATTCTAAATAAACCCAGTCATTGTGCTGTATTTGACCTACCAATGACAAACTCTTGGTCTCCACTGGCTGCCACACCTAAACCCTCTTCAGTTTTCTCTTCCTGCCCAGGTGCAGGGATCACCATATGAACCAGATGGTTGAGCCTCAGCCCCATCCTTTCCTTGTTCATGGGTGGCAGTGTTTCCTTGTCTGTGTTCTTTATCAGCAAGTGACTTCAAGGTAGCTATTATTCCCTAATTTTATTGATTTAGATACCCCTAGTTGAGCAGTGGCCTCTATCTCTTCAATGTTTATTTTAAGCATGTAAACATTTCTCAACTATGTATGCTATAAAGACTCAAGAAAAGAAAGTCCCCCCACAAGGCCCAAGATGATGTAAAAACTACAACTTTCTCTCTTTTTTTCCTCCTCAGATTATTCTTTTTAGCCTTTTGTGCATAATTTCTTCTAGCATACTAATATCTATTCATTCTCTGTAATAAGCCAGTGAGTAGAACATTACCTCTTAAACCTGTTCACCTCCCATATCAGAGGGACTAGCTTGTATTAATAGCACACATCATTGTACGTACCTTAGGCAGGAATGACTGATGTAGTAAATATCTTGAAGGTCAATGGAATAATAATCTCCCTGGTTCCTTACAGGTAACATCAAAACTGCAGTCTTCTGTGGCTTTTTCCTGGAGTTCCCAGGAGATATTTTTCCCTAAAACTTATCATAGCCTTTTGTTTATTCACTTCAACTATTTCCTGGGGGCTCTTTGGCATGTTGTTTTTACTCTGCCCTAGCCATTCTTTTCCTCTTCCTGCCAGCTCTGTTAACTTCATACATCTTAGAGGTTTGTGGCCATTTACTTAGGTAGATATGATTAGCCAGGGTTCTTTAATATAGACAGAAAACAAAAGAATACAGACCAAGTGATAATCCTTTCTTTCTCTGTGCTAGATGAACATTGGAGTAAGGTTTTGTCTATGTCAGTGAAATCATACAATTCCTAGGTATATGGTATAATGGAAGTGCAAATGCTTTGGATATATATAAATGGATAAAATACTTGTTGGTTCCATTTGTGGACTGTGGTCAAGCGCTTAATCGACTTTTCTGTTTCAGACATAGTGAGTAAAAATATATCATAAATAATATAATTAAACAGAATAATATTTTTTAAAGTGCCAGGAATGGCCAGCAATCCTTGTTACAATGGATGAAAATATTACTCCATACGTTGCTATGAAAGAGAGGAAAAGGCAAGGGGTTCAATGCTTAGAGACAAAACCCTTTGCTCTTCTTCCTTCCTGGTTTTATTGGTTCTTCAGGGATAATCACAAATCCTTATCACTGTTTTTCAAACACCTGATGTGTGACAAGGGGTGTTTGTTTACTGGAAAGATACCATATGCTAATCTGCCTATTCTTCTGCAAACTTAGGTGAAGGGACAATGCATATACCTCTTATAGCACAGGGCTGCTGTTAGAGCTGAGAAAGCTTGGGGGGAAGGCAACTCCCTGCAGTGGCATTCCATTTGCGGACTGGTCATTCAGGCCTCTGCATTCCAAAGGCCTATCCAATTCTTCAAAAACTTAAATTTTAGCAAGCCAGGTACTGTGGCTGATTTCATGCTCTATATTAACCCCAACATTAAAGATTTTGTTTATTTGAGGAGAGAGAGAGAGAGCATGCGCACATGAGAGGGGGTAATGGCAGAAGGAGAGGGAGAGGGACAAGCTGACTCTGAGCTGAGCAGGGAGCCAGATGCAGGGCTAGATTCCAGGACATGGAGATCATGACCTGAGCCAAAGGCAGGCATTTAATTGACTGAGCCACCCAGTCACCCCAAGCGGAACAGTATTTTTAAAGTATATAATGACTGGGAAAGAGTATACATTTAGAAAATAATAAATATTTAAATTATCCTTACTCTACCCTATAGCTAAATTTCTGGTTATTCATTTATTCATGCGTTTGAGAATCAACTATGCCAGCCCTTGCGCCTAGTGTTATACAAATCCTGTCCATAGGAGTTTATGTGTATATTTAAATAAAGTGATTGAATTCATTGTAGTAAATGCTATTATAGAGGTATATACTGAAACACATGGAAGTATATACATTTTCTATTTCATGCTACACTGATTGACCATTACTTGGCTTCTCAAAAATGAAGATGGTTTATTAAAGCTAGTCTGAGGGCAGGGGCGCCTGGGTGGCTCAGTTGGTTAAGCAACTGCCTTTGGCTCAGGTCATGATCCTGGAGTTGCGGGATTGAGTCCCGCATCGGGCTCCCAGCACCATGAGGAGTCTGCTTCTCCCTCTGACCTTCTCCCCTGTCATTCTCTCTCTTACTCTCTATCAAATAAATAAATACAATTCTTTAAAAAAAAAAAAAAAAAAAACTTTAAAGCTAGTCTGAGGGCAGAATTTTTTTTTTTTTTAATTTTATTTATTTGTCAGAGAGAGAGAGGGAGAGAGAGCGAGCACAGTCAGACAGAATGGCAGGCAGAGGCAGAGGGAGAAGCAGGCTCCCCGCCAAGCAAGGAGCCTGATGTGGGACTCGACCCCAGGACGATGGGATCATGACCTGAGCCAAAGGCAGCTGCTTAACCAACTGAGCCACCCAGGCATCCCGAGGGCAAACATTCTTAACGTTGAATCTCACAGCTTATTGTCACATTTTCTTTCTAACCATTTATGGTAAAACCTCACACTCTCTTTTCTGTATATTATGCTTAGCAGTTATAAAGTAGTCATATTTAATTTATTCTAGACTGTGAAGTAGATATATTTTGGTTTACTTCTATGACAAATCACATTTGTTTAGTGATTTTGATATACTCATCTGTATTTTGGTTAATGACTTTTTTATCTTACAGAGTGTTTAGAACAGATCCAAGATTGATAGGTAGCCTTACATGAATTATGAGTGATGAGTTGTCTTTGTTTTTGTTCTTCCTCCCTTTTGTAGTGTAATTCATTTTGTAAGAGGACATTTATTTATCTTAAAAATTTATTTAAAACTTAACTTTACCTCCAACTGAATGTGCCCAAAGCTAACTCTTTATACAGGTATCATGCAAAAATTTCAGTTTCTCTTTTTTTCAAAGTGTTAAGTTAAATTCTGCTTTACCTTTTTAAAAATAGACATTTTTTAGAGCAGTTTTATATCAGGACAAAACTGAACAGAAAATACAGAGTTCCCATGTACTCTCTACCTCACCCCCCACTATCACAATTCCTCACCAAAGGAGTGCCTTTGTTGCAACTGACGAGCTACACTGACATATCATTATTATACAAACTCCATAGTTTACCAGGGTTCATTTTGGGGGCTGTCCATTCTATGGGTATTGACAAATGCATAAGGACATGTATCTATTGTTATCATGTCATACAGAACAGTTTCTCTGCCCTAAAAATTCTATGTGCTCTGCCTCTTTATCTCTCCTTTTCTAACCTCTGAAAACCTCTGATCCTTTTACTCTCTTCATAGTTCTGCCTTTTCCAAATGGACATATATCCAAATATATGGATATATATGGACATATATCCAAATATATGGATATATATGGATATATATATGGATATATATATGGATCATACAGTATGCAGCGTTTTCAGATTGGCTTTTATCACTTAGTAAATTGTGTTTTTTTCCCTCCATGTCTTTTAATGGCTTGATAGCTCATTTATTTTACTTACTGAATGTTATTCCATTGTGTGGTAATACCATGGTTTATTTATCCATTCACCTATCAAAAGACATTTTGGTTACTCCCAGTTGTTGGCAATTAGGAATAAAGCTACTGGAAACATCTGTGTGCTGCTGGGTGTGTGGATGTTTTCAGTTCATTTGACTAAATACCAGAGTGTGATTGTTGCTTTGTGTGGTAAGGCCAGGAGAGTTTTGTCAGAAACTGCCAAACTATCTTCCCAAATGGCTTTACCATTTATACTCCCCAATCAATGAATGAGAGTTCCTATTGCTTTACATCCTCTCCAGCGTTTGGTTCTGTCAGTATTTTGGAATTTCACCATTCTGATAGGTGTGCAGTGGTGTCTCGTTGTATTATTTGCATTTCCCTGATGACATATATTGAACATATTTTCATATACTTATTTGTCATTTCTGTATGTTCTTTGGTGAGATTCTATTAAGATTTTTGACCCATTTTTAAATCAGGTTGTTTATTTTCTTGTAGAACTTTAAGTGTCCTTTGCATATTTTGGATGAGTTCTTTATCAAATGTATTTTTTGCAAATATTTTCTCCCAGTGTATGGCTTATCTTCTTATTCTCCTCATTGTGTCTCTCACAGAGCAGAACTCTTTTTTTATTTTAATTAAGGGCAATTTATTATTACTTATTAATGGTGTTTTAGATGTTGTATCTGAAATGAGCTCTCTAAACCCAAGGTCATTTGTATTTTGTCCTACCATCTAGGAGTTTTATAGTTTTCATTTTACATTTAGATCTTTATTATGAAAGGGATAAGGTCTGTGTCTGGATTCCTTTTTTTTTTTTTTTTTTGGCATGTGTATGTACTTGTTCCAATACTGTTTGTTGAAAATACTGCCTTTTCTCCATTGTATTCCCTCTGTTCCTTTGTTGAAGATCAGTGTTTTACTCTTAACTGTTTCTTTTTATTTGATCTCTATGTCTACAATACTACTGTATTCTGCATATTTTTCTTATAATTTAAATTTAATTTAAGCTTGCTACTCCATTAGCAGTAACTACCCAAATAGAAACAATCCTGCTCTTTAGCTTTCTCTCTCATTGTGAATTCACTGATCATTTGAGTTCAATACAGCAGCTAACTAATGGAAGAAGTGCACAAAGAAGCCAACCATGCCTAAAAAGAAAAGATTATTATTTTTTAATGAATCTGAATATTGGTTACTATCTCAAAGTAGTACTTAATATTTCTGAATTTTGAAACTATATGCTGCAACCTGAAATGACTATTGAATGTCTGATACTTAGGAATGAACTGGAAAATGGTGAGAGTTGTTAAGCATTCACTCAGTGTTGGGGAGATGCATTATAAAGTAGGAGTAGTAGACCAAACACATTTGTATTTTGAGATCATCCAATGTGAAATACTTGTTTAACATAGCTGTGGTAAACTAAATGTGGTAATTTCAGTCAAAGTTAATGAAGTAAGATAAATTATCAGGAACATAGAAACTGACTTAGAATACATTTTCAAGATTATTAAAAATAGTGAAATGGAATGTGGAACAAAGGTTGACCTAGGAATCAATAGACTTAGGTTCTAGAACCAGTTCTCTTCACTTACAGTTATCTGTACCTTATATAATGTTTTATATTTTTATTTGATCTCTGTGTGCTGATGATTGTGTGAATGTTTTCAGTTAATTTGACTAAATACCAAAGAGTGTGATTGCTGCTTTTATATATGGGGAATGGATAAGTAGCTATTTTTTTTTTAAATCTTCTTCAACTCTAAAATTGTAAGCTGCTAGTACAAGAAAAGTCAGACACAGTTCTGGGTTAATCTGGTTCAGCTAGGCAGCTTTAGTGAATAAATTAAACACATGTTTATTTAACATTAAATGTATTCTAATAAAAACATAAACCTTAAGTGGAGTATAAAAGCTGACTTTTCCTACTATTTAATTTTTCTTTTAAAAATTAGCATTAAACACACATTAACAGATTGCAATGATTTCAACAGTGTTCTGCAAATATGTGATTTTATATTTTGCTTTTATTTATTGAAATCTAACTCAAATACTTAGAATAAGTGGATTTCAGATTAATATAGTCATTTTCATTCCATCCCCATACTAACCTCAATTTAGCAAAGAGTAAACTGAGGTCCACAGAACTTAAATGATTTGTACAGGGTCACACAGCTAATTTATAGCAAAGCTAGAAGAACAAGCTAGATTTCCTGATCCTCAGCCCAGTGACCTCTCCACAATATGCTTAAAGTCCTTAGCAATTAGTATCACTTCAATAATCCATTGATAAGACATTTAATGTTTTATTTGACAGAAATAAGTTTTGACACCCATTAATTCAACATCCCTTTTCAACATCACTGCAAGGTTATTATCATTCTATTTTTCTATACACACTACCACAGATTAAGAAATATGCCCAAGGTCATAAAATTAATAAGTATTGAAATATGAATCCGAAACATCACTTTTTTTTAAGGTTTTATTTATTTATTTGAAAGACAGAGAACACAAGTAAGCAGAGAGAAGGCAGAGAGAGAGGAGGAAGCAGGCTCCCTGCCAAGCAGAGAGCCCAATGCGGGGCTCAATCCCAGGACCCTGGGATCATGACCTGAGCTGAAGGCAGAGGCTTTAACCCATTGAGCCACCCAAGCACCCCTGAAACATCACTTTTGCCTGACTCCAGATCCCAACCTCTTTTAAGACATTATGTAATTTTCTAAAGTTCCCTTTGAGTGTTACTTTTATGATAATTCTGGAGGATACCTTTGTTAAGTTTTGGCATTAGTCTTTGTCAGAGCTTAGTAATAAAGACTGTCCAAATTTATGATTATTTTCTAGTACTGCTTCATCGTAGGTTTTTCTTAAAGTGAGGCTCATATTAGAATATGTTCAATAATAAATGCTTGCAGTAAATATATAAGTTCCCAACTAACCTTTGTATAGTTGATTACTTTAGAAGTAATTCACTCATTATTTCATGCTCTGAACAGATTTTTATTGTATTTGTGTATACACACATGCATTTGAGAATTGTGCTGATCATCTTTTTACCCTATCAAGATGGTCTTAAATGCTGATCCAAGGCCCAGTGTGTAACTTTCCCAGGACTCTTAGCATCAACTTTCAGAATAAAAAGTTGTCACTGGAGGTTTTTCAGTGCCTATCTACTGCATTTCTGAATTAACAACAAATGCAGATTTGTCTTTGATGGCTCTTTTATAGCTGTATGCAGCTGGAGGAAAACCAACTGCCAAGGGAACTCAATTTTCTTTATCATCAATTTGACATTGGTTAACAGATGGCTTCTGGATACCATGGTAGTCTTCTTAATTTGTCTTTCTACATAGTACTGCAAATACCCTTGGTTAATTGCTTGATTATTACATTTAATTCTTTGTCAACAATATCCCTCGTTGTTTTGGAACACATCTGAGGAGGTAAGTATTAAAGGAAGATATTTGAATGTTGATCTGAGTCATACCTTTGAAAATAAAGCAAAACACCTAAAGATAGAGAAACATGTTAAAATATCCTGTCCTAAAATCCAATAGGATTTTTCTGAAGTATGTGATTTCTCTTGAATACAGTGGATTCTCAAGAGCTAATTTATATAAAAGACAGAAGAAAAGAGATCTATCAAAACATGAAAAAGGTAATAAATACAGTTTAAAGCAAAACATATTTCTAGTTGAACATTAACCTAAGGTTAATGCCAACTGAAGTCTTACTTGTATCTTTTGTTTTGTTTTGTTTTGTTTTGTTTTGCTTAGAATTTCAGTAAGTAGAATTTAAATATTAAACTTTGGAGAGAACAAAATATTCCACTATTTCAAAAGGTATGTAAAAATAAGCTTGCAATTGATTGAATATTTTGACATTCCTTAAAATGCAAATGTGAACTCTTTCTCTGAGAGCTTTGGAAATCCAAAGAAACAAGCAAACTTTTAAAATATAGAGCTTGAGAGACTACTTCAGCTAGCCGGAGATCAGCTAGATAGCTTATCTAAAGATTGCAAACACCTGAAAATCCATCGGCAGATCGAAGAGAAGAACAGCAATTCTGGAAACAGAAAAACAACCACTTTCTGAAAGGTAGGACGCTTTGAATCCAAAGCGACGGGAAGATAGACCCCGGGGGGAGGGGCCGGCTCCCTGCAAGTGGCGGGGCAACGGCGCGGCGCACAAAATTAGGACTTTTTAAAAGTCTGTTCCGCTGAGGGACATCGCTCCAGAGGCTAAACCAGGGCGAAGCCCACGCGGGGTCAGCGTGGCCTCAGGTCCCGCAGGGTCACAGAAGTATTGGGGGTGTCTGAGTGTCACAGAGCTTGCGGGTATTGGAACAGGAAAGCCGACTACAGAGACAGAGCTGACAGTAAGCTCGCAGCTCGGTGTTACTTTGAACCGGTCGCAGGCTCGGTGACCTCGGAGCACGGCCGGAGGTCAAGCAGACGGGAGTAACTGGGCGCTGTTCTCTGAGGGCGCACTGAGGAGTGGGGCCCTGGGCTCTCGGCTCCTCTGGGCCGGAGACCAGGAGGCTGCCATTTGTATTCCTGTCCTCTGGAACTCTACAGAAAGTGCTCAGGGAACAAAAGCTCCTGAAAGCAAACCCGAGGGGATTACTCACCCCGGCCCCTGGTAAGGGCGGTACAATTCCGCCTGGGGCAAAGACACTTGAGAATCACTACACCAGGCCCCTCCCCCAGAAGATCAACAAGAAATCCAGCCGAGACCAAGTTCACCTACAAAGGAGCGCAGTTTCAATACGAAGGAGAGCAGCATAATTCCAGAGGAGGAGAAAGCAAAACACAGAACTCATGGCTTTTTCCCTGTGATTTTTTTTAGTCTGGCAGTTAATTTAATTTTTTTCTTTTTCATTTTTTGTTTTTTTCTTGCCTTCTGGTAAAATTGTTTTTTTAACTTTTACCTTTTTCTTTTTTAACGTTTTTTAACTAGTTTATCTAATTTCTATATTTTTCTTTTTTATATTTTTCTTTATTGTTTTCTTTTTTTAAAATTCTTTTCTTTTTTTTTCTTTCTTCCTTTTTGAACCTCTTTTTATCCCCTTTCTCCCCCCTCACGTTTTGGGATCTCTTCCAATTTGGTTAAAGGATATTTTCCGGGGGGTGTTGCCACACTTTTAGATTTTACTTGCTCCTTCATATACTCTTATCTGGACAAAATGACAAGACGGAAAAATTCAACACAAAAAAAAGAACAAGAGGCAGTACCGAAGGCTAGGGACCTAATCAATACAGACATTGGTAATATGTCAGATCTAGAGTTCAGAATGACAATTCTCAAGGTTCTACCCGGGCTCGAAAAAGGCATGGAAGATATTAGAGAAACCCTGTAGAAAGATATAAAAGCCCTTTCTGGAAAAATAAAAGAACTAAAATCTAACCAAGTTGAAATAAAAAAAGCTATTAATGAGGTGCAATAAAAAATGGAGGCTCTCACTGCTAGGACAAATGAGGCAGAAGAAAGAATTAGTGATATGGAAGACCAAATGACAGAGAATAAAGAAGCTGAGCAAAAGAGGGACAAACAGCTACTGGACCATGAGGGGAGAATTCGAGAGATAAGTGACACCATAAGATGAAACAACATTAGAATAATTGGGATTCCAGAAGAAGAAGAAAGAGAGAGGGGAGCAGAAGGTATACTGGAGAGAATTATTGGGGAGAATTTCCCCAATATGGCAAAGGGAATGAGCATCAAAATTCAGGAGGTTCAGAGAACGCCCCTCAAAATCAATAAGAATAGGCCCACACCCCATCACCTAATAGTAAAATTTACAAGTCTTAGTGACAAAGAGAAAATCCTGAAAGCAGCCCAGGAAAAGAAGTCTGTAACATACAATGGTAAAAATATTAGATTGGCAGCAGACTTATCCACAGAGACCTGGCAGGCCACAAAGAGCTGACATGATATTTTCAGAGCACTAAACGAGAATACTATATCCAGCTAGGCTATCATTGAAAATAGAAGGAGAGATTAAAAGCTTCCAGGACAAACAAAAACTGAAAGAATTTGCAAACACCAAACCAGCTCTACAGGAAATATTGAAAGGGGTCCACTAAGCAAAGATAGAGCCTATAAGTGGTAGATCAGAAAGGAACACAGACAATATACAGTAACAGTCACCTTACAGGCAATACAATGGCACTAAATTCATATCTCTTAATAGTTACCCTGAATGTGAATAGGCTAAATGCCCCTGTCAAAAGACACAGGGTATCAGAATGGATAAAAAAACAAAACCCATCTATATGTTGCCTACAAGAAACTCATTTTAAGCCCGAAGACACCTCCAGATTTAAAGTGAGGGGGTGGAAAAGAATTTACCATGCTAATGGACATCAGAAGAAAGCAGGAGTGGCAATCCCTATATCAGATCAATTAGATTTTAAGCCAAAGACTATAATAAGAGAAGAGGAAGGAGACTATGTCATACTCGAAGGGTCTGTCCAACAAGAAGATTTAACAATTTTAAATATCTATGCCCCCAACGTGGGAGCAGCCAACTGTATAAACCAATTAACAACAAAATCAAAGAAACACATCAACAATAATACAATAATAGTAGGGAACTTTAACACTCCCCTCACTGAAATGGACAGATCAACCAAGCAAAAGATCAACAAGGAAATAAAGGCCTGAAAAAACACACTGGACCAGATGGACATCACAGATATATTCAGAACATTTCATCCCAAAGCAACAGAATACACATTCTTCTCTAGTGCACATGGAACATTCTCCAGAATAGATCACATCCTTGGTCCTAAATCAGGACTCAACTGGTATCAAAAGGTTGGGATCATTCCCTGCATATTTTCAGACCACAATGTTCTAAAGCTAGAACTCAACCACAAAAGGAAGTTTGGAAAGAACCCAAATACATGGAGACTAAACAGCATCCTTCTAAAGAATGAATGGGACAACCGGGAAATTAAAGAAGAATTGAAAACAATCATGGAAACAAATGATAATGAAAATACAATGGTTCAAAATCTGTGGGACACAACAAAGGCAGTCCTGAGAGGAAAATATATAGCGGTTCAAGCCTTTCTCAAGAAACAAGAAAGGTCTCAGGTACACAACCTAACCCTACACCTAAAGGAGCTGGAGAAAGAACAATAAGAAACCCTAAGCCCAGCAGGATAATAGAAATCATAAATATCGAGCAGAAATCAATGAAATAGAAACCAAAAAAAAAACAATAGAACAAATCAATGAAACTAGGAGCTGGATCTTTGAAAGAATTAATAAAATTGATAAACCCCTGGCCCGACTTATCGAAAAGAAAAGAGAAAGGACCCAAATAAATAAAATCATGAACAAAAGAGGAGAGATCACAACTAACACCAAAGAAATACAAACTATTATAAGAACATACAATGAGCAACTCTATGCCAATAAATTTGACAATCTGGAAGAAATGGATGCATTCCTAGAAACATATAAACTACCACAACTGAACCAGGAAGAAATAGAAAGCCTGAACAGACCCATAACCAGTAAGGAGATTGAAACAGTCATTAAAAATCTCCAAACAAACAAAAGCCCAGGGCCAGATGGCTTCCCAGGGGAATTCTACCAAACAGTTAAAGAAGAACTAATTCCTATTCTCCTGAAACTGTTCCAAAAAATAGAAATGGAAGGAAAACTTCCAAACTCATTTTATGAGGCCAGCATCACCTTGATCCCCAAACCAGACAAGGATCCCATCAAAAAAGAGAGCTATAGACCAATATCCTTGATGAACACAGATGCGAAAATACTCAACAAAATACTAGCCAATAGGATTCAACAGTACATTAAAAGGATTATTCATCACGACCAAGTGGGATTTATTCCAGGGCTGCAAGGTTGGTTCAACATCTGCAAATCAGTCAATGTGATACAACACATCAATAAAAGAAAGAACAAGAACCATATGATACTCTCAATAGATGCTGAAAAAGCATTTGACAAAGTACAGCATCCCTTCATGATCAAAACTCTTCAAAGTGTAGGGATAGAGGGCACATGCCTCAATATCATCAAAGCCATATATGAAAAACCCACTGCAAATATCATTCTCAATGGAGAAAAACTGAAAGCTTTTCCACTAAGGTCAGGAACACGGCAGGGATGTCCATTATCACAACTGCCATTCAACATAGTACTAGAGGTCCTAGCCTCAGCAATTAGAAAACAAAAGGAAATTAAAGGCATCCAAAGCAGCAAAGAAGAAGTCAAATTATCACTCTTCACGGATGATATGATACTATATGTGGAAAACCCAAAAGACTCCACCCCAAAACTGCTAGAACTTGTACAGGAATTCAGTAAAGTGTCAGGATATAAAATCAATGCACAGAAATCAGTTGCATTTCTCTACACTAACAGCAAGACAGAAGAAAGAGAAATTAAGGAGTCAATCCCATTTACAATTGCACCCAAAACCATAAGATACCTAGGAATAAACCTAACCAAAGAGGCACAGAATCTATACTCAGAAAACTATAAAGTACTCATGAAAGAAATTGAGGAAGACACAAAGAAATGGAAAAATGTTCCATGCTCCTGGATTGGAAGAATAAATATTGTGAAAATGTCTATGCTACCTAAAGCAATCTACACATTTAATGCAATTCCTATCAAAGTACCATCCATCTTTTTCAAAGAAATGGAACAAATAATTCTAAAATTTATATGGAACCAGAAAAGACCTTGAATAGCCAAAGGGATGTTGAAAAAGAAAGCCAACGTTGGTGGCATCACAATTCCGGACTTCAATCTCTATTACAAAGCTGTCATCATAAGACAGCATGGTACTGGCACAAAAACAGACACGTAGATCAATGGAACAGAATAGAGAGCCCAGAAATAAACCCTCAACTGTACAGTAAACTAATCTTCGACAAAGCAGGAAAGAATGTCCAATGGAAAAAAGACAGCCTCTTCAATAAATGGTGCTGGGAAAATTGGACAGCCACATACAGAAAAATGAAATTGGACCATTTCCTTACACCACACACGAAAATAGACTCAAAATGGATGAAGGACCTCAATGTGCGAAAGGAATCCATCAAAATCCTTGAGGAGAACACAGGCAGCAACCTCTTCGACCTCAGCCGCAGCAACATCTTCCTAGGAATAACGCCAAAGGCAAGGGAAGCAAGGGCAAAAATGAACTATTGGGATTTCATCAAGATCAAAAGCTTTTGCACAGCAAAGGAAACCATTAACAAAATCAAAAGACAACTGACACAATGGGAGAAGATATTTGCAAACGACATATCAGATAAAGGACTAGTGTCCAGAATCTATAAAGAACTTAGCAAACTCAACACCCAAAGAACAAATAATCCAATCAAGAAATGGGCAGAGGACATGAACAGACATTTCTGCAAAGAAGACATCCAGATGGCCAACAGACACATGAAACAGTGCTCCATATCACTCGGCATCAGGGAAATACAAATCAAAACCACAATGAGATATCACCTCACACCAGTCAGAATGGCTAAAATAAACAAGTCAGGAAATGACAGATGCTGGCGAGGATGCGGAGAAAGGGGAACCCTCCTACACTGTTGGTGGGAATGCAAGCTGGTGCAACCACTCTGGAAAACAGCATGGAGGTTCCTCAAAATGTTGAAAATAGAACTGCCCTATGACCCAGCAATTGCACTATTGGGTATTTACCCTAAAGATACAAACGTAGTGATCCAAAGGGGCACGTGCACCCGAATGTTTATAGCAGCAATGTCCACAATAGCCAAACTATGGAAAGAACCTAGATGTCCATCAACAGATGAATGGATCAAGAAGATGTGGTATATATACACAATGGAATACTATGCAGCCATCAAAAGAAATGAAATCTTGCCATTTGCGACCACATGGATGGAACTAGAGCGTATCATGCTTAGCGAAATAAGTCAAGCAGAGAAAGACAACTATCATATGATCTCCCTGATATGAGGAAGTGGTGATGCAACATGGGGGCTTAAGTGGGTAGGAGAAGAATAAATGAAACAAGATGGGAATGGGAAGGAGACAAACCATAAGTGACTCTTAATCTCACAAAACAAACTGAGGGTTGCTGGGGGAGGGGGTTTGGGAGAAGTGGGTGGGATTATGGACATTGGGGAGGGTATGTGCTTTGGTGAGTGCTGTGAAATGTGTAAACCTGGTGATTCACAGACCTGTACCCCTGGGGATAAAAATATATGTTTATAAAAAATCAAAAATTAAATAAAAAATTAAAAAAATAAAATAAAATATAGAGCTTGAGAGAGCTGATTCATTCAGGCAATATTATGTATAATATTTCACTCTACATACTTATACATACACATATACCTCAATGCATGATGAGTGTTCATTGATCACTATAAAATCATCTTATGTTGTCAATTCTGAAAGTGGTGTATTAACCACCCAACCATATCAATTAAAACAATTATTAATTTTAGCTTTTAATCTTAGTTCATTTTTCACTTATTCATTATGAAATGGCAAGTCATCTCAAAAAATGATGCAAAATTATACTTTACATCTACTTTTATTTATAATTATACTTGTACTTTTAATAAAATAAATTACTCTCTACTTAAAGTATTTTCAAAATTAAAAATTCAAAAGGTGGACTCAGTGGATTCAGAAAACCCTCAAAATAGTACTTTGCCATTATGAGAAAAGAAGATCTGAACTAATATTGCTAGTAATGAATATTCTATTGAAGTTTATGCTGCCACCTATGGGAAATGAAAATCCGTAGTAATTAATATAAAATGTAGAAATTACTGTCGCCAATTACAAGAGAAAATTGAAACTTCTAAGTGGATTTTATTACTATTTAACTGTCAAAGAAAAGTCCATTCGGAAAAAGCTTTTAATTCTTCACCTGTTCCTTAAAAAACCCAGATTTGATTATGTGCCCATGGAAATTAAGCTACATAATCCACAAAGCTTATTTCTATGGAATGCCTATTTAAGTGTCAAGGTTGTGTATTTGGAATCAATAATTTAAAATAGTGTAAATGGAATTAACTCCTTTGTGAAATCTTACATAAGTTGACTTAATAATGCTTCTGTTCATTTTCTTCACATCCCCTTCTTTTCACTTCTGCCCATTTAATATGTAATATTTTATTCAAACTGGGAAACAAAACAATTGTTTTTAGCCTCTAGTCTGCTAATATACTAATGTAGTGGAATGGAAATATAAAAGCTCTCATTAAGGGAAGTCTTTTGTTTAAATTCATGATCTAAAACTTGCTACTTGCATCACATAAGAAAAGGAACGCTTGAGTATTGGTATCACCAGAAAACAGAACTGGTGGTACCAGTATTTTACAGGAATGCCATAAAAAAAACATTTGCAATATTTTACAATTCTTAACAGAGTACCTAACACAAAATACTTGTTTTCTTCCAAAATATATTCTCTGTTATATAGACAAGATCTAGAAAAATTGAGTTATAGCTCATCCTGTCACTTCCTTTTGATCAACAGAATATGGTAAAGGTAATGAGATGTCACTCCCATGATTGCGATATATTAAGACTCCTTTGCTGGCTTTGAAGAAGTAAAAATCCAGATGGCAAGGAACTGAGAAGGGCCTTTAGAAACTGAAGGTAGTAGCTTCCAGACAACAGGCAGCAAGAAGTTGGGAACCTCAGTGTACAATCACAGGGAAATGGATTCTTCCATCAATTTGAGAGAGACTAGAAGTGGACTCTTTCCTAATCAGTCTATCTGCCACATGAGAATCAAGCCTTGGCCATTGCATTATTTACATTCTTGCAGAGACCCTGTTAAGATTTACCTGGATTCCTGAACCACAGAAATTGTGAGATAATAAATGCATGTTGTTTGAGCACTAAATTTCTTACACAGCAATAGAAAAACAAATCTAATGACTTTTTTTGTCTAAGTTATATTTTCTTTCCTTTTTTTCTGTATACCTTTAAAAATGTGAAAATATGATTCATAACACATGTACAGTATAAATAAGCATACCTCCCACTGTACACATCTACATCACCTTCCTCACACTCCCCAGAGGCAACCATCATTTACTGTTTCATGTTTTTACCTCTGATAAAATGGTCTTCCAAATTCATAAATATATATGAAAAGGTAAAAATAATTTATCTTTAAACTTTTACTGATATTTTTCATTTTCAAAAGTAACATGTTTTATTGGCCCATGGTTTTAAAGATAGTTTTAAGCTAATGCAAGAAACTGTACCATGCTACATAACATTAAGTCTTAAATTTCATGGTCTATCTATGGGAATTAAAGTAAAGGGAAGTAATAAACTTGGCCAATAGAAGACTATTCTTAATAAACCTAGGTTCTTTTTATTTTTCTGAAGATTTTATTTATTTATTTGACAGAGAGAAAGAGCACAGTAGACAGAGGGAGAGGGAGGAGCAGGCTCCCTGGTGAGCACAGAGGCTGACACGGGGTTTGATCCCAGGACCCTGGGATCATGACCTGCTAAAGGCAGACACTTAACCAACTGAGCCACCCAGATGCCCAATTAACCTAGGTTCTTATGCAATATTACTACTAATTAACCACATATCTTTTTGGAAACTACTACCTCCGTATATACCCTTAATTTACACATTCCAGATTTCAAATTACATATTTATATGCACTTTACAGTTTGTGTGTTTTATCTTTCATAATGGTACCTGCTGATTTGAAAATCTGACTGATCACAAAAATCATACTCCAAGTATTTAATCATTATCACCATCATCATCAATCAGCATCAGCAGCATCACTATCATCATCATCATCACTAGTCACCATCCCTAGATACTCTGATTCCACGCATTTGGGACCTGATTATGGGAATCTATATGTTACGATATTTTCACAGGTTATGCGGATGCATTTGATTGGAAAACAATAAGTTAGATATTTTATTTATACACATATAAACCTTAAGTGGTCTGAAATTCACTGTAAACTACATGACAGAGAAATCAATCACTCCAGGTAAGGACTGTATGAAAAAAAATTGCAAATAAAACAGTTTTGAAAAAATGTTAGTTTAACTTTTGATCCTCTTTTCTCATTTGTTCTATATTTTATTCATTCTTGCTTCAGAGGTTATCTTTGTATCCTTAACAAAGCACAACTTCTTATCTCGTATCCAGAAATCCTCCTATTTCACTTAGAAGCCCTGATCCTGGGAAGAAATGAGAGTTCTTTGGAACTGTCTAGTCACCAACCAAAGCTGGATCATGCAGGTAAGTGTTTCAGTCTTCTAATTCTGTTTTTGGCTTCATTTTCTCATTGTTGGATCAAATCTGGGAGGTGACAGCTTCGTCTGGTGCCCTGATGTCATTAAGTTCTTTAGCAATATCTCCTATTCAAAAGTTGCTTTTGGCTTATACACAGTTAGCTGTTGTCAATTTTTTTCAACAACATATCCTTCAGATATGTCAAAAAGTGCCTTTTCTTTGTAATTATTATGGAATTTGTTGGCTGTGCATGACCAGGAAATGTTGGATAGTTATGGAGACTGAAGGAATCATACAAAGATCTAACTTCAAATGTAAGAAGAATGTAGCTACCTCACTCTTATCTTTCCTATTTTAAGTGGATAGGTAGGTATCGAGCTAGCTATAATTCACATAGCATATGATTCATCCTTTTAAAATGCACAACTCATTAGTTTTTTAGTATATTAATGTGTTTTGTAATTCTCACCACTATCTAATTTTAGGACCTTTTTAATCACCTCCCAAACAAGCCCTGTATTTATTAGCACATGCTCTCTAACTCTCTCCCCAAGCTTCTGACCACTAAACTATTTACCGTCTCTATGGGTTTGCCTTGTCTATGAGATTGTGAAAATTTCATTTAAATTGAATCATACAAATGTGGTAATTTGTGATTGGCTTATTTTCCTTAGGATGTTGTCAAGGTTCATTTCTATTATAGCATGTATCAGTACTTTTTTTTTTTTTTTTTTTTTTTTGATGGCTGAATAGTACATTGAATGGGTATATCGCATTTTGTTTATCCATTCACTGGTTGATGGACTTTGAGTTGTTTTCATTTTTTTGACCATTATGAATACCAGTATAAATGGTCTTGTGTGTTGGGGGGGGGGGGTTCCTGTATTTTGAGTATATTTCTGGTAGTGGAATTTCTGGGTTATATGGCACATCTACTTCTAACATTTTGAGGAAATACCAAACAGTTTTCCACAGTTGTTGCACCATTTTACATTTCCAGCAATATATGAGGACTGCTGTTCTTCCACATCCTTCTCAACACTTGTTTTTGTTCAGTCTAATGGGAGATTAATGAACCAAGTTCTGATTCTGTCGATTTTGTCTATTTTTGCCTATTCTCTATTTCCACTCTAGTTTCTATTGTTTCCTTTCCTTTTTTTTTTTTTAGAGAATCTTTTTTTTTTTTTTTTTTAAGATTTTATTTATTTATTTGTCAGAGAGAGGGAGAGCAAGAAAGTGAGCACAGGCAGGCAGAGGCAGAGGGAGAAGCAGGCTCCCCGCTGAGCAAGGAGCCTGATGTGGGACTCGATCCCAGGACACTGGGGTCATGACCTGAGCCGAAGGCAGCTGCTTTACCAACTGAGCCACCCAGGTGTCCCTATTGTTTCCTTTCTTGACCTTGCTCTGGGATTACTTTACTCTTTTTACTAGTTTTTGAAGGTAGAAGATTATGTTGATTAAAAATCTTTCTTTTTTATTCAAAGTATCCATAAATATATTCCTCTCTATGCACAGTTTTAACTGCATTCCTTAAGTTTTTGCACATTGTGTGGGGTGCCTGGGTGGCTCAGTGGGTTAAGCCTCTGCCTTCGGCTCAGGTCATGATCTCAGGGTCCTGGGATCGAACCCCACATTGGGCGCTCTGCACAGCAGGGAGCCTACTTCCCCATCTCTCTCTCCCTCTGCCTGCCTCTCTGCCTACTTGTGATCCCTCTCTGTCAAATAAATAAATAAAATCTTAAAAAAAAAAAAAAAAACTTCTTTTGGCATATTGTATATTTATCTTCATACATCTCAAAGCATTTACTAATTTCTATTTTAATTTCTTCTTTAACCCATTGGAAATTTAGGAGTACATTGTTTAATTTCCACATACTTGTGAAATTTTCTAATTTGCTTCTGCCATTTCTAATCAGATCTTAGTGTGGTAAGAGAACATTTTTTTTTAACTTTTAATTTTTTAAATTTTTTTATAAACATATAATGTATTTTTAGCCCCAGGGGTACAGGTCTGTGAATAGCCAGGTTTACACACTTCACAGCACTCACCACAGCACACACCCCCGCAATGTCCATAATCCCACCCCCTCCAGCAACCCTCAGTTTGTTCTGCGAGATTTAGAGTCTCTTATGGTTTGTCTCCTTCCCAGTTCCATCTTGTTTCATTTATTCTTTACCTATTCCCCAAACCCCCACGTTGCATCTCCACTTCCTCATATCAGGGAGATCATATGATAGTTGTCTTTCTCCGATTGACTTATTTTGCTAGGCATAATACCCTCTAGTTCCATCCACATCGTCGCAAATGGCAAGGTTTTTTTTTTTTTTTTTAAATAATTTCTGCCATTTTAACTTTGTATAAGCTATACCATTTTACATTTACTGTGACTTGCTTTCTGTGCGCACTTGAAAATAATGTGTTTTCCTGTGTTGTTGGGTACAGTGTTTCATAGATGTCTGTTAGATCTTCTTGGTTTATTATAGTAGTGTTCAAGTCTTCTATTTCTTTGCCACTCTTAGGCCTTGTTTTTTGTTATTCAAAGTGGGGTATTGAAATTTCCAGTTATCACTGTTATCTATTTATGTCTTTATGTATGTCAGTTCCTGCTTTATGCATTTTGGGGGCTCTTTTACTACATGCATATATGCTTATAATTGTTGTCTTCCTGATGACCCTTTTTTCAGTGGAAAATGTTTTCCTTTTTCTGTATTAACAGTTTTTGTCTTAAACTCTGTTGGATCTGATATTAATGTGGCCACTTCAGCTCTCTTTTGGTTATTGTCTACATGGTATTCTTTTTTTGTTCTCTGTCTTCAGTCTCTTTGTGCCTACAAAGAACATCTCTTAAAGACAGAGCAAAGTTAGATCATTTTTTAAAATTTATTCTGCCAATTTCTGCTTTTCAATTGGAGTACATAACCCAACAAGGTGAAGTTTAGACCTGCCATTTTGTTATTTCTTTTCTATATGTCTTATGTTTTCTTTTGTCTCTATTTCTATATTACTGCCTAGATATTTTTCTTGTGTACTATATTAATTTTTTATTGTTTATTATACTATATTTTTGAGATATATTTTAAAATTGCTGCCCTGAAGGTTATAAAGTAACAGCTTAAAACAATCTAGTTTAGGTTAACGACAGTTTAATCCCAATAATGTACAAAAACTTTTTTGTCCAGGAGCTGGATGTGGAATTTTCAGCTGACATTCACTACTTCTGATAATGAATGCATTTGGGTATGGATAGCTTTGAGTTTAACCTTTTTGGAGTTAATTGAGCTTCTCAGACATATGAATGAATATTCTTCACTAAATTTTGGAAGTTTTCGGTCATTATTTGTTCTAATGTTCTCTCTGCTCTTCTTTTCTCCCCTTCTCAACTACCACTATACATACTTTGTTATACTTGAAAGTGTCCATTAGTTCTCTGAGATTTGGTTAATTTCGTGCATTCTTTTTTTCTTTCTGTTCTTCAAAAATACTTAAGAAATGTCAACTGAACTATTTTAAGTTGGTCGATTCTTTCTCCTGTGAGCTCAAACATGGTTTTGAATATTTCTAGTGAGTTTTAATTCCAGCAATTTTATTTTTCCAGTAAAAAATGCTATTTGGTACTTCTTGAATTATTTTTGTCTCAATTGATAATTCTCTATGTAGTGAGATATTATTCTCAAACTTTCCTTTAGTTCTTCAGACATGGCTTCCTTTAATTTCTTGAAAGTATTTATAATAGCAGGTTTTTAAAATTTGTCTAGTAAGTCCAATACTTGGTTTTCCTAAAGGATGGTTTTATTGACTTCATCGGGCCCCTTTCCTTTCCTTGTCTTGCCGTGCCTTTTCTTTCCTTTCCTTTCTTCCTTCTTTGTTTTTTGTATATCAGCCACATTTTTGTTTCTTTGAATGTGTCTCTTATTTTATTATTTTATTTTTTTGTAGAAAACTGATCACTTAAAACACTATAATATGGATACTCCTGAAAACAGATTCCTATTCATCACCAGGGTTTTTAGTTGTTGTTGCTGTTTATGTAATGTTTTTCCTGGACTAATTCTGTGAAATCAGAATTCTTTGTCCACTGAAGTCCCTGCTTCAGTTAACTTAGTGGTCAGGTGACAACTGAACAGATATTTCATTAGATGGCTTGAACCTATGAGATTCCCAAACTTTGTTAGAAGGGCTCTGTGTATGTGATGGGGCATGACTTCAACTCTTGAGTTTACAATTATGCATTATTCATTTCCAGCTTGTGCATATCCTAAAGGTCACATAGAAGTGATGGATTAGGGAACTGCCAGGGATTCTGGGCACACAAACCCAGGAATATTTTGGAATCTTTTAAAGTCCCATATGGGCATTTCATAAAATATATTTTCCTTTTTAAAATATTTTGGCTATCCTCTTATTTAGTCCAACTGGTATCTGGCAGCTTCAAGATTAAATAAATGATGCTGATTGCTTTTAACAAATACACTAACATAAGGCTTTCTTTTGGACAAGCCTGAGTCAGGTCAAATGATGAAAAGACTTCAAAGGTCCTCTTTCAGAGAGTTGCTACAGAGCTCAAATAGTGACAGTTCTCTGGAAATGGGACATTTATGGCAGCTCCAAATCTATTATTTTCCCTCCAGTGACTGTTAGGTTACTGGCTTTTAAGATTACCACGGATCTAGCAAGAGGAGAATATGACAGGACAAGTTAAAACACGACAAATTCACTCATCTTACTGGGGTTCAGCCATTTTTCTCAAATAAATGCTTTTTGGATTTTGAAAGCTTCTTTGCATTTCCAGAATTCTTAAAAAGTTGATTTTTACAAATTTTTCCTGTGTTTTGATTGCTCTTACAAAGGAACATTTTCAAAGGTCTTTAGTCTAACATTTCAGAAAGACTAACCTCTGTTTAATAACCTAATTCTAAAGTAAAGAATAATACATCTTTCTCTACATGTTGGAATTTGAGATCATCACTCAAGTTATGTTGATAGGAAAGAACTTGGTAGATGATTCAGAGTAAGCCTTATTCCCACAGTTAGGCAGTGGAACAAACCTATGCAGTCACTAGGGTATTTCAGAACACTACCATTGCTCTGTTATTTTACAACTCTATAGATTAAAGAGTGCCACAGAAGAACTTGAATATTCGAAGTTTATAAATCATAGCTCCAACTGTTCTGGTAGGATTTTTAGTCTCACTATTTTAATGTCTTAAAATATGGACTTGTGTTTATCTAAATTAATTGCATAGATCTGTATTTTATTCTCATTACTAATTTGTTTGATTAGTTCTCAGTATCTATGAGCTCTTCCATTAGACTGTAATTTCTTTGAGGGCTGAGCCTTCAGTGTATTTAATTTTTGATACCTCGTCCTATAAAGTGCCTGGTACTTTTTGTTAATTAATCAATTCAGAAAATATATTAAGAATTAGTATATACCAATCACTGTGAATTATACCAGGGATATAAGATGAAAGAATACTCTTGAAGACCTCATGTCTCTTATAAATTTAATGAATATTCCTCATTTATTTTATTAACACATTATAATTCTGTAAGTGTTTAATTTTCCTGCATTTATGAAAATGTATACTTTGCTTAGACATCTATAAAGAGGCTGTTTCTGAGCATTAATGTTATTACTACATTTAGCTGAAATGTTCTAGTTAACTTGCAAGTTCATCAAAAATAATGATTGAATTCCTTTTAATATTTGAAATCTTATGGACTTTTAAATATAAGCAAAGAAAATAACATGCTGAGGAAATTAAATATAAGTGAAGAGTTACTAAATATAAATTAAGAAAAATATTTTGGTATCCTTCAAACAGTTTGGTTATTAAAATTATCCTAGCCTTACATGTAAATTATTGCATTCTGCACTTGAAAGATAAAGAAAACTTCATGGCATTTTGTATTGACATTATATCTTTTCAAGAGTAGAGAATATTTTATCAGAATTAGCATTCCATGATAAAAGACATATTCCATATCCCATTTCCATGGGTATAAAAAGGTGTAGTTGTGTACATGAAATGATGTCATATGAATGAAAATGCAATGGCTAAAAAATAGTTTTATTTAAGGATCAAGAATGTCTTTATCAGTTCAGGCTCCTGCAAGAAAATACCATCTACTGAAGACTTAAACACCAGCTATTTATTTCTCAGAGTTCTGGGGGCTGGGAAGTCTGAGATTAAGCTGCTAACAGATTCAGTTCCTGGTGAGAGTGTTCTTCCTTGTTTACAGATAACACCTTCTTCCTGTGCCCTCACATAGCAAAAGGAAAGGGAGCTCTGGGCTCTTCCTCTTCTTATAAAGAAACTAATTCCAGGGTGCCTGGATAGCTCAGTCCTTAAGTCTCTACCTTCCGCTCAGTCATGATCCCAGAGTCCTGGGATTGAGCCCCACATCAGGCTCTTTGCTCAGCAGGAAGCCTGCTTCTCCTTCTCCCTTCTCCCATTCCCCCTGCTTGTGTCCCCTATCTTTCTATGTCTCTCTCTGTCAAATAATAATAAAATCTTAAAAAAAAAGAAAAAGAAAGAAAGAAAGAACGAAAGAAAGAAAGAGAAAGAAATAAACTAATTCCACAGTGGGTCCCTGCCTTCATGAACTCATCTAAATACAATTACCTCCCAAAGCCCCATCTCCAGATACCATCACCATGGGGATTTGGGGCTTCAACATACAAATTTGAAGGGATACAAACATTCAGTTCATAGTAAAGCACAAAAGAAATGAACATCTAGTTTTATAACTGAATCCAGAAGACAATTCTCAAGTGTCAACATTTTATAAGACATTGGAGGAAATGGAAGATACTCAGACAAACAAATGAAAGACTGGTTTGGTCATTGAGTTTAATTTCTAGTTTGTGTCCAGATGGAAGGATAGAGCAATCACAAAGCACAGTATTATATACAGAACACAATATCAATATTGTGATACTTATGATATAGATCTACTGGAACCCATTTTTGGAGTTTACCATTGATATGTGAAAGGAATCCTTTCTAACTGTTCTCCTCTCTCTCTCTCTCCCCCTCGTTTTTTTTTAAGGTTTTATTTATTTGACAGAGGGAGACAGTGAAAAGAGGGAACACAAGCAAGGGGAGTGTGAGGGGGAGAAGCAGGATTTCCGCTGAGCAGGGAGTCCAATGTAGGGCTCAATCCCAGGACCCCGGGATCATGCACTGAGCTTAAGGCTGACACTTAACAGACTGAGCCCCCAGGTGCCCCTCTCTCTCTCACTCTCTTGAAGATAAATTTCTCAGTCTACAGGAGACTATATTATCCAAAATGAATTAGCGAATACTTTCCAAATAGTTAATACATTACCAAGGCTTGAAAGTGTTTGCAGTCTAGTTTTATGTAAGGTCTTAATAGTTTTTTTTGTTTGTTTATAACTTTACAAAACTGCTTAATTTGACTTTTTATTTCTGTATCATCCTTGTGTTCTTTGAATAATATCATTAAATTCAAGTCCGTATTTGTGTATTAACAAAATATATTTCCCCTTTGGTATTTAACTTATACTTTATTGTAGGTCTTTCATGGCATCTCTCCATGTATTTACGTATATGAAACCTTAACATAAAGGGAGTTGTTGTAAGAACACTTGAAATGTAGACTCTCAACAAAATTCTTTCTTCACTAGCTCACTTTGGAGGTAATACAAAACATAATATAAGTAGAACAGTTTAAAACCTCACATTTTGTTCATATTAGGATTTGCTTTGATGTAATACCCCTACATTTGGTTTTTTATGTAAATGAAAACAATCCAGGGTTTGATGATATGCCTCTGGGTTTTCTTGATGCAAATTCATAGAATATTTAAGATATTTAAAACCACACTTGTTATTTAACTAATTATTGGGTCCATCTTTTGAAACTGTGTTGGCTGTGAAATACACAAGTGTTTCCAAACTCTGTCTCTCAACAGTGAGAAAATCTGAGGCATGATGGGAGCACCTTCATTTACATGATTTCTTTGCAGTGAATGCTACAGGATTCTATTAAATAGGAATTGAGGAAAGAGCAGTTTGAAGAACTATAGCGAGGGAAAGTCATGGAATTTGATGCTACTACTTGTTAACTGCTCTAGGTGATGAGTGTGAAACTTAATTTGTATTAATCAATGTGAGGTGAAGAGAGCACAAATTAATTTGACATGCAGATTTTGTGCTTTAGTAATGATGCTGAAAGTATTCCAGACCCAAGAAAAATCAACATATTCACCTCATAGGTCAGTGGATCATACCACGTCCTGCCTATAGCAACATCATGCACATCTTCTTTAAGGCTGAACTGGGTAAAAATCTCGAATCCAGTCTTTTTTTCTTCTTGATAGTAAACTGATGAAGCAAACTGATCCCTTACCCACAGCCATTATGATTAAGGACATCATACCACAGTGTGGGGTAGGGGAAATAACATATTTATTCTTGAAATAAACTTTACAAAAAGTAGTTGCAACTTGAGAGGAAGTAGTCTTCAAATTAGATGAAATTAGTTTCTGGGTCTTTAGTGAAAACAAAGGTTTCCCTGACTTCTACAATTCTGACATCTGCACATATAAGCATGTAATAAAACTGTTGCTTTTCCACTATGAACAGACTGTTACATTGTAATTATGTGTGTGTGTTTCTGTTAAGAAAACATTGCTGTGAACAGTCTTTCAGTGCTCCTTGTTTTGAAATATGTTCTTGCTTACAAAATATTGCAGCTATTTTATTAATGTCTCTGACTCAGTTTTTCTCTTCCAGAAAAATACAGAGAGCTAAAAATAAATTGAGGTGGAAAACAGAGCTATCTAACATAATGCCTGCTCAGTTATCAACTATTTACCATAATAGCCCTTGAATATTCTGTTTTTGACAAAGTCTCCTTTTGTTCCAGTATGATGACTTTTCAGTTAGAAGCACACTAAATTAATATGCTGTAAAAAGTGATACTTTGACATTTTAATTTCAGGCAAAGACATACTCAATAATTTACTTGACAAAACAGTTCCTAGAAAAATTATAGAAAAATTTTGAATTGTGTCCCATGTTTGGATGAACCCAAAATGTTTTTCTTTTGTATGCATGCCAGTAAAAGGAATGAAGAGATAGCATCTCTTCCACTCTTGCATCTCTTGTGCACATGAACAATTTCTGTATATTTCAAAGTGCTCTTATGATTGATTAGCTTTTCTATTTTGTTTTATAAGTATTAAGTGGAATTTGAATGCGAGATAGCCATGAGACGGATGAAAAATTGGTAATGAAAGTGCTGCAGTAAAAGAATGCATCATCCAAAAAATGATGGCTTCTCATATCTTTTCCTCTTATAATCTTTTTCTTTTCAAGAATAAAGAGCCTATATTACATTACTCTTATGTAAAAATGGTATACTTTTAGAAATTGTCTTTTCCTTATATAAACACGTTTTATTATCAGTGGGGTTTTTCTTTCTGTGAACATGTTTGTGTGTATGCGTACACAATTTCTTAAACTCTTTATTTAATGAATTGAGACTCTTAAACAAGGAATGAGTGAATTTCCATGAGTCATGGTAGAGAATTTTTCATTCCTTTTTATCTGGAGTCATATGTTGACAGTCTGAAACACCCTTTATAAAGAATTTGTGAATGTATTTTGGGGCATGCCTTTTCCACATGGAGTTACTTAGAAACATCATTTCTGATTGGCCAAATGGAAGGCAGAATGCAGTTTAAATATGTTTTAGATGATACTTTAAGTCCTTTTGCTTTTTAAAGTCAAGGTGGCATATAGGAAGCTAAAGAGGAAGATAAAATGAAAATTTGCATCCAGCCACTGAAGTTTGATGTTCCAATTTTGCCCTCTAAGGCGGATCACTTGTCCTTTCAATGAAGCCGTCCTTACAGAAGCAGTTAAGATGTCATCTCTGGATATAATAACTGTAAATGTGTTGGAAAAGCCAGTGATGCTGTATCATGTTCCAATCTGATGAGACACATCAGAGTTTAAAGATACAGAGTTACCTCTTTTCAGAACTGTTCTGTGAACTTGTTGGTATGACTAAACATTGACACCCACAGTAGAAGAGTTTAGCAGCTCAGTAGTGCAAAATTCTTATTATATACAACACACAATTAGTTGAGCTCATTGCTGTCATTGCCATGGTGATTTGCTCCTTGATGAAAATACTAAGAGATACATTATTAATGCTTGGTAGATGCAATTCTTTAACTTTTAGAGCTGGTAAGTTATTAAACTTCCTTAGGATCTTTAATGTCTTGGTAAATAATATAAGTGCATAACAGGGGGATAGAGATTATACCACAGTGATTTGAGGAGCATTTCATTTATTTTTTTAGGGGAGGAGGAGCAGAGGGACAGAGAGAATCATAAGCAGACTCCACATCCAGCATAGTCTGACTCAGGGCTGATCTCACAACTGATCATGACCTGAGCTCAAATCAAGAGTCAAATGCTTAACCAAATGAGCCCACTCTGGTACCCTGAGGAGCATCTTAAAATCCTAAAATACAATGAGAATTCCTCTATGCCGGACACAAGATGTAAGTAAAACTATTATCTAATTTTATCCTCACAAAAATGTCATGAAGGTGTTATACCCTTTCTGTGAATGGGAGAATGGAGGCTCATAATAATTAAGTTCATCATATAATATCCTACTGCTAATGCATTGTGGGACCAGCACCAAGTCCATCATTTAAAATTTATTCAGAGGCCTACCTGTAAACTACTGTACAGTAAACTAATATATTAATGTACATTCTTTTAAGAATCAGATTCTGCATTCAACTCTGCCATCAGGGTTTCCTTTCTAATTCCCTCAGGTAAAGGCCTTTCCTTTTTTTTTTTTTTTTTTTTTTTTTTGTAAGGTTTTATTTATTTATTTGCAGGAGAGAGTGAGAATGAGCAGGGAGGAGGGGCAGAAGGAGAGGGAGAAGCAGACTCCTCACTGAGCAGGGAGGCCAGCCCCAGAATCCATCCCAGGACCTGAGATCATGACCCGAGCTGAAGGCAGATATTTGAATGACTGAGCCACCCAGGCGCACCAAAGGCCTTTTGCTTTTGTAAACACTTTCATCCAGTTCATTGCCACAGCAAGATTTATGCCATCTATGAAATCTTAATTTCAGCAATTATTCAGAAATTCAAAAATAATTATTGAATACTCTCAGGGCCCCTGAATGATGTAGTCGGTTAAACATCAGATTCTTGGTTTTGGCTAAGGTCATGAGCTCCGGGTTGTGAGATGGAGCTCAGCCAGGAGTTTTCTTAAAACTCTCTCTCTCTCTCTCTAAAATAAACAAATCTTAAAAAAAAAAAAAAATTGTTGAATACTCTTGCTGTGCCACTAGCCACTCTGAGTGGTGGGGATACCATCAATAAGTGAGATGAACAAGATCCCAGGCCTCAAGGAAAGAGAAAATACCATGAATGAACAGGTACTACAAACCACACAGTGGTGAGATAGAGAATAGCTGAGAAGTTCACATAATCATCTTCTCTTTAAGAGAAAACTTTTTCACTTCATTTCCTCCCTTTGATCACATCAGGATTTTCATTTCCTAGATACTTTGATTTTCACCTGGTCTAGTTTCACTTATTTTCTTTCCTTATAGTTTCTGTAATCAGTGTCAACCACTCTCTAGCTAAATTTTTCAACTCCTTTATTATTTTTATGTCTTTTTACTTTGCCCCACTCATACCCAACCTTGGGCTAAAACTATCAACTACTTCCTAGAGAAGAATTACACCATGATGAGTGACCCACTCCAATGTATTCTGTCATTCTTTAGTTAGGCCTTCAGCATTCCTCAGCCAACTGTGGTCTTGATGTGGTTTTGATCTGCTCCTGTTTTTTGTTCCCATATAGCTATAGAACATTATTGCTTTCCTCATAATCCCTATCCTTGCTCCTCAAAGTAACTGACCATTTTCCTACTTTGCTTTCAAAAAAGGAGATGTAACATAAACTTTGTCAATGACATGCTCTAACATTAATGGCATTTTCATTTTCTTTTTATTTCCTTTACTATGCCTGATCAGCAAATTGTACAGGAAGCATTATCCTTCCTTCAAAAATGCTGATATTATAGCTCTATGGCCTTTATCTTCTCAGGCCCTTCCTTCCCCATTCATAATGCAACTATTTTTTTTTTTTTTTCCCTAAGCAAGTACGTATACCTGTACCACTTTCCAAAAATAAAGAATAATGATAATGAAATTATCAAAATTTAGTCCCCTCTTATTCTGGGCTTTTTCCTTCTTCATTTTTTCTTCAAATTAAATGTAACTGGGAGGGGTGTTTATTGAGTGACCTTAATGCCTGAGTCTCTGGAGTGCTGTAAGCCAGATGCTTCTGTGGTCACTGCAGGGTGGAGTCTCTTAAGCTGACCAGAGACTTGTGGCTGTTGGCTAGCACACACCTCCCCTAGGCAGCACTGGAGGAAAACACAGTGACCCTCACTTTTTGGCTGAATGTCCTATAACCGCACCCCCTCGTCAGCCTACAGTTGCATAGTTTCAAACTTCCCTAAACTAACTTAGGTATTCTTAAAAGTCCAGGCTCATATGTTTATAGATAACTACTTTATTTATATTTATGAATACCTATAATTCTGCATAAAATGATTACTGTTATATTTTGAGCTGTAGTTTTTTTTTTTTAATTTTTACAGCTTTATAACTTTGAGATTACATGTGTATTCAAATGTTGGTTTTCTAAGATGATGGAATTTAGAATACCTCCTTTCCAATTTCCCTTTTTTTTGTAATTAAAAAAATACTAAATTGTAAAGGTTCTTGTTCATGAACCTCACATTAAATATCTGCTTTTCTGTACATTTTCATTTGCTTATTGATATCTGTCTTTTCCCTTCAGCTACTTTCAAAATTTGCCATTGTCTTTGGTTTCTACAGTTGTATTAATAATATTTGTCTAGGTGTCTGTCTTGCGTGTGTGTTTCTTTCAGATCTAAAAATTCATTTTTTTCTTCAATTATGAAAAATTCTTAGCCATCTCTTTCTAAAAATAATTCATTAATCTCAGTCCTTTTCTGACATGTCTCTTTAGAACTTCTCATTCTGTGTTCATGTTTGCTAATTTAATTTGGTTAGTTGATAATGTTAGCTTGTAGAAAATTTCTTCAGTTTTCTCTCTTATTTACTTTATTATTTTGATTTTTCAATTCTCTCCATTCTGCTGTACATTCAGCTGTTCAGTTTAAAAATTTTAAAGCAATATTTTTAATGTCTAAATTTTGAGTTTGCATCTTTTGAAATTTCTAAAACTGAAAGGTGAACTATTTTTGACTTGTGAAAATTTATCTTTATTTCTAAAACTGTGAAATAACTTTGATTATTATCTCCCTTATATTCTCTCTGCATTATAGATGGCAAATAGAATTTCTGAAACTATTTTCTGTGAGTCTCTTTCTCTCTCTCTCTCTTTTTTTAATTTACGTTATCCATTTTGGGTTTTTTCCATCTTGTTTTTCCAGAAACTTCCATTTAAATATTCTAGGTTACTAATCTTTTTCAGTACTTAATTACCAATCTTTTCATACCTCAGATATTTATATGCAAGTGATTTTGTATTTTTAGTTCTAAAAGTCCATAAATTTTTTTAACTAGTGATCTTCTAGGTTTCCTTACATTTTTATTATTGTTCTAATAAATGTTTCTCTGTTAGCTTTTCTGATTGTTGAGTTTGGTGCTATTCTAATAGTATTTTTTAAAACTTTGTATGCTCATCTTTGTTTTTGAGTTTTCTACTAGTTTTTTTCTGATAGTCTACTAGTTTCTCAAATCCTGTTTCCAATGGGTCATGAGTAAAGTTGAGATGAGCTACATATACCAAAATTTTGACTTTTTTTTTTTAAGATTTAGTCATATATTTGAGATGGGGGGAGGGACACAGAGAGAAAATCTCAGGCACTGGTGAGTGTGGGGCCAAAAGCAGGGCTTGATCCCATAATCCATAAGATCATGAGCTGAACTGAAACAAAGAGTCAGAGGCTTAGCCAACTGAGCCATCTACATGCCTCCCAAATTTTGCCTTCTAAGCATGAGACCTATTGCTCTTTCAGAATCTTGCCAGTGGCCTGTCCCTTCAGAGCTCCACCTATTGTTTCAGTGTAAAAAAGCAAGTGTTTCTGTTGCCAATGTTAGGTACAATGTTCAAAAAGAGACTAACCTACTGAAATCATGGAGCTTTTAAAACTCTGTAGAATTTGTTTATTGGTATCATAGTTATTACAGATTTTTTTATTAAAAAATTGTGCATATTTTTTTTTATTTTTTATAAACATATATTTTTATCCCCAGGAGTACAGGTCTGTGAATCACCAGGTTTACACACTTCACAGCACTCACCAAAGCACATACCCTCCCCAATGTCCATAATCCCACCCCCTTCTCCCAAACCCCCTCCCCCCAGCAACCCTCAGTTTGTTTTGTGAGATTAAGAGTCACTTATGGTTTGTCTCCCTCCCAATCCCATCTTGTTTCATTGATTCTTCTCGTACCCACTTAAGCCTCCATGTTGCATCACCACTTCCTCATATAGTGTATTATTTGCTACAGGGGTAGAGGTCTGTGAATCATCAGTCTTACCTAATTCACAGCACTCATCATAGCACATACCCTTCCCAATGTCCATAACCCTCACCCTGACCCCCAGGAACCCTCAGTTTGCTTCCTGAGATTAAGAATCTCTTATGGTTTGGCTCCCTCACCAGTCTCATCTTGTTTCATTTTTTTCCCTCCCTACACCCCATGGACCCTCACCTTGCCTCTCAAATTACTCACATCAGAGAGATAATATGAAAATTGCCTTTCTCTGATGGCCTTATTTTGCTTAGCTTAATACCCTCTAATTCCATCAACGTTGTTGCAAATGGCAGGCTTTCATTTTTGATGGCTGCATAGTATGCCATTGTGTGTGTGTGTGTGTGTGTGTGTGTGTGTGTGTGTGTGTGTATCACACCTTCTTTATCCATTCATATGTTGATGGAAATCTAGGTTCTTTCCATAGTTTGGCTGTTGTGGACATTGCTGCTATAAACATTCAGGTGCACATACCTCTTCAGATCATGACATTTGTGTCTTTAAGGTAAATGCCTAGTAGTGCGATTGCTGGGTTGTAGGGTTGGTCTATTTTCAACTCTTTGAGGAACCTCTGTACTGTTTCCCAGAGTACCTGCAGAAGCTTGCATTCCTACCAACAGTGTAGGAGTGTTCCCCTTTATTCACATTCTTGCCAATATCTGTAATTTCCTGACTTCTTAATTTTAGCCACTCTGACTGGTATGAGGTAGTATCTCACTCTGATTTTGATTTGTGTTTCCCTGATGCGGAGTGATGTGGAGCATTTTTTCATGAGTCTGTTGGCCATTTGGATGTCTTCTTTGCCGAAATGTCTGTTCCTGTCTCCTGCCCATTTCTTGATTGGATTCTTTGTTCTTTGGGTGTTGAGTTTGATAAGTTCTTGATAGATTTTAGATACTAGCCCTTTATCTGATATATCATTTGCAAATATCTTCTCCTATTCTGTCCATTGTCTTTTGGTTTTGTTGACTGTTTCCTTTGCTCTCCAAAAGCTTTTGATCTTGATGAAATCCCAATAGTTCATTTTTGCCCTTGCTTCCCTTGCCTTTGGTAATGTTTCTAGGAAGAAGTTGCTGCCTATGTTCTCCTCAAGGATTTTGATGGATTCCTTTCTCATATTGAGGTCTTTCAATCATTTTTAGTCTATTTTTTTTATGTGGTGTAAGGAAAAGGGCCAGTTTCATTGTTCTGCATGTGGCTATCCAATTTTCCCAACACCATTTGTTGAAGAGGCTGTTTTTTTTCCATTGGACATTCTTTCCTGCTTTGTCAAAGATTAGTTGACCATAGAGTTGAGGGTCTATTTCTGGGTTCTCTATTCTGTTTCATTGATCTATGTGTCTGTCTTTGTGCCAGTACCATACTGTCTTGATGATGACAGCTTTGTAATAGAGCTTGAAGTCTGGAATTGTGATGCCACCAACTTTAGTTTTCTTCCTCAACATTCCTCTGGTGACTCAGGGTCTTTTCTGGTTCCATATAAATTTTAGGATTATTTCCATTTGTTTGAAAAAAATTGATGGTATTTTGATAGGGATTATGTAAAGTGTGTAGATTGTGTTAGGTAGCATAGACATTTTCACAATATTTTTCTTCCCATCCATGAGCATGGAACATTTTTCCATTTCTTTGTGTCTTCCTCAATTTCTTTCATGAGTACTTTATAGTTTTCTGCATACAGATTCTTTACCTCTTTGATTAGGTTTATTCATAGATATCTTATGGTTTTGGGTGCAATTGTAAATGGGATTGACTCCTTAATTTCTCTTTCTTCTGTCTTGCTGTTGGTATACAGAAATGTAGCTGATTTCTGTGCATTGATTTCATATCCTGACACTTTACTGAATTCCTGTATGGGTTCTAGCATTTTTGGAGTGGAGTCTTTTGGGTTTTCCACATAAAGTATCATATCATCTGCAAAGAATGATAGTTTGACTTCTTCTTTGCTGACTCGGAGCCTTCCATTTCTTTTTGTTGTCTGATAGGCTGGGTCTAGGACTTCCATTTCTTTTTGTTGTCTGATAGCTGGGTCTAGTACTTCTAGTACTATGTTGAATGGCAGTGGTGATAATGGACATCCCTGCCATGTTTCTAACCTTAGGGGATAAGATCTCAGTTTTTCTCCATTGAGAATGATATTTGCTGTGGGTTTTTCATAGATGGCTTTTATGATATTGAGGTATGTATCCTCTATCCCTACACTGTGAGGAGTTTTAATCAAGAAAGTATGCTATACATTGTCAAATGCTTTTTCAGCATCAATTTTCTCATTCTTTCTTTTATTAATGTATTATATCACATTGATTGTGGATGTTGGACCAACCTTGCAGCCTAGGAATAAATCTAATTGATCTGATATAAGGATTGCCACCCCAGCTTTCTTTTGATGTCTATTAGCATGGTAAATTGTTTTCCACCCCCTCACTTTAAATATAGAGGTGTCTTTGGGTCTAAAATGAGTTTCTTGCAGACAGCATATCAATGGGTCTTGTTTGTTTGTTTGTTTGTTTGTTTTTATCCATTCTGATTCCCTGTGTCTTTTTTTTTTTTTTTAAAGATTTTATTTATTTATTTGACAGAGAGAAATCACAAGTAGATGGAGAGGCAGGCAGAGAGAGAGAGAGGGAAGCAGGCTCCCTGCTGAGCAGAGAGCCCGATGCGGGCCTCGATCCCAGGACCCTGAGACCATGACCTGAGCCGAAGGCAGCGGTTCAACCCACTGAGCCACCCAGGCGCCCTCCCTGTGTCTTTTGATTGGGGCATTTAATCCATTCATCCAGGGTAAATATTGAAAGATGAATTTAGTGTAATTGTATTGCCTCTAGAGTGACTGTTACTGTATATTGTCTCTGTTCCTTTCTGGTCTGTTACTTTTAGGCTCTCTCTTGCTTAGAGGACCCCTTTCAATATTTCCTGTTGGGCTGGTTTGGTTTTTGTTTGTCCTGGAAGCTTTTTATCTCTCCTATTTTCAGTGACAGTCTAGCTGGATATAGTATTCTTGGCTCCATATTTTTCTCATTTAGTGCTCTGAATAGTTCATGCCAGTTTTTTCTGGCCTACCAGGTCTCTGTGGTTAGGTCTGCTGCCAATCTAATATTTCTACCTTTGTATGTTATTGACCTCTCATCCTGAGCTGCTTTCAGGATTTTCTCCTTGTCACTGAGACTTGTGTTTTTTACTATTAGATGAAAGGGTGTGGACCTATTTTTATTGATTTTGAGGGGATTCTCTGTGCCTCCTGGATTTTGATGCTTGTTCCCTTTGCCAAATTAGGGAAGTTCTGTACTATAATTTGCTCCAATATACCTTCTGCCCCCCTCTCTCTTTTTTCTTCTTCTGGGATCCCAATTATTCTAATATTGTTTCATCTTAGGGTATCATTTCTCTCTCAAATTCTCCTCTTGTGGTCCAGTAGTTGTTTGTCTCTCTTTTGCTCAGCTTCTTTATTCTCCATCATATGGTCTTCTGTATCACTAATTCTCTCTTCTGCCTCATTTATCCTAGCAGTAAGATCCTCCATTGTTTATTAACCTCATTAATAGCTTGTTTGATTTCAACTTGGTTGGATTTTAGTTCTTTTATTTCTCCAGAAAGAGACTTTATTTCTCCATAAAGGGATTCCCTTATATCTTCCATAATTTCTTTGATCCCAGCTAGCACCTTGATAATCATTCTGAGCTCTAGTTCTGACATATTACTAATGTTTGTATTCATCTGTATTCATTAGGTCCCTAGCTGACTGTACTGCCTCTTGTTCCTTTTTTTTTTGTTTTGTTTTTGCAGTGAGTTTTTCCACATTGTCATTTTATCCAGATGAGAATAGATGAATAAGAGAATAAAATGCTAAAAGGGTAGTAACAGCCCCAGAAAATATACACTAATCAAATCAGTAGAGACCCGAAACTAGGGGGAGAAGAAAGGAGGAAAATGATACATAGATATTAGACTGATGTTTAGAACAGAGTCACACACTTGATTTAGGGTGTATTTTGATCTGTTAGAAGAAACTGCCTCCCAAAGTTTCAAAGAAAGTAAAACATTATATATATATATTATTATAATATATATATAACATATATATATTATAATAATATATATATAATGTTTTACTTTCTTTGAAACTATATACACACATACACACACACACAAAATAAGGGTAAACATGACGAAAGGAATGGAATATGAATTTAAAGATGAAAATTAAAAAGCAATTGATAAGAAGTTGATTAAAAAGAAAAAGGAAAGAATGTGATCTGGCTGGAGACTAGAACAAAGCCATGCATTAGATTTAGGGTATATTTTGATCTATTAGAAGAAACTGTATCCCAAATTTTTAAAGAAAGGAAACCCTCTATGTATAAAAAAAAATAAGTTTAAATACAATGAAGGGATAGAATATGACTGTAAGAATGAAAATTAAGGGGTACCTGGGTGGCTCAGTGGGTTAATCATCTGCCTTCAGCTCGGGTCAGGGTCCTGGGATTGAGCCCCACATCGGGATCCCTGCTCTGCAGGGAGCCTGCTTCTCCTTCTCCCACTCCCTCTGCTGTGCTCCCTCTCTCGCTCTGTCTCTCTCTGTCAAATAAATAAATAAAATATTTTAAAAAATGAAAATTACAAGAGATTTTTTTAAAAGTATTGATAAGATAAAATAGTTTTAAAATGTTAAAATAGGAAAGAGGAAAATTTTAATAATACAATAGGAAAAAATAAAATTAAAAAAATTTAACTTTGAAAGACTAAAAATTGTGCATTCTTAGGACACAAGAGATTTAAGACTGTGAATTACACTCTGGCAATCATTTTGCCGTTTTTAATCTATTTGTGTGTGTGTGTGCTTTCATCACAATATTGCTAAGAATAATTAAATAATCCTTTATTCTATAATTTAATTTTCCTAAGCTTTTTTTTCTAAATTTTCTAAAGTTTCTTTAGCTCTTATTACATTTTTTGTACCCATGTGACCTTTGAATTCTCCCTTCTCAATTTTTTTTCTTTTTTCAGTTAATTTCCCTTTTACTTCTGGTACTTCTGGTACTTTCTCTTGCCCCAATTTTTAGTATTAGTTTTTTCTTTGGAAAACACAACATAAAGTCTATTCTCTTCAAAAATTTTAAGGATACAATACATTATTGTTAGTTATTGGCTCTATATTATATAGATCTTCAGACTTAATTATTTGCATAACTGAAACTCTCCAAATCAAAAGGGGTGGCATAAAAGTGTCTCTCTTTGTAGTTTACTTGATCTTATATAGAAAATCATTAATATTCCACTAAAAAATCACACTGGTAAACAAATTCAGTAAGGTTACAGGAGACATTAACATACAGAAATCGGATGCATTTTAAATGCTATTGATAACCTATACAAAAATGATAGGCAAACAATCTCATTCACAATAACATCAAAAATAAAATACATAGGAATGTATATAACAAAAGCAATGAAAGATCTGTACTATAGCTATAAAAATATGATGAAGGAATTGAGTAAGACACAAATATTATCAATGGAATTAGAAGAAATGATATTATTAAAATGTCTACCACTTCCTCATATCAGGTTTATAAATTCAATGTAAACTCTATCAAAATTCCTTTGGCATTTTTCTGAGAGAGAGAAAAAGTTATCCTGAAATTCCTGTGGAACCACAAAAGAACCTGAATAGACAAAGCAATCTTGAGCAAGAAAGACAGCTGGAGGCATCATACTTCCAGATTTCAAATTATACTGCAAAGCGATAGTAATGAAAACAGTACGGAAGGGTTAGTGGCTGGGTAGCCTGGTTGGTTCATTATCTGCCTTCAGCTTAGGTCAGGATTCCAGGGTCCTAGATCAAGTCCCACATCAGACTCATTGCTCAGTGGGGAGTCGGCTTCATCCTCTGCCCCTCCCCCCGGCTCATGCTCTCTCTCTCACTTACTTCCTCTTTCTTGAATAAATAAATAAAATCTTTTTAAAAAAGAAAAGAAAACAGTGTAGAATTGGCATAAAAGCTGACACATAGGGGCGCCTGGGTGGCTCAGTGGATTAAAGCCGCTGCCTTCGGCTCAGGTCATGATCTCAGTGTCCTGGGATCGAGCCCTGCATCGGGCCCTCTGCTCAGCAGGGAGCCTGCTTCCCCCTCTGTCTCTGCCTGCCTCTCTGCCTACTTGTGATCTCTCTCTCTGTCAAATAAAATAAATAAAATCTTAAAAAAAAAAAAAAAAAAAAAAAGCTGACACATAGACCAATGGAACAGAATAGAAAGCCCAGAAATAAACTGAGACATATCCAGTCAACTAATCTTTGACAAGGGCTCCAAAAACACAAAAAAGGGAAAGTGTAATTTCTTTAATAAATTAGTTTGGAAAAACTGTATATCTACTTGCAAAGAATGAAGTTTGACCCATACCTTTTGCCATACACAAAACCAATTCAAAATGGATTAAAGACTTAAATGAAAGACCTGAAACCATAGAACTTCTAGAAGAAAACAGGAAAAATCTCCTTCACATTGATTTTGTCAATGATTTTTGATATGGCACAAAAACACAGGTAACAAAAGAAAAAAATAAAGGGGGACTATGTCAGACTAAAAAGCTTCTACACAACAAAAGAAATAACAAAACAAATAAGCAATCCCCAAAAGGGAGAAAATATTTGAAAACCATGTATCTGCCAAAGAGTCAATATCTAAAATATATAAGGAACTCATATAACCCAAGAGCAGAAAAACAACCTGATAAAAATTGCACTAGAGACCTAAATAGACCTTTCTCAAAGAAGGTATACAAATAGCCAACAGGCGAGTATATATGCTCAACATCAATAACTGAAATGTAAATCGAAACCACAATGCATTATCACCTAAAACATAAGGTGGGTATTAAAAAAGAAGGAAAAGAAAGTCACAAGTGTTGAAGAGAATGTGGAACAAAGGGAACTCTTACATATTGGTGATGGGATTGTCATTCGGTATTGCCATTATGAGAAATAATATAGAGGTTTCTCCAAAAATTAAAACTATGACTACCATATTATCAGCAAGCTCATTCCTGTGTATATTTCCAAAGAAAATGAAACCAGGATTGTAAAGAGGTATCTTCATTCCCATGTTCATAGCAACATTGTTCACAATAGCAAAGATACAAAAACAATCTTAGTTTCCATCAATGGATGATGGATAAAGAAAATGTGGTATATACAAATAAGGGAGTATTATTCCACTTCGGCTTTTAAAAAGAAGAAAATCCTACCATTTACAACAACATGCATAGATCTGGAGGACATTATACTAAGAGAAATAAGCCAGACACAGAGAGGTAGATACTGTATGATCTTGATTTTATGTGGAGTCTAAAATGGTCAGACTCATAGAAGCAGAGAATAGAATGGTGATTTCCAGAGTTTGGGGGAAGGGAGAAGTGGGAGATGATGGCCAAGGAATACAAAGTGACATGACTTTCGAATCACCTAATTTTTTCTCCGAAGTTTTTGTCATACTTTTCCATTTAATAAATGATAAAAATCCTCAGTCTTACTTCTCAACTGGCTAGAATTGTTTTTCATGCTCAACAACTACCATGTGACTTGCTCAATGCATATGGATTACCACTTACACCTAGATCTTACTATCTAGTATCCCTCCAATTCAGTATATACTCCAGGTTATTATCCTTTAGCCCTGAGCATTTATTTTAACTATGTGATCACTTAGAACTTCCCAATTTCTAAACTTGTTTTCTCATTTTAGAATCTACAAGTACTTCTTACAACAAAGTAACAGAATCCAAATATTAAAAACATATTGTTATTATAGTTAATGTCTAAGGAGTTTATGAGATCTGAATTTTGTCTGTAGGTAGAAATAGACTTATTGTGGGGCACCTGGGTGGCTCAGTGTGTTAAGTGCCTCACTTCAGCTCAGGTCATGATCCCAGGGTCCCGAGATCGAGTCCCACATCGGGATCCCTGCTCAGCGGGGAGCTGCTTTCCCTCTTCCTCTGTTGCCACTCCTGCTTGCTCTCTCTCTCTCTCTCTTTCTATCTCTTTCAAATAAATAAAATCTTTTTTTAAAAGAAGGACTTAATGCATAGCATAGAAAATCTCTGAGTAGTTCTGTTATTCAGTTTTTATGGTGGAAACTGCTCTTGTACTATTTCAGGCATAAAACATCTGCATAAAGCCATGGTTATCAGTAATGAATATTGTTCTAAATAGCAAAGGACATGCCATATTTTGTTTATGTTTAAACTTTACCCGGAAGAAACAATAACTTGGAGATACTGGCATAAAGTATGTAGTATTTGCCTCCTAGGAAAATTATTCCTCCTAGATGGTACTGTTTTCTCATCCAAAATGCCATCCAAAATATCCATGACTAACGGCCATATACTCCTTGTACACGATTTCTGCAACTGTGTAGAACAGGTGGGGTTTTCGGGAACAGAACATTTGCGTTCTTTATATGAGGGACACTCTCCCACTCTCCTTTCATTTCTGAGTCTCTGGTTTTCTCTTCTCTCTCATTATAAGCTGTTTGTAATTTTGGGGGCATTGAGCCATTCTGGTGTGGTGTGTAATTTGTTTTGTTGAGTGGTTTCTTATCACGCGTAGATGAAATGCCTTTTTTATCACTCATTTAAATTATTGTTTTCCTCTGGTGATGGATTTTTGCAGCTTCTGTATTTACTCTATTACTTGTGACTGAGGCATGTTTTCATACTGAGAACTTAGCAGAGGTTCGCATTTAGTATTACTTCATCATCATTCACCGCTAGGCTCTCAGCCATATCTCTATGGAAAGAAAGAGACAAGGAGTCTATAGGTTAAATAGTTTCAGTAAAATAACTCCTGCCTTCCTCCTAGCCTCAGCCTGCATCGCAAATAATGTTACACTTTTACAACCTATATTGACATAGTCTATTTCCTGTGTCCCATATTTCATATGGTTATGTTTTTGCCTTGAGCAGAAAGGGGACAGTGATAAAATGACATGAGTAGTTTTCTTCCCATCCTTTCTTCCCAAACTCAGATATGGATGTAAAATTTGTATGGAATGTCAAACCTATCCCTGAAGATTTAAGTCAGTGAATAAACTATAGTCAAATTTCTCTAAAGCTGTTGAGGCTCTTACATCACCACAACAAAACAAAATACCATGACAATGTACAGATGTGTTCTTAGTAGCTTATTTCTTCTAAATTTTCTGCTTAGTTAGTTCCAATGGATCCAGACTTCCTCATTCATTCATAAAGTTAAAAAATTGGAAAGTGGTTTTAGTTGTTTTAAATCCTATTCCCACTCTTCAGTAGAACCACTTGCAAATTGTCACAGAAGATAAAAATCTATCCTGCTTGTTAAGACTCTGAGAGGAGCAAAGTCCACTTACCTCCTTGTTAATGATGCTACATCACTCAGTGCTTACTGACACTGTTTTCTAAAGCCTAGCTAGAATCCTGAAAATAATTTGAGTCCACTTCTTTTGTCCATTTAGAAGCAAATATAACAGTTCTCTTAGCAAGTTCTAGTTCTAGTCCCTGTAAAGCGTGCATATTTAAGTCAGACACTGATCTTGCGTTTTAAAGTGTTTTAGCCTTTTAGGGGTAGCTGGCTAGCTCAGTCAGTAGAGCATATGTCTCTTGATCTCAGGATTGTGAGTTTGAACCCCACACTGGATGTAGAGATTACTTAAATAAATAGAAAATTAAAAAATAATAAAAATATTTAGCTTTCTAAAAGAGATAATAAGCTAGGTGATTAAACAACTATGGAAAATATAACAAAAATATTCACATAGGGTATCATATTCAGAGAAATGTTCAGTTTCTTTCAGTTGGAGGGACACGGACTTCTTCTTGGGAAGAGCTGAGCTCAGAATGTATTAATGCTTGAAGAAGAGTTGTATGAAATCCAGGCATTGGGACATACTATTTAAGATTTTAGATGCCAGTTGAAATATTTTGAAGTTCATTCTTGCAGGAGCACAGAAAAGGTTTGTTTGAACCCAAGTACTGTCTTATGTATTTGGGCTAGCTATAGAAACATTTCTAAGCTTCAGTTTCTCATTTACAAGATCATGATAACAACATACAGGTTTCAACATATCTGTGAGGATAAAGTGAGTTGCAATGTACAAAGTGTTTACCATAGTTCTCAGCACTTAGAAAGTTCTCGGTAAGAAAAAGAAAGCTGATATTGGTAATGATGACAATTATAATACTATTTTATTGTGACAATAGCAAGCCATCAGGAAATCTTGAGCAGTGGAGTGTGATTATAGTCATATTTCAAGAAAATTAATTTAAGACTGGTATGTAAATGTAACTAAACAATGGAGATCTAGGAAGAAAGGAGGACAGTTTCATGAAAAATATTCAAGATATTTTTTGGAAGGTTCAGCTAAGGGTAGGGACAATAATGAATAGTAACTGTGGCAAGGGTAATGGAGACAATATTAAGTCAAGGAGAAAACTTTTCCATTTTAGATTGAGTGAGGTTTTATATATTTAATTAGCCTTTAATTCGTTTTTTAAGAAATCTGGTTCCTTTTGTTTACTGCTTATATTTTACAAAATATTTGGCACCCCTGTAACTCTTGCCATGTCTCTCTTGTGTTCTGCATTAAAGTAATTAAAACCTTCATCTCAATCAGTTTCCACAAGGCTTTTCAAAGGTTAGGAGGTGGCAAGTAATAATCCTATCAACTGAATAATTGAATTTCACAAAATTTAATTTAGGACACATGTTAAACTATAGTGTAAGTATATCATTATAAATTATAATTTTACTTTCCTTCCATTTCTTTAAGAAATAGTCATTTCTAGCACCTGAATGGCAAGGGGAATTTATCTGGAAAATTTCTCCAAAAGAGATTAGTATAGACTTTATTGAATTTTGGTAAATTCATTTTATAGCAGTTGAGAATTTGTATTCAGGGATCAAAAGGACCTGTGTTCAATTCAGAGACTGTTATTTACTGACTATGTGACCTTGGGCAAATTACCTTTTCATCTAAGTCAGCTTATTTATCCATAAGTTAGAGGTACCAGAAGTACTCAACTCATAAGGCTATTGTGAAGATTAAAGAAAATAAAATATATATTTATCACATTGCCTGGTATATAAAATAATATTATTGTAAGTGCTATTATTACCATTAACATTAAGCTTCAAATGATGGTATATAATCTCCATTCATTGTGCCTGAATTGTTGTTCATGGTCCTATTTTGCTCCATTTCAATTGTTAACCACCAAACTATGAAGGAATGAAAAACTAGTTTGGTGTTATCAAATTTGTTTCTAAAAGGCTCAACTTTGAGGGCATATGTTACCAGTGGTCAAGTTCCAAGATCTGTTGAAGAATTGCTTAGATATACAGAGTTCATTAATCAGATTTCTTCCATAGCAGCTAAGAAGGGAGTTAGCCTCAAAATTTTGGATACTATGGTAAAGAAATTTTTAAGACATGACCTCAGCTAATTTTGCATTCAGCTCCTGTTCTGTATCTTGAGGGCAAATATGAAATCATTATTATTGCTCTGAAATATGTTGTTTTTCTTCCTCTTCTGACTGCTTAAGTCTTACTACTAGTTTGGTTTCTAGTTAATCTTCTCCCAGGAAATCTTGTTTCCAATGTTGTATGCAAATAATCAGAGATATATAAGGCAGGAGGGACCCTCAAACAGATCTGTATCTAAACAGTATCTGGCAGATGTCAGAAACTGCATAATTTCCTTTGGTGGTCTGCTGTTGTGCTTATCTTCCCTTATTTTCTGAAAGTTATGTCTATCCTTGATCTCCGGCTGCACTTTAAACTGATTTAATCTGTACTTTCCACTTTAGAGATCAAGAACATCTGGTTACCATCTCCTCCTTGCTAACCCTTTACACATTTGAAAACTATTAATAAATTACCACCAAATTTTCTCCCTTGCAAGCTAAATTATTTCAGTCTCTTCTATCTTATCATTACTCAAAAGACCAATTTGCCAACTCTAAAATCATTTTTATGGCTTGTGCATCGCCTCATTATTTCTCTAAACTCATTTAAAATTAGAAACTTTAAAAAAGACATAGTTTTATAAAAATAATAGTCATCATTGATGATCAGGTAAAGAAATTATGCTTTTCAGAGTTTATGCTCTGGAAAAATTTTAAAGTGTGATCCAACGGGCTATATCAGTTCCAGGATAATTCTTTCCAACATGGGCTTAAAAAAAATACTCTCTACTTCTTGTTCATCTTCTGTCTCTAAAGTCTGTAAACTTCAATCCATACACAGTCTACAGAATGAAATACACACGTAGGGGAAAGTCTGTTTTAGCAGGAAATCTAAGATGCTGATATCAATGTATAAGTTTTGTAATATTCAATTCCAGAGTATGAAGTAGAAAAACCAGATGTGCACATTAAAGTGGAAGTTTGGGTAAAAGAAAAAAATATGTATATACTTGTATCAAGAGCAGAGGTGTTTATTAGTAAACCTTTCTCTGTTCTCTGTTCCCCCAAAGTCTCACCTTTAAGATTGTTCATAGAAGTCTGTGCTTTATATTTATGGAGTTTATCATAGTTTGGAATGTTCCATTTCTTTGTTCCACCATATTCTAAACTTGGTGAGAGCAGGGGCCTTGTCTGTGTCTCTTGAAATTGTATCTCTGGTATTTGGCATGTAATAGACAATCTAGAAATATTTGTGGTCTGCACAAATGAATGACGTGTTATTTGTTGATTGTGCCTGAAGAGATAAGCAGTTGCTACTTTCCTATTAAGTCTGAAATCCCACTTTATGTATTCTATTAAAATATATGATTAAAAGCAAACATTGTCTAGGAGGAGATAATATATCATTCCATTGTTGAAAGTAAACATGTTAGCTCAGATCTATTCACCCACTTAATTTTTATGAGTGGAAGGAGGATACAGGATTTGGAGAAGAAATGACTTTGGGATATCAAGGGTCCTTTGCTACGTTAGCTGGATTCTATAACAGGAGCCCTAGATAACAAAATATGTCTTCTGTGAGATGTTTTTTCTCTCTGAAGTAAATGGATCTGGAGAGTTTTTGTGATTGGGGGTACACAATAGGGCTGGTGCATACAAGTACAACTTGAGTAAAACAAGTATAATGAGAATGCATGGTTTTTATCAAAGGGCCAACATTAGGACTTTTAAAATAACCCTTCTATAATAATTTATTCTTTATTGCAATTTTTCTATGACAAATATGAAAATAGAACATTCTCAATCTGTAATAGTACAGGATAATTCTCCTCACTTTCTAATCATTGACAGGGAGCCTATGCATCTTATCTCAATTATTTCTTGTTTCTGCAGGCTAGAAATGTAATTTCCAGCAATATTTTTATAATACAGTATCAGAAGTATACTATAACTATTTTAATATCAGAAATAGTAATAAAAATAATCTAAAATCTACTAGACTCTAGATTCCTAATCTTTATGCAACTCCAAGGAATTTCCTATATCTTTAAAATATAAATTCTTATTAAAATTGATAGATTTATATAAAAATATATGTAATATAATAAAATATGTCATGAGAATGACATTCACTTCACAGGAAGTGAAAATGGTATACTACTGAACTAAGAATTAGAAGTCTGTGCTTTTTATTTATGGAATTTATCACAGTTTGGAATGGTGTAACTGATGCTTTGTAACATGGACCTCATCTCTGGCCTTTACTGTGTCTTAGTTGTCAGATCAGGACACTGGTCTTACAAGTACTTTTTAAAAAATTTTCACAGGCTTGGGGCACTTGCCTGGCTTGGTAGGTTAAGTGTCTGCCTTTGACTCGGGCCATGACCCTAGGTCCTAGGATCGAGTCCTAATCTTGCCCTCTGCTCAGCAGTGAGCCTGCTTCTCCCTCTGCCTGCTGCTCTGCCTGCTTGTGCTCTCTCGTGGTTAAATAAATAAATAAAATCTTTAAATTGTTTTTCACAGGCTGAAAAATGCATATTTAGTATTCCCTGTCCTTCAACACCAACGTAAAATGGTATCCTGTTTAGAAATGGAGATATCTCCTCTATTTCCCATTTCTACTCTCAGTGTCCACACAGGCTCTCATTACATTTTCTTTGTGACTGCAGCATTGTTCCAGGTCATTCCACTTCTTCCTTCCGTGGTTGCCTCTCTTTTTTCCATATCACTGCTGCCAAACTCAGTTTAATGAAGCACTGGTTCTCTGCCAAATTTCCTTGTTTAGGAACCTACCATAGTTTATTATTACCTATCACATTTGCATCTTTTATTTCTTTGAAACTTTTGGACCTATCTGAAGCAGATACCACGTGCTGCTTTCCAAATACGCATTTCCCCCTTATTCCTTCTTCTCTGATACCTAAGTATTCCACTGTGGCCAGTTGAAGATAAAATAAAACAGAATATGGGGCACCTGGGTGACTCCGAGGGTTAAACCTCTGCCTTCGGCTCAGGTCATGATCTTCGGCTCAGGTCCTGGGATGGAGCCCTGCATCAGGCTCTCTGCTCAGCAGGGAGCCTGCGTCCTCCTCTCTCTCTGCCTGCCTCCCTGCCTATTTGTGATCTCTTTCACTCTGTCAAATAAATAAATGAAATCTTTAAAAGTTTAAATAAAACAGAATATGATTTCCAAGGTCCCTTGTACATGGAGGTAATCATGTGACATAATTTCAGATAAGAAGAGTTGAGTTCACCAGAGCTCTACCAGAACTTTTTGGAGTGGTAGGTTTATTTTTGCCCTTTTTGTGCATGGAGCACAGATACCCTGCGCACAGTGCAGGAACTATGTTGTTACCAGCATGCTGAAGACGGTAAGACTGGCAGAACACAAAAAGAAAAGAATCTGGGATCTAATATTGTCCTAGAGCTGCCATGCTATCCCTAAGCTATCCATCTCCAGATTCCTTCTTGTGTGGGGTAAATAATCTATTATTTCGGCTAAGCCAGTACAGTCAAGTCTCTGTACATGCAACTGGACATTATATTAAACTGATACATGCTCCACTAATTCAGCCTTATTTTTTCACGGCTTCCCTAACCCATATTTCAGTTAGGCCATTGGAATTTGCTCCTCTCCATTTCTGTGTTTTGGGTCATGTATTCTTACCCCTTACTACCCACTCTGAAGAAAGGTTCTTTTTATTGACATTAGCCTTTCCAAGACTCAGCCATTCTGCCAATCCACTCAAGTCTCACCCTCTCCATGAAGCCTCCTCTCACAAACCAACCAGAATCTGAATCTCTACAGCACAGATGCTCTCCACCACACTACACTGCACTGTTGTTTGTTCTGTAATTTTGCTCACTTGTGTTAACACTTTAGAGTACATATTCTTTAGGGACTGGACTATTTGTAAGTTTATTAGAATATATGTTCCTGAAAGGCAGAACCAGGTTTTACCTCCAAATCTGTTCCTCACTGCCCTCTTCCTCCAGCACCATGATGCAACAAGAGTGTTCAAAAATACCCTTACCATAAGAGACTCTTAATCTCATGAAACAAACTGAGGGTTGCTGGGGATGAGGGGTAGGGATATGCTGGGTTATGGACATTGGGGAGAGTATGTGCTATGGTGAGTGCTGTGAAGTGTGTAACCCTGATGATTCACAGACCTGTACTCCTGGGGCAAATAATACATTATATGTTAATAAAATAATTTAAAAATTTTAAAAATACCTTTAGTGTATATATGCATGCATACATGCAGAGACCTATGAGCTTTTAAATGACTCAGTGATTACTGATTAATTATATTCTAAATTTATCTTTTTAAACAGGAAATTTATCCTTTAGCAGTCCTTTATTGGAGGTGTTCACACTCTGAAATGTTTAGCAGGTAATTTAAAACAAAACCTGTGTGATCAGTTTTCTCCTATCCAAGTTACTGATGGTCGTTGTACAGGAATTTTGTGAGGGAACATTTATGAAGTTGAAAAAACTTAACCTTTGTGTCTACTTGTTGCCAGAAGTCAGAAAAAGCCTAATGCAGAAGTAATAAATTCCATGTCTGTTTACATTTCTATCCTCAATCAATTACATTTGAATAAGGAGATACTTAGAAAACAAACCTTCAGAGAGTCAAAGAGTTGCAACTTAAAGATTTTCTGACAATCTTAAATCTTTCTAATAAAGAATCTTGTATATTATTTTAAAACTCTAATCACTATCTCTCCTAGGTCTGCATGAACAGATTGTGTTAGTATTAAAATCACAGCAGTCATTCTAACATAAAAATCACCAAGGGAAAAATAAAGATATGAATGCAATAGGATTTTTTCACACTCTATAAAGTTTTCCTCTTGTTAAGCTTTAAAGATTTTCTAGTATTTGCCCATATTAGCACTATTTCTAAAATACCTGACAGTTGTTTGACTGGCTACAATAAATGAAGTAAGACTGAAAATAAGGAATGTGCCTACACCAGCCATTTGAAATGAAGTACTTTGGAGAAAGTGGAATTGCTTTCATTCTAAGGAAGTGTTTACAGTCTATATAGCCATTTACTGTTTTATGTGCTTTGTATTATGCAAGTTTGGAAAGTTCCTTTCTTTCCGTTCAGTCCTCTTAATTTTTTAAAGCACACTCCTGCTCCAGTTGGAAGAAAGCAGTCTGCAGTTCATGGCAGTGCTAACGTAAGCTCGTACCACACTACATGGGCCTTATCTGGTTTTCTGGCTAATTGCCTATGAGTGCCAAATCAGGTATCCCTTCTCTGCACCCACTATCTTCTCTACCTCACCTTTCATGTTTGTGCTGGATTAGATCTGAACTATGAAACTTATATTGTTAACATTGTTAGCTTGACATTTAAACTCATATCTTTATGAAAAAGAAAAATGTCTTTCGGGTTCTATAGATGAGTAGTACAACAGGAAAGTATGAGAACTTTTCCCTGCCATAATATACCAAGGGGAAGCAGAGGCTATGATGAGGAAGTATTGATCCCCCCCTCCTAGAGTTGGCTATCAATGGCATTTCCATGGCTCCATGGTTTCATGGTCTCTATCGAGACTGGGAGGCATATCTGTCTAGAGGAGCCTCATCAAGTTGGTTGAAAAACCTTTGGAAAACTGAAATGAATCATTCATCTATATTACTTCAGATTTTAAGTGTTACCCCTTTATAAAGCAATTTATTCGTCCATATATTTTTAAAAAGGGAAAGCTTGTATTGCTAGTGTAAGAGTATGGATTTAAGAAATAAATTAATCTTCAGGTTAAGTTTCCTAAATTTAAAATACTCAAAATCCATATGATTCTACTCCTTATGTTGACCATTGGTGATGAGTAACTAAGAGGTCGTTAAGAATCTCACAGCAAGGGCGCCTAGGTGGCTCAGTGGATTAAAGCCTTTGCCTTCAGCTCAGGTCATGATCCCAGAGTCCTCATTGGGGAGCCTGCTTCCTCCTCCCTCTGCCGGCCTCTCCACTACTTGTAATCTCTGTCTTTCAAATAAATAAATAAAATCTTAAAAAAAAAAAAAAAAGAATCTCATAGCAAGGGATACTCACAGGTCCTTACAGAATTAAAAAATTGGGGCCATTAAGGAGTTACCATAGAACTCAGAGTCAGATGCAGGACTCCAGTCCTTGAAGTGACCTTCTTCAGAGAACAAATACTCCGTCCCAGAAAGATACTTAGTTATTTGGTGGGTTACCAAGTTAGATACCCAAACACAAGAAGCTAAGATACCAGAAGAGGATCTTTTTTTCTGTTGTGTGCCCGGAGCATAAAGTATAGGTCAGAATGGGAGCAACAAGACTTTAGTTTTGAAATAGAGCTAAATAAATTCATCCATATGGAAATATGACTGATTTGTGAGTCCATACTTGGGATCAAGGTAATGAGAGATTCAGTAGTTAAAACTAGGTGTGCATAGATGTGTGCATATGTCCATGCATGGAAATATTGCACTTGTGTAGGCTTTGGAGTGCTTCTAGTCCCCATCAAATATGCAACTGAGCTTATAGAGGTCTATTTTACAAAGCTACATACATTTTTCCTGTGACCTCTACTTGATAGCATTATATTTGGAAATAATTTTTTGAAGATACAAACTATTTGTGTGAAACTCATAAGTTTTCTGTGGATTTTTAAGTGCATATAGATCATTGTTACTATCTCTAAGAGGTGGTTCTTAAGGTCAAATTCTGTCAACAGGACAGCAACAGAGATAGAGTACATGGTAAGTACAGCTGCAATCTTAAAGCTGCTCAGGTCTTTAATGCTTTCTTTTTGTACTCTTTGCTAATGACCAATGTTTAGGGAAAGCATTGCTTTCTTTTATCAGTTTCTATTTGTGTGGGAAACTTTGCTTTCTTATCTTTCGTAATTTACTAGCTTCAATGAGTTTAGCTGGCTTGCTGATGACTGTACTATTTTCTTACTTCTATAATTTATCTGTGATAACAGGAATGATCATGAAGATCTGAAGATGCTTTCTAATTTAAAAACAAAAGCAAATTCTGTTAATTTAGGGCTTTGCCACTCATCCAGCTTCTCTTCTACTTTACTTCTGTATTCACGAAGACTATGTAGTGCCATTCTTATTGGTCTAAATTTTTAAAATGTTATTTGTTTTACTTATGAGACTCATCATTAAACTGCAAACATGTCAAGGGTAAAAATTTAATGTATTTTGATATGAGAGGGGTGAATAAGATTTTGTACACATACCTTGGTGTTTTAACCTAGACTGAACGACCTCAAAAAGAAGTAAATGGTATGACCAATACAAGATTCTGAGGTATCAAAGGTAATATAAACTAGTGCTATGTTTGTTGTTCTCTGCTGTTTGATAATCAATCACATTGTCTATTGCTGAAATACTGGTCAAAACCATCTCCTCAGAACAAATCTAATTGCCTTATTTTCTGTATCCATGCATAGAACACAGACCTGTGGACTACAGTTCACATATCTGCCTGTTAATTCAGACAGTATAAATTGTCTCTCTAAAACCTAGCTAAAAGCAAAAATGAAATGTCACCTTTGTTTGTCTAACAAATTAGCAAAATTAAAAAGAAAAGTTTAATGACTTTTTTAAGTGAAGGAAAAGTAGAAATAGATAGCTCCAATATCATTTCGATAAAAGTAGATGTTGCAACAATATTCCAAAAAGCAATTTTTATCTATAAAAATTTCTCAGATTTTATGACCCAACAATCTAAAGAAGATATTCTACAAAAACAATCACATGACAAATAAAAATATAGAAAGATAAATGCATCACAGCATTTGTTTGCAGTCTTGCTTTTAATAAAAATTGGAATGTGCCTAAATTTACTTCAGTAGGAAAATGGTCGAATGAAGTATGGTACACATATGCAGTGTATTATCTCGGTTAAAATTAATGAATCTTTGTAGACACAGTAACCTGGAAAGATGTATATGAAAAGTTTTTAGCTTTAAAAAGTATCGAGGTGGGGCACCTGGGTGGCTCAGTGGGTTAAAGCCTCTGCCTTCAGCTTGGGTCGTGATCCCAGGGTCCTAGGATCGAGCCCCGCATCGGGCTCTCTGCTCTGCAGAGAGCCTGCTTCCTCCTCTCTCTCTGCCTACCTCTCTGCCTACTTGTGATCTCTATCTGTCAAATAAATAAATAAAATCTTAAAAAAAAAAAGTATCGAGCACAATTTGATTCCATTGGTTAAAAACTTTGGCAAAGTACATATGTATGTGTGTGTGTGTGTATATATATATTCATATATATGTGCAGGTATATATACACACACACACATACATATATATACATGCACATATATATGAATATATCTTACTTCATTTACAAATAGATGAGAAATACAAATTTTGGAGGCCTGGAGAGAAATATTGAATAACATATCAAAAGCTTAGAAATATTTCCTTTGGTGGAGAAACACCAGAGCAAATTTCACTTCTTTCACTTAAGTGGATAATTTTTACTTTTGGATGAATTGTAGTGTGTTTGCATGAAGGGAGGTATACTTTTAAGTAATAATAACAATAATAAATGCTACCAATATCGTACTCGTAAAAATGTAGATAAAAATACCTCTCTTTGAGTATTCATACAAGTAAAAACAATTATATATGTAAAATGCATGGCATATATTTGGGCTTCAAATTCACAAACTGCATTATTATAAACTGTTGTTCTCAGTTATTGTTATGATGAAGACAATCTTATAATCAGCTTGCTGTTTAAACAATTCACAATCATTATCAAATACCCACAGTATAAAATTCTTTTGTAATCTTAAAATGATTATGAGAATCTTCCCTCATTTTCCTTAGGACCACAGAATTTTATAAGATCTGTGATTCTGGGAGTGCGCTGAACTATACTGGAGAATAATCATGTATCTCTGCTGACCTTTTGACCTCCTGATTCCCACTGGCAACCTTAATATACACTTCTAAGAATGTCTGTTAACTATTACAAATCCAATTTGTAAGAATTGCTTAGGGAAATTCCAAGGCTCTGTTTTTCTTGAACTTCATCTCTCATACAACCCAAATGCTCACCAAATACTAATACATTCCATCAATTATTCATACAATCATACATTTTGCCATTCATACCTTTATCCCTTTACCAAAGTATCCAGTTGCACTTCCATTCCCATTTATTGCTTTCATTGAATTTATCAGAAGTTGTGATTTTTTGGTCTTTTAAAAAAATGTGTTTACAATTTTCCATCTTTACTAGAATGTAAGTTTTAAGACAGCTAAGATAATGTCTATCTCATTCACCATTGTTCTCTACATTTAGCATAGTTCCTAATGCGTGTACAGGTGTATATTTCAGTGTGTATGGCTACTTGGATAAATATTGGGGCAAACATTTTAAAATTTAATTCACTTTCTAATTTATTCATTAAACACATATTTATTGAGAGTTCTGTTTTGCCTGGCCTTATGTTTGATGCTGAAGATTCAAAAACTTTTTCTTTTTCTTTTTTTTTAATTTTAATTTTAATTTTTTTATAAACATATAATATATTTTTATCCCCAGGGGTTCAGGTCTGTGAATCGCCAGGTTTACACACTTCACAACACTCACCTTAGCACATACCCTCCCCAATGTCCATAACCCCACCCCCCTCTCCCAACCCCCCTCCCTCCCAGCAACCCTCAGTTTGTTTTGTGAGATTAGGGGTCTTATGGTTTGTCTCCCTCCCAATCCCATCTTGTTTCATTTATTCTTCTCCTACCCCCTTAACCCCCATGTTGCACTTATGGTTTGGCTCCCTCCCAATCCCATCTTGTTTCATTTATTCTTCTCCTACCCCCTTAACCCCCATGTTGCATCTCCACTTCCCCATATCAGGGAGATCATATGATAGTTGTCTTTCTCCGACTAACTTATTTCCCTAAGCATGATACCCTCTAGTGAAGATTCAAAATTTATTTTACATCCAACTCCAGTAGCCATCCAAATTTGAGTGAAAAGTGGAGTTACTGCTTTTTATGCCAAAATCAAAACTGAGTATTTCACTCTCTGATCAAACTCATTACTTCTCCCCAAAAGTATTTGAGGCATTCTATAAAGAATAGAATAAAAAGATTATTCTCAGACTGAGATTTAGTACAGAATACTCAAAACCTATGTCATAATTTTCTTTTGTTTTTATGTTCTATCACTCATGAATATTATTTAGGGAACAATGGTACACTAAGTTAAACTTCCTGCTCAAAGTGAAGCAAAAACATCTATAAAAGACCTGTAAATAATAGCACAATTTTCAAAGAAAGCATAACAATTTTTATATAAATCTCAAATCAGTTAATTACCTATCTCAAATGCTTGTTTTATGTTAAGGCTTCAAAAATTAGAGATAACTGTTGGAAGGTGACAAACTATGAGGACTTTTCTTGTTTCTAAACCTTTTTTTCTGTAAAATAATAGGCTTGTAGAAATCTCTCCTTCTATAATTAGAGAAAACTGACTTCTGTCTAGATTAGAGTCACTAAAGCAGATTAGAAAGAAACCCTCCAAGTCTCACAGATACTTTATGTGGAGCACATATCTTACAGAGCCTGGAATTTTTTTTTTTTTTCCTTCCAAAGATCCTGAATTGAAAAGGAAATAGATACCTACTGACTAATGCAGGAAGAATACCTTAGGCATACATTTCATGTGATAATTGCTTTTCTTTTGCATTTAGGAACTACAGGCAAAAGTGAGAGAGATGTAGCTGGTTTTATTACCCAGAGGGAAAGCAATCACTATGCTTGTCAGGTCTAAGAACATATCTCCTATCCTGGGAAATCTTTAAAAAATAAAATCATGTTGGTGGCTATCTTGCAGTGCATTCAATTAAAGTTAAGTTGTTAGATTTTTCCCTAAGAAATGTCAGCTACTACCATTACCAAGTATCTAACCAGGTCACATGGAAAATAAACGTGTTCATGCTATACTATCCACATTTGTCAGGGACTGAACTAAAAAAGACTGATGAGTATCTCATGGATATTCATTCTAGTTTTACTTGGGGCAAATTATATTCATCCTGTAAACTCTTTGACCACAAACTGTTCTCTTTTGCTGCTTGATTTGCCTCTAAAACATAGCAACAATACAGAATTTTATAATTTAAAAGTGTAGATCAAATGCATCTGGTTTATGCATAGTCCAGATGAAAATTTGAAGAAATCGGCTTCATCAAACATTAATAGAAAAAAGATACAATTAGAGACTGGCTGTTCTGTTGATACTATAACTAAACCTCTGATTTTAGTTACTGTGGAGGAGAGAGTGGCAGAAAGAGAGAATGAGTCAATAAGATGGTAATTGAGTTTCTCAGATTGTTCTATTTGGAAAATGTCACATTTCAGAGATTTTGCTGCCTTTCTGTCCAGGATAGAAGGTGAGATTCTAGAAAGCCTTTGTGGGTATAGAAAGGGCAAATTGCTTCATCAGTCATCCACTCTGTCTTCAACTACTCTAATAACTCTCATTCCAGTGCTCAGCTAAGGCACAGACTCAAGGCCAAAGTCTACTCCTGAGATATAGGAAGAGTAGCACGTATTTTTTAGATTGGAGAACTTGAGAAAAAAAAAATAAAATAAAATCTACTGTTCTAGCCCAATATATATTCTCAGAATGAGTGTGTCATGGTCTTAATCCAGATCCTCTGTTTGCCAACCCTTGCTTTTTGTGATTGAGTTATCTCTAATTTTAGCTATTTATACCCTATGATATTGTTTTCAGTTATTTCAAAGAGCAACAAAAATTGCCAAAGCCATTCAAGGAACATTTCTTATAGGCTATATAACTTTATCTGCCCTTCCTCTAAATTTTTATTAGAGGGTGATGACATCACCTGAAAATGACTTCAATTCTAATATTTTCTTCTATAGATATCCATTTGATTCTTGGAGAGATGCAACTATGAATATTCTTTGAAGGTTTGTATTACACTTTTACCTTACTAAAATTTCATCTCCGTAGATGGAACTATTCTTTTTTTCTTCTTAAGATTTTATTTATTTATTTGAAGCAAGAGAGGAAACACAAGCAGGGGGAGTGGGAGAGGGAGAAACAGTCTTCCTGTTGAGCAAGGAGCCTGACGCAGGGCTCAATCCCAGGATACTGAGATCATGACCTGAACCAAAGGCAGAAGCTTAACCAGCTGAGCCACAAGGCACCCCTAGATGGGACTATTCTATCACTACTTTGTCCACTCATATTTTCTAAGGACTCCCAGCCCAAGGAATATTCACTATAATTAGTTTTACAACCATGCCAAGTATATTTGGTTTTTACAGTGTTCTATATTATCTTGATTATATTTTCATTTTTTACAATATTTTTCTTTTCTCAGGTTTCATTTATATGAGAGACACAAAGGAGTTTGCACAAATCACATCCTTGTCATATCTAATTATATTACCTCACTGCACAGTGGAAGCAGTAGCGACCAAAACAGAGCAAGGATGGAAAGAAGGAAAACTTCATTATTTCATTCTTCTCTCTCAAATTAGTAAGTCTATTTATTACTTTTGATCTGTTACTTGAGTTTTTTTAAAGCTCCAGATTTGAATGCATTTTACATGGAGTACTTGTTTCATTATGACTGAAAAAGTAAGTTATCTCAATAAAGTGGTATAGCGTCCATGCCAGGAAAACATGAAAATATTGATTCTTCAGGAAGGAACTAACTAAGCAAAGGAGTCTCGTAATAAAGGCACATATATAAATTATTAACAAAGCATAGAACATGTTTAACTTAGTTTCCATTGGAAATATTAAATGTAATCAATTCAGATATTTGTGGAAAGAAAGTGTCTAGACTCTAGATGAGAAGTAGAACTGTTGTTGGGTAAAGGCCAATTTCTTGGCATTAATGACTGAAATTAATAGTATGAAATAAACAGCTTAAATGTCCAATTGTGAACCAAATCTTGTGGAACTTTGGATTCAAAAGATTAACTACAGATTATGGGGATTTTGAGTCTTTGCTTATTACTCTTTGCTTATAAATTTCCCTGAATTCCTGAAAATATACCATCAGAGAATTATAGAAAGTTAAGGCTGAAATTATACTATCAGCTACCAAATCTAATGAATGTTCATTCTGGAGGCAAACACCAATACTTCACTTGTGTTTACTTTAATTCTGCAAATGTCAAATATGATTTCAAACACTCTTCAAATATATGTTTATTTGTCCATTAAATATATATAATTCTGCTTCAAAGTTACAATGCACATATCTCTCTAATAATATGTAGTATTTATTTATTTGTTTTATCCTAAAGGCAATCTCCAAATGTTTCCATTGTCCTTGTTAAGTGGGAACATGATGTCTTATGGGGAAAAAGATGGACAGTGTGCATAAGTAAGCTGCTTTTAAAGCAGGTAGTTGCTAATTTCCAGATCACACACTGAGCCTACATTATTTCTTAGGTAATATTTTATTAGAATATCATACGGAATGTGTTTTATAGTATAACTACAGAAATTAAGACAGAAATCTGTTTAAGTAACCATCTATGCATGCTGCCAGCTTGAAGTAGGCCATTTCAGGTAACTGACTATATGAGGCAGGAAAGAATATCTTAGTTTCACACAGGATTTATTTTGTGGGTTGAGTAGTGCAAAAGAAGAAAAGAAGTTGGTAAGCAAATGAACCAAAAATGCTTTAGACTGTACTTTTGCTACTCTTCCCAGTATTTTTTTCCAGACTATACCTTGAAAGAGCTTAAATCTGTATTTAATACGTGTATTGCATATACCAAGTAAAAAGTATATGCTCTATAATGTGAAGTGAATATAGGTGTAAAAAAAAATATGTTTAGGAAGTCTCCATTTTATTATAATGCCATATCATGAAGCTTTCCTTGAAGATTAACTCTTATAGTGAATATAGTTACTCTTTATCAAGGGCCATGGGAAACTGAGATTTTAATTCAGTGATACCTACCCACCCCCAAATCCCTCCTCAGATACCCATAAAGGTGTTGGCAATCAACATGGGTTTTTTACCATCTATGTTAAAAGAATTTCTTTCTTTAGCAAGATTTCTGCTCCTTCCCAGCTCCTTCCCAGCTTCCCAGTTTCTAGTACTGTGAACTATTTAACTTATCTGTTCCATTTTTTTAATATCATGTTCTACATAGATTTCTAGTTTATTCCCTATGAAAATCATATTGATATATAAATATTCAACTGTATGAATTAAGATGGAAAGGACCACCAGCTTATTCGGTCCTTTTTTTCTGTGATAGAAACACATGGCTCTGTCCCTGAGCAAAGGCAATTGGGAAGATTTTTTGGGGGTACTAGTGTTTAGTCCTAGAGTTTAATATGAAAACAAAAAAGAAAAGTGGGTCACTGTGGGTGGCTGGAACAAGAGCATAGAAATTGACTTAGTTTATAATCAGTGGAAAAGCAGAATATCAGTTTAACTACCTTTTATGCCAGTAGGCCAGGGAACATCCTCCTTAATTAGAAGAACATGAACTCTACTATTTCCAACATATTTTTTAAAATTTAAGCTACTTTATTAAAAACATTATTTTCCTGGTTTTGTATGTTTCTGTATGTGGAGAACAAATGACACAGACCTACAGGCATAAACACAAGATTTCAGGGATTCTAGAATACTAGTATTTTTGTCTCTAATATTCCTACTGAAGATAACTACTTCATTTTCTTTTTAATAATGTCACATGGTAAATTAGTATAAAGAAATGCATAATAAAAGACTTATGCCAACATCACACATCTAAATCCTTTTTAGTCCATGTAAAAGCAGACTTTCCTCCCTTTACTTTTAACAAGGTTAATTCATAGAAATCTCTATAGGACATTTCTCTTGATTGAGAAAGACTTGTAGCCCTTTAAATATTAGAGCTGTGCCAGAGTGTCCATAAATAATTCCTACTCTCCCACAAACCAGAGTGCTAGTAAATGTGCAGACACTGCAGATTTTTACTGTTTTCTCTGCTTGCATTCATATTACAATAAATGAGAGTAGATTTCTAATATCCATTTCTATTACATGCATTAACTGAAGCTGTGGGGGTAAAATGAAAAATTTGCTATGATTTGAGACACTGTGAAGGCCCATATGCTTATGTGTGGGCAGAACATTCAGTATTTCTGCTGTGTGCGGTTTTTTGGCTTTTTGTTTGTTTGTTTTTGTTTTTTGAGTAGCTTAAAAGGTTCTAGGGTTTACAAAAGGTTGCAGAGCATTTAAGCACCATTTTGTTAGTTTAATTGTAGCCCTTTCTGTTAATATTTTTTGGAAAGATGAACCAGTTTCAATTAAAAAGCCTGAACTGAGAGAAAAATTAAGCCAAATTGAAATGTACATGAACAAGTTTAGATTGTGCACTTCTTGGCATTATTTTCCTTCCAATGGATAATTAGCATGAAAATGCACTGTAAAATTGAATTATAAATAAGTTGTCTTTCTATCCACAAGTGAAATTAAAATAAATCTGGCATTTAGGACAATATAATTTCTTTTATAAATGTTGATTGGCCTATGTCTCAATTGATTTCTTTACTATGGAGGAGTTTAAAGATGTGAGTTTCCACACCATAAACTTTTTGGTGAAATACATACCTGTATATCCCCACTATTTGGCAATGCACATTATAAATAGTTGCCAAAAAGGGATTAGAAAATCAATGACAGAGTTGGAATGTGGTCTCTGAAGACTTAAATTAATGGAATTCTGCTAGAGACATAAAAGTTGTTTCCCTGCTGTTCACATCTGTTGCATCCTGGAAAAAAGAAAATGTTATGTGAAGAGCTGATGCTTGCATAGCTGACTCTTCATTTGTGCTGATGATAGCTGAAGCTTCAATCTTGGCCACTGCACATTGTCATCAGCAAGGTAGGAATGCATCCCTGAATTAAATTAGAATTCAGTGTGAAATCTGATTTGTTTGACAGAAATTCACTTTCTAGTCTAATCTGTAGAAATGCAACTGTTTTAAAAGGACTACAATAATAGTTAAAAATCCCGTGGGATGAGGAAAACGTACTTTTTGAAAAATTTCCTCATAGAGAGGAAGAGGAATCATGAATACCATACAAAAGTTAAGGCCACAACGAAGGTGAAGAAAAATCCTGGTCACAGCCACAAAAGCCTACTGGAGGGACATGTTTAAATGTTTTATAAACTTTGAGTTTATAACCAGTTCTAACTCATACTATTTTTTTTTCTTTCCCTATCTCTTTTCTTTCTTATTATTCTTCTTTTGCATTATAGAAAGATCTGTGCTAGTCTTTTACCTCCCTAAGAATAAACGTAGTATTAGTGTCAGGGATTTCTTTAACAGGATAAGGAGCATAGAAGGAGGAGAAGTTTGGGTAAGTTGATGAATTAAGAACAATATTCCGCGGGACAGCCAAATTCTCACCTGGAGGTAATGGGAAATCCCTGACTTTGAGATCTCAAACAGGAGAGTGAATAAACTGTATGTGGCAGTTAACACTAAGGAGATCAGTGAGATCATTTAGCAAAAAAAAAAAAGTAAAGATGATAAAGGGTTTAGGTGAAGAAGAAGAATATCCAGCACAGATACTGAGAATAAATAATTATGGTGGCAGGAAAAGAATCAATGTCTTAGAAATTATGAAGTGAGGGGCGCCTGGGTGGCTCAGTGGGTTATGCCCCTGCCTTCGGCTCAGGTCATGATCTCAGGGTCCTGGGATCAAGTCCCGCATCGGGCTCTCTGCTCAGCAGGGAGCCTGCTTCCCTCACTCTCTCACTCTCTCTCTCTGCCTGTCTCTCCATCTATTTGTGATCTCTTTCTTTTAAAAATTTTTTTTTAAGATTTTATTTATTTATTTGAAAGACAGAGATCGCAAGTAGGCAGAGAGACAGGCAGAGGGAGAGAGAGGGAAGCAGGCTCCCTGCTGAGCAGAGAGCCTGATGCGGGACTCGATCCCAGGACCCTGGGATCATGACCTGAGCCGAAGGCAGAGGCTTTAACCCACTGAGCCACCCAGGCGCCCTATTTGTGATCTCTTTCTGTCAAATAAATAAATAAAATCTTTTTAAAAAAAAAAGAAATTATGAAGTGAGAATTTAAAATAAAGGTAATGGTTACTAGGGTTGCTTGCCAGAGTAGTTAAGTCAAAGTTAGGGTTGAGAGTGGCTACATGATTTGAATATTGCTGGCTTATTAGTTAATTATTGGAGAGCAAAGTGAGCCAGAAAGAGATTTTTAAGATAGAAGAAGTAAACAACATGAATTAAGCCTGAAAAATAGTGAGAGTAATATCTTAGCAAACTAGACAGAGAGAGATAAATGTGAGGTTGATAGACTGAACCACGATCTTTCTTAATGTATCATTCATGGAGCCTGTTTGGGAGGAAAATGTATGGAGAAGTGTTTTAAAGTCTCGAACCCCAGAAAGTACGTGCAACAATCTATTTATTTCAGTGATTTGAAATATAGGTACTATGTTTTCATTCCTGATTGAGATTTTAAGTTAATGGGCTTGGAAGGAAACTTGTCTTGACACAAAACAAATTTAAAAGGTAAGAAGTACAATTCCACGACTGGATACAAAAATAATTCAAGATGGAATACAAGGAGAATGCTGTGCTAAAGAAGTTAATGATAATCCTCAGCAGCATGGTAGATGGAAAATTATAAAGATAGAAACAAGAGTCAAGGAGCAATATAGATTCCTCACAGATTATCAGAAGTTTTCAAATTTTAAAAAGAACTCGACTTTCAATTTCTTTTTTTTTTTTTTTTTAATATTTATTTATCTATTTGACAGAGAGAGACACAGCGAGAGAAGGAGCACAAGCAGGGTGGGTGAATAAGAGAGGGAGAGGTGGGCTCCTCACAGAGCAGGGAACCCAATCCAGGCTCCATCCCAGGATTCCTGGGATCATGACCTGAGCCAAAGATAGACACTTAACTAGACTTTCAATTTCTAATGGAACTATAATAATGAGTGTAGTCACGAGAAGGTTGAACAAAACCATGCTGTTAATCTCAGGAAGAAGAGATAACTAGCAGTGTGGGTTCCAAAACAAAGATGAAGGTAGACATTTTCCTGGGGTGGGGCAAAGTTTGGGACCATGTGCCTGGCAAAGTCCATTGATCCTCCTTTAGTTATTTATTGGTTTTTCCTTTTATCAGTTATACTTGCACATAATATATATATCAAATATTTCTACAGGTTTATTTTGAAAAACAGCCTCCCACTACAATTCTTTCTCAGCAGCAATTCTTTCTATTGCTTATAGCTGGTAATTTAGAAAATCAACTCAATGTCTCTTGATAACGGCCTTCTATTATTAGTTCTTGTTTGATTTTGTTTTTGTTTCAGAGCATTATGTTTTGACATCCAACTATGGAAAATAAGGACTTAGATTAGCTCTTGTTTTCTTTCCTGTTTTTTCTACTTTAAAATTTTTCTTCTAGAATTAATTTTTCTTTCTTATTTGGTTTTCATATGTGCATGTCTCTAATTCAACCCAGAATTTTGTCTGTTAGCTATTACCTATGTCATCTGTCAAGACATTTTGATACATCAGGTATTCTGTCACTTTACTCTTTATGAAAAAGTCTCATGTAGAATGATCTCACCTGTTACAATCTGGATGGGCTTCCCCCTGTACCTGAGTACAATTATCATCTGGGAATCTCTCCTCTGCATCATCCTCGAGATACTTTGATCACTCTTTTGTGTTTTGTCTTTCATTTATCTGTCCATTAGTCATCTATTCATATTTTTTGGTTATTTGTATAATTTGTTAGGTACTGTTTTAGGTACTGGCTATATGCCAAAGGAGGGTAAGGAATAAAATTCATTACTCTCCATTGAATTTATATTACAGTGATAGTAAAAAGACAATTCCCTTCAATAATATTTTCTACCTCTACATGGATGCCTGATAAGAAGTATAAGAAAAAAATAAATACTTCTGGTGTTCTGTGGAGAAATAAGTATTTCATTGCACCCATAGCTTATCATGCACTACCTAAAAGCAATCTGAGAAAGTTAACAGAACTTTCCATACTTTTCCATCTTACTAGTCTTTCCTATAGTTTACTGCACTATTAGTGTTTAGGAGGCACTTAAGATGAAACCTCTTTCAGAAATGTTGGAACTCAACTTATTAAGATTTTGCAAAAAGCATTATGGGCCTCTCTAATTTTTATCTCAAAGGGAGTTATGTGAACTTTGAGGGCCATGGGGAATATATATATTTTTTAAGTTTTTATTAAAATTCCAGTTAGTTAACATACAGCATAATTTTAGTTTCAGGTGTACAATATAGTGATTCAACACTTCCATACAACAGGTAGGTTTCATCAGGCAAGTGCACTCCTTAATCCCCATCACCTAGTTCACCCCTCCTCCCACCAACCTCCCTCTGGTAACCATGAGTGTGTGCTCTGTAGTTAAGAATCTGATTCTTGGTTTCTCTCTCTCTCTCTGCCATCCCCCCATATTTTTCCTTTGTTTTGTTTCTTAAATTCCACATATGATTGAATCATATGGTATTTGTCTTTCTCTGAATGACCTATTTCACTTAGCCAAATACTATCTAGCTCTAGCTATGTCATTACAAATGGCAAAATTTCATTCTTTTTAATGGCTGAGTAATTTCCATGTATAATGTGTGTGTATATATATATATATATGTAATATATATATTTACATACACATATAATGTCTTTACACACACACACACACACACACACAGCACTTCTTTATCTTTTCATCAGTTGATGGGCACTTGGGTTGTTCCCGTAATTTAGCTATTATAGATACTACTGCTCTAAACATCAGGGTGCATGCATCCCTTTGAATTAGTATTTTTGGATTCTTTTTTTTTTTTTCAGCATAACAGTATTCATTATATTTGCACCACACCCAGTGCTCCATTCAATCTGTGCCCTCTCCAATACCCACCACCTGATTCCCCCAACCTCCCACCCCCTCACCCCTTCAACCCCTCAGATAGTTTTTCAGAGTCCTTAGTCTCTCATGATTCACCTCCCCTTCCAATTTCCCCCAACTCCCTTCTCCTCTCTAGCTCCCCTTGTCCTCCATGCTATTTGTTATGCTCCACAAATAAGTGAAACCATATGATAATTGACTTTCTCTGCTTGACTTATTTCACTCGGCATAATCTCTTCCAGTCCTGTCCATGTTGCTACAAAAGTTGGGTATTCATCCTTTCTTTTTTTTTTAAATTTTTTATTTTTTATAAACATATATTTTTATCCCCAGGGGTACAGGTCTGTGAATCGCCAGGTTTACACACTTCACAGCACTCACCAAAGCACATACCCTCCCCAATGTCCATAACCCCACCCCCCTTCTCCCAACCCCCTCCCCCCAGCAACCCTCAATTTGTTTTGTGAGATTAAGAGTCACTTATGGTTTGTCTCCCTCCCAATCCCATCTTCTTTCATTTATTCTTCTCCTACCCACTTAAGCCCCCATGTTGCATCACCACTTCCTCATATCGGGGAGATCATAGGATAGTTGTCTTTCTCTGCTTGACTTATTTCACTAAGCATGATACACTCTAGTTCCATCCATGTTGTCACAAATGGCAAGATTTCATTTCTTTTGATGGCTGCATAGTATTCCATTGTGTATATATACCACAATCTCTTGATCCATTCATCTGTTGATGGACATCTAGGTTCTTTCCATAGTTTGGCTATTGTGGACATTGCTGCTATAAACATTCGGGTGCACATGCCCCTTTGAATCACTATGTTTGTATCTTTAGGGTAAATACCCAGTAGTGCAATTGCTGGATCATAGGGCAGTTCTATTTTCAACATTTTGAGGAACCTCCATGCTGTTTTCCAGAGTGGTTGCACCAGCTTGCATTCCCACCAACAGTGTAGGAGGGTTCCCCTTTCTCCACATCCTCGCCAGCATCTGTCATTTCCTGACCTGTTGATTTTAGACATTATGACTGGTGTGAGGTGATATCTCATTGTCGTTTTGATTTGTATTTCCCTGATGCCGAGTGATATGGAGCACTTTTTCATGTGTCTGTTGGCCATCTGGATGTCTTCTTTGCGGAAATGTCTGTTCGTGTCCTCTGCCCATTTCTTGATTGGATTATTTGTTCTTTGGGTTTTGAGTTTGCTAAGTTCTTTATAGATTTTGGACACTAGTCCTTTATCTGATATGTCGTTTGCAAATATCTTCTCCCATTGTGTCAGTTGTCTTTTGATTTTGTTAACGGTTTCCTTTGCTGTGCAAAAGCTTTTGATCTTGATGAAATCCCAATAGTTCATTTTTGCCCTTGCTTCCCTTGCATTTGGTGATGTTCCTAGGAAGATGTTGCTGCAGCTGAGGTCGAAGAGGTTGCTGCCTGTGTTCTCCTCAAGGATTTTGATGGATTCCTTTCGCACATTGAGGTCCTTCATCCATTTTGAGTCTATATTTGCGTGTGGTGTAAGGAAATGGTCCAATTTCATTTTTCTGCATGTGGCTGTCCAATATCCCCAACACCATTCATTGAAGAGGCTGTCTTTTTTCCATTAGAGATTCTTTCCTGCTTTGCCGAAGATGAGTTGACCAGAGAGTTGAGGGTCTATTTCTGGGCTCTCTATTCTGTTCCATTGATCTATGTGTCTGTTTTTGTGCCAGTACCATGCTGTCTTGATGATGACAGCTTTGTAATAGATCTTAAGGTCCGGAATTGTGATGCCACCAACTTTGGCTTTCTTTTTCAATATTTTTTTGGCTATTCAAGGTCTTTTCTGGTTCCATATAAATTTTAGAATTATTTGTTCCATTTCTTTGAAAAAGATGGATGGTACTTTGATAGGAATTGCATTAAATGTGTAGATTGCTTTAGGTAGCATAGACTTTTTCACAATATTTATTCTTCCAATCCAGGAGCATGGAACATTTTTCCATTTCTTTGTGTCTTTCTCAATTACTTTCATGAGTACTTTATAGTTTTCTGATTATAGATTGTGTGCCTCTTTGGTTAGGTTTATTCCTAGGTATCTTATTTGGGGTGCAATTGTAAATGGGATGGACTCCTTAATTTCTCTTTCTTCTGTCTTGCTGTTAGTGTAGAGAAATGCAACTGATTTCTGTGCATTGATTTTATATCCTGACACTTTACTGAATTCCTGTACAAGTTCTAGCAGTTTTGGAGTGGTGTCTTTTGGGTTTTCCACATATAGTATCATATCATCTGTGAAGAGTGATAATTTGACTTCTTCTTTGCCGATTTGGATGCCTTTAATTTCCTTTTGTTGTCTGATTGCTGAGGCTAGGACCTCTAGTACTATGTTGAATAGCAGTGGTGATAATGGACATCCCTGCCGTGTTCCTGACCTTAGCGGAAAAGCTTTCAGTTTTTCTCCATTGAGAATGATATTTGCGGTGGGTTTTTCATAGATGGCTTTGATGATATTGAGGTATGTGCCCTCTATCCCTACACTTTGAAGAGTTTTGATCAGGAAGGGATGCTGTACTTTGTCATCTATTGAGAGTATCATATGGTTCTTGTTCTTTCTTTTATTGATGTGTTGTATCACATTGACTGATTTGCGGATGTTGAACCAACCTTGCAGCCCTTGAATAAATCCCACTTGGTCGTGGTGAATAATCCTTTTAATGTACTGTTGAATCCTATTGGCTAGTATTTTGGTGAGAATTTTTGCATCTGTGTCCATCAAGGATATTGGTTTATAGCTCTCTTTTTTGATGGGATCCTTGTCTGGTTTGGGGATCAAGGTGATGCTGGCCTCATAAAATGAGTTTGGAAGTTTTCCTTCCATTTCTATTTTTTGGAACAGTTTCAGGAGAATAGCAATTAGTTCTTTAAATGTTTGGTAGAATTCCCCCGGGAAGCAGTCTGGCCCTGGGCTTTTGTTTGTTTGGAGATTTTTAATGACTGTTTCAATCTCCTTACTGGTTATGGGTCTATTCAGGCTTTCTATTTCTTCCTGGTTCAGTTGCGGTATTTTATATGTGTGTAGGAATGCATCCATTTCTTCAAGATGGACAAATTTGTTGGCGTAGAGTTGCTCATAGTATGTTCTTATTATAGTTTGTATTTCTTTGGTGTTAGTTATGATCTCTCCTCTTTCATTCATGATTTTATTTATTTGGGTCCTTTCTCTTTTCTTTTTGATAAGTCTGGCCAGGGGTTTATCAATTTTATTAATTCTTTCAAAGAACCAGCTCCTAGTTTCATTGATTTGCTCTATTGTCTTTTTGGTTTCTATTTCATTGATTTCTGCTCTGATCTTTATGATTTCTCTTCTCCTGCTGGGCTTAGGGTTTCTTTCTTGTTCTTTCTCCAGCTCCTTTAGGTGTAGGGTTAGGTTGTGTACCTGAGACCTTTCTTGGTTCTTGAGAAAGGCTTGTACTGCTATATATTTTCTTCTCAGGACTGCCTTTGTTGTGTCCCACAGATTTTGAACCGTTGTATTTTCATTATCATTTGTTTCCATGATTTTTTTCAATTCTTCTTTAATTTACCGTTGACCCATTCATTCTTTAGAAGGATACTGTTTAGTCTCCATGTATTTGGGTTCTTTCCAAACTTCCTCTTGTGGTTGAGTTCTAGCTTCAGAGCATTGCTGTCTGAAAATATGCAGGGAATGATCCCAATCTTTTGATACTGGTTGAGTCCTGATTTAGGACCGAGGATGTGATCTATTCTGGACAATGTTCCATGTGTACTAGAGAAGAATGTGTATTCTGTTGCTTTGAGATGAAATGTTCTGAATATATCTGTGATGTCCATCTGGTCTAGTGTGTCATTTAAGGCCTTTATTTCCTTGCTGATCTTTTGCTTGGATGATCTGTCCATTTCAGTGAGGGGAGTGTTAAAGTCCCCTACTATTATTGTATGATTGTTGATGTGTTTCTTTGATTTTGTTATTAATTGGTTTATATAGTTGGCTGCTCCCACGTTGGGGGCATAGATATTTAAAATTGTTAGATCTTCTTGTTGGACAGACCCTTTGAGTATGACATAGTGTCCTTCCTCATCTCTTATTATAGTCTTTGGCTTAAAATCTAATTGATCTGATATAGGGATTGCCACTCCTGCTTTCTTCTGATGTCCATTAGCATGGTAAATTCTTTTCCACCCCCTCACTTTAAATCTGGAGGTATCTTTGAGCTTAAAATGAGTTTCTTGGAGGCAACATATAGATGGGTTTTGTTTTTTTATCCATTCTGATACCCTGTGTCTTTTGACAGGGGCATTTAGTCATTAACATTCATGGTAACTATTGAGAGATATGAATTTAGTGCCATTGTATTGCCTGTAAGGTGACTGTTACTGTATATGGTCTCTGTTCCTTTCTGATCTACCACTTGTAGGCTCTCTCTTTGCTTAGAGGACCCCTTTCAAGATTTCCTTTAGAGCTGGTTTCGTGTTTGCAAATTCTTTCAGTTGTTGTTTGTCCTGGACATTTTTAATCTCTCCTTCTATTTTCAATGCTAGCCTAGCTGGTTATGGTATTCTTGGCTGCATGTTTTTCTCATTTAGTGCTCTGAAAATATCATGCCAGCTCTTTTTGGCCTGCCAGGTCTCTGTGGATAAGTCAGCTGCCAATCTAATATTTTTACCATTGTATGTTACAGACTTCTTTTTCCGGGCTGCTTTCAGGATTTTTTCTTTGTCACTAAGACTTGTAAATTTTACTATTAGGTGATGGGGTGTGGGCCTATTCTTATTGATTTTGAGGGGCGTTCTCTGAACCTCCTGAATTTTGATGCTCATTCCCTTTGCCATATTGGGGAAATTCTCCCCAATAATTCTCTCCAGTATACCTTCTGCTCCCCTCTCTCTTTCTTCTTCTTCTGGAATCCCAATTATTCTAATGTTGTTTCATCTTATGATGTCACTTATCTCTCAAATTCTCCCCTCGTGGTCCAGTAGCTGTTTGTCCCTCTTTTGCTCAGCTTCTTTATTCTCTGTCATTTGGTCTTCTATATCGCTAATTCTTTCTTCTGCCTCATTTATCCTAGCAGTGAGAGCCTCCATTTTTTATTGCACCTCATTAATAGCTTTTTTGATTTCACCTTGGTTAGATTTTAGTTCTTTTATTTCTCCAGAAAGGGCTTTTATATCTCCCGAGAGGGTTTCTCTAATATCTTCCATGCCTTTTTCGAGCCCGGCTAGAACTTTGAGAATTGTCATTCTGAACTCTAGATCTGATATATTACCAATGTCTGTATTGATTTGGTCTCTAGCCTTCGGTACTACCTCTTTTCTTTTTTTTGTGGTGAATTTTTCTGCCTGTCATTTTGTCCAGTGAAGAGTATATGAAGGAGCAAGTAAAATATTAAAAGGGTGGCAACAGCCCCAGGAAAATATGCTTTAACCAAATCAGAAGAGATCCCAAATAGTGAGGGGGGAGAAAGGGGATAAAAAGGTTCAAAAAGAAAGAAAGGAAAAAAAAAAAAAGAAAATGAATAAAGAAAAATATAAAAAAGAAAATAGTATATATTAAATAAACTAGTTAAAAAACGTTAAAAAAGAAAAGGGTAAAAGTTAAAAGAAATTTTAGCAGAAGAAGAGAAAAAAAAATGAAAAAGAAATAAATTAAATTAACTGCAAGACTAAAAAAATCACAGGGAGAAAGCCATGAGTTCCATGCTTTGCTTTCTCCTCCTCCGGAATTCCGCTGCTCTCCTTGATATTGAAACTGCAGTCCTTGGTAGGTGAACTTGTTCTTGGCTGGATTTCTTGTTGATCTTCTAGAGGAGGGGCCTGGTGTAGTGATTCTCAAATGTCTTTGCCCCAGGTGGAATGGCACCGCCCTTACCAGGTGCTGAGTAATCTGCTCGGGTTTGCTTTCAGGAGCTTTTGTTCCCTGAGCACTTTCCGTAGAGTTCCGGAGGACAGGAATACAAATGGCGGCCTCCTGGTCTCTGGCCCAGAGGAGCCGAGAGCCAAGGGCCCCACTCCTCAGTGCGCCTTCAGAGAACAGCGCCCAGTTACTCCCATCTGCCTGACCTCCGGCCGCGCTCTGAGCTCACCAAGCCTGTGGCCGGTTCAAGGTAACACCGAGCTGTGAGCTTACTGTCGGCTCTTTCTCTGTAGCCGGTTTTCCTGTTCCAATACCCGCAAGCTCTGTGACACTCAGACACCCCCGATCCTTCTGTGACCCTGCAGGACCTGGGGCCACGCTGACCCTGCGTGGGCTTTGCCCCAGTTTAGCCTCTGGAGCGATGTCCCTCAGAAGAACAGACTTGTAAAAGTCCTGATTTTGTGCTGTGTTGCTCCGCTGCTTGCTGGGAGCTGGCCCCTCCCCCTGGGGTCTATCTTCCCGTGGCTTTGGATTCACTTCTCCGCCAGTCCTATCTTTCAGAAAGTGGTTGTTTTTCTGTTTCCAGAATTCTTCTCTTCTTCTCTTCGATCTGCCAATGGATTTGCAGGTGTTTGCAATCTTTAGATAAGCTATCTAGCTGATCTCCTGCTAGCTGAAGTAGTCTCAGACTGATATTCTCCGCCATCTTGACTCCTCCCCCTATTCTTCCTTTCTGATGGAGGCATAATACTCCATAGTGTATATGGACCACATGTTCCTTATCCATTCATCTGTTGAAGGGCATCTCGGTTCTATCCACAGTTTGGCAACCATGGCCATTGCTGCTATAAACATTGGGGTACAGATGGCCCTTCTTTTCACTACATCTGTATCTTTGGGATAAATAACCAGTAGTGCAATGGCAGGGTCATAGGGAAGCTCCCAGCTTGGGCCAGTGGAAAAATCTCAGTGTGTGATCGCTGCTTGGAACCTCTTTGGCGGTCTGGAGCTGCCCAGACAGCCGCCGCTGCCATGGTTTTGGGTACAAGCAGAAGATCCTGCATCCCCAGGGACTGCAACTCAGAACCTTTTGTGCCAGCGGCCAAGGGGAAATTTATATGGGCTCTGCAACACCCACAGAAGAACATACTGAGGCTTCTCTCTGAGAGGGAGGTCAGGGTGCAATTTGCTTTCCTCTAAACCTACAAAAATCATCAAAAGTGGTCAAGGAGAGAGGAGTATTTTTGGATTCTTTAGGTAAAGACCTACAAATGCAATTGTTGGATCTAGGATAGTTCTGTTTTTAACTTTTTCAGGAATCTTCATACTGTTTTCCAGAGCAGCTGCATCAGTTTGCATTCCTTCCAACAGTGCAAGAGGGTTCTCTGTATTCCACATCCTTGCCAGCATCTTTGTATTGTTGGTTTTAGCCATTCTGACAGGTGGGAGGTGATATCTCATTGTAATGTTGATTTGTATTTCCCTGATGATGAGTGATGTTGAGCATCCTTTCATGTGTCTATCGGCCATCCATATGTCTTTTTTGGAAAAATGTATTCATGTCTTCTGCCCATTTTTTAATTGGATTATTCATTTTGGGGGGTGATGAGTTGTATCAGTTCTTTATATATTTTGGGTACTAGCCCTTTATCAGATATGTCATTTGCAAATATCTTCTCCCATCCTATAGGTTGCGTTTTAGTGTTGTTTATTGTTGATGCACAAGCTATTTATTCTGATATAGTTCCAGTAGTTTATTTTTATTTTTGTTTCCCTTGCTTCAGGAAATGTATCTACTAAGAAGTTACTATGGCCAGTGTCAAAGAGGTTGCTGCCTATGTTTTCCTCTAGGATTTTTATGGTTTCAAATTTCACACTTATGTCTTTAATCCATTTTGAATTTACTTTTGTGTATGGTATAAGAAAATGGTCCTGTTTCATTCTTTGCATGTTGCTGTCCAGTTTTCCATATACCATTTGTTGAAGAGAGCAACTTTTTCCCATTAGATATTCTTTTCTGTTTTGTCAGATTAATTGACTGTGTAGTTATGGGTTGATTTCTGTTTTTTTTTTTTTTTTTTTCTCTGTTCTGTTGATCTATGTGTCTCTTTTTGTGCCAGGACCATACTGCTTTGATCACTATAGCTTTGTAATATAACTTGAATAAAGTCCAGAATTGAGATTCCTCTAGCTTTGCTTTGGGTGTTTGGGGTCTTTATGGTTCCATACAAATTGTAGGATTGTTTGTTCTAGCTCTGTGAAAAATACTGATGGTATTTTGATAAGGATTGCATTAAATGTGAAGATTGCTTTGGGTAGTAGAGAAATTTTAAAATATTTGTTCTTCCAATCTATGAGCCTGGAATATCTTTCCATTTCTTTGTATCATCTTCAATTTCTTTCATTAGTGTTTTAGAATTTTCAGAAGATTTTTCACCCCTTTGGTTAGGTTTATTACTGGGTATCTTAGTATTTTTTATGTAAATGGGACTGATACCTTAATTTCTCTTCCTGGTACTTTATTATTGGTGGGTAGAAATGTAACAGATTTCTGTATGTTGATTTTGTATCCTGCAACTTTACTGAAAACATTTATCAGTTCTGTTTTTCAGCAGTCTTTTGGGTTTTCCCTATGGAGTATCATGTCATTGGCAAATAGTGAGTTTTACTTCTTCTTTGAGAATTTGAATGCCTTGTATTTCTTTTTGTTATCTAATACCAAAGACAGATACAAACTCCACTAAAAAAGAGAACTGCAGGTCAATATCCCTGATGAACATGGATTCAAAAATTCTCAATAAAACACTAGCAAACTGAATCCAACAATATATTTTAAAAAAAAATCATTCACCATGACCAACTGTGATTTTTATTCCGGGGTTACAAGGGTGGTTCAATATTTGCAAATCAATCAATATGATATGCCACGTTAATGAAAGAAAAGAACCATATGATCGTTTCAATAGATACTGAAAAAATGTGACAAAGTACAGTATTCATTCATGGCAAAAGCCCTCAACAAAGTAGGATTAGAGGAAACACACCTCAACATAATAAAAGCTGTATATGGAAAATCCCACAGCTAGTATCCTCAATGGAGAAAAACTGAGAGCTCTTCCTTGATAGTCAGGAATAAGACAGAGATGTCCACTCTTACCACTGTTATTTAACATAGTCCTAGCCACAGCAACCAGGGAACATGTTTATTTAAATAGTTTTATTTAAACATATTTGCTGAAGTGAAAAAAAGTCACCGGTAAGATAAACAGGAAAGGACAAATAAAAAACCAAAGGTACCAGTAATAATTTGATCACTCTCAAGTATCCTTGAAATAAAAAGCAAATCCCAAAAGCTAGATACAATTTTTCTTTATTTTTTTTAATGATTTTATTTATTTATTTGAGAGAGAGAGAGCAAGCACGAGAGGAGAGAAATCAGCAGGAGAAGCAGACTCCCTGCTGAGCAGGGAGTCTGATGTGGGACTTGATCCCAGGACTCCAGAATCATGACCTGAGCCGAAGGCAGTCACTTAACCAACTGAGCCACCCAGGCGTCCCATAGATACAATTTTTGATTAAAGAGAAGGGCAATATATTTTATACATTTGCTTGTTTTCCTAAATAAATGTTTTGAAGTATAATATATACATTCAACTCTTTTGTTTCCTGTGTAGCTCTCAGACTCTGAGAAAGAGTATTTATAGGTAAATTTTTGCAACTTTATACACATTACAATATCTTTATTTTCCAGACACAATGAATTGATAAGTTTGGTCATCATACAATTTTAGGTAGAAAATACTGTCTTTCAGAAATCATTTCCAGTATGGTGATGAATAATGCCATGTTGATTTCTCATTTTTTGCATAAGACTTGTTTTTTTCCTATGGAATCTTTTAGAAGCTTCTCTTTAAAATCCCATTTTCAGAAATTCCAGAATGATGTTCCTTGGAGTGGGTCTGTTTTCCTTGACCAGAACACTTGGTGGGCACCTTCAATCTAGACTTTATATCCTAGAGTTTGGAATAATTATCATTATGAACGTTAATAATGTATTCCCTCACATATTTTTCTCTTTCTTTTCTCCAGAAGCCCAGTTATATAGATATTAGGCCCTTTGAAAAGGGTCTCTAATTTTTTTCTCTTTTCTCTCCTACAATCCATTTCTTTGTGTCATAATATCTAGGAGATATCTTCAGTATTTTCTTCTAATACTTATTAATGAGTTTTTAGCACTGACACCAAAATATTAATGTCCAGAAGTTCCTTTTAAATCCACTGAATGTTCCTTTGTCAAGAAACTCCCTCATTTCAGAATTCCTGTATCTTATCTTTCTTTCCTATGTTTTCTTTCCTAAGCAGTGATTTTTTTTTTCTCAAGTGTTTACTTTCTTTTAGTTTGTTTTTGGTCCATGTCTTTCATAATAGCATCTTTGTAATCTTTTTAATTATCCTTTGTTGTTTGCTCAGATTTATAATTGCAGCACTGTAAAGTTTGTGAAACCACTAAGCATGTGTGTGGAAACTGCAGATAGGGGCTTTGTTTCATATAGGGTGATCTAACTGGATAGTTTAGTTGAGGATGTCCTATTATGAGCTTTCTTTTTTATTTTTTTCCTTTCGTTCCCTTGCTTCTTCTTTCTCTTTTTCTTTCTTCCTTTCTCTCTCTCTCCCTCTTTTTCTTTCTCTGTGTATGTGTATGTCTTCTCATAAGCTACTAAGATTCCTGATACAAGAGTCTTCACATCTTTTTTTCTTAATTTTTTTTTCTTAGCTAAGACCTAGCTTATGTTTTGATAATTCAGGGAACCCAGTGAAGAAAGGGTGCTGATGTAGATGCATGCACATATTTTTCTTCACTCTGAGGGATGGTGCTTAGTTTGCCTGCAACAAAACTTTACTATTACTTATTCTTTTTAACTTTCGCAAAATAAATATTATTATACAGTTGTTTTGCAAACTAGGGGAGGAGAAATCATTTTGTTGAGCATAGCACAGAAAGGGATTGGCTGCCAGAGTGCTTCTTGAACAGGTTTTCAGCTAATCCTCCCTAGTGTAGGCTCTTGTCCTTTACCTCAAATCTAGGATTGCCTAGTGACTTTCAGGATTCTTGGGAAAAAGTAAGTTGGTTCTGAATTGTACCATTAAGGATTTATGATTCAGATTTCTTGCCTGTATTAGGCATTAGGCATTTCCAATCATTCATATGCTTTCCAGCTTACACAATTGTGATACTATTGTCTTTTTTCTCTTTCTTTTCACTTTTGTGGGTTAATGACTTTTAAAAATTCTATTTATTGTTGGTTTGGTAGAATTTCATTAGATAACAAAATAGACGTGTAGATACATATATTCAACCAATCCCCACCTTAATTTCTACTCACCTTCTGCTTTTTTTTGAAGTATGTTGGGACAATTATACTAACCCACACCGTTACAATATCCAACAGTGTTAATATTCAATACACATTTGCTAAATTAACTAATACATGAAGAATGAATGAATAAAGAAAATCTGACTGTCTTTCTAGTGATATTGATGAGCAAATTAGTAAACATAATAGTAAATAGAAGCATTTGGGAACATATGTGGACTATTTGCCACTTGCAATTGAAGGTTAAAATTTGAAAGAAGACGTATTTATGAGCAGAGAACAGATGGCTGTGGATATGAAGTTAAAAACAATATTTTAAAATTCTCACTGTCAAAGACATTGGATCTTACAGTACTCAGAATAATGTAGTTAGCAAAACATTCTTATTTGATCAGAATAATTTAAACTGAAATATCAGAGGAGGGAATTCTCAAAAGAAGAAGAAGAAAAAGAAGAAGACTACAAACCAGATTTTATAAAAGAAGGAGGTATATCATATTAATAATCACTGTAGAGAGAATGCACAGGAAGTGCATAGATAAATAAAGACCTTGATATGTGGAGCTTCAATAACTCTTATCAAACTGCAAGTAAAATGAGGATCTGATATTTTAGTAGAAGTAGGTAGATATGTCCTCATGGTTATACCAGAAATTCAGTGGAATAGTATTCATAATTGGAATATGGCTGTTACTTTTTTTTTTTTTTTTTTTTGACAGCGAGAGAGAGAGATCACAAGTAGGCAAAGAAGCAGGCAGAGAGAGAGGAGGAAGCAGGCTCCCCACTGAGCAGAGAGCTTGATGCGGGCCTCCATCCCAGGACCCTGGGATCATGACCTGAGCTGAAGGCAGAGGCTTAACCCACTGAGCCACCCAGGCACCCTGGCTATTACTTTTAAGAAACAATTCTAGTCAAGAAGTTTGATGTAAGAAAGGATATAGATGTAAAGTAATCCATAAACCAGATGGGGACAATGGTTCTCAACAAATATTCCATTTATATACCAATTCTTACAATTCAAGAAAACAATATACCCGTTCTGGGCAGTGGATTATGGGCAGAAGTGATATGTTTCAGTTTTGAGACAGAACGGTGAAGATAAATGCACCTGATTTTCTGGTTGACACTCAGTCAATCGTGACATTCCAGGTCTTAGAGATCCTGGTCAGTCTGGGACCTTGAATGACTACATGGAACAGAAGGCTCTTCCCACTACCAAGCCTACCTAGGCACATATCATGAACAAGAAATAAACTTTCTTATTTTTTTTTGTGTGTGTGTTTATTTTTTTTATTTATTTATTTTTTTTTTTTAGGAAAGAATCTTTTATATTCACTCAACATTTTTTTTTTATAAACATATATTTTTATCCCCAGGGGTATGTTGAAAATAAACTTTCTTATTTTTAAACAATTTATATGTTATAGTGCACTAGAACCATCTAATTAAGATAAATACAATAGTGAATTTAGTGATGATTTTTAGAGTGATAGAAAGCACAGTTTAGCAAAATTTTAGCAAAGAAATAAACCATATGTGAAATGAGAAAACCTTATTCACATTTTGACTGGAAATTTTATTCAGTTAAAACAATAATAATTAATCCTTTTTTTATTTGCCTGGCTGAAAAGTCAAGAGTTTGGGTATCTATCTGCCATGCTGAAAATAATTATTGAAGGGTAGTTAGGACATGGAACTATATTATTGGCAGAAAAGTGATCATGATTTAAAAATATTAATACAAATTAGGACATACAATCAGATATATGAACTTCAGGAAATATGTTAAAACTTTACAGAAATAGTAGACATCACTCCATGAATTGAAATAATAAAAAAGAGACAGACTGAAGAGTGGCAAATGTTTATTTTTTAAAAAAGTGAAAAGAAAAGAAAGAAAATATTAAAATATCAAAGATATACAAAAAGGAAAAACAGCAGCAAAAAAAATTACCATAATCCATGTAGATTGCTATTCTATCAATTCAGATTTTAAAAGAATGAACAAGAAACATACAAGCAAATTAGGAACACTTCCTTAAACCTCTATGGATATTGACAATGAGATTAGAACTAGAAATGAGCCAAGGGTACCAAAAACAGAGAAGATTTTAAAATTTTGTTTTGAGCATATAAAAGACCCACAGAGCGCCTAGGTGGCTCAGTCAATTAAGCATCTGGCTCTTGTTTCAGCTTGGGTAGTGATCTCAGGGTCCCGGGATAAAGCCCTGCAGCTGGGCTTCCTGCTCACTGGGGAGCCTGCTTGTCTTTCTCCCTCTGTCCTTTCCCTTGCTAATGCGTGGGCTCTCTCTCTCTCAAGTAAATAAATCTTTTTTAAAAACAGAGACCATAACTGAGGCAATGTTTGCAGAAAACAAAATTAAATAGAACTGTTTTATTTTCGCTGCATCAAAGATGGTCTTGAAATTGATTAACATAGTATATCTTGCTTTAATGAGAAAAATAATGAGACATGTAGAGGTATAGGAAAAGTGTACCCATGAAGTTTAGTTTCATCATAAACATTTCAACATAAACATCACAAACATTAAGACTGTGTAAATTAATAGAATAGTGTAAGAAATACAGAGAAATCATGGAGAGTGGGAATAGAATAAGAAATGAAAAAATATATGTTTATAAAAAATAAAAAATTAAAAAAATAATAAGAAGAAGAACAGTAAAAAAAAAAAAAAAGAAGAAATGAAGATGGGCTAAAATTGTAGTTTTCAATAAAATGGATTCTGAGAATTATAAAATAAGTATAATGATCATCTCCAGAAAAAAGTTAAGAAAATGGACTATTAAAAACAAGATACTGGGCGCCTGGGTGGCTCAGTGGGTTAAAGCCTCTGCCTTCGGCTCAGGTCATGATCCTGGGGTCCTGGGATCGAGTCCCGCATCGGGCACTCTGCTCAGCAGGGAGCCTGCTTCCTTCTCTCTCTCTGCCTGCCTCTTTGCCTACTTGTGATCTCTCTCTGTCAAATAAATAAAATCTAAAAAAAAAAAAAAAAACCAAGATGCTGAATTCATCATAAAGAAATATTAGGGTTACTAGAACCAGCACCAATTCAATAATATAGCAAGGCTTGCTGAACTGAATTTACTTATGTATTTAGGGTAAAATTCAGAATTTTAGAAAAAAATTAATATATTCTCATATAATATGTATAGTGACATAATTTTTTCAAAAAGGTACATTGATGAAGAGACAGAGTCACATGAAGTCTGACCTCTTTGCCAAATATTAGTAAGGGATAGATGTCTATTGTCTCATTGTTCTACAATTGGACTCTTCAAAACTTATATCATGATTTTAATGAAATATAAAAATCATACTTATTGAAGTTGATAATGGCAGCTCAGAAATCATGCTAATGATCTGAAATACTAAGTCCTTTATTTGATAAATTTGCAATGACCAGGGTAAAGCTGAGCAAGAAAAATTCCAAGATTTCTCAGATGGCCCAAATTCAGATTTACAAATAGAGGCATATTGAGCATAGGAAGCAGGTTTTATTTCCACCCTCTATGATCTGAGGAAACTGTCATTCATCCAATAAATATTTGTAAACTGCCTACCATGTGCCAAGAACTTAGTCCACTGAGGCTCTGTCACATAATAACAAAGAGATCTTAAGCCTAAACAGGGAAGAAACAGAAGAACTTAAAATACCTCAAAGTCTGTAGTTCAGAAAAGAGATTGTATTTTTGTTTAGTTCTAAGAGATAAGAACCAATGGCCAAAAATGCAAGATATATTAGATATAAATAAATACTTTCTCTTCATTGAAATTATCAATAGAGAAGGATGCCTGGTGAGATTAAGGCCCCACTTCTTTTTGATCAAACAGTCCAGATTCTTACCTTGTCTGGATGTTGATGTGGAAGATGCTCTTGAGTTTCTCAACAGATTATGCCCATTATCCCACCCAAGACTTTATAGTTACATTATTCTTCTTAGCAGGCAGGTATTAAAATATATGGCATTGATGCTTTCTTTGCTTCAAAGATATTGATTCATGTCTCTCAGAAAACTAAGGTGACAAAATAATGGTGGCTATAGTAAATAAAAGTAACTGTGGGTTTCAATTACCAAAACAATAGAGCTGTTGTGAGAAATAAAGCAAGCAATGTGTGTGTGTGTGTGTGTGTGTGTGTGTGTGTAAGGAAACTAACATGAGTTTGCTTCCTGATAAGTTACAGGTAGAGACTGCACCAGGTGGACTTGTCACACAAAGGAAACTATTTGCAGCAAATAAGGAGATCACAGGAATAGTTTTCAAAGCCATGACTCCTCATGTGGGAGTGAGTGGGTTTCTGTCATTTAGAATTAGGATGAATATTCAGAAAGGGGAGTTTCATCATTGCCTGTAATTGTGGGCATAAGGTTGAACAGGCACACTTAGAAACCATGCCTATACGTGCCTCCCATGTTATGGTAATGAAGCTTATGCTCTTCCTAGCATAGGGACTAACATTATAGCTGGGGGCCTAAAATGACTTCTCTTTCTGGAGACCCCCAACTCTTCCTGCTTATACATGAGTATAACAATTAGCATAGTTTTATACAACACTGAAGTGTTATTGTCACATTTTATTATTACTGCAACATGTACATTTAAAGAAAGACACATAAATTCGGCTAAGTTGAAGGTGCAGGGTTTTCAGTTCCTGCATTGCCTTATAAAAATACTACATCTGTAAATGAGAGTCTTTTGGGACAAGAATAAGTTGCTTGTTTTAGTTAAGGGAGAAATCTGCCATAGGAAGGGAGTTAGATGTATGATTTTGATTCCCTGCAGGATGGAAAAGATGATATCATTAGTATTAAAAACCCATCAACACCCAGCATGTTATTGAGGCTGTGGTTGGAAATGCTAAGTGATACTGACACACAAATGATTCCAGGGTCATTTGCGGAAAGAGTGTAGAATCAAAACTAGACACTTTTAGACTTGCTGAACAGGAAAAGGAATTTGAAAAACAAAATAGTTGAGTTTGCAGAGGAATAGTCCTATTTCAAGGTTACTGTTAGTTAAATGATTGACACTAACTCTACACCTTTCCCTGTTAAATAACAGGAATTCAATTGAGTAAATTTTAAAGATCTAATTGGCTTTATGGAATGATTCATGAATCATGCAGCATCCCCTCTAGCAAACAGAAAAGAGCCCCAAAGGACTACAGACAGGGAAAGGTTTTAAAAGGTGGGACAAAGAAGTCCCACCAAACAAACAAAAAGGATCATTTGAGACCAGGTCCCTTTAGGGGATAAGAAGGTGTTCTTAGATTACATTCCTGGGGAAGGGTGAAACTGCAGATAGGTTAGGTGTTAAGTCCCAGTTCGATAATGTGGGTCTAACACAAGAGACTCCATTTTAGGCCTGTGGTTTTCTTTCTTTCTTTTTTTTTTTATTAATTTTTTATTTTTTATAAACATATATATTTATCCCCAGGGGTACAGGTGTGTGAATCACCAGGTTTACACACTTCACAGCACTCACCAAAGCACATACCCTCCCCAATGTCCATAATCCCACCCCCTTCTCCCAAACCCCCTCCCCCCACCAACCCTCAGTTTGTTTTGTGAGATTAAGAGTCACTTATGGTTAGCGAAATAAGTCAAGCGGAGAAAGACAACTATCATATGATCTCCCTGATATGAGGAAGTGGTGATGCAACATGGAGGCTTAAGTGGGTAGGAGAAGAATCAATGAAACAAGATGGGATTGGGAGGGAGACAAACCATATGTGGTTTTCTTTTTAACATCCCACACTCAAACAGCACAGAAGAGATGTGAAATATCTTAGCTGTTTACTCTTTTAAAAGTTTAACCAGTTGATTCCATAGAGATTCTGGTTTACAAGTTTAGAAAACCTTGCTACTCTAATTCTTCTATCCCAGGGTGACTACTATAAGATTAAGGTGAAAAAGAGCAACAATTGAAAAAGAAAGCATGGAATATCCGAATAATAATTCCACTTTAATGAGACAAGTTTATGTTGGAAACAGAAAATCCAATGGGAGGATCAATTTCCTTCACAACAGTTTATATTATTTTTAAGTCCATACATTTTAATTTTAACTCCTCTACAAAACATGCCAATAGTAATTTAATTAATTTAATCCTAGATCTTTTCAAGGAAAGATTCTTAGATCAATATTTCCAATGCTTTGACTTAATATGCTACAATCTTACCCTATACTTCTTTTTGCAGTTGTCCAGCCCCCAAACTGTGAAGAACAGAATTTGCCACGCCAAATGTGTGTCTTTAGCATAGGGATTATTTTGAGCTGTTAATTTAAACAAACAAACAAACAAAACAGCAGACATTGGAGAAGTTTTAAGACCAAGTACCCTTTTATAAGAGACATTTATACTTATAAGGGACATTTCCATTTGTCAGAGTGTCTTCCTATCTGTTCCCGAAAGAGGAATATCGGTAAGCTCTAGAAATTCTTATCAATGGAGAAGGCATGGACTAAAATCTGTACAACAATCATCCTCGTGTTTACTGTGCTTTCGCTGACACACTCCCATAACTGACTACCCAACCTCAAAAATCTTCATGTATCTTTTAGAGATGGTATTGAAGGTAATGAATGGATGGAGTCATTTGGGGAGTTACTCAGCTTTCTTGGGTCTCCCTCATGTAAACCTATGTTTGCTTTTCTCCTGTTAATTTGTGTTTTATTATAGGGTGGTCTCATCCATACACCTGGAAGAATACAGAGAACATTATTTTTCCTCTCTTATAACTACTTTAACTCTCCTTGCTATGCCTCATTCATGAGAAGAATAGGAATCCTAAATGGAGCAAATTTTTGAAACTAACTGCCAATGCCATTCAGTGGCATGCATTAGCCAAAAGTACAGAATCTTAACTTCTTTCCTTTTGTTCATTTCTTTGGAGATAACAATTGCAAGTATTTGCCAAGTAATTTAATAAGTCTTTAAAATCTGAAACTGGAAATTTATCACTGTACTTAAGTTTCAAGGCATAAATAGTACCTACTTTGACAGTCACAAACTTTACAAATAAGAAAAAAGAAAGCTCTAAAAAGCTCAGCAGCAAGTTCATTAGCTTAGCTTCTCACTCTCCTTTTTTTCCCCAAGCTAAGCCAGTAGAACCATTGTTGCTATAACTCAAGCAGAAGAGAATGAAGAAAGTTGTTTTATTTTTGTTGTTCTGTTTTCATTTCCGTCTTCTGTTGCCTGCGAAAGTGTTGCTGTTGTTTTGTCAATTAATAATATGCATAGCAATCAACCAGGAATTCTATTAAAATATAGATTCTGAATCAGTAAATCTGGGCTGGAGGCTTGAGATTTTCGTTTCTAATTAACTCTCAGGTTATGTGATGTTACTGGGCTAGGATCACGTTTTTAGTCACAAGTGTCTGCAATCTTAATTTCTTCCCTTAATGTCATCCTAACATTATTTTTTGAGTTGTTCTCATTTGAGTTTTCTCAGAATTGGCTTCTATCTCGTGGTATTTCTACATTAGATAGATTGATTTATCTTTTTTCAGAAAAAATATATATTTGTTTGTTTGTTTATGTGTATAAGCTCTAACTATGGTATTAACGGAGAAGTGGAGAATATGATGCAGGACAATGGTTACTATGGGTAAGTCTAGTTGCTGTGGGTAAACCTGCAAGTGGATGTAGTATGAAGGTTGGAGGAAACTCTGTAATGGAACCAACATGAGTTTGCTCCTTGGGGAGTCAAAAACTGCACCCCGTCAAGTTGTCACACAAAGAAAATTTTATTTGCAACAAACGAGATCACAGGACATGCCTTTGAAAGATGTGACTCCCTGTGCAAAAGTGAGTGGATTCCTTTTAGGCAAAGTTAGGATGGACACTTAGGTAGGGAAGCCTTGTCATCATATGTAGAGATAAGCATAAGGCCACACATCTGTCTTAAGGAAACATGCCTCTACGCACATTGTATGTTATGTAAGTGAAGCTTGTGCTCCTTCTTGGGTGGAGATTTTAGTGTTATAATGAGGTAAAGGTAGTTGTTGGTCATTCTAAAGGTCACTCCATGGTGCATCTATGCAAGTGTGAGTCAGGGATTAAGCTCAAACTGGTCTGGACGGTCTAGGTCTGCTAGAGGTCTTGTCAGGGCATCTGCTATTGCTCAAAGGGTGGTTTCACTTTGCATTTGCCTGAATTAAGAGATAAACTGGAAAGAAGAGCATAAGGAAAAATGTGGGACAAAGGTGGGTGAGTATAGCAGGTGAGCAATAAAGGTCAGTTCTTGGGGTGTAGCTGGTGACACCTCCACAGCAGAGTGCAGAAGGGAGGGACACTGCTGAGATTCGTCTCTCTCCCTCTGCATTTTGAAGACCAGATCAATATAAATAGCTCTGACTTCCATTCATTAAGTGCCTTCTGTATTACAAGTTCTATTTAACACTTTAAAAATAACTTTTATTTTTTTTTAATTTAGAAGTTTATTATCCCTGTTTTACAGATAAGAAAAGATCATTCATTCCATCTGAAAATGGGGTTAATTAGTCCATCAAAAGTTAAATAAATATCTCTCAACTCTGAAACCAGCATTACTCTAATTCCAAAACCAGGTAAGAGAGTACAAAAAAGGAAAAAGAAAAAGAAAATTACAGACTAATATCTCTCATAAAGCTGGATGTAAAAATCATTAGCAAGTATCCGCAAATCAAATTCAATAATATAAGAAAAAAATGACAACCAAGTGAAAGGTATTCTAGGTATGTAAGACTGGCTCAACATATGAAAATCAGTCAGTGTAATGTACCGTATTGGTAGGATAAGGAAGAAAATCTTATGATCATATCAACTGATGCAGAAAAAGTATTTGACAAAAGTTAATACTATTAATGATAAAAATAATCCAACTAGAAAAGAGAGAAACTTCTTTAACTTGATAAGTTTATCTACAAACTAAATCTACATCTATCATACTTAATGGGGAAAGAGTGACTATCCCTCTAAGATTGTGAAGACTTCAATGATGTCCACTTCTCACTGCTCTTATTCAATATAGTATTATAAATTCTAGACTACATAATAAGACAAAAAAAGAGGGGGAGGGAAGGCAAATAAAATCACACAGATTGGAAAGGAAGAAATGCAACTATCCCTATTTGCAGATGATATGATTATTTAGATAGAAAATCTTAGTTCTCCTAACGTAACTAGAATAACTATGTTCAGCAAGTTTGCTGAATACAGAATCAAAACACACACACAAACATACACAAACACATTGTATTTTATTTTTAACTCACAACCTTGAAGTCAAGACCTGAGCTGAGATCAAGAGTTGAATGCTTAACTGACTGAGTCACCCAGGCCCCCCAACAAATCGTATTTCCATATATTAGCAAGGAGCGTGTTAAATCTACATCAAAACTGCAGTACCATTTACAAATGCTCCAAAGAATATGAAATGCTTAGGTATAAACATAACAAAATATATATAAGATCTGTATGCTGCGATTTACAAAATGTTCATGAAAGAAATAAAAGAAGACCTGAGTAAATGGAAAGATATATCATGCTTATGGATTGGATGACTCAACATACATGTTGGAGAGAAAGAACTACTTTGTCATCAAATGTCCTTCTAGCTGGACTATGATAGGTTAACACATGATAGGTTAATGGGAGAAAATAAAATTTAGTAGTGTACTTACAGGAATCAACACAACATGGAAGTTACAAAGACAGTGAAGAAACATGAAGCTTATATGAGCTGAGGAGAGGGGTAATGTCTAGGATACAAAGGAGAGAAAGACCACTGACTGAAAGGTTAAAGATATTTGGAAAAGAAAGTTTGCCCCATTATGCAGATAAGTTTCTTAGGTGAAGAGAAATCTGTTAAAATATTCTGGGGGAGAAAATGCCCTGGGACAGCCTGATACAATCAGGCAGTTCAGGGAAAGGTAAAGAGCCTTCTGAATCTGCTGGGATTTGATGGTTTTAACTCAAGTAATGTTCATCCCACCGTGGTCCAATTGGGGGCAGCCTTCCCTTGGCCTCTACATAGGAAATGTAAATTTAATGCAATCCCTATTAAATTCCCAGTGAGATCTTTGGCAACTTAGATAAACATACTTTAAAATGGATATGTAAAAGGAAAGACCTGGAAAACCCAAAGCAATTTTGAATAAGAAAAATGAAGTAGGAGAAATCACTCTTTCTAGTGTTAATAAGACTTACTCTGTAGTTATACTAGTGATAGTATTATGGCAGAGTGAAATAGACATTGTAATACCATTACAGAGAAAGTTACACAGATCAATAGAACAGAATAAAGTAACTAGAAAGAGTTCCATATAAGTATATTCAATTGATTTTTGACAAAGTTACAAAAGCAATTCAATGGAGGAAAATTTGTGTTAGAGCAATTTCATATATAGGCCTTTAGGGAAAAAGAGAGAGAGAGAGAGAACTTCTACCTAAATCTTACACCTTAATAAAACATTAACTTAAAATAGGTAACGGATTTAAATTTAAAATATTAAAGTATAAGATTATAGGGGGGAGAGAAAATTTTCATGACATAGGACTAAGTGAAGAGTTGTCAAACTTGACACAATGAGCACATCAAAAAAGAAATACTAACAAATTGGGCCTCATCAAATATAGAATATTTACCATGCTGATGATCCTGTTGGGAGGATGAAAAGAAAAATCAGAGACTGGGATAAACTATTTGCAAATTACTTTTTTTTCTAGAGGACTTTTTTCCTAGAATATATAAAGAACTCTCAAAAGTCAACATTTGAAAAGCAAATAATCCAACTAAAAATTAGGCAAAAGACATAACTATTTCACTGAAGAAGATCTACAGACATGAAATAAGTACATGAAAACTTTTTTTTCAACATTGTTAGTTACTAGGGAAATGCAATTAAAATCACATTTTTAATCCAAACAGTTTTAATCCAAACACAGTTTTACTCTAAAATTTAAAAAAAAAAAAAAAAAGTACTGATGGGGCGCCTGGGTGGCTCAGTGGGTTAAGCCTCTGCCTTCTGCTCAGGTCATGATCCCAGGGTCCTAGGATCAAGCCCCGCATCAGGCTCTCTGCTCAGCAGGGAGCATGCTTCCTCCTCTCTCTCTGCCTGCCTCTCTGCCTACTTGTGATCTCTGTCTGTCAAATAAATAAATAAAATCTTTTAAAAAAATACTGATAACATCAAATGCAGGTAAGTATGTGGATAAACTAGATCATTCATACATTGCTGGTGGGAATGTAAAATGGTACATGTAGCTGCTTTGGAAAATAATTTGGTAGTTTCTTTTAAAACTAAAGATGGATTCTACTTAAGACTCAACAGTTGTATTCTTGGGAGTTTATCCCAGAGAAATGAAAACTTGAAGCCACAAAAACTTGTACACAGATGTACACAGCTTCATTTGTAGTGAGCCAAACTGGGAATTACTCAAATGTCCTTCCTTGGGTGAATGGATAAACAATCTGTGATATACCCATACCATAGTATACTGCTCAGCAGTTAGAAGGAACAAGCAACTGATACATGTAACAACTTGGATGAACCACAAAGAAATTTTGATGAGTAAAAAAACAATACAACCTCAAATCCTAGCTTTATATATATGTCCATATATTATATGTGCATATAATATATGCTTATAAAAAATCTAGCCTGCATATGATTCCATTTATATAATATTCTTGAAGTAATAAAATAATAGAGATGGAGAAAAGATTAATAGTAGGCAAGGATTATGGATGGGGGTGGATTTGGCTACGAGGAGTGACACAAGGGAGGCCCAATTTATGGTACAGTGCCCCCCATCTTGATTGTGGCAGCAGTTCCATGAAAGCACACATATCGTGAAATTGCATAGACATTCTCACATGCATATACATATATACAAGTGAGTGCATGGGAGCTGGTAAATGAATTGTACAGATGATAATTGCCTGATTTTGATACTGTGCTTTGTTATACAAGATGTCAATGGGGAAGGCTTGATACCTGGTGAACTGGACCTCCCTTTACGTTCCTCCTGAACTTTCTGTGAGACTATAATTATTTCAAAATAAATATTTTTTAAAATGCCAGTTATTTAGTTAAAATCCTACTTAGCTTGGAGAACATATTACTGAATTTCTAGCCTCTCCAGAGCAACAAACAGTACGTATCCCTTATTGCATACTATATTCTTCCAACATCTAGCAAGTCACATTCTGGGGTGAAGGTAAAAAGACAATGTCAGGTTATTAAAGTTAATATTAGGTATAAGAATTCCATGACTTCCAATATATCCTGATTCACTATTTGGGAAACCCTATCTTATGTGAAGAGTTGGATTTATAACTTCAGTGAAACACCCATTTCTTTTTTCTTTCCCAATTCACATTTTCTGTGCTCACTAAAGTCTAAATTGTGTTGAAATAGAATTCTAGGGGAAAATGTCCCATGTATCTATTTGCTCTCTTCTGTCTTATGGGTTACACTCTATCCTCCTGAAAGGCTTTTAAAATCCAGTACTATTTTTCTGGTTCTGATTCTGATTTTAAGCAATCATTATTGTAAAGACCTTTCTCTGGCTTATTTTCCATTCTAAAATGTTTAAAGTTAGTTCTTCCTCCCTAAGTGAATTCTTTCCAAATTGCTAGTTCTGTTTTTTTCCCCTTTCTCTCTGTTTTAAGCATATAGAACTACATCTGCCTAACTCAGGGATTGTTGAGATTTCATGGGGATTTGGGGAGTAGGAGGCATCTTGGCATGGAGATCGTTATTACTTTTTGATCCGCCTCCGGTAAGCATTCTGACAATTCCTCCCACACCTTCTACTAAAAGTTTTCTCCTCAGGCTAATTGACTGTTAATGGAAGATAAGTAAGGCATTTATATATCCGTATCTCCTCAGTATACATGATTTATGTCACCCTCCTAAAAAACAAGATTTAAGCAGCAGTCTCCTGTTTTTTTCTCTACCGCATCAGAAACTGGGTTTGTGAGGTGCATCAAGAAACAGATTTTATTTTTTACTTAAGTACTTTGAGGGCAAATAGTGAGCTGCGGAATTTGAAGATATAGGGATATAAAAAGCGCCATTTTTTTATGTAATTAATACATATTTTGATGTTTTTTGAAAAATATTCAACTTCCATTTGAAAACAGTCTCAGCAACATAAATATTTTATTTCTTTTCTGTGTAAGTTTACTTGTGGATTAAGAGTGTGTTAGATTAGAAGTCTATAGGTATAGCATCTAATCTCTGAACTAGTTCTGGCCTCCTCAACACAGCAATTTTCAAGTTACAAATTACACTCTTTAATTTTCCTGGCTAAATAAATACAGATAAAGTCATTTAATTAGCCTTCTTTCAGACTTGTTATGGAAACAGCTAGTCATTATTGAAAAATGAAGTAGAATCTCTGGAACAGATTGTGTTCTGACTCTATCGTGTTCACAATTCCTTCGCCAATGGTTATTGAATGGCTCCCCAAGAGAAATACATTCTATGCACAGTTATCTGAGACAGTTGTTTGAAAACAACACTTTGTGAAGTACAAATATTTCAGTTAATTCAGGAAGTAGGTCTGTTTTCTTGTAAGTTTTGTCAAAGCTAGTCCTTCTCTTAAATTATGCTGTTATTATTCAAACATCAGTCATCTCTTACAATAATGTGCCCTTCCTAATTTCCCAAAATGCAGTTGTAGTCTTCATTACTCCTAATTAGCATTCTCAAATTCAGGTCTTATTATGATACCCTCTTTAAAAAATCTCATTGTTTCAGCATTGCTGACTATGCCATGGATTACATCATTACTTTGGATTGCTCGAAGATTACTTGACAATGTGTGAGCTATATGTGAAATGAGAGTGTAAATAATTGTAGTTATTCCTTAAATGGACATTTTACTTAAGGGATATGTAAATTTTAACATACAAAATACTGATTTATTGTAGAATAGCATGAAAAGCCATATGAATTTTATAATAAAATATGAAACCTCAAGGAAATGTCATGCTTAATAAAATCAATCTTCTTTAGACTTTATGTTCAAACTCCATAGTACATAATTCTCTTAACAATTAGACACTAAATGACACCATATCCTGCAACTCCATACTATGGACATTCTTATGAGATATCTCTTGTGGACCACCATTCCCAAAACTGCCTATGCTTTTCATGCACCTCTTAATTTTTTCATGGTGTCCTCTCTCCGTAGAATACTATTTTCCAATTTCTCTGCATTATGAATGCTATTCACCCTTAAAGTGTGCAAACTTATTTGAACAACATAATTATTCCTTCCTCTGAATCCAAAAACTATTTCACATACATCTATTCAATATACATTATGTTATATTATGCTTATTTTATGTATATTTTTACTTTCACCAGTTATGAAAGCCTTAAAGTAAAAATATGTATCTTAATTTTTTATTATTTCTGCAGGGTTTTATAATATGGCTACAAATCAAATACTTTGACACTCCTCCCTCCAAAGAGTTAGTTTATATCCCCTTTCCTTGAGTATGGGCTGTACTTTATGACTCTCTTCTAACAAATAGAGTGTGGTAGAAATTACAGAGTGTAACTTCCAAGGCTAGATCATAATGATTACAAATATTAGTACCTAGAAGCGGTTCATCATGCTGCCATGACTAAGATGTAAAATCTCTTTGGAACTGGGCAGTGGATAAAACTGGTAGGATTTGGAAAAGAAAAGTAATAAAAGATTTTAGAACCCTTGAAGAAACTGTGTAGAAGAATGGTGACAATGTAGGGAGCTGTGCATGAGGGGAGAAAATAAAGTTATCTTAGTGGAACCTGGAGGAAGGGGAGACCTTTGGTGTAGTAATAAAAAGGTAAGCAATAGTGATGTCTGCAAAAACATGGAAAGTAAAGAATGTACCTAATGACCTGGGAGATCTAGCTATGGTGCTTTCTAGACTAAATGTGAAGAGGCCATCTGATTTCTTGATATTCATGGTAAAATGTGAGAATAGAGAGATGAATGGAGAATTAAGTATTGTTAAATACAGAGGAGCAAGGATTTTATTGCCTTGAAAATTCTTGACCACTTCAGATAGTAAACACTGCTGAGAAAACATGCTCTACAGATGAAAGCAAAGCTGGGACTGGAAAATATTTGTTAAGACTTCATAAAACTCTAAGGTGATGCCCTGGAGTGCCATTCTGTCAGGAACAAAAAAAAAATTTCCTCTAAAAATTTTGAAAGTATGCCTCACAGGTCTTTTAACTCAAGTGATAGAGGTGCTAAGAAGCTTAAGGATAATACCCATTAGCTTAAGTATAAAGTAAAAAAAAAAAAAAAGTACATATTAGAAGAGATTTGTCAGTTTAACTTTTGATTCATTAAGATCAACAGAAAATCCAAGTAGTTTTAAAGGAATTATATTGGTGGAAACAATGCAAGCATGGAATGAAAGGGGCAGTCTAAACTAGAGGTGATTTTGCCTTTGTAATTTGAGCCTCAGTATTCTAGCATGATTGGATAAACTACCTAGTATGTTGTAAAGTCATTGTAGCAATTATATGAAGTCCACATTTTGAGGAATTGGGATCTCCTACTAAAAACCAGTGAGAAACTAATGTCCCTAATCAAGGTATATGATAGAGCCAAATTGACAGCTTAGTCTTGTCAAATCTTAAACTGGCTAAAGCTCCAGCTAATACCTGATCTAACCTTGTGAAAGACCCCAAACCAGAACCACCCAGTAAGTGACTCTTGTATTTCTGACTCTTAGAAATAGTGATATAATAAATATTTGACTTGTGTGCCATCAAATTAGTGTGAATTTGTTACACAGCAAGAGATAACTAATAATTCTTTTTTTTCATTTACTGTATAGTTTGGTTTGTAGTTGTCACTTATATTTACTGGGAGAGAAAAGATGAAGACATTGTGGGTAGAATACAAAACACAAAAGGCATCATAAGAAATCATGATATTTAAATGACTAAAATTCATTGAAAATTTTGATCATGATATTTGTTAAAAATTGTTTGTCTTTAAATGTAAAGAATGTTTGAATTTACATTGACAAATCAAGACAAAGGTGTTGGGCACTGATATTTATTGACCTTTTCTACATATCAGAGAGACAATCTATTATGATCTTCATTAAAATTTGTTACTTAGTCTTAGCAAAAATTCTGGGAGTTAGGTATTATCACCAATTTATATATGAAGAAGCATCCTGAAAGATATGAAATAATGTGTCCACAGTAATAAATCTAGTAAGTGCAGAGGCTGAATTTGATCCCACTTCTATCTGATTCCAATCTTTCTAATGTTTTTGCTATGCTGTGGAACATATATTATTAAAGATGCTGAACTGTAATAATTCAGCCTGTTGGTTCTGGAATAGCAGGGGATATTTATTTTTCATGTATTATTATTTCAAGTTATTTATTAAGAAGTTAAAATTGTTTATTAACAGAATATTTAGAGACATCCTGGAGTCAACTGAGTTTACTTATATATTAGATCTGCTTGAGAAGACTTTTTAAAAATATAAGTGTGGGGGCTCAATATAAATAGGCCTAGGAATGTGCTTTTTGATAATTTCTATAGAAAAGAGAATAAAAAGATTATTCTAGACATTAAACCTACACAATTGTAACTTTCCTTTTCTTCAATCTCATCTTAGCTTTTCAACTTTGTTCTCTCCTTCCTTTTTTCTTCTGAAACATTGTCCCTTGAATGTTTAATATTTTAACAATAAGTTCATCATATAATGAAGAAGTAGATGAATTAAACCATAGATTGGATAGAATTCAGAGATCCTTTATTGGAAATAATATTGACTATTGTCTACAATGATACTGGAAATAAAGGGTTGAATTGGTTGTAATACACGTATGAAACAAAGAGAATAGTTCATATTAAAGCTGGATGCAGAAGACATCAGAATAAGTGGGCTCGCTCTCACTGTGGACATTGGATCGTCTATGAGGACTATAAAATATAAAATATGTGCAGGTGCCTGCCTGGCTCAGCCAAGAAAACATGCAACTCATAGAAATAAAAGTCATCATGGGGCAATCAGGTGACTTGTTGACCCAAACAGGTCATCCATATTGATGAGATATGAAATAAAAGAGATGAGATAACCAAGAGCCTTTCAATCCAGGTTAATCTGGTCCAGTGCACTACTATGCATGGTTTGCAAAAGGCAGACTGAAGCAGGAGATATTGCTTAGGATGCTATTGTAGTATTCTGGAAAAGAGAACTAAGAACCAGAATTTAGAAGTTTTGTTAGGAAGTAATAAGAATAGATGAATCCGGCTAATATTGAGAAAGAAACTACAGAAAATCTGATAAATAAAATACTGAAACAAAAGATAATATCAACGTATATGGCTTAAGTAGATTACAGAATGACACCACTCCCAACAATCTTTGGGAAGCTAGAACGATTAATTGTTTTGACAGTAATATTAGCATTATTGGGAATAAATTAACTACTATAATAATTACAAAAATCTCTTAAGTAAAACTTACTTTTACAGATCTAAGGTATAATATTACAGGTTTGGTGTTTCTCCAGAGCAGTTCTACTGTACATGGTGACTCAGGAATCCAGATTTCTTTGTCATGTGATTTCTTCAAATTTAAGACCTTAGAGTCCTTTCCTTCCTGCTGCATAGGTGGGTGAAAAAAATTACAAAGTGTTTGTATGGGAAAGTTTATGGCCAGGCATCCATATGGCATAAATCATTTTAACTGCTATTCCACTAGACAATCAGAAGATCAGAAAGTAGGAAATTAATCAGAAGTTTCAATTACATAACTACATGTGTGGGAGCTGGGAAATGTAGTGTGCTCAGGAAGAATAGGAAACAAGATATTGGTAAACATGAGCAGTCTCAGAGATGTCAAATGGAAATGTTTTAAAGGAGGCACACAAAGGGGTAGAAGTCTGTAATGGGGACTTCTGGTACATGGCAACTTAAAACATTTCTTCTTTATCTTAGATTATATTTGAAAATATTTTTATTTATGAGACTCTTTATAAATTAATTAACAATGTATAGATCAAACTGAAGAAGGAAATTTTTTTTAAGATTTTATTTATTCATTTGATAGACCGAGATCACAAGTAGTCAGAGAGGCAGGCTGAGAGAGAGGAGGAAGTAGGCTCCCTGCTGAGCAGAGAGCCAGATGTGGGGCTTGATCCCAGGATCCTGAGACCATGACCTGAGCCAAAGGCAGAGGCTTTAACCCACTGAGCCACCCAGGTGCCCCTGGAAAATCTCTTATTTAGGTTGTAATCACATATCTTTAATAAATGATTGTTCTTATTCAATTATTATGTTCCTATTTCTTACCTTGCCCTGATAATATTCACTTTTAAATGTAAATGTTCTTTGAAACTGTTTTATTTTACTTGATTAGAGTCTCTCCTACATTCAGTCCTGCAGTATATGCCACAAAATTTATACCCAGTAAATTTATTTTTCTATATTCCTGTATGCTTTCAAACTCTCTAAATAAATACTGAAATTTATCTGTAACTTTATAATATAAGTACAGTCTCGGAATGTTGTATACATTTGCTCATTTACTCAAAAGCATGATCGTTTTACTGTCTGGACCTTTATCAGTTGGTGGGTTTTTGTTTTGTGTATGTGTGTGAACTTTACAAATTTATTTTGCAAGTTCAAAAAGTTCTTTTAGGTCACCCAAGTAATTGCTGATTATGTGATCCTGGCCAGTGAGATTGTGAAAGCATGTTGATAATATCAAAACAGGAAAGATAATCACTTCTATTCCTAGAGCCCTCAGAATGTTACTTTGTCCTTCTCCTGACATTCTCTATGACTGCTCTGACTCCATGGTTTGCACTTGAGTTGCTCTCACCGTGGAGAGAGCCTTGGAGTCCCTTAAGTCTAATAAAGTCCAATTAAGGACTACTAGTTTCTGAGCTGCATACCCTAAGGACACATGTTAATGATGAGTTTAAAATGGTGTCCTATTACAGGCTTATAGAGTGCCAGCCACTTTAGCACTTCATTTTTTAAAATGAGTGATAATTGGTAAGACTTTAGCATTCCTATTTAAAAGAGAAGGAAGTACAGAGTCAGGGAACTTCAGGGACTTGATCAAGGTTACTCAGACAAGCCACACGTACAGCTTCTTAGATTCTGAGTAGATTAAATAATTGAATAACAGAGTTAACCAAAATCCATTTCAGCATGGCCCACATTTTTTTTGTTGTTGGGGTGTGTGTGTATGTGTGTATGTGTATGTATTTGGATTTGGGGAAGAGGATGCTTCCATTTTTGCCTTCATTTTTAAAGATCTGTCCAGATTTTTATGCAATGGAATTCACCAAAATATTAACAGAAATTCCTTTCTGTGGTATGGAAGAGTGCATCCAAATTTTGGACCTAGTGTTGTGCTTTGCAACTATCATGAAGACTATTCTTCATGAATCTTAAGAATTGCAAGATTAGGGGCGCCTGGGTGGCTCAGTGGGTTAAAGCCTCTGCCTTCGACTCAGGTCATGATTCCAGGGTCCTGGAATCGAGCCCCACATTGGGCTTTCGGCTCATCGGGGAGCCTGCTTCCCTTCCTCTCTCTCTGCCTGCTTGTGATCTCTGTCTGTCAAATAAATAAATAAAATCTTAAAAAAAAAAAAAGAACTGCAAGATTACCCAGGAAAAAGAAGGAAACTATGTTGTCACCATTGCCTCATTCTTAGAAATGACATTTGCAGCTTGTACATTTGTCACCTCATGCCTTTCTCCCACACCCTGTCTCTATGGGGCCTTTCTCATGTGTGCAATAATTAATTAAGAAGTGGGCCCGAAATTAGAACAGCTATCCGTCTCTATGTCCCAGGCTACTAAATCCTCTATTAGCACAGTTTTTTTAAGCATAGAAAGAAAATACCTTGGAAAATGGCCTGGTGATTGTATTTTCCCTTAAACAATTTGAGCTTAGGTATCATTTGTACGGATACCCAAAGATTATATAGGAAACTCCTAAATGGCACAAGCTGACTTTCGTAGATTCAAAACAATAAGGGTTGGAAAGAGGTTTTAAAATGTATCTAGCAAAACTATTAACTTATATATACAGCTTTTATTTAAAATATGGAAAGTCAGGGGCACCTGGGTGGTGTAGTCAGTTAAGCGTGCTATTCTTGGTTTTGGCTCAGGTCATGATCATATGGGGATGAGATCAAGCTCTGCGTCAGGCTCCATGCTTAGCTCATTGTCTGTTTGAGATTCTCTCTCCTTCTCCCTCTGCCTCCCCCACCCCCCTGTTCCTGCTCTCTCTCTAAAATAAATACATAAATTTTTTAAAATATGGAAAGTCAGCTAGGCCCCTATATTTTGAACAAGAGAACATCCTAAATAATATAATATACTTGAATAAAAATATCATAAAGAATACTATCATTTTTATGTGAAAGAAATAAGAAGGGTGTGTTTGTGATCATACAGTAATTGGAAGGGGTAACCTTCAAAGAAATGAAAAAAAGGAGAGTCCAAAATCATCACAATGAGAAATGAAACAGTGCACCAGAAATTGGAATAAGACATTACCTCTTTAACACACACACACACGCCAATTCCAAAAAGAATTTACATAATAGCATATATACTTAAGTGTATAAAAAGTTCTCTAATTCTTGTCTGTGCCCAGATTAGGCTTGATGATGGAGTAGGGTCAGACAAAGATAATTCTTAGTGTCATTCGCTTCCAGCGATCCATGAGGATTTTCAGTAAGTATTCTTCATTTTGGGTTCATAGTTATAGGTCACAGATACATGCTTCCCAGAAATATCTTTAACAATTTGGCTAAGGAAGAGATAGTTTGGCAGGTTTCCCTTTGGGGCATAAAATATTTAGAACATTCTAAAAGTGCTGCGAAAATTTGAATTTCATTCCATTTTCATATATATTTATATCTACTATCTCCTTGATCCCAAAATTATCACCAAGTTGGAGCCAGAAGGAAATTATTTTGCAAACCAAGTCATATGGTAAGTAGTAGAGCTTATCAAGAAGCGTCAATAGGATAAGGACCCATGAGTAGTCTCTTAAGTATATTATTCTTCTGTGGAAATACTGGTTGTTGTTGTTTTCTTCCCCTAAGACTATTGATGATGTTTTATCTACATTCTGTAGATCCCAGAGTGCCACATCCAAAACTGTGTTCAGTTGTTTGTTCAATAAGTAGATCAAGAGTGAGGGTTAAAAATTCCCTGATACAGCTAGTTCCACCAGCTGCTTTGAGGCTACAGAGCAATAACGGTAGGATCTCAGAATCATACCTCTGGCTAACTTCCACATAGGGATAAACAGTAGATGATGAAAATTAAAAAAAAAAAAAAAAAAAAAAAAAAAAAAATCAGGGGCGCCTGGGTGGCTCAGTGGGTTAAAGCCTCTGCCTTCGGCTCAGGTCATGATCCCAGAGTCCTAGGATCTAGTCCTGCATTTGGCTTTGTGCTCAGCAGGGAGCCTGCTTCCTCCTCTCTCTCTGCCTTCTCTCTGCCTACTTGTGATCTCTGTCTGTCAAATAAATAAATAAAATCTTAAAAAAAAAACCTTTCATATGAAAAAAAAATCAAAGTAGTTCTAAGCAAATTTTAAGTAGCTCTAATACAATTACTATATAATTTGGGGGACAGCAGCTGGTAATTTTGAAATTCATAATTAATTCTGTGATAATAACTCTTCCATTTGGTGTTTTCTAGATATGAATGGAAAGCATTTGTAAAAGAAACTTAAAAAGGTAAGAAATTAAAGAAACTTGCGCTGTATTTTTATCCGCATCAAATTTCAATGATTCTTGGAATAAATACACAATTTTTTCAGGCTTTTTATTATTACTCACCTTATTCCCTACAGCAATAATAATTTTAGAGATCCTTCTTTTGCTATTTTTGTGTTACTTTGTAAGAAATAGATTTGATGAAAATAAGAAATTTCAATTATTCATTTTAAGACTTCACCCTGGAAAGTATTTAGTGTCATAATGATACAACTATATTGTTCTTTTAATAAGAATTAATGTTCTAACATTATTATGGTTTATTTATCTGGTAACTGGTGAAGTATCTTCTGTTAGACACAATGCATATGATTATTTATTATAATTTAGAATCTATGAGCTTCCACAATTTTTTGACTAAGATCAGTTTCCAGAAGACATCAATGCCAAAGTTTAGCTCTTCACATTAAAAATTCAGGAAAAAACACCACAACATTACATTTAGAATGATGGCACTTTAAGCCTGTCATTCTAATGTTGCAGGAGTGCTGCCTGAGTCTTTGAAAAACAAGCAATACTGAGAAACTAGGCATGGTTGAGGGGTTAAATTAAATATTTAAAAATAAGGATAAAGAGGAGAGAGTCTTTTTCTCTTAACTCTCTGTTGCCTCATGGGTTTGGTTTCTGTTTTATGCCATGCAGTCTTTATCACTGCAGTCAGTGAACAGGACTCATGTGTTTAAATGTTTCTACTGTTATCCAACAAAACTGTGAAGTGCTTCAGGAGGTAGATGAGTATGATTTCTATTTTGGTGAATACTATTGTACTAATAAGATGTCTCATTAGGGCCGGGTATGTTTATAAGACCTACCACAACAACATTCTAGAGAGGAGCAAATTTATTTATCCTGAAATTTATTTACTCTTATGGAAATACTCTACCTCTTTTCCATTTTGGTCCTAAATGGATATGTTAGTCTTTTTTTTTTTTTTTTTTTTTTTTTTTCTGCTACAGTGAGGTCATTTCCACTAGTTGGCATGAGATAAAGGATTTGAACATTTAGTAATTACGAGAATCCCCACAAGATCCCTCTCCACATACTCCACCTCTTTGTCTTGGGTTTTGTTTGTTGCTCTGTGCATCGTGTTTTTTTCCAAAAGACAATGTCAGAACAGGATTATTCCTCACTCTCTCTTATTCTCTTGAGTGTGAGTCACAATGTAACAGAACCAATAATCTATTACCTTTTTCTAACAATTAGAAAAATATCTCTGGTCAGCCTCCATCCATCTCTGCTCCCTCTCCCTCCTTCCTCACCAAGGATATATTACAGCTGTTGGAAAGAACAGTTTGTCTCCTTGAAAGCAGAGGACAAACAAGGATACTAGCTCCTGTATTCCTATCTTTTTAGCTTACAACTGGATAGGAATGATGAAATAAAGAAGATAAAAAGCAATATATGTGTGTGTTTACACCCTAATATGAAATAATATTTTACCAAATGATAAAGTGGCTTTTTTCCTGAAAAGGTCACTTTGTTTCCATACCTATTGTCTTATTTATTGGAAACAGAGGCACTGACTGATAAGGAACAGACTCAAAAGTATGCATATGACAGTGATAAAAGAGAGATGCAAACATTTGGACTTCCAGCTTGCTTGTCTCGACACTCAGCCATTTTGTCTTCTAATATATATTTCTAAGCAATCCAGAAAAACAAGCGATGTCTTCACTGAGCTAGTAATTTAAGAAGTTAATAAGGTCTAAAGAGGCTAACTGCAGTAGTGGCACAGAATAGAATATCTACCTTAACCTTTTGTTGACATATTTCCAAAGGCAGAGACATGCTTTATAAACGAGAACAACTGTACATACAAAGGAATGACAATTCATCTCGCTGCAGATGGAAATATAATCCTCCAGTATTCCCATATCCGTATTTTCCTTTCTAGTTATAAACTCAGCTTTAAAATCTTATTACGGTGAAATACTAAAATATATTGAGAGTCTATAGATGTATATATTTGACCATCAAATCTATGCACATGAAAATGACCATAATTTGAGGTGGAATTAATGTAAATGATTTCTTCTGAGAAAAACATGAGGGTATATTTAGAGCTATTTAAATTTAAATTTCAAGACTGAAAGCAAACTTAAAGATCTAATATAAACATTTCATTTTACAGAAAAGGAAAATAAGGTCCAGAAAAGTGCAGTGAGTTACCTAAGATTGTATCACGTCCATCAATCCATCCATCCATCTGTGTCTGTCTGTCTATATCTGTCTATCACAGATCATAATTTATAATAGAAATTAGTTAAGTAATGCATCCAAATTTTAAAGGCAAGGAGACCTGAACTTCTGAGAAGACCTGATAAATAGTGGTATGAAAATCACCCATTCAATACTATTTTAGAGAGGATTTCTTCTGAGAAATGTTTTGCTTTGTAAGTAGATGGAAATACAAAACTCTTAATCTCTCCTTTTCTGTGTAATCTTGAGTGCATATATATGTTTGTGTGGATAGATAAATAGATAGCATGAGTCTTGAAGGGAAAAGCATTCTAATTAAGTATTGAGGAGTAAATAGATGATTCCAGGTAGAATAATAAAGAGAAGAAATGTGAGCATAAGGATCTGGTATGCACAAAGACACAAACGTATATAAACACTAGTTTATTCAAGGTATTCAAAACAAAAGTTTATTGTTTGAAATGTCAGGTGTAAGTAAGTGCCAATGAGATTGAAGAAGTAGTTTAAAGACAGGTAATAGTCTTTTGTAAGAAATCATGGATTTGAAATTTATAGCCCACAATGCCCTTATGTAGGGAAGTTAGATTAGGGTTTGTTTGTTTTTTTTAAGATTTTATTTACTTATTTGTCAGAGAGAGCACAAGCAGGGGGAGTGGCTGGCAGAGAGAGAAGCAGACTCCTCATTAAGCAAGGAGCCCAATGCAAGGCTCTATCCCAGAACCATGGGATCATGACCTGAGCCAAAGGCAGCTGCTTAACTGACTGAGCCACCCAGGCACCCCTAAGTTAGGTTTTTAACAAAGATTATCCTAGCAGCAGGGAGAGGAAAAACCAGAAAGGGGAAATACTGACAATAGGAAGTCCAAAAACAAGTTTACTGTAATGATTCAGAAAAGAAATGTTGAAAATCTGAACAAAGGCATTAGCAGCAGAGATAGAGAGGGTTAAATAGAAATGAAATATTTTAATGCTTTAATGTATAAGACAGTTTGCTGATGTTATGTCCTTTGTGAAAATCACAGGAGCATCAAAGATGACACCATCATGTCTAGATAGACAGCCGAACACCAGTAACTGAGACAATAAATAAGGAAGAAACAGATTGGAGTAGGTATGAAGTTACTGAAGTGAGTATGAAGATACTGGTTTGCTATGCTTTGATTGCCCTTTAAATTATTGAATTGGAGATGTCCACATAAGTGACTGAATTGGGAGCTCAGGAGAGAGAACAAAGAGGAGATGAAGATCTTAACAGTCAACAACTGTGTTTTGGTAGAAGTAATCTTATGAAATTATCCCAGGGAGTGTATACAGACAAATATAAGTGGGCCCAGAATAAAATCTCAGAGAATACTAAAATATTGTAATGAATTTTGAAAGTGGATCCAATAAATTAAGTAGAAATAGTATTTTCAGTTGTATAGGAAGTAAACTAGGCAAACTTGATGCCTGGAATTCATAGGAGAGAATTTCAAAAGTTAGAGTGGTAAACAGTAACAATTGTGACAATTGTGTTAACAAAAGTCAAATAGATTAATGATTGAATACAGAGCATTAAATTTGGCAACTGGGAGTCATCATATATTTAGTAAAAGCACTTCCAGAGTGGTAGGAAAAAGAAAAAAAAGATTGTGGTGGATTAAAATATATAAGAATATAAAGATGTGTGAACTAAATCTAGCCCTTTAGTAATAATAGTTAAAATATAAAATTAAGAAATAGCAATTACATTTTCTTTTCATTTACTTTAGGGATTATTATATGAATGAGGCAACAGTTCTTGGAAAAAAAGTAGTGATTAAGAGAGATATTCCCACAAATTATTTTTATATACAAAATTGGATATTACAGAATTAGAATTAACTGACAACATTGTTGGTGGGTTGAAAAACTGAATATTACGTCAAAATAGAAGATAATATCAAAGTTATGAGGGAAAAAGCAAAGTTCTCCTCAGGGAAAAGGTGATAATTGTTGCTAATGGTCTGTAAATGAAGTGACATCTCTGTAGAAAGTGCTTAAAAGCAATCTTCTCAATCCAGTTATTTTTGCCTCATTTTATATATCCTTGAGGTCTATGTGTTTTTTGTGCATAGTGAGAAAAATAAGGATCTAGATATACAAGATGGAGCGATTGGGGTGCTTTATTCCTGCATCAACATGGGCACAGGAGGGCAGGTCAGAAAGCAGTCCAAATTGCAAGCTAATGCTCATACTTGTAGTAGAATTCATTTTCTTTGCCATAAGAATTTTGCTTTCACAAAATTAGCAACTTTCTAAAAATAAGATTTAAAAATACAGTTTATTCTTTCATAAACTACAGAGATAGACCAAACCACATTTCCTTTTTAAAAGTGCATGAATACTTGCCATAGTGAAACATTGATAATAAACTATTCCATATCCCTAACAGTGCTGATTCGTTGGGGGACTGCATCATATCACTGAAATAATACTAGATAATGGTTGAAGAATCTGATATTAGTTCTGACTCTGCTAAAAACTCTGAAGAGGGAGGCGATATTAACACATTAAGGATTTAGTTGCCCTTCTTTATGTATTAAAAGTATTCATTGCAATAATATGCAATGATCCTTCTAACCCTAAAACTTTGTGAGTTAAGAAAGCTGAGCCAGAGGTAATTTTTTCCAGCAGTGATAGTATTAGACTAGATTAGTTTTTTGTTTTGTTTTGTTTCATTGTTGGATAACAGAATTTACTGGATTATAGCATATGTAAAATAGAATGTATGCATTATAAATATATAGTTTGTGAATTTTGGCAAATGTATACACCTGTATAACCAGCACCCAGTCAAGATTTTAAAACATTTCCATCATTCCAGAAAGCTTCTTTTTCCTTTTTATAGTCAAATATTCCTACGCATCTCCAGTCCTATCTCAGGCCATCACTTATCAGCGGTATCACTACTGATTCATTTTAGCTTTCCAGAGCTTCATATAAATAGAAAAATATTCATACTATTCTGTTTCTGGCTTCTTTCACACAGTATACTATTTTTGAGATTCATGCGTTCTTATTATTGCATTTATCAGTAGTTTATTCCTTATTATTGAGTATTATACCATTGTGAGAATATACCACAATTTGTTTTCCATTCTTCTTGATAAATATTAGAATTGATTCTAGTTTAAGGTCTTCTTTTTCTGGTATTATATTTTAATTATTCTCATGTGAAATGCCTAGGTTTCCAGCATTAATGAATCTTCCACTTATACAACCTGCTTGCCAGGACTTAATTTTAAACTGTCATTAAATTATCAAATAGTTGGGGCACCTGGGTGGCTTAGTGGGTTAAAGCCTCTGCTTTCAGCTCAGGTCATGATCCCAGGGTCCTGGGTTCGAGCCCCGCATCGGGCTAACTGCTCAGCAGGGAGCCTGCTTCATGTCCTCTCTCTCTGCCTGCCTCTCTGTCTACTTGTGATCTCTGTCTGTCAAATACATAAATAAAATCTCTAAAAATTTAAAAAAATAAAATTATCAAATAGTTCCCATTAAAAAAAATTAAGCATTATAGTGAGTGTGAAAAATATATATATAATATTTATGTTTTTATATATGAATGTTTTTTAAGATTTTATTTATTTATTTGAGAGAGAGAAAGAGAGCACAGAGGGAGAGGGAGATGCAGACTCCCTATGTGCAGAAAGCCCAAAGCAGGGCTCCATCATGACCTGAGCTGAAGGCAGACTCTTAACTGACTGAGCCACCCAGGCACCTCTGAAAAAATGTGCTTAATATGAATTTAATTTACATTTCTTTGATGACTGAGGCTGAGCATTTTTGTACATGCTTAATGCCGTTAATGAAAAGTATACTCAAATATTTTGCCCATTGTTTTATTTAGTTATTTGTCTTTGTATTACTGCGTTCTTAAATGTTCCTGTGAATTCTGGATACAGTCCTTTGTGTGTGAGTTTGTTTGTTTATATGTATGTGTATTCATATATAGTTGATCCTTGAACAACTGGGCTTTGAACTGTGCTTGTCAACTTATACACAGATTTTTTTTTTATAAATACAGTACAGTACTGCAAATGTATTTTCCCCTCCTTGTGATTTTCTCAATAATATTTTCTTTTCTCTAGCTTACTTTACTACTATAAGAATATGTAATACAATATATAATACATAAAGTATACAAAATAAGTGTTAATCAACTGTTTATGTTATCAGTAAGGCTTCTGGTCAATAGTAGGCTATAAGCAACTAAGTTTTGGAGGAATCAGAAATTATACTTGGACTTCTTATTGTGTGTGAGAGGTAGGGAGTGGTCAGTACCCATAACCCCTTGGAGTTCATGGTCAACTATATTACAAATACATATATTTATGTATTTTTTCCTTGCATCCTTTGGCCTCTATTTTTAATTTCATAATTGTATCTTTAAAAGGGCAATAGCTTTCAATTTGGATGAAATATATTTAACTCTTTTATGAATATTGCTGAGTCTTAGTATTATTTGTCTCTTGTCTATGCAGTGTTTGCCTAACCCAAGTTTGTGATGATTTTCTTCTTTCTTATTGACCCAATTCAAAATTTTGACAGTGGTTGAAGTAGAAATTGAGGTTCTTCTACCTTTTTTTTTCCCCAAGGTAGATATTCAGTTGATCTAGAGCCACTTTATGAAAAATTACTCTTCCCACCTCAAGTTACTGTATAGCCATTGTCAAAAATCATTTGGTCATATATCATTAATTGACAATTATTTCTAAACTGTTTAATTAATGTGTAATTCTAATGGAACACAAAGTATAGGCTATCTTATTTTTTGTAACTTTACAATACATCTGAAAATTAGGTAGTGTAATTTCTTCAATTTTTGTCCTTTTCAGAGGACAAATTCAAAATTCTTCAAATTTTGTCCTTTCTTTTATTTTTTTTGAGATTTAATTTATTTATTTGACAGAGAGAGGGAGAGATCACAAGTAGGCAGAGCAGCAGGCAGAGAGAGGGGGAAAGCAGGTTCCCCGCTGAGCAGAGAGCCCGATGTGGGGCTCAATCTCAGGACGCCAAGATCATGACCTGAGCTGAAGGCAGAGGCTTTAACCCACTGAGCCACCCAGGCGCCCCTGTCCTTTCCTTTTTAAAATGCTTGCTATTCTATGTCCTTTGCATGTCCATATAAATTTTAGAATCACTTTGTCAATTTCTACAATAGTTACTGATATTATAGGAATATTGTTATTTTGTAGAGCCCGTAGAAAAATTTGGTCATAATGAATAACATAAAAATAATAAATCTTCAATTCATTAATAATGGATAGCTTTCAATTTACTTAGATATTTTTAAATTTCTTTCTGTAGTGTTTAATAATTTTCAGTGAAAAAGTCTTTCATATAGCTAGATAATTTTTCCCAGTTTACATATTTGATGCTACTGACTTTTCAAAATTTTATTGTCTAATTTCTTTTTTTTTGCTAGACCTCAGAAATAAAGTTGATTATTGTACTTGAGCTTCCTGTGGTCTTGCTAAATTCCAGCAATATTTTGGTATATTCCCTAAGATATCCTAGTTAGATTAATATGCTGTCCATATGAATAGAGAGAATTTTCCTTCATCCCCACTAATTTTTTTTAAGATTTTATTTATTTATTTGACAGACAGAGATCACAAGTAGGCAGAGAGGCAGGCAGAGAGAGAGGAGGAAGCAGGCTCCCCACCAAGCAGAGAGCCCGATGTAGAGCTCGATCCCAGGACCCTGGGATCATGACCCCAGCGGAAGGCAGAGGCTTTAACCCACTGAGCCTTACTAAGTAAGGATGGCACTCCCATCTTTACTAATTTTTAAAAATGTATGTTTTTCTTTCCTTACCATGCTAGGTAATACTCTAGTTCAGTATGGAATAGGAGTGGTGAGAATGAACATTTATATGTTCACATGATCATTCTGTTAAAAATGGTGAATTGCAATGATTGATTTTCAAATATGGAATCAGTATTTTAATTCAGGGAACATAATTACTTGTTCATGATGGACCATTCATCTTTTTCTATATTTGATTTGTTAATATTTTGTTGAAGATTTATATGTCCATTCTAATAAGGGATATTGGTCAATCATTTGTTTTCTTTTATTCTCTTTGTCAGGTGTAGGTATCAGGATTATGCTGGTCTCATAAATAAGGTGTGAAACAATCAATTCTATTTTCTGGTAAAGTTTGTAAAGGCTTAGAATTAAGTCATTTAAGAACTCAGCAATGTATTTATCTGACCTTGGAGTTTTATTTATGAATGACCTTTGTTTTGAATTAAACTTATTTAATAGTTTTCTTAAGTTGACTTTTTCTATCAGATTTATTCACATAAAAATTTTTTTAATATTCTCTTTTTATTCTTTTAATATGTGTAGGAGTTTTTGTGGTATATCCTCTTATATTCCTAATATAGATAATTTACGCCTACTCTTTTTTTCTTGATTAACATTGTCAGGTGTTTATAAACTTTATTAATATTTTCAGTGACTGGATTTTTATATTTTAATTTTCTCTATTTGCTGCCCAATTTCTATTTTGTTGGTTTTTGTTTATAGAAACTTACATCATTTACTTTGGTTAATTTAGGTATTAAAATCTCTAAATTTGCCTTCCAGTACCACTTTCGCTTTTTCCCATATATTTTGATATATTTTGTTTACATTATTATTCTTTTCTAAATATTTTCTAGTTCACCCTAGGATTTCTTCTTTGATTTATAGATTATTTGGAAATGTGTTGTTTAATCTCCAAATATCTTTGTTGTTGTTGACTAATATAATTTTATTGTGCTGAGACAGAATACTTAATAAGATTTAACCTTTGAAGTATATTTAAACTAATTCATCGGCCTCATACCTATTCTGGTGAATGTTCCATGTATACTGAGATTGTGTGTGTATGTTTATTATCTGCCGCTGTAGTGTCCTGTAAATGTCGGTTAATTCTGACTAGTTGTTAATGTAGTTCAGACTTTCTGTATACCTACTGATTTGCTGCTGAGATAGGGTGGTTATTGCCAAAAAGTTTTGCTGCCATTTGGCTATCCTTTCCCCTGTCCTTTGGCTAAGAGAAAGAGGCTTTTTTTGTTGGATCTATCAACAGTTCCAGGTTAAAAGCTTCCCCTTCCCCCATCCAGGATGCATGGGAGACAACAAAGAAACACAGAGAATGTACCACTGTGCTGCTCCTAAAATCTCAAATTCCTAGGAAACCTATCTTCTTTCATCTTTCAAATTATTCCTATGTTCATTTGGTCTGTTATGGCAGGGTCGTTTAGTTGTCTGAAGAAGATCGCAGGAGAAATGAGATTATTCTATCTTGGTTAATCAGCAGTTCCATAATTCATAATCAGAAGTCCCATAATTGTTTCCCATAATTCTAACACTTTAGACCTCCAGCTGCAACACCCAAAAGGCCAGAACTTCCTCTCTGTAACTGAACATATGAGTTTGATCCTTGGTAAGTAACAGATGGACTGGTCACACAAAGAAAGCTTTATTTGCAGCAAATAAGGAGATCAGAGGAATAACTGCAAAGCCATGCCCTCAAGCAAGAATGTGTGGCATCTTTTTATTTAGAGTTTAGGATGAATATCCAGAAAGGAGAGCTTTGTCATAGCATGTAAAGGCAGGCATAAGGTTGCATGAGCATACTTAGAAAACATGCCTATATATGCATTCTATCAATGAAGCCTGTGCTCCTCCTAGGATGGAGACTAACATTATAATGAAGCAGAAGTAATTGTCAGACAAAGGGAAGGGACTATGGCCATGTTCTGAGAGCGGGTATTAACAGAATGGCTATTGGGCTCCTTATCTCAGGTAAGGGATACAGACAGGGCTTTGCTTACTTTTGAAACAGCATTGGGAATTCTACCACTGATTTATTGTCTATGATATGGTTAGGCTATTTCCTGGCCTGGTAGAGACTGTTCGTTTTTGCACCCCCTTTGTTCCTTGAAATTCTTAACTTCTGCATTCATTTGTAATTCTGACACCTCCTAGGAAGTTCTGCAAAAAGTATGTTTAAGCAAGTAGATGCTTAGATCAGGGAAGGTAGCTGGAAGGCTAAAATGATTTCCCTTGAGTCGCAAAAGCTATGTGTCTTTCTTTTTCTGGGAACCCCTAATTCTCAGCTTAGACCTCCTTACCCCACATTTTGGTGAGTTTTGGTGAGCAAGCATGGAGCTTATTTTCCATCCTTGAACCAGAAGTAGACAGTGCTCCTTCTTTTCTCTCCATGTAATGTTTGCAGAGCTGGGCCAGGAAGTAATCTGCCCTGCTCTCTGACGAAGTAGATTGTGTCCCAATTTACCTATCGAGATAATGGCAATGGAGTCGAACCGTGGTCTGAGTTTCCACACTCACCTTGCAGCAATAGGACTAAATAAGGCAGCCAGAAGCAGGGCTAGTTGGCACTCTGAGCCCCTACCACTGGTGTATGCATACCCAGTAGGAACTGATCTTTAGTAGGTGAATCAGGTAAAATAAACTGGTGCATGTGATAAAATTGCATAGAGCTAAAATACAGACACATACACAGAATGAATACAAAGTGGTGAACTCGGAGAAGTTATGTGGATGTATCCATGTCAATTCCTTGGTTGTGATTTTATTACTATAGTTAAAACTAGTAGGGAAACTAGTGAAGACTTTCCAGAATCTCTTTATATTTACATACAACTGGAAATGAATCTATAATTATGTGAAGTAGAAAGTTGAAAAGCTAAATAAACCTATGGTCATGCCCAAGAGCAGTGAAGTATCACTGAAGTCTCTCTGTTCTCATGTGGTCCGAATTCCAGTATCTCCCAACAAGGCTTGTTCTCAGATATTGGTGCAGGCAGGCTGGGTCCAGGGCTCCAGGGGAGAGTTGCACAGGGCCAGCCAAGAGGGTCCTTGGCTTCATGCAGAAAAGACATCCAATGCAAGCCAGAAAAAGTGGAAATGGTTTATTGGACAGTGTAAGTGACAGAGAATAGCAGATGGAGTGTCTGGGAGACTCAGGAAGAAGAGGAGAGTGTGAATCTGGTTGTTGCTTGGGGCTAGGAGTTTACACTGGAAAAGGGTCTAGGCTATGAGTTTCTTCAGGAATTCACAGTAGGAGCCTATCAGAGGTGAGTGTCAGGTGAACAATAGGTATTATTCCATAAATTACTGAAGGTAGGGGGATTGATGTCAGCCAAGGTTTGAAGCTAATATCCTGGAACATGTTTGGGATCCTGCTCTTTTTAGGTGTTATCACATGTTTGGGGCCTAGGACAAAACTCAGAGAATGATCAACTTTCTTGCTTCCCCCATGAAGTGGGAACATAGCTTCTTTAGCTTATTCAGAGGCAAAATATGGAACATGAGTAAATGAGGCCTAGCAGAAAAACAGCAGATGTGGAACCTTTCGAAAACAGAGTCCCTTCAGCTTTCCTACTTCAGTATCTCTGTTCTGTTCCCAACTCTATAGCATCTGCTTTCTGGTAGCCTGTTGGTATTCTCACCCTGTGTGTTCACAACCTAAGATCCCCAGGAGACTTTCCACATGGATTTCTGTGCTTCAATATGGCACCCTCCTCTTCCAGAAATAAAGGCTGAGCTATTCTAGTGTCCACCTCTGAGTCCCCTTCTCTCATGATATAGTGCTCTGCTGCCTACAATCCAATGCCTAAAAAAAACAAATGGATGTTAATGCCCTCCTCCTTATGGTTGCTTTTTGTTAGAGAGTTAGGCCAATGGTAGTAGCAATCATAGATGGGAGCAGAAAATTCCAGGTTAGTTCTTAACCCATTTTCTAGCACCAGTGAATGTTTTGATTTGGGATACATCTCCTGAGTCTCTGTTTCCTCATTTATAAAATAAGACAAAATTCCCTTTAAAAATCAACTTCTATCATCATCTAAATGAGTTTCCTTTCTTACTAAACACTACAATTTTGTCTGTGGGATCAGCATTATATAAAAGATGAATAAACTATTTTTAGAATTTAATTGCGCAACTCTAAACTGGAGGTTAAGCTAGAGTATACATGAGTCATAATGTCTGTATTTTCAAAATGTGTCATGAACTTCCCTCATGTATGGATTTATTCTCTTAATAGCAATAATGTTTCACAAAGTTATATTGTCATTAAAAAAAACTTAAAACATCACCACATATCATAATGTTATAATTTAACAGGAAGAACGATGAAGTCCTCCATTATAATGACAATTCTGACAGAATCTGCAGTTTGATATGAATCATCCCAGCAAAACAAAAGTAGTTCTGTAAACAAAGATTACTTTCTTGTTCTTCTGTGAGAAATTAATACAAATTTGAAGGAAAATTATTAGTTTGCTCTGACAGTCTAAATACATATTTCTGCAGGAAGAAAATAGGGCTTAACCAATGCTTTTCTCAAATCAAATTTATTTCAAATACAATTATTCAACTAGAGTTATTGGGATCATTAAATTCCTGCTTCAAAGTTAGAATATAAAAAATGAAAAAAAAAATTCAGAGACAAACAAATCCTGAATTATATATTATCAGGTTGAGAGCCAAATATATTGAATCTCCCTGCACTGATAATGCTTCTTTCTTCATTGATTGACATATATAGTTCACCCTGATATTCTAGGATCCGGTAGGTGTATTGGGCTAAGCACCACGCTAGATACAAGAAGTATAATAATTAGTACCTGCCCTCAGGTAGTTATAATTTTATTAATGATAACAATAAATAAAGATCAGCTTACTTAGAAGTTTACATGTTAAAGAGCAGGTGTCTTAAGAGTATAGAACGTTAATGTCAAGTATGTTATATAGGCAACAAGTGCTGTATCTTCAACATTTACACCTATGGCTATTACCTTGACCTTATATTTTCACAAACTATTTACCCCTATGATCTTCATTCCTCTTCAATTTAGTTTTTTTAGAAGCAGACTCAGAGTGGCAACATATCAACATCTGGAATTGTTCAACCACAAAAAATTGAATTTGCAGTGTCTTTATTCTGTTTTTGTCCTTATCTAAACTTTAGTCTCTCCTAATTTGTTGCCCTTCTCCTGGCTATATGTATTTCTCTATTGTACCTGGATCTCCTAGTCAGTAAATAGGTCTAATCAAACATAAATTTTCTAGTTATTGATGAGGATAAGGAAACAGATTCCTTTCATTCTTTATGACTTGGCTATTTATACCAACAAAAAGCCAAAACAAAACAAGAAAGAAATTGCAAACTGTGGTTAAGCTACTAAACTAGGCTCTTAGAACTTGGGCTGCCCAGATACAAGTCACTCAACACATTAAACAGCATATTAAAAGCCAGTGACATAAATGCAAATGCTTCATCATAGGCATCCAACTTCTTTGACTTTCTTTTGGTTATCAATCACTATGTTAATCACACAGATTACAAAAACTATCATCAAACCCTGAAAATAAACTGCTGCTGTTTGTTTAATAGTTGAACAATCACAGATTTAGAAGGAACTATATGCTTTGGAATCAGAATAGCGGAATTCAAACCTCAAACCTAGCTTAGTCTGATTAATAAATCTGTCAGTATCTCTGCTTCTTCATCTCCATATATTGATAGTTATCTTATCTACCCCATAATATTGCACAAATAACACACATATTAAGTCATTAAGGATAGTACTGTTCTTTATAAAGTGCTTAATGTATTTTGTCTATAATTGTCATTTTTAATAAAATATTGCATTAATAATAATTTACTAGACAAAGAGAGAAATAAATACAGTTCCTTCTAAGTCTGATAAGCTTCTCAAAGAACATAGCAACCAGAGCTGAGACCTGATAGATGTATAGGAGGTTTTTAGATGGATGAATACTGAAGAGCAGTTAGGAGTATACACCATTTGTAGGGGAAGGGAGGTGTGTGCCTAAACTAGAGAGAAGAGGAGATAAATTACAGAGATTTATGATGTATATTGATATGTTGTAGGGTCAGTAAGATGTTGGAATAAGTAAATTGGAGCAAAATCAAAGGTCTCTGTTTTCTGGCTTAAGTAACATGGATAATATTTTTCTTCATTGAAATTTGGTATATTGATGAGAAAATTGGAGGAAAAATAACTAATACAATCTGGATCATATAGGATTTATGTATCTGCAAGGTGGTTGTTTTGTTTTGTTTTGTTTAAGCTATTTAATTGAATGCTTACTGGGACCAAGCAGGTACTCTAAATGAGGGAGATGGACTTGGCCTGAGTGTGACAAATTGGACAACACATACAGGGCATAGGTATAACTCAGCCACAGCTGACTGTTGCCATGCTAAAATGCAGATTGATGTTGTTAGATCTCCTTTTTCTTTTTTCCAAGAGGATTTATAATCTAGCTTAAAAAGTTCTAAATACTGGTATGAAGTATGTTCTTAATTATGTCATCCCCCAAAATGCATGTGGTTCACATTCATCCCAAAGATTTCTAGATTGTGACTTCTCATATAGCTCCATCCATACACCCATATATTTTTTAAAGCATATTAATTAAATGCTTCCTTAGTATCAAGAACCATTGTAGGTGCTGGATATACATGAATGAGTCCTCTGAGGATATGTTGTAGTTAACCTGTGTAATTGTGTAATTTTAAAATAGTGTCCAAGAAAATTACATAATGAAAAAAATAGATGTTTGTTTGTTTGTTTGTTTTTTAGATGCCTGCAGAAATAACAATGGAAATGTGATCTAAGGAATGCCTCAGAGAAAGAATAGGAAGAGAATCAGGAGGAATTTGCATGACAGAAAATGATAAACTAATTTTAAGAAAGATGCTGTAGTTAATAGAGGCAAAAGCTACCAAAAAAAAACAAGTTTAATTGGAATAAAAATGTGCAACTGGCTTAGTAATAAGTGTGTCAATAGAACCCTTAAAGAAAACAATTTCAGGCGGAAAAAAGCAGAAACCACATGTTAATCATTGGAGAATGAATGGAAAGTGGAGAAGTGAGTGTGATGAGTATCATTATTTCTAGAGGCTTGATTAGGAAAGATAGCATAGAAATAGTGAAGGAGGTAGTTTAAAATACAGGGTTAAAGGAAGAACACATTTTTAAGATGTGAAAAAACTTGAGCATGTATTATATAAAGTCAACAAAAGAACAGGATTACAATACAATAAAGTAAGTGTGTGTGTGTCAGGGGTGGGAGGGGTGGTGTGGACATGAGTCAGAATTTCAGAAGAGATGACTGGTTTCCAGCAACTGAGGAATCCCTTTCACCTAATTTTTTCTGTGACCACTAAATTTCAACTTTCTGCATGCCTTATACCATTCCTGCTCTTGATTATTGCCCTGGGACTATTTAACTTCACTCAAGAAAGTTGAAAACAGTAAATTTATAAAATTTTATCAAATTCTACCTCAATTTGGGAATCTTCATATGGTGACAGTGCCAAGAAATGATCAATTCTGAGTTGTTGTTTCAGCAGCCTGCTGGACTTTCATAGTGTGTCACCTATCCATCTAGCCAGCCAGCCATCCATCCATCCATCCAAAAAAAAAAAAAAAAAAAAAAAAACTACATTTAAAAAAAAGGTTTTTCAGGTCACCTAGGTGGCTCAGTGGGTTAAGCCTCTGCCTTCAGCTCAGGTCATGATCTCCTGGGATTGAGGCCCACATCGGGCTCTCTGCTCAGCGGGGAGTCTGCTTCCCCCCCCTCTTCCTGCTGCTCTTCCTACTTGTGATCTCTCCCTCTATGTCAAATAAAATCTTAAAAAAAAAAAAGATTTTCATTGATTTATTTGAGAGAGAGCACAGAGGGAGAGTAGGGCAAGAATCATATCTTATTTCTATTTCTGTATGCAATTCTTGGCATGAAATAGGCCTAGGTACATTTATTTTTGATGTATGATCTGGCTTCTCCCTTCTTCTCAACTTCATTTCTCACCACTCAACCTCTTAATCACAAGTGTTCAGCACCATGGATCTCTACCCTACTTCTTGATCATGCCAAGATTTGCCTTAGTCTACGTCAGCATTTGTTCTTCCTCTAGACTCTAATATTCTTCCTCAGAAATTCTATTAGTTGGCTAATTCATATCCATTACTTCTTACCTTCAATCGGAATCCTCAGAATGGCCTTTCCTGACCACATTACCTAAGAGGAAACAGTAACTTCCTAAGAAATTGCCTTCTTATCCCTTTGTAAATTTTTGTAGAAATTCCAAATTCATTCTGTGGAGGCCCCCTCTTCCAAATATCAACTTAACTCCAGAATCTGCCAACCATTATTTACTCTCCAGAGGCGTAGAGTAGGTTTTTTTGTTTTATTTTGTTTAATTTTGTCTGAGTTTATCTGCAGGAAGGTTAATTAACATGTTTTGATTTATTAAAAAAATCTGAAAAGACTGTTATTAGAAAAGTGCATGTTTCTTTAGGCATTTTCTTAAAAACAAGACAGTAAAAGTGTACATTCTAATAATAATAGTCTTCAAAATAAAAAATAAGAAATATTGAGATCTATTTCCTGCTACTTCCTTTGTAACACCTTGCCTTTTGACTGCTCTTTTATTTATTTATTTATTTTACAATTTTCTATTTCTTGCTCAACTCAATTAATAAGCTCTTAAAGAAAGCTTAAGCACAAGGAGTATTTCACTCATTGACTAAAACACTGCAAAGATTCTGCAAGAGCAATACAGGTGTCATATTTTCAGAAAACATTTGAGCTAAAAATTCACAATTTTCTCAATCAAGGAAACGATCCTCTATGTAACCCATTTTTCTTTTTCTTAATTACATTTTTATATTCCAAACTTTAAAAAATGATTAGTGTACATTATGAGCTAATTGCTTTCCAACTTCATTTTAATTAACAATGCTATTTTTAGAGATACCAGAGCAGTGACACACATAACTCACATAGCTTTGATGTTTTTATTTTTGTTACTCTCTTTTTAACTCAAATGACTTTTTTTTTTCACTTCAAATTTCTAAAAATCAGGGTTCCTGTGGGCTCCAACTTAGTATGCTAAGCTTTATTTTAGAGCAAATTTTGTAGTGGAGAACATTAGGGGTTTGTAATGGCTAAGTCAGCAGACCTTTAACTATAGTTATAATAAAGGGCATCTCAAGCGGAGAGATCATGCTCTCACAACCTCCACAGTAATATCTCCAAGCTAAAGAGGAACAAGAGCCCCTGATTGGCACTTTGTTACTTGAATGGTCCCCCACTGATGAGGCAGAAAGGACATTAAGGATGATTTTAGCACAATCTAAAATCTCGCTGATGCCAAACTTAAAGCGGTGAAAGCCATAATGCCATTTCTAAAATATGCTCCGGAATCAGGAAAGCTTTGCTTTCCAAGATACCCAGGCCTTATTCTTCTTCCTACTTATTACTTGTAAAAGGCCCTCTTCATCATTCTGTCTCCTGTCTTCCACTGCTCGAGACAAACTAGGGAATAATCTTCATTTATATGCAGCACAATCTTTCTGCTGCTGGTGCCACAATATAAACGTGTTTTATTAAAAATTAAAAATATTGGTTTTACTTTCCATCAGGATGAAAAGTGAAGTCTCATTCCCACTTTCAGTTCTGTTTTCTCACGGTCATCCTTCTTGCATTGTACCTCAGGACACTGCTATTAACAGATAGGCCACATTCCCAGAGACCTTAAATTATGTCAGCCTTTCCCGAACTCTCAGTCATGAGACAATAACAGAAGGCAGAGGACTTTTCAAAGGATAGGTAAGGAGATGCCATGTTCCACTGGGATTAAACCTCTTTCTTGATCTTGTGTCAGAATGATGCTGAGAAAAATATATGTGGTGCCTTATCATCTTACAGCACATGGCTCTTAAAAGTCGAAAAGGCTATTATACATTGAAGAAAGTTAAAGTCCCAGAGAATTACTCTACAGCATTCAACTCTCCTTAAAAAATAAAAATAATAAGACACATGCTGGATAGTGTTCCAATGGACGCTTGTCTGCTACATCACATGCTTGTTTCCCTTTTGTAATGTTAACTTTCAGGCTCCTGTTGGTATTTTTGGAAAGCAGAGAAGCATGTATTTTGTTAGTTGCCAAAATAGGCTCCACGGAGCAGCACACTTTGCAATTTGAAGGTTAAATTCCTTTCAAAGAGACTTGTTGGAACTGCTCTTCTCACTCCTATTAACTAGTGGAACTGTCTGACCTTTATAAGTGCAAGTCAATATTCACACTGTCAGAGGAGTATCAGTGGGAGTAATCTTTTCAGTCCCAGAGAGAAACAGTTTGCCACAGGCAGATCTTGACTAGAGAAGGGGAGTTGGTGAGCAGTGACATAAAACACTTTTAAGTGAATTCAAACAATGTCTTTGACACAGCTTGGAATTTTATTCAATTTTAGTTGTAACACTGCCTACTGGTCCCTCTAAACTGCAAAGGTGTCATTTTGAAATAATAAAGACATAGAATGTGAAATGAAGCCTGTTAAATGGGCTCATCCCTTTTTAGCCATACCTTTGAGAACACAGGTGGCTTTTGTCCCCCAAAATATACATCTCTGAAGACCATTCAGAAAGGAACATTATTATTTTTAATGAGCACCAGTAATTCTTTTCTCTCTCCAAGCAAGACCTAACACTGGAGTGACATTTTAATAAACTTGGAAAGAGAAATATATATATATATGTGTGTGTGTGTGTGTGTGTGTGTGTGTGTGTGTGTATTTCCCTTTTGTACCCCGAATTGCCATCAGAGTTTAACTCCAAAGCAATTTCTTTTTTTTTTTTTTTTTTTTAAATTTTTTATAAACATATATTTTTATCCCCAGGGGTACAGGTCTGTGAATCACCAGGTTTACACACTTCACAGCACTCACCAAATCACATGCCCTCCCCAATGTCCATAATCCCAACCCCTTCTCCCAAACCCCCTCCCCCCGACAACCCTCAGTTTGTTTTGTGAGATTAAGAGTCACTTATGGTTTGTCTCCCTCCCAATCCCATCTTGTTTCATTTATTCTTCTTCTACCCACTTAAGCCTCCATGTTGTATCACCACTTCCTCATATCAAAGCAATTTCTTGCAAGTAAGATGTTTTCCAACACGACGTTCACAAAATAAAAATAAGAGAGAGAGCACTGTAATATTGGTTTACATTTTGGTTGGCTTTCTCTTCATTAACCTATCATTATAATTACATTTGTGATCAATTACACTATTACAGGGCTTACTTTAATAAAAATATTTTAATGATATAACAATATAGGTTTATTTTTAAAAACTAAGTGAATTATTTAGTCACTCTTCCTACCAACAGAGAGAATACATTCTTAGGGATGAAAAGAAATCTTGAGTACTACTAAGTGTGTTAATAGTGGCATCAGTGTAGTAAGTCTGAAACTATTTCATTTATATAATAGAATTGAGCAAATGATTTTAAATGTTGATATTGTTGGGAATTAAACTCTCCACTATGAAAAAAGGGAGACAGGATAGGAAATGGAAAAAGGAAAAAGAAAACCACTTTCTAGCTTTTTTATTTGAATTAAAGACAAAATAAACTCATAAATGTATGCATAATGCATATATATGCATATACATATATATATAATTCTAAAAATATAAGAATGTAATTTTATAATTGTATAATGAAGTACTCAAATACTGGGAATGAATTGGCAGAAGAAGGGTGTTAAAAAGGACTTTCACTGGCCAAATTTAGAAGTTACTAAGTTTCAAAATCAACAATAACGGAAAAATTATAATACTGAATTAAAAACCAATCCACTAATTTATAATGATAATTATTTTAAAAAATAAAATTGGGGGATATAGAGACAAATATCTCATTTGCAAAAAAATAAAGCCAACTACACTATTAAATACAGAAGAACTTACAGAGATAACACACTACCATTTCACAAAACACACTACCATTTCTCAAGAAAAAGTCATCAATAGATGGTAAAAACTCTGTGTAAAATATCTTTGAAAAATAGGGTACTCATGCTGGGTCAGTTCATCATTTCAAAAAGTATTTATTAGTCACAAAAGGAAAAAGTACATTTTCAGTGGATAAATATGGTGAAGACTATTTTAATTAGGTGACTAAACATCACTTATCATACAAATTGACGTTAGGTACTATGCAATATGATGAAATAATCACTCAGGTAATATTCTTACCTAAATTTCTTAACCTGAATCTAATCATGAAAAAAGAAATGAAGAAACAATGAGAAAACCCAAATTAAGAGACATTCTCTAAAATAATCTAGAATAAACTGTCTAAAAATATTAATAATCTGTGCTTTTTAAAAAAGAAAATATCTGTAAGAAGTCTATAGTTTAAAAGAAGCTGAAGAATATATGACAACTACATAAAATCTGCAATCCTTATTTGCATTATGGATCTCAAAAGTTTATAGAACACATTATTGGGATAATTGATAGTGAGCAGAATTTAATATAGACTATATTAGATAATAGCATTGTATCAATGTTGAACGTCCTTTCTATGACAATTTTATTATGGTTATGTGAGGGAAAGTCCCTGTTCTTAGATGATTAATGTTTCATGCTGAATTAATTAGAGAAGAAGTGTCACAATATTTGCAACTAATCCTAAAATGGTATTAAAGAATATGAGAAAAGAAACAGAGAGAGAAAGAGAGAGAGAGAGACTGAGAGAAAGCTAGAAGACAGGTGAGAGTAAGAGAGAAAAAGGGAGAAAATGAGTAAAATACCAATAATTGACACATACCGGGTGAGGACATATGTTATTCAAACATCAGAAAGTTCCTGCAACTTTTTGATATATGTAGTCTTTCAGTATAAAATTTGTGAAAGAATTAAAAAGTGCAGTGATTTTTATTCTCTGTTATATATCTCCCATAAAAGAATAAAAAAGACTATCAATTTTGGCATATATTAAATTATATTTTATATTACTTAGAATAAAATATCCAATAATTCTCTGATAAAAGATAGCTATTTATGTAAACAGTTCAAATACTTATAGAAATTTACAGTTGCAAGGGTTTTGAGAGGCAGAGAAAATTATAGAATCATAAGTTCTCAAAGATGTTAGCTTTTTGGTCATCTTTCTGCTTTCCTGTGTCTTAAATCTCTCTCCATTTGTTTTTCTTTTTTCAATCAGCAGTTAAATGCTATACTTGACTTAAGACAAAATAAACCCCCTTTCTCAACCCAAAGCCTGCCTCTAGATACCACTTATCCTGCTCTCGTCCTTCACATCTAAACCTATTCATTCTTTTCACCTGAGATTTCTTCCACACACAGCACTTAACACTACTGAAATGGCTTTTGTCAAGACACCATGACTTGAACGTTGCTTGATCCAATGGGTACTTTGTAGCTCTTTTCTTGCTTACCCTCTAGAGATCATTTGACAAGGTTAACTTCCTCATTCAGGAGGGCAAAATCAAAGAAAAAACTTTCCTGTAGCTGCCACATCTCCCTCATTATTTTAGGTCTTTTATTGTCAGTCTCCTTTGCGGATTCTATAGCAGCCCTGGTTTCTTAAATGTTTGTGATTGACAGATGTGTGTCCTAATGATGTTTGATAGTTGGGTATTTCATGTAATTTTATGTTTTCAATACCATCTATATGCTGGTATATGTGTATATGTGGCTACAAAATCTAAGTAGAGTAAATGTCTGTCCTAATTCAAAACTTTTTTTTTTTTTTTTTTTTTTTTTTAAGGTAAGCTCCACTCCCAGCATGGAGACTAATGCAGGGCTTGAATCTCACGACTATGAGATAGAGACCTGAGTTGAGATCAAGAGTCAGACATTTAACAAATGAGTCACCCAATGTAAGGGCCTATTTAGCCAGAGCAGCTCCATCCTGACCTTGTCCCCCCACCCCCACTTTAGGAAGCTTACTTAAAAACAAGTCTCGGAAACCAGTCCCAGGTAACAAAGCTCAAATACAAGGGTGGGTCAGGCCAGGTAGAGGCATTCAATCAGTGGGGGCACATAATGTCTTCTAGTTACCAAGGAGTATGGGCCCCGCCCTTTGGGTACCTTTTGGGCACCCATTCTGACCAAGGTGATAGGCTAGTTCAAATATCTACTATAGGGTAAATTGTAATTCAGTTGGGTCACTTATGTGTGACCTAACAGGACTGTGCAGCTTTCTCTGTGTTACAATCTCATTGGCCACCTGTGCGTGGCCAGGCCCAACCACATGACCTTTGTCCTTAAAAGCTAGTCTGTAAGGCAGAGGGTCATTGCCTCTTTGCAAGAGACATCCCTGGCCAGTTTGATTCTTAATGCTTGGCGTGAAATAAAGCTTTTGCTTGACCTTCATTTTGTATCAGTCTTGATCCTTTGACCATGGACCCAACACCAGGTGCCCCTAATTCAAAACTTTTACATCCAGTTTACTATAAATTATCTTCTTTTGAATACCTTGTAGGTATCTGAATTTGATTTTATAATTACATTAATCTACTCCAAGCTAGTGGACATTTTTTTTATTCAGAAATATTTATAAAGTGCCTGCCACATACTAGGTTATTTCCCATGATCTTGGAATACATCGGGCCACAAAATAGATAGATTCTTGACCAGGTAGAGCTTACATTTGATTGTCCAGGCCAGAAATCTGAATGGCATCTTTAATATATTCTTGTTCTTCACTGCTCCATCAAACCAGATATGGCTTGGATTCACTGTTAATTTCTCTCTGAGAATAACATATTCCTATTTTATTTTGTCTATAATATTAGGTAATCACTAGAATCAGTTTTAAACCCATGTCAATAAGTTTAAACCCATGCTAACTGATCAATTACAACTTCATATCAGTAACCATGCTTCTGAAAATCAACCAATTAGTAGCAGCCAATTACTGATGCCAGAGTCCACACACCTACCTCCTGAAAGTCAGCCAAGTCCTGAATATTTTATTTTATTACATTTTGCTTCTCAAAGCCTTTCTAAGATCAGCAATTTGTTTTGTTCAGAGGTGCTGTGTCTTACATGCACTGTTCTCCCTTGATTACCAAGAAAAAATTCAGCTTTTTTTCTCCTGATATTAAATGTTTATATCTTTTCTCATTCCACTGTCATTATCATTACTCTAAACTATATATTAACCATATCCACCTGGGTTATTGAAACAGTTCTTTCATTGGTCCACTTAGCACTATCTTTTTCCCTTGGATCCATTCTTCAAACCTCAAATAATTCACCCTGTGAAGCCAGTATTACCTTGATGCCAAAACCAGGAAGACACTTCACAAGAAAATAAAATTACATGTTAATATACCTTATGAACATAGATGAGGAAATCCTTAACCAAATACTAGGACACTTAATCTAACAATCTGATAGGAAAATGATTATACATCATGACCAAGTGGTATATATTCCTGGAATGATGGCCTAGTTTAGCATATGAAAATCAGTGTAATCCATATTAGTGGAATAAAGGACAAAACACCATAGTCATCTCAGTTGATGAAGAAAAAGCATTTGACAAAATCCAACACCCTTTCATAATAAAAACACTTGACACACTAGAAATAGTAGGGAGTTTCCTCAATTTCATAAAGGCAAAAATGGAAAACCTACAGACAACATTATGCTTAATGTCAAAGAGCAAATATTTTTTTTCTAAGATCAGGAATAAGAAAAGGATGTCCACTATGACTACTACTTTTATTTAGTATTGTTTTAGATTCCCTAGGCAGAGGAATTAACAAAGAAGCAAACAGCATCAAGATTAGGAAGGAGAAGTAAAACTATCCCTATTTTTACTTCATAAATGACATGGTTTATACATGTAAAATCCAGGGTAATCCACAAAAAACTAAAAAACTTTTAGAACTAATAAATGAGTTTGGCAAGGTTCTAGGATTTAAGATCAATATAGAAGGATCAATTGTATTTATGTATGCTAACAACAAACAATTTGAAAATGATATTAATAAATCCAAAAGAATTAACGTCCAAAAGAATTAAAATAATAACATCCAAAAGAATTTTTTAAAAAACTTGAGGATATAGTTAACAAAGAAGTACAAGTCTTATATATCCAAAACTCATTGAAAGAAAAGAAATATGACCTTAATAAATGGAAAAATATTTCATGTCTATAGATTGATTTAATATTGTTTAGCAAGCATTATACCCCAGATCTACAAATTTATCACAATCCTTATAAAAATCACAGTTTCTTTTATTTTTCTTTTTCAGAATTGACATGTTGATCCTAATAACCAAAACCAGGACTTACACTTCATGATTTCAAAACTTATTAAAAGTTACATTCCCTCCTACACTGTTGGTGGGAATGCAAGCTGGTGCAACCTCTCTGGAAAACAGCATGGAGGTTCCTCAAAATGTTGAAAATAGAACTGCCCTATGACCCAGCAATTGCACTATTGGGTATTTACCCTAAAGATACAAATGTAGTGATCCAAAGGGGCACATGCACCCGAATGTTTATAGCAGCAATGTCCACAATAGCCAAACTATGGAAAGAACCTAGATGTCCATCAACAGATGAATGGATCAAGAAGATGTGGTATATATACACAATGGAATACTATGCAGCCATCAAAAGAAATGAAATCTTGCCATTTGCAACAACATGGATGGAACTAGAGCGTATCATGCTTAGCGAAATAAGTCAAGCAGAGAAAGACAACTATCATATGATCTCCCTGATATGAGGAAGTGGTGATACAACATGGAGGCTTAAGTGGGTAGAAGAAGAATAAATGAAACAAGATGGGATTGGGAAGGAGACAAGCCATAAGTGACTCTTAATCTCACAAAACAAACTGAGGGTTGCCGGGGGGAGGGGGTTTGGGAGAAGGGGGTGGGATTATGGACATTGGGGAGGGTATGTGATTTGGTGAGTGCTGTGAAGTGTGTAAACCTGGTGATTCACAGACCTGTACCCCTGGGGATAAAAATATATGTTTATAAAAAATAAAAAATTAAAAAAATAATAAAATAAAATAAAATAAAATCAGAAAAAAAAAAGTTACATTAATCAAAACATGTTGTGATACTAGCATAAGTATAGGCATATAAAGCAATGGAATATAATTGAGATTCCAAAACTAAATCCATGCAATATGCCAAATAATTTTCAACAAGTGTTTCACGACCTTTTAATGGGGAAAAATTGTCTCTTCAATAGATGGTGCTAGAACAAATGAATAGCAACATGCCAAAGAATGATGTTAGATCCTTACCTTCCCTACTCCATATACAAAAATAAATTGAGAATGGATAAACAACCTACATGTAAGAGCTAAAATTTTAAAATTCTTAGGATAAAACATAAGGAAATATCTTTGTGACCTTGGATGGTGCAATAATTTCTTATATATGATAAAAGAATAAGTGACAACAGAAAATATAAATTGGACTTTATCAAAATTAAGAAGTTTTATTCTTCAGAGGACACCATCAGGAAAGTTAAAACGCAGAAGACTTGTATCCAGAATATATGTAGACCTATTATCTCAACAATAAAAAGACAAATAACCCAATTTAAAAATGGGCAGACTTGGAATTTCTTAAAGAAAATATAGAAATGACCAACAAGCACATAAAAGATGTTCAATATCATTAGTCATCAGGGAAATGCACAAAAACCACAGTGAGATACCACTTTGTACCCTTAAGATGGTTTAAATTTTTTTTTTTAAGATATACAATATCAGTCCTGACAAGGCTATGGAGAAAAATGTAACCCTCATAGATTGTTGGTGGGAATGTAAAATGGTGCAGCTACTTTGAAACAGTTTGTTTCTCAAATTGTTAAGTCTATAGAGTTTCCATATACCCCATAAAACCCACTCCCAGGTGTATACCCAATAGAAATGGAAACATGTCCATATAAAACCTTGTACATGAATGTTCAAAACAGCATGGTTAGAATATCCAAGAAGTAAAAACAACTCAAATGTTCATCAACAGAGGAACAGATAAACGAATGTGCTGTATTTCTAGCCATACAAAAGAATGAAGTTCCAATCCATGTTACAATAGAGATGACCCTTGAAAACACGATGCTAAATGAAATAATCCAGTCAAAGCAAACCACATATTTTTTTAATTCAATGTATATGAAATGTCCAGTGGTGGTTGGGGCTGAATAGGAGGAGGAATGCAGAGTGAGTGCTAATGACCATGAGGTTTCTTTTTTAGAATGATGAAAATATTCTGGAATTAGATAATGATGATGGTTGAACAACTCTGTGAATTTCTTAAAAAATGATCAGTTGTACATTTTAAAGAGTGAGTTTTATGGCATGCAATGCACTTCTCAATAACACTATCATAAAAATAAAACCAACCCAAAGCAATTTGTCTAAAATGAAAATCTAACCCTATGAGATCTAATTTTTCTTTTAATGCTTTCCAGTGGCCTCCTCTTGTCTTTAGGATAAACTTCAAAGGCCCTGGCATGAGCTTCTTACATTCTTTAATGGTAATCTCTATGTAACTCGAGTTGCATTTCTTGGCATTTCTCACCCCAACTAAAGATACAGCAAACTCGGTGCTTCTGTCATATTAAACCTCCTTCAAGTCTATACCTCTCGAGTTTTGAGTCCTCTACACTCAGTTCTTCAAGCAGTCTGTTCATTTCGTACTCTGCTATGAAACTTTCCTTTGTCCACTATCCATTATTAATAGGTTAAGTATGCTCACTCAATTATTCCACAATACACTAATAAGTACTACACTTGAATGTAATTAGTTGTTTACTTTTTTGCCTCTCCCACTAGACTGGAAATCTACAAGGGTAGAGATTTTTCTGCCTTCTTCTAGTCTTCTATTCTTCTTTTCTTCTATTCTTGTTATAAGTAACAAAACTCATATTTGTTGGATGAATGTATCAATGAATGAACCCACTCTAGTGTTATTACCTGAATACATTGTGTATACCAGTTTTAGTAACAGTTCTAATTAATAAAGCTGGACATTTTTTCTATAAAATATAAAAGTTTTCTTACAAAACTTTTTTTTCATTTGTTTCCCTTATTTATGATGTTGCTTTGCTGATGCCTTGATGGAATCCATAGTCATAGTAGGACCATCCCTATGGCCCGATTTCTAATGACCCTAATCATCATCATTTGTGTCTTCACAGGCATATTATCCTGCATTAAACAAAATACTTAAGCATCTGAATAATTAGTTTCTGCTTAATAAAATCAATAATAATAATAATATAAATAAATTTGTACAGCATCATATTGCTTGAAGGATGAACAAGAATTTGAATTTTCTTTTAAAAGTGACTATATTCTCCCCTTTGAACATCTAAAACTTATTTTGGTCAGACAAGTCAGAGTCCATTAGCCTGAGCCTAGCTATGCAGAGAACAAGATTCCATTGGCCTCTTGAAGGTTTTTCCAAGTCAGCTCTGCCCAGTTTGTTATGATAAAAGCATTTGTGCTGATTTCTGTTTTTAGATGTTTTAGATGGGTTACTAAAACAGACAGCCACAAAGATGGTAAGATGCTTATTTAAAAACAAGTTTTCCATCTAAATAATGTAGTTTATTTGGTAATGCTTGATTAGTAATTAGCGATGTTAGATGTTAGATGATGCTTAGCTGGTGGTTAGTTAATATAACATGTTCAATTTAACAGGCATATTAGACAAGGTTTTCCAGAGAAACAGGACCAGTAGGATGTAGAACTGGAGAAAGAGAGAGTTTTGATTTATTGTAAGTAATTGGCTTATGCAGTCATGGAGTGTAAATGCTCAGATCCACAGTCGGTAAGCTGGAGACCCAGGAGAGCTAATGGCATAGTTCCAGTCCAATGGCCAGCCGACTTGAGGCTCAGAAGATCTAATGTTTCAGTTTGAGTCCAAAGGCAGGAAAATAACCTATGGCCCAGTTAGAAACTTGTCAGGCAGGAAGAATTCTCCCTTATTTGGGAGACGGCCAGTCTTCTGTTTTATTCAGGCCTTACCTATAGTCGGATGAAACCCACTCACATTAGGAAAGGCAATCTGCTTTACTCAAGGCATTGATTTAAATGTTAAATTCATCTAGAAACACTCATGAAAACACCTGTAGTAATAATTGACCAAATACCTGGACAACCTATGGCTCAGTCAAGCCATTATGTCAAATTAACCATCACAATAGGCATTTACTACATGTTTCTATTAGGTATTTTCATTTTTTCTGTTATTATTTTTTATTTCTATTTTTCCAGGAGAGCTCTTGGTAATAGGTGGGATTCCTTGTGCTCCAGGTTTTCCGACTGATATCTTTGGTAGGCAGAATTCTAAGATGAGCCCCAATGAATCATGCCTTCATAAAATCACCTCCTCTTGAGTGTGAGTTGAGCTTGTGACTCACTTCTAGCTAAGAGAATATGGCAAAGATCATTGGAAAGTCATTCCCTTGATAATGTTATATATATAATATTCTGTCTTAGATTGGAGTATAAGCTTCTGCTGACGTTAAGGAAGTAAGTTATGTTGTTATGACAGAGCTAAGTAGCAAGGGACTGCAAGGGCCACTAGCTGCTGAGAGTAGCACTTAGCTGACAGCCAGCAAGAAAGCAGCAACCTCAGTCCTGCAACCATAAGATTTTAGAATCTTCCAACAGCCATGTGAGCAACCTGGCAAACAACTAGATTGCAACCTGTGATATGCTGAGCAGAGGATCCAGTTCAGTCATGACTGACTCCTGCCCCACAACAACTGTGAGATAAGTGTATATGGTTCTAAGCCTTTATGTAATGATTTGCTAAGTAGCAATAGATAACTAATGCTGTATCCCTGCCACCAACCTCTTCTCTAACCTCAACATGAAAGACTGGTCTGGTTGTCATGGTTTGAAAAGTGGATGGGCAGGCTGCATTTAATTACAAGTTAATGGGACAAACATAGAATGTCCAGAAATTGGAATGAGAGTTGAAACCTGTGCAGGAGCAGGTCTAAAAGAAATTCCCAAGTGCTAAGCAGTGAAGATTTGACTCAGACATTTAACACAAGGAAATGCATGTTGGCAACAAGTGCACAATGTATTCAAGTACAGTGTACGGGATAAAGAAGTAGGCACATTTTGATATCTAAGCAGACAATTTAGGTTGACAGGTTTGTAAACTCATAGCTGGAAATTGGCTTCCAGGAACAACATTTAAATATTTAAGAAGTGAGGGCGCCTGGGTGGCTCAGTGGGTGAAGCCTCTGCCTTCGGCTCAGGTCATGATCTCAGGGTCCTGGGATCGAGTTCTGCATCGGGCTCTCTGCTCAGCAGAGAGCCTGCCTCCCCCTCTCTTTCTGCCTGCCTCTCTGCCTACTTGTGATTTCTTTCTCTGTGTGTCAAATAAATAAAATCTTAAAAAAAAATTTAAGAAGTGATATTGCACAAAGTCAGGGCTCTATTCTAATAAGTGACAACAGCCTTACCACACAGGGACAGAATTTGGGTCCATTAATAAGACAGTTTCTTACTGTTTCTACTGGGATAGAATATAACAAAGTCTAAGGCTCCAGTGTTTATTCTATAGTTACTTTTAGCTAACTTTGAGTCAGAGAGTTCTAGATTTCTTCCTAATCTGTGACACATAACTATCACTGACATCGAAACTACTAAACCAAAGATCTTTGCATTTAAGTGCAGGGTAGAGTACCAATATATACATCCATAAATAAAATGAACCTTTTGTTCCTTAGAGCAACTCTAAGGTCTTAAAAAATGAGGCCTTCCCTGAGATGCTCTAGCTTCCTGATCATCACTGAGTATAGCCATAATTGTGTATCAGAGTGGAGAGAAGTAGGTTGCAGTAAAAGACAGATTTGGGCCCAAGCCCATGTCTTTGATAATGCTCACCAGGTATCCATAGCAACAATCCAAACTATTCTTACAAGATGACTTAATGAAAAATAGCTGCTGGTTATTTCTTAGCCCATTCTAAATGGAATCAGTCCACACAATGTTTGGCTTTTTATCTTTTAAACTAATTTTTCTAACAAATCCATTTATCTCTCTTTACCTTTATTCAACGAGTAACCTTAGAGTTTCTTTCATACTCTTAGAAACACATTCATATGATTCAAGGCATTGTAAGAAATAATTACAGAAGTTACTAAGTATTTGCTTAGAAATCCTTAATATAAATTCATTTTCAAATCATCTTTTAATACCAAAGGGTACGTGAACAATACAAGCATGCAGACACATTTGGATGGAAAACAAAACAAAACAAAATAAAAACCTAAGCTTATTTTGTCACATTAGAACTAGATCGGGTTAGTTCTGGAGAAAGCAGTGAACATTTCAAACGTCCACAGTTTAGGATAGAAAAAATAGAGTGCAGGTAATAGTGAGACACCAAACAAGATTACTAAAGTCCAATTCTCTATAATGCCAGCATTAACTAAAATTTTTTATTTATATTCTAATCAAATGCTAAAAACTTGAGCATCATATTCCAAACTCCTCGTGATCTGTACCAATGATATTTTTCTAATCATGAATATGACGTTTTCATATTACTCTAGCATACTCTATTCTTTTGGCACATTTATATGTGTTCTTTCTGTTCTTTTTGTCTAGAATGCCCTTTAACTGATGTTACTTGCTGAAATATTTCAGTTTTTTAAAGTTTTACATCTTACGTTCTGCCTAAAAACATGGTCAAAATGTTTTTGTTCTAAAATAAATGCAGCCTAAATACTGTTCTTGCTTTTCACTATCCTTCTTTATACCAAAAATCATCTTGTAGTATCATGCCAGAAAAACAGTTGACTCTATATCCTAGAAAAAATCCCCCTCACACTGTAGACATCCTAAAAATGTCTACATTAGTGAAATCTAGCCACAAACTTTGTTTTCTTAAGAAAGAAGTAAAGGGTACAGGTGGTAAGAGTGATGGAGTAGAAAATGTTTGTTACGAGGATGCTGAAACCACAGGTGCCTTGAGGCTATTTACAGATTTTATTAACTTAGAATCTAGGGAAAATAACATCTTTCCTGAGATTTCACATATGCAGGTCTTTCTTCTTTCACTGGGAATTGAAATTTGTTATTTATATTACCTATATGGGCCAAGAAATCCTAAGTTGAAACATTAATTTAAAAGTTTTTGCCTAGTGGTGCCTAGCAGAAAAGAATATAAATATTCTCTGAAGGGATTCAGCCTCAATTCAGGACACATAGATTCCCACACGTAGAACCCTGCCAAAGCTGAGCTCACAATACAAAATTTCCAAAAGTAGAAAAAAAAAAGCCACCAGAATTAAGAATTAGTAGAAATAACAAGCAGCAAAATGAAAAGATCCAAAATGCCATATACTGAAAATTTGGGAACAGAATAGAAGCTAAGTGTGCATAAAAGATCTAAATAAATAAAGAAAATAGTTGAGTAGATAAAAATGACACTTTGAAAATGTACCTACAGCTATTCAAAAAGAAAATAAAAGGTTGCATCCATACTTCATTTTTAGCAGAAAAATATTCCAACTGGAACAAAGATTTCAGTGTAAAATAAGACATGACCAAAGTACTAGGAAAAATCATGGAAGAGTATTTTACAAAGAAAAAAGTCTGAAAAATTCCTCTATGGAAAAGTAGTCAAGTTCTATATGGTAACATACAACAACAACGAAGTGAGAAGAAAAATAACAAAATGGAGGGAAAAGTAAAACTCATAGCACAGGAAAAAAAAAAAAGATGAACCTTCTTCTCCCATCAATTAATAAAGAATGCCTACAAATTGAAAAGAAAAAAGACTAATATTCAATGTAATTGGGTGTAGGAAATGAACATGTAGTTCTCAGGAATGAAAATACAAATTCCTTTTATTTATTTATTTATTTATTTATTTTTAAAGATTTTATTTATTTATTTATTTATTTATTTGACAGAGAGATAGAGAACACAAGTAGGCAGAGCGGCAGGCAGAGGGAGAGGGAGAAGCAGGCTCCTTGCTGAGCAGGGAGCCCAATGTGGGACTTGATCCCAGGACCCTGGGATCATGACCTGAGCTGAAGGCAGCGGCTTAACCAAGGTGCCGCAAATTCCTTTTATATATAAAGAGGCATTCTACTGAATCAATATAATAGAATGCAAATTAAAACCAAGAAATACCATATGTTATATCATACTAACAAAATTTCAAATATCTAGATGATATACCATACTATTTAGGCAGTAGAATGATAGACCCTATCACACATTGCAAATGGTACTGCAGATGTTTGCCATCTTTAAAGAATGCAATTTGACAAAATTATTTAATCAACAGATTTATAACTTTGACCCAGCAAATCTACGTGGGCCCTGATTTATACATTAAATTATTTTTCAAAGATTATCTGATATAAAAAATCAAAATGTCCATTATTAGAGGGCTAAATAAATTAAGGTATATCCATAAAATATACAATACCAAAATGGACAGTACCTGACTTGACCAAACTTGAAACTTCTCTCCTTGCTGACACCCCTGAACTTTGACCCACCTTTGCCCCAAACAGCAAACAGCCCCTTCTGAAACTCTCCTGAGAATAAACTGAGCTCAGGATCTGCATGCTTTGATCTACTGTCCTGTCCACCTCCCCACACCTGGGGAACATCTTCATTCCTCCCCAGTAAAGGGAAGCTCTTTTTGCCTAATCTTTGACCACTCCCGGATCTCCCAGTCACAGGGGTTGCCAGATTGCCATAGTCCCTTTCCCTTCTTGCAAGAGTCCTTTACAATAGAGCCTCGCCCTACCTAAAGATAAATAAATAAATAATCATGCATCTGTTAAAAATCACAGTGAAGAAGCTCCCATATGTACTCCCTATGTATAGGACTACCTACCTCCTCAGTACATCACCAACTAAAACACACACAAAAGTTAAGGAACAGTGACTCTGTATGCTACCATTTGTGACTAAAAAAAGAATGAGAACACATATTTTAATTGCTTCAATAGGTATAAAAAAATCTCTGGTAGATAGCATTAGCAAAAAGATAGTATTAATAGCAGGCAATAGGAATTGGGTTCTGGAGAGAGAACTTTCATAATCTATCTTTGTATCATTCAAGGTTATATCAGGAAACCAAATTCAAACAGATGCTTAAACCCTGGGGATAAAAATATATGTTTATAAAAAATTAAAAAAGTATAAAAAAAAATAAAATAAAATAAAATAAATAAGCCATTTGGGAACAATGGGGCAATTAAATCTCTGAGTTTGGTCCAGGCCTACACAAAAAAAAAAAAATAAAAAAAAATAATAAATAAACTGAAGATATTTTTAACTAAGAGGTTTTACCTAAGTATTAGGCAAGGCTGAAGAAATTAACAGGACGGGTTGAGGCACATAGAGATTAGCAGCAGTGAGAAGCCATTATCATCTGGTATTCATGGAAAACAGGAGGGGATAGGCTAGCCTGGGCTAGGCTAGGCTAGACGAGGCCAGCATAGGCTAGACTAGGCTAGGCAGTCTCTCACAGTACCGAATGATCAGATCTGTAATTGTAGTGGGACACAGCAACTGATAATCCCTGTGGGGAAGCAAAGGAAAGGGGGAAGAAATTTTCCTCTTTTGCTTCCCTTTAGCCTCTGATATTCTCCTATGCCTTTTATTGGACAAACTCAACCAGAAGCCAGATAGCAAGAAATCCGATAAGAGGAAGACTCTTGAAGCACAGAACGAGAGAAGGGAGAGGAATCATGTATTCTTATTACATGCAAATTGATATCAGAATAGGATGCCATGTGGCATATAGAATGAAAAAAAAAATAAAAACTTGACAAAAGTCTCGTTAGCAAGACTTAGCTCGAAAGCAATTCTTATACATGACCACTGGATATGTAAATTGATGGAACCTTTGGAAAGCAATTCAGCAATATCTAGTTAAAGTTGGAAATGTGCATTCCTACAAACCAGTAATTCCACCCCGATATAAATTACCCCAGGGAAAGTCACTCATTTGCACTTGGAAACATGCATAAGAATATTCACCACAGCTTTTCTGTAATAGTGTAAATAATGGCATATCTCTTGAATATTCATTAACAAGAGAGTGGAAATTTGTGCCTTATTCATATAACAAAAGAGCGGACTGCAGTGAAAATGAATGAACTAGAGCTACTTCTACCAAACACAAATATCACACAAAAAATATAAATTGCTGCTGATGTTATTTATATAAAATTTTTTATTTTTTTATTTTTTTAAAGATTTTATTTATTCATCTGACAGAGAGAGATCACAAGTAGGCAGAGAGGCAGGCAGAGAGGCAAGCACACAGAGAGAGAGAGAGAGGGGAAGAAGCAGGCTCCCTGCCGAGCAGAGAGCAGGATGTGGGACCCAATTCCAGGACCCTGAGACCATGACCCAAGCAGAAGGCAGAGGCCCAACCTACTGAACCACACAGGCGCCCTATTTATATAAAATTTAGGAGCGTGCAAATTATATTACATATTGTTTAAAGATAATAATGAGGATAATCCCATATTCAGGATAAAAGTTAACTCTGAGGCATGACAGATGGGTATACAAAAGATTTGACTGTTTGAAAATGTTTCTTTTTTCTTAAACTGTGAAGTGGGTATGCTAGTGCACACTATATTTTGGTAAGTTCTTATGTATATCTCAAATATAATAAAATTTAAGAATATATTAAATAGGATGAAGTAAAACATATACATATAAAATGAAAGGATACATGAGTTATATCCCCCCAAATTCATATGTTGAAACCCTAATGTTTGGTATGATTGTTCTTTGAAGTAGGGAGCTTTAATAAATGAAAACTTAAGAGCAGAGCTCTAATCCAGGAAGATTAGGATCCTTATAAGAACAAAGATACCAGCAGTGAGAGGACATGCAGAAAAGGCCATGTGAGGACACAGTTGCCCTCTGAAAGCCATGGAGAGAAACATCAGGAGAAACCAGATCTGCCCACATTTTGATCCTGGATTTCCATCCTCCAGAATCATGATTAAAAGAAAAAAAAAAATCTGTTGTATTAGCTACCCAGTCTGTGTTATTTTGTTATAGCATCCTTAGCAAACTAATACAAATATAGTTTATTTCTTGGTACCCACAGTCAATGCCTCTGGAATTCCGGTATTTCTCTGCTTTTTCATTGAATTTCCTTTCATGATGATCATTGATGTACTCCATAATAGTATTGAGCCCTCCATCAGGCTCCCTGCTGAGCGAGGAGCCAGCTTCTCCCTCTCCCTCCACCTGCTGCTCCCCCTGCTTGTGCTCTCTCTCTCTCTCCGTTAAATAAATAAATAAAATCTTTAAAAAAAATAAATAATTTTTTTCTATACATCAGTGTATTTCTGAAGAAATTACTATTACCCCTTTTTTATATTGTTGCTTTTTAAGATTTTGTTCTTTGTCTTGTTGTTTTGAGTTTTAATGGTTCTTCTCTGAAATCTATATAATCTGTTCTTTCCCTCTACATTTGTTCCCTGTCCTAAGATAACTTCTCCCAAGTCTATGTCTTGTTTCCTTTATATCTCTCATTTTCCTACATGGAATTCCATGCAAATAATTCCCTAAACCATATCTGAGAGCCTTTTCTCTTACTTCTCAAGGTCAGAAACTAATTTCAGTTGCCTACTACGAGCAGGTCATTTTATGATGCTCTCATATATATTGTCACCTAATACGTACATCTATTTCATGAATCACATAGTAGTCACCACTATTACAGTAGCAATGTCTGATACATCATGAGCAATGCAGATATTTTTTGTAAAGAAAGGAAAAATAATCTCAACTAATAATGAAAAGACAAACACAGAGAAGGTCTTAGAGCTAACCACACGTGAAAATGTGTTTAAACCCTTATCTTTCTGAATGTATACTTTTGCTATTGATTCTCAATCCCTGTTAATAATTTCCAGCTCCATATTCCATCAACACCTCTAAAAACATATTTCTAAAGCTGATTTCATCATTTTATCCTCATAGCTGTTTTTCCATTTTCTTTACCACCTCTCATATTTCCACTGCCATCTTCTGAGTCACTCAAGCATGAAAACTTTGTATTGCTTCTAATTCTCTTTCCTTTTCCTTGCTTTCTACATGGAATAAGATACTAACACCAGCCCCTTATATTCATTTCCATCTTCTTCTTCCTGTTGGTATTATTTCTTATAAGGATGTTGAAATTATATTTTAACTGGATCTTTTCTTTTCAGTTCCCCCCCTCTAGTAGTTAAATTAGCAGAGTAATCTTTGTATAGTCTTACCAAGGCCCTGTTATAAAATTTCTCTTTCAGATCTAATGTATTTCCAGTGCTCCAGGCAAAATTTCTTTTTAAAGCCCTACCACAGTTTTTTTTTTTTTTTAATTTTTATTCCAGGAGTTAACATATAGGGTTATATTAGTTTCAGGTATAGAATATAGTGATTCAACAGATGGTGTTGGGAAAACCAGACAACATATCACAGTTTCTTGACTCACCAATCCATTATGATCCTACACATTCACTTTCATGCCAGTTCCTGCTTTGTTTCCCTATGACGTTTCCATTTATGAGTGCCATTTCTGTCTTGGTTTAAAAATATCCTTGATTTATGATTTGTTAATAAAATCTAGCTTAATTTCTGTCTTCAGAAAAAAATATGTGTATGATCATATTTTTAACTTATTCCCAACCATATGTGTGTAGCATCTCTTCAGTCATTGAGGGCTTCTTCCAGGTTGTTTATCTACTTGACTCTGTGAGGGAGACTCAAAAGTTGATTTTGGATTTCAGTACATGTGGCTGGCAATACTAGGTACTTTGCAAAACAGATATAATAAACTTTTAATATTTCCTCCCACCTTTCCTTCTTATGTACATGATTTTTTAACTCTTTAAAACATAGCACGTACATATAATTATTTGTGTTTATATAAACTAATATCATAAATGAAGGTAGATGCTGCAGAGATGAGCTGAGGGCTCCTGCTGATTCAGGTGAATTAGATGCACATTTGGGCACAAAATGGTTCATTCAAGACATGCATCTCAGTTTCATATCTCACCAGTTAGGAAGATTCTCTTTATTAATATTTGATGATTGAATACTATAGATAATTTAAGAAAGAAGCCACAGAATATTTATATTTTGACATCTTAAATATGTGACACCTGTGCCAGAATTATCACTGTTCACCAACATTAGTTTGTCCTCAGCTCTTGAATACAGGAATGATGCCACTGTCTACCCACTCAATTCATTGTCATGGGGATTATTCCCACATACCATTTAGCTTTCATTTTAAGATGCCAATGATTATGACACCCCATCTCTTTAATGATAGCATGTTGATGAAACAAACATTGTAGTAAGTGCATATATTGATTGATACTTCTCACTTCAGAAATGTTTAAATGAATATGTATATTTTATAATCAAAGAACAACAGTATTTATCCATTTATCTAAAGGAGAATGTATCATGTACTTTGTTGTTTGCAAGTTACTTCTTCTGACGGGCAGAAACTTATACTTCTCTTTTTAGATGACAAACATGAAGGAGTGATAACCATGTCTATTTAACTATCTCCATGTATCGGCCTTTGGATCATTTTATGTGATTCAAACATTCTTCTTGGAGTTATGTGAAAACTAAAGCAGCTCTCCAAGTGGCTCTTAAGAGCTATGCATGAACTACCCAAGGATTCCTTCCCAATCATACATGTGATTGTCCCTCTTTCATATTTGTGATATCCATTTGAGAAATGGTAGGTGTGTGTGTGTATGTGTGTGTGCCAGCAGTCGTGCTCTCGTTGTGAGAGGTTCATTATCTGTACATTGTCTGTGCATTATCACGTACAATTTCAACATTCTCAAGACTATGAGTGTCAAAAGACTGATTTTTAAATTACCCCTTCCCCAAGGGCTTGGTAGGGTTGCATCACTGAGAATTCCAGATGGAGAACTACTTTCTGGCTCATACATGGAAGCCCGCCAAAGAGGGAGAGGCTGTAGTTTAAATTAGTCTTCAGCTGGGGGTGGGGAAGACTTTGACAGTCCCCTGGAGGATTTGGAAAGTATATTTACACCTCCTGCTTTGCCAACAGAGAAAGCAAAACAAATCATTGCTCTATACAGATAGCATGATGGAAGCATATTTAACTGAGGGGTAGTTAAAAACAACAATTGCTCAGATTGCCTCAGAGCAAGGCATTTCAAGAAGATACTCCATTTTTTTTTTCTGTCCCTTAAGTTTTTCAAAGATAATAGAGTATTCTCCATCTTTTTCTTTACCTCTCCCTCATCCCAGCCTAAGCTCAGAAAGAGGTCTTTCCTAATACCCTTTCTCTTTCCAAATGAATTAAAATCTAGGTTCTGTAATTCCATAGCAAATGTGTCACTGACATATTGTAATTGTCAAAGGGGTGAACACTTGATGCTGGCTTCAGTAATGAGTCTGGCTCTTAACCCAGAGTTAACAAAGGTAGTACTGAGTTCATGAAGATGTTATTGAGAAGAATCATAATTACCCATTCCTCTTCACTGTCCTTGTTCTGTTCATTCAGTTTCTTGGTATGGGAGGATAAGAAATGTGTTGAGATTTGGGGAAAATGTTTCATGAATTTTATCTGATCTTTCCCTATTTGTATCAATTTAAGTATATATTTAACTCCTATTGCAAATTTGCCCATCTGGGCTCTGAATTCCTCAGAAAGCCAATCCACATGAAAGTTTTGTCAATTCCAACAGTCCTGTAAGACACCTGTGAGACTAGTACACTTGTGAACGCATTACACCCAATTATGTGAAGTGAAAACCTATATATTCTAAATATGCAAAGTCTTCTTTTGTTTAAATTATGTCATAAAACTATGCCAATATATGTTTCTGATAAACCATTTAGTCTTCAAAATGGAAGAGCTATTAGTGACCTCAAGATAAGGAACTTGGTTCTCTTAAGTTGCCCGAGTTCAATATGGTTCAGCTTTCTGGTCTTCTGTTCAAGTGCTTTGCCTGTGATAGCTTTGGTTTGGGACACAATTTAATGTTTCCCAGGTGTCCCAATTATAATTTATCAGTTTTGAAAAACATGCATCCCCATGTACTAAAAGCTTAATAAGTATGCTCAAAGTAAACCAGTAACCAGAATCAATTATGGAGGATAGCAGATTAACAAACAGTTCAAAATTGGACTTGGGGAAATTCTTTGGCGCAATTAGTGATAGTTAACTCATGAAGTGACAGAGAAGAGGTTATCACACCCTGTTTAGAAAAAAAATAATCACCATCTCATGCAAACATGCATTCACACCAAACATTTAGAAATATCCATTCCCTTAGAATCACGGATGGTGTATAGCATGCCCTCCTGCTCTTGTGTGAAATACAGGCTGTGTGATAATTCTCTGTAGCATATTTCCCATTAAAGGGTATCCTGATGTTCATTTAGTCTTTAGGGTTGTAGTCCACAAAATACGACTCAAATTAGAGGAAATGCCCAGCATTTGGTTAGGTAATCGACATCTCCAATAGTGCTAATTATTTGTCCATAAAGAAAAAATATATTAAATGTTACGGAAAAATTTTTATTAAAAGTGAATTACTATGAGCCTTAAATCACTCATTCCAGCAATTAATTCAAAAAGTGAAATCTTTTTAGAAATATATTTGTTGTTTAGAGTGTCACTAGGATTATATTTAAGGTAGAAGAATAATCCATTTCAAATAGCCCTAAAAAGATTAAAAATACAATTTCATGGGCGCCTGGGTGGCTCAGTTGGTTAAGCAACTGCCTTCAGCTCAGGTCATGATCCTGGAGTCCCGGGATCGAGTCTCGCATCGGGCTCCCAGCTCCACGGGGAGCCTGCTTCTCTCTCTGATCTTTTCCTCACTCATACTCTCTCTCACGGTCTCTCTCTCAAATAAATAAATAAAATATTTTAAAAAAATACAATTTCAAAAACCTATTTCACCACCTGATAGTAAGTTCACTGGAGAAAGTAAAGGATCCACTAGCCATTCAGACAACAACTGAGTGTTGAACGCACTCAGAATTTCATGTAGTATGGGGTAGACTTGATATAAATGTATAAGAAAATATGCTTACCTCTAAGTAAAAAGAAAGTAAAAAGAAAGTAATCATTATTTGCTGAGACAAATTAATATTGAAATTATAGGTAAAGATACACACATATACATTTTAGGGAATATGGAGAGAGCTATTTGGTTATAGGCATATCAAATAGAATTCAAGAAAAGTAAGTATAATTGAATCTTTCAAGGACCAAATCCAGGACAGCTGAAAAGATATGAGGAGTCTGGGCTTCCCACTTCTCTTTCTCTGGAGTCACAGGATTTCCTAGGACAGCTTACCTCTGTTGGTCTTTGGCATTGTTTTTTCTCTTTTTCTCTTTGACTTATTTAAGGCTCAAATGTAGTTTGTAAAATATATGTACCTTCATATCCAATAAAAATAACTAATTGACAGAATCAGTGTATCAGTTCCAACTCCTAAGACAATTGTTCTACCTGCTTTAGTTATGGTGATTACCCTTGATTAGACTTGGAAACTTTCTTCTCCTCCTAGGAAAATTTATCTATGAAACTGGCTCATGGACAGGTAAGAACTCCCTTGAGACAACATTGGCATCTCTAACATATTCTGATATATTCCCATTCAAGTATTATTTGAGCACTCCCATGGGGAAAACCCTATGTTAATTTGACACATGCAGAGATTAACAATACATAGTTCTTGTATCTAAGGAACTCAAACTGGAGTGAAGGAAGCAGAAGAAAACAAATCACCAATTTCAAGGGATATATACAATACCAGTGGCTCTGATACATCTATTCTGGTCTTCTCTTGTTAACTCTTCCCAACAGGGTGAGGAGTCTACAGGGCCCAGATGTCATAGAGCTTTCTCTGGATATCCTGGCAGAGAATTAGCCTTCCAAATGGCAGAGGAACCTGTGTGAGCTTCATCTACATGACTGTTTTCTAGAAGATTATCCTATGTTGTGAATTCTTCCTCTGCCTGAAGGGTGGGTGAAAGGATATGTGACTCAACTTTGGAGGAAACATCTGCATTAGCCCCCCTGAGAGGGAAGGGGACAGAATAGAGATAGGATAGAAAGTGAAAGGACATGGAATTTGAGCAGGGTACCTTCCCTTGTACTCTTATCCTGGATAACAAATGTTTGGGGTAAATCTAAAAACCTACTAAGGGGCTATCATAAGATATTTTCTGGGTGTTTTGGTAGTACAGAAGAGAGTCACTATAGTAAAAGCTGATGGAGATATATTTGATTAGAAAGATGACATTATATCTGAATTGTAAAAGACTATTAATAGTTATGTGAGCAAAGTGATAAAGTTCTTAGATAAAAGGTACAGCATGTGAAAAGGCAGGCAAATCCATATTTATCTGTGTGGTATGATATTCACAAGGACCTGTGGGAGGACTTTATGCATGACACAGTATTTAGTACATATTAATGGATAGTAAGGATTTTCACCTTCATTTGGTATCAACAAGTGACCTAAGATAGTCCCCTTACTTCCCATCTGTGGCCTCACAAGTTTCCTAACACTTCTCAGCTGATTTCCTGGGAGTTAAAAAAACTCAATGATTCATTGATACTTTCCTCTGGAGTGGTTATTTCATTTAACGTAAGTGTAAATCTAAGAGTACCTCCAAGGAGTGAGTAGTCTGCATGTTCTCCATTCAATAAAATAGAGTTTCAATTAATGAAGATTTAAATAAATATTAGTGGTGTACAGTTGAAGATGGTGGATTGGTCACACACACACATCTTCTATTCCCCCTTAAAATACTGATAGACTTATAACAAAAGAATTTATTTAAAAAAATAAGACTTCAGCCAAAAATTACAAATATGATAGAATATAACAATGGAAGGTTAGGAAAAGTGGGAACTGGATACATCCATGGTGTGATGGTTAATTTTATGCACCAGCTTAACTGAGCCGTGGGATGCCCAAATTTATTTGTTCAACCATATTTCTGAGTGTGTCTGTGAAGGTTTGTCTAGAATAAATTAGCACTTGAATTGGTGAACTGAGTAAAGCAGACTACCCTTTCCACTGTGGGTAAGCATCATCCAATGTGTTGAGGACCTGAACAAAAAGGTGAAGGAAAGAAGAATTCCTTCAGTCTGTCTAATTGCTTGAGCTGGAACACTGGTCTTCTGCTGTTGGACTAGGGCTTACACCATCTGCACTCCTAGTTCTTAGGTCTCTGAATTCACACTAGAACCACACCACTGGCTTTCCTGGATTCCCAGCTTGTAGATGGCAGATCATAGGATTCCTTGGCTGCTGTAATTTATGAGCCAATTCCTCATAATCAATCAATCAATCAATCAGTCTCTCTTTTTCTCTCTGATTCTGTTTCTCAGGAGAACTCTGACTAATGCACATTAAAAAGGCCTTTAGAAACCTTAGGAACATATTTTCTACCTGGCAACAAGCAGTGATGATTTTTTTTTTAAGATTTTATTTATTTATTTGTCAGGGATAGAGGGAGAGAGAGCGAGCGAGCACAGGCAGACAGAGAGGCAGGCAGAGGCAGAGGGAGAAACAGGCTCCCTGCTGAGCAAGGAGCCCGATGTGGGACTCGATCCCAGGACACTGGGATCATGACCTGAGCCGAAGGCAGCTGCTTAACCAACTGAGCCACCCAGGCGTCCCAAGCAGAGATGATTTTTTAAAAATCTGTTATACTGTGGAACTCTCAGAAAGGACATCAAGTGCCTTTTGAAGTGGGGAAAAATGTGGAATCAAATAAAAAGGATTGTTGAAAGTTTAATATTTATACCTGGTCCTTCTTTGTTGTGAGGCAGTACTCAGCTGTCAGTATCATTTACATATTCATGAATTGTATATAGGGAACACTGATGTAACCTAAATGACCATCATGAAGTAGGTATATTGGGAGAATGAGGGTTTAGTAAGTGTGTGTGAATGTGGGGGTGTGGTGGTGACAAGGAGGTGGCAGTGTACAAAGGACATCTAGATCTTCATCTTCCATGGAAGGAAGTCAAGTGACTCTTAATCCCACAAAATAAACTGAGGGTTGCTGGGGGGAGGGGGTTTGGGAGAAGGGGGTGGGATTATGGACATTGGGGAGGGTATGTGCTTTGGTGAGTGCTGTGAAGTGTGTAAACCTGGTGATTCACAGACCTGTACCCCTGGGGATAAAAATATATGTTTATAAAAAATAAAAAATTTAAAAAAAAATTAAAAAAAAGAAATCAACATTTTAAAAAATGGTAATAAAAGAATTTATTTAGGTATATAGAGATATTTATCAAAAGAGTAAATTGCAGGATATGAAAGTGGTTGCTTCTGGGGGATTGGTAAATTGAAGTGGGATTAAAATACTGCTAACTTTTGCCATAAGTCCTATAGTATTATTTGAGCCTTTAGAAGACTACTGAAAATATTAGTTAGAAATACAAGTAGGTGGTGGGTATTAAGGAGGGCACATATTGCATGGAGCACTGGGTGTGGTGCAAAAACAATGAATTGTGTTATGCTGAAAAAATTTTTAAAAATATTCAGAAAAAAAGAAATACAAGCTGAATCAAAAGAAATAGCACCAAGTTCCATAAATATGACATTCTCCCAGAAGAGTACTTGAAGTACTGATATTCTATATTTCATTTTATTTGTAGACTTGTATCCTTAATAATTAACTGAAGTAAACGTGCATTTTTGCCCATACTTGAATCTTCCTGGTTTCTCCACCTATAAAATAAATATAATTGGATGCAATCTTATATTCCTTGCATAAATGTTCTGAGAATACTTCACATATCACATGATATAAATATAATATCTATTTGGATCAACAGTAAGTAATTTAAATTGTATATATTTGGATATATAATTGGATATATTATTTGGATAAACTGTTTGGGTCAAACAGCTTATCCAAATAATATATCTATTTGGATCAATTATAAGTAATTTAAATTGTATATGTCATTTGATCAAAGTTGAGAGGAGAACTAAATGAGACCCTTGGAAGTTAATGACTTCTAAGAGGAATTTCTATTGGCAAATAATCATAATGATAGTAAAGTCTTTTACTATCACAAGCTTAACAGAGGCATCCAATCACATATGTTTTAAATTCTCTGTTCACATCAAATAAAAATGGGGGCTTAAATTCTAATTCCGATTGCTTTCATGGAAAGTTTAAGCTGTATCTCTATAGAAATATCTTGGAATATTTCATAAACATATCATACTGCATGATAGTTCCATTAATCTAATTTGAAAGTGTCAGCATGAAAAATCTTTGATTCATAGAGTATTTTAAAAATATATCTCTGATGTTTTGTTTTGTTTTGTTTTGACATGTCATTTTATATTATTCCGTCAGCACTTAGTCTAGATGACTGTAGTCAGCAGAGCCAACTAGCCAAGGATCATCCTTGATCTTCTTACATACATGCTATGGAAAATTTTCTTTATTACCAGCTCCAGAAAATGCTAGTTATCAAGACCCCTCAGGCAAAGCCTCCCTGTGGTAGAGTGAGGCCCAGGGTCGACTTTAAGAGTACAGGGTAAATGTAGCTGAAATAAATGCTAAGGAGAGATTCGAGGGAATAAATAAAATCACAAAATGGCTAATGTATAAAAATAAGGGATACGAAGGTTCCTTTGTGTACCTTGGGTCCGTCTATTTTTTCACTCATTGCAGAGGGAAATTCTAGTATCTCTAAGCCCTTTACTTTTTCCTATATGTATCGGTAACTGTATTGGCAAAAACAGTTAACTCAACCACACAAATTTTTATTGGCCAAGTGTTAGGTTGCTGTAAATCTTTAGTATCTTTATTAGATGATTCAATTAAGATTTTTTTGGTCAGAAATGTCGAGTAAACAATACTTATAAGAAAGATTAGCTCGGATCAATGTCCCCTTTCTGTAAAGGATCAGACAGTAAATACTTTCAGCTTTGCAGACCTTACAATCTTTGACAACTACTCCACTCCTCCACAAAGCATGAAAATAGCCAAAATTGATACACAAATGAACGGGCATGGCTATGTTCCAATAAACCTTTATCTACAAAACAGGAAGCAGATAGAATTTGGCTCAGGAGCATCACATGCCAATCCCCTGGATTAGGTGCTATTATAGCCAAGAAATCAAGGGTGGCTGAATCTTGCCATAAATTTTATATCCAGTACTCAAAGAAGTCCCTAGAAGAATACACACAGTTGTAGTAGCATATGGGGAATCAAATACCCCATAGGTATTTGATTTTTAGGAGGGTAGAAGTTGGGCAACATCTAATGCAAAGCCATGGATCTGATCTGTCTGGTTGAATCACACAAATAAGCCTACAGGGCCAAATGAAAGTTTCTTTTCTGTCTACACTGAAAGAGAATCTAAATCTTTGGATATTATCAATTTCCTCCATGTCACACAGCACAGGAAATAGAAACAGTGACAATCATGCAGAGATAAAGAATGCTGGCATGGCCGCTGAAGACAGGTGGGTACCCAATGAGCCACTATAGTAAATGGAATGAGAATGGGCGGAATGAAGCTGCTCCAACTACAGATTGGCCACAGTGTAGTTTACTGAGACAGCTAGATGCCCAGAGGAAGTATAAAAGAGATCCTCCATAATTAGTATGATTTGTTTTATAGACAATGTTGAACATAATTAATAATGAATGTAGGACAATAGATAATTTTTTGCTGATCGTTCAGATTATCAGTTCTTTCCCTATAGTGGGAGCCAAAAAATAAAGAGGACTGAAACTCCTGAGAGAGAGAGAAAGAAAATGAATGAGGCAAAACCAAGTAATATTTCAAAGCAGTTCCTAATAGTTGATAGGGATAGTGTCTCAATAAATGTTACTTTTACTTCTCCCTGAGATCTAGCCTTGACCTTTATACAAATTAGCATATATGGAGAGTTTATAAACATTCTTTGGCCCTAATTTTGTTATCTAATATTAAATCTACCTTACCCAAAGCCTATTCCTGATCTCAGCCCTATCTTAAATTCTGCAGAAAAGCCTGGCATGACTTCCTCCTGACTTAGAGAAATCAACCTGCTATACATTTTCATTGCTCCATCTACTACAATATCATATACCCTTCTTTTATTATCACACATTATTACAGTGTTGTTTTATATTCATTTATGTAGTTACTTGATTAATTTCTATCTCCTCACCAAACCATAGGTCTATTATTCCCTAGCACAGATTTCAGAACTCTTTTCTAATAGTAATCCCAGGAATATGCACTCAGATTTAAAAAAAAAAAAAAAAAAGAAAAAGAAAAAGTAAAAGAAACTATTATCCTAGAATTCTCAAGGATCTTCAGTATTATTCATTCATGTGTTCTTTCATTTTCATGTTCATTTATCAGGAAGCCATTCCCATTTTATGACCATGCATTTTGCTAGGCCCTAGTGAGACAGACATGGATTGGCAGGAAGGGTCACTGCCTCATGGAGCATAGAGTCAAGAGCAGGAAACAGCAGACATTCACGCACAAATACTTATTCAAGTACAGTTTTTAAAAAGGTGTTAAAGGACGCCTAGGTGGCTCAGTCAGTTAAGGGTCTGGCTTTTGTTTTTGGCACATGATCTCACAGTTGTGGGATTGAGTCCCAAGTTGGAGCTCTGTGCTCAGTGCAGTCTACTTCAGATTCTCTCTCCCTTTCCCTCCTGCTTGCACGCTCTCTCTCTCTCAAATAAATAAATAAATAAATAAAATCTAAAAATAAAAAGGTACTAAAAGACAAGCATAGAGTGTTGTAAGTATATGAAATTAATATATTTGACTTCATTTGGGAGTGATCTCAGTAGCTTAAAAAGAGGAAGTGACATTTAAGCTTCTACTTGAAGAATGAATGCATAGGTGAAAAGATATTAAATAGATCAGTCACACACACATGCACACACATGCTGTCCACACGACAGTGTATGATAAATGCACATTTAATAAGAATTGTAGTTAAAAAAAATCATAATATCCAGAAGTGGTCTAAGCTTAGACTTGAGTCATGCTTTGTTTCACATGAGGAAAGAGCTAGAGTCTATTATTCTAGTAACGAATTTAAAGGGAATCCAGGTTAAGTCAGTCTGTCCATCTCTCTCTCTCTCTATATATATATGTATATGCACACATTTGCCACGTTTACCACAACTCAGCCATGAGATCTAATGTATTATAACTAAAATATTTTTTCAGATAATTTGAAATTTTACTAATATAAAATACTTCACTCATATTTGGATATAGTTTTTTTAATTCCCTATTTTACAATCTTTATCGTATGGGAACTGATCATCCATATTGTCTTCTTTCTGAGTTTTAACAAGGGATAATTTAAGATGCAAGTTTTCTCCTTTCTCGCCTTTAGTTTTTTTTTTTTTTTTTTTTTTTAGGATAATTAAAGTAAATGGGGCATGATAAAGAAAGAATATGAGCTTCCAAGCAAGAGTTTCTAAAATGAAAACAAACAAACAAACCTCTCTGTACTTTGGACTTGTAGACTAGAAGTCAGTCTTAACTGCAAACTATTTTAAATGTATATATTTTAGTTATTTTATCTACATTCAGTAACAAAAATTGGATGTCAGACTACATGTTGGAAATTGCTTTAAGGAACAGATAAGAATGATTTATAAGTATACAGATTGGTAAGATAATTACTTTGAAATACTAAAGAGTGCTGAAAAAGTTATCCAAATAACAGACTACTTCAATCTAATAATCTACAATTCTTTTTTTTAACTAGTGATGCTTTACACAGAGAGATTTTTCTTCATAATTAATAAAAAGTTCAGTGTCAACTAAGACATTTATTTAATCATCTGAAGTTACAAAGTAATGAAGCTTTCCTCTGTAATTTTATCTTTTTTTTAAGATTTTTATTTATTTCTTTTGAGAGCGAGATCACGTGAAGGAGAAAGCAGAAGCAGGGAGGAGCAGAAGCGAAGAGAGCTTCCGACGGAGAGAAAGAAGCAGAATCCCCACTGAGCAGGAACACTCCCCCTCCCCCCCACCCCACCCTGGCATGCAGGACCTGATCCCAGGATTCTGGGATGGTGACCAGAGCCAAAAGCAGCCACTTAACCAACTGAGCCATCCAGCTGCTCCTGTATTTTGATCTTTATATTACAGATCTTTGGTATTCCTCTAGAAGTATCACCAATGCTAGTATGTTCAAAAATAAAAATTAGTTTTTTTAATGCATACACAACTTCCACCAAACCTAATAATAATAAAAAAAAAAACTGAAAAATGTTTAGCAATTTTGTTTTGTTTTCCTTCTGCTCCGAACACGGAAATTATTTAATTGCAGAAACAGTCAGTTGATTTCTTTTTTCCTTTGAAACAAGTGGTGCGTCATTGAATGGGAAATGCAATTTTACACTTATTTTAAGGGAGCCCTTTGTGAGTTTTAAAAACAAACCTTGGGGGGAGGAAGAGACCCTTGGGTGCTGAGCTATCAATCCAGAGATAATAATAACACATGTTTTTTGGAATACTGCTGGCTCAGAGATGCTATAATGTGTCAGAAGTAAACACCCCCACCCATTCTGGTAGTTTTATTGCTTCTGGTGTGTTATGATTAGAGATGTGTGTGGCTTTAAAGCTGAAAAGATTGAATTGCTTAACACGCTATGTATTGGAAAGCCTGGTCCAAATGCAAGCTTAATCAGCATTTTTCTTCCTTCTAAATGTAAATGGTATGATGCAGTGTCCTGTAAATGATGCTGTTTATCATATACTGTCAGATCATGCTGCTGAAAGATGCATTTCCATTTGTTTCCTTACTGGAGTTTGATTTGTAAAATCAGATTTAAACAGTGGATGAAACTGAATCTAAATTTCAAGGACAGACAACCTAATAATATTTAGCATAACTGGGACTAAGTCTAGAAATAGTTATTCTAACTCCAGCCTTTATGATTTGAAAGAACATGCGTCTTTATTTTTACTTTTAAAATAGCCCAACTGCAGTGAATTTTATGGTAATTATAATCATTAGCAATGGAATCTTAATCTCAGCCAAAGTATTCGTGTGCACACTACAATTCGTATACTGAGCAACAGAAGACCTCTTTTTTTTTTTAACATGTAAATAGTACCACAATTTTAAAAATGTCATAGAGATATTGCTTTGATTTGTAAGTATTTTTCTAATTATTATAGTTGTTGTTTTTATACGATTTTTCAGTGGCTGGGAAAGAACATCATAGTTTATATACGCAGATCTTTTTGGCAGATAATCATGTGCTCAAAAAGCTAAGAAAACCTTAATTTACCTTGTCCGTGTTCTTAGCTTATTATACCCAGTCTGGAATCAGTGTGAACCACATACACAAGTCAAAAACCTTCATTATGAATTTTGTTATAAAACTATATTTAAAGATTGCCAATTTTAGAAATTAGGGCAATACCATTCTTAGTTACAGGTATTAGAAACAACGTACTTTTTTTTTTTAAGATTTTTAAAATTTTTTTATGACAGAGAGGGATAAGGAGAGAGGGAACACAAGCACAGAAGAGCCAGAGAGGGAAAAGCGGCTCCCAGCTGAGCAGGGAGCCCCATATGGGGCTCAATCCCAGTACCCTGGGATCATGACCTGAGCAGAAGGCCGACGCTTAATGACTGAGCCCCCAGGCGCCCCATGAAGCAACATACTTTGAAGATCCTCGGCAATTCACAAGCACTGAGACACATTCTTTTATACCTATAGTTTATATACGCATATAGGTATAAAAGAATGAGTTTTATACCTATAGTTTATATACGCATATAGGTATAATAGTTTTTATACCATATAGGTATAAAAGAATGAGACACATTCTTTTATACCTATATGGAAACTTTTAATGTTTCCTCACAAATCGCAATTATGTTGAAGAATTGCTCAAACCAAACTGAGGGCCACGGACAAGAAAACGAGGGATTATAAATTTGTTAGTGTCCACTTGGCTGCAAAATGAAGGTAAAGTAGAAGAATCTGAACTTCTGCCCTGGGAAACCTATGAAATGGTGGTTACTTTTGTTAAAAATTGACTGCCTTTGGGGCGCCTGTGTGGCTCAGTGGGTTGAGCCTCTGCCTTCGGCTCGGGTCGTGATCTCAGGGTCCTGGGATCGAGCCCCACGTCGGGCTCTCTGCTCAGCGGGGAGTCTACTTCCCCCTCTCTCTCTGCCTGCCTCTCTGCCTACTTGTGATCTCTTTGTCTGTCAAATCAATAAATAAAATTTAAAAAAAAATTGACTGCGTTAAGACACCCTTAGTGTTTCCTAGGTTTGCACTACTTCCTCTTGGTTGAGTTAGTTTAGAGAAGCACTTGAAACTCCTTTGGAAATTCTGAGTTGAAGAAGTGAAGGTGGTGGAGGGAACCTAGTTCACCCTGGCTCATTCAGAATCTTGACTAAGTCAGTCAACATCTGGACTGGGACTGGGTTCAGTCACACTCCAGAAATTCTGAACTCAGCATCACTTTATATAATACCTTCTCCAGCACTGCTCCATAAAATCCTTAGTTTTGAGGAAGAAAAATAATCTGTATTGGAGTTCTAAACCTTGTTGAATGGTCTAGGGATCCGTGGTAGAAATGCCACTGGATCATGGATGTAGAAGGATTTATACATTAAATATTTGGAATATGCATGTTGATTTGTACTTTGGCCCTAGGCCAAATAATTATTAGGGGTGGGCCTGAAACAAAGAGCTTTGTTGACATCATTTATTACAGCACTGGATAGCTTTAAAAGAAAAAATATCACTGATTTCAGGTGTTGGCACTGACTTTGACTCACTTCTTTCATTCAAATGTATATATATATATATATATATAGAGAGAGAGAGAGAGAGAGAGAGAGACTCTAAGACCTAATATACTATGATAAATTTTACTTTATTCTGAATAATAATTCAAGAAATACTGATAATACACATTTGTCATTTACAGAATTTTAATTGCTAAACTCTACATTGACATTTTTAGGGCTTTGGGGAACAACAGTATTTTAAGTTTAGTACCACTGACTTAGAAAAAAATAGTGCAATCAATAATTTATGTAAATGTAATTTGTTAATAAAAACTTCAACATACTACAATATGTACTTAAAATATAGAAATGTTACTTTTCCCCAGTACCTCTTTCTCTCATAAAATATATTTTTCTATATTTTTGAAAATTTTAGAAATCAAGGACTACACTAACAGACATTTCCCTAATTTCTATGTACATGCCAATATCAATATGGTTTACATCATGCACTTTGAAATATGATGTAAACGTCTTGATAATGTTGTAACAGAAGTCTAGGAAAGAGTTTGAGGAATACAAGGTATTTACTCTCAATTTAATTTGTGGAGAAGCCAATGAGCATTTAGGCAGTTGGAAGAGAAGGGAATAGAGAAACAAGATAGATTAAGGATCAAAGGTTTGTTTTGTTTTTGTTTTTGTTTTTAATAGGAGAATTCAGCATGTTTTTTAGACCGAGAAGCCAGGGGAGATTGCAGGTATTAAAAAGAGAGGATATAATTACCTGGGCAAGATCTCAGAGGGAAGGCTAGAAAGAATAAAAGTCCAATGAAAAGTTTATCAGGAGTAGAAAGAAGGAAAATCACCTTTTCCTTGACAAAAGGAAGCATTAGGTATAGATTATCCTGGTATCATTTTAACCTAAAATTCATAGGAATATTACTGAAAGAAAAACAAATTACTTTCTCTTAAAATGCTCATAGGCTGCTGACATTCTAGTCCAGCTACATAATTAAATTACATTTATAACAATGTACATAAGCTATAGCTATGCTGAGATCTCATCTATGTTCTCCCAAATAGAGTGATAATTTTTGAATAAAATAGAAATCCATATAAGCAGAGATTTCATTAGCTGCTAATGAGAATTTATGTCCACCCATCCCATACAACTTCAAAGTATGTGGTAACATTAATACAAATGGGGGTGTGGGGAAAATTTACAATATATTGATGTCATCTTGTGTCATCCAATGTAGAAACAACAGATCTAGGAAGCTGAGTCTAGCACTCAGGTATTTAAAGAAAGTCTTAATTTCAAGAAAATTTGGGGAAAACTCTTCCAGATATTAATTACGCTTTTTCAAGTGATTGCACTGAAAAATTATTAAACAAAGCTATAAGAACATAAACCTTGTAATATTCTGAAAATAAAATTAAATTCACACAAATGTCATAATTTTGATACCAATATAGTCTGTGTGAACATTAGCCACCTTATGAATGCCCCTATTTGTCCTTATTTTGCTTTTCTTCCTTTATTACTTAACTTTATTGCATGCATTTCATTGCCAAAGCACATTTTTGAAACCAATCAAATATATAAATGAATAATACGTCAGTATCAGAGTTTTGCATTCAATATATGAATGCACAATGATTCACTTATTCATTCTAATGAAAATAAAGATTTGGATTTTTCCAAGATTATAAATAATGCTGCTAAGAATATTTTATCCATACATCATCTGTACATAAATGTACTTTTGGTATATGCGATATCAACATCAGTAGAAATTTCTACCCTGCTTTTTAAACTAGTTATAACACCTACAGGGTGTGAGTATCTCTAATATTCCCAGGGCAAACATTATGGTCAAGAAGGTCCTTTAGACACAGAAAATTGGGTATTCTCCTTACCAAGAACATGGAATTCTATTTCTCTAATACCTGAGAACATATTGAGTCATAATGTCCTAAAAGGTTAAACTCTTCAAACCTCTATCAGTGAATTCTACCTTCAGATTAGAATAATCAAACCAGTGCTGAGGAGAAATGCAAACTGAAAACCAGTAAGTCTATCCTCCTTGGAAGAATGGTACCTGTCAAACAAAATAAATTGCCTGGAGAGCATAAGGAAATAGAAACTAAGATTTGCACTGAGCAGATATTATGTACCTTGTCCACAGTACTTTTAGCAGTATGATATAGCCAGTGAAAAAGCCAAGTGGCTCATGGGAGATGACTGTGGGCTATTGATAACAAGGTAGTGCCTCCTGTTGATATGGCTATGCCCAATACTGTCACCATCTTAGATACCATGGCCATGGTCCTAGGAGGATACCATGCCATAGTGGACTTGTCAAAAAAATATATTTTTTTCCCAGTATGTCTCTGGCCACAAAGTCAGAGATTAATTTGCCTGCAAGTGGAAGGGGCAACAATGGATCTTTCAAGTGCTTCCCCAGGCTACCTACACAACCCCATGACATATCATGGGATGGTAGCCCAAGATCTGTTCTCCTTCCCCGCATCAATAAAATGTGGGCACTTTACATTGACCATATAATGTTGAATGTGAAAATTTGTCTCTGCTGCAGAACATTTTGCAGACTTTGCTGAACATCTATGAGGGAGAGGATGAGTGGTGAACTCAGAAAATTCAAGGCCCAGACACCGCCAAGTTTTTGAAGTCAAACGGTCAGAAGATCAGGGCAACAAGCTGCCTTTGAGAAAGCAACTAGTGAAGAAGATTAAAGCTCTGGGCATCTCCCAAACAGGGCTACCATTTGGGTTAGACGTATCTGTGACTCTGGAAGACGTGGGTTAGCCCCTGTGGCAGAGACATTAAAAAAGGAGAGAATACCTCTCTAGAAGGGGGCAGAAACTCAATATATCCCTATAGAACAACAGCTCCTACAGTATACATTGTGCTCCTCCAGGTGGAGCCCTTACAAGGGAACAGCATATCATGGACCGAACTTATCTTGCTAATCAAGGGGTGGGTTGAAAATATGTTCCACTGATCTACCTCTGCCAGGGCTCAGAACTCCCACTTTGACTAAATGGCAAACCTATTTGATCTAAGTTCCTTGTCCACCAGCCAACTTCTCTAGAAATGTGGACACTATTAGGCCCTGTAGAATATGTAGATCCTCCAAATGCTCCCACCCCTATTGCTGTAGTGGCTTTTGTGGCTTGTAGAGAGGGAATGGGGAAAAATTCCCAAGGATGCCTTGTATACAGATTGGTCTAGTTAGGGCAACGAGCCCAATTGGATTGTAGTGGCTATTCAGCCCAATACTGACACCTTTGGACGGAAACAGGAATGAACTGTAGCAGCCAGTGGGCTGAAGTCAAGAACAGTTTGGCTGGTGATCATTCATAAGCCCTGGCTGTTAACCCTTTGCACTGATAGGCTGCTCTAAAGAGGTTGACATTATGGCTTGGAAAATGAGAAGCTGAGGTGTGAGTGATCACGAATAAGTCCTTGTGGAATTAGGGTATGTGGAAAATATTTGGGTTTTCTTGCAAGAGCCTGAAACTGTGCTCACTGTCTTCTATGTGCTGGCTCATAAAGTGCCAACACTCCCTGGAAATCAGGAAGCTGATACCCTAGGTCAAGTACCTGTCCTAGCAACTGACCTTTCAGGAAATACGGCAGATCGGGTTCAAAGGAAGAAGACCACTACAGTGCCTGAGAGGGATGGCATATTACCAAAGATACCAGGTAGCCTTTAAAATATGGTGACTTGATTAATGTAGTAAGATCATGACCTGTGTGTTCTAAACAATGGCCAAGGTAACTGCCAAAGGAGTCTGAGACCATCAGGAGGAATTGGCAAATTGATTGTATTGGCTCCCACCTTCCTAGTGAGGGTTCTAAGTATGTCTTGGTTTGTGTGGACACGTGCCTGACCTAACCAAAGCTTTTCTTATTGCCATACAACCCAGGCTGCCACCATTAGGGGATTTGAGAAGCTGAGTCCTAACTACGGGTACCCTTGTTGAATAGTGATAGGGATCACATTTCGAAGGTTATGATATACAAGAGCAGGCTAAGAACATGACATTGAAGAGAGGTTCTATCTTCCATATAACATACAAGAAGAAAATTCATAGAAAGAAAGAATGAAATATTAAACATCAGATTAAATTACTAACAACCACCTTGACTTGGCCAAGCTATTAATATATGGTGTTCTAATGTTATATCATCTTTATTAGAACACAGGGACACAAATGCATATTCTGAATGATTCAGTCCCAGACTATGGGACTTAATAAATCAGTGGTTGGGTAATGGGGCTCTTGGTGGGAAAAAATATTGGTACTTATTTTGGGGATCATCATTTAAATCTGTATTTCTTTTGCATGTGCTTATATTGTTGCTATGGTATCTGCCCACGGTGCAGCTAGATTGTTGTCAAACAAACTACCCCCATACTAACAAACCAGTTGACTGCCCAGGGTACATTGTCAAGGTGGGGGGACATGCCAGATTATAAGAGCTGGTCAGGAGGGGTGGAGTATTGGAGGAGGTCATCAAGAGGATGTGACAGCTGGTTGATTCCTGAGATGGACCCAGTAATCAGAGGCTCCTTATGCCTTCCCCTATTCTTGGAATGTATGTTCTGTACTCTTCCCATATTAGGAAATACTTCAGGTTGCAGCCCTAAAAGAGTTTGTGGTATTGAGACCATCTCAACTATCTATGTGCCTGAACCCTGTTAAGGTCTCTAGACTCTTCAGATTTTGGCAGGCAACTAGAGCTACTCCTTTTGCCACCACCCAGGGCAAGCCTGGTTTGTAAATTTTTTGTTGATGCAAAATCAACAAATCTTTTTAAAAACTTTGAAGAGAAAGGGAAAGAGTTTTGTTTGAGCCCAAGTTAGGACAGCTGCCTGGGATGTACAATCCTCACCAAGAAGAGAGCACTCCAGAAAAGGAACATTTGATGTAGGCTTATATATGTTTTGTTTTGTTTTTTTGTATAAAGAGTTACAAACCATCATGCTGGAGAACGTTCCAGAAAGTTCATCTTACTTTTTTATCTCCTGTTTTTAGTATATGCAAGGCTTATGACTTTAATCTTATGAGAACCAGGGAAGTTTCTTTCTCTTATCATGTGTTCAGAATGCTCCTTTTTGGGGGTATCTGACAGCGGCACAGACTCTTGATTTCTGTCTGCTCAGGGTCCTGGGATGCAGCCCTACCTGGCGTCTGTGCTCAGCGGGGAGTCTGGATCTCCCCCTTTCCTCTGGACCCCCCCCCCCCCAAGTAAATTAAAAAACCTTGATTTATTGGCTTTTTTTTTTTTTTTTTTTTTTGGCTATTTATTTTTTAACAAAGCAGACGTGTGCTTGGGGCAGAACTAGAGCCCCTGCTTTGAGGTTTTGCCAGTCATTCTGACCTTGATAGACGTTAAAGCATAGCTTGCTTAGGAGCCCAGAAGCAGACCACACAAACTACAACTGAAAATTTCCTCTTGCTTATTAAAACTGCCACCTACCAATCTGCAATGGTCTACCTCTGCAGTCTCCCCTTGCCCTCATATACATGGGCGAGTTTTGAATTCACTCGGGGGAAATACCAGTTGCAAACCAACAGACTCCACTGAATCAAAGCTGTATATCGCAACCTTCACCCTGAGGATATTGTAAATGAAGTAGGGAAGGAAGCACCCTGAATAGAGGCTTGTAGAAGGCCCTGCAGCAGCGGCCCCATAGTTCTGGCCTTAATATTGTAACACTTAAACATCTTCACTCGTGCCTTTATAATCTTTGCCAGGGTAAGGCAGTCTCTGTGAAAACTGCTGCATTCCACGACTGCTTTGGGTCTTGGTAACATTCAGGACCATCCCAGGTGTGCTCCGTAAACCCTTCACTAAATCCAGTGTCAGAAGCAACAACTCAGAGCTCTCCAGCAACCACCCATCACGTAAGGCCCTTTAAAGTGGAGGAGGAAAGGCACAGGCTCAGAGCCGTGGGAGGGCTGTAAGCCTGGAGGGGCCCACAGCCACGCGGGACATCTCGCGCTGCCTCGCACTATCCCGCGAGAGGTTTTCCGGCAGGAAGTCGGGCCACTTTCGGTTTCTCCCCTCCACAGCTTTCCGCGGAGAATCCGTATAGCCTGAAGTGATGAAATTCTCCAGTTTCCCGTTTGATGGTCTCCACTGCAAATGCCTGTTCACGCAGATTGGAAGGTATGCCATGCATGCCTATTTCAGACTTTCAGTTAAAATTTTCATTCACGCTTTTACTGAAGGAAAGTCTGTTCCGTGAGGGTTAATTGCGGCACGCGCGGAATTAGTCTGAGTGGATTTGCTGAAGTGAGATAGGTACCAAGACAGTATGGACTCCAGACAAGGCCTGACTTGGACCGATTAATAGTGTTGCTTTTCAGCCGCGGGGCCAAGGTGAGTTTCTGCTGGTTTGCGCCGACTTAATGGAAACTGCTAACAGCGAGGTGATGGTTTACACCTGGTGTAGGCGACCTTTCCCCACCCTGACGCTGCCACTGGCGCTGGTTACTTCACAGTACTCTCTTGGGTGCCCTGGTCTGAGGTATTCTGAACCTATCTGGGTGGTTTGTGACTTGAAGGAAGGTGCATCCACTATAGCCCCGCAGATGGAGGACAGTAAGAGCTAGCTTGTGGTTTCTGAGCTGTGCTGTGAGGCAGCCTTCGAGATGAAGCTCCTACTTCAATGCTGCTGCCATTTTGTTTTCTTTTTTTTTTTTCGGCAGTGACCTATAGATGCTTAAGCTCTGGCAATTGCAAGTCCTGTGAGTGATTGAAATTTGTCTGGCTGCCGCAATTAGTGAAGTCTCCACCAAGAAAAGCGAAGAGGGCTCCTGGGTGGCTCAGTCAGTTTAGCGTCTGCCTTCAGCTCAGGCCATAATCATTGGGTCCTAGGATCAAGCCTGCATGAGGCTCCCTGCTCAGCGGGGAGCCTGCTTCTCCCTTTCCCTCTACTGCTCCCCCTGCTCGTGTTTTCTATCAAATAAATAAGGAAACTCTTAAAAAGAAAAAAAAAAAAAAAAAGATAAAACAAATAAGCAAAACCAAACAAAAACCAGAAGAAACAGGGAATGCAAGGAAGTGAAGAAAACAAAAAGGCAAGACACCCATAAGTCATAACCTGAAGAAGAAAAGGGAAGGTGTTTATTTTATCCAAAACAAAGCTAATTGAAAAAAAAAATTCTGGAAAGTTTAGAAGTAGGGGAAATCTGAAAAGGAGGAAAGAAGTCAAAAAGATGAAAAATACTGGAGAAAATATCCTCGTTTTTATTTTCTAATAGAAGTTATAGGATATCAGGGAAAAATGGAAATTAACAAATAATTTGTGAGACTCCCAAGAAAGGAAAAGGCAGTCACCAAGTACCAGCCCAATGAATTATAAGTCTCAACTAGAGTATACTTTATCATGCAATTTTGTAACACCAGAAATAGAAATAAACTATTTCAAAGAGAAAAAAAAGAAAACATTCTAAAATACAGGATTATGTGATTATAGAATTCCACCAATACAGAGAAAAATCAAATATTACTGGAGAATTAAAAAAATATTTACAAAGAACAATTTAAATCTTAGAAAATTATGAAAATTTCAAAGTATGTCTGTATTTGTAAGTTATGGTCATAAGCATATGATTTCAAAGATGTATCAAGTTTTTTTTCATTATATGGAACCAGGGTATTATATAGTTGCTCCTATGTGTGTGTGCACTATATAGGGGCATATGCACATGCATTTGTGGAATACTTTAGAAATTTGCACATTGTGCATGGGACATGCTAAACCTCTCTGTATCTTTCCAATTTTAGTATGTGTGCTACTGAAGTACTACTATAGGATTGTGGTTAATATCAATAATAATAATTAAAAATGGTCATAATTTTTTAAGTGTTACAAATAGTGGTCACATATTCATTTACTTCAGAAGTAGAGAGAACAAAGTTTCTAAATCACTAACTATACTGGACTTGAGGACACTAGAAAATAAAATGTTAATTTTTATTGATAATTATATTGAAAATTATTGATAATTATTAAAGTGTTAGATGTTTTAAATAATAATAGACATTTTCATTTTTAAAAAAGTAAATAGTGGAATCTTATCAATCTGAAACACATGATAGTGATGGAATATTGTTCTTGATAATCATGGGTTTCTGTGTATCCCTGAAATACAACCACATCAAGGAAAGGGGAACTTAAAAAAAATACTTATTATTGTATCATTTGATTCATTCCTGTGTTATGAGTCTGGGTGTCAATGTGCCAGAAAATTTAGCCTTTACATTTCCAAAAGGTATTTTCTAAAGGCTTTGCTAATATACTGTTTCTTGTTACTTCTCAAAGTCATCTCATTCTTTTTCCCCTCTTTTATACTGAATATGTATCTTGATAGCAAGAAATAAAGAAGATAAATATGTTTTCTTGACATTAAGATGAAGAAACTTCATAAACAATATGTTTCTATGGCTGTAGTGCTTATGTGCATGCCCATGTACATGTTAATTTCATAAGGTTTTAATCCTTGACTCTCCTATTGGAGATTACTGGCACAGGCTTTCTATTTGTAATCTCACAGAAGTGATTTTTGGAGAAGGAATAATCTTTGTTGTGTTATTTACTGCATGCAGTACAGCTCAGTAAATAAATTGCACAGATACAGTTTATTGTATTAAGGAGAATCTGTACAGAGCAAAGATGACTTGCACTTGTGTGCTCAGCACTACTCCCTCTTGCTTTTTGTATTTGTGCCAATGTGCTTTTGGTAGTATTAATTGAGAGGAACCACATGGTGTTTTAAATAGAGTCATGGGAATTTGTCCCATTATACAACTGGGTAACTATACAAAACTTCCATCAGTTCTGACCACACCAAATATTGCATCCTGGCGTCAACCCAAGACATTACATTTATCTAATCATTGACTTTACATTTACCTCAGTCTCTTTCAAGACAAGAAATGAAATGCTTGCTGCAAAATTACATTTCCAGCAGTTTCTGATAAAGGAAGGAGATGAACTTTGAATGGGGCAATTGTTTTCTAAATGGATTTTTAAGACATGGTATATTGGGTCTCGAGTTCATTGATTTGTATTGGACCAAGAGATAGGTTGAAAGGGGACATCTCTCCAGTGGAGAGAGTTGGAAGGAGATTGCTCGTTCCCCGAATCAAAGGCCTCAAGCCAAACTGAAAAACCTGCTCACAGAGCAAATTTCTTTTGATTCCTTAAAATAAAATTTCAAAAACCCTATAAACACAAGGATATCTCATATCTCTTAGGACATTTTAAAGAGAAAAATACATTAGTTTAGTAGATGGTTCAAAGGATTAGAAATGGGATATAGGAACTTTCACCCCTGGGTTACCATTTGATGAATGCCACCTAGCTTTAAAGTGATCATAATTCTTTTATTGTGTTGCACTATGATAGTTTAAGGAATAGTCATTGGATTTTCATCACGGAAGGAACCCTTGGATTCCCAGATTCCCGGATAGAGGGATTTCTGAACCTCAAAAAAAAAAAAAGTAATGCTAGTTGTTTGAGAAAATATGTTTACTTATAATAAAACACCAGAATAAAAGGATGTTTTCCCCAAGCTAAGTATCTAATTTTTATTATGAAGTATGCAGACATAAAGCCTTTAATTGCCTTAGCCCCAGCAAAAATAACTGCAGATACTCTTTCCATTCACTAAATGAAACCCGTTTTTTTAAATGCCACTAAACTATTTGCTTTATTATTACCCTGTGGAAATAAGTTACATTAATAAAAAAGTTTAGTCTTGTCTGTTATTACCATTAACTATTTTTTATTCATCTTTTTAGCAGATAAAAGAATATACAGATAGTATTTTTTTTTTCTATTCATAATTTTAGAAGTTCTGTTTCTCCACCACTAAGTAGAATGAGGTTTTTTTTTTTTTTTTTTTTTTTTAAAAATAAATGCTTCCCATTAGAACTTAATTTAAAAACACATAAAACATCCATACAAATGAGCAGCATAGAGATCCCAAGCTATTTCATTGAGGACCAGTGGCCAGTTTTATCCCTACCTTGCTTTTTTAAACTGCTGTTGAGTTCAGGGGATGTTATGTCCCAAGAATCTCTCATCAAGGGATTTTGCCTTTAAAGCGCATCTGATGGGACTGTTCAGTGATCCTGTAGATGCATTCTATTTAAAGAATCAGGTCATGCACCCTTGTGGCACAGAGAGTTGCTTATTTTTCTAGACAAAGAATGTTAAAAAAAGAAGTGTTTAAAAACAACAACAAAACGTTGCAATGTTCTCCTTGTGAGTAAATCCAGAGTTATTAAATTTGATTTTGAATTCATGAGTCTGTGGTTCAAAAAAGTATCTCCTCCCCCCACCTGTTTGTTTCTCTGAAATATAGATAAAGTAGTTAGCTTTATATACCCACGGAGGGGTGCCTGGGTGGCTCTATGGGTTAAGCATCAGACTCTTGGTTTCTGCCCAGGTCATGATCTCAGGGTTCTAGAATTGAGTCCTGCCTCAGGCTCCATACTCGGTGGGAGTACTCTGTACTCCTTACTCAGTGCTTGAGGTTCTGTCTCCCTTCCCTACCTATACCTCCCTGTGCTTGCTCTCTTAAATAACATCTTTAAAATGGAAAATGAATTGTTATTGGCCATTTCAGACACAAATAATCCATTCAGAGCCTTACAAATGGATGGAATAAAGTTCCAAATGATTTCAAAGTGGACCTAAAAGGAAGTATTTTAATTTTATAATGTCAACTTGTGAGATTACTCAAAGTGTGTCTAACTATCTCACTTCTTTGGTGTTCAGTATTCAGAACTGCTCTTCTCCTTTTCTTTCTTCCTTCTCTCTGCTTCCTTTCTCATTCTTTGTTTCACACACTAAAAGGAAATTAACATATTTGCTTTTGACTTTTCCATTATAGCTTTATTTTTTTGGAGGACACTAGATGGCATATATCCAAGTGGCTGTTAAGATAGAATTTAATCATACTTACAAACAGGTTGATGTCAATAATATATTCTGGAAATGCTTAAGCACAAACAAATTAGAGTACTGAGCAAATTTTAGTTGATGGTGTTGAAAATCATATTTAGTGGTGGAGTTATAAGTTCAAAGCTGGTAAAATTTTAAAGCTCGTGTCACCTAATATGGTGATTTCAATGTGCAATTCATCATTTTATATTCTTTGATTAAATATGCATCCCCAAAACATTCTATTATCTATGAAAAAACATTTTTAATGGGTAAACATGAAATTGGATTATTAGGACTACGTTTTACTATATATAATTACCACAAGTTATAACTAATAATACTGTATCTATGCACTTTGCTTTCTTCAAGTTCTTCAATTTTGCCTGAGATTGTATAGGATGTTGAAAAATATTTATGTATATTACATACAAATAAATATAGGAAAATACTTTTTGGCATGTGCCATATATGGACTCACTTTTGTGGTTGTTTTAGTTTTGGAATTTTTTTTTCATTTTATATTACTTTAGCTCTTACTGTTGTCACTTTGCCCTTAAGTTATCTATGATATGAATTTAAATCTACATTGCACAGTGTGCAGAAAATTAATATATACCCACACACCTCTACCTCAGGATTAGGGAACATACATTTGTGGCTTACATCATCATATTATTTCTGACTCAAAGCTTCACTTCAACAGATTAATAAATTTCATGGATTAAGTCCATATCCTACCTATAGTTTCCATTCCATACATACTTGGATGTAAAACTTCATGAAACCACACATAATGTTATGAGGTGTTTATGTGCACTGAATAGTTGAGGAAATGGTAACAATCAACATCCCCCAAATAGAGTGTATTTAAGACTAACTAATAGCATTCATTCTGAAAGTAGTTTTTTTTTCTTCCCCAAGTCTTCACTGGTAAATTCCTCACTTGTCATGTCTGCTCACATAATGTATGTTTTTACAACACTTTTTGATTGTTTTTCCTTCCTTTCCTCTCATCCCTTTTCATTTTGGAGAAATCACTATAGAAGCAAACAAAAAGGTTCTATACATTTCTGATGCAAAGGAATTTAATCCTCCTTTCATTTTTTCCCCCTCTCCATCTAGACTCTGCCAGAAACTGTTTTTCTGTTTCTAAACAAAGGCAATTAATCCTCAAGACAAATTATCATTCTGTTTTTCAATACTATAAGTACTTATATGGATAAAATGTGAGAGTTATCATTTGCTTATTTCTGTGCTAACACCCTTGTTCTATGAAAACCTACTTACAATGAGTAATATATTGAAAAGAATGCAGTTCATTTAATAATAATAGGTGGAATTTGTTGCCAATACATAGTCCAGTTTTTCAAGATCATATCTTCCCTTAAGGATTTGAGAGCCTGGTAACCACTGAGCAATTTGTCACTGCTTGGTCCCTAATGGTGTAACATAGAGCTAATTGTCATCCTGAAATCAGTTTTCTTTCAACTGCAAATATATGAGAACACCGCCAATGGAATTAGTTAAAGTCACATATTAGGATGTCAGTGACTTCAGTGGTACCTTTTTAAATTTTTTTATTCAACAATATATTCATTTCCTACTGTGCCAATCATAACATGAGGTCCTGAGATTATGGTAGTCTATATAAAGACACAGAACCATCCTTCATAGAGCCCACTAATGGAAAAGGCACATATTTCTCAAAGCTGTATTCTTCTGGCAGTTCAGCTTCCAGTGTCCTAAAAGTCAATAATTCCAGCACAAATTGAAATCTTAATATATCTTGTATTTCCTAGCATCAATTGAATATAAATAATAATATATTGGCATCAATACATTAACTGTATGATGAACTCCCCAAAAGACCATCCGAAAAGCATATTCATAAATATGACATAGTTTAAGTAATGTCTCAGTGCCACTTCCTAGGAGTGCACAGGAGAAGAATTAGGCACAAACTCCTCAGTCTTGTATTTATTAGATACAAGACAACAAAGGAGAAGAAGGTTATACATTAACCTTAGGTCTTGTAGGTAAACAAGAAAGAATGTGAGTCATATGTTGATTGTAAGTCTTATAGGTAAACAAGAAGAGGAGTAAATTGTGTCTGGTCCAGCAGCATGATTTGTCCTTGAGCAACCCCGCTTAGAGGGATTACCATAACAGCAGGCTATCTCTGAGGCAGGGGAGTCAACGAAAAAGGGAAGCAAGCAGTGTTCTGCCCTGAGCGAGCCTGGCATCCCCAGCTGGGTATGCCCAGCTGCTGGGCTTCAATGACGTATATCATCCTCTCCACCAGAGACCTGCTGATGGTATAAGGTTTTTCTCAAGGTCATCTTTAAGCATGCTTGTGTGACCAGTACAACTCCTCATTAGTTAAAGTTATATTTTAAGCAGTATATTATTCTGAGGGATGGTTACATCCCAGGGAATTCAGGAGTGGATATTTATAGGATTTTAAGGCATGAGCTAAATGATTACATGGTGACTCTGCTAGGTCTGGAAACTGGTATTGGGCAGAGTTTGTGACATAATAGCTTTGGATTGAAGAGCAAGTAACTTTAAGGGAGCTTTGAAAAATTAGTCTTTATAAATAAGATAGGTTAGTTGCTTCATAGTTTCCTAAGAGTATGTATTTCATGAAGCAAGTAGCTAAGTTATTTTTGCTTATTCTGAGTATTAATTACTATAGGAAAAGGAGCATATACCAAATATCAATATTGTATAATACAGGAATCAGAAATTGTTTCAATGTTTAGCTTACTTAAAAAATAATGTATTAGAATGTTCTTAGAACATTTTTTTAGACATTTTTAATGAAGCACATTGGTTAAACCATTAATTTTGTTAGGATTTTGCTTTTGTTGACTCCTTTTTCTTATATACTATAGTCATATAGGGCCTAAAGTCAATATCATTTCCTTTCAGTTGGAAATATATATATATATATATATATATCTGTGTGTGTTTAATTGTATATACACATGCATATATACACATGTAATATTATATAATATGAAATAAATTATTATATATTACATACACTGAATTTTTCTTTCTTGTTTTTACTTCTTAGGGGGTGAGGGGGGAATGAGGGGGAGGATCTTTACACAGTATTACACCAAATACCCTGCAGCCTCACAATTACCAAGTTCTTTTCTTTACAGTTAATCCTACATGCTTCATCTGTGGAGAGTTACTTCTATTAAAAACCAAAACCAAAACAAAAAGCCCTCATTCATGAAAAATTGCTTCAAAATCCTTACAATAACCTCCTTACTACCAGTACCACCTAAAACTTTGGTAAGCTGTTTGGTGATCAAATCCATCCTGACCCACCTTATCTCATAATTTGCTACATTCTGTAATTTACTCTCCCACTGGGTGCTTTAGCCACATTGAATTCTCTGTTAATGAATACTTTTTTTTTTTTTTTAAAGATTTTATTTGTTTGACAGAGCTCACAAGTAGGCAGAGAGACAGGAGGAAGCAGGCTCCCTGCTGAGCAGAGAGCCTGATGTGGGGCTTGATCCCAGGATCCTGAGATCAGGACCTGAGCTAAAGGCAGAGGCTAACCCACTGAGCCACCCAGGTGCCCCAATGAATACGTTTTTACCTATGTTTTTTCCTCTTCTCATGAAGTGCCCTTCTTTTCTCTGTGTACCTAGTTATTGTTTTGTTATCCTTTAAGACTCATTACAGGCATTCCATTCTTAAGGAGAATTTCTCTCATGGCTTAAGGCAAAAATGATTATTCCTAATCAAATTGTACATTATAAACATAGATTCCTAAGAAAAGCACTCTAACCAAACTTATTAATGATTATGCCATACATTTATATTGGTAATTAAAGTAAGAACAAAAAATGTTTTAAAGAATCCATTCATTTATTCATCACAGAGCAAGGAAAAGAAATTAAAAGAGATGGTTGTACTTACCAAACCAAAGGAAGAAGGCTGCATTGGGATAAGTGAAAATAAAACAAACCTAGTTACAAAGTGTCTATATGCAGGATACAGAAGTACAATGAGAAGTTTGAGGTAATGACAAGCTTATCAAAGTGGCTTAAATGTAAAGGTGAGGTGGAGATAAAAATCATATTTGAGGGAGCTGATGTGTGTTTGAGAGGAACAGTAACAAACCACACTCAAAAGTTGAGTATGATAGAGAAAGATGAGGAAGAAGACCCATAGTGAAATTTGGAGCTCTTTTGTTTTTCAGGAGGGAAAAAGAACAAAGATGATACATTTGTAATTCAGGAGAGAAAGATGATAATAGTTACAGCAAATTCCAAGAAGAAGTAAGATGAGGTAGTTAACTAGGTAAAACGTGAGTAGTGGTATTAACTCTTAAAATGGAAAATGAAAAATGACATTGGATCCAGAGATGGGAAGAAAAAGGGGGAAAAATGACTGCAGTAAATAAGTACGTTAGTAAAGATCAATAAAGATGTGAGGATGGATGCAAGGCAATTTCTTGAGGAAGATGGATGTGCTGGCTGGGAAGGAGGCTTGAGAGGAGGAGGTCTGGAATAGCAATTGAGGATAATAGAAATTGTAGATCAAGGATAACTAAAAAGATTGATAAATTATTCAGAATTCCACTGTTTGGAAATTGAGAATATATAATGGCAACAAACTATACATTTATGTAATTTTAATCCTAAAGTCTTAGAACATTAATTGAAACCCATGTTTTAGGGTCTGGGTAACTCTGTGAATTGGGCATCTGGACTCTTGGTTTCAGCTTGGACTGTGATCTCAGGGTCATGGGATTGAGTCCCAGCTCAGGTTCCTTGCTCAACAAGGAGGCAGTTTGAGATTCTCTCCCTCTGCCCCACCCCCCAACTTGTGCATGCATGGGCATACTTTCTCCGAAATAAATAAATACATCTATTTTAAAAAGCTTGTTTTAGAATGGGGATCTTTTTGATGATTTTATTTATTTATTTATTCTTTCTTTATTTATTTATATGTACTTACATATGTGTGTAAAGAAGAAAATCAAGGGGGAAAGGAGTTAGGATGCTCGTGAGAGATACTCAGCCATGGGTCTTAATTTGGGAATGTGAGCCAGCTTTTATTGGTGGCAACAAACAACCCTAAAATCTTAGTGGATAATTGGCAACACACTTTTTTGACTTGCTGATAAGCTGTACAGGTCAGCTTTGGTTTGGCCCTGTTCTACCTTGTGTTCTTGAAAGAATCTTTTCTAGCATAGCACTTGTCATGTCCACTGACATCTCATTGACCAAAGCAAGCCGTACCATACAGTCAAGCAGAATATAGGGTACTATACACATTATAAAGAGAGACTTGGCAAATCTAAGATATATAAAACTTTTTGGGGGAAGGAAGTGGATAATTGGGAAAGATAGAATATATTATATCTAACAACAAAGATGTGAGGCTTAGTGGTAGTTTGTGGGTTAAAATAAAATGAAGTGGATAGTGACTGAAGACTAAAATAAAAGAGCAATGAGTTAAATGGAAAGAAAGGACTGAGGCAGCTCGGGTATTTACATTAGATGGAGCTAATTAAAGCTTCTGAGGTAGACCACTAACCAGCAGTAGGAAGGTCTAGAATGTCATCATGAGAGAATATTGCTGAAGTAATAGGATGATGGTATTATTAAATAGTGGTATTATTATTAGAATTATAGAAGGCAAGTAATTGTGCAACTAGAATTTAGGGTTGTTATCACACTAATGTTGAAAATGCCTACTTTAATAACAGTGGGGAAAAGAAGTCAGTGAAATTCCTGACGACTCCTCATGGAGGAGTAGCCTGTGGCTAAATGAACATAAAAATCAACATAAAAATACAGAATGGGTGGAAGACTTCCAGTTTGCACTCTGGAAGTTTCCACTCTACCCTAAAGACAAATAAAGAGCTAAGGAGACTGAAAAATCAGTAACTCTTTTGATGCATAAGAGAGGGGAGGGCATGGCAAGCCCTTCAAGGCTGGAGAGACAGATGAGCAAATGTGGCAAGTTTGGCTAACCATGGCGGAGACTCATGAGGAGAGACTGCTATTGGAACTCGTGAAGAAAACCAGAATGTAATTGATGAATTGCTGGAAGTTAGGTGTGGACATAGATCTGAGAATTAAAAGAGTCCATGGGAATCCAGTCATGGGGATGGGGGGCAAAAGTATTGTGAGGTTTACCTCTAGGAGCTCAATGAGATTCCTACAATAAATATCAAAGAAAAATCCCCTCCTGCTTCCTACTTGAGGTGGTGGGGGAGAAACCATTTTGAAAATGTCAGAGCATTTTGCTCTTTTCAATAAGAACTGCACTCTAGGGAAGTTAACCAGAGTCTAACAGGCTGGAATAGTATCAGAGACAACTGGCTTGGGGAGGGAAATAGACAACTCTAGCCCATTATAGCCATCCTGTCACACCTAAGAGCGGGGGAGAAAAAAATTAAGTACTTGTGAAGTGGCACAGGCTCACTGAAAGACTGAGACCTACTCATGGGGATGTAGAATGCTTCACCTCTCCAGACACTTCACCACCATATTACTAAAAGCCTGTTTACAGCAGTTTCTTTTACTCAGTATATTATACCAGACTATCAAGAAAAAAATTACAAAGCATACCAGAGGGGAAAAAAAAGTGATGAGACAGAGCAAACATCAGAACCACACATAGCAAGGATGTTAGAATTCTCCAACTGGGAATTATAAAACAAAAACGAAACTGATTAATATGATTAGGGTTCTAATGGATAGAGTAGGTAGCATGTAAGAACAGGTGGGGAATATAAGCAGAGAGATGGGGAATCCTGAGAAGGAACAACAACAAAAATGCTATAGATAGTATTATAGGATATGTGAGGGTCAAGAGAGAAAGACAGTTTGGGAAATTATGTAATACTTTTAAAATAATTATGTGATATATAATAATTTCTCATATAGCTATTTATATATATAAATAAGTAAATATTATATTTATGACAAATGGATGGAAAGCCACTCAATTAAAATATGCAGTATTAATCCAATTATCCAATCTATTATTCATATTAAAGTTGGGTTAAATATAGATTTATTTCCCTTTTACTTACTTTACAGTCGGCCTAAGGTATATATATAAGTGGACATGCTGGAAGAACATAGTCATAAAGGTGAGTTTGAGAGAGGGCATGTGCTATTTAAAATAGGATGTATATTGTGATAACACAGAGGAGTTTAATACAAAATCATTATGGAACTAGTGTCAGTTGAGTATCCACTGGAGGAAAATTTGTCTCAGGGAGGTAGTATCATTTGTAGTTATTCATAGCAACATTGAATATACTCAGGAAATCAAGGCAAGTTTTAGTGTTTTCTGAATATTTTAATTAACTTTTTAAGGTAATTTTATATCAAAATGAGTTTCAACTCTCAATGCTTTTTTGTGATTCAGTCAAACACTGTAATGTGTGCCTTGGAAAATTTTGAAAATCCTTTCCCTAGCCTATTGCTATCTGGGCAGGTCTGAGCTTTTAATATTGCAAATTGCATAACATTTTTTTAGAAAAAAAATATTAATAAAACTAAAATTCATGAGAACTGGTTTAGTTCCATTGGATTTTCATAAAACTACTTCAGAATACTTGTCACACATTCATCAAAAAAAAAAAAAATCAGTTCTGCACAAGCTTCCAAATATAAAAGACACATTAGATACTGTTGTTGCATAACAAATCACACCAAAAATTAATGGCTTAAAGTAACTCAATTATTATTTCATAATTTCTGTGACTCCAGTAAACAGGCATGGCTTAAATGGATCCTTTGCTTCAGTCTGTCAGAAGTCTGCAACCTAGGCATTAGCCAAAGTTTACAGTTCCATCTGATGGCTCCACTAGAAGAGGATCCAATTTCAGGCTTACTTAGTAGTTGTTGACAGCATTCAGTTTGTAAGGGTTGTTAGACTGAGGACCTCAGTTCTTCTAATGGCTATTGGTCAAAGGTTCTTATAGTTAATTACCGTGTGGTTCTCTCCCACATGGCAGTTTGCTTCATCAACCATATAAGCCAGGAAGGTAATAAAGTCTGCTAACAATATGGAAGTCACAGTCTTTTGTGATTTAATCACGGAAGTGATATACCCCCCCCCCCTTTTTTTTGCCATCTTCTTTTGGTGAAAAGCAAGTCATATTCCACCAACACTCAAAGCATGAGCATTGATTAGTGAAGAACATGATGAGTACCAGGAGGCAGACATCACTAGAGGTCATTTCAGATGTCTGTCTGCCTATCACATATGTCTCCTTAGACTTAATTTCCAGCTCTATTGAGATATAATTGACATATAACATTGTGTAAGATTAAGGTGTGCAACCTAATGATTAATATATATGTATACTGTGAAATGATTACCACTATAAGGTTAATTAATACACCTTTCACTTCACATGGTTATAATTTTTGTTCTTGTGATAAGGACTTTTAAGATTTACTCTCTTAACCCCTCTAAAATATAGAGTGCAGTATTGTTAATATTACTTATCATGCCATATATAATATCCCTGGAATTTACTCATCTTTTAACTGAAATTTTGTACCCTAAGACCACACACATAAATACAATACCTTCACTTTTGGCAACCACCAATCTACTATTTCTATAAATTGTTGTTGGTTTTTTTTTTTTTAATTTTTTTTAGTGTCCACATATAAGTGAGATCATACAGTATTTGTCTTTCTCTTATTTCACTTAGCATAATGCAGAGGTCATCCATGTTGCAAATGGCAGGATTTCATTTGATGGTTGAATAATATTTCAATGTGTGTGTGTGTCTTTCTCTCTTTATATATGTATATGACTTCTTTATCCGTTATTCCAGTGTGTGTGTGTGTGTGTGTGTGTGTGTGTGTGTGTGTGTGTATGACATCTTCTTTACCCATTCATTAGTCAATGGACATTTGGGCTCTTTCCATAATTTGGCTATTGTTGATAATGCTGCTATAAACATTGGAGAACATGTGCCCCTTTGAATCAGTATTTTTGTATCCTTTCAGTAAATACCTACTAGTGCAATTGCTGGGTCATAAAGTAGTTCTATTTTTAACTTCCTGAGAAACCTCCATAATGTTTTCTACAGTGGCTGTGCCAGTATGCATTCCCACCAACGGTGTAAGAGGGTTCCCCTTTCTCTTCACCCTTGCCAACATCTTTTGTTTCCTGTCTTGTTAATTTTAGCCATTCTGGCAGGGGTGAGGTGATACCTTATTGTGGTTTTACCTTATTGTGGTTTTGATTTGTATTTCCCTGATGATGAGTGAAGTTGAGCATCTTTTCATGTGTCTATTCACCATCTGGATGTCTTCTTTGGAATAATGTCTATTCATGTCTTTTCACCATTTATTAACTGGATTATTTGTTTTTTGCGTGTTGAGTTTGAGAAGTTCTTTTTTTTCCCCCTCAGTGTTCCAAAATTCATTGTTTATGCACCAAACCCAGTGCTCCATGCAGTACGTGCCCTCCATAATACCCACCACCAGGCTTATCCACCTCCCACCCCTTTCCCCTCCAAAACTCTCAGTTTGTTTATCAGAGTCCACAGTCTCTCATGGTTTGTCTCCCTTCCAATTTCCCCGAACTCACTTCTCTTCTCCCTCTCCCAGTGCCCTCTGTATTATTCCTTATGCTCCACAAGTAAGTGAAACCATATGATAATTGACTCTCTCTGCTTGACTTATTTCACTCAGCATTATCTCTTCCAGTCCCCCCCCCCATGTTGATACAAAAGTTGGGTATTCATCCTTTCTGATGGAGTCCTAATACTCCATTGTATTTATGGACCGTATCTTCTTTATCCATTTGTCCGTTGAAGGGCATCTTCGTTCTTTCTACAGTTTGGTGACTGTGACCGTTGCTGCTATGAACATTGGAGTAGAGATGGCCCTTCTTTTCATTACAGCTGCATCTTTGGGGTAAATACCTCGTAGTGCAATTGCAGGTCTTAGGGTAGCTCTGTTTTTAATTTCTTAAGGAATCTCCACACTGTTCTCCAAAGTGGCTACACCAATTTGCATTCCCACCGACAGTGTAAGAGGGTTCCCCTTTCTCCACATCCTCTCCAACACTTGTTTCCTGTCTTATTAATTTTGGCCATTCTAACTGGTGTAAGGTGGTATCTCCATGTGGTTTTTATTTGAATCTCCCTGATGACTAATGATGATGAACATTTTTTCCTGTGTCTGTTAGCCATTTGTATGTCTTTGGAGTTTGAGAAGTTCTTTATAGACTTTGGATATTAATCCTATTAAAATATCACCATCATTTTTCATAGAGCTAGAAAAAATAATCCTAAAATTTGTATGGAACCATAAAAACCTTGAATAGTCAAAGTAGTCTTGGAAAAGGAAAGTAAAAACTGGAGGCATCACAGTTCCAGACTTCAAGCTTTATTACAAAGCTATAGTCATCAAGACAGCATGGTACTGGCACAAAAACAGACACATAGATCAGTGGAACAGAATAAAGTACCCAGAAATGGACCCACAACTCTATGGTCAACTAACCTTTGGCAAAGCAGCAAAGAATATCCAGTGGAAAAAAGACCATCTCTTCAACAAGTGGTGTTGGAAAAACTGGACAAGATACAGAAAAATGGAACCAGGCCACTTTCTTACACTATACACAAAAATAAATTGAAAATGAATGAAAGATCTAAATGTGAGACAGCAAACCATCAAAGTCTTAGAGGCAGCAACCTCTTTGACATAAGCCATAGCAACTTCTTACTAGATAAGTCTCTTGAGACAAGGGAAAACAAAAAATGAACTATTGGGACTTAAGATAAAAAGCTTCTACACAGTGAAGGAAAAGATCAATAAAACTAAAAGGTAACCTATGGAGATATTTGCAAATGACATATCTGATAAAGAGTTAGTATCTAAGATGTACCACATTTTCTTTATCCACTCATTCATCAGTGGATACTTAGGCTGTTTCTAGGTCTTGGCTATTGGGGGTAATAAACATGGTAATGCAAATGTATCTTCAAAATAATGGTTTTATTTCTTTTGGATATATACCCGGAAATGGAATTCCTGGATCATATGGTAGTTCTTTTTCTCCTTTTATGAGGAATCCATACTGTTTCCATAGTGGCTACCCTAGTTTGCATTTATACTGACAGTGAATTATGGTTACTTTTTGTTTACATTGTCACCAGCACTTACCTCTTAATTTTTTTATAATAATCAGTATGACAGTTGTGATGTGATATCTCATTATGGTTTTGATTTGCATTTCCTGATGATTGGTGATATAGAGCCCCTGTTAAATATCTGTTGACCATTTGAGTGTCTTCTTTAAAAAATTTATATTAAGATCTTTTGCTCATTGTATAATTAGATTATTTAATTTTTGATAGTGAGTTTTGTGAGTTCCTTATATAGTTTGAATATTAACCCCTTATCAGATATGTGATCTGCAAATATTTGTCATTCCATAGATTGTCTTTTCATTTGCTTGATTGTTTCATTTGCTAAGTTTAAACTTTTTAGTTTAGTGTAGTCCCACTTGTTTATTTTTGCTTTTTGTTGCTTGTGCTTTTGGTATTATATCCATAAATCATTGCCAAGACAAATGACAGGAAGGTTTTTCTCCCATGTTTTCTTCTAGAAGTTAGATGGCTGCAAGTCTTGCATTTAAGTCTTTAATTATTTCATCTTAATTTTTGTGAGTGGCATAAAATAGGGATAATTCTCTTACATGAGATTGTTTAGTTTTCCCAACACCATTTATTGAAGACACTATTCTTTTCCCATTATGTATTCTTGGCACCCTTGTCAAAGATCAGTTGACTGTGTGCATGTATGTGTGTGTGTGTAAGGGTTTTTTCCTGGGATTTCCATTTTGTTTTCATGGATCCGTGTGGATGTTTTTATGCCAGAACCAAACTGTCTAGATTATTGTAGTTCTGTAATAGTATTTTGAAATCAGGAGGTATAGTACCTATACGTTTAGTATGATAGATAGAGATTTATCACCATAACTTTTGTTTGGCATACGTTATTTACCAGTGGCTATTAACATCCAATTTATCACTGCATTGAAAGCAGTCTGACCTTGAGTTATACCTCCTGTGTTCCAGAAAAGAAAATGCTTCAATAATGATCACTTAGTGATGAGTTGTTTCTTGAGCAGCTTTATCTCAACTAGGCCATTATTGTGAACTGTTTTTGAAAGTTAAACTTTAAAATGTGATATGGTCAGATAATAGGTCACTCAGAAACACATGAACAATCAGGCAACTATCATCCAAGAGTATACTCTCTATTCCTTTACTCTATTATGGATAGTCTGTTAAATGCCAACATTCCAACTTTAATTGGCCTCCCTAAGCTGCTCTCTTTTTCCAGATATTCCTGCAAATCGTATTTATATAGCTTCTAAAATAATTTCTACTATAACTATTTTGACTGTAAACAATAACAACAGCAACAACAAAAACCAAGCATTTACAAGGTCTTATCAAGAACCAGAGACTTTGGGGCACCTGGGTGGCTCAGTGGGTTAGGCTGCTGCCTTCGGCTCAGGTCGTGATCTCAGGGTCCTGGGATCGAGTCCCACATCGGGCTCTCTGCTCAGCGGGGAGCCTGCTTCCCTCTCTCTTTCTCTCTGCCTGCCTCTCCATCTACTTGTGATTTCTCTCTGTCAAATAAATAAATAAAATCTTAAAAAAAAAAAAAAGAACCAGAGACTTTAAATACATTATATCACTTAATTCATGACCTTAATCTGTCATACAGGTTGTGTAAAGTGAGGATTTTAATTAACTTAAGAAAAAATAGCTAATAGTTAAGATTAGAACAGATGACTTTGAAACAACTTTTGTATACTGGGAAGTTACTCTCTTTTCTAGTCCAAAATCCTTTAGATATGACATTAAAGGTAAATGCAGAGAATAATTACAATAAAGTACCTCTGTAAAGCACCATTCATATGAATAGCTCAAAGCACTTTTTATTACATTACCTCATTAATCTTTGTGGTGTCCTACTGAGTGAGGGTGGCAGGAATTTTATTTCTCTTTTATGGATTTTTTTTTTTAAGTGAAACAAGAACTTTAAATTCCAGGTGCTTTCTCCATAGCATATCAATGACTGCTTGAAATAAACAGTGGTAGGCTTAGATCTCCTTATTCCAAAATACTTCATTATTTATTAAATCATATTTTTAACTAATAGTTATTAAATGCAAATATACATTATATAATTCTTAAAATGAAGGCTCTGAAAGAACCCTACAATCTGAGAATGGCTTTAAATATTAGACTGAGTTTTTAATGGATGCAATAGACAGTTGGAGCCCCAGAAGAGTTTGAATTGGGAGATGACCTAATAAAAGCTGCAATCTAGCATTATAAATGTTCATTTTCATTAAGTAAATCAGGAAGGAATCTGTGGTAAGCTTTACGCAAAAGTCCTCCCTGGAAATGACAACTTAATAGCCTTTTACCCACAACTTACGTAAAGACAAGGCTTAAGGCAATTTGGTCTGAGTCATTTCAATTCAAGACATATTTAGCAAACACCTGTTGTGGCCAAGGTGCTGAATATAGAAGTGAGAATGTCTCTGCCTGCTCCTTATTCCATCTCATGGAATAAGAGATGGAAGGATGAAATAAGTACCTAAATATCTGTGCTATGTAACAAACTATAAATATCAGTAGAGAGGTGAAACAAAGTGCTACTGAGGTATAAAGGTGAAAGAAAACATAGTTCTATTGGCTGCAAATCAAGAGAGATTTCAGAGAGATTATAACTCTAACAGTACTGTAGATACACCTGTGGATGAAGCTTTTTGCATTTGTGTTTTACCCACAGTGATATGAATAAGCAGAATTTCAGCAGGCTCCTGTGGCGTGGTTGTGAGAGGACATTCCCCAAAGGAATACAACAAACTTTTAATAGGCAAGGATAAACATTCACCATGCAACAATTAATGGCTGTGTAATTTTCCTTGAGAGTAAATAGAGAGGATATGGGACCATCAGGAAGAAAGGACTTGAAAGGTTTTTAATACCAGGCTTACTTTTCCTATATTATGATAATGTACATCTGGTTCACCACAAAGAAAAGTAATTTATAATTAATATATTAAATCATTTTATTTTGTGTAATGAGGGCTTCATAGTTCTAAGTTTTTTATGCTTTATTTTCAGTCTTTATGTTATCCTAATGATCTTCTAATGGTGCACATTTACCATCAAGAAATTATTTCTCCTGCTTTCAGCTGGACTGTTTACTCTGAAGGCTTGGTGCATAATTACCATTTTTCACTTCCCTTTACTGCCCTTCTACCTAGTATTTACTCTTCCCTAGATATCCTGTATTCCTGTTTGTTGACTTACTCTGGTGTACATCTGCAAGTAACTTCCCAGATAAAGATGAGTAGCAAATTTCTGATGTTTCATTCTATACTTTGAGTATGAGTATACTCATGAGTAAACTTTGGAGTCATTTTCCATTTTCTTTTAGCATGCAGCTTTTTTGATGCGTATCTGTTGTGTTGTGTTGTTTTTGGATTCCCTTTCTGGAAGCTATTTGTTATTTTACTATTTTGGCTATGTGGAAAAAAATCACTGTGAGATGTTTGAGTGTGGTCATTTTGTCCGTGGGGCGTGTGTGAGCACATTTGCGAGTGCACTTAATCCTTTTCTACACTTAGTGTACCTAATTTTAGTGCTTCTGTCGCTTTTTATTACTGTGAATTTTTTTGCTTTTATTCTCTTACTGTATCTCCTATATTATCTTTTCAGGAATTTCCATTTGTCCTTCTGATAACATGAAGCATACCTTCATGTCTCCCAAATTTTCAGTTTCTTAGTTGTTTTACTCTAAATTATAAGACTTTTCTTTGATTCTATCACTTCTCGGCACTCTTAATTTAAGGTTATTTATTTTTCTGTCATTTTCCCCTAGTTTCTCAAAGAACTCCATTCTGTTTTTTATGAATACAAAATCTAGAACTTTTCTAATGATACCAGTTAGAATTAGTTTTTTTTTCAGTTTTTGAAATAACTCTTTCATCTGGAATCAGGGATTAGCATTCTTATTTGTATTGCAGGCTTCCTTGACATGTTTAGTGGACCTTGGCTATCCATTCATTTCTAATAGTGGGTGGGACTTTGGGCTAATAGACTTAAGCTAAGAAGGAGCCGTAGGAATTTAGCTGTTATGTAGGGTATTCTTAAACCCATAATAACAAAAATGTGTGCAGACTCTGTTACTGTGTGGCATAGATAAATATCCTATTACCCTGTGTCTTTTAAGAGTATTGGTTCAAACTTATCAAACTTATTAGAGTATTGGTTCAAACTTATTATTTATTTATTTTGATCTGTATTTTTTCATCTATAATAGGACTAGAGGAAGCAGGGGAAAAGTCCAGGTAAACCACTGAATACTCCATTTCCCACCCTCACTTCTCATACATACCTCTGCCTGTCATTGTATTCCTGAAGTTCTGCATCTCTTGGTATTCTTCAAAGCTATTCAGCTGTATCCTCTGCTATTGTTAACATTTTTTTTCACTTTTATTTTTATCCATGCATTCATCTTCAACTATTTTTTGTCTTCCAGAGAAGGGTTAGCATTTCTTACCCACTCATGTCCTCTATTATATACACTTTATTGATTGTGAAGTATACTTTTCTGCTTTACCCTTATAATATTCTTAAGTGAGATAGAATATAGACATATATGCTTGATTTGCCTTAATGAATCATAGATTGTTACCATTTTTTTAAATCATGGAAGTGATATGATCTGTGCTGTGATTTAGAGAAATAACATAATAGTGTGTAATATGGATTGGAGTGGACGTAGGAAATGCAATTTTTGACGTTGTGTATGTTCAACAAGTAAAAAGAGATTTATTAAGAATGTGAACAGTAGAAATAGGAAGGCAGAAATCTTTAATCTGTGGACCCTATCAACTTTATTAATGTGCTTTGAATTAAATTTTGTGGTTCTGGAAGTGCTAGAAGTTAAAGAAAAAGCAGCATAGCTAATAGTATAAAATAGAAAAAGGCATTGGCTAATTTGGTAATTAAGAGTCCAACGACAAGTGCCTTGACATAGAGAGCATAGCAGAAGCTTTATCCTATTCCTGACCTAGCTAGCTCACTTCATCTACTAGTTGTTTTGAGCATTCACAAGTATCCATTTTTTGTTAGGAAGTATTAGTAACAATGGAAGAGCATGGGAAATAGTGTTGCTATCTATGGAAAATACCACCCAGATCAAGAATCAGCATATTGCCAATAGGGTGTAATTTACTTTTGTATCTTTCTTGATCTCACATATCCTTCAACAGGTCCTAACAAACATATTCCATCAAGGCTGGAGGCTTGGTTTAGTGCCTGTTACAGCCCCTGTTTGACAACCAGTTTGGTTTTAAGGAAATACAAAACATGGAGTGTGTTCCACTGTCCTTAAAGCCTTATAGCTGGTGAAAGACATCTTCCTTTCTGAAACACAGAAGGGTGTATACACCAGGATCGCTCTGAATCTGCATTATGTCCAGTGAGAGCATTAGGGAGACAATTCCTCTGAGGAAGGATTGATTTGTGTGCTTAGTCATTAATCAGTTCAAAACTGGTTAACTTTATATTCGGAATTATTGGACTAATTTGTGTATGGATGTGTATTTCTATGTAGGTGACCTGGATTGATGTTTCAGCAAAGGACAGGGGTTTGGATAAAGTGTAAAGGATACACTTTAGATACAAGTGTATAAGGGGTTATATACTCTGCCCTATAGTGGGTAGTATGTAGAATTATACTTTATCTCCCTATTTTCAGTCTATTCCTTTGTTTTCATTCCTCTTTTAGGTGAACCTCTATATGGGTCCCTCCAGTTGACTTACTTAGTGAAAGTTGGCAACTTTTTTCTATCAAGAGGCAAATAATGCATATTTTTGGCCTTGTGAAATATACAGTCTCAGTTACAACTATTCAGCTCCATACAAAAGCAGCCACAGACAGAATGTAGAGGAATAGGTATGACTGTGCTCCAGTAGTTATTTACAAGGTCAGTGGTGAGATGGGTGTGGCCAGCAGGCTGTAGTTTTCTGACTTGTGATTATAGTACAAAACTCAAATTTTTTGTTTGATGAGAGAAAAATAATATATGGAATGTGAGTGGAAGGTTCTTTTCCACATGCTAGTCAAAAATCTGAATTTTCATCTCACGACTCATTATCACTTTCTGTGGCTTCTGGTTCCTGTACTTCCTGAACATCTCTGGGATTCTCTGAGAAAATTTGTTTACTTCCTATCATTTTATGCCAAAGTAGGAACTTAAGTGTTCTCAAAAGTTCAGAAAAGTTATTCTGAAAAGTCAGTGATTTCCCATATACCTCTTTTCAGTCTTTCCAAAAGGCAAAAGAGAAAAACAGACAATTTTTATTGACTCTCTTTGTATTATCCCTTGCCTTCACCCTTTTCAGTTTGCACTTTACACCCATGCTGTATTTTATTAGAGTATCAGAAAGAAGTTGAAGGAAAGGTATGCCTTTAGCTGCTCAACTTCTGCCACAAACTGACCTCTTCCTCTTTTGAATTAGCAGATTTCTACCGGTTAACTTATCCAACTTTTGCAACTTTAATTTTAGCAATATAATTACTTAATGATAACAGTATACTCTTATGAAGCTTTTTGATAATGGAATAAATATAGTAAACATGAATAATAACCAGAGAATGAGGCATTTGTGGCTTTTTTTCTAATTAGTTAAAAAAAAACCCAGAAGTTATTATAGCTATACTAGAATGTCAAAGGCATGTGTCAATAGTCAAACCAGTTTGACTCAATTTGATAATGTCTGCTATGATGAACAACTAGAACATTCCAATTTACTTAATGTTTGTTTATTTTTTGATATAATTTTCACCATATTTTTTTTACTTAGTTTTAGAAGTCAGATATTTTATATTGTTCACCTTGGTTATCATGTGGGTATAACCTAAGTTTGTATAGTGAAGGTTGTATATTAATTCTACCATAAGAATTAATGAGATGTTTAATTTTTAATATCTTTGTATCTTATCTTTTTACCAATAGGCATCTTACTTCCAAGGAATATTAAAGAGAAACTGTGACTGGATCCTCTATTTTGTTGTATTTCCCTCTAATAAAAAGGGTAGGATGATATTACAGAATATAAACCAGCAGCAGACTGCAGCTTTCTAGAGGTTATGTACATCTATCCATTTATGCTCCTTTTGCCATTTTTGAGCAATGAGGTAAATCACTATAAATTAAATTTAATATAATCTGTGTCCCATCTTTAATGGTATACACTAGGGTGGCATAACGTTTTTGACTTTATTCTACCCATTTTATTCTGCTTTATGCTAAAAGAAAGCATATTTGCATCAAGGTACATTTATGATCTAAAAGGAACTTTGCCATCTCAGCAAGCTGTGGGGACCAAGTCCTTCAGCTAGTCACTGGTAAACCACTGTGCAGTGACACATTTTCCCTCACTGAGATATTCTCTAGCATTCTCTGTAGAAGCCAGTACACTATAGAAACACCTGAGAAACTGTGAGCCTAATACCAGTTTTTCTCCTGGTAAGAATCTGAATAGCCACCCTAAGACTAACACTAAATATCATGGCAGGAATACATATATGTTGACAGATGATTCACTGACCTGCAGTATAAACTAGACACTGCTCCAGTTTAATCTTCTTCTTATGAAGACTGACTAGGGCCCAGTAAATCCCGTGAGTTACTATATACTTTCTATGAAATGTGTTCCTTGTTTTCTGTGAAACTACGCTTTTAGGGTATGGGCTTGAGATAGTTGTATCCCATACAATACTGCTCCCAACCAAGGAAGTAATTGTAGAGGAAAATTAGTGAGGCAGTTGGTTTGCTTCCTAAGTTTCAGAGGTTTTACTACCACATATCATATCAAGCAGAAATTGTTGGCCTCGTGGAATGGTGTACTGGCTTTTTAAAGACCTTCTTATTGTGGTTACTAAGGATGGAGGGATGTCCTACAAAAGGTAGTAAATGCTCTGAGCCAATAAATGGTTTTCTTTCTCCTATAATGAACAAATATGAGTTCAGGAACCAACAGAAACATGAGAGTGGCTCTGTTTTGATTTTGATAACCCATTCACCAGGGTTGCTTCCTGGCTTCAAAGGATTAAATACTGTTGGTCTAAAGGTTTTAGTTTCAAAGAATAATATTTCCCCTAAGATAAACACTGTTTTCATCAAACTGCATGCTAAGACTGCCACCTCATTTCTTATGACATTGAACCAATGTGGAGGCACAATATACACCAGTACTCTTATATTGGCATCAGTGAGTAACCTTAGTTATTTTAAAGCATATCTTCAGTTGTTCCTCCTTATCTCTTTATCACCTCCACTCTTCACTCTGTTCTAGGATGATAAATGGTATAAACTATATAAATCGTCTTTTGATTTCTAGTTTGTTTCAGTTAATTGAGGAGACCTGGGAAAGGATCTAAGTCAATATATTTGTGCTCTAGAATTCTTCCTTTAAGATTGCCTTATGCTCAGCACCTGGGTGACTCAGTTGGTTAAGCAACTTCGGCTCAGGTGATGATCCTGGAGTCCCAGGAGCAAGTCCCACATCAGGCCCTCTGCTCATCGGGGAGACGGCTTCCCCCTCTGCCCCTCGCCCCTTTCATGCTCTCTCTCTCTCTCTCTCTCTCAAATAAATAAAATCTTAAAAAAAAAAAAAAAAAAAAAAAAAAGATTGCCTTATGCCTTATGCCTTATTCCCCTGTATTGAAGGTTACTACTTCTCTGGAGATAGGTGAACTTCAGATCTTTTTTAGTTTCATATTCAGTCCATTCCTTTGTTACAACTGCTGAAGAAACACAGGTTAATGCACTATTCAATTTAGGGTTTATCAAGGGGAAGTATGTCTTCCTTTGTTTAAGGATATCATGCCTTTAGGGTGTTTGCATCATAATAGTGAAGAATACTGATGTTGTAATTATTGTTGTTTGGGATATAAACATGGATAGAAGCTGTAGGGATGCTTATAGCCAAGGTAGTGGAATGTGCTTGATTGCCTCTTAGCAGCTCTGGAGCATTATTTCTCTTCTTTGCTCTCTACCTTACCATAAGAAGTGAAAGACTGGGAACTATGCTCTCCGTGTCCTTCCTAAAAGAATCTAGGTTAGATTCTGCCTGGTATTATATGAGATTTGGAAGGCAGAAAAAAGACAAAATTCATACTAGTGTAACTTCCAGCATTGGCATATGTGCTCATGAGCAGTGATAGACATGCATTCTTATATGAGTTTCCTGAAAATTACCTGCTTAATTCTGTAGGTGGTTTTTCTAAAACTATCCAATTTCATTGAAACTAGCTGGATTGACCTTCCTGATCTACGTTTTTTGGTCCTTTCAACATCTCTGGAAGTGTCTAAGTCTTTTTTAATTTTTTTGTGTGTGGAAGGCATACAGTGGTTTCTTTTTTCTTGAGTATTTTGATTAACATGATGTATATTTCCTTTTAATATGCACATTATATTACATATAAATGGATACACACACACACACACACACACACATACACATATATATAACTACTATGTGTACATAACCAGAGTAAAGTCACTAGGGGAGATGAATTACTTATGCTTTCAGTTAATTCATGGTGTGTTGTGAATAGAGAAATAAATTATAGTGCCAAATCAGAGATATGTCTAGGTTCTATGGCTGACAAGAAGATGAAACTATTTAGAATGCTCTAATTTTGAAGCATCCGGGAGTATTTACTCTAGGTGAGTTTTAGCTGAATGTGACTGTATGACTAAGAGTTAATCAAGTGAACAAGAAACTGAAGATAGCCTCAGTGGAGGAACACCATGGGAAATGTAACATTGAAGTAAGAAGAGCCAAGGGGGTGAAAACTAAATGTATTTTGGTATTACAGGACCTTTTTAAAATGGTGAGAGATGACTGTGGGCCTAGGTCATGTAGAGATGTATTGCCATTTTGAAGCTCAACTTTGTCCTATATTCTGTGTGAAAATAAAACAAAGTTTGCCAGCTGGAAATGGAATGGATAGATTCAATGCCCATGAATTAAGAATTACCACAAGTCTGTGTTATGGCAGCAAATTGTCTTTAAAATATTAAAGTATTTGCCCTTAAAATATTGCAGTTAATTTATATATGAGTAAAGCGTTCCTTCCCATACTACAGTATAAATTAGGAACTGACTGTAGTCATGAAACATGATGGCAGCACTTAGACTTTGCATTGGCTAATTAAATTTAAGTTCTGATATTGAACTTTTGGTCTACTTGACCATTCATTGCAAAACATTCAGAAAAGAAACGATTCTAACTTGAATGCTCTCACAGGATGCTGTTATATAGTTTTAGATGTCCAGTCTAATTTGATAGCACATGAATTCACTGTGAAGACTTTATTTAAATATTTATGTATCACAACAGACATTAATCTTTGCTTTTTCTTCCTTTCATTCATTCAGACAAAATCAGTCTATTTTCCACAAATATCTAGGGAGTTAAATAAAATCTCCTTAAGGCTTTATTTTTAAAATATATTATTTATTTTTTATTTTTAAGCATTTTATTTATTTGTCAGAGAGAGAGAGAGTGCATGCACGTGTGCACAAGGGGAGGAGGGGTAGAGGAAAATCAGGTTCCCTGCAGAGCAGGGAGCCCTATGTGGGACTTGATCACAGGACCCCGGGATCATGACCTGAGCCAAAGGTAGATGCTTAGCAGACTGAGCCACCTGGACATCCTGCCTTAAGGCTTTAATCCTTCTTTTTTGGAAGATTGGTTAGAAACACATTGTTAATTCTTTATTAATTTTTTAAGTTGAATGAGAACATACATTTAAAGAAAAAATAAATAGTGATGTCAAACCTGAAAAACACGTTTCTTTTTTTTTTTAATTTTTAAGATTATTTATTTATTTATTTGACAGAGAGAGAGAGAGAGCTCAAGCAGGGGGATCAGGAGAGGGAGAAACAGGCTCCCTGCTGAGCAGAGAGCCCCTTGCAGGGCTGGGTCCCAGGACCCTGAGATCATGAACTGAGCAGAAGGCAGATGCTTAACTGATTGAGCCACTCAGGCACCCCTGAAAAACACATTTCTATGCTAAAACTTGTTTTAAAATCACAAGTTATTGTTATCTAAGTTTTTAAAAAGTGATCTATGAATATCTAAAGTTAATATTTAGTTTTAAAACTTAATCTTATTTGTAAAATTTCATGTTTCCAAAAGGTATATATTTCAGTATTTACACAAATTCATACTTATTGACTTTATTTTTAATTAGAGAGGTTTCTAAATTTTATTTTTTTCCATTTATTGGGATAGCTAGTTCAGTAAGTTAGCTAAGGCATAGGGGAAGCATCTGACACCTAGTATCATGTATGAGAGGTTATTAATTAAGTCATGTCAAAAATACAAACATGATTACAGTTTTCCAAGAATCTAGTGTTATGTTCTCCTTGCAATCAATGTATGCATTAACTAACTAGAAAAATAATTGCATTCTGTAGATTAAGAGGTTGAAGGAAAAATAATCCACATGAGAATATTTTCAGAATAAGCATTGTAATTCTTCTATTTGACAACGTAGAGATAAGGCCAAAAATTTAGCCATCATCCTGCCAGTATTTATCACTATAATTTATAGCTCTGTCTAGGTCAGTAAATTGAATAGGTAGATGTCAATCTGTCTAGTAAAACAGTCAGCATTAAGAACATTGTTACGTTGGGAACACTATTTTCAAAATTAAATTTCCTAAACTCCTTCTTGGCAAGCCCTTACTTTTCTTGGAAGCAGGAAAAAGTGATTACATATTAGTATGAGAGTGAAAGTGGAATTGCAGAAATGAAGGTCTTTACAGAGAACAATCAATAGAAATGAGGTAACTGAATGAAAATCAAGAGTTTAAACTGTCAATTCATCAGTAGATTTCCCTTGGTAACCATGAAATTTAAAGTTGTGACCTTCGGTGGAAATAGGTGTTCTTATAAATTGGTCCAAACTGAGTTAAAAACCTGAGATTCTCTAAGAAAAAAGTTAATTCTATCTCCTATGTATATTAAACACAGACACACACACACACACACTATATTAACCTGGTTATATGAACAGCTACTTGGATATAAATATAGTTTTGTTTTATCAATAAAGTAAGGGCCAAAATAGGTATAAGGAAAAAAGTAAGTCAGATTTTGAATTTGTTTTTGATCTGGAGTAAAAATAACAACTTCTTTGGCTTTCAGTCTCAATACAATATCATCTTTAACTTTACAAGGAGAATATTTGCTTTTCTGTCATTGAGTCAGGCTACTTTCAATTTACTGTGTATGTCTTATCCTGGTTTATTTCATGTTACTTAAATGTGCTTAAAAGGGTTTCTCTAATTAAATAAATCTTACTGCAATAGCTTATTTTGGGGACATAGGCTTTTTCTTCTTCCTGAAAGCACTGTATTTACTCAAATATTTGAAATATCTAATATGCCTCTGATTTGTGGGGTGAAATTAAGATTGTATTTCTTTTGTACAAATGTTTCACTAATCTGGCTGTAGTAGTCAGAGATAGCAGTTCTGAAATCTAAAGATTCAGCAAGAGCAATTAAAGAGATGCAAATTGATTAATTAAATGTCCACATTATTACATTTTGCACATCTGTAACTCTTTTGTCAAGATCTTCAAGATGCCACTATGAAAAATATGCCTGATGGGATTTTATTAGATGGCCAGTCTACCTAAATGCTAGTGCTGGTGGTTCAGGTAGAAGTACTATCTAATGATGCCTTCTTTCCTGATTTCCTAGCTCAATTTATCAGGGTGCATAGATATGTATAGATATAACTATGCCATAAAATTCGATATATTCAATATTATTAAGCATCCTATTACAGAAGCATTTCATTATGATTACTACTGAGTTATTTCAGAAATTTTGAGAGCTAGATATGATCAACTTAAAACATAACTCTAATTTTTTGAAGGTAGAAATAAAATAAGCAGAAAATAAAGAAAAAACATTTTAGATATGATAATATAATGTTTATTATAATAGGGGCTTTTATGTTTTATACTTGACATATAATTGTAAGGAAATATAAAGAAATGTAGTTTTAAGTCAAATTTTTAAAAAGTTTGATGGTTCAAACTATAATACAGAGTAATACATATATTTTCTATATATCAAATAGAACTATAACTATGTTTAAAAACTAAAAATGAAATATAGACAGATTCTGGTTTTGATTTCTAGTTTTCAGTCACTTTATAAACTACTTAAAACACTAATAAGGAGTAGCATGGAAACGGAGTTTCTTCAGGTTAGGTCTTCTGTGTTCTACTCATCGATGTCTATGGGTCCTGAGCTGTTGGTTGCCCTCTTTATGAAGGCAGGACCATACTAGTCTAGTTCACTGTTGAGTTTACAGAACTTGATAGGAAACCTGAAATATAGAACTCACTTAGTAAACATTAAAATTTGAAAGTGGGTGCCACTTTTATACATAGAAAGTAACAGATTCAGGGGCACCAGGATGGCTCAGTCGGTTAAATGTCCGACTCTTTTTTTTTTTTTTTTAAGATTTTATTTATTTATTTGACAGACAGAGATCACAGGTAGGCAGAGAGGCAGGCAGAGAGAGGGGTGGGGGGAAGCAGGCTCCCCATCAAGCAGGGAGCCAGATGCAGGGCTCGATCTCAGGATTCTGGGATCATGACCTGAGCCAAAGGCAGAAGCTTTAACCCACTGAGCTACCCAGGCACCCCTAACTGTCTGACTCTTGATATCAGCTCAGGCCTTGATCTTAGGCTGATAAGTTCAGGCTCTGTGTTGGGCTCCATGCTGGGCTTGAAACCTACTGAAAGAAAGAAAAGAAGAGAAAGAGAGGGAAGGAGGAGAAAGAAAGAGCAAGGAAGGAAGGGAGCGAGGGAGGGAAGAAGAAAAAGAAAAGAGGGAGAAAGAGAAAAAAGAAAGAAAAGCATTCTCAGTCATTAGGTCTATATTTACAAAAATTTATTAAACATATAGTATTTATATATGATATTTCCAAGGAGTTTTAGTTCTTGTTCATCTCAGCAAAATGCATGTCATTACATACTCATTATATAAGAAATATATTTTCTGTCTCTTTAAATTAATTAAAGGAGTTAAAATGTGTAATGCTTTTGACTGGAGCTTAGCACCTATTTTTATTGTTTCTTTTTACTAATTATTTTTGATCTCAGCATTCTGGGGCCTGTGTTTATGCATAGTGATGGTGCAATAGTTGTTTTATTTATTTTTGTTTGCTTGCTTGCTTTGGTTAAAAAAAGGTAAACTCCTGAATTGAGTCTGAGCAGAAAATGGATTGATTATATAGTAAAAACATGGGTACTCTGAGACTTTATTTTGCTCATTGAAGCCAAAGATACTTTTGTTTTTGCTTTTGATTTTCAGTATAAAAACAGTTACTGTCACTTTGTCTTGAGCAACTGATGCATTAAATTACACCTGTGATGGGTGCCTTGTATAAAATGAAGATTTACCTCCCTAGGAAGGGATTCTTACACTAATGAGTTTTTCATGACATGACATCAGTGACCAGTTCATTCTTTAACAGTAGGACAGTGCGGTCAACAGGGTAGCAGTCCATATTCTAACCTTTTGGTTACTTTGAAATACTCTTATCTGCTTTAGATAAATTAGTTTGGATTCTATTTGGAGGGGGAAAAATGGAGTTTATGCAATCTGAAGCTCATTCCCATCTTGTCATTCTATGATAAATCATGTTGGTTACAAAGCCTGTCCTATGAGAGCAAATCTAAAATTGCTCTACAAATATATCTGACCCATAAATGTTTGCTTTTTAAACTCAGTATTAATGTAGATATATTTTGTAAATGCAGAACAGACTTACATGGTTGGGTTAGTTTTTTTAAAGAACTGTTTTTTATTGCTTTTCTAATAAACTTAGATGTTAAGTGGCATAACTAACATATTAAAAAAAAAAACCCTTCATATTCTTTTTTAAACACAGCCTTTAGTCTCAGCCAATATATGTGGAATTCAACCCTATATTTTAAACTTCAAATTTCATTTATCTGTCCTAACCTGCTTTCAAAGAAAATGAGACTCCCACTCTGACAGCCACTTTACCAAATTAAAAACAAACAAATAAAACTCGGGCTTTGATTCTTTTTTTACCTAAAGAACACTGGATAGTAACTTTAACTGTTAGGTCTCATGTTGTAAGGCATGGTAATGTGTTTAAAATTACCATAGTTGAAGTTAGAGATATATAATTCCATAAACTAAAAGGAAATTTTCTTACTTATGCTCATTTTGTAGTATGTAGATAGGTAATGTTTTGGTTTTGAAATGACAGATACACATATTTCTACCTTAGTTTCAATACATGAGTTGTATGGCTTGTAGCAAGTTTTGTGGGAATTATATAAGATAAAATACCTTAAATTGCCTGCCATACTTCTTTTAGTATTTTAGTTATTGTTGCCAACTATTCAAGCCATTCTTTTCTACTATAGTCACATTGATACCAGCAAGAGAGTGCTAATATGCTGTGTATTTTTTATTTCTTAATTTATTTTTAAAGATTTTATTTATTTATCTGACAGACAGTGAGAGGGAACGCAGGCAAGGGGAGTGGGAGAGGGAGAAGCAGGCTTCCTGCTGTGAAGGGAGCCTGAAGTGGAGCTGGATCCCAGGACCCTGGGATCATGACCTGAGCTGAAGGCAGGTGCTTAACGACTGAGTCACCCCAGGTGCCTCTGTATTTTTTTATTTTTACAGTGAAGCAACTGTCATTAAGAGTAATGCCTATGAAATATAAAGTGCATTCATTTCTCTCAATAAATATATAATCTAGTAATAACACAGGTAAATATTTGTATATCAAGTACCCCAGGAAACAACCAAGAGAAAGAAATAGATCATTGTGAACCAGAAGAATAAAAAGATAATAGTAATAACTGGCATTGAAGGCTTTCTTTATATAACCTCACTTAACATGATGACCCAAGGAAATAAGGCTGAAGTATTCTCAGTTTACAAAGTTAGAGATAGAGGTTTGTTGCCAGAGTCGCTCAGTTACTGAGGGTTATAGCAAGACTGGGGATGCAAGGAGTCTAACACAGACCTTACGTTCTTAATAATCACAAAGTACAACATTTTTGATTCAAGATTTTTGGGTAACAGAGGAGACTGCAGGTTAATGTATGTTTATTAAAGAGCTGGAGCAAAGCAGAACTACAGATTGAGCATGTGATATTTTGGGGACATTGAAAGTTATAGGGAGATTATAGATTGGATTACTTAAAAATTGAATGTTAGAAATAAAATATTCCAAAGACACCTTTGAATTCAGACACAGGAATTAGTTCTAGCCTCAACAACAACAAAAAAATGCACATAAATAGATACCTTTTCAGATATTCTGAGTAAAAGTGTAGAGAATTGTTTATCCAAAACTTTGATCTCATCTTTCTCTTTCTTAAAATTAGCTAGAAACAACCACTAGGCAGTTAGTGACCCAATATGGCAACAGTATTGCTAGGGCCTACTTTATACAGTACTTTTAATTCACTGAAAACTGACCCATTATATTGATAATTGATGATGGTTACTCTTAGGCAAAGCAATATCATAGAGTTCTACTTAAACCTATAGAAAAGATTTTATTGTTTAGCAATGTGCTACTTTAAAAATGCTGGTTTCCATTGGTAGCATATTGCATAAGGTTTGTAATAAACACAATTTAAAAGTAATATTCTAAACATAGCATTTCCATATATATTAAGTGAATTACAAGGTAAAAGATTTTGAATGGGAAAGGAAAGTCCTTTGTATTACTATTAATTTCTTAATATAAAACATAGTGGGTTATGTTCATGGGAAAAGTCAGACTGGAGTTTTCAAAAAGAAATAACCTTGAGTTACATTCTGGATGCCCTTCAGATTTAATATAACTGTAATTTGAAAATATAATATTAGCTGTATATTTTAACTGTTCTAGTAGTTTAATTTTCATCAACTGTTCTTGTACTGATGTCATTGTATACTATCAGTGATACTGGTTAGATGTAGTCAGCTATGCACTCAGTCTGTTGTGCAGCCAACTGTACGTGTATGTGTGTGTGTGTGTGTGTGTACACGTGTGTGGGGTGAGAGAAGGAGAATGAACTCCATAGGATTCACTCTTTTGATAACATATTCTATAGATTTTTTTCTATTTTAATATATGTTTATGAGGATTCTTAGCATTTATTGATGTCTACAGTTATCATATCATATACTTTTAGTTTTTAAATAATAGGTCCATAAAATTCCATGAAGTTTCCTTAGAGTCCTTCTGTGCAGTACCTGTTATTTTTTGGCACTTGTATGGAGTTATATAATTTCTATAAATTATCAAACCAAATTATATAAACACATCTTTTCATTTAGATACTTCATAAATATGGTTATAATAAAAATGGTTATAATAGGATGGCTAATTCCCAACAGCATTGATCATGGATATTCTTTGATTTTGGAGCACAATGGCAAGATTATGTTTTCCAGTAGGAAATAATTTGAAAGTATTTGCAGAACAGCTTTGCTCTTTGTTTCAGTCTTTTAATAGTGCTGTGTTAGATTATAACTGACTGATTCCTAATGCAACAGCAAAATATGAAAATCTAATTTACATGTCAAAGCAAAGACAAGATGGGAAGAGAGGTTGAAAGGCTAAATTAATCATTTTATATTTATAATTAGAACATAACCGTACCTATAAGACATGACAATATGCATACTTTTATATGAAAATAGTGATTATATGAAATCATGAGTTTGCTCTTCTTTTAGTAAAAGAACTTCCCCTCATTGGCTTCATGTTATTTTCACTAATGAAGGAAGACGTTATTGATATCTCTCAGAGAAACTTTCTTTAAAACCAACCTCTTAAAATTTGAGACTTATCAAAATATTCCATGTTAGGAGCAATACCCACTCATTTTATTACTATAAGCTTAATGGTTCTAGAGGAATTGCATTTAAAATTCCTTTTGAATCTAATTTTTCAAAATCAATTAATTCTTAATTCTAATTTCAGTTCTTCTGGGCCATTGATTCTTTTCCTCATTAGGCTCTTTTAATCACTTGACTTCCTCAAAAAGCAACAGTTCAAGTTTCTTAGAGAAAAGTTTCTGTAAAAAAATTAAATGCATATAAATGTAACAACCTAAATATGTCTTCACTGCTAATGCCTTTTTCCTATGCATTTGTAGTGTGAAGAAGTGTACATCAAACAAAATGAGTAACCTCTCGTCCTTCTGCACATATCTCTTCAACCTTCACTAGCACTCTTGAAGCCACCTGGCACATTACAAGAATATTAAATGCAATGTTCTTTTTGTACATGTTCTGTAATGTGTGTGATAATTTTTTAAAACATTGCAACAGATTAGAAAAAACTTTTTATATACTCTCACATGCATAAGTATTTTCTTAAATGTTTGTAGTTCTTAATTTTGTATTACATGTGTGTGACTTTATGGAACCTCTTGTGTTTTAAACGCACCCTTGTTATTTTTGCAGTATTTCTCAAAAAATTTTTCTATCTTCTTTGATGCTTTTGTTTTGAGAACATTATTTTACCAGGTTGTTGCTAGAGCAAGTGTTCCAGATTCTGTCCAATATAATCCACAATTCATAAATTCACAAAACTGTTGGGGACTTGAGTGTCACCTTCACGAGGTGGGGATCCTGGTGATTGGAGCAGAAATGACAGGGGGACTACTGACTGATGATCAGTAGACAACTTTATTTCATACAGTCACTTCTTTTATACTTTACACAAGATCCAGTTACAAACAATATAGATTTATGTGCAGGACATGAACTGCACGTGAGAAGTGAGCTATGTGCAGGATGTGGGCTATATGTGAGCAATCAAGTGCGACTGGTGAACAACAACAATTATCTCAATTATCTTGTAGCTTTAAATGAAAAGAGCAAGTTAAGGATTCTCCACACTTATAAAATCCATCTGAAGGAGGACAGGAATGCCCTCCGGGGATCCTCCCATGTTTATTCCGGGCCTCAACCAAAGAAAACTCTTGCCTTCCATCTCTTGGAGTTTTCTCACAGGATCCGACAGGACCCCAGTCACACTGGCGAGGATCTGGGTTTTGTTCCAACACTTGGGGGCAAATATTTATTGGTCAGGCTTCAGGAGACTGATTTCTGGGTGACTCAGAACACTAAGTTTACTCATTGATTAATGCTTTCAAAAGTGTGAGCATCTGCTATGAATGGAGCAACTGGTTTGGATCTTTGCATGATCTTGCTGAATCAGTTATCTTATGTTAACAGTATTAAAAATCTGAAGCAGCCAAAACAATATTTCTTTTCCAACTCTTTTTTCTCACCCATAGCACTTTAACACTTTCTTTTCTTATTTTGTTAGATCTTATAAAAAGAAATGGAAATTTATTTGCTGAAATTCATTCCTTTAATTGGTGAATATCTCTATTTTTCTTTTTTTACCCATAGACTGTTGCTGATACCTCTGTTAGAATTCGATTCATATTTATACTCCTGTCACTAGTTAGTTTTATATTGACTTTCACCAATTATAGTAAAAGCTCTCTGAAGGCAGGTCATTTTCAAATCCAATTTGGTTTCAGTATGTGGCACTATACAAGGGTCTCAGATGGACGAGGGGTGTGCAAAGAAGAGCTAAGAGCTTAAAGAGAATGAATAATATCTCAAATGCTCAAATCACCTTGAAAATACTTTTTTTTTTTTGTAGGCCAAATCTAAAAATTTGATTTTTTGAGAAAATAGAACACCTACCTTTTTCTAAACCATTTCTCTGCTTTACTGCCATTTTAATCTCTGTTTTCAAAGAGGCCAATGACCACATGCTTTCCCCCAAATTTTTTTCCTCTTAAGGACTCTTCTTGAAATAGAATCCTAAAGAGAACGTGGAGGCAGTGCTGGAGGGGATTAAACTCTTGATAAGAAATAATGTGTTACCATTCTGAAGTATATATGAAATTCAAGCAGAAAGTATATACTTATCCAAAAGAATAGGCCTTTGATTTTGGAAGTTTGAGCATTAACAAACTAGTATGAAGTGTATTCTTGAGTCATGATACCAATTTGGCACCCTTGATTTTATATAAAATTACCTGATTTTGATAAGCAACTTTAAGAAGAGTGATAATTGCTTTATGCAAATTATTTCATGTAATCCTAGAGCAACACTGTAAGAAAAGTTTTATCTGAGGTTTCCAGAAGAAGAAACTGACATCAAAGGGATTAAGGAATTTGCCTGAGGCCACATAGTAACTAAGGAAAGGACTCAGAACATAGATTTCTTTAACTCCGAATCTGTGTTCTTTCTACTGATTTGCATGTTTACAGGATTTAGACAATTTCTTTATAAAAATATAAGCTAGGTGATATTCCAGAAGTAAAAAGGAGTTGTTGATGTCTATACTTATATTACTACTATTACTATTAGTGTTTTTCATCATTTATTATAAAAATACACACACACACACACACACACACACACACACAGAAGTTTCTGAAATTTTTACTTGCAGCCAAGGTATTTTTATCTAAAAGCAAACAAACTGAAGACTACAACTTTATTCCATATAACAGTAGTAATTAACTATCACTATGAAATAGGATCATGTAAGCTTTGAAAAATCCAGACTCATGACCCGGATTTCTGATTTAATTGGTGTGAGTTGAGAGACTTGCTTGTCTCTCCTACCTACCTATCTATCTAAAATATTTTAATTTATAATTAAAATATTGAGGACCACTGCATATGTAATACTAATGTGCACACAAGTAATAGAAAAACCCTTTTAGAAAAATAATTTTGATGTGGTCTATTTCCAGAATAGATTTTCTAAAATACTGATTATCTATAAGCACTATAAATACAAATAGTACATGTTGAGCTTCCCTACTGTCTGGAAACTCATAATACAACTGTTACTAGAGTAGGCTACTGTATTCTGCAGTAACAACCCTAATATCTAAATAATTGAACCCCGCAGTTATTTCTTACAGGTGCTAATTTTACTGATGCCCAATACGTTCCAGGATTTCAATACAGTAATTGAATGATCCTCATTGCTTCTGTTTTGTCGCCTCCTTAGTCACTGTGATGAGGGAAGAAATCACATCAGCTCTACTGTTGTCAGAATGGATTAATCAGTCCCTTATTGGAACCATTCACAAATCCTCACATAATTTCAGGGAGGTTGGGTAATATGATGAGACACATGGAATATGTAGTTGACAGTACTGTTTCTGCCATAGTAAGCAAAGTAAAGGGCCATGTTTATCTGCTCTTAATTAGGGAGGAGATAGATAGATGTTGAGGTGCTAGACAGCTAGGATAGTAGTGCAAACAGTAGAATTTTAAAGTGTCCAGTGTAACACTTGAAGTTACGGGTTTTCAGAAAATGTTTTTTCTTTTTTCTTTCCTCCTCTGAATGGACTGCTTTTTTCTGTTCCTGTTTTCTTTCCTGGAAAAATTGTCTGTTAAATGTTTCAGATTGTAGTTATACTAGGTGAAACTAAAAACAAGTAGTTTTTCCTGTTACCATTGGTCACATAGCCTACGAAACACTGGGTGAATCAAATGGCAAAAATGGTGTAAGTTAAGCCCATGGAAATGAAAGGTGGGTTGGTTGACATTCCAATGTGATTGCCTATGATAGTAAAGATGAGTTGGTTTGGATCTTCTACTTATATCCCTTAGATGAAAATAGTTTTACAATAAAACCTGCAAAAGGCATAGAATATTTATATTTTTCCTATCTTGGTTACTTTGGCACATATGTATGAGAATATTTGAAAGTGCATGATGTATTTAGGGAATTTAAGAGCAACCACCTCTACGTAGCTTCTGATGTATATGGGCTAATGATGGTTTATAACTTTTACTGGGAGTCAGATACAGAGGATCTTTAGCTAGTTTAAGGCAAAGCACCATTTTGAGCAAGAAGAAAAAGTACAGGGGCACCTGGGTGGCTCAGTGGGTTAAGCCTCTGCCTTCGGCTCAGGTCATGATCCCAGGGTCCTGGGATCGAGCCCCACATTGGGCTCTCTGCTCTGCAGGAAGCCTGCTTCCTCCTCTCTCTCTGCTTGCCTCTCTGCCTACTTGTGATCTCTGTCAGATAAATAAAGAAAAAATCTTAAAAAAAAAAAAAAGTACAGAATTTTTTCAGAGTCATATACTTAAAATCAGTTTTTTATCTATTAGCAATTAGTTTTATCTGGTAAGATAGGATGTGTCTATTCTGAAGGTTATCCTCTTTTTATAAAATCTTACATTCATTTCTTACTCTGTTTTTCTCTTCATCCTCTTCAAATTTTAATCTCCTTCTAAAGTGCTCAACCTAATTCTCTAGCAATTATTCAATCCATAGAGCTGTTGAATTTTTACAAAGCTTACCAGAGAGGCTACCTCACCTTGATGGCTGATAATCAATTGATGAAGAAAAACCAATATGATTAGTGCCATGTAAGAATATAAATATCATATAAAGTAACATAGAGGCTGAAAAAAATATTTGATTGGCGATATTAAATGAAAGACATAGTGGCATTTATACTGAATTGTAAAAAGAGGTGAGGATTCTCACAAGTGGGGTCACAGAGAATTACTTAGAATAGTAGCAAGATAAGTAATTGTGTAGATATGGGGAAGTGTTTAGTGTTGGAAAGATTAAGTGATCCAATATAGGTCAACAAAGTCTGCATGAACAGCACATTTTATGGAAAATATATGCTATAGCATGTTTAGGAAGGATCTACAATTTCCTTCTAAAGGTTAAGCCTGTTCTATAAGCAGTCTAAGATTCGTGGGCTGTGGTTGATATGATTGTACCAGACTTTGAGGTAATTACTTAAATATGGAAAAGATGTTTAGCAAGGAAAACATTTAAGAGGTTATTGAAATTTCTTGTGAAATGTGAGGAGAGGTGAAACTAACATAAAGGAAATGGGATGAATGCCAAGATATTTACCATGGAAGGGTGTGAAGCATTAAAAGAATTTTGTGGATTTAAGTACAGATGATTGGGTATGTTTTGGTGTCAAAGACAAAAAACAAAAGCCAAAACCTAAAAACACAAACTGCATTTTGTGAATGAATATGAGTTTAGTTTTGTATATTTCAGAATATTGATTTGGAAAAGTGAATTACTTCAGTTCAGCAATCTGAACTTTGCTTACCCTTATGAGCTGTACTCAGTAAATCTTATTTGAGCAGGATATAGAAAATTCTGTATATGTCTGAGGTTAGATTTTACCTGATCCAAAGGTCCTTTAATCTCTTGTGTGCTGTATCTGATTCTCATGTCCAAAACCTTATCTTACTGACCAATTGATTTCAGTTTGGGCATACTTTCTGGTATCTGATTGCTAGAGAGTTTTTTAGTAATAATTCCTTCTTGACCTCTACTTTTTTCAAACTTCATAATCTGTACCATCCTACTGGCTTTCTATTTATTTATTAAGATTTTATTTATTTATTTAACAGACAAAGATCACAAGTAGACAGAGAGGCAGGCAGAGAGAGAGGAGGAAGCAGGCTCCCTGCTGAGCAGAGAGCCCGATGTGGGGCTTGATCCCAGAACCGACCATGACCTGAGCCAAAGGCAGAGGCTTTAACCTGCTGAGTCACCCAGGCACCCTGGCTTGCTACCTCTTCCTGATATCTGTCGTGTTTCTGATGGTTCTAGATTTTATCCTTTTATCTTTAACCTACCACTACCTCGGACCTGGAAATAAGGCTTATACCACACTCTTAGATAATATGATACATAATAAAGAAGCATCAAAGTAGAATTAAGATAGAAACAGCTCTTCTTGATGTGTCTATAAGGCCAGTTCACTTCCTTGGTAACTTTTTTATGTAGATAGAGGCTATGAGTGAACGCTTTAGGATGAATTGTCCAAGAGTCAGGAATTCATTTAGATGCTTAGTGTATAGATCAAGGATCTGAGTATTAGCAGAAACATAGTTATATGAAAGTAAAACTATTCTAGTACTTTTCAGTGCTCCCGCAAGTCATCGAAGGCAATTAGTATTAATATTCAAGGGCACTTAAAAATCATCATTTAATACAATTACTAGAAATCATTGAATGACAAGGTACATAGATTCATGGCATATTAAAATTGTAGTGATACTTGCATGTGATCTGAGACTATAATTTAGGACAGGATGGCCATTTTTAATTTTTTTAGTTTTGTGGCGTTACATCTACTGCTTTATATTCAGTGAACACTAAATGATCAGGTCATATGTGTGACTTGTATTAATGAAATAAATTCATGATCTCAGCCTGAATTTCAGACTGTTTTCCCATTTACTTGTTTTATGATGAATTTAAAACAAACTGAATCATTTGAAAGACAGAATTTCTCTCTATGCAACTCATACAATTCCCAGAGGATGGTATTTATGTTTCTTTGAATGACAGTCAACACTGTAGAAATTTAGTTAGAAGAATTGTAGGTCAAAGATCTTGGATATGAGTGACATTGGCAGCATAAAGAAATGATCAGGGAATAAGTTTTTTTGAACTTTGACAGTCAATTTCTGGAAGTCAGAAGTCTTATAAAAAAACCTAAAAGAAAGGTTTGCCAAATGCATTTATATTCTAGAAAAATGGAAATAATATGAAATAATGCAGAAAACAAAAGACAAGTGAGCTGAACTTGAGATGACAATTAGTGGTAGAGAGGAATTTAGGGGTTTTGTGTGTGTGTGTGTGTGTGTGTGTGTGTGGTTTTTTGTTTGTTTTTTACTTATTTTGAAATGATTTTAGATTTACTGACTAGTTGCCAAGATGGTACATAGAGTTCCTATTTGCCCTGCACCATCCATCTCTAATGTTCACAACTCATATGATCTGGTATATTTATCAAAATGAAGAAATTAACATTGGCACAATATTGTTAACTAATTTCAGATTTATATTTCAAAAGTGTTTTCACTAATATCCTTTTTCTGATCTAGGACTCAGTACTAGATACCATGATTTATTTGGTCATCATGTCTTCTTAGTCTTCAGTCTGTGAATGTTTTTCAGTCTTTCTTTGTTTTGTTTTTTTGTTTGTTTGTTTGTTTTGTTTTGTTTTTGATCTTGATGCCTTGGAAGCATAATTGTATGGTAGAATATCTCTCAGTGTGGATTTGTCTATAACATCTTATAACTAAGTTATGGGTCTTGGGGAAGGATACCACAGAGCTTAAGTAACCTTCTTCTAACTTTATATTGTGGGTTATATCATGTATATATGATATGTGTTATGTTTGTGTATTTACATGAATCATTATCGCTGATTTTAGCTTGAATTACTTGGTTAAAATGGTATTTCCAGGTTTCTTCACTATAGTTAGTAATTTTTTCCTTCTACTAAACAAGCTACTAAATCTAGCCACCATTTGAGTGGAGGTGAATTTAGTCTTATCTCCTGAAGGGAAGACTATTAGATAATTTGAGGACATGTTTTAAAACTACCATAGTAATTTATAAATACTTTAAGCAAGCTATGTTGACACCATGCAAATATCCTTGTTTCTTTAAAGTTTTGCCCACTAATTTCTGCATTCTTCAGTAGATTTTGCCTATATATTAGCACTTCCTTTCTGCTGCTACTACAAGAAACTCCAGGTTCTTCTTGTATTTTTGGCTCTCAGTTTAGAATCAGCCATTCTCCAAGAACCTCCTAGAGCTGTTTATTAGAAAATGATATCTAACACCCAAGATATATATGGATATATATGGATATCTAACACCCAAGATACATATGGCTTCTGGTTCTGGTCATTTCTGGTAAGATGTCAGTGTTTATAGGCCATCTGCCATCTTAATATACAGGACTAGGAAATATACACACACACATACACACACACACACACACACAAACACATATACTAACTCAACTATATACAAACATTTAAGTATTTATCATCTGCCTTTGACTCTATAGTAGCGTCATAGGGTTCATTCTAGCCTACCTCTTATTTGTAACTTCTGCCCCTTACAATAAGAAACCCCGTTTTTTCTTTTTCACAATTTATCTACTTATTTGTTCAACCTAGTACATTGGTAGTTTCAGAATTACTGGCTAGAGTACAATGTTTATGGACAGTTGTTTTTGTAATTTAATTCTACATTATTCAATGAAAACACTGTTTTTCAAAGTTAATTAGGTCAGCTCCTTTTCTCCTTTCCACCTCCTTCTGTGAGATTATGTCATTCATTTTAATATAGTGAGATTAATTCTCCATGAGTATTCCATTCCAAGACTCCCTGATATCCTAGTTATTTATTTTTTTAAAATTTTTTCATAGCAAAACTTACTCTTTGTGGTTTATAGCTCTATTGGTTTTGAAAATGCATAATCATAGATCTGCTGACACAGTACTACACAGAACACTCCACAAACCTAAAAATTCTCTTGTGTAGCCCCTTTGCAGTCATCAAATAAAATTAGCTAATACTGAAATCTGAGGAATTAATTTAAAATAGGATTAAGAATTTCTTGGTCATAGTGTGGTAAGTTATCAAATATTTACTAAAGTGAATTCAACTTAATAAAATTGTCTTAATTCTAATTACATGGGAATGGTTAAGGTACAGACCCCTCCTTAGATTCTTAACATTTCTTATTCTTTTGTACTATGTATCATAATTAATTTGAAATTTATTTAAAAGTGATATATGTAGGTCAATTGAAAATCCAACATTCCAAATTGAATCTCTTTACTGACAATAATTTCATATTCCAGATTATTTTATCTTTACCTCGAGTCAGAAGATGAGGATCTGAAAAGATCATCTCTCATGCATTCTATCTCTTAGAGATTGGTAATAATAATATGGATTTATTTTTCTTGCATTTATATAATTTCAGGCCTTTCAGGTGAAGGTCTAGTGAAAAACACTATGGGCCTGAATAAAATAGTATTTTTATGGAAGGGGACATGTAAGCACCATGACTTTGAAGGACTTTTAAAAGAGCCTTGAGTGATAAGATTATGATGGAAGTAAAGGCATACCTTAGAGATATTGCAGGTTTGATTCCAGACCATTGCAATACAAATATTATAGTGAAGTGAGTTAAATGAATTTTTTAGTTTCCCAGAGCATATAAAACTTGTGTTTATGCTAAACTGTAACCTATTAAGTATGCAATAGCATTTTTAAAAAAAGTTTATATCTTAATTTAAAAATACCTTATTGTTGAAAAATGCTATCCTCTGAGATTTCAGTGAGTTGTACTCACTGACCAGAGATGATCATAAAAAAATATAAAAAATTATGAAAAAGTTTGAAATATTACAAGTATTGCCAAAATGTGAAACAGAGACGCAGAGTGAACAGATACTGTTGGAAAAGTGGCACCAGTAGACTTGCTCAATGTATGGTTGTCATAGACCTTCAATTTATAAAGATGAAATATCTGTGAAGTGCAATAAAAAAAACTGTTGTATTGGTTTGCTGACTGGACTTTGGGTTCGATCAAAATTATAAGTGAGACATTCTCTTTCTACCTCAGGACTAAAATTATACCCAACTCATGCTTGCAAATAACCTCCACTTTTTTTTTTTTTTAAGATTTTATTGATTTATTTGACAGACAGAGATCACAAGTAGGCAAACAGGCAGGTAGAGAGAGGGGAAGGGGGTAAAGCAGGCCCCCTGCTGAGCAGAGAGCCCCATGTGGGGCTCCATCCCAGGACCCTGGGATCATGACCTGAGCTGAACCCAGAGGCTTAACCCACTGAGCCACCCAGGTGCCCCGCAACTAACCTCCACCTTCTTCTGGGACATGATTTGTCCACAATAATTTCATTTGTTTCTACTAGCATTGGATTTAGGGGCTTGATTTAAATCAGCATTAGCATATACTAATTTTTGTGCAACCTAAATACAGTAGCCTCCCCCCCCACACACAAATTTCCAGATGAATCTGGAAAGAGAGATAACATTCTAGAACTTTAAGTCAAACTACATTTTATTCCTGCTGTTATCTTTGAAGTTTTTTTTTAAAAGATAAATTGTGTGTGTCCGGATTATTGGCTGAAATACCTATGGTGAAGTTTACAGATACATCTGATCTGGAATTAGATTTTATCAGACAACAGGGACCAGACTAACTGATCACAATGATGCATTCTCTTTAATGCCAGAATTTATGTTTCAGTGATATGCTTCACTGATGGAAATAATAATGGTTACTATTCATTGGTCATCTAACTGTAATTTACCAAGCAACCATAGAAGGTAATCATCATTAACATCATTTTATTATGAGATTCAAAGCTATTTGAAATGAATGACTTAAAGTACCACTGGTTAATCTCAGTTTAACATCTTGCTGCTTTCATTATTTCTCACTTTTTCCTCATGAAGCAGTAGTAATTTATTCATTTCAGCATTTTTATTTTTATGCAAGACAATAACTCTGACCAGGAATTGCTACTAAGGAGAGGGAACTGGAGTCCAAGGTGAACTTCAAACCCAACCCAGTAATTGGAGTGGTCAGACTTCCATGTTCTAAAATGTTTAAATTGTAAGTCTCTCTGATGCAATTTGTCATTAATTCTTGCTAAATTCTGTAGTTTAGCCTACCAAATATCATCCATTTGGTGAAGTACATATTTTGACTTTTTATTGTAGTGTGTTCTCATTATTATATTTTTATAGCAAAATTATATTCATAGAATGTGACTGGACAGAGTGTTAGAGAAGTATTCCAGCCTGACTTTAAATGATTGTTCTAAAAGTTCTTACTGAGTAACATTTAGTTCCCTGAAAATAAATTGTAGTATCTAATTTGAAGATTTTTATGATTGTTAACTGTGGTAATAAATGAGGTAATAGTAAATGAAACTCAGTCTCAATTTAAATTAAATTTGAGTCATTGTCCCTCCCGGTAAAAATGCATATCAGCCTTTTAGTACAGAGTGGCCATCTTGAAATCAATACTGAAGTTAGTCTATACAATGTAATGAATTATTTAGTAAAACCTAGGGACAGTCAGATTCAGGAAAGTTGAGTGAATTATGCGACATTCCCTCATTTCTTCTATTTCACTTTTTTTGTGTTGTCTCTTAGGGTTTTCTTTCTGTATACTATTTATGTGTTTTGCATGTTTCTTCTTGTAAAAGTAATTGAAGAAAATATATAGAATAATTGTTGTTAAAAGTATCTAAAGAAACAATATCTCAAGCTAGTATATGACATATTTTCTGTAGGATTGAGACCCCCTTGTTTTTGTCTGCATGCTAGTTTATGCATTCCATGTAAGTAAAATTCAAAGAGAGTTTTATGCTTTCATTATTTACTTTATTGTGCCTACTGCACGTAAATTTAAAACCTAGAATTTTCTTTTTAATATTAAGTAGATTTTTAAAGATACATGCAGAAGTGCCTATGTTATTTAAGCCTCCCCCACCCTTGTCGATTTCTGCTTCTGGGCTAAGCTAGTCAGGTTAAAATAAGACCGTTCAATTGGATTTTCTTAAAAATTACTGAAGTGTAGCATTAACTGCTCTTATTGTACAGAGTTGGTCTTATCAGAGTTCTTCATCTGATCCTGATACAGGACTTGAGGAAATTATTTATTACCATGAAAAACAAACACAATGCCTACTGATAATCTATACAGTCACGGTGATGGAGTCAGTAAAGTATCTGTGAAGTGTTTGCCACAAAGAGATTCATTTGGTGCCATGAATGCAGCTATGAACAAAACAGAACCTGAGCCCTGCCTTTGTGGAGGTTACATTCTGTCTGTTCTAGTGAAGAACCCAGGTATTTAACAAGTAATTAATCAAGCATTCATTCAGCTACAATTTGGGTCATAGACTAGTCTCACATCCCATCAAAAAAAGTCTGACCTATGTGAGGAAGTCAAGTGAGTTTCCTTGAGTGATGGATATTGTTATGGTGGTCTCTGAAACATGACTTCATGGATACTGGGGATTGGGTTGCTCAACCTACATTTCACCCTCTTTGCAAGCTGGTTGCTTCTTCCTGAAGGCTCACGGGAGAAGAATGAGTCAGACAAGTCAGCTGTAAGAGAAGGGAAGTAGGGAACAACAGCTGAAAGGACTGTCTCCCTGAACAACTCCTCAGTCCCATATTTATTAGATACAGGATAACAACCAACAAAGGAGAAAAAGAGGTATTCATTAGTCATAGATCTTGTAGGTAAACAAGAAGGAATGTGAGTCATACACTGATCACAAGTCTTACAGGTAAACAAGAAGAGTAGAGTGTGCCTGGTCAAGTAGCTTGGAATTTGTAGTTGAGCAAGCACACTTAAAGGGATTACCTTAAGAGCAGATTTTCTCTGAGACAGGGGAGACAATGAAGGGAAGCAGGAGGTGTTCCACCCTAAGTGGGCGGGTGTTCCCAGCTGCTTGGCTTCAAGGACTTATATCATCCTCTCCACCAGTGGCCTGTTGCTAGTACCTGTTTTTCTCAAGGTCATGTTTAAGCATGCTTGCTTGACCAGTACAATTCCTTACTAGTTATATTTTAAGCAATATATTATTCTGAGGGACAGTTACAGTTGGTGTTTTATACTACAAAAAAATAGCCAATGCTGCATTCCATGGGTTCGATTGCAACATGGATTTAGATGCAAACGGACTGAAGGTTTGGAAGGTATATTATTTCCCATTCTTCAGCTTCTTGAGAGACAGGTCATTTGTAGTAGAGGCAGTGTCTTACTTCTGGATTTTTGACACCTGAATTAGTTTAAGAACTAAACTAATTCATAAGGAGTACTCTAAAAATTTCTTCTTTCCAGTAAGGTGCTCAGAAGCAGTAGCTTTCTCAGTGAGTTGATTCTGTTTTGTTCTGAGAATTTTTCCTCCATGCCACACATTTTGAAACTCCTGTCCTCTCAAATACTTTTTGCTGATATTTAATCCCTTCTTGATGTAGATAACTAGGGAAGTCCTTGTTATCAGCACTAAACCTTGCTTGCAATAGTTGATTAAAAATTAATAAGCAATCAACTTGGTAGACAGCATTTTAGGCAGTGGAAAAAGTAAGTGCAAAGGTCCAGAAACAAACAAACAAAAAAAGTGTAGCTTGTGTTAGCAAAGAGATCAGTGCCTGTGTGGCTAGAGTGCAGAATTAGGTGGAGAATGCCATTCCAGGAGATGGGTGAGGAAAGCTTGGATTTGATCATCTATGATTGTATTTTTATCCTTACATTAAGTTCAGTGTCAGACATAAATACAAGTTGCTAAGCCACATGTAGATATATTCTAATTATTCTAATGCTAGTATAAAAAATGAATGTTAGGTTTCTAGAATAGTTCTGGGGCGTTCTTTTGCAAATGTACAATGCAGAAATAATAGCACGCAGATCAGAATGTTAGTAATAAAAGATGGAGGAAGCCCTATAAATTAAACAGATAAGATTTGAAGTTCATAGGACTGTTAGTTGAATAGCCATGGGGAAGTAAAAGGAAATAGGGCTAAAAGATGATTTCAAGTTCTAGTTGGTAATGGGGACATGAATCACTGAAGTACAAGGATTCTTAAGGAAGATTAAGAATTCAGATCTGAACATGCTGAGTTTGAGTTCTCTATGCTAAGTTTAAGAAGGAGGCTGAATTTTTAAGCACTGGTACAAGCCAAAGCAATGGAGATAAATGGGGAAGGAACATCAGCATAATGTATAAAATAAACATAACTTTCATCTTAATTAGGTTATTAAATATTAATCACAAATAGTAAAAACAAATTAAAATAAATTCTTAGAATTCTAAATCCTATATTTTATCAGAAGGTAAAAATCAAAGTAAAATAAAGTTAATAAATCAAAACTTAAAATTATGACCCAGATTAGTTCTTATTTTCAGTATTTTTCAAGAAATAGTGCAGTGTTTCTCAGAAAACAGTGCAGATTTATGTATAAGTGTTAGTCTAGGAACTTTTGTGTTTTGAAAAAAACAGATCAAAAGTGTCTAAAAACAAAACAATATAAAGTGTTAGGATTATAATTAAGTACTAAGGTATACTGGTTCATTTAGGTTGACACATGGAAAATAGATATTTGGCTATTTGGTTAAAAGTTAAACTAAAACTGCATTTTAGTACAAAGCATATGATGAAAGTGAAAACATTTTAAGTACTAAAAGGAATAAAGGTAAAATTAATTCTTAAAGGATCACAAAGGTAATTCTTTTCATTAGTTTGCTCTCATATGGGCTTTTTTTATGTCTTTGACTCTCTTTCAGCATGATAAAATGTGTTTATCATATCTTGGCTTATTCAGATGTATACATCAAAACCCACACTGCCTCTAACATTTCTCATCTTTCAGGATATAATGTTTTCATCATAAAGGAGTAATTGAATGGAGGAAGATATAATATAATATAGGATGTGATTGTTTATTAATTCTCGTGTACTAATAATTTGTATAAAACAAGGTGAATGAACATAAACTACATAAAATAACTGAGAGCTTTAAGAGAATTTATAGCAATTCACCTGGTATCTAATGAATTTTTAATTCTTCCAAGTTTTAATAGAAAGAACATTTCAAAATTTATTTTAAGATACACTTAGATTCAATTAACATTGAACCAGTAGAGCAGAAAACAGTTGGCTTTATGAATATTTGGAATTGTGTCTGATTTCATGGTACCATATATGTTACATTTGACTTTTGCCACATTGTGTAGCATGGTAGAAATAAAATGAATTCAGATCTGCAATAAAATGACAACACATACAATAGCTGTTTTGTTATAACTTAATAAAATGAAGCACTGTATTTTATGTTTGATGACATCTTTATTTGTAGTCATATTTTGTTTTTCTTTGTGCTACAATATGTTTGAATGAGAATAAAGAAAATAATTGGATATCTTAGCATGTAAACATGAATTTAAAGTTGAGAAAAATATTTCCTTAGTTAATAAATTATTGGCATTTGTTTGGTATTTTAAAAAATATTATATAAATAATGAGCATTTAAATATATCCATTGATGTTGCCTTGAATATTTTATATGTTTACTGTAGTAATAATACATAGTGTTTTGAAGTTGAAATGTTCCAAGACTATACTTCTAGTTTCCTTTATGTTCTCAAACAGTGCTACATATTTGTCCTGCTCAAATTACCTATCCAAGCCAATTTCCAATATTCTCCTAGATACACATATTTTTCATAAAAATTTGTGATCCTATATTACTTATGTTTTGAATACATTTCCAGAGCTCTCAGAGCTGTTTAAGACCCATGTTGCTGAAATCATTTTTCCATCCAGAGGTTCTTTCCTCCCTCTCTAAAGAGCCTCAGTTCTTTTAAGGTATCATATTAAGGTGCTTAAATTATTGTTATTTATGTACACATACATAGAGAAAATTAGAGTTGAAAGAAATATTAGAGCCTATCTAGTACATTCCTCTCACTTTGCTGATGAGGAAACTTATATCCTAAGAGGTAAAGTGATTGAAATTTTGGGTTAGAAGTTTACTTTATCTTGGGATGCCTAGATGGCTCATTTGGTTAAATGTCTGCCTTTTGGTTTTGGCTTAGGTCATGATCTCAAGGTCATGAAATCAAGGCCCACCTGAGGCTTCCCACTCAGCAGGGAGTCAGCTTGGTATTCTCTTCCTCTCTCTCCCTTTGCCCCTCCCCCACTTATGTGAGCTTGAGCTTGAGTGCACACACACTCTCTAGCTCTAAAATAAATAAACCTTAAAAAAAAGTTTACTTTATCTAACCATCCATGTAAATAATAAAACCTCTAAACTGAAGGTGAGTTTACTGATGGTACATGACAGCTGTTAGTGACAACAGGTTTCATCAACTCTCAGGGTGGCCCCACATTACAAGTAAAGTAGTGGGGCCACACCTTCCTAAATCCATGCCCAAGTCATGTTATATTCTTCTTTTCATATGCCACTGGAATTATTTTTTATACTGTTTTGGCTTATAATTTTTTATATGTTCATGATAGTGATTAGCCTGTGATTTTTCTTTATTGTAACATACTTGTGAATTTTGTCAGTGTTACTTTTACCTCACAAAAATGATGGGAAATACTCCATATTTTTCTATTTTATAGAAGAATTTATATATGATTTTTCTCTCTCTCTCTCTTTTTTTTTGGATTTTTCTTTGTGACAATGTTTTCATGACAAATTCAATTTCTTTAATATGTACAAGTCCAGTCAGGTTTATATTTAAGTAGATTTTGGTAGTGTTTTCAAAGAATTTGTATATTTTACATAAATTGTTACTTTTATAGGCATAGAATTATCTTTCATTTCTTCTATAAGCATATTTGGAAAAATTTTATTTGGAAATATTCTCAAATTTATAAAAAACACTGTAAAAGGTAAAATAATTCAAGAAAAGCTTACATCCCTTTTGTTCAGATTTACCTATTAACATATACCTCATTTGCATAATCATTTGTTATCAGACAGAGCTCTCTATCTCTCTAATAATTTTTCTGAATATTTTGAAGGTAAGTTACAAACCACACTAAATGTGGAGTGTTTCCTAAAAAAGGGTCTACACAGTACAGTTATGCACTTCGTGTATTTCTATTGATTCACTGTTTTTAGCTATCCTTCCATCTATATTCTAATCTTGCCAGTTGACTTTTTTTTTTTTTTTAGTTTTTTTTTCAAATTCATTTTTTTTTTAATTTTTTATTTTTTATAAACATATATTTTTATCCCATGGGGTACAGGTCTGTGAATCACCAGGTTTACACACTTCACAGCACTCACCAAAGCACATACCCTCCCCAATGTCCATAATCCCACCCCCTTCTCCCAAACCCCCTCCCCCGAGCAACCCTCAGTTTATTTTGTGAGATTAAGAGTCACTTATGGTTTGTCTCCCTCCCAATCCCATCTTGTTTCATTTATTCTTCTCCTACCCACTTAAGCCCCCATGTTGCATCACCACTTCCTCATATCAGGGAGATCATATGATAGTTGTCTTTCGCTGCTTGACTTATTTCACTAAGCATGATACACTCTAGTTCCATCTATGTTGTCGCAAAAGGCAAGATTTCATTTCTTTTGAAGGCTGCATAGTATTCCATTGTGTATATATACCACTTCTTCTTGATCCATTCATCTGTTGATGGACATCGAGGTTCTTTACATAGTTTGGCTATTGTGGACATTGCTGCTATAAACATTCGGGTGCATGTACCCCTTTGGATCACTACGTTTGTATCTTTAGGGTAAATACCCAATAGTGCAATTGCTGGGTCATAGGGCAGTTCTATTTTCAACATTTTGAGGAACCTCCATGCTGTTTTCCAGAGTGGCTGCACCAGCTTGCATTCCCACCAACAGTGTAGGAGGGTTCCCCTTTCTCCGCATCCTCGCCAGCATCTGTCATTTCCTGACTTGTTGATTTTAGCCATTCTGACTGGTGTGAGGTGATATCTCATTGTAGTTTTGATTTGTATTTCCCTGATGCCGAGTGATATGGAGCACTTTTTCATGTGTCTGTTGGCCATCTGGATGTCTTCTTTGCAGAAATGTCTGTTCATGTTCTCTGCCCATTTCTTGATTGGATTATTTGTTCTTTGGGTGTTGAGTTTGCTAAGTTCTTTATAGATTCTGGACACTTTATCTGATATGTCGTTTGCAAATATCTTCTCCCATTGTGTCAGTTGTCTTTTGATTTTGTTAACTGTTTCCTTTGCTGTGCAAAAGCTTTTGATCTTGATGAAATCCCAATAGTTCATTTTTGCCCTTGCTTCCCTTGCCTTTGGCGTTGTTCCTAGGAAGATGTGCTGCGGCTGAGGTCGAAGAGGTTGCTGCCTGTGTTCTCCTCAAGGATTTTGAAGGATTCCTTTCGCACATTGAGGTCCTTCATCCATTTGAGTCTATTTTTGTGTGTGGTGTAAGGAAATGGTCCAATTTCATTTTTCTGCATGTGGCTGTCCAATTTTCCAAGCACCATTTATTGAAGAGGCTTTCTTTTTTCCATTGGACATTCTTTCCTGCTCTGTCAAAGATTAGTTGACTGTTCAGTTGAGGGTCTATTTCTGGGCTCTCTATTCTGTTCCATTGATCTATGTGTCTGTTTTTGTGCCAGTACCATGCTGTCTTGATGATGACAGCTTTGTAATAGAGCTTGAAGTCCGGAATTGTGATGCCACCAACGTTGGCTTTCTTTTTCAATATCCCTTTGGCTATTCGAGGTCTTTTCTGGTTTCATATAAATTTTAGAATTATTTGTTCCATTTCTTTGAAAAAGATGGATGGTACTTTGATAGGAATTGCATTAAATGTGTAGATTGCTTTAGGTAGCATAGACATTTTCACAATATTTATTCTTCCAGGAGCATGGAACATTTTTCCATTTCTTTGTGTCTTCCTCAATTTCTTTCATGAGTACTTTCTAGTTTTCTGAGTATAGATTCTGTGCCTCTTTGGTTAGGTTTATTCCTAGGTATCTTATGGTTTGGGTGCAATTGTAAATGGGATTGACTCCTTAATTTCTCTTTCTTCTGTCTTGCTGTTGGTGTAGAGAAATGCAACTGATTTCTGTGCATTGATTTTATATCCTGGCACTTTACTGAATTCCTGTATAAGTTCTAGCATTTTTGGAGTGGAGTCTTTTGGGTTTTCCACATATAGTATCATATCATCTGCGAAGAGTGATAATTTGACTTCTTCTTTGCCGATTTGGATGCCTTTAATTTCCTTTCGTTGTCTGATTGCTGAAGCTAGGACCTCGAGTACTATGTTGAATAGCAGTGGTGATAATGGACATCCCTGCCGTGTTCCTGACCTTAGCGGAAAAGCTTTCAGTTTTTCTCCATTGAGAATGATATTTGCGGTGGGTTTTTCATAGATGGCTTTGATGATATTGAGGTATGTGCCCTCTATCCCTACACTTTGAAGAGTTTTGATCAGGAAGGGATGCTGTACTTTGTCAAATGCTTTTTCAGCATCTATTGAGAGTATCATATGGTTCTTGTTCTTTCTTTTATTGATGTGTTGTATCACATTGACTGATTTGCGGATGTTGAACCAACCTTGCAGCCCTGGAATAAATCCCACTTGGTCGTGGTGAATAATCCTTTTAATGTACTGTTGAATCCTATTGGCTAGTATTTTGTTGAGTATTTTCGCATCTGTGTTCATCAAGGATATTGGTCTATAGCTCTCTTTTTTGATGGGATCCTTGTCTGGTTTTGGGATCCAGGTGATGCTGGCCTCATAAAATGAGTTTGGAAGTTTTCCTTCCATTTCTATTTTTTGGAACAGTTTCAGGAGAATAGGAATTAGTTCTTCTTTAAATGTTTGGTAGAATTCCCCCAGGAAGCCATCTGGCCCTGGGCTTTTGTTTGTTTGGAGATTTTTAATGACTGTTTCAATCTCCTTACTGCTTATGGGTCTGTTCCGGCTTTCTATTTCTTCCTGGTTCAGTTGTGGTAGTTTATATGTTTCTAGGAATGCATCCATTTCTTCCAGATGGTCAAATTTGTTGGCGTAGAGTTGCTCATAGTATGTTTTTATAATAGTTTGTATTTCTTTGGTGTTAGTTATGATCTCTCCTCTTTCATTCATGATTTTATTTATTTGGGTCCTTTCTCTTTTCTTTTTGATAAGTCGGGCCAGGAGTTTATCAATTTTATTAATTCTTTCAAAGAACCAGCTCCTAGTTTTGTTGATTTGCTCTATTGTTTTTTTTTTTTTTTTTGGTTTCTATTTCATTTATTTCTGCTCTAATCTTTATGATTTCTCTTCTCCTGCTGGGTTTGGGGTTTCTTTCTTGTTCTTTCTCCAGCTCCTTTAGGTGTAGGATTAGGTTGTGTACTTGAGACCTTTCTTGTTTCTTGAGAAAGGCTTGTACGGCTATATATTTTCCTCTCAGGACTGCCTTTGTTGTGTCCCACAGATTTTGAAACGTTGTATTTTCATTATCATTTGTTTCCATGATTTTTTTCAATTCTTCTTTAATTTCCCAGTTGACCCATTCATTCTTTAGAAGGATGCTGTTTAGTCTCCATGTATTTGGGTTCTTTTCAAACTTCCTTTTGTGGTTGAGTTCTAGCTTTAGAGCATTGTGGTCTGAAAATATGCAGGGAATGATCCCAGTCTTTTGATACTGGTTGAGTCCTGATTTAGGACCGAGGATGTGATCTATTCTGGAGAATGTTCCATGTGCACTAGAGAAGAATGTGTATTCTGTTGCTTTGGGATGAAATGTTCTGAATATATCTGTGATGTCCATCTGGTCCAGTGTGTCGTTTAAGGCCTTTATTTCCTTGCTGATCTTTTGCTTGGATGATCTGTCCATTTCAGTGAGGGGAGTGTTTAAGTCCCCTTCTATTATTCTATTATTGTTGATGTGTTTCTTTGATTTTGTTATTAATTGGTTTATATATTTGGCTGCTCCCACGTTGGGGGCTTAGATATTTAAAATTGTTAGATCTTCTTGTTGGACAGACCCTTTGTATGACATAGTGTCCTTCCTCATCTCTTATTATAGTCTTTGGCTTAAAATCTAATTGATCTGATATAAGGATTGCCACTCCTGCTTTCTTCTGATGTCCATTAGCATGGTAAATTCTTTTCCACCCCCTCACTTTAAATCTGGAGGTGTCTTTGGGCTTAAAATGAGTTTCTTGGAGGCAACATATAGATGGGTTTTGTTTTTTTATCCATTCTGATACCCTGTGTCTTTTGACAGGGGCATTTAGTCCATTAACATTCAGGGTAACTATTGAGAGGTATGAATTTAGTGCCATTGTATTGCCTGTATGGTGACTGTTACTTTATATGGTCTCTGTTCCTTTCTGATCTACCACTTGTAGGCTCTCTCTTTGCTTAGAGGATCCCTTTCATTATTTCCTGTAGAACTGGTTTGGTGTTTGCAAATTCTTTCAGTTTTTGTTTGTCCTGGAAGCTTTTAATCTCTCCTTCTATTTTCAATTATAGCCTAGCTGGATATAGTATTCTTGGCTGCATGTTTTTCTCGTTTAGTGCTCTGAAAATATCATGCCAGCTCTTTTTGGCCTGCCAGGTCTCTGTGGATAAGTCAGCTGCCAATCTAATATTTTTACCATTGTATGTTACAGACTTCTTCTCCCGGGCTGCTTTCAGGATTTTCTCTTTGTCACTGAGACTTGTAAATTTTACTATTAGGTGATGGGGTGTGGGCCTATTTTTATTGATTTTGAGGGGCGTTCTCTGAACCTCCTGAATTTTGATGCTCGTTTCCTTTGCCATATTGGGGAAATTCTCCCCAATAATTCTCTCCAGTATACCTTCTGCTCCCCTCTCTCTTTCTTCTTCTGGAATCCCAATTATTCTAATGAGGTTTCGTCTTATGGTGCCACTTATCTCTCTAATTCTCCCCTCGTGGTCCAGTAGCTGTTTGTCCCTCTTTTGCTCAGCTTCTTTATTCTCTGTCATTTCGTCTTCTATATCACTAATTCTTTCTTCTGCCTCATTTATCCTAGCAGTGAGAGCCTCCATTTTTGATTGCACCTCATTAATAGCTTTTTTGATTTCAACTTGGTTAGATTTTAGTTCTTTTATTTCTCCAGAAAGGGCTTTTATGTCTCTCGAGAGGGTTTCTCTAATATCTTCCATGCTTTTTTCGAGCCCGGCTAAAACCTTGAGATATGACATATTACCAATGTCTGTATTGATTAGGTCCCTAGCCTTCGGTACTGCCTCTTGTTCTTTTTTTGGTGTTGAATTTTTCCGTCTGTCATTTTGTCCAGATAAGAGTATATGAGGGAGCAATTAAAATACTAAAAGGGTGGCAACAACCCCAGGAAAATATGCTTAACCAAATTAGAAGAGATCCCAAATCATGAGGGGGGAGAAAGGGGATAAAAAGAGGTTCAAAAGGAAGAAAGGAAAAAAAAGAAAAAAGAAAAGAAAAGAATTAAAAAAAAGAAAACAATTAATAAAAATATAAAAAGAAAAAATATATATATTGGATAAACTAGTTAAAGAACATTAAAAAAGAAAAAGGTAAAAGTTAAAAAAAAAATTTACCAGAAGGCGAGAAAAAAAACAAAAAATGAAAAAAAAATTAAATTATATGCAAGACTAAAAAAAATCACAGGAGTTCCGTGCTTGGCTTTCTCCTCCTCTAATATTCTGCTGCTCTCCTTGGTATTGAAACTGCACTCCTTGGTAGGTGAACTTGGTCTCGGCTGGATTTCTTGTTGATCTTCTGGGGGAGGGGCCTTTTGTAGTGATTCTCAAGTGTCTTTGCCCCAGGCTGAATTGCACCGCCCTTACCAGGGGTGGGGGGGGAGTAATCCGCTGGGGTTTGCTTTCAGGAGCTTTTGTTACCTGAGAGCTTTCCATAGAGTTCCAGAGGATGGGAATACAAATGGCGGCCTCCTGGTCTCCGGCCCGGAGGAGCCGAGAGCCCAGGGACCCACTCTTCAGTGCGCCCTCAGAGAACAGCGCCCTGTTTCTCCCGTCTGCCTGACCTCCGGCCGAGCTCCGAGCTCACCAAGCCTGCGACCAGTTCAAGGTAACACCGTGCTGTGAGCTTACTGTCGGCTCTGTCTCTGTAGCCGGCTTTCCCGTTCCAATACCCGCAAGCTCTGCGACACTCAGACACCCCCCCCCCCGATCCTTCTGTGACCCTGCGGGACCTGAGGCCACGCTGACCCCGTGTGGGCTTTGCCCCGGGTAGCCTCTGGAGCAATGTCCCTCAGCGGAACAGACTTTTAAAAGTCCTGATTTTGTGCGCCGTTGCTCCGCCGCTTGCTGGGAGCTGGCCCCTTCCCCCGGGGTCTATCTTCCCGTCGCTTTGGATTCACTTCTCCGCCGGTCCTACCTTTCAGAAAGTGGTTGTTTTTCTGTTTCCAGAATTGCTGTTCTTCTTCTCTTAGATCTGGCGATGGATTTTCAGGTGTTTGCAATCTTTAGATAAGCTATCTAGCTGATCTCCACCTAGCTGAAGTAGTCTCAGCCTGCTACTTCTCTGCCATCTTGACTCCTCCTTCTTTCTCTCTCTTTTTTAAGTCTATAGGAAATCATTAGTAAAGACATCAGGGTCTAAGATTCTTTGTGGGAATATTTTTAATTAATGATGAAATTATTTTTACAAACATATAGAATTATCCAGATTTTCTCCTCTTTTGGCAATTTAATATTTATTTTTCTAAGACATTGTCTCATTTTTATAAAGATGTTCTTAATATCTTACTAACTTTAGTGTAGGATATATTAATGTATTAATATATTGTAATGTATTAATATTAACTTAAATGTAGGTTATATTTAAAAAATTTTTTCTTAGTATTAGAAATTTGTGCCTCCTCTCCCTACCTCCATTCTAAAAATCAATCTTGTAAAGAGTTTATTGATCATAATTTGTCATTCCCTTTCTAACGTCATAAAATAGTATTTATTTTAGCCTTTTATTTTGTTTCTATTGTGTGCTTTTTTTAAAATTTTTTATTTTTTTTTATTTTTTTATTTTTAATTTTTTTCCCTAAGACTTCACTTATTTATTTGACAGAGAGAGATCACAGTAGGAGAGAGGAAGGGAAGAGATCACAGAGAGAGGAAGGGAAGCAGGCCCCCTGCTGAGCAGAGAGCCCGATGTGGGACTCGATCCCAGGACCCTGAGATCATGACCTGAGCCGAAGGCAGCGGCTTAACCCACTGAGCCACCCAGGTGCCCCTAAAATTTTTTATTTTTTATAAACATATATTTTTATCTCCAGGGGTACAGGTCTGTGAATCACTAGGTTTACATACTTCACAGCATGTCTGTAAATTGGCTCTATTATGACTTTGCTAAAATCAGTAAGTTTTAATATATCATATTTTCATTATTCTTTTCATAATATCTTCTAATTTTCATTGGAACTTTCTTCATCCATAGGTGTTTAATTTATTTTTAAATATATTTTTTTAAATTTATTCACTTAGAGAGAGAGAGAGAGAGCGAGGATGATCAGGGGAGAAAAGCAGCGGGAAAGGGAGAAACAGACTCCCCATGGAGCCTGACACAGGGCTCAATCACATGACCTGAGCCAAAGGCAGACGCTTAACTGTCTGAGCCACCCAGGTGTCCCATCTATAGGTTATTTTAAATCCTTCTTTAAGGGATTTTCTAGTTTTCTTTTTATTGTCAATTTCATTTTCTTCCCAACTTTTAGAAACTTGCTTTCTAGCTATTATATAATCAGTTTTTCATGCATATTTTAAAAGAATGAACAGTTATGTCTTTTTTTAGATATGGAGATTAATTTATGTTGAATTGGTCAAGTTTGATATTTGTGTCCAATTCTTTAATATGTTTGCATATATTTTTTAAGATTTTTTAAATTTATTTGACAGAGAGAGAGAGATCACAAGTAGGCAGAGAGGCAGGTACAGAGAGAGGGGGAAGCAGGCTCCCCGCTGAGCAGAGAGCCTGATGCAGGGATCCTAGGACCCTGAGATCATGATCTGAGCCTAAGGCAGAGGCTTAACCCACTGAGCCACCCAGGTGTCCCTGTTTGCATATTTTCTGCTTAACATTTTCTGTCAGTGGTTGAGAAAGAAATCTGAAACTTTCTCTAATTTGGAATAGGGTTTTTTTTCCATATTTTTCAGTTTTAACTTCATATAGTTTAAATAGATAACTATATAGCAATTGTAGTTTTTAATGGTCATAAATGCCTGATAATTTTTATTATTAACCCATTTATCATTATGTAATTTCTTTCTCATTCTTAAGTACTACTTCCTTTTGTGTAATGTACTTACAGTATGTATTTTTTCTTTTTTCTTACACTGAAGGTGTAATTTTAGTAAGTGATAAGATATTGTTATTTTCTAACTCACTGTAGAAGTTTTACCTAAATATTTGTTTACATTTAATGTAGTTCCAGCTGAGCAACTCCAGTGCCCCTGAACTCTTTATTTTAATATACAGTTTGTTATTATTCTTTTCATAGTTGTGAGTATAGAGTTAACAAAACTTGATTCCTACATGGGAAATTGACCTTGGGTTAACTTTCACTTAGCTATTTCACTTAGCAAAACCCTGATGATAGCAGTATTTCAGTTGTACTAATTAATAATTAGTAAACTCCCAGCAGTTGGATTGGCAAGGAAGGCCACGGATAAATTTTAAATATCAGGTTGGAAGATACAATTTGGATTTTCCTTATTTGTAAAATTATTTCTAAAGAGGGTGTTTTGTTTTGTTTTGTTTTTGCAGAGATCTGGAAGTTATGCCCAAGCCTTTTCTTATATGAAGCTTATGGCTTCAAAGATAAAGTTTCTGTTCTTGGATGTGTTGTTGCCTCACACCTGAGCTTTCAGTTGGTAGGCCAAAGAATTAGTCCTGAATTTTTATAAGAATTCCCACTGATGCTGCCCTGTTGGCATCCTGACTCTCTCATCATCTTTGTTCCTTTAAAGCTGAATAGGGGCGTCTGGGTGGCTCAGTGGGTTAAAACCTCTGCCTTTGGCTTGGGTCATGATCCCTGCGTCCTGGGATTGAGCCCCGCATCGGATTGTCTGCTCGGCAGAGAGCCTGCCTCCACCTCTCCTCTCTGCTTGCCTCTCTGCCTACTTGTGATCTCTCTCTGTCAAATGGATAAATAAAATCTTAAAAAAAAAAAAGCTGAATAAACCATACTGTGATAGTTTATTCACATCTGGGGTATGAAAGGTACACTATGGATATTCTGTCAGAATGGCTGCTGCAGGGGCATGTGAGTGGCTCAGTCAGTTGAGTGATTTCAGCTCAGGTCATAGATCTCAGGGTCCTGGGATGAGCCCTGCATTGGGCTCTGTGGTCATCGAGGAGTCTGCTTCTCCCTCTCTCTTTCCCTCTCCCCCAACCTTCTCCCCATCCACCCCCAGCTTGTGTGCTCCTGCTCTCTCTCTCTCAAATAAATAAAGTCTTTAAAAAAAGGAAAACAATGGGTATTACAGTATTTACCAGCTGATTACAATATGCACCCTTATAATAGTGTAATATTACCACTCCTTAGATAATTTCATGGCCTTGGAACATTTTGATTCCATTTATGGTAACTTTAGTCTATTTTCTCTATTTTTGCCATGCATTTTAATTATGCATATATTTTAAATGTTATATTTGTTATTTATACTCAGTGTTATTTCCTTTGTTCTTTATTTACTTCCTCCATTTCTGTGCTTCACTCTGGAAACATTGCCCTTCTGTATGAACCTTTTTGATTTAATATTAGCATAGTATCAGTTTTGTAGTGGTGAATTACCTCAATTTTTAATCATCTAAATATTTTTACTAAGTTTTCACTTACTTAGGATATTTTTACTGGCTATGTAATTTTGTACTTGCAATGATTTTTTTTTTTAAGTTTTTATTTAAATTCATCACCTATTTAATCCATTCCCCCCACCCACCTCTTCTCCGGTAACCGTCACTTAGTTCTCTCTTTCTTGGTTTGCCTCTCTCTCTCATTTTCTTCCTTTTGCTCATTTGTATCTTAAATTCCACATGAGTGACATCATATGGTAATTGTCTTTCTCTGACTGATTTTGCTTAGCATAATAGTCTAGCTTCATCCATGCCATTGCAGTGCTTGCTTTGGCAGCACATATACATCCATGCCATTGTAAATGGCAAGATTTCATTCTTTTTTTATGGCTGAGTAGTGTGTGTGTGCACATACAACTTCTTTTTCCATTCATCAGTTGATGGACTCTTGGGCTGTTTCCCTAATTTGACAATTATAGATAATGCTGCTATAAACATTGTGGTGTATGTATCCCTTTGAATTAGTACTTTTGTATTCCTTGGGTAACTACGCACTAGTGCAACTACTGGATTATAGGGAAGCTCTGTTTTTAACTTTTTGAGGAACCTCCCATTGTATTTTCCAGAGGGGCTCTACCAGTTTGCATTCCCACTGACAGTGCAAGAGGATTCCTTTTTCTCCATATCTTTGCCAACACTTGGAGTTTCTTGCATTTTTTTCTAAATTTTAGCAATTATGAGAGATGTGAGGTAATATCATATTGAAGTTTTGATTTGTATTTCTCTAATAATGAGTGATGTTGAGCATATTTTGGCATCTTTTGAATATGTGTCTATTGGCCATCTGAATGTCTTCTTTGGAAAAATGTCTAGTCTTTTCTTCTGCCCATTTTTAAATGGATTATTTGTTTTTTTGAGTGTTGATTTAATAAGTTCTTTTTGTATTTTGGATACTAACCCTTTATTGGATATGTCATTTGCAAATATCTTTTCCCATTCCATAGGTTGCCTTTTAGTGTTGTTGCCTTTTAGTGTTGTTGATTATTTCCTTATTTCCTTTGCTGTATATTTTGATGATGTCCCAATAGTATTATATTTTTGTTTCCCTTGCCTCAGGAGACCTATCTAGAAAAATGTTGCTATGACCAATGCCAAAGAAGTTATTACCTTTGTTCTTCTCTAGGATTTTTATGTTTCAAGTCTCACATTTCGGTCGTTAACCCATTTTGAATTTATTTTTGTGTATGTTGTAGTAAAGTGCTTCAGTTTCATTCTTTTGCATGTTGCTGTCCAGTTTTCCCAATACCGCTTGTTGAATAGACTATCATTTTCTCATTGAATATTCTTTCCTGCTTTGTTGAAGATAAATTGACCATATAGGTTTGGGTTCATTTCTGGGTTTTCTATTCTGTTCTTTTGATATATGTGTCTATTTTTGTGCCAGTACCATACTGTCTTGATCACTAATGCTTTGTAATATAGGTTGAAGTCTGGAATTGTGATACCTCCAGCTTTGCTTTTCTTTTTCATACACATTTTAGGATTGTTTGTTCTATCTCGGTGAAAAATGCTTGTGGTATTTTGATAGGGGTTGCATTAAATGTGTAGACTGCCTTAGGTAATATATATATTTTAACAATATTTGTTGCTCTAATTCATGAGGATGGAATGTTTTTCTGTATCTTTGTATCATTTTAAGTTTCTTTCATCAGTGTTTTATAAAGTTTTCAGAGTACATGTCTTTCACCTTCTTGGTTAGGTTTATTCCTAGGTATCTTACTGTTTTGGGAGTAATTGTAAATGGGACTAATTCCTTCATTTGTTCTTCTGCTTCTGTATTGGTATATAGAAATGTGACAGATTTCTGTATGTTGATTTTGTATCCTGTAACTTTACAGAATTTATCATTTCTAGGAGCTTTTTGGTGGAATGTTTCTTCTATGGTCAGGAACAAGACAGGGTTATCCATTTTATTTAACATAGTATTGGAAGTTCTAGCCACAGCCATCCGCCAACAAAAAGTAATAAAAGACATTCAGATTGGCAAAGAAGAGGTAAAACTTTCATTGTTTTTACAGTGACATGATACTCTATATAGAAAACTTGCACTATTTTAGAATTTTAGAGCTGTTACTCATTGTTTCCTAGACTAAATTATTTCTCTTAACTCAGCTGTAAGTATATTTTTGCAAGATTGTTAGTAGATCTGGCTTTTCTGCATAGGTCTAGATCTTGGTTCAGCCTATTGCTTTGCACAAAGAATCATTCAATGCTGAGTAGGAGAATGGTGAGCAGAACATCTGCTAACATCTCTGGGATTGCTTTCTGTCTTTGATCTTGGCTTCTCTTTTCTGAAGGCCCCAATCCTGTCTGATATATATATTTTTTCATTTGTCTTTACTTTTTCTAAGATGGTATTGGTCTGCAGCAAGACAGTTCTTTGTTAATTAATCATACTTGGAGGTGGCAATCTGTACTCACCGATATGTGACTTACTAATAAAATGTGTCTTTTTTTTTTTTTTTTTTTACTTTACCATTTAAGTTTATGGTTGCCTAAAAATGTCACTAAGGGGACAAAAAAGAACGACTAGCATATTATTTTTCCTTTCTACAACTCCTGTTTCAAATAATGGGATTTTGTGCAAAATCATTTGCATTGGGTCCTAAACTGGATCCAAACTGCCTAATTTATACCTTGAGCCTATCAATTATTAGCTCTGTGACCCTAATCAACTTGCTCAATGCCTCTGTGGTTTTCATTTACTCATATGCTAATTAATAATAATACTAGTTTTTACACCATGTTGTTTTTGTGATAAATAATTCAATTTATTGCTAAGTCTTTGGTGATGGTGATATTATAACTAAAATACTACTCATTGCTCTAGATATTACATACATAAAACTGAAGATGATGTATCCTGTGAGATAGTTATATATTGTTATATAGTTGTATTTTCCAACTGTACTAATACAGGTGTTAGTACTAGCACTAGCACAGGTGTTATAGCAGCTAATTTCTGTAGGTGATTTTACTAAAACACTCATGGAAATAGTATATACTTTCACCCAAACTGAAGTTTGAGACTAACATTTCCATATATCATGTATTAGTCTATATTTTTGACCTAGTATGGGACCACTTTTTAATATTACAATTGGATTGATTATTGATTCTCCATTTCTAGGAGACATCCTATTTACCTGAAATGTGTATCGTAAATTTAAAAACACCTTGTTTGCCCTCGTGTGTATATATATTTTTTAAAGATTTTATTTATTTATTTGACAGAGATCCTGAGTAGGCAGAGAGGCAGGCAGAGAGAGAGAGAGGGGAAGCAGGCTCTCTGCTGAGCAGAGAGCCTGATGTGGGGCTCAATCCCAGGACCCTGAGATCATGACCTGAGCTGAAGGCAGAGGCTTTAACCCACTGAGCCACCTAGGCAACCCCCTTCTTGTGTATATTTTAACATAACTTCTCTGTTATCTTGTTCAGGTGTTTTATTTAATGCTAGATGTTTAAGAGGAATTGCTAAGTTATGAACTACATTCTTTGGTATTTTTATGAAGTTCTGTGCTATGAAAGTATCAATTCAGTGGAGTAGTTATGCAATTTCTATGCAGTGAGCATGAAGTAGCAGCTTTCATTAGCAGGTTTTCACAGTCAAAACTGTTACTTCTCTACCAACATCTCTAATTTAAAATGCAAGCTGCTTGTTTGCAGACACAGAAATTGGAACTTGCCAGTTATGTTAATCATCAGTTATAAAAATCTCTTGAATGTCTTATGATCTAAAGAACAATTGAAAATTCACTTTTTAATGCCTTGGGTACAACATTCTATTACATTTTTTTCTGTCATTTGAAATGGATTACAAAGGGATTTTTAGAAGCTCGTTTGTCAATTAATGGATATTATTATTAATTTTTAAGGGATTTAGCTGGGGTTTGCTGCTGAAACAACTTACTATAAGGCTTTTTATAAGTGAGTGCTAGCAATGACTGCTTCTGTGGAAGCTTAGATTACTCTTTACCATCCTCTATATTGTCTGGCTTGGAAATTTGGGAGTCATAACTTTAGTTCATTATGCCATATTCCAGAAGACTTTTAAGATGTTTTAAGTAACTAATTTAATGCAATATTATAAAAATTTAGATTATCATTATTTTCTATGGGGCCAAAATAACATAATAATGTATTAATTGTTCATGATGTTATTACCTTAATATTTGTTACACATTAAGTGTCACTAGAAAATAGATGAACTTTGTTTCTTCATTATACCAAATAGTTTTATAGCTAAGTCTCATTGTCTTTTTAAAAATACCTTTGAAAAATAAAGCAAAATATATACCTGCAATTTAATATGACATTTTACTTGCTTGACGCCAAAATTAATTCTTTATATCAAATTATTAAAAGTAACAATGCTGTGGATAACTCATCTGCACCATGTGTTGTTTTCCTAAAAGAGAACATACTTACAAAAATAATTCAAGTTTGAAATGAAATATTTTCACCATCTCTTTGTTTAAAGAGATGTCTACTTTGCAAAATTTTCTATTGTTGGATTATCTTAAAATTATTTTTAACTAATCTTTAATGCTAATATCAATAAAACTAATTTTTTATATAGAATTCAAATTATACGTTGTTTATCCCACTTTCAGGATCATTCAGAAAGCTTGTCTGTCATTCAGTGTATGCTGTGAAGGGATATTAATATTATAATAGTAATAACCTCATACTACCTATAAGTCAAGTTAATAAATGTGTGCTGTTTCAACATATATTTGATGCAAAACAGATATATATTAGCCATTAGTACATTTAGGATTCTGGTTTGTAGGGTATTTCATTGTTCTTGCAGAGTCACTGTTGGCCCTCTTCCCCATCAATTTAGGAAAACGCATAAGTAAATTTAAAAGCTGGTGAACATATTAGCAAAGGTGTATGAGAACTTACAGTTCTTTTATCCAGAGATTGTTCAGAGAGTTTGTCCTATTTTTGTAGTTTCTGCACCACGAGAGATACCCTCCAAAAGGCTCTAAGGTCAGTACAAACATGATTCATTGCTAGCAACAACAGGTAAAGCCAAAAATGGTCTTTTATTTACAGAACTTATGGCAAGCAGAATAAGCAAGGATGACAGGTTAGTTAAAATTCCAAAGAAATAGAGGGTCTGGGAATGTAATACATGACAATTCTTTATTGTCTATTAAGGCATCTCTGAAATATTTCTATAGTTTAAGGACAAGAGAGATTAAAAGATTAGAAGTTAGATATTCCATTCTAGAAATTGGAGAATATGTACTACTAGAACTTGATGATTTAGTTTAGTAAACTGTAACCTTGGAGTAGCACGTATAAAAATGTTCCTGTTGCTCTTTTGGCAAATTGTCAATCCTAGAAGTTGCTTCAGTCCTTTGTGTCACAGTGCCTTCATTCATTAAAGTGTAAAACACTTCCAATGTGTGACAAAATTTGTGGTAGACAAAGAGATGTAGACATATAGTAAAGAAACACTGATCTTAAGTGAGAAAAATACTTTGAATCTCTTGAGATATATGACTTTTTAAAAAGCCAATGGTCAAGGAAATAGGAAGTACATCTCCTTTTAAAAATATTCAGTGTCACATGGCACTCCCTACTGATAGAAAGGAATGGTTTTATCAAGAAATATTGCAGGATTAAATGTCCTTAGCTTGTCCATGGAACAGAAATAAGAAAAGGAAATTTTTGCTACTCTTTCCTGCTTTCAGTGTAGAAGTAATGGAGTAGGATAAGAAATCATGATATGAGTTCCTCACAATGCATATATTTAGATACAAAATTAATAGATGTAGAGTGGTAGTAAGGTATTAGGAAGACCATCAGTACAATAAATGCATTAATTAAACTAAAATCACACAACAAATGGTAATCATAGGAAGAGGCAACTTCCTAAGGGGCTTAATAGTGCCCAAGACTAGATAGGGAAAGATTTGGGTCCAATTCTATTAAAGTTATGAATACATCTAAAGAAATAATAAATGTATGATGGAAAAAAATGGTGATGGTTCCCTAAAATGCAAATCCTCCTACTCTGGCCCATTCTTGCCAAGAGAAGTATGAATTGTAATTTGTTTCTCTAGTGGTATATCTAAATAGTGTTAGTATTCTTTCACTTTAGAATGTAGACTTTAAAGTACAAAATATTGTTTCTGTGTATTTTAATCTCAGGTTACTGCAATATCAACAATAGTTAACTTTCTAAGAACAGTCAGATCTGGAGTTTGACAACATTAAGTCTGTGGACCAGTTGAAAGCATTATCAATTCACTCAAAACAAAACAAAACACAATAAAACTCCAAAAACCAATCGTTGTCTGCCTTATTCATTTGGGATATTGAGGATAAAAGATAATGATAGAAAATATTCAAAGGAAGTTTATATTTTCTGTCTCTATACTGCTTCATATTCAGAATCCTTTCAAAAATGAGAATCTACTGAAAAATTAAAACCATATTCTGATTTTAACATCATGGATTCATATCTTTATTTGTTTTGTGTATTGTAGTCAGGGAATACCATTATATTCAGTAAGAATTTCTGCAAGGAAGGATCATAAGATAAGATGTGCCACAGTGAGAAGAGATAAAAGTAACATTATGTTCTAAGTCATCAAGCCCTTTAATTCTCTAGGACAGTTTTACCGTTCATGTGTCATAGTGAATCCTTAGACCATTGATAAAGAGTTATAGAAAATCACTACCTAAGGACAGGTACTCCAGTGTAAAAAATATATATATGTATCATTCTTCTTTTCTGCAAATCAGACCCACTGGGATTCTGGCTTGTTATTTTTTTTGTTTCTGGGGCCTATACCAACTTAATCCTGTTCAGAAAGGAAATCTAAGTCTCAGTACTTTCTCAGCAGAGAAGAGACTCTAGAATTCCTCCAGAGCACTTGACAAATGAAAATCAGTAGAATTTCCTTTTAAAAGAAAATACTCTTTATGTGAGAATTTTACTGAAATACAGCCAATTAATCATGTTTTCTCATGTTTATATTTACTTATATACATATATATATATAACTCTACATTCTATCTTTGAAAATTATACATGTCCTCACTTGATAATACATTATTAAAGATAAAGACTTAATTCCCAAATTTAAAAAAAGGACCAAGGGCAATACATTATTATTCAAATTATTTTTGAATCCTTTGATTTTGAATTTGTTGGCATTAAAAATATTAAATTCTATGAAAAAATGTCCCCTCAGAAATGTTCTCTTATGACAGCTGTAGCTCAGAGAGTAATTAGCAAGGCCTATATACCAAAACACAATCAACTACATTATGGCTAATTTTCTGTTTTTAGTGAAATTGACAGTTGGTTATGCCTTAAAACTGGAATAATTGGCAGAAGATATGCCAATACTTGATAATACTAATCAATCCAGCAGGCAAGTGACAATACAATAGATAGGGCTAAGCCAAAACTCAATAAATACATGACTACTTAGAGGCTAAGTAATGCCACCACAGAGGCTGGTTCTTATGGTCAGTCAGTAGCTGACTGACACAGGCACAAATACTGATATACCGTGGGCTTCATTGTAATTTGCACAGGTGTAAACTTCAGGATTTATTCAGGGTATGAGGCAGAGCAGAAGTAAATTCATCATTCTGTCAAATATTGAACAAGTAAGTGGACAACAATCAGGGTTCTATGAGATATTTGCATGAGAACTAGGAGCAGATGCAGGTGTGCAAATGCTGTAGGCACCAAAGACAGGGGGACCTGGTAAGAATTAGCTAGTTTGCAGTGTGTGCAGTGCTAAAGGCTTGAGTGCTGGTCATAGTGGAGAACTATGGTAATAGCTTAGGAAATTAGAACAATTACAGAGTAAGCACAGGGGGGAAAGGATGAAAGCAACAAGAGAAATAGGAAATGTTTTGCCTCGGTCTGTTCATGAGCTTAAGGCTAGCACCTGGGCAATGACTTCTTAGTCTTGTTTCAATTAAAAATATTTTAGACATTGCTGCTATAAACATTCGGGTGCATGTGCCCCTTTGGATCACTACATTTGTATCTTTAGGGTAAATACCCAATAGTGCAATTGCTGGGTCATAGGGCAGTTCTATTTTCAACATTTTGAGGAACCTCCATGCTGTTTTCCAGAGAGGTTGCACCAGCTTGCATTCCCACCAACAGTGTAGGAGGGTTCCCCTTTCTCCGCATCCTCGCCAGCATCTGTCATTTCCTGACTTGTTGATTTTAGCCATTCTGACTGGTGTGAGGTCATTGGGGAGGGTATGTGCTTTGGTGAGTGCTGTGAAGTGTGTAAACCTGGTGATTCACAGACCTGTACCCCTGGGGATAAAAATATATGTTTATAAAAAATAAAAAAAATAAAAAAAATAAATAAAAAAATAAAAGTAGAAACACACACACACAAAAAAATATTTTGACTAGGAAAAATTAAAGGGCATTTTAGGTTCTTGATAAGCCAGGTAAAATTGCAGACCATCAATTTGCAGAGGCCGTGTACTTTTTATTTTCTATAACTTTTTAAAGCATAGGGAGAAATAAAGGTAGATATTAATATTGGGCTAAGGTATTGTATGCTTTGGTCAGCAGATGTAACAAGAAGTGAAATAATTGGTAATACAGTTGTTAGTGGAATCTCACTTCCCATCCATCATGACACTGAAGTCCCTGCTGAACTAGTGATTGTTAGTAGACTTTTACCATTGATTCTTTAGCTGAATTGTTAAAATGTATTAAAATCACTTGGTGCAATATAGTCAGTTTAACAGTGTGGCTAGTGTAGGAAGATACCTCCCCCCTTTACCGAATTTTTAAATTTGCATTACATAGTCACTGCTTGATGGGTTCACAGTGGTTGAGAGAGAGAGAGAGAGGGAGTGAGTGAGAGCAAACTAGTGGAAAGCAAGGGAACATGGGAGGAAAAAAAAAAAAAAAAAAACTAAAGTGAAAGGTCCAGCTATGACTATTTTCTGTCTTGCTTTGCAAGCCATTAATACTCCAGACTGAAATCTGTTCTTAAAAAGGTTTAACTGAACTTTAGCAATGTGTTTTGTACAGTATTTTGTTGGGGGGGGGTTTTCCAAATGATGGATAGGTTTTGCAGAGATTAATAATTAAAGTATCCAGTGTATTCTTGGGAAGAATCATTCAAAAAGGATGCTACCTTTTAATCTAGTTTCCCTACTCAGTAGTTTATGAATATATATTTTTGTGACTCACTGGAGGAAAATAAAGCTTTCCAAAACTAAGGCATGATAAAAATTAATTGTATTTTTAAATGTTTGTAATGTGCAATGTTTCTCTTTCAAGGAATAAATATCATTTAATTTATAAAAAAATAATAATTTAAAGGTCACGGACTATTTTTTTTCCCTTTTTGACACCTTTGTGCATTTATCTCATTGTTTGACTGTTTACTTCATGCATTCAGTAATATAAATTCCTTGGCATTTAGCAGGATCTTTTTTCCCCTTGTGGTTTGAAGTTCGTTCCTTTTTTTAATTAGATTGACCTTTTGGTTCACTTGAATGCCCTCAACCTGACAATGAATAACTGTTCTCTTCTGAGGCAACCAGAAATGAACAGAGAAAGAGTGAAAACACTGACATAAAATGAAAAACTTTGATGCAGTGATTTGGGTATTATAATTGTATAATCGTTACTTTTCACAGTCACTAATGTAGAGAAATACTGGCTCTGCACAATTCTCAGAACTTTAATGTGGTGAGCTACTTCTCATCTTGCCAAGTGCACACTTTTTTTTTTTTAATTTTTATTTTTTATTTTTTATAAACATATATTTTTATCCCATGGGGTACAGGTCTGTGAATCACCAGGTTTATACACTTCACAGCACTCACCAAAGCACATACCCTCCCCAATGTCCATAATCCCACCCCCTTCTCCCAAACCCCCTACCCCAGCAACCCTCAGTTTGTTTTGTGAAATTAAGAGTCACTTATGGTTTGTCTCCCTCCCAATCCCATCTTGTTTCATTGATTCTTCTCGTACCCACTTAAGCCCCCATGTTGCATCACCTCTTCCACCTCAGCCGCAGCAACATCTTCCTAGGAACAACGCCAAAGGCAAGGGAAGCAAGGGCAAAAATGAACTATTGGGATTTCATCAAGATTAAAAGCTTTTGCACAGCAAAGGAAACAGTTAACAAAATCAAAAGACAACTGACAGAATGGGAGAAGATATTTGCAAACGACATATCAGATAAAGGACTAGTGTCCAGAATCTATAAAGAACTTAGCAAACTCAACACCCAAAGAACAAATAATCCAATCAAGAAATGGGCAGAAGACATGAACAGACATTTCTGCAAAGAAGACATCCAGATGGCCAACAGACACATGAAAAAGTGCTCCATATCACTCGGCATCAGGGAAATACAAATCAAAACCACAATGCGATATCACCTCACACCAGTCAGAATGGCTAAAATTAACAAGTCAGGAAATGACAGATGCTGGCGAGGATGCGGAGAAAGGGGAACCCTCCTACACTGTTGGTGGGAATGCAAGCTGGTGCAGCCACTCTGGAAAACAGCATGGAGGTTCCTCAAAATGTTGAAAATAGAACTGCCCTATGACCCAGCAATTGCACTATTGGGTATTTACCCTAAAGATACAAACGTAGTGATCCAAAGGGGCACGTGCACCCGAATGTTTATAGCAGCAATGTCCACAATAGCCAAACTATGGAAAGAACCTCGATGTCCATCAACAGATGAATGGATCAAGAAGAAGTGGTATATATACACAATGGAATACTATGCAGCCGTCAAAAGAAATGAAATCTTGCCATTTGCGACAACATGGATGGAACTAGAGCGTATCATGCTTAGCGAAATAAGTCAAGCAGAGAAAGACAACTATCATATGATCTCCCTGATATGACCAAGTGCACACTTTTATAGTGACTCCTTAAAACCAATGTCTTTAAAGTGTTTTTAAATGTCTAATAACAGCTGACCTGCCTTACCTTTCTAAAACCCAATGACTAGTATTGAACGAATAAAAAAAGTGTGACTACTCCTCATTTTCGTTCTGTCATTGTGTGTCTGTACATATGATGTACATAAATGCGCGTGTGTGTGCACACATAGTTTTTTTCTTTTTATAAAAGTAAACACTAAGGAACATTTAGAACTACAGCTGTTTGTTATGGTTGAATACAAACTGCCTAATTTTAAACTCTGTAAGATTCAAATATTTATTATATATATTTCTACACATAACTCATAATGTGTAACTCATAAAATTGTGAGACCAACTTATTTTGACTAGTTTAACTATATGCCAAAACTTGAGACATAAAGGGGGTAAGAATTTCCTCTGAAATCTCATGTTGAATACAACAAAGCCATAATAATACTAATGTGGGTTACTCTAATATTCTAAGACATCACTTTTTTTCAGTTTCCAAAAGAAAAAATAAAAGATTATTTTTAAAATGTGTAAGGTTGCTATAAATTGACTGATGCATACTCCATTATTTCTGAGTTATCAGTTGACAATTAGGTAGTTCCTTGGTCAACTTGGCCTGTATGTAGGAAAAGATGATAATTGGATCTCAAGGTAGGTAAAACAATTATAAAAGAACACTAAGGTAAAGGCATCCTGTTCAGATTTCTAGCCTTTATCAAATTATGTCTGGGATGTGGAGCAGAATATAGAAGAGATATCAGAAAAATAGACAATCTAATTATTTTAAAGAGTGACATGTAGACTCTGATGCCAGAACTCTGTAATAGAAAATTAATAAAATTATATCGCAAGGTTTACATTATAGAATACTGTGAAGCCACAAAAATAATATCTATGAATACCAGTGACATGGAAATATATTCATAATTTGATTTTTAGTTTAAGGAATATCAGGATACACAACAGTATATCCTGTGGTATATATCATCTATATGTATAGGCATATATACAATTCAGGCATTTATTCCACCATTATTTATAATTTGAATGCATAAAAGAAATTTAAACATTTATGGAACAATGTATGAATAGCTTTTGATTGTATTAGAATTATAAACCAAAAATTATTCTAGCTTTGGAAAAAAATTGGGTAGGTGATGAAGTTTTGAATGGCTTAAATAGAACTAACTGATGGCAACATTAATGTCTGTGTAAGGTCTCTGTGTTACCATAAGGTAGGATACTGCATCCTAACAAAAGCTGGGTATAATAATAGTAATCCTAATAATAACCGTTATCAGTAGCCACAAGAAAATTATGTGGTTGATTGCTTCAAAAGTGGTTAAGATGTGTACCAGTGATCCTAAACAAAATTTTAAAGAGGTGTTAAAACTATTCAGTGAAGATAAGATTGTATTTTCAAGAAATGGTACAAGGGGCACCTGGGTGGCTCAATGGGTTAAACCTCTGCCTTCCGGCTCAGACCATGATCTCAGGGTCCTGGGATGGAGCCCTGCATCTGACTCTTTGCTTAGCAGGGAGCCTGTTTCCCTCCTCCTACCGGCCTCTCCTCCTCCTTGTGATCTCAGTCAAATAAATTAAAAGAAAAAAAAAAAAAACTTAAAAGAAGTTTCTATTAAAAAAACAAAGAAATGGTACAGAGACAATGAGATATCTATGCACAAAAAGATGTATTCAGAAGCTTATCCTACACCATATAGAAAAATTAACTTAAATGGATAATATAACTAAATGAAGAGCTAAAGCTATAAAATTCTTGGAAGGGAATATGGGGGGGGGAATTTTACACACGTGAGGTACAAAAATATTTCTTAGCCTCAAGAGCAAAACTATATAAAGATAAATTAAATTAGACTTCATGAGAATTAAAAATTTTGTACTCTAGGGGCACCTGGGTGGCTCATGGGTTAAAGCCCCTGCCTTCAGCTCAGGTCATGATCCCAGGGTCCTGGGATGGAGCCCTGCATTGGGCAATCTGCTCAGCACGGAGCCTGCTTCCCTCTGTCTCTCTCTCTGCCTGCCTCTATACCTACTTGTGATCTCTGTCAAATAAATAAATAAATCTTAAAGAAGTTTTTTTGCACTCTAAATAATACAAGTGAGACAATGAAAAGGCATCTAAAGAGTTGGAGAAAATATTTGCAAGTCATGTATCTGATAAAGGTTGTGTATCTCAGAAAATTAACTCTTAAAAATTCAATAATATGTCAACCCAAATAAAAAAGGTAAAGATTTAAAAATTCAAAGATCTTAATGGATACTTCCTCAGAAAGGCATTCAAGTGGTATATAAAGACACTTATATAAATACATAAAAAATGCTCAGCATCATTAGTTATTAGGGAAATGAAAGCTGAAAACACAATAATACATCACTTCACAAACAGATACTGGCCAGATTGTGAAGAAACTAGAATTCTGATTCTTTACTTCTGGGTATATCAGATGTGCCAGCCATTTGGAATATAATTTGGCAGTTTTGTAAAAAGGTAAACATAAATTTATCACACAAGCCAACAATTCTACATCTTGGCATCTCAGAGAAATTAAGTTATACATTAACACAGTCTTGTATATAAATTTTCATGGCAACATTATCATGATCAAAACTGGAGGCAATCCAAATGTCTATCAGTTGGTACATGGTTAAACAAAATGTTACATATTCATACAGTAGAATTGGGTCCATGGAAATGTTTTAAAGGAATTGTTATAGTTGCGTAGCCCTGCAAAATTGATAAAAATTCATTGCATTGTACAAATTGTAAGTTTTTTAATCGAATTACTCCTATAGTTCAAAAAAAGTGAACCACTTAATTTTTTCTTCTTAGTATACATGATAATAACATGTCACACTTTTTATACCACACTGAACTAGAATTTATAACCACTACAATAAGGCAAGAAAAAAAAAGTATAAAGACTTAAAAGGAAGAAATAAAATATCCAGTATTTTTTAAATGGAATGATTAGAGTTACAGGAGTGAAAATGATAAGAGTCAGTTATTCTAAAACTCCATGCCTCCACAAAAGTAGTGAACAAACTAGCAAAAATATTAGAATGAACTCTTTCTGAATTCTGGCATCTAATCAAACACAGCATTCAGGAGAATGCTTAACAAGAAAAAAAATAAAAACAGCTGAATTTTTTTAAGAGAGCTCTGTGGCATTTTAACATACTCTATTACCATCCCTCATTCTCCAGCTTGGAGGAACCTTGAAGATAGTAGTAGCCTGCATTCCTGGTGTAGGTTTTTGTTAGAGAGAGTAATAGATGTTAGTCTCCATAAATTATGGTTGTGAGTTATGTATGACCTCCTGATGGTTCCTTGAAGGATCCCTGAGTGTTTGCCTTTCTTTTGTCTGTCCTGGACACAAGGGAAATTTAAGCGAGATGAATGAAAACAAAAATGCAATATATCAAAACTTAGGGGATGTAGTGAAAGTATTGCTTGGATAGAAATTTATAGCCCAAAATGCCTACATTATATAAAAGGAGGATAACAAATTAGTATCCTGTTTTTCCAACCAAAGGAAATAGTAAAAGAACAAACTAAGCAGAAGAAAATAAGAATAATAAAATAGAGAATATAAAAATCGAGATAATCAACACAACCAAAAGATGAACAAAATTGACAGTCTTTAACTAGAATGACCAAGAGTAAAAGAAATAAAACTCAAAATAATAAAATTGGGGGCCTTACATAAATTTAAAGAAAAGGATTTTTAGAGAATACTATGAACAATTTTATGAATGAATTAGATAACCTACATGAAATGGACTTCTTCCTGAAGCACGACAAATACTGAAACTGATTCAGGAAACATAAAAAGTTTGAGTAGATATATAATAAGGAAAGATAATGAATAATCAAAAATTTCCCAACCAGGAAAAGCTCAGAGCAAGAGGGCTTTATTGGTGGATTTTACCAAATATTTAAAGAAGAATTAACAACAGTCCTTTACAAAATCTTCTAAAAAATAGGACAGGAAAGAACACTTCAGTTAACTCATTAATGTGATAATGAAGACATTATTGAAGACATTACTATAAAACTACAAACCAATATATATTATAAATTATTGATGCAAAAATTTTCAGCAAAATACTAGCAAACCAAATCCAGCAGTATATAAAAAGGATTTATATACTATGACCAAATGGAAGTTTTTCCAAGAATGCAAACGTGGATTATAAAAGTCATCAACAGAATGAAGGAAAAAAAAATCCATGATGTAGAGAAGCATTTCGCAAAATCTAGCATACTTTCATAATGAAACACCACCACCAACAACAAAACACTTAGAAAACTAAGAATAAAATAATTCCTCAATGTGATAAGAGTCTGTATGAACAATTCACAGCTACTCAGTGATGAAAGCCTGAAAGCTTTACCCTTAAATCAGGAAGACCAGTATATTCACTTTACCTTTTGCTATATACCTCTGTCCTAGAATTTCTGTCCCCAGCTACCAGGCTAGAAAAAGAAATGAAGGCATCCTAATTGGAAAGGAAGATGTAAAATTGTCTGTATTCTAAGATAACATGATCTTATATAAACAATCTGATAAAGTCACAGGTACTAGAATTTTAAGTGAATTCAAGAGTTTCTGGATACAAGATGAACATACATAAATCAGTTATATTTCTTTATACTATCAAAGAACAATCTGAAAAGAAAGCTAAAAACAAGTTCCTTTATAAAAAAGTAAAATCCCTGGAATAAATTTAACATAGGAGGTGTAAGACTTGTGTACTGAAACTAAAATATTGCTAAAAGAAATTAAAACTAAATACTGTTAAGATCCTGTATTTGTGAGTAAGAAGTCTTAAATAGTGTTAAGATGACATACCTCTCCTTCCAAAATGATCTACAGATTTGTTCAGTTCTTACCAAAATTCTAGTGGATTTTGCAGAAATGGAAAAGCTGATGTTAAAATTCATAAAGCACTTAGGGAGAATAATGTGTTCATTATTGTGTTTGTGAGGATGGTACACATATGTGAAAACAAACATATACAGTTATTTTACCTCAGTTATATTTCAGGAAAGCTGTTAAGTCAACATTTTTTTTTCTTTGTGTCCTTAAATGTAGGGTAACATGATACAGCACTAACTTCAGAAACAAGACACCATTTTTATGAAAGACTCTTCTGATTTCTTTTAATACAGTATCCCTATTATTTTATCATTCTTTTAGATGCTCTGAAAATTTTCAGGCAAATATACCACTCAAATAGTTTATACTTGAATTTATTGATATATTTAATTTTTAAAATAATGTATTCTGAATGTTATGCTATAATCAATAAATGATATTCAATGAAAGTCTTCAGTCCTTCCTCTACCAGAATTCCTTTGACCAAATTATTTGTATTAGGCCTCATTCTCTCATTTATCTTTTAATGAATGTGCTAATGAAGATTGAAATGATCAGAAGTTCAGAAAGAGGACAGTGGAGTAGAAGCAGAGGAGGTCTGGACAGTGCCCATAGTGGATATGTTGTTCTTGAAATCAATGACTAACTGTAGTCAGAGCAGTTGTAAAAGCTCTGGTACTTGTACTTCTGTAATAGCCAGGTACTTCTACCCAGTATAAAACTAGTCAGCTTTTTGGCATTTCCTTTGCCATGATAAAAGTAGTGTTACTTAGTGTTATTTTTCTTTATTTTTACATAAATAATCATTAAATCAAGTCTAAGACTGGTACTGTATATGGTATTTTAGCTTCTCTGCTGCATACAATATTTTTTTTTTCTGTTTTATAGCATCTATGTAATTTATTGTTGCAAGACTCAGCAGTTACCAGAATGAGGTATAAATGGTAATGATGGTGATTAACTTCCCTGCTTGTATACACTGAGGTTTTAGTATCATGCTAGGATGCTTTTCATAATATTCTTGACTACTAGGAACACATGCTAATTGAGCTTCACATCCAATTTCAACTAAATGCATTTGTAGAACATTTGCTCATTTAAAAAAGAAAAGGAAAAGAAAAAGTTGAAATCTTACTTTGGAATTTTGGAATCGTATAAGAAACTTATAATTATTTTTAAAATCACCTTTGAAGAAAGAAGGATTCCACATTTCATGTCACATTTCAGTGCTTTCCTTGGAGACGGTATCTGTATCTATCTATCTATATTCTTCCCAGGACAAAAGACACCTTATTGTCATAACTTTGTCTTAAAATATAGAATATACTGTTTTAGGAAAGACCATTTATTTTTAAAAAATGGTTCTTTACACCTTTGTAGTTGTACCACTGACCTTCTGTATCCTTAGCTTTTCCTGTCATGCCCCCCCCTTCCTCCTTGCACAATCCTGACCAAACATCGAGCCTAAACTGTCCTTTATGTTTAAAGGGAAGAAAATGGCTCACACAGATCACAAGGTGAAAACCATATAATGAATTGGAGAAAATAAAAAACAGAATGTTCTTTTTTTTTAAATTAATGTTTTCTTTGGCAAAACTATAAAAGGATAGAAGGACATGCTGTATGTATATATGTATGTATGTATGTATGTATGTATGTATGTATTTTTTAGGGAAAGAGAGAGAGTGGGGTGGGGAGAGGGGCAGAGGAAGAGGGAGAGCAGAGAATCTTAAGCAGGCTGATCCAGGGCTCAATTTCACAGTCCTGAGGTCGTGACCAGAACCAAAACCAAGAGTTGGAGGCTTAATAGACTGATTTATCCAGGTGCCCCAGAAGTTGTTTTACTTTTTAAATATTAATCTTACTTATCTCACTGGGTCTCTAATTCAGATATTGCTTGCTACCTACCTAATATTAATTCTGCAAACTATTCCCTCCTTCTTGAAAGAAAACCGGTTGGTTTTAGTAGCCCTTTTCCTCCTTATATTATAGTTCATGCCTTGGTGGAGACTGCTACAATCCCCGGCATTAGGGGTATGTAGGTTGTGACTGATCTAAGCTAATCATGGTGGTTTCTTTCCTTTTGCTTGTGACTGGTTTAGTTGTAGGCATATGTTATCATTCCAGCTAATGACATGTGATTGGCACTCTGCTCCAAAGAGAAGTATATATGAAAACTATTTGATTTTTTTTTTCATTTCTGAAAGTGACACATAGATTTACTGAAATTGTCCAGTCAGAGGAAACATCATGGATTCTAAAAATGGATATAGTCTGGAGCCTTTGAGATCTTTTTGAACACTGATTTAATGTCTAGATTCTTCCTATGCCTAACCTTCTTGTCATATGAGGTTAATACATTTCCTGATTGTTAAAAGTTTAAACTCTTTTTTTTTTCTTTGTAAGATTTTATTTATTTGAGAGAAAGAGCGTGTGTGCAAATCGGGGGAGGGGCAGAAGGAGAGCAAGAAGCAGACTTCCTGCTAAGCAGGGAGCTAGATCCCAGGACTCTGGGATCATGACCAAAACTGAAGGCAGACACTTAACTGACTGAGCCACCCAGATGCCCCAAAAGTTTGAATTCTTAATCATTATTATTCCTTGTAGCAGAATGTGTCTTAACTAGTAAGCTCCTACTAAATAATAATAATAATCATAGTCATAAACATAATCATAATAATAATTACCTTAGACTATTCTTAGAATTATTTTTGCTGAAAAAACAAATCACTCTGATGGGTGGAGAAAAATACAAATCTACATTTCAAATACTTGTATTTGTAATGTAAATGCATCTATATTATTTGAATAGATTTTTGATAAACACGGAACATTGATTTATTGGTAATAAAGTGATTAAAAATAGACAACTTCAATCTTATTGGCAGCTAAGGTGTGTATGGGAAGGCAGACACAGGGAAAAAACAATGAAAAACAAATTATCATAATAATGGCAATTGTTATATAGGAAGTTTAAAACAGTTTAATGTATTTTGAAAACACACAACCAAAAGCAGGTGAAATGAAAAAGGGATTGAAGTTGACTAGACATGATAATTGAGTAGATGTCTTCCAGGGAGTGAAGTGGGTAGGGTGTGATTGGATAATTGCTAATAAAGGAAATAGGACTGGTGAAGCTTAAGATCAGAAGGAACATGGCATATTCAAGAAATTAAAATTAAGTTTGCCAGGTTTTAGTTCGGTGGCAGTAATGAGGGAGTCACATCCTGTACCTTTAGGAATGACAGAGTCTCATCAGAGTAAACACACTCATGAACCCAGGTGGTTCTAATCATACCCCACACTGAGAAATGAATTCATTTAATACATTTTTAGTAAAACTATCTTATGGATGCCTATAGGATCCAAATACCATATGGCAGAAATGGTTTGATTATACCTTACCAAAGTCAGTGTATGCTTGCCTGGAAAAAACAAAGATGAATCAGGGTGGATCTGGCAACTGGTTGGACTGCTGCTCACATAAATGTATGTTAGTGCCAAACGCGTTTTCTTTTTCTTGGTAGAACATTGCTTTTTTTTTTTTTTTTTTTTTTTTTAGGAATTAGATACAATATGTGAGTAAGCCAGGTATTTCAATTAAATAATTATTAAAATTAAATAATTTTTTAATATATCCAATATAAAAATTACCAAATTTATCTTTTTACAAGCTAAAACAATTTTGTTTTAAAGCAATGTGAAAATGTTGCTAAATGCTTTTTTCAGGAGAAACTTAAAGGTTGTGAGAGACCATGAACTGATAAGAGATAATATTACTTTAATAAATTTTTAAATGAAAATTGGAATTCTAAAATATTCAATAAATAAAAGAAATAAAATAAAATAAATTAATTCTTTAATTATGACTAGTAAATCAAACTTCTATGGACAAATAAATGTTATAAAATGACATTTGAAATTTTAAAAAGCATAGCATGGGGGTACCTAAGCATGTGTCTCAGTTGGTTAGATGTCTCACTCTTGTTATCAGCTCAGATCATGATCTCAGGGTTTTGGGATCAAGTGCAATCTGGTTTTGCAGTTGGCAGGGAGTCTGCTTGAAGATTTTCTCCCTTTGCTCCTCCACCTATTCACTTGCACTCTCTCCCTATCACTCTCTCAAATAAATAAATAAATATTTTTTAAAAAGTAGTGTATTTTAATTATGTTTTGAGTGCAATTGCTTGGAAAACTTGCTGTGGTAACAGAGCAATGATATTTTATACATTGTGATAGACTGAGCAAAACTATACTAATTTTGCTGCTGACCCAACACAAAGTCAATGGAAATAATTCTTTCTTTAAAAAAGTAACTCCTGCCTAAAGTTTTGTTTCCCATTAATTTAACGGGAAAGAGATATTTTTACATCTTGCTCTTACCTCATCTGATATAATGACAGTGCAGAATATGTCAGTAAAATGTATCCTTGCTTAGTTAAAATTCATAGAAGAAAATGTAACAGATAGTTGTAATACCTCTATGAAATGCATTTATGCAACCATCCACAAGGAGAACTAATGTTTTCTACATACTTATTAGGGCCATTGAAGTCGGGGTTTTAATTTTTAAATTTTAGGGTACATAAGTAGATTCATCAGATAGGTAGAATCATCTCAAATCTCAGGCTATGTAAATATATGTGTGTATATGCATATGTATACATTTAACTTGATTCTTGAAAGATTATGAAATCCTTTAACTAATGTATATCTGTGTACTTAACAGTTCAAAGATCTCAGATATTAACCAATAATGATAAGGCTAATACATTTTTGGAGTAGATTCAGCAAGGGATATTTAAAGGATAATCTTTAAAATAACCTAATATAAATGAAATAAGTCATTTCAAGTGAGAAGTACCATAATGATAACTCTCTAAAGATGAGAACAAAAATGTTACAACATAAATGAGCTTAATACTGCTTTTTAAAAATTGTGTCTAAATATTTGAGTAATTTTAATTTTTATGCTTAAAGAAGCATCAGTATTTAAAAGATTAATGTCAATGCATCATTAACAAAAGGGCATGACAAGGAAAATCAAGTGCTAATAAAAATTTTTAAAGTATTTGCAATGAAATCCAACTTTCTGAAAATTATCTAATTCTCTAGATGTAGATATCTATAAATATTCAGTATATTTCTTGAATACCCATTAAAATAATTGTGATAGGATTGTTTTTCTTAAATTTTTGTTTTATTTCTGTGTTTTACCCGAGGCCCATAAGAGTCCTTTTCTTCATGAATATTGTTTTATTTGATTAACATATGTATGAAAAAGCCCATAAGCTAAACTTCCATTGGGTTTTATATGTCCTACTCACTATACATAAGCCATAGAAATGAGAACAATAAGAATGTATTAGAGTTGTTTTTAAAGTGTAGGGCTCTCCAAGTGTATACAATATTTTACAAAACTAACTCCTTTAAATGGGGGAAGAAAAAGTTGTAAACTAATAGCTTTTCATTAAATTTAGCTTCTTTCTTTTATCAGCAAGTGGCCCTTGTTGTAGGTTTTTGGCATCTTTTCTGTCATGAATAACCTTACACCATTTTCGGTTCTACTTAATTATTCTTTCTGGCTTAAAGCATAATCAGCATTAAACCAGCTGTGCAACCTTGAATGAACACCATTTCAATAATACATTGATTTTTTAAAAAGCACAAGGTGACTATTAATTTTACTTGAAACTCTCCCTCCTGACTCTTGCCAGTACACTGCTTTAGAGGCTGTATCTGTTTGCCACTAAGTAGTAGTATCTCTAGTGTACTTCTCTCAGAGGCAGACAACCACTAAGAGCTAGGAAAGACCCCTTTTGAGAGGGCATCCTTAATATCATGACTAACCAGATCATGGAAAATCTTTTTAGTAGCACAAAAAGCAGACCAGTTTCTTTGGGGGTTGGGGGGGAAGGAATTTTCTGAAAGCCCTTTCTAGTAGGATATAATTAGTTCATATATTAAGATGGCCTGCATATGAAGAAACCACAGTCTTGATAGGTGTTGATAATTCATTCGATTCATAGCAAAGTCAGATTGCTAGCAAAAACAGCCTTAAATACACGAAAAAGGAGCTCATTAATCATGAATATGTAGTATCCAGGTCTGAATCTTGGCTAGTGATGAAGCATAGGACTTACAGTAAATGAATTACATGGGTTTTGGCATGAAATCTAAATATCAAATTTCACCTTGGGTAACCCATGCAACTTTATGGAATTACGAACTTAAAAAAAATGATGGCATGCCATCATTCTATCCCAGAGAGGATGTCATAAAATCATTGATTATTTGTGCTGGAAAGAACCTTGGTGATTTCAGTCTAGTTCTTTAGTTAACCAACATAAAAACAAACCAGGAGAACTCAAGTGAATTACCAAATATGAAAAGCCTGTTTCTTTTTGTATTCTTTTTTCTTTTTAGTTTGGATAAAGTTACATATTGTCACATAAAAGATTTATTATCATACTATGGATCTTTATTAGTTAGAAAAAACAACATTGCCTTCTAAGTCTCTGTTCCTTACCATAAAATGGGTCCAATTTTTCTTATAAAAAGTCCACAAACTTTTATGTTTCTGGTCAAATGACAATATTCATCCTGGTCATTCAGATTCAAGGTTTGTTTAACCTTTTAGTTTTTCTGTGGAGCCTTTTCCTTTAGTGGATCATCTGCTGCAAGCAGTGCATGGAAGAAGACAGGAGTGTGGAGGATTATGCAGGAGAATTCTATGGACCAGGCCCAGAAATTGGATATATCCTTTGGTATTACCCTGGGAGACAGTCCAACATCCTATCTCGTTATTCCATTCATCTTAAAACTTTTCTAGTGATTACGTGGCCTTTTTAGCAGGTCCAGCAATCACTAAATCAGAAAAGATAAGTTATCTGCCCCTAATCCATCAAATACATCATGGTGGAGAAGGTCCAGAAAAAAAAAGAGAGAGAGAGAGAGAGAGGCGTAAGGAGGAAGGAAAGAGAAGGAGGAAAGGAAGGAGAGAGAAAAAGAAAAGGAAAGGAAAGGGAAAGGAAAAGAAATATGGAAATTGAAAGACACACCTTTACAGGTACATCTTAATGTTTGATACCTTGCTAGGCATGCTTTGTGAAAACTTACGTTTATAGTAGAGGTTGGTTAGGAAAATTCCTTGATTAGACTCTGATTTTGACTTCTGAAAGAAATATCCTTACTCTATCAATAATTCTCTCAGGGCTTTGTCTCTACCATTTGCAAGGTTCCTTCTTATTTTCCTCAGTGATTGTATCTTACATGAACAAATGAGAGTATGTTCTAATTGGGGTCTACATATGCTTGCAGTTTACTTGCTGTTTAGGTGGTGGTGTTTTTAGGTTTGAAAAGCTGCAGGCATTTTGGATGAAAGTCTTGGATTTTTAAAAAAAATATTATTGGACTATAATTGACATACAATTTATATTAGTTGCAGGAGACTCTTAGTTTCTTTTGGCTATATAATTCCCACCAAAACTTCTTAAGCTTTTGATCTGAGTCCATTTGGTTCCATGGGATAATAAGCAAAACCCAAAGTTCTTTCCCAGAGTTTTTTAATTGCTTCACATTTTCTTAACTATCACTCTCTCTTATTCTCTATCAACTATTTAACTTTCTTACCTACTTAATATTCTCTGAATCATTTTTGTTCAATTTTTCCCCCTCATACTTAGCACTTTTCTAGAGGAGAGTCTAGAATAGTTGTCTTTCCAATCCTGAATCTCTAATTCTTTTTAAACTTTGTAAGATGATCTGTTTTAGAAACACTTTGCTAAAGGCAGCCAATAGTAACCCACATACTTTTTTTTTTTTTTTAATTTTTTATTTTTTATAAACATATATTTTTATATACATATATTTTTATCCCCAGGTCTGTGAATCACCAGGTTTACACACTTCACAGCACTCACCAAATCACATACCCTCCCCAATGTCCATAATCCCACCCCATTCTCCCCAACCCCCTCCCCCCGGCAACCCTCAGTTTGTTTTGTGAGATTAAGAGTCACTTATGGTTTGTCTCCCTCCCAATCCCATCTTGTTTCATTTATTCTTCTACCCACTTAAGCCTCCATGTTGCATCACCACTTCTTCATATCAGGGAGATCATATGATAGTTGTCTTTCTCTGCTTGACTTATTTCGCTAAGCATGATACGCTCTAGTTCCATCCACGTTGTTGCAAATGGCAAGATTTCATTTCTTTTGATGGCTGCATAGTATTCCATTGTGTATATATACCACATCTTCTTGATCCATTCATCTGTTGATGGACATCTAGGTTCTTTCCATAGTTTGGCTATTGTGGACATTGCTGCTATAAACATTCGGGTGCATGTGTCCCTTTGGATCACTACGTTTGTATCTTTAGGGTAAATACCCAATAGTGCAATTGCTGGGTCATAGGGCAGTTCTATTTTCAACATTTTGAGGAACCTCCATGCTGTTTTCCAGAGTGGCTGCACCAGCTTGCATTCCCACCAACAGTGTAGGAGGGTTCCCCTTTCTCCGCATCCTCGCCAGCATCTGTCATTTCCTGACTTGTTGATTTTAGCCATTCTGACTGGTGTGAGGTGATATCTCATTGTGGTTTTGATTTGTATTTCCCTGATGCCGAGTGATATGGAGCACTTTTTCATGTGTCTGTTGGCCATCTGGATGTCTTCTTTGCAGAAATGTCTGTTCATGTCTTCTGCCCATTTCTTGATTGGATTATTTGTTCTTTGGGTGTTGAGTTTGCTAAGTTCTTTATAGATTCTGGACACTAGTCCTTTATCTGATATGTCGTTTGCAAATATCTTCTCCCATTCTGTCAGTTGTCTTTTGATTTTGTTAACTGTTTCCTTTGCTGTGCAAAAGCTTTTGATCTTGATGAAATCCCAGTAGTTCATTTTTTCCCTTGCTTCCCTTGCCTTTTGCGTTGTTCCTAGGAAGATGTTGCTGCGGCAGAGGTCGAAGAGGTTGCTGCCCGTGTTCTCCTCAAGGATTTTGATGGATTCCTTTCGTACATTGAGGTCCTTCATCCATTTTGAGTCTATTTTTGTGTGTGGTGTAAGGAAATGGTCCAATTTCATTTTTCTGCATGTGGCTGTCCAATTTTCCCAGCACCATTTATTGAAAAGGCTGTCTTTTTTCCATTGGACATTCTTTCCTGCTTTGTCGAAGATTAGTTGACCATAGAGTTGAGGGTCTATTTCTGGGCTCTCTATTCTGTTCCATTGATCTATGTGTCTGTTTTTGTGCCAGTACCATGCTGTCTTGATGATGACAGCTTTGTAATAGAGCTTGAAGTCCGGAATTGTGATGCCACCAACGTTGGCTTTCTTTTTCAATATCCCTTTGGCTATTCGAGGTCTTTTCTGGTTCCATATAAATTTTAGAATTATTTGTTCCATTTCTTTGAAAAAGATGGATGGTACTTTGATAGGAATTGCATTAAATGTGTAGATTGCTTTAGGTAGCATAGACATTTTCACAATATTTATTCTTCCAATCCAGGAGCATGGAACATTTTTCCATTTCTTTGTGTCTTCCTCAATTTCTTTCATGAGTACTTTCTAGTTTTCTGAGTATAGATTCTGTGTCTCTTTGGTTAGGTTTATTCCTAGGTATCTTATGGTTTTGGATGCAATTGTAAATGGGATTGACTCCTTAATATCTCTTTCTTCTGTCTTGCTGTTGGTGTAGAGAAATGCAACTGATTTCTGTGCATTGATTTTATATCCTGACACTTTACTGAATTCCTGTATAAGTTCTAGCAGTTTTGGAGTGGAGTCTTTTGGGTTTTCCACATATAGTATCATATCATCTGCGAAGAGTGATAATTTGACTTCTTCTTTGCCGATTTGGATGCCTTTAATTTCCTTTTGTTGTCTGATTGCTGAGGCTAGGACCTCTAGTACGATGTTGAATAGCAGTGGTGATAATGGACATCCCTGCCGTGTTCCTGACCTTAGCGGAAAAGCTTTCAGTTTTTCTCCATTGAGAATGATATTTGCGGTGGGTTTTTCATAGATGGCTTTGATGATATTGAGGTATGTGCCCTCTATCCCTACACTTTGAAGAGTTTTGATCAGGAAGGGATGTTGTACTTTGTCAAATGCTTTTTCAGCATCTATTGAGAGTATCATATGGTTCTTGTTCTTACTTTTATTGATGTGTTGTATCACATTGACTGATTTGCGGATGTTGAACCAACCTTGCAGCCCCGGAATAAATCCCACTTGGTCGTGGTGAATAATCTTTTTAATGTACTGTTGAATCCTATTGGCTAGTATTTTGTTGAGTATTTTCGCATCTGTGTTCATCAAGGATATCGGTCTATAGCTCTCTTTTTTGGTGGGATCCTTGTCTGGTTTTGGGATCAAGGTGATGCTGGCCTCATAAAATGAGTTTGGAAGTTTTCCTTCCATTTCTATTTTTTGGAACAGTTTCAGGAGAATAGGAATTAGTTCTTCTTTAAATGTTTGGTAGAATTCCCCCGGGAAGCCGTCTGGCCCTGGGCTTTTGTTTGGTGTTTTCTTTTTTAAAAAAAATTCTTTTCTTTTCTTTTTTTTTTTTTTTTTCTTTTTTCTTTCTTCCTTTTTGAACCTCTTTTTATCCCCTTTCTCCCCACTCACGATTTTGGATCTCTTCTAATTTGGCTAAAGCATATTTTCCTGGGGTTGTTGCCACCCTTTTAGTATTTTACTTGCCCCTTCATTTACTCTTATCTGGACAAAATGACAAGACGTAAAAATTCACCACAAAAAAAAGAACAAGAGGCAGTACCGAAGGCTAGGGACCTAATCAATACAGACATCGGTAATATGTCAGATCTAGAGTTCAGAATGACAATTCTCAAGGTTCTAGCCGGGCTCGAAAAAGGCATGGAAGATATTAGAGAAACCCTCTCGAGAGATATAAAAGCCCTTTCTGGAGAAATAAAAGAACTAAAATCTAACCAAGTTGAAATCAAAAAAGCTATTAATGAGGTGCAATCAAAAATGGAGGCTCTCACTGCTAGGATAAATGAGGCAGAAGAAAGAATTAGTGATATAGAAGACCAAATGACAGAGAATAAAGAAGCTGATCAAAAGAGGGACAAACAGCTACTGGACCACGAGGGGAGAATTCGAGAAATAAGTGACACCATAAGACGAAACAACATTAGAATAATTGGGATTCCAGAAGAAGAAGAAAGTGAGAGGGGAGCAGAAGGTATACTGGAGAGAATTATTGGGGAGAATTTCCCCAATATGGCAAAGGGAACGAGCATCAAAATTCAGGAGGTTCAGAGAATGCCCCTCAAAATCAATAAGAATAGGCCCACACCCCGTCACCTAATAGTAAAATTTACAAGTCTCAATGACAAAGAGAAAATCCTGAAAGCAGCCCGGGAAAAGAAGTCTGTAACATACAATGGTAAAAATATTAGATTGGCAGCTGACTTATCCACAGAGACCTGGCAGGCCAGAAAGAGCTGGCATGATATTTTCAGAGCACTAAACGAGAAAAACATGCAGCCAAGAATACTATATCCAGCTAGGCTATCATTGAAAATAGAAGGAGAGATTAAAAGCTTCCAGGACAAACAACAACTGAAAGAATTTGCAAATACCAAACCAGCTCTACAGGAAATATTGAAAGGGGTCCTCTAAGCAAAGAGAGAGCCTACAAGTGGTAGATCAGAAAGGAACAGAGACCATATACAGTAACAGTCACCTTACAGGCAATACAATGGCACTAAATTCATATCTCTCAATACTTACCCTGAATGTGAATGGGCTAAATGCCCCTGTCAAAAGACACAGGGTATCAGAATGGATAAAAAAACAAAACCCATCTATATGTTGCCTCCAAGAAACACATTTTAAGCCCGAAGACACCTCCAGATTTAAAGTGAGGGGGTGGAAAAGAATTTACCATGCTAATGGACATCAGAAGAAAGCAGGAGTGGCAATCCTTATATCAGATCAATTAGATTTTAAGCCAAAGACTGTAGTAAGAGATGAGGAAGGACACTATATCATACTCAAAGGGTCTGTCCAACAAGAAGATTTAACAATTTTAAATATCTATGCCCCCAACGTGGGAGCAGCCAACTATATAAACCAATTAATAACAAAATCAAAGAAACACATCAACAACAATACAATAATAGTAGGGGACTTTAACACTCCCCTCACTGAAATGGACAGGTCATCCAAGCAAAAGATCAGCAAGGAAATAAAGGCCTTAAATGACACACTGGACCAGATGGACATCACAGATATATTCAGAATATTTCATCCCAAAGCAACAGAATACACATTCTTCTCTAGTGCACATGGAACATTCTCCAGAATAGATCACATCCTCGGTCCTAAATCAGGACTCAACCGGTATCAAAAGATTGGGATCATTCCCTGCATATTTTCAGACCACAATGCTCTAAAGCTAGAACTCAACCACAAAAGGAAGTTTGGAAAGAACCCAAATACATGGAGACTAAACAGTATCCTTCTAAAGAATGAATGGGTCAACCGGGAAATTAAAGAAGAATTGAAAAAAATCATGGAAACAAATGATAATGAAAATACAACGGTTCAAAATCTATGGGACACAACAAAGGCAGTCCTGAGAGGAAAATATATAGCGGTACAAGCCTTTCTCAAGAAACAAGAAAGGTCTCAGGTACACAACCTAACCCTACACCTAAAGGAGCTGGAGAAAGAACAAGAAAGAAACCCTAAGCCCAGCAGGAGAAGAGAAATCATAAAGATCAGAGCAGAAATCAATGAAATAGAAACCAAAAAAACAATAGAACAAATCAACGAAACTAGGAGCTGGTTCTTTGAAAGAATTAATAAAATTGATAAACCCCTGGCCCGACTTATCAAAAAGAAAAGAGAAAGGACCCAAATAAATAAAATCATGAATGAAAGAGGAGAGATCACAACTAACACCAAGGAAATACAAACTATTATAAGAACATACTATGAGCAACTCTACGGCAATAAATTTGACAATCTGGAAGAAATGGATGCATTCCTAGAAACATATAAACTACCACAACTGAACCATGAAGAAATAGAAAGCCTGAAGAGACCCATAACCAGTAAGGAGATTGAAACAGTCATTAAAAATCTCCCACATACATTTTTATACTGCCTTTTCCCAGTCACTTTCTCTAGAGCAGTAGTCTTAACTATATGTTTGACTTGCCTTCCAAGTTATGGCAGATGGGAGTTTTGTCACAGTATAACAGAAATCTCTAGGGTTTCAGTCTATATTACTGTTTTCTTGTCCTATACAAATTCCACACAATTTGGCTTTTTAATGGCAGCACAATAATTACAAGTCTTTTTTTGTATTATTTGGGGTAAATAATTGTTTTGGGTAAGTATTATAAGTATACCTCTAAATTTCAGTGGCTTGGAATAACATATTTTTTCTCACTCAACTAAAGTATGGTGTAAACATTGCTAATTTTTGCATAGTCTTGGACTTAGTCACCTAGACATTTAGACTACTTTCGTATTTTTTTCTGCTGTCTTCCTGCCTCTGATCAGTTGTTTGTCTGTCTGGCTGGCAGGGAAAGAGATGATATGGAAATTACTTGGATATATTGTTTTCTGGGCTAGTCCTGGAAGTGGTGCACTTCAAAGAAAATCATTTGGTTGGAACTTGGTCATAGAGCCACATTTAAGTGTAAGGGATCCTGGGAAATGTCTGGCCTCTCTAGCAGGCAGTAGAAATACATTTCATGAACACAGAATATCTGCTGTAAAGTCTTGCTGTTTATGTATTTTTCACTACATATTATAAAAACTGTGCAACAATTATTGTGTGACATCATTGCCATTGAAAGATTTCATGAGCACCATTGTCAGTTTGATTTCTTTGCTGCAATATTCTTATATTTTCAGAATAAGATCTGCAGTATAGGGATGCCTGGATGGCTCAGCTGGTTAATGTCCAACTCTTGATTTTAGCTGAAGTCATGATACCAAGGTGGTGAGATCAAGTCATGCATCTGGCTCTGCACTGGGCATGGAGATTGCTTTAAGATTCCCTCTCTCCTTCTCCCTCTGTCCCTTCCCCTTGCCATTCTTGCACACATATGAGTACTTTCTCTCTCTCTCTAAAAAACAAATAATAATAAGATATGTTATATATTAAGCAATGTATGTCACATCAAAAAAAATTCTTCTGGGGCAACCATATTAATTGGTTAAGGATAGGGACAAGTACTGCACTCATATCCAAACAAAATGATTTTTGGAAAATAACTGTTAACTCCTAGAGTATATAATATATGGAATCAAATTTTACTTTGTTTCCATTTTCCTGAAATGTACCCTATAATTACGTTTAATAGTCCCTACGTAAATACCACGTAAACTGGAATCTTCTTTAAAGGAGAGAAGCAATCACATATTCACACTGTAATGATGGGGTATTTGCATGGCAATTACCAAGCCATTATATTGTCTTTCCTTTAATTTAGTCAACTTCTCCTAAATCTTGTTCGGCCAAAGTCGTTGAGCTAAATAACTTTTAACTACCGAAGTGTGTTTTTCTTAAAGCAGTTGTCATTGGCATTTTTGTAGTTACTCTGATAGTTTTCTTATTTTAATCATTTGGGAATAGAAAAGTTCAGACATCAGTTATATATTTATGCAAATAACCTATCAGACTGGTTGTTTCAAAAATATTCCAGTCACAATAATTATCACTAATTATCACAATAACTATGGAGAATTGAATATAAATAGAGTACAATAAAATTATTAAAAAAGTACAAACTATGAGCAAACGTGAAAAAATGAAGTCAGGATCCTCATTACAGATACCAAACTTACTCATTATTGATTATTTGTTTTTTTTTAATTTTTAATTAATTTTTTATTTTTTATAAACATATATTTTTATCCCCAGGGGTACAGGTCTGTGAATCACCAGGTTATTTTTAATATCCATGTTAAATATGAGTATTCGGGTCATCCATGGGTCATTACTTGATTTTTTTTTTTAAGATTTTATTTATTTGACAGACAGAGATCACAAATAGGCAGAGAGGCAGATAAAGAGAGAGGAAGGGAAGTAGGCTTCTGCCGAGCAGAGAGCCGGATGCGGGGCTCAATCCCAGGACCCTGGGATCATGACTCGAGCCGAAGGCAAAGGCTTTAACCCACTGAGCCATCCAAGCGTCCCCTCATTACTTGATTTTATAGCTGAAAACTTACTTGTAATTTTGTATAATTTGATTAATGTGAGTTTTGCTCAGTTAAAGGGTTTCTGACTGACCCCATTGTATTTTCAAGGATTGCTTTCTAAATTCCCATTTTCTCACTGGATGGTGAAACTACTGAAAATCTCATGGTTTTGGTTTCATTTATATTTAGATTTTGGTTTCTTATCTCTCTGGTTGGTATTTATTTAGAATTTGGAAAAAAAAAACCACCAAAATAAAAGATTCATGTTTCTAAGCCTATCTTTGGGAGGTTGGCCTCATACATACTAGGTGCTTTTATAGCCCAGGACTCCAACTTTTTCCCTGCAGATTCTATAAGGCTGTAAAAACCTCTTTTGGTCTTTAGTAGTAGACTTTTGCTTAGATATGCCAAAAACAGATTATAGCCCTTATGGCAAAGTTGCCTTATTTATGGTTGATTTCATATTTTTCTGAGGTCCCAGCCCTCGAAATCTTTGATGTCTTACCAGATCTCCAAGCTTTCATTGAATCTTTAGATGTATCTATATATCTGTGTATATTCAAATATCAATCTGATTGTTTCAGTGGGAGTGCTGGTGGACTTCTATAAGTTGCCCATTGTAGCTAGAAAGTCTTTCATCAATATTTTTAAGTAAACATCTCTTATGTTTTTTTTAAGCCTGGATATGGAGAAAGATAAAAGACAAACATTAAGTGTCTAAAAAATAAATGGGTGAAGTCAAGTGCAATTTATATAAAATGCTATGGTAAGTCCAGGCAGTTGTAAATTTTGTAAGTCATTACCATCATTTCTCAATTTGGTATTTATACTGTAGTTGTACTTATTTTGTAAATAAATTTATTTTTCATAAGAAAGTGTTTTTTTTTTTTTTTAATGCCATGATAGTTCAGTTGGTTGCGTTTAGCTCCACACTTTTTCAACCCAAGTCTTTTCATGTTAGTACTATCTCTCCTTACAGATTTCATAGTTTGGTACTGTATTTTAGCATCCAAAAAGTTAGTGAATGCTTTAATCCAATTTTAAAAATAAGTTTTTCTCAGTGCTACAACACTCTTTATTTACCATTTAGTAAGATTTTTTGGAAGTAGAATCTTCTTATATTTAAACTCGAAATAGATTTTATATTTATAACTCTAATATAATGCATTTTCTATTTATAAAGACACATCATCCACTTTTTAAAAAATTCCACTTCATATAATTTTTTTGTGTATTTTAGAAAATATTTGTTCTTGGTCAGCATCAGTTTTTGATTATCTGCAGCAGAAAACTAAATTTTTTATTGTCATCTTTTATATTGGAAATTGAACCACAGTATAGCAGTAAGTAGGGATGTAGGACTATCATGTATGTTTTCTGGGTCTTTGTATTGAGATAAAAATGTGTCTCAAATTATCTGATATGTTTTAGACCTCATAGCTTTTTATTTATTTTTTTGGCATATTTTAGATACTAAGGGCACAGGTATTTTTCTTAAGATCTTAAATTTTTACCATTTGTATTATTTTATAGAATTACAGTTAAAACTTACTATAATATAGGAAACTTTAATAAAAAGCAGTGAATGAGATTCTAAGAAATTGGTAGCAGGTACTTTGATTTGTTTTTGTTTTTATATTTTCTCTTACATTATTTTATTATTTATTTTCATTGTTATTTTACTTCATTTTTGTGCTGTTGAATTTGAGGTATAGGTGTTTTTGTTCCTGTTGTTACACCTAGAAAATTAAGCTTTGTCTTTAGGCCTTGAAAATAAAGTGGGAATAGAGTAAATTTAAAAGCTGCAGGGTACCATTAGAAATAAACAGAGGAATGTGAAATGTTGATTAAAGATCAAAGAATAGTAGCAGAATTAATTATCTAGAAGCTGTGAAATCACTTATAAACTGCATAAAGCCAAGGCAAGGGAATTGAAAACTTATTACTAATTAATTCTTATAATACATTGATAAAACAGACAAGGCCACATCACAATGTTTTAGTAGAAATTTGGCTTTAGTGTCCACAATCATTTTTTGAAAGATATATGATTCAAGTAATTAAACTCTTAAAAAACTAACTTCAGAACATAAACATCTAACTGGAAGACAGGTCACAATTCAAGTGTAAGTGCACAGAGTTACTAGGTTTGGGTGTAGAAATTATGAGGAAATATGACTATAATAATAGGAATATTATAAGGAATATGATTATGATAGGAATATGAATATAATAGCATAGCTATAATGAAGTGTGCCACTACCAGAACTCTGTAGGCAAGGTAAAGTAATACAGGCTTAACCGCTGAGCAAACATGCAGAACACAATATATAGAACCCCTGAACAAATATTTAGAAAACAGTGAGAGTTCTAGACAAAGAGACGAGGATATTTCAAAATGGAAAAATGGACTTATGCAAGAACTTTACACTGTGATTTTCAGGTGAGATAATAGCTTTCAGAGTACAAACTTCCAAACCTGGATTCTAGACCAAATATCAGCAACACTTTCTTGAGACTCAACTCTCTCAACTTCATGTTGATTCTTAGACTAATCCAAGCATTGAAAGAAAAAAAGTTAATCCATTTTACCTTTATTATTTTAACATCAGTTGACTTTGCCAAAGAGAGGTGCACAACCTTGAAGACTGGAGTTACAAAGGCATACATTCCAGATGTAGCTGGTATCTAAGCAAAGTCATAAAGATGTTTGTGGTGCTGTAAGCTCTACAAAACCCACAGACATCATTTTTAAGTATATAAAAATACCATGTCACTCTTGTAAAGGCAATATCCATACCTAATATTTTAGAGATTAAAAATAATATCAGAAATAAAAACAACCTTCCATCCCCTTTACTCCCTAATCTACTCCACTTTTCCCTTCTGTCATAAGACTGTAGTGTCTTTAATTTTTCAAAGCTTATGTCTCCTATCTTTACTTCTGCTTCCTACACATCTTTATCAGGAATCTTATACCCCTGCTACCTTTATTATTCATTCATTAATTTTCTTTCTCTCTGTTTCTCATTTCTCCATTTCCTCTGTTGCTTTGCTTCCTTCTTTCTTTGATCCTTTGTTCACTCTACATCTTTGTCCCAATTCTTATGTTTTAGCATTCTTTTTTTTTTTTTAAGATTTTATTTATTTATTTGAGAGAGAGAGATCACAAGTAGGCTGAGAGAGAAAGAGGGAGCAGGAAGCAGGCTCCCTGCTCAGCAGAGAGACCTACACAGGGCTCAGTCCCAGGACCCTGAGATCATGACCTGAGCTGAAGGCAGAGGCTTAACCCACTAAGCCACCCAGGTGCCCTTTAGCATTCTTTCATGATGAAAACAAATTGACCAGGAAGAAAACTATCATTCTCAAAAAAAAGAGACTATCAATCTCTATTTCTTTTAAAAATTTTTGTCTTCTTTACTACATATCATCTTGAAATAATGTTTGTACTTACTTTTTCAGCTTTCTCAAATTTTTCAACAGCACCTGTTTCTTAAGTCATTAGTGTCTGGCCATGACAAACTATTTTATTCAGTCTTTGTAAAAATTATGCTCAATATCAACTTATGGTGATTGGCTTATATGAAATTATACTAGTTGGTTTATAGAAAATGTTTACCATATTTTATCTCTTTGAGGTATTTAATGGTGTTCTCAATACCCTGAGTTTTACAGTATGTTCTTCATTGGCTTCTATAATTCATTCCTTCCGATAGCATCTGATTCTCCTCCTAAACTTCTGACCTAATCTACGCACAGATTAAATCATGGACTTAAGAGTTTTTAGTTTGATTACTTTATATTCTTTCAAACTCTTACTTGACAAATGTTTAATGGTGTATTAACTCTGATAATTTTATCATTTCTAAGCTGGACATTCTCAAATCGGTATCTCTTTCTCTAAACTATAGTGGAATTTATAATGTCCTTACTGAAAGTTCATAACAATATTTCCCTGTAGAATTCTCATTCATAATTATTTTAACTTAGACTATTTTATTGAATTTGTGACTTACCCTCACAAGATATATATGTAAATTATCTTGTCAACAAATTCCATTACTATTTATTCACCCTTTTTTCTTTTTTTACCATACACAGTTTCATTAACATTTTAATAGTCATTTTATTAAATTTATTAATGAACTTACTCTTGAATATACATTTTCTACTATACTGACAATGTTTAAATCACCACTGATTAACCTATACTTGGACTATTTGAAGAAAATTATCAGGTCTAACAATAATCTCTTCTCAGACTGGCTTTCTATGTACTGTATTGGCAGATTTCTTCTTAAAAAAAACAAAGCTAGAGGTGTGTCTATTAACCAGGCTTAACCTTACACATTTATCTCTGCCTTAAAAGATAACATCAAATTATTTAGCTTAGTCCAAGAAGTCCTACATAGTCTCTCTCCTATCTTGTTCCCATGCTTAACATACCTTGTTCTGTTTTGTATGTGATCTTCAAAAATGTTTCTAGAATGTAAAAAGCTTCTTAATGACTCATGTTTCTGGTTTCTCTTGAATGCTTTTCTTATTTTTTACTTTCAACTTGGAAAAATTTTGCATGTCACCAGTTCTTACTCAAATGTTCTCCCCTTTGTTATTTCCCAAGACATATTTTTTTCCATCTTTAGTATAATTGCATTTTGCTTTTCTTGTCTTCTAGAAAAACTGATTGAAAATCAAGGTATATTTGCTGAATTATTTAGATGGGTCATGTCTAAAGAACTGATGGGATTTTTCAGGAATCTTATATGAGGATTAATGTGAGGGTCTAGAGGCCTGTAAAATATAACTTTATTTAAAAGAAATAGTTCTGCACATTTAGACTACTTCTCAAAATCTTTTTCTAATCCTGTATTAATTGATAAGCCATTACTATGATTAGGGACAGTGCTGCAAAAAACAAAGTTGACCTGTCTTTTTGGGATGTTCTTTAGTTACTTCTGCCCTACAGTTGCATGTTTTGAAAAATATCTTCTTTATTTCTTATTGCCTCTATTTTATTCCTTCAGTTCCTTTTATCATATTATCCTTTGACAGATTATTGGTCTTGATAGAACTTATTTATCTAAATATTAATAAGGACAGCACACCATAAAATACCTCTACCAATAGATAGGAGAGAAGATAAATGGAGAAAAGCAAGGTAATTGGTAAAAATAGCATGCATGGAATTTTTCTGTAATACAAGAATCAGATAAATACTTATCCCCTATCCTAAAATAGAGAATATGACTCTTAAGAAAATAAAGGCAACAAAAAATAATTGAGAGCCAAGAAGAAGGAATATGATAATAGGAAATAATAAATAAGTTTTCACTAGTAAATGATACCTACAGTTTAAATAAAGACATAAAATAAATGAAAGAGATTAGAATCAAAAACAATTAGGAAGGATACACCTTAAGACTGAGTTAGGTAAATGGATATCAAATTTGAAAAATTATATAATTTGCATTTGATAAAACCGAGACAAATAAGTTAATAAATACATGTACCCCAAGAGATGGTGATATACAAAGAAGTTAGGTAACAAGGTTACAATTTAGGCATAACTGATATACCCTGGAACACTGAAAAAATAAAATTTAAAAAAGTAGTTGTACATAAAAATTATTAACACTCTAAGAATGTGATGACATTAGATAAAAATCTGAATCTCCATATCAACTGGTATATTTGTCCAAGAAGAGTTGATAGAATGTTCTATGTTTTAACTGATAGCCTTGTATAGTATTGAACTAATAGAGTAAAAGTTATGTCTTACGGAAATTTGGACAATCTCTGCTTTCAGTTATTACCAGTATAAAGAAAAAGTCCTATGAGTATGTAGGCAAAGACTAGTTCCAAAAAATAAAATAAAATAGGAAAAGATCTGATTTGTCTTAATATTCCATGCTCAGTGCAAGATGACCAAGGAGGGGCGCCTGGGTGGCTCAGTGGCTTAAGTCGCTGCCTTTGGCTCAGGTCATGATCTCAGGGTTCTGGGATCGAGTCCCACTTTGGGCTCTCTGCTCAGCAGGGAACCTGCTTCCCTCTCTCTCTCTCTCTGCTTGCCTCTCCATCTACTTGTGATCTCTCTCTGTCAAATAAATAAATAAAATCTTTAAAAAAAAATGAGCAAGGAGTTTACACATTTTAAGGGAAGATGAGCATGAACCAAATACTCCTTTGGCTGGTGGTGGGGGACACAGACTTATTTTGCTTAGCATAATACACTCTAGTTCCATCCATGTTGTTACAAATGGCAAGATTTTTTGATGGCTGCTTTGTATTCCATTGTATATATATACCACATCTTCTTTATCCATTCATCTGTTGATGGACATCTAGGTTATTCCCATATTTTGGTTATTGTGGACATTGTTGCTATAAACATTCGGGTATGCATGCCCCTTTGGATCACTACATTTGTCTCTTTAGGGTAAATACCCAGTAGTGCGATTGCTGGGTTGTAGGGTAGCTCTATTTTCCACTTTTTGAGGAACCTCCATACTGTTTTCCACAGCGGCTGCACCAGCTTGCATTCCCACCAACAGCGTGGGAGGGTTCCCATTTCTCTGCACCCTCGCCAACCTGTGTTGTTTCCTAACTGGTTAATTTTAGCCATTCTGACTGGTGTGAGGTGGTATCTACTGTGGTTTTGATTTGTATCTCCCTGGTGCCGAGTGATGTTGAGCACTTTTTTATGTGTCTGTTGGCTATTTGGATGTCTTCTTTGAAGAAATGTCTGTTCATGTCTTCTGCCTGCAACATTTCTTGATCACATACAGCTACAAAGATTATCTCCATGCTCAGGGGTTGTGCATGGGGTCCATTTCTTGTTTTGTGATGTGCAGGAGTAACCTGTTCTTTCTGCAAAGGGGGTTGAGGTCTACAGCTACACCAAGGGAAATAAGTGTGCCTTAAATGAAGGAAAAACATGCTTTTTTTGCTTTTTTTTTTTTTTTTTTTTGCTAGGCTAATCAGAAAGCTGAGGCAGCTTCAAACAGACTTGTCCTTTTGTGGCCTGGGAAAGTTCTAGTTCTTCACTCCTCAAAACTAGCTGTCTGCAAATCTCAAAGAAAGTAAACTAGCTCTATTATATATCAAGGGCCTTATATCAGCAAGTTAACCCTTAAGACTGGCTGGAGTGCTGTTCCAGGTTCAGGAATGGCAAGACCACCAAGACCACCACTGACCACTGTGAACATCTCTAAAACATTTGACTTGCATTTTATCTCAGCTATCAGACTGTTCCCTTTTGTGGCTCCAGAGAGCACCCTTCCACCTCTAACTGCTCTCAGTATTCTATCTTTGTGCTCCTACTGCAGTTCTTTGGGTCCCATATTTTCCTTATTCCTCTCCAAGTCTAGCTAGATTACAAGAGTTAAGTTCATAATTATAAAATACGAACTAAACAGTAGTTTAAAAATTTTTAACTATTCTGCAATTTTATCCAAGTCGCATCAAAGTACAAAGCCATCTTTCAAATACCACAGACTATTTTGTAAACATAAATTTTTGAATGAATTCAGTTACATTACTGTATGAAGAGAATTACTTGACCCTTTTAATATTATAAGTAAAAATACTGAAATAGAGACATTGAAATTTATCTGTATCTATATGGATATTCAAATGAGTCCCTTTTTATTGTACTTGATTTTTCCCTTGTGGATGGTTTTTCAAATGCTCTGTTTAAGTATTAAGTTTGATCCCTCACTAAACCAAGAACCTGCTTTGTAGGGAAATGATTCTTTTTCTTTAGCAGATTGTCCTTGCAGACAGTATACCTGCTGCTTAAAATCCCAATTTTCTTGCTCCTTTTTTTTTTTTTGTCATTTCACATATCCATGAAAGTAAAATTATTGAATAACATAATTTTGAGCCCTAAAGAAACTAAGAATTCTGAAAGATAGGGACTTAACAAAGCATTAATGTATTTTACATTTTATCATGCTTTATTACTGTCTAGCACCTTATTTACAATAAAAAATAATGAGTTGTAGAGATACCTATTAAGGGATTTCATGAGAAATGACTTCATTCTTACTATGAAACTAAATGTAGACAGCAGCACAGTATTGTTCAGGATAAATGACTATTTGATGGGATGATTATACCAGGAGGGATAACCTTTGCTGTGGTGCACAGATTCTCAGGCTCAAAAATCTAGTCAATACTAGTAGGAATATCCCTGAGATACCTTTTCTGGCAATGGATGAGAAAGCTCTTTCTTTTAGGACATTCAGAGGTCAGTGCTTACAATTTCACTAGCAACCAATATCTATTTAGCATGTCCTTTGTTAGAGAAGTGATAGGGATATAGATTTTCCTCAAATTTAACTAAAAGATAGAAAGCACCATCAAGAACAAGCAAAAAAGAATGTAGCACATGTATATATCAGTATAAAAGTATTATACTTATATATACCTGTATATAGTACTACTATATACCTGTATATATACTTCTATATACCTGTATATATACTTCTATATACCTGTATATATATCTATACATATATATATATATATTTATATATACCTGTAAATGAAGGCTTCACAAATAAAAATGAATTTGGTAGCCAAGTAGAAATGAAGCCATGAAGTTTAAAACCAAACATACCCTGTGTGCTGAGAATCATCTCTGCCTTTCATTTTGAGAAATGATCATACATGTGACATAAGTCTGAAGGATTATTTTGCAAGCCTTTTGTTGTTGTTGTTAGTCTTTTAATCTCAGACTTTGAAGTATTAATGAACTGAACTGGGGATATAAGACTGCAGTGGCAAACTGCAGGTGAAGTATACTGTTATACCATAATAATGATTTTGAAAACTTTAACATCCCTAAAATTCACATGTATATATAATGCCAGATCATGTTTAGAGTCACTTATACAACATACTTGCTTATACAACTTGGAGAACTCTGGGATAAACAAGATTTTTTTTTTTTCTTGAAACTCATTAGAAGATAGATTATGTGAGTTTTGGGAGCTGAAGATCAAGAAGGGGGCTAGGTAAGGAATGTAGTGAATTTAAAGCTGTTTGTAAGGCACTACTGATATGTTAGTTCAGTTATTCCAGTAGTGTGTTCATGGGCTGTACTGCAGAAAAGTAGGACAATCTCTTTGGAAAATGTGAAAAGGCTCTTTTAGCTGAAGTCTTCATTTTTCTTAGTGCCACCTCGGTAACACATACATTATTTATATATAAACTACTGATTGATAATTGGAAAAATTTAAATGAACTGAATGTGTGTATGTGTTTGTGCACATGTGCATGGGTGGGCATATACATGCATGTGTGTGGGAAGGTCACCAAATAATTGAGAGACCTTTTGAACTGAATATAGTTATCTGCTGTACTTGATGGAATAGTGATTTCTTAACATCATTCCTCAAATCCATATTTCTTTCAGTTCTAGAATTATTACAAATGAGACATTTGACATCATCTTCCTCCTGCTTCCACACTAGGAATGAGTGAACATTTGTCACGTAACAGCAGAATCTTATATTTTTTTAAATACAATTATCCTTATACTTGTCTGTGATAATTTCTAAGTATTTTACCCAGTTTCCCAGACATAGTTTTGGAACCCCGCTTCATTTGCATTTTCTCTCTGTTTCTCTTTCTCATTCTTATGTTCACTTTTTGCTGGCTTTACTCCATATTCTCCAAATCCAAGTGAATCTATTAAAATAATTAGGGTCAAGAGTATTTTCAAACTAATTATTCTCTGTACATTTCATGTACAACAAGCAACATGTACATATTGTGTATCTATACAAAACAGGGTTAAGTCAGAATGTTTCTTTTGCTTATAAGACATTTATTCAATGAGGAATGAAATCTAGGTTGGTCAAAAGGACTCAGGAATCTCAGAAAATGAATAATTCTTAAGAGAATTCCACTTTGCTTTATATATAAATATCAGCATATTTTGAGGTCAGGGGCACTTGGAGCTCTAGCTCAGGAAAGAAACTTAGCTCAGATTTTGAATTCTCAGGTGATGGTGTCCTTTTAAATAATAAGCATGGGGAAGTAAAAACATTTCTACCTATTAAGATGTGTTTCCTTCATTGCAAAAAGCTAAATTTATATTTAATAAAGACATGAACTTCCTACTGAAAATTTCAACTGTGAGTAAACTTCAAAAATCCTTTCTAATTTTTTTTTTCAAATTTGGATCTTTTAAATGCATACCATTTTCTCAGACCTTACTTAGACTCAATTATGTATTTTTTCTTTAAAAAGTTGTAAAAACATAAAGTTATTTAAAAGATAGTGTGTTCCTTAAAAATACTTATTTAAGCTTTTCCTATGTTTCAGGAACCATGAAAGGAATACAAGAATAAAACAATACAGATTCATTCTGGTTAGGATATATGTCAGTTAAACATAACAGAGAGGTTCTTTAGGAAAGTTCTGCCATATTACTAGTCTGCCTCCCCCTAGCAGAGCATTCCATCATTTGCAGTGTGAAATATACCTTGTTAGAGGCCCTACCAGAGGTAAGCAGCAGAAGAGGGAGCTGTGGATGCTGGCTTAGTCTCAAACTATTCTTAGATTTGTTTTTTGTTTGCTCTTTGGAGTCTTGGTTTTATATATATATATATATATATATATATATATATATATATATATATAAATGATTTTAAACTCTTGAAGGTTTTTGTGCATTTCAGCATTACTCAAATTCTGATGCTTTTAGTTATGTTGTGTTGTCCATGAAATATTTGATAGATATGCTCTTTCCTTGAGCATCATATTTGCTTCTACAAACATATCTCAAAGTATGAGGAATTTGTAATTTTCATCATAACTGACAGGACTGGCAAGCACACTTCTCTCAACTGACTTGGTGCATATTTCTGATATACATAAATTATGAAAGAAGCCTTTATTTGTTTATAATCTTAAATTCTCAGAGCAGCAAAACAGATTATAACAGACTTGTTCAAAATTAAGTAAAACTGTATTTAGATTATTTTAGAATAAAACACTATATTTTATTGTAGGAAGTTGAGGCAACAAAAATGATGGTTAAAAGAGCGCAAAGCTGATAAACACCGTGAGTTAAGCACTTTGTGCTAATAGTGTATGTACTGCTTTAAATACACATTACTAGGCTGCCTTAACATCAAAGACTGTTCTGCTTGGTAGGTTCATGGTAGTGTACTGCTTTATGTTTCAAGTTTCAGCTTGGTACAAATTGAATCAGCTGAGTTGCAAAATCAAATTTATCATAAAAGTGGTAACTGACCATTAACTACTATATAATGCTGTAAACATGACCCTATCATGAAACTACAAGACAGCCTCTTCTAGAACATGACAGACAGTTAGGAGGAACAGGAAAAGTCAGTGTATTTGTCACTAAGAACAAGAAAGATAAAAGGAACACGATCTTGTGTTCATTGTTTTCTTCACAATTTTAAGACACGCACTGTGCTCTTAATGGCAAATGCCTAGAGGAATGGTGCCTTCATTTTAAATTACAGCTATGTTTGTTTAAGACATTGTATCGGCATTTTCAAGGAGTTACTTTTCTATAGTAGATATTTTGTTTTAAGTGCAGCAAAAGGCCAAGCTCAGATTCATTCCTAATGAGCCATGTGTTAATGTCAAAGTCTCTGCTGTCCACTCAAATGCCAAAGAACACATCTGACTTTATAATGAGCCAAACAGTTGTCTCTTCATAATCTCTGTTAGCCTTCTGTTAGATAGCTGCATCCAAAATTTATAACACATAGATGGAGGTTGTTGTTGTAATGGCTGAAATCCAATCAAAGATATAAAACTTCTTATATTGTGTCAATATTATTACCAAGTCTTTGCCATTCTATCTCCACATCAAATAAATTGGTCCAACAAATTCCAAATGAAATCTTGCCTGCTTTTAATCTATTCTGTATACTAATGCGGGGAAGATCAAAACCAGATGACAGGCATCAAAACAATTAGACAGTGGCCGGGTGGTTGGAACATAGGCAAAAGTTTGAAATTGTACTTCCAAATCTTTCTTCTCTGGAGAACATGCATTCCAACTAATCACCTAATTTTTTATACTTTTAGGTCCTAAATTTTGTTCCTGATTTGACGTTTATTGACATTCAAACAGTTGTTTAGCTTTTTTCATTGTCTAGAAAATATGTCATACTTGCTTAACATGAAAATGAATGCCTTTACATAGTCATGGATAATGAAAAAGATATCTAAAAATAAGGGGACTTTTTAGATAAAGTGTTATACATATACATGACAATTTTGAGTTGAAATTAGATACATAATTCAGGCAAATCTATAAAATTGAAAGATAGTCACATTTTTGTTTCATTTCCAAGCGAGTCAGTCTATATTGATATAAGTTCCTGGATAGATTTTTCAAGTATTTACCCTTAAGTTAAATAGGGAAATTAGAATATTCATACATTAACTTGAAAATATTTTACTTTAGTAGAGATAGAAATACATCAGAAGAAAACCAAGACATAGAAAAACAACATTAGAAATAAATGTAGTTAAATGTTACTGTCTTTGATTGATGAGACTTTAAGAATTTTTACTTACTTTCTTGTATTCTCTAAGTTGACTATAATGAGACTGCATTTCTTTTTAAAGTTTCAGCTGAAATACATGAATATCTAACTTCTGGCACCACACAAATTAAGCTTGATAGTGTGTTCTACTAGTGGGGACAAGCATATTAAAATGATGTCACTGTCTCTGTACCTTTGCTATATGCTTCAGGATCTGTCTTAGTTTTTATTTTTTAATAAGGTTTCTTTAAACATATCTTAGTAAAGGAGTTAGCAACTAAAATGATAGTTTATATAAAATTTCTTTTAATGTATATATTGATAAAATGTAATATTAAATAATATCAAATATAGCAAGTACCTTAGAATTAAGATAACAAAATATGCAGAATCCATATAGCAAACTTGTAGGACAAGGTAGTTCTAAAATTGGTATGAAATTGCAAAGGTTCAAGATAGCAGAGTTGGTTTTGAAAAAGGCAAAAACTAGAGGATTTACTTTGTCAGATATCAAAACTAATTACCAAACTGTTCTGTTTGGTATGTAATTGGTATGTTATACAATTGTTGGAAAGATCAATTTACTTTTCAAAGCTAAAAGTGGAAAGTGGTGTAGTGATGCATCTCCTAATGAGGAATCAGGAGTGAAGAGTGAGAGAGACTGATTCTCAAATCTGTATCTTCGACTCTGATATCTTCCTGGAATTACAGATTCATATATCTGGCCATATACTAGGCCACATCATTTTCTTGTCTAATATTCACCTGAAATTTAGTATGTTCTAAAAATAACTGTTGATTTCTTTCTTTTCTTTCTTTTTTTTTTTTTTTTAAGATTTTATTTGTTTATTTCACAGTGACACAGTGAGAGAGGGAACACAAACAGGGGGATTAGGAGAGGGAGAAGCAGGCTTCTTGCTGAGCAGGAAGCCCCATGTGGGGCTGGCTCCCAGGACTCTGGGATCACAATTTGAGCTGAAGGCAGACCTAAATGACTGAGCCACCAAGGTGCCCCAGAACTGTTTATTTTTTATAATCTTCTTCCACATCTATATTTCTCTCAAAAATACCAGTTATTCACATATTATGTGTAGCTATATTGGCATAGGACCTTGACACCTGCAGTTTCTATTACCACACTAACCTGGGTTGCTTGTTTTTGGATCTTGAATTATCCTTTTGCAGTTTATTCAGATTAAATATGTGTTATGAGTACTTGCTCTTTATTCTAACCAGAATTTAGATAATCAGAATACTTTGCTTTAATTGAATCTCCTTTGCAACTGTAGTAATGAAAAATGGTATATAGCAAATACTACTTACTTTTTTTCATTAGGAAAATCACAGCCTATTAAAATAATACAGCTTTTATTTACAGCTTATATTACCACTATTTAATTTGTTTTAATAATTGCTAATAAACTAATATTAAAGCAATAGAAGAACAAATATTTTAGGATAAGCAGCATTTTAACTATGATTCAAAATTATAATTCAGGTTTCATTACTAGTTCCCTTTAGGGGGAAAAAAGTTTATGTTGTGTTATGACAATGCAGTGTAAATCTTATTAAATCTGTGGCTTAGATTTATGTTCTAAGGAATAACTTGTGATAGATGACAATTAGACAATTCAAGAAAATGCTTAACGTCAGTTATAAAAGTGTAGTAAATATAAATAATTATCAAGTACATCTAAATGTGTGTAATATTTTATCTAGGACTACATTTGAGGATATGGTAGTACTACTTATCATAATGAGAGAGTTATAACTTACTGTGATTGATTTTCTTTCTTTCTCTTTTTTAACTTTTTGCCCAGCAGTTGTTATTGTATTTCCACCCTGCTTCATTCTGCATATGGAGATACTACAATATAGATTGCCTTCTCATTTGAAGATCTAAATATTTAAGAAATAAGGGATGAGCTCTTACCAGCCCTTACATAATACTCATATAAGTATATGCATATGGATTTATTTAATTACTATAAATATTTATGTTTACCATATACCTTTAAATCAAGATTCATATACATTCTAATGCAACAATCACTTAAGTAAGATTAACTGAGCAATATAAATGGTATTTAGTAAGTCTTATTCATTTTATTCTGTTAAAAATTTTAATACACTATCCTTTCAAAAAATACACTAAAGCTCATATTTTAAGTTGCAACTACTTGTTGGTATAGCTCATACTTTACATTTGCCGAGCATTAAGTTCAGTATAACTACTTTATGGGATGAATCAACCACTTAAGAGCTAGGATGTGGATTTTCATCCAAATATTCTTCTTCATTAGAATCAAAGGATCAGCCTTAGCAGAAAAAGTTGTGTTTTAAATCATATGTGGCATTTAAAGATATGATATTTAAATATATGACTATCATATATAAACTTACAAATCCTAACAAATTGAGTAAAAGTCTCAACCCAGATCTCTATTAATGATATAAGGAGTAACAACTGTAGAGGGCTGGAGGAATCCAGTTACATCTGTGCTGTGTTCTTGAACTCTGTCTCAGTTAATACCCAGTCTGTTCCCTGAACCACCCTGATTGAAAGCTGAAAACCTGGATTGCATTTACCTGCTTCAAAACTCTGGTGTCCCATTCAGTAGCTGTTTGACTTTTGTTAAGTTGCTTAATTTCTCTGCTTTCACCTTTCTGTTTATAAGGTAGAGATAACAATGGTATCTAACTGCTATGGTTTGAATATTCTTTGAATATCCTCAGAATTCTTATATTGAAATCTTAACCCCAAAGATGATGGTATTAGGAGGTGGGGCCTTTGGGAAGTGCTTAGTTTATGATAACAGCCCAGATTCTTCCATAATGTTGGAAATTTAAGATCAAAAGACCCCACAAAGAGAATATGTTAGGATATCTCACAAAGGATGAAATAATGTAGCTTGTATATCCTGTAGTTTTTCCTCCATTTAGAGCTATTTCTATATATATTTAGAAAGGGCAGATATCTTAGGACTTCGATATTATCATTTACAAAATTTTTAGAAAGCTTATACAATGAGAATTAGACTAGGTATATTGTCATTCACATAATATTTCTTGAACCATAAGTCATTCAACTTTTCTAATACTCTGTCAGCTAGAAAAAAAAAATCTGTCTTTTTATTTATTTTTCTCATTGTGGTAAGTGTATTCTTGAATCCCTATCACCTATTTCACACATCCCTTCATCCACCTCCCCTCTGATAACCATCAGTTCATTCTCTATAATTAAGAGTCTATTTGTTGGTTTGTCTCTTTTACGCCCCCCTCTTATTTTTTTTTCCTTTTCTCATTTCTTTTGTTTCCACAGATTAATGAAACCATATGGCATTTGTCTTTCTCTGACTGATTTGTTTTACTTAGCATTGTATTCTCTAGCTCTGTCCATGTTGTTGCAAATGGGAAGATTTTGTTCTTTTTTTATGAATGAATAATATTCCATGATCTCTCTGTCTCTATTCATCCATCTGTCTGTCTACCTCCTTTTTCCATTCATCAGTGGATCAGTTGATGGATGCTTGGGCTATTTCCGTAGTTTGGCTATTGTAAATAATGCTGCCATAAACATAGGGGTATATTTTTCCCTTTGAATTACTGTTTTTATATTTTTCAGGTAAATATCTAGTAGTGCAATTACTGGATCATAGGATAGTTCTTTTTTTCAACTGTTTTTTTAACTGAAACCTCCATACTGTTTTCCACAGTAGCTGTACCAGTTTGCATTCCTTCCAACAGTGTTCCTTTTTCTGCGTATCCTCATCAACACTCATTTTTTATTATATTGTTATTATATTGTTGATTTTAGTCATTCTGATAGCTGGGAGGTGATATCTTATTATCCTTTTGATTTGCATTTCTTGGTGATGAATGATGTTGAGCATTGTTTCATATGTCTGTGGGCCATCTAGATGTATGTCTTCTTTGAAGAAATGTCTATTCTTGTCTTCTGCCCATTTTTAATTGCATTACTTATTTTGGGGGTGTTGAATTTTTCACATTCTTTACATAATTTGGATGCTAACCCTTTACTGGGTATGTCATTTGCAAATATCTTCTTCCCATTCCATAGGTCGTCTTTTAGTTTTGTTGCTTGTTTCCTTTCCTGTGCAAAAGCCTCTTATTTTGATGTAGTCCAGCTGTTTATTTTTGCTTTTGTTTCCTTTGCCTCAGGAGACATATCTAGAAAAATGTTGCTGCTGCCAATGTCAGATAAATTACTGCCTGTGCTCTCTTCAAGGATTTTAATGGTTTCAGGTCTCACATTTAAATCTTTAATCCATTTTGAATTTATTTGTTTTGTATGGTGAATGAAAGCAGTCTAGTTTCATTTTTTTTTTTTTTTTGCATATTGTTGTGTTTCCCAATACCAATGACAAGATGTTTTTTTTTCCCCATGTGTATCCGTTCCTCTGTTGTCAAAGATTAATTGACCATATAATGGTGGGGTTATTTCTGGATTTTCTTTCTTCTATTCCATTCATCTCTGTGTCTCTTTTAATGCCAGTACCTTACTGGTTTGTTGTTGTTGTTATCTTAAGTAGACTCAGCGTCCAGCATGGAGCCCAATGCTGGGCTCGAAGTCAAGACTGAGATCAAGACCTGAACTGAGATTAAGAGTCATATGCTTACCCAACTGAGCCACTCAATTGCCTCAGTACCATACTGTTTTAATTACTACCACTTTGTAATATAACTTAAAGTCTGAAATTGTGATACCTCCAGTTTTGTTTTTGAATTATGTCTTAATTTATATAATCTGGGACCTTAGGATTTATATTTTGTGTGTGGTAAGGCATTGATTTTTATATCCAAGGCATCAGTTCATTGATTTTTTTTAGCTTATTTATTTTTTAGGTATGCATAACAATTAGGAGATTCCAAGCTGCATAGAAAATTCCTCAGAACACAAACTACAAAGTTCAAGTTAATAATGTACCTTGTGAGGATACATGCATATAAAGAAACAATATGGTTATTTACTCACCACATTTACTCATTTATTTGACAATTAGTTCTTGAGCTTTTATTATGTGCCAGGCACTATTAAGCATATTGCAGAAACATCTGAAAGCAACAACAATCAAAACAAGCTCTGTCTTCTTGGAAGAGAGAGATAAGTACATAAGCAGATCCATAAATAAGATAATTTCAGAGTGTGATGAATGGTATGAAAGATATTAGGATGACTAGAAAAGGAGAGGAAAAGGAGAGGAAAGAAAGGAGAGTTATCTTCAAGTGGGTTTAGGTCAGACTTCTTTGAAGAAATATTTGAACTGATTAATGAGATGGGTCTATATCATGTGAAGATTTGGGAAAGAGTGTTCCAGGCAAAGGGAACACTTAGTTATGCTAGTAACATAAAAATGACCTTATCCTGATAAGGAATATGACGAAGACTTTTGTTCACTGTAGCTTGAACGGAATGGGGTAGGAGAATGTTCAACAGGAGATGAAAGTAGTGGAATAGGAAGAACCATATTTTGAAGTCTGCTGAGCCGTGATAAGATCTTGGGATTTATTTCTAATCATAAGAATATCTTAATTCCCTGAAACCTGGTAGGTAGATAGATGGAGAGATAAATAATTCAGCTTCGGTTAATTAAAAGAAACAGGTGATGTGGAACAAAACTGCTTTAAAAAAAAAAAAAAAAACCTTTATTTCACAATCACTAACCTCCACATTATCAGTGGCCAATGAACTGTGACATCTTCATATCTTTATAATTTGCCCTGTATTTTGACAGTTATTTCTCTACCTTGGCAAATTCAGCACCAAGTCTTCACTGCTTTTCTTACACATTAATAAAATATAAAACATATGGACAACTTTTTTCTCTTGGATTCTTGACTCCAAACTATTCACTGTTGAATAGTGTTGAACAAAAAAGTTATCACCTGAAATCTACAGTGGGAGCCAACAATATCCAACACCATGTTCATAAGCTGGTTAGGGTATTCAAATATATTATCCTTAATATCATGGCTCCCTTCCTGCCCAAATGAGGGCATATAGTTTTCATAATTGTTATTGGTATTGAATGCTGACCTATGGGTTATTGTTTTTTTTTACTCATTAAGCACTTATTATAGCTAAACATATCTGATGTAGTACAACTTATAGAGCAACATAATTTAGAAGGAAAACAAAAGATAATTTGCATAATAAAGATATTATAAATTTAAGTAGAAAATTATGTGACAAATTACATAAAAATATCTACAGATTTTTTGAACAGAGAATAAATATCTCCACGTATTGAAAGAAAAATTGGAGAGCCTTTAACCTCAGAAATGCAGAAAAGTTGGATTTATTTCTATCTCTGTTTCCTTTTCCAGTGAGGATGTTGGGCGCCTTTCAGAAACGCATGTACCCTCCTGTTTCCCTACCCCCAACTGCCCACACACATGCATTAGGAGCTAAAACACTAGACTCGGCCACTGGCCAAAGAGTGGCCTTAGTTTGAAATTTCTAAAAATTTAAACAGATCATACTAGAGAAGTATTATCAAGATTTTCGTTGTTGTGTTTCTTTGTTTTTTAAGCTGTATTTCAGCAGTTTACTTCCACAAGTGAGGACTGAAACTTAAACATTCTCTTAATAGTAGTATATATAAAGTGTCTTAGAGTACTTGCTCAATAAATATTTGAATATATAAGAAAATATATTTTAGTTGTTAAGCTATTAAGGCCTCCCTGATCCTAATCAGTGCCTTGCCTGCCTTTTGTAATGCCAAATTATACCCAGGGTTGCATTGATCAATGCCTCTTCATTGTAGTTCTTGACTAACTACAAAGTACTTACCTACATTTTTTGGCTATCTTCTTTATATTGATATTGATTTTCTTGATATTCTTCTTGATATTGACTTCTATTTTAGTTTATTCATATTGACTATTAATATGCTGGTTTAACTGACCATTCAGATTTTTGAGTCTCGCTCTTATTTCATACTCTTCTTCTATGGCCAACATGCAACAAATACAGGTCTAGTGAACAGATTTTATAATGCGTTTCCTGTTTGGTTACTAGGTGATTTTGGGTTAGTTCTGTTTTTGCTCAATTCTTGTCATGGTAGGGTTAATTGAGGGTACTATGCAAATAGCCTTAAAATAAAAAAGATGTACCTAGGTCCTTTTACCCAAAATGAACCACTTGAAAAACATTATTATTTTGATGCATTTGTTTAGATTATAGTATTTCTTTCAAGCCATTGTTAGAGTTCCTTTAATATTTTATTCCTTTCTTTCAAAAAATTAAATTGCGTTTATGTAATATATGTAATTCTAATAAAAGTAAAGAGTTTCACTCAGCAATTATCATTTCCTCTGCCATTTTAATAAAAATGTTTCACCTGGACACTTGTATTTATGGCAATCCTAATTATAGCACTTAATAACCATTACTGGAAGTAGTCTGCTATATATTAATATTCACTCATAGATTGTGAGCATCTTAATGGTCTTCAGCATTTGTCCATTCTAGATGTGCCAATAAATAGCCTTATTTTTTCCTGGAATGTAAAATGTGCTCAGTAAATGTTGATTGAAGACATGGATGAATGAGAAAACCATTTTAAAACTTTTATCAACATTGGTGGAAAGTTACATGGCATTCTCTATTTAAAAATAGTGAATACTTTTTCAGAACTTGAAAGACAATAACTTTAATCCTTTCTAAAAACAAGGCAATGTTATTGCTTCCTAATCTTCCATGAATACTTATATTTTCAACTATTCATAACAGTCTTTGTCAATGTCTCCACTAACTCACATTTTAATTCTCTTAGGTTTTCTGATAGATACTATCTGGTCCTCTTGATTTATTCTAATTTGTCATCTGGCTTGAGTTTAATTCTTTGAGAATTTTGACTTTGCCAATTATATGTTCAGGATTTTCTTAAAATACACCTTGGATATAAAAATTTCCATATTTTATATTACCCAGAATAAAAGACATATATGCAATAAATTTCTTATAAGAAATATGTAAATGTAAATTTACAAATGTAAATTTCTGACTTATAAGAAAAATGTAAACATACATTTATGCTGTATTAGGGCATAAATGAAATACCACTTATTATTATTTCTACTACATATAAAAGTTTTCCTTTATGTAATGCTGTTAAAACTTGAATTTCAGAGCATTTCTTTTTCTTCATTAATTTAATTTTTTGACTTTTTGCTATGTTTTTTTAAATTTTTTTCTCCTAAGTTTTTATTTAAATTCAAGTTAGTTAACATACAGTGTAACATTAGTTTCTGGTATAGAATTGTGTGATTCAGCATTTCTGTATAACACTTGGTGCTCATCACAAGTGTCCTCCTTAATCCCCATTGCCTGTTTAACCCATCTGTCTGCCCACCTCCCCTCTGATAACCATCACTTTGTTCTCTAGAGTCTTTCTTTGTCTTCCTCTTTTTTCTTTCTTATGTTCGTTTGTTTTGTTTCTTAAAATCCAGGTATGGGTGAAATCATAATAGTATTTTAACTTTCTCTGACAGACTTACTTCACTTAACATAACACACTAGCTCCATCCATGTTGTTGCAAATGACAAGATTTCATTCTTTTTATGGCTGAGTAATATTCTGTATTAAATATAATTGAAATACCAGATAGTATTTGAGGTGTATGTGTGTGTGTACATACATACACACACACCACTTCTTTATCCATTCATCAGTTGATGGACATTTGGGCTCTTTCCATAATTTGGATATTGTAGATACTGCTGCTATAAACATTGTGGTCCATGTATCTCTTTGAATTAGTATTTTTTGTTTCCTTTGGGTAAATATTTAGTAGTGCAGCTGGATCTAGGGTAGTTCTATTTTTAATAGTTTGAGGAGCTTTCATCCTGTTTTCCAAAATGGCTGCACCAGTTTCATTCCCACCAGCAGTGCAGGAGGGTTCCTCTTTCTTTAGATCCTTATGAGCACCTATTGTTTCTTTTATTGTTGATTTTAGCCTTTCTGACAGGTATGGGGTGATAGCTCATTGAGGTTTTGATTTGTATCTCCCTGATGATGAATGATATTAAGCATCTTTTCATGTGTCTGTTAGTCATCAGATGTCTTCTTTGGAAAAATATCTGTTTATGTCTTCTGCCCATTTTTAATTGGATTGTTTATTTTTGAGGTGTTGAGTTTGATAAGCTCTCTATGTATTTTAGATGCTAACCCTTTATCAGATAGATGATTTGCAATTATCTTCTCCTATTCCATAGGTTGCTTTTTTAGTTTTGTTGATTTTTTTCCTTTGCTGTGCAGAAGCTTTTGATTTTGATGTAGTCCCAAAGTTTATTTTTCTTTTTTTCCCCCCCTGTGTCAGAGACCTATCTAGTAAGAACTTACTATGGCTGATGTATAAAGGTTACTGCCTGTGTTCTCCTCTAGGATTTTAATGGCTTCAACTCTCACATTTAGGATGTTAATCCATTTTGAATTTATTTTGTGTATGGTATATAAGAAAGTGCTTTAGTTTCATTCTTATTTATGTTACTCTTCAGTTTTCACCATATGTTGAAGAGTCTGTCTTTTTTCCATTGGATACTTTTTGTTGAAGATTAGTTGACCATATAGTTGTGGGTTCATTTCTGGGTTTTCTATTCTGTTCTTTTAATCTATGTGTCTGTTTTTGTGCTTGTACCATACTCTCTTGATTACTACAGCTCTGTAATATAACTCAAAGTCTGGAATTGTGATGTCTCCAGCTTTGCTTTTCTTTTTCAAGGATGCTTTTGGCTATGCCAGGTCTTCTGTGGTTCTATACAAGTTGTAGGATTGTTTGTGCTAGCACTTAAAAATGCTCTTGGCATTTTGATAGGGATTGCATTAAATTTGTAGTATACTTGCTTTGAGTAGTATAAACATTTTAACAATATGTATTCTTTTAATCCATGAGCATAGGATGTTTTTCCCTTTCTTTGTGTCATCTTCAATTTCTTTCATAAGTGTTTTATAGTTTTCAGAATACAGATCTTTTACCTCTTTGGTTAGGTTTAGTCATTTCTCTTTCTGCTACTTCATTATTTGTATATAAAAATGTGGCAGATTTCTGTGTGTTGGTTTTGTATCCTGTGACTTTACTGAATTTGTATATCAATTCTAGTGATTTTTTGGCAGATTCTTTGGATTTTCTATATAAAGTATCATGGCATCTGCAAAGAATATAAATTTGACTTCTTTATTGCTGATTTGGATGCCTTTTATTTCTTTGTGTTATCTGATTGCTGTGGCTAGAACTTCCAGTACTGTGTTGAATAGTAATGGTGACAGTGACATCTCTGTCTTCTTCCTTTCCTCATTAATTTTAAATTTTATTCTGTATTCTGTGCTTTTACCTATTTTTGTTCTCTTGATTTCTAAATGTCACAAACATGGGTTTGTATATTTTTGTGTTTTTAAAACACTCTTTTTCTGTTAATTTTGAGTACTTAAGTACCATGTAATAGGTATCCCTTTCTTACTCTGCCACTCTTATTTCCTCAAAACAAACAAATAAAAACAAAAACCCAAAACAGAGACATCCAGAAAACTGGTGGAATTTATCTACCATCACTTGAGACTCTCAAGAATACCTTAATCCACAATAACCCAACTCGAAGCACTTTTAAAGCTCTCAAGAAAGAAGAAAGATTTTTTTGATATTCCTTTCTTGCTATTTCTTTTTATTGTCATGACAGCTAATAAGCTTATATTTTTGTCACTCACTTTTCCTGTTCCATTTTGTACAGCTAAAACTCATATATCTATCAAATATTGACAATTCCAACTCCTAGAGTGTTTGACTTTCCTCACTGAAGTATTGGAGTTTCTCGTTCATTGTGTATATGAGGGCAGGAGCAATGTTTTTACTCATTTACAACTATGACCTCCATGCCTAGTTCAAGGCTTGTTCCATATTAGGTACTAAATAAGTTATTCAGTAATGTATATATCTGCATACTAATAAATCGTATGACCATCAAGAATTATTGTTTTAATTTCAAGGATTTAATCATGTAAGATAACCAATCTGTAAGTGTTCTATTGCTGTATCTTCTATGATTTATCATCAATAAATATGAAAATAAATTAAAATTATATGATTTTTACTTATTCTTTAGAATCTTTAAGAGATTTAAAGGTCTGTGCTTCTTATCAAGTCTATTATGAGCTTAGTGAATACTTTATCAAGTAAAAACAACAGCAGGGCATTCCTGGACTCCAGGGGAGAAGTTCCCTTTTACTTTATTTGCTTCAGTTTGCAGATTCCAAATGTTCTGCCTTTTGTAGTCATTTTGTTTTATACTACAGAATGTTTTTTGCATTATTTCATGTAAACTTGTACTAAAGTAGCATTTATTTAAGAAGGTAAGAGGGATCGATGAAACATGGATCAAATATAGTAAAGAGTCATGATCAAACCTAGTCTGTTAAAAGTAAACAAAACACACATAAATAAATTTAATGTTCACACACTCCCTGAACCTAATAAAAATTTGAAATGAGAACTAAAAAATTTAAGAAGTGTAGAAAAATCAAAGTCAACTTTGTGAATGCTTAGAAATAATGTAAAAAATAAACTTTCAGTTAAATGAAGAATGAAAATGTCTGTGTCCCCATGTAGAAGCAGTTTAAATTTTAAGTATAGTTAATTAAATGTGACATTTTTTATAAGCCTATTCCAAATTTTATATTCCAAAGGAAGAATAAAATTGAACTGAAGTTTGAGAAAATCAGAGGCACAAGGCATTTACAATATAAAAAAATACAGAATATAATCTCATGTGAAGCAATATATATAAAATTAATAATATATTGAAAAGTTATACAGTATAATCTGTAACTCATTTAAGAGTAAGTACAGTGGTACACCACAGAGTTTTAAAAACAGAGATCTTGTTATTTACTTACAGAGTTTGAAACTCAAAGTGAAACATTCTGCACATTTCATATTTTCCCCAACTTCATGCTTATTGATATACCACCTCTCCACTAGGAAGATAATGTATAAATGTAGAAACACATTTCTCTTTCAAAATTCGAAGTCATAGAGCTGCTTTATTTGAATATTGTATCTTTAACTTTACTTTCATTGAAAACAAACTGACTTTTCCAACAATAGTAAAAACATGTGGATGGGGTTATGTTTCAAGCACAAAATGCTAATATTTGACTGTATTTCTTATTCTCCTTTCTCTCCCCAATGCTTTAAAATAGCAACAATAAATTTGTGTAGCTTGATATTAAAAATAAATAATGCTCTGTTAGCAGTTCAAAAGACATAGAAGTTTCTGGGAAAAAAAATGCACAGTTCTCATCCCACTTCCAACCCACCCATTCTCTATCTCCAACCTGCCTTTTAATGCTGTTAATTACTGTTTATATAATTCTGTATATTTCTTTGATTATATAAACATTTATGCACACAGTGTTTAATTGACATTATATGCTTATTTTCAAGCAATAATATGTTAGACTTGATTAGAAATAAACACTTATTGCCATGGAAAAAGTTACAATGAAAGCCTGTATTTTCAATTCAAAGAACACAATTTCCCAGTCGCATTCCCAATAGTTCCTCAGAAACAGCCAGTAAGAATACTTAGAATTTATTACTTCTGTTAGGGAACATAAAAAATAATATATTGAAATAATAGGTATGCTGGAGCATTGAAGAAAGTTTTAGGCCAAAACTTAAAATCACAAAGGCAGAAAATAGAAAAATTAAAGCTTAGCCACCAAGGTTATCAACAGTGCATGTATTATAAAATGAAGTTCAACCTGAAGATGTTGATGAGAGCAATTGCATATGCAGGTCTTCCAAATTCAAAGTAACTACATAAAGACAAATCAGCATTTCTTTAGAAAGGTACATGATTTGTAATTTAGATTTTTAAACAATAATATGTTTGTTTTTAGTAGATATTAACATATATTTTTTTAATGTAGCAAGTGCATGGAAAATGAATATAATTTCCAGCATTTCCTATTATTTCATTTAACATTTTAGAATTTCAAAATAGCAGTCAGGCAGAATAGAGGAAATCTAGTTAAAATTTAAATGTTTTGAAATGAATAAACATTGAAAAATTGTTTAGGGTATACATATATGGAGATTTTATAAAATATGTATTGAGAAACGTATCATCCTATTGAAATGAATATCATCCTTGTAATAATTAAAAATGGTTAGTAATAACAAATACCTATTTTCCTGGTCCTATATATCTAAACCAACTAAAGAAATAACACTGAGAGTTCTTACCCCAAAATAGACTTTATGTTTCCTAAGTCTTTAGGAAGCTTCCTTATAGGAAGGGAGCATTCATGGAAAGTTATAAAAGCAGAACCCCATATGTATATATAAATAAATCTATGATTTATTGAATAAATAATTGGTTGAGTTTATATTTATTGAGTAAGTATCATCCGCCAAGTATTAAGGGATATACAGGATAAGGTGAGGAACAAGGAAGAAGTCTAAGCTCTGGAACCTTATGCAGATAATCAATATTAGGAGATATGGGTGGAACTGAACAAAATATTCAAGGGTTTGAAATCTTTAATTTCCATGTAGTCCTCAGTCAAGTTATTGATAATATCCCATATCATGGGGGGATATAATATGCATTTTTCTCTTTGACTTTTTAGACCTCTCTTCTTTTTTTTTTTTTTTTTAAGATTTTATTTATTTATTTATTTGACAGAGAGAAATTACAAGTACACTGAGAGGCAGGCAGAGAAAGAGAGAAGGAAGCAGGCTCCCTGCTTAGCAGAGAGCCCGATGCGGGACTCGATCCCAGGACCCTGAGATCATGACCTGAGCCAAAGGCAGCGGCATAACCCACTGAGCCACCCAGGTGCCCCATAGACCTCTCTTCTTTAAATAAAGATTTTATTTATTTTTTTGACAGAGACAGTGAGAGAGGGAACAGAAGCAGGGGAGGCTGGGGAGGGAGAAGCAGACTTCCTGCTGAGCAGGGAGGCTGATGTGGGGCTCAATCCCAGGACACTGGGATCATGACCTGAGCCAAAGGCAGATGTCCAATAACTGAGCCACCCAGCACCCCTAGATCTCTTTTTTGGCAGTTATTTGAAGGAAGAGGTCATGTCCTAAGAATGTAATACAATAGTCTCTCCTTGCTACAGAAACACTGTACAGTACATATATCAATAAAAATACATTTGACATAAACTAGCCTTTTTAAAATGGTCTCTTGCGTATGGTCCCACTTATCAATCACTGAGAATCCACAGTATTTAAAGTTCCATGTTTATATAGTGGTGAGCACAGCAGATAGTCCCTGACCTCAAGGAGTTCACAGTTTAGGAAAAGCAATAAGAAAGAAACATACTTAGAAGCCAATTTGCCAAATGCAATGATAGGAGTATAGATTGAGGTTTTCAAACCTAGAGTGATTTATTTAGTGCTTAATTTAGTTTAAAGGAATATTAGTGCTTGAGTTTTCAAAAAGAAGAGAACAACAAAGGCCATATTTGAACTAAGATTTGAATGCCTTAGAATTTAGGTGAGTACAGAGTGGGTGGTATAAGGAAAAATAAGGAGGAAGAAAGTAAACTATGAGATTTAAGATCTTAGAAATAAGAAAGAGCATGATGTATTCAAGAAATTCTGGTGCTTATGAAGTACGTGATAAGCCTTGAATTTATTCAAGTATAAAGAAATATAAAGTATATTCAAGTATAAAGAAATCCTTGAAGAATTATGGAAGCCTACCCAAAAGGACACACTAGAGTCAGCAGCTTGAAGGGGCCCCCACTGGCAAAATCTGCCACTTTCCTCAGGGCGCAAAATCTGCCACTTTCCTCAGGGCGCATGGGAGAAGAATGAGGTACAAACAAGTCAGTTGTAAGAGAAGGGGAGCAGGGGACAATACTGTCGCCCCAAACAGCCCCAAAGAGCCCCAAACAACTCCTCAATCCCGGATTTATTAGATACAAGATAACAAAGGAGAAGAAAAGGCTAACAAAGGAGAAGAAAAGGCTATAATACATTAACCATTTGTTTAGTAGGTAAACAAGAAGGAATGTGAGTCATATGTTGGTCACAAGTTTTAGAGGCAAACAGGTAAACAAGAGGAGGAGTAAGGTGTGTCTTGTTCCCTGTATAGGATTTGTAGTTGTGCAAAGGCACTTAAATGGATTACTTTAGCAGGAGGCTTTCTCTGAGGTAGGGAAGAAAAAAAGGAAAGCAGGGCGGTGTTCCACCCTGAGCCAGCCAGGCGGTCCCAGCCATTTGGCTTTAATAAGGACGTGTATCATCCCCTCCACTAGAAGCCTGCTGCTAGTATGTTTTTCTCAAGGTCAACTTTAAGCATGTTTACGTGACTAGTACAACTCCTCATTAGTTATAGTTTAAGCTGTATTATTCTGAGGGATGGTGACACAAATCTGAGACAATTTTGGCAACAGAATACATAATGAAGTGAAATGGATTGTAACTATAAAATAAAATAATATTTGATAACTCCATTATTGATATATACAAATGAAAAAAGAACACTCTTCCTTGGAATATAACTTCAAATAATAAATGTAGAAAGCATGATGAAATTAGAAAAACCACTATTTAGAAAGTGCCATAGCAATACTTACATCAGGCAGGATTCATCAATGGATGTTAACATTTATTTTTTTTTATTTTTTTTTTAAAGATTTTATTTATTTATTTGACAGAGAGAGATCACAAGTAGGCCGAGAGGCAGGCAGAGAGAGAGAGGAGGAAGCAGGCTCCCTGCTGAGCAGAGAGCCCGATGTGGGACTCGATCCCAGGACCCTGAGATCATGACCTGAGCTGAAGGCAGCGGCTTAACCCACTGAGCCACCCAGGCGCCCGGATGTTAACATTTAATAAACAAAAATATCATAATGTATTGACATTATCAAAGTATATCCTTGTAAATTATCTATGTAGCATCTACCTCCCATTCCACCGGCTTTCTTTTAGTTTTGTTGATTGTTTCCTTCACTGTGCAGAAACTGTTTATCTTGATGAAGTTTTAATAGTTCATTTTTGCTTTTGTTTCCCTTGCTTCTTGAGACATGTCTAGTAAGAAGTTGCTATGGCTGAGGTAAAAGAGATTTCTGCCAATTTTCTCCTCTAGGAATTTGATGGTTCCCTACTCTTCCTATTTAGGTCTTTCATCCATTCGAAATTTATTTTTGTGTCTACTGCAAAAAAGTTATCTAGTTACATTCTTATGCAAGTTGCTGTCCTGTTTTCCCAGCACCATTTATTGAAAAGACAATCGTTCCCCTATTGTATGGTTTTTTTTTTGTGTGTGTGGTGTATTAATTAACCTTATAAGCATGATGTATTTCTGGGCTCTCTGTTGTGTTCTGTTCATACATATGTCTATCTCTTTGTCATACCATACTCTTTTGATACTGTAGCTTTGTAATATATCTTGAAATCTGGATTATGATAGTTTCAGGTTTGTTCTTCTTTCTCAGGATTGCCTTGACTATTTGGGGTCTTTTATGGTTCCACACAAATTTTAGGATTATTAGTTCTAGCTCTAGCTCTGTGAAAAACACTATTGGTATTTCAAGAGGAATTGCATTGAATCTGTAGGTTGCTTTGGGTAGTATGGATATTTTAATAATATTAATTCTTCCAATCTATGAGTATAATTATCTTTCCATTATATTTTTGTTGCCTTCAGTTTCCTTCATTGGTCTCTTACAGTTTTCAGAGTTTAAGTATTTCACCTCCTTGGTGAATTCCTAGGTATTTTAGTCTTCTTGATGCAGTTGTAAATGGGGTTTTCTTAATTTTTCTTTCTGCTAGTTCATTGTTAGTAAATAGAAACACAACAAGCTTCTGTATATTAATTTTTTATCTTATTTTCTGCATCACTGCTCTATGAATAAAAAAGTATAAAATTTTCATGGAGAGAATGTAATGAATTACATCTTTCACATATATGTTCTGCATATTTTACACATACATTGCATTCATAATTATATGTATTATATATACATGTATACATTATGTGTCCAAATTATTGCACATGCAAGGGCTCATGCATACACACACACATACGCACATACATATATACACACACATACATACATACATACATACTCAGATTTCTTAGCCAAGCTAGAAGGGAGAAATCTAAAAGGATGACTAACTCAGGTAAATATATAGTTAGTGATAATAGGAAAATAATGGATGTGTAATTATAATTGACTTATTTTAAAAAGTGAGAACAGAAAAAAAGAGTTGACAATAAAAGGCCTTTGTGATTTCCATCATTAATGAGCTAAGTTCCATTTTAAAGTAAAACATCTTAGAGACCACATCTTCAATTTCTATGACCATTTAGTAGGAAAATAACCACTTTTGAAAATCAGTACTCTTACATTGCTCTTCGCCTTTAATAGAATAGTATTATAAGAATAAGAATGCTAGAATTTATACTCAGAGTATTAGATTACAATTTAATATGTTCAAAGTGCAAGTTCAGGAAGATAAGAATGTATCATCTTACAGACTGCTAAACCCATGGTAGGAATAGAAGTCTGTCAAAGATACTTTATTTTGTGTATGTCTTCAGTACTACTTTTCCAGACCAACTGCAAACTGTGAGAACTTAAGAAAAATACAACATTAATTAGAAAAAGAGAAAGGTGTAGAAGTTATTTTCTGAAACATATACATTGTTTTAAATACCTACATTTCTCTGAGTTACCACATATAAATTCCTAACTGCTATTTTAATCTCAGCTTGGATGACATATGAAAAATAACATCTTTTAAGAAGGAACTGAATTAATGTAATTGAGTGTATATTTGTGTGTGCTAAGTATCTTTAATTCAGTATAAGATAAAACGATTCATAACAGAAGAATTTTTTGGCCCTTAATGTCAGTCCTGAACTCCTCACATTTGGATATAATCTTGAAAAATAATAAATCAGGACATGTTGAAGACGAAGATGGATAGATAGATAATAGATATCGACATTGATATGTTCTTTCACATTGAAATAATTTATCCAAGCTTTAAAGGGTTTTAAAAATAGTGAAAATATAGTATGTTCCATAATATAGTAAAAGAATGTCATCTGAAAATTAAAATAATTTATATAGTGATTAATGTATATAAAAATCTAGTGAAGAAGACATTATTTCTTGACTGGCAGAAAAACAGAGAGACAATGATCCATAATTTCAATTGTTTCCATTATTGTAGAATAAAGATATAACATAGGTACATACACACACAGATACACATACACGCACACACACACCCCAAGCTGCTTTTAGGTCCTTAAATTTATATAGTAATGCTTAGCAATTTTTATCTCCATTAATGCATATCACTTAACCATATCACTTATAAGCCATATTCATATCCCTTTAAGTAAGTGGATAGAAATGATCAAATGAAGGAAACAGTTAAGCCTGGTGGGGGGAATGGGGGAAGGGAGACCTCAGATTTTCTTTTGGGTTGTAGACCAAAAGAAAACACTAATTATAGGATTGCAAAAAATAAAAACATAGTGTGAGTAGGCATTATCTTTAATGAATTAATTGCTTGAATAGTAAGTATAGTATTCAGCCCTGATGCACTGGTAAATTGTTTGAATAAGCACTGAGGAAACTAAGTGGAAGGCAAGCTGAAAACAATACAGGAACTCTAAGCCACAAACACCTGTTAACTACTCTGAGCATCTTCAGTGCTGATTATGTCATTTCATTTGGCACCCTTTGAATGAATGGCATTGAAATTGTTTCCTGCCTGGTGATCTTGTTAAATGAATGTACTGTGTTTTCTATCCCAATTAAAAGCAAAGGGTTGGTGGCATTTTTATATCCTTATGGAACACTTCGTTTTTTTTACTTAAATACCTAAAATTGAATCTTGCCTTTCTCTATCAAAGATACCTCAAATACAAGATCTTAGGCTAACACCTTTACTTCCCTTTCTCCTTTGAACACCTGCCTGACCTATTTTCTTATTATTGACTTCTTGTTATTCAGTTAAGGATGATTGTTAACAGAGAAGCCCAGGAACACTTGGTTCTATTTAAAACAAAAGGCTACTGTTGAATTCAGTGTCAGAGCTGAGGTTTATAGCACTGAAGAATTGCCTTGATAAATGGCCCTGACATTACAGTTTCCACGACTCCACCTTCAATGTCATCACAACACAGTGTAAGTGTTAAAGTATGGCCGCTGCTGCCTCCCCAAAACATATTAACTTGATGCTTACTCTATCTCTGGATCCCATAGGCACAATAAATGGAGAAAATAACACATTTACAAACTGATAAAACCCAGCAAAGCTAATAAAATCAGACACTTTATAGCTCGGCTAATCGTGTCCTTTGAAGGGCATCAAATAACACATCATGTACTGCTCAGGGGGAAATCAAATTAGGTGCAGCAATGTCCCTTCAGAACTAACACATTTGAATAGACAGAAGCTATTGTAGCTAATCAGCTTGTATTGTGGATGCTTTATCATTAATACAGTATTTATGTTAAGTGGGCATTATGCAGTTTTTGTATGAAAAGGGAGTAATGTGTTCCTTAAATTTTTCTTTAGTTTGGATTCTGAATCTTTCTGTTTTTTATTTTTGTTCTTATTTTATTTTTAATATATTTGTCCTAATGTGGTGTACACCCCTGCAAATGGTGTTTAAAAGTTATTTGGCCTATAAAGAATTGACTAAGTTACTCAGTTTAGTGATAACCTGCCTTCCATTTTCCCCTCTTCATATATACCGAACTCCAAATGATCACAATTATCAGTGGCTTCAGAAAACATAAAGAAATGCTTGTAACAAATAGGACCAAGTATCTTGCCCCAGAATGTTTAGCTTTGTCTTAAGCCAAACTCTCTGAAAAGAAAGTGCCAATGTTCTTTCTTCTCCAAATTCTTGAATTCAGGATTAGTATTCTTTTAGTTATGTGCCAATTCTCTTCCACCAAAGCTTTAAATTACATATAAAAATTTTAAAAATGTCTTATTGCAAAGAAAACAATTAAGGAATCCTAAGCCTAGATGTTACTGCTAGGAAGAGGTCATTACAACATGAAGATATAAACAAATTAACAAAATCTCGGAGAAAAAAAGGATGAGCCTAGAAATTAGAAAATATGAATAATGCATGGACTTTACTTAGTAATAATTATATCAATATTGGTTCACTAATTACAATACATTTCATACCAATGTAAGATGCTAATTTGAGGAGAAACTGGTATGTCTTATATGGGAACTCTGTACTGTCTTTGTAATTTTTCTGTAAATCTTAATGTTGCTATAACTTTAAATGTCTGGGAATTATATTATGATAATATTTTATCATTTTCTAACTCCCAATCTTTCCTGTGACTTTAAACCCATTGAAAACTCAGACTCATATATAAGGAAGATTATTATAAAGTAAGTGTAAATAAAGGAATTACATAAAGCCTTAGTAAATGAATAATATGAAGCTCCTTCATGAAGATGCTTAATGATTGCCATGCCTGGGTGGCTCAGTCAGATTTCAGCTGAGGTCATGATCTCAGGCTCATGAGATTAAGCCCTATGTTGGGTTCCACACTCAGTGCAGAGTCTGGTTGGGATTCTGTCTCTCTCTCTCCTGCCCCCCACCCCGCTCACTCTAAATAAATAAATAAATAAAATCTTTTAAAAATGCTTAATGATTATAAACACTATAAGCAAAAATTAATTGTATGTAAATTACTACAAACCTGGACTCCAGAATAAATTTTAGTTTCTGTAATACTGTTCTGATGTTCAACACATCAAGTGGCTGTTGACAAGCTTCCATGACTTGGTCAGCTCTTCACAATTTTTTTCTAAGCACCAGTTGCTCTTGAGAACCTATATCTTACTATTAAGGATAGGGAAGGAAGTGACTAACTAAACCTCTCCATTTTGTTTCCCTTTTTCCTTTCTTCCTTGTGCTTATGTTGTGATTCAAAGCATTAAATGACTTGTTGATTACTGTAGAACTAGCAAATGACAGTATTGAGGTTAAGGTATTGCTTTTGAAATATCTTAATTCATGCATTTACTTACACAAGAAATATTTATTTATCACCTTTCTCACCATCTTTTGTAGGTCCTGAAGCTTAGATTCAAATACAATGGGAAGGAGCAATTTTTAAAAAATGATAAAATATATAGAAAATATGTAGTAATTTAAGAAGTGATATGTGTAAGAAGGGTGACAGGAAATATGAGTGGCAGAAAAAAAATAGTTTATCATCTGAGTAAACTGAGCTGGCTTAATAAAAATACAGACACACAGACCAATATAAAGAAATAGAACCTTTTATTATTAATGGCCTTACATCTTTCATATCTTTTAAAAAAATTTTTAAAGACTTTATTTAGAGCATGTACGCACGTGTGCACACACAAACACACACACGGGAGTGGGGGGTGGCGGGAAAAAGGAGAGAGAGAGAAAGAATCTCAAGCAGACCTCCTGTTGAGCACAGAGCCCAGTGCAGGGCTCAATCTCACAACCCTGAGATCATGACTGAAATCAAAAGTCAGGTGCTTAACAGACTGAGCCACCCAGGCACCCCTTCTTTGTATTTAAAACATTTCATTGCTATATCTACCTGCTTACTTTAGACAAAAAGCCCTGTCTATATATTTTTATATTTCCGTGGTGAAGTCACAGCAAATGGGTTGGTCATTAGAATGCATCTCTAGGCTAATAGAGACAGAAGTGTATCTTTATTTTTTTTTTTTTCTAGAACTTACATAACACCTTTATTTCAAGTAGTAAACAACCTTCTTTGAATGAATTTTATTTTTATGCTCTGAAACATTTTTCTGCCATAGCCTTGTCTAGTTGCTAGATGGTAACATGAAGTAAACATATAAATTATTCAAAACAAGAGTTGAATATTATTCTGTTAAAGGTAGATGACCGTTGGAGGAAAAGTGAGAAGAGAAAAATGGCAAGCAGCTCTTTAAATATATTTTTAAAGTACGTGAAAAGAAGCATATGAATTAATTTTCAGAAACTGGTTCCTGCTGGTATAAGCAGTGTGGAAAGCAATCAGATCAAGATCTGTTAGCATAAAAATTAAAAACAAAA